>NC_139483.1:25579156-26829156 GCF_008360975.1 Lichenostomus cassidix | reverse complement strand
TTAGTTTGTGGCTTCTGCTGACATCCTTCCTTACAGGTAGGTGTTTGTGTGTGTATATATACATTTTCAAGTACCCTCTGACTTTTTTTTACTTGGGTGGCAACCTCAATCTCACTAGACACCCAACTCATTATAAACAAAAGAAGCCGTTTAATTGCAGTAAAGGTTAACATACTCTGGTGAGGTGTTTACATGTTCTGTGCTTCTTTAGCAAGTGTTTTCCTGGTATCTAGGCTACCTGTACTATGGCTATTCAGCTGGAGGTGGTGATGGTTGGTAATACTGTTTTATAAACAGTACAACTCAGTGTGAACAACCCCAAGAAACAAATACATCTTTGAAATGTGTGATGCTGCTGGCCAAAAGAGTAGACAAAGAGGCCTTTCATTCAGTTAGATATATGCCTTTACTCACTTCAATGTGAACTGCAGTTATTTAGGAAAGTAGCATCTAGATGTTTCTTTTACTACCTAAAAGAATTCTTCAGTTGAGTTCTGTAATCTCTAACAAAGCTAGTGATAGAATTTATATCATGCTTCTTTCATAATTTTCCACAAATAAAGACTTTATCTGGAATAATGATGGCCTCTTATGCTAACAAGTAGTATTTCCCAAGAATTCAGTGTCCTTCAGCAACAGTCACTTGTATAAAAATGTCTAGAAACTGAAAAAAACTATAACTGTTTTCAGTAACAGGTCATCAAACACTTTTCTTCCTCCTGGCATGATGTTCTTAATGATTGTGGAAATGCTGCAGGGAGATCGGAGGATTGAATCACAAACCTGAACAGCTGGAGTTCAGTCTATGTACTCTGGATATTTCTAAACCTCCTTGTTTTGCTCTTCCAAAGAGTTGAACTCTTGAAGATGCTGCCCCCTCATGCTTCTGCTGCAACAGTTCACACTATTTTTGACATGAGGTAGGTAATGTGAGACTGTCTTTTTTTAAGAGCTCCAAACTGCCACAGATTGGAACATTAACTGCAGTCATGTACCATCTGTTGTTGTCTCATGGCCATACGGGCATGTTCCTGAATGTCCCCTGTGTCAATATCCCATGTATGGTAGGTAGAGAGGTTTAACTGTTTATTGATGAAGCATCAATGTATTAATATCTTTTTTAAAGCAAGTGATTGTCTTGCATTAGATGGAGATTGCCCTGTGTAACCTGCTACCTTAATTCAAACAGCTGTTATAGCAGATATTTAGGAGAAAAAACTTGTAGTTTGCTAGGCATATTAATGTTCATTGATTTCAAATTCATAAAACTCATGAGTTACAGAATATAACTCTGTAGTTATATTCTGTATACAGAATATACAGAATATAACTCTGTGACAGAAATATCCACAACCAGTATATTTCTGTAGTTACTGACTTTCTTGAAATGCTATTTTACTAATAAGAGCAAATGTTGTTCCATAAAAAGCAAGGAGCTTATGTTGATCCCTGTAATTACTGTTTAAACAGATGGAACATACATGTCCAGGTCATTTCAGAAGCCCCAGGCACAGCAGTTTTACTGTTATGAGGATTCAGTCTCATTTCTATGAAAAGGAATAGCAGTAAAGATAATTTGTTAACTCTTCTTGATCCTTACTGCACACCAAGTGTATTGTTGAAGGGGCATGGAAAGCCTTGGAAAAGTAGCTAAATAGATATGAATCCTGCACAAAGTGCCCTGGGCACTGAAAAATGCACTTTTTCAATGTCAGCTATTCCCAGTGTGAAGCTTTCAGTGCTGTGATGGCTGTACTTTGAGGTGGGCCAGCCCTAGTGAGTCAGCTTTTCTGGCCAGAATCCCGCATGGATCATTAGCAAGTAGTATCCAAAAAGAAACCTGGAAGGCAAAGGTTTCATCTCACACTGAACAAAAGCCATCTATTTGGGCTCAAGTTTTATCTACTACTGCATGGAATCAGCCTTTTATTGAACATAAAAGTCTCATTTGAAGCTTGTCTGATGATTAATATCTGCAGACTGTCTTTTGTTGGATCCCAACAAAAAACCTGTCAGGTCATGTATTAATTGAAGCATGACAAGCAACTGATTTTTCTCATGGATGATGGCCAAAAAAGCAACAATTTAAAGGGCTACAGTTGCTAATTTTGAGCTAAACTGAAAGATAGGATCTGGATTCCTTTATTTTGGCTTATACTTTATCACTGGGATTTCTGAAAGCAGCTGGAACTTCTGCTAAACAGAAGCAGGCTCTGTCTGGCTTCAGCTGATGAGATGTTGCACTGCCTGTGCCAGCTGAGCCCTATGTCCCAGAGGAAGTGTTCTACCCTGTGGGAGAGCACATGGTGGTAGTGCCTCCTGTCCTCCTGGCTCTGCCAGAGCAAAACCTAACTCTGTGGGAGTCCAGGAGAGGATGCCCAGAACCTCTGCACTCTTTTGTTGCCCTGGCAACAGCATCTTCCTTTCTGAGCTGCTTCTCTGCCACAGGTACTGCTGCATACCCCAGGGCTGCAGCTACCTCTTGCTATAATCTCCTTTCTCCATTTCCAGTGATGCAGGACAGGAGTAGGGTAGGCATAACCTTGCTGGTGAAAAGGTCAGTGTCCTCTTGCACGTATTCACTTCCCACTGATTTTGGTGAGAAGGCACAGCAAGAGAACTACCACTACTTAAGGGTTGGATTTGATGATCTTAGGGGTCTTTTGCAGTGTAAATGATTCTGATTCTACATAACCATGAAATAATAAACTAACCTTACTAGTTGGTTCCTGTAATAGATACTTGTACATAATTAGTCTTTTCATATCAAGCACTCACCTCAGTACATTTGTGTTCTTAGGTATTTTATCAAGTATTCACAAAAGAATGTCTGTAGTGAGATGTAGCAAGTCCAAATAACAGAAATCTTCTGCCCTCTCACTCTTACAATAAGTTCTTGTGAGTTGCCAGATCTTTCTTCTGCAGCGTGAAAATGGCATTTTGACACAGGTGAAGGTGTGCCAAGGTTTATGGTAAAAATTAAATAATACAGCACGTGTGTGATTGTGCTTGGACCTGATCTCAAGCCCTCTCTAGTTTACTCCTGCAGACATGTCTGCGAATCCTGCAAAACTTATAAATGCATCCTGAAGAAAACTGCATAACATGGCTGTTGCAACCTCAAGGAAGCCCTTTCCAATAGCTCCTCTCATTGTAGTCATCCTGTTCAGTATCTAATGACTGTACAATTTGAATTCCAGGAAAGTTGCTCCAAAGTCTAATCCTGTATCTATGGAAAAAAGGTGACCTGGAAGCCTCAGCAACCTGAAGTTTCATCTAGGTTTATCTCAAGACTATTACTAAGGAAGAGAGATCTCCCAGCTGCCTCCTGAAAGGAAAGGGTGTCCTTTGAAGGGAAAATGGCTTTGGACAGGTGATATGCAACAGAGCTGAACTAGTTGAAGTAAGAACAGCACTTGAAGATTGTGTTTATGGTGTTCTATAACCCTCTGCTGACATGGGAAGAGCAGTCTCTGCCTCTTTACCCCTAAGGAAAGTGGTTGAGATAAACTGCTCACATCTCCAGGGACTGTGTCAGATGCTGGAACCTGTGTGAGGTTCTATGAGGAAGAGGAAGATGATGCCATGGGGGCCTCACCCCAATACAGCCTGAAGAAATTGAATTCTCACTCAAGCAGTCAATTGGCTACTCCCTTGTGAGACTGTTCTTTCATGAAGAGGAAAGAAAATTCACTATAAACCTTACTACCTTCACATTGCTGACCTGTCCCAGGCAAACACTTTGTTATGCTAACGATGAAATAAGGTGATATTGCTTCCTCTCTCCTGATATTCTCAGCAGACAACAGGTCTGCTTCATCTGCCTTTTGCTCATCAAGGGTTTTGGAACTTTGTTGGAGAAGTATTATAGCCATATAGACGTTGATTTTGCAGAGTCTGCACGAAGTAGTATCTATCAGTTGTTCAGATGGATTTGTCTAATCAATCAGATTAACTTGTGGGAGCAAGAGGCCAGGCCTTCCACCTGGGTAAATGACCTCTGTGAAATAATTTGCATGCCAAGAGGAGTAGTAGATTATATCAGATTTGACATAGTATATAATTTAAGATTTGCTGAGTCTGTATTCTTTTCTAGTGGGCAAAATAAATGTTACAAAAAGAAGGCTTTGTGCAAATGTGAGAATTGGAGATGAAAGTGAAACCAGAAACATTCTGACATTTCTTGTCATACTACTGCTCTGTGATTTCAGTACTGCTTTTAAAACCAATAGGGGATTGCTCATGTTAGGGTTGGGCTGATTTTGCTTTATCTTTTGGTAATTTTGCATTATTGAAAAGTAGTGTAGAACAGTAGTTGTACTCTAGCCTTTCAGATCAATTTATTCAATCACATTCTTCAAGTGCATAACCTAGAAGGAAGCTTTTACATGGCTTACCAGTCCTTAGTCCTTTTAAACACTGATTTATTGGAGAACCTATGTGTGCACTTAATTAAACACAGAGGTAGTTCCCTTTCAGTCATTAAGACTATTTGTGTACTGAACTTCATGGAAGTGTTCAGTCACTTACCTAGATCAGGAGCATAAACAGGAGCTCTTTGACATGGCAGCAAAGTACATTAATGCCAGCTCTAACCTTTCCTTAACTGTTTCACACCTTTATCCTGTTCATGCATGCTTTCTGCAGTCAGTAATTAGAGCCTCTACATGTTTGATCCTTTCTTGAGAAACTTCCTGGTCCCTTAGAGCATAGCAAAGTGGTATTTTGTCACTTGTTCCACCCATTTCTTCTTATTAAAAATAAAAATCTGATTTTTTTCCCAGTGTTCTTTGACCTTGGCAAAATTGCATGGTCGTGCTTCAAAGAAGAATGTGACTTTTGACTTGCTATTTCATCCCCTAAGTTTTGTCATTGGTTTTTATTTCACATATATACTGTGACAGAGGAATAGTAGGCTATTCCATCTTCTGTAAAGAATCAGCATCAAATAGGGATCAGATGTTTTCCAAAGCTTATGGTGTTGTGTCCCACAGACAAGTGTCCCCAGTCCTTTCCCATATGTTCCATACATTATTCACAGAATCACAGAAAAGTTTGGGCTGGAAGGGACCTTAAAGACCATCTCATTCCAGCCCCCTGCCATGGGCAGGGACACCTCCCATTAGACCTGGCTGCTCTGAGCCTCATACAGGCTGGCCTTGAACACTTCCAGGAAGCAGTGGGACACTGCAGCTGTCCCATGAGTTTCTTGCAGTGCTGACACACACATACTGCCCCAGCTGCTGCTGATGCTCTTGGCTACCAGAGAGCCCCTGGAATCAGTCATTTACTGTTAACTTTAGCTACTCTTCCCAACAGGGCTGGGGTTTCTGAGATCCAAGCAGGCCTAAAATCATTGCATCAAAGATGGCCAACCTTTAAATAGAGATAAATGATGCCACACTATCTCATGTTGCAATTGAAGGAAAGATGTTTTGCAATGCCCCAGATAAGTTTACATAGGCAAGGGTAATCCTTATGCTTTCTGACCATTATCTGTCTGACCGACCAATTTTTTAATCTTTTCTAATACTGACTTTTGACATAATTTCCCATGTTTTTACAAATTGTGATAGAAAGGAAGATGGCAGAGATGGTTTCACAGTATGCCAGAGCTCAGGCATCTGGGAAGAGCCCATCCAGGCACCAACTCTAGTTCCTGAGGCCAAGGTGACAAATCCTCCCTGAAGAGACAGGGAATTGCCTGTGTTGGAGCTCTTTCCCCAAAGCCACGTCCTAGACTCCAGAGAAACTCTCTTCCAAATCTTAGTTCAATTTCCAGAGCCTGTTCTTATTTGCAGGTTATTTTTCTTATGTGGTCAAAATGCATTTTTAATCTCACCCAGAAAAATTATTGAAGTGGGACTGTTTCCTAAGAAGGCAAAAAAGAGCCCTGAAGAAGGCTCAGCTGAAATCTAAATGGTTAACAGTGGGGTAAGTAAAAGGCATCCACCTGCATATTTGTATACTACATACAAACACAGTTTAGGATCAGAATCAAATCTTAAAGATCTAGCCCATTCCTTGAACATATTTACTCTGGTCATTTGATATTATTCTGAAAAGCTCACAGAATCACAAATCTCACTAGCATTTGCACAGTTGCCTGCAGGCTCTGTTCTGCAGGGCTTTTTTCCCCAGGATTTCCCATAACTCAAATGCCTCATTAGGTTACTGTTTGTCCTTTTCATGTAAGTTGAATGCAGACTTAAAAAATAAGAAATTGAATGCCTCAGGCCATTTGAGAGCTGTAATTATGTCCTACTTTCTTTGGAGGGATAGCAGCTCATACAGGAAACTTGATCCAAAGTTCAGAGAGGGTATTAGAAAGGCAGGGAATCTTGTTAGCCTTGTATGAGGGTGTAGATATGTGCAGGTGTGGATTAATCTATGGGTCAGTACCTTGCCCATGCACTGTCCATGTGTTGCAACCTTGATATAGAATTCTACTCTCCCTTAAATACAGCTGCTTGCAGAGTTACTGAAAAGACTTTAGGAATGAAATTGCAAGAGTAAATGTTGGTGTCACAAACTGTTCACTGACAAGGCTTTCAAGTCCACTAGAGTGATTTGAATGTCCAGTTTCTATTCCTTCTAACAGGAAGTATGTGTATACCCAAATGGCATTGAGAATCTTAGCCTCTGTATTCACATATAGCCTCTCTATTTGTGACAATATGCATTACAAATGCAGTCTTTCACACGTGCATGTTGCCAAGCTAAAATTTTCATGTTACGGTAGTGCTTCCTCCCGTAATTTTGATGTCTGTCTTATTTTGGGAGGGGGAAGGGCTGTGGTGTCAAACTAAATAGATGCATCTTGTTTACTGCCCCAAATATATCTTGTTTTCTATAGGAAGTGATTTTGTTTGCATGAACAGTAGAGGCAAGAGAACACGATATATCTTAGCCAGCCTCAGTAAATTTAGTGTTGTTGGTGTTTAAGTAGTAAAGGGAAAGAATACAGATGAAAATGAATGGAATAAAATATTGTTCAAGTTTTGCTGTATAAGCCTATAGCTCTGTAAAGGTCTCCATAAGTTACAAAGCTTTAAAGGAACATCAAGAACTACTGGAAAAACAGCTGAAAGGAATTCTGTAAATATGGATCAACTTGCAAAGAGACATCAGTATTACACAGTGACCAGCTTTCTTCATTATCCATTACCTAAATAATAGTATTGTCTTAAGATGATGAATCAGACTTTTTTTTTTTCCTTTTTTAAATGTACATAAACCACTCAGGCTGTCGTGTCAAAGCATCCCATTTTGCTGCTAGAAAAATTTGGAGTGTTTCTGGTGGTGCAGTGATTATGCAGTGCAAAAGAGGCTTCAGGCAGCTTCACTGGAGAATTTTGCTAGGAGACATACCAGTAGTATGGTAGAGCCTGGGTCAGCATCTGGGAAGTATATATAGGCTTCAAGAATTAAAAGCAGCAGGAAGAAACCAAAGCCTATTGTTTCTAGCTGTCTTGTTCCACTCTCCACAGTTTTAATACGATCTGAATGTAACACCCAGTGTGCACATCAGGCTGCCGTGCTTGGTGCTTCCTTCTCAGAAGTTCTATGAGGATGTTACAGCAGAGGGCAGTAGGATCCTACCTCTGCTTAAAGTTCTTTTGGATCACAAGCATGCAAGTATCTGTTTTCTCCCCACTCGTCTTTCCTTCTTAAACGATATTCAAGGACCATATAAAGCTTAGAGATGGGACCTGCCACAACTGTTGTCACTGTGTTTGTCACAGCAAATACAAGGTGTGTGTTTGTAGCTCCATTTATGGTCAGTGAACTGACTCTCAAGATTAGATGGATGCTGCAGAAAATCCAGGCCCAAGATGAAGGCAGCAACTGGGAAATTTTAATCTCAATTCAGAGTCCTCTAACAGTTGGTAGAAGGGAAATGATGTGACAAATTATACAGCTTATCATCAAGCATGTCTTCCTGATGGTTGCTGAAATATATTACTGTTCTGGAAGGCTGTTCCTTAATTTCCCAGTACAGTATCTAGGATCTGAAAACCAGAGACTTTAAAAGTGCATGCATTTAGGGAGGGGGGGGGAAGCCAATGCTGCAAAGTAGCCTCCACCTTAGAACCTTTCAGATCCACACAGCGTGATGATGTCAACAGTGCCAGGATTACCTTCCCTCTGCGCATCTCCTCGCTTTGATCTTCACTTCCCCTCAGCATCCTCTGCCAGTGCTCTGAAGCCACTGTAGCTCACTTGGGTTTGGTTGTCATTTTCTCCTGTTAATTCAAGTAAGTGTTCCAGTACTGTAAGCCATCTGAGTAGGTTTGGGATTTCCCTGCTATTCTGTTTTTATTTCCTGAAGGGGGACATGCCCGTACACCTTCTTCTCTGGCTCAGCAGACTTGTGTCTCAGCAGCAGGTGCAGTTGTCTCTGAGCATAATGCCAGTTCAGAGCAGAGATCAGCAGAGGCTTTGAACTTGCTCCCTCCTTTAATTGGAAGTAGCCCGGATCTGATGAGCTTCCAGACAACATTGCAAAGCTCAGCTTTCCCCCGCCCCCGGCTTCTCCAGGCGTGTGAGAGTGTAGGTGTGTGGGAAGGAGGGAGTTGTCATTGTGAAGAATTGTTCAGGAGAGTGGGGGATTACTCATTTCCTAGTTTACTGTGAGGATCTGCCTCATGCATTGCTACACCTAGGATGTATTTTTAACTCTTCTGTGGTAACTATAGCATACGTACAGATGGACTTACTGAAGGATAGATAAAACATACTACGAATTACACAGACTGTGCACAGGGATACTAGGAATGTGGTTGTCTGTAGAAGTACCTAGCTCTTGCAGTCACTCACATTTTTTAAATGGAGACAATACTAGATAGTCTGGTTTCTTTTTTGTCTTTTTTTCCTTTCTTTGTTTGCCTCTATGCTTGTAAAGGATAGGTTGAAATCAGGACTCACGTAGCAGAGATATTCACAAAGTGGGTTGCTTCTGAGGCCAGACCAGTTCCATCTGTAAAGGACAAAGGCTGCTCACTGCATGGTTGTTCAGAGCTATTCAAGGATGGAAAACGCAAGGAATCATAGAGGTGAGCTGCAGCTTCCGAAGATCCCTTCTATCTTGTTCTGGTGCTTCTCTTTCCCTGTTACTCAGATTAAGTCCATGCCAGGTGAAGTCCCATTTTGGGCAGAGAACTGTCTTGTAGGATAAGCAGCAGGAGGGGGAGACAGGGTAATGACTTAGTAAAGTGTATTGCTTTAGTGATGTCTGCAGTTTGTCATATTAACTCTAGCATTCATTACTACAGCTCCATGTTCAAATGACCCCTCTGTGCCATGTGGCAGTGCTGAAGGGAATCAGGGAATTCTTGAATGTTTGCCTGCTTCTCTGAGAGTTGAGCCCAGGATGCTCTGATACAGGAAATATCCACTAAGTACTGGGTGGAGAACACACATCTCTTCGGGCTATCTATGCTTTCAAAGCTAAATATCCCTACAAAAATTCTTTTTAGAAACTGGTTTCACTCTGCCTGGCTATAAAGATTATTTTTTTAGAAACTATATAAAAAAAAGAGGTACTCAAAATTGACCACACAATGATTGAGATGATTGTAACATAGGTGCTTAGTTAATGATTGTTCCCCTAAAATATAATCAGGTGGACAGATAAGCACGTATTGAAAATATATTTAAGTCCAAATTTCAGTACTTATACCTGAAGTAACAGCAAAAGATGTAAAACAAATCTGTGCAGTTTTACTAAGTCCTTTCTGCCTTGTCAGTGTGATTTTTAGTGTGAATACCTGCTCTGGTTCTGTTCATGTCTTTTTATGGGAGACCAGAACCACTGAAACTCTGCAGGGAAAAGCTAAACCACATTATTCTTATCTAATTCAGAGCCTTGCATATGTTGCGTGGTACCAGTGAGGTAACTCCTTTTCCATCAAGTCATGCTGCAGTGGTAACTTGTTTGTTTAATTATGTGCTGTTTATTAACTGAAAAAGGTGAAAACAATCAGCTGTTCAGGGAACAGGAGCAAAATTACTACAGCAAAACAGCTGAAAATTTTCAAGCAAACAGGTTTGGTGTTGGAAATTGTATTTCACATACACAGGCATATTCTGTTTAAAATTTCCAGGAAAGTTTTTGAACCTTTTTTAAATTTATCAAGCTAAAAGCCTCTTGTTCCAATTATAATTTTAGATGTTGCATACAATCTAAGTTGGTACAAAGCACTTTGAATAGCTATTTAGGTATTTTATTTTGCAATTTTTTTGGTATTTTTAATTATACAGTAAACTTGAATGTTTTGACATCTTCCAGAGAGGACAGAAAATCTTTTGAAGTTTGTGTTGACTGAGGTTGGTCAGTATCTTATGCAGATGTGAGATCAGCACCCTACATAGTTGGGTGGAGGAGTTAGATTGCAGGAGTAAGGAGAAAATAGATGAATAAATATTCACATTGAAGCTGCACAGCCTGTCTCTTTTAGCCTTGGTTAGGCTTTAATGGATGGCTCTTTGAATGTGCCTGCCTCTTGCTGCATCTGAACCAGAGGAGTGTTGCAAATGTTAAAATTCCTAGTGTAGGGTCTTACAGCTTCATCATCATTGGACTTCGCCACGTTGTGGAAGTTTTGGGTTTTGATCAACTGGTACTGGTACAGAAATTTGAGGAAAGATTCAAAAAGGTTTCAAAAAAGACATCATTGATCCAAACACAGGGAAAAGCAGATTAGAGCACCCAACTATTGAGGACCAAGGTAATTGGCTCTGTTTTATGTGCTTAGACTACAGTAACCTAGAGGAAATAATCCTGTTGCTATAAAAGAAGTGCTACATTACTTGATAGCTCTGGTTTTCAGTGTCTGAGATCCATAGTCAGCCCTCTTCAAAGTGGTAGGTGATGAAAAAGGAAGAGGAGAGCAGGAGTGGTTAGCTGGTTCCTCCTAGTGGGCATGAATTGAGAGGAATTTGGGCACTGTCACTCTTGGAGGACTAAACTGCTAAGTAAACTGTGTGTCCTAGTTCATTCTCTGGTCTGCTCCTAGCAGAATGCTGAAATGTTACTGGCTGGATTTGTGATGGCACAATTGTGGCAGTGCCCATAAGGAAAGATATTGAGACAGTAATTTGTCACACTGGTCACTTGAATATCCTTAATAAGAAGCTTCTAGCACATGATTGAGAGAGAAGAAAGTAGCAATACAATTGCTTCTTTATATTCAGCTGATGTTTCCCAAATTAAGTAGTAAATTGCTAAGACTATACCATGAGCTAAGCTTCCTTGGAGTAGCACCCTCTGCTATCTCAGAGTAGTTATGATTCTCACTATTACATGAATACACAGATGTGCTGAGGATCAGGGTGTGCACACACACAGCAAGAGGGACCACCTGATGGTAAGAGATTCAACCTAAAATGGAGTGGCCAATTCCACAGAGGGCTGTGCAGCCCTTCAGAGGAACCTTGACAGGTTGGAGAGATGGGAAGAGAAGAACAGTCTGAGACTCAGCAAAGGGAAGTCCAGGGTGCTGTACCTGGGGAACAATATCCCCATGGACCAGCACAGGCTGAGGGCTAACCTGCTGGAAAGCAGCTCTGTGGAGAAGGACCTGGGGGTCCTGGTAGACAACAAGCTATCCACGAGCCAGCAGTGTGCCCTGTGGCCAAGAAGGCAGCAGGAGCCTGGGGTGCTTTAGGAAGAGCATTGCCAGCAGGTCGAGGGAGGTGATCCTGCCCTCTACTCAGCCCCAGTGAGGCACATCTGGAGTGCTGTGTCCAGTTCTGGGCTCCTCAGCACAAGAGACATGGAGCCCCTGGAGCAGCTCCAGTGGAGGGTAACAGAGATGATGAAGAGACTGGGGCATCTCTGTTTCCAGGAATGGCTGAGAGAGCTGGGCCTGTTCAGGCTTGAGAAGACACGACTGAGAGGAAACCTCATCAATGAGTTTCTGAAGAGAGGGTGCCAGGAGGATGGAGCCAGGCTCTTTGTGGTGCTGAGCAATAGGACAGGAGGCAATGGGCAGAAACTGTAACATTCACCTGAACATGAGGAAGAATTTCTTAATTTCTTTACTGTGGGGGTGACTGAGCACTGGAACAGATTGCCCAGAGAGATTCTGGAGAAATTGAAGAGTTCTTGCAATGTGCTCTAGGATGACTATGCTTGAGCAGGGAGGTTGAACTGCTGTGGTCCCTTCCAACCTTACCCATTCTGTGATTTTGATTCTGTAATTGGGAAGACAGATGAAGGGAAGCATTGCAGTATGCTTGAGTCATGTATTATCTCACTGGCATTTGCTTAACAGGCCTTATTCTCAAATACAGTTTTTGCTTTGCCCTGCTTTCAAATTCTTTTAAAAAATCCTTTTAGAAAAAAATTAGGCAGAGGTTAATAGTAGCTTTACTTTGAAATCTGCTTATGCTTTACATAACATAAAAGCCTGCCTGTCTAGGTTGGATGTCTGCTCAGTTCTGTGCCACTTTGTATGAGCATAACAAGTAAGACTCAGTTTTAAACAACAGAAGGTCAACTGAATTCTAGTTAATCCATTTCTTTCAATTTGCAGAAAGAGGGAGAGAATAAGATGATACTCAAATGGTAAACTTCTCATGTAAATTCAGAGTTCAAACAGAGGAAAAATTAGCCTATTCATCCACAGTCTCGACTTTGGGATCAAGTACAGCCTCTTCCTATTCCAAAGGAGAGAGTTTGCCTCATTGGGAACACCACTGTGGCCAGCAGACAGCATCTAGCAGATCTTGTAGCAGCTACAAGGAACACTTCGTCTCTTCAAGTAAGTGCAACCAGCCATGACGGTCTGTATAGATGGTTCCTGGGTTTTTTTCACACAGCCTTTCTTTCTTTCATGGGAAAACTTTCCTGGATGGAGGCTTGCATTGTAGCTGAAAACTAGTCAGTCTGGGTTTTGCCAGCAGACCATTCTGCTGGCTGACTCAAGTGTTGCACCTGCTACTGAGGTAAAACATTCTACTCCCCTCAGATCAAATGGGGTGCCAAGCAAACATGGCCATAGAGGTTTTGGTTACACAACTGTCTCTTTTAGAGCCAGCCTGAATCACTTGGCACTGAACCACATCATGTATATATGTTTGCAGCCCAAAATATATTAGCTTGCATAGCTGCCAAACTGCATGACACAGTCATACCTAGCGAGCTCCCTGCTTTCACTTCTAGTTCATTTCATTATTGTTGCTTTTCAGATTTGTCTCCAAGTTTAGAGGAGTATCTGTAGCTTTGTTTCCTAAAGGGAAAATGCTAGGCTAAATGCTTCTCTCTCAAGAAGGGTGTAAAGCATCACTGAGTCAAAAGCTTTCTACCCTTTCTATTCAATAGACTTCAGGTGAAGTCCTAAATCTGCTTGTATTCTACTTTCTTTCTACTTTAACCACAATTATGACACTTCCTTTGTAATATTTCTTGGCCCTTGGTAGAAATTGAGAAAAGTTCCCCTTTAATACCAAATATGACTGTCATTAGTGTTCCAAGGACTGTCTTCCATACCACCGAGGGAGGATGCTGAGAAAGATGCTTGGAGACATCCCCCTCTTTTCATATTTCAAATTCATATTTATTCTACTTTGTTTACAGTGTTTTGGGATATCTTAGTTTCCATGACCTGGCTCATATCTAAGACATTTTGAACTGATTTTGAGAGGAAGCTGTGTATAAATTATCTTCTATAATCTAATCCTATATGTGTTGCTTCTTTTTTGGTTGCTGGTGGTATGTCTAAAATTAAACAAACAGCAGCAGTACCAGCAACTGAAATTAAGCAAAGATTTGTGCTTTAGAGACCTAGGCAGTAGATTACTCTCACTTTTCTTATCCTCTGTATGCCCATAGATTTTTCTTCACCTCTCAGAATTTGTTCCTTTTCATTTTATTGGCAATAGATGCTGCCATAACAGCCACAGAGCAGAGCTCAGCAATTTTTCAAGGATGCTTTGCTATACTGCATTTTCTGTCCCAAGATGGAAGTCAAATATGTTGGCAGAAATTTAGCAGAACCCAAGAGACACTTCCTCATGAAGAAATTGGATGCAGCCACACGGTTGAGCAAAGGTTGTGACACAGCTTTAAGTTAGGTGATCAGTGGGCACCAGGAGCCATCCCTTTCATTGAGGTTTCCCTAGGTGCTACAGTTCCCAGTTCCCTGCACGTGATTCAGTATTTGTCCATGTGAGATGTTTGGTGTCTCAGTGTGGTGGGATGGCCATGGCTGGCAGCCAAACCCCATCAGTTGCTCGCTCTCCTCCTTAACAGGAAGGGGAGAGAGAATAGGAAGATCAGGAATGAGAAAGCTTTTGTGTTGAAATGAGGACAGCAAGATCACTTTCAGTCAACATCATGGGCAAATCTGGCTAGACTTGAGGAAAATTTACTTAATAGATTGCCAATTATTTATGTAATTGATTATTTGGGTATTGAAAGGCAAAAAGACAAACACTGAAACACTTGGAGAAAGCATCTTTCCTTCCCTCTTTCCAAGGCTCAGTTTTTCTCCTTCATCCTGATTCCTCTCTCCATCCTTGTTATCACCACAGGTCACGTGCAATCGGTCCCTTGAGCACAGCAAAGGGGACAGGGCTGATGGTCCATATGGGGTAGTTCATCCCTGCTGCTCCCTTCTGGTCATGCCCCTCCACTCTGGCGTGGGTCCTACCCAGCTGCAGTGAATATCGTTTTTCCAAATCATCAACTGATACAGGATTCAGTATTCCAAACACCCAGGTCTCCTAGGAGTGGTGGCACTGGGCCCTGTGCTGAGTGCCACATGGAGCAGCAGCCTCAGGAGGAGCCATGAGGATGCTCAGTGGCTGAGGAGCCTGCACTGGCCCTGGTCTCAGTGTCCAGGGATGAGTGTGAAGGTGCTCAGCACATTCCAGCATAAGGCTATCAATAATAAACCATTTTAAATATCTCAAAAGCAGTGCTGTGATGACAGCCCAAGTAATTAATTACATTACTTTTAATAGACCCTTCAAATAGTGCCAAGTCAGTGACATCTGCTGCAGTGTGGAAGTACCTTCAGGGAAGAACATTTTTGATATGGTGATACCTCAAAAGGTGGGCCATAGATAGGCTGAAAATGGCCATGCAGGGGTTAACATGTTTTAGCAGATTGTTAAGCTCTCCTGCTTGTTGCTCAGCCAAAAAAATGACCATTCACCCATTTACTGGTGGATGATTTAATTGCAACCTGCTTCTAAAAGCACATAACCTGTCTGCCTAAAATGCACTCTGCACTTCTTGGAGAGGGCCATGTTCTCTTGCACCTTATTTCTGTTTTTATCAGATTATTATTGGTCATTTTAGCATAGCTGTCTTTGACCCCTAATCCAGGAAAGGCCTTGCCCTCAGCCCATGCAAACAGGCTTGCCCCAGAGCAATTAAGAGCACTGATTAACAGCAGCAGAGTATGTGGAGCTGGAGTTTTCATACAAATGTCAATTCACTTGCTGCTCTGGTTCTCTTGGGGGAACAATGCAAACTGTGTTATTAAAATAGGGGTTGTTTATTGACCTTCTCTAATTTCTGTGTTCATAAAATAATCTTGTTTATTAACAAGTAATCTTTAGCTGAGATGCACTGTGTTCCCTGAAACATTTTGTGCAGAATTCATGGATCGAAGCTGGAGAAACTGAATACCAGAGAATTCATTTCAGAGGATATGATCTCATAATCTCACTATTTAATCTCTGGAGATAGAGAGATTTGGCTGGCAGCTGCAACCCTAGAGATAAGTGCATTTGAAGGAAATGGAACCTTTAAAAAAAATATATTTACTATATTGCATTTTTATGCTTGAGTCAAGTCTCAGGGTTAGTATTAAAGGCCAGGCTTGTTCTTGTTTTAGTGTTTGTACCTGGCCCACTCTTACTCAGTGGAGCTAATGTGGAAATAAATAGCAACCTAACTTTATGATCCTGCTCCAGTGAATCCCAAGAGGACTGGTAGAAATGCAGCTCCCTAGGGTCTCTTTCCAGGCCTTCATGGCTCTCTCTGCACCAAGAGCTCTGTGGTGCAGTGGCAGTGCAGGGCTGGTGGAGTTGGCTTCATTTCCCACAAAGTGGACTCGTACATCTGATGCTCTTTTCCTAGAGCCAGTCTGCAGCCCCTTCATCCTTTATTAGCCACGGTGAATCACTGATCTTCTGTGCTTCAGAAACTGAAAGAGGGAGAGCAACAGTGTCCTATGCCAGGTGGAAGTTTTTTATTGTTTAAAAACGTCACCATGTAGAAAACAGTGGAAAAGCTGTGTAAAAACAGCATGGAAGCAAGGGAGGACTATTCAGTGGATCTTTTATATCTCTGTGGCATGGAAATAGACAGCTGGCAGCTCTCTGTTCAGTGGCTGGAAATCTCCAAGGTAATTTCCAAGATTTGCTGATAGCTTACATGGAAATTGGACAAATAATTTTACAAAACAGTACTTCCCAGTTAATTCCTCTTCTCTGTATGCTGTTTCCTCAGTAAATGGCTGTTTTATTGCCAAGATTTACTTATTTGGCTGCATTGTTTGTACAATCTTCCTTTACACATTATTTGCCTACATTTCAGAGATTTCCAGAGGACTCATGATTTCCCCTGACATTAGCTAAACCTGCTGGAGATAAGTATCTGAAAAAGGAGGCTTGCTATGTTCCTTTAAAGCAGCAGGCAAAAACTCAGCCTGCAGCATTTAAATCCAGAGCCAAAGCTAGGTCACATCAGCTCTGATGCAGTTAAGCATTTAGGTAGGTGAGTAGGCAATGTCACTACTCTGATTCCTGGGGGCTGCTCTCATGTTTAAAGTTAGACATGTCTATCTGCTCTGCTGAGCTGCAGCCAGTGTCCCAGGAGCTCGGGTGGAATGAGCACTTGGATGCCAATGGGCCAATCCACCCCTTGTTCAGATCATCCTGTGCAGATCATCCTGTCACATGGTGAACTGGACCCCTCAGAGGAGCAGGAGTTCAAGCTTAATTCTGCTTCATTCACCCTAGGTGAAGGGAGCAGACAGAAACTCACATGAGAAGGGAAATAGCCTGCCTAGGAAATACAGGACATCCAGAGGAATTAAGAGTGAAGATCTGATAGTGAGGCCTTTGAGGAAGTGAGGCCCTTGTAAAAGGGCCTGAAAGCCTTGGGCTAGGCTTGTAGGTAGCAGTTTTGGGAAGAGACATCAGGGAGCAGTGTGAAAATGCGAGGTGCAGAGCATGGTGCTTTAGAAACTGTGGCTCATAGGGCCCACAAGGGGTGGGAGTTACATAATGCTGCTGATGCTGGTTTTCTTGTCAGGAAGGAGGAAAAGTCTTCAACCCACCTGAAGACAGATAGGGTAGGTTTTTTTCCTTTTTCTTGGACTTTGGTTCTGAAAGCTATAGAACATGAAGTCACCTCAGCTGGGTCATGACCCTGTGACGACTGACAGAATCTGATATAAATGAGCCTATGACTAAGGTGAAAAATCCCTTCCTTGAGGAAAACTTTTCTCTGTTCAGTGTAGTTTTAGTACCTTTGTAGTTGTAGTCACCTTGCTCTGCACTCACTGCTGTGTGAAGCAATCCCGCCACCTAACATATCCAAAGTTACAATAAGCCAGGTGGGAACAAAAGTATTTGTATGATGTGGTGAGGAAACAGCATTTAAAAAAACGTGAGCCACCTTGAAATGCTGATCCTCTGCTGAGGTGTTTTGCATGTTACAAATTGCAATTAGGTTTTCAAAACTTGGAGAAGAAAGAGCAGCACCAGAAGAACACTTGCAAGAAGGGCTGTGCCAGACACTGAATGTTTTCTCATTCACGGGCACACCATGAGTGAGAAATATTGCCTGAGATTACAGGATGAAATTCAATAGGTGTTAAAAAGGAAAAAAGAGATAATTTAGCCCCCTTTTTGATGAGCTTTTGCCTGCCTTCAAACTTTATCATGTGAGCCTAGTACTTTTCACATGCTGTAGCTGAAGTGCTGCAACTGTCAGCACAGATTAATGTGTGAAGAAGAACAAAGGTGAGCCACCTCATAACTGGGGGGAAGAGTTGGTGCATCTGTCAGAGATTAGCAAGGATTAAATTCTGACAGCAAATGCCAGAGAGAGAAGACTGGTAAGAGGAGTGTCTTCTCCTTTGCCTTCTGACTGATAGCCCACCAGGTTAACTGAAATGCTTGAAGGTTTTTGGTGGTGGTCATTAATTTGTTAAACCCAGTAAGTCCTTTCCCACCTGGTTGTAGAAGACTGGAAGAGGCAGAGCTCTGGTGTGAGTTGCAAGCATGATTTCAACGAGTGTTTCCATTTATCTTCACTTTGGCAGCTGTGGGCCAATGGGTTGTTCTGTAACTTATGTAATAGACTCAAGTATTAAAACCCTTTCTGAAAAAAATATCACCTAGTATGAAGTAGATTTTAGCAAAACTGCACAAGCTGGGTTTTGTAATGGCTTATTTCAATGCCCATTGGAATCCATAGAAACGTTTAAACTGATTTTGGTGACTACTGATGAGATGAAGTAGGCAGCTTCATTGAAAACCTGGAGGAGAATGGTGATGGTACTATATTAAGACTGTGAACAAAAACCATTTACTCTTGCTAGCATCACTAAATGGGGGAAGAGGGTTCTTTTTTTTGTTTTTTAGTCTTTTTTACCGTGAAAGAATATAAAGGTTAGGAAGAAAGAGGCCCTGGAGCAAAGAGAAATATGAGAATGAGTCAGAGCTTTCAGCAGGACCTGGCTCTGGCTGGGGTTTTCATCTTTGTGCTCAAAATGAATACAGCATACAGAAGAACTGATGAAATCAAACTTATATGCAAAGTAACTGAAGTGGGTGAATTTGATACATATGATGTCTTAATTTTTTGATCTGCAAAACAAAATGTGACAAACTTTCAAAGGAACGCAGTCATCCCTGTTTCAGTACTAAATGCTCTGTGGGAGGTGGAGCACAGATTAAATTGTAGTCTGTGGATGTCAAGGGTCCATTTTTGAGTGTGACAGTGAGAGCTGATAATGAGGTTAAACTCCACATGGAAAACAGGCAATTCAAGGGAGCTGAACTACAGAGCTGCTTTCTGCACCATGTTCTGTGCCCTGCTCAAAGGTCAGCTGGAACAGCAGACCTAGGAGAAAAGCAGTAAGTGAAAGCCAGTTTCTCTTTATCCTGACACAGAGTAAGAAAGGACACTTTGCCCTCTTCACCTCAGTTTTTCCACAGTGTCAACTGCTTTGGCAGGGGAGATACAGGTACATAGAAATCTGGTGTTTTGGGTTTTTTTGGTAACATTTACAATTTTATTGATGATTTTTGCTGATGTGGACTCCATGTGCAGTGAGCTCCACATCTTTCTAAGCCACAGTGAAGTCAGGAAGCTCTATACAAATGTGGAGGTATCCTAAGCAGAGATCTGTCACTATAGGGTTTTAAATGCTGCATGACATAAAGATTATTTGCTGAACAACAAGCAGTTTTGTGTTTCAACAATATCACAAAGACTTGAAAAAAACTGCTCCCAACTTTAATTGAAGAGATAATTGCTAAGCAGGAAAAAAATGGAACTACTGCTTTCCTTGTGTTTTACCATCTTAGTTGACACATCTCCAAAATCTGCTGATACAAAGATAAACCTGATTTTTTTGAGGAAGCCATAAGTAAATTCAAATCATCTACTTGCCTAGGCATTCCCACTCCACTCAAATTCCTTTCTAAAGTGATGAACATACAAGGAACTTGAATAGAGTGCGGAGGAATAAATGCTGCAATAATTTAAAAGGGGGAGGAAAACCCAAGAGGCATGCTGATCTGCTATTTTGAACTTATTGGTTAGATTTTTTTTTTTCTGAAGCTGTTGGATTGGTTTCCTCTGTCATTCCTTTCTCTGCCTGCTGGAGGATAAAATGAGCCCTGGTGAAAAGAGAAGTCTATGGCTTTAAATCCTCTTCTATGGATTGAAGTGGTTCTTCATTTCTGCTTGGACTTTATGCCAACCACCTCCCAGGAGAATTTCATTCATTAAAGAAAATACAGCTTTATTTCTCTGTTATATGCATATTGGGTAATGTTTGGTCCCAACTACTGTATAGCTCAATGAAGAAAAGTTTTGTTCTTCATTAACACCCACAACTTAATCAGTGTTTGTGGATATATCATGTTTTATTTCTTCTTTGGCTCTATTTTAGCCCACCCATATTAGATGAATGATTTTGAAATTTCCCTTCTTAAATTCTTGGTTTTCCACCAGGCATTGTGATGTATACATATGACAAAGTAGGGTGGAGTTGCCAGGCATAGTCTCATGGGACAAAAAAATCCAATTCCCTGTCTTTGTTAACGAGTATGATGTTTTTCAGACAGATCCCTAAGTGTTTTTTTCTAAATTTCTCCTTCAGTAATTTGTTCATACCAGAATCAATTCTGAGAGAGAGACAATTCCAGGTAGGTGTGGCCTATCTGCCATCAGTGGGCCAAGGCCACCCCACTCAAAAGTACACAACCCCACACCAGTTCTCGTATACTGTTCGACTTTCTTCCTCATTGTCTAGTCTAGAAAATACTTCCCAACAGCTCAAGGTCAAAAAGTGGAATGCAGTTCATAGGCAAGACCCAAACTGAGAGAAACTAATGGGTGTTTTATGCAGGAAATGTGAAATGCTGCCTGTTTCCCTCCCTAGCTAATTATCTCTGTAACCCCAGCTGTGTGATCCCTTGTAAGTGATATATATATATATATATATATATATATATATTTACCAGAAGTGATGAGATGTGACGTTTTGGGGGAATATAGCTAGGCAGGCTTCTAAGACCTATTTGAGTAGTGCAGACTAAAGCTGGCTCTCAAAATTCAGGTTAATCAGCTTTTTCATCTGCAGAAATTTGGGTTTGTGCTGAGGAAGGTTTGAAACATTGTTACATTAAGTCTAGGGCTCTAACAGTGCTGCTGAGCTGATAATCATGGAAACAAAAGATCTCAGCTTATCCAAAAAACCTAACACAGGACAAACAGCAAAAAGGGATGCTTCCCTAGCCTGGACCCCTCCTGGGAGGGAAGAGCATAGCTCTATTCCCAGTGGGTGCTTTGCCTGCAGAGCTGCTGGTAATAGATTATTGACTCACTGCCACTCGAAATATCTCCATGCTGATGTTGCCCAGAACCCAAAGTGTATTACCTCTGCATTAATTGAAATGTAGCTTTCAGCAGCCCTTATAAACGTGCTCGACTGTAGTGTGAAAGCATTTGTTTCCAGCAGAGATCCTGATAACTAGTGAGATTCAGGAGCGGTGACTGACCTTTGATCATCGGCTTTCAACTTGGCTTGCTGCCATGCTGGGAGGAGGAAGGAAAAGTTCTTCCTTATAAAAGCCAACTTCATTTCAGTGTCTCCTCTTAACATTTCGTTTGTTCAGCTAAAAACACACAGCTTTGAAACTCCCTTTGTACTGAATTTCCCAGCTCCTTTTCCCAATGATACTCACAACTCAAAAGTTATGTCTTCATTTTTAATCCATATGTGACTTAAATTTTGATGAATATTGCAGCTGCTGCATTTCCAAGTTTGCCTGTCTCCTAGCTTTCTCCTCATTTCACCTCAAAAACTGCCTTGAGATTTTCCTTAAGGCTGCCAAAGTCAACTTTACCTCTTCCTTTGAAGCTCCTTAGCCCCACGGCTTAGGGACAAAACCTGTTGTTGGATGCTGCCCAAGGGCAGCTCGTGCTGTGCTCCCCCAAGGGCTGGCACAGTAAGAGCCAGCAGCCCTGCAGGCTGCTGCGTGCTTTTGCAGTCCTTGGACTTCTGAGAGAACCAGGGCTCTCATGCCTGTAGCTCCTTCAGGATTCATTCCCGTTCATCCTCCCCTGGTGCTTTTTCTGATCGTTCTTCATGGCAGGAGGGTCAACTGACACCTGTTCAAATCTAGGTTTTAGATTGCTGTCTGCTATATGACCTGGTTCCTCCTGTGACTTTGGAGCAATTTGTGCAATCTGAGCTTGACTCCATGCGTTTCTCTGAAATTACTCTGATTTATCCTGATTACACAAAACCCCTGTAGCCCATGTCATTGGTAATGTAGTTCAGTACTAGTGGAACAGTAGCAGATAAGTATGTTTGGCTTCCACCACACCCAAAACCAATACAGAAAGGAAAATTTACTAACACCCACTAAGGCAAACTTAAAAAATGAAATGTAGAAAGGGGAGCACTTATTATTTAGAATAAATGCAATTTGAATACACAAAATTAATGCATCCCATGATCTGCAATGGCAGCTGCCCACTTTGAACTATTTTTTCTCATGGTGCACTGCACTGTTATGCTGCAGGTAAGTAACCACAACCTAAGGTCAATGGCCCGTTCAGGAGTATGCTAATTTCATACTAAGCCATTGTTAACAGGCAAGATTTAATGGAAGTGACTTTTGTTGCTATCTAGTCTCCTGAACAAATGTTAAATCATTTTGATTTGCCTTGCTAGAGGATCAGTTCAGTGTTTCTGGCACTTTTCTTGTTGGAAAATGCATCTCATCTTTCAGTACTAACAGGGATGCTGGCTGATGTTTCTGTTAGTCTCCTCCTCTGCTTTAGTTTCACATTTTCAGGTATTTGACAAGGTACATACAAGCAGATGTGCAGAAAAGAGGGGAAGGAGTGAGCAAGTTAGCTCTGGGATAAGTTTAGAAATGTAATCATTTTCCATTTTTGCAAATACTTTTGCTATCAGTGTTAATGGTATATATTGAACCTGCTTTGTGGTAACAGGTCAAAAGACACTTTGCATTTTTCCTGAGCCATGGATTCTTTGGAAACCTGTGTCTTCAATTAATTAATTATATACCACTGATATATAGCTTCCTAGAGAGCACCACATTTTGATCTGGTATGAACTGATATGATTCTATTGGCTTTACCACTGCTGCTTAATTTTTACAGTAGCATACCTAAGGGATATTTTGCATTGTACTTATGAGAAGAGGCTTGCAAAAATCACCTGCCTTGGAATCTACTGCCTTTGTGATCCCTCCCTTGGATTTTGCCACCTGCCTTGGCTTGTGGATCTGCTGAATGTGCATCAGGAAACATTAGGAAGAGCACCTACACCACATGCCTGTTATCTCTGAGAATTTATGTGCCACAGCAATAGCAACCAAACTGTGAACCCAGAGTGCCTCATTTTCAAAAAAAGAAAAATGTGAGGACGTTCAGATTCTGGACTTAGAAGCACTTAATAGGTCTGTGAGCCTGTCAGAATCTGACATATGGCGTGTTTGTGTATTCTGGTGGCTTCACATTTTAAATGT
The DNA here is from genome assembly GCF_008360975.1 of Lichenostomus cassidix. Taxonomy (NCBI): domain Eukaryota; kingdom Metazoa; phylum Chordata; class Aves; order Passeriformes; family Meliphagidae; genus Lichenostomus; species Lichenostomus cassidix. The sequence goes on along the minus strand of NC_139483.1, from coordinate 26,805,891 downwards.
GGGCTCACACCAACTTTGCTCAGTAGCCCAGCAGGTTCCTTCATTGGGCTGAAACCCAGCCATGTGCCACTCTTACCAAAGTGGAGCTTCTGAGTGGAGCCTGGGGTCTGGCCCAGATTTTGATGGCTTAAGCTATGGTGAGGCTCTGGACTAAGAACTTCTGCTGTTTCAGTTGGCAAGAACATTTTGAAGGTCTGCAGCAAGAGAGCATTTAACAAGCCTCTGCTGAAATGAACACCAACAGATTGTAAATTGCGAAGTGCAGTGTAATTGAATCTGATCTCTGGCTTTTACAGGCTGCAGTAATTGGAAATTGCCTTTCTTTTAAATATATGCCATTCCTAGGATGGCTCCTTCTTGAAACTGCAATGTGATCATTTTTAAAAGCATAATGATGTGAAATAAGAAGTGGTATGGAGTCCCCTTGGTGCTGGTGGAGAATGGTGAAGTAGAGACTTTGGGAGCTTCCTGCTGTGTCACTGGTATTAGAAACTAAGTCCTACACTGTAATTAACAGCTTAGCAAATATGAACTTGGTCCTTGAATAGCCACGGCCTGGAGCCCAAATATCAGTGCCCTGTTCAGGACCCAGCAGATGACCTACAGCAGGGCTGGGTGGAAGCAGCCCCGGTCAGCCCTTGGCAGTGGGAAGCAAAGCACCCCTGCAGCCAGCTCCAGGCAGCTCCAGGCTGTCCTGGGTACACCCTGCACTCCTCCTTAATCCCAGCCTGTCTGAACACTGCCCTGCACAGTGCCTAAGCCGTTCTCTCTGTAATGCAGGGGGGTCTAAAATTTGTCTTCAGACATGAAAATACAATGATTTCCATAATTTTTTGTTCCTGTATGTCTAGGAAATGTAAAGGTAAGGTTGAACCTTAAGAAAACAGAGTAAAACAGATGAAGTCTAGACCAGAACACTGTATTTTGTAATGTTGTAGACCTGCTATTTAGATTGCACACTCCTTCTCCTCGTATGCCCCTTTTCTGTCTCAATATCCTTTATTTTGTGACAGGTATTTTAGTTGCCTAGGTATTGATTAAAGATGTCACAGAAAGCCACAAACAGATTTGAGGCCTGGAATCTTTAGCAGAGGGCCTCAATGGAGAGCTGGTTTAGCTTTATCAGGAAGAAGATTATAAGCTGACTTGCTCAGTATAAAGTACCCTCATGCTAAGATGGTACTGCCAAAATATTATTGAATGGCTCAAGAGAATGTGTGGAGACTGGTGAGGTATGTCTCAGACATCTGGAACCTGAGGGTAAGTAAGCCCAAATTAGAAATTTGTCTTTATTTTGAAATTACTTTTATTACTAATACGAACTTCATAGGGAGTGATTGTTCATATCCTCTTATTTAAAACAAGAATTAATAACTTTTCATAAGACAAGTTTTATCCAGTAATTTACTGAAATAGATGGTTATGGGGTCTTAATGGTGTTACTGAATTGAAATTAAATACACTGGAGATTAGAAAGGGTGATTGTAATGATCCATTCTTGCCTTTAACTCTGGGTTTATAATAGACCAGTTTCTCACCTGCATGTGCCAGGTAAGTGAATACTCAAAACTTGCCTTAGGTCTAAGCCAGCAGCCATGAATTCTACAAAATTCAGGATAGGATGGAGGGTAAGAACTTCTGTGAATCTTTCCCCACACCTACCTATCTTTTCCAATGGGGAAAGAAACATTTACCATTCTCTTACATGGTGCTGCAGGTAGAAGTTAGTTATCTTCTCCTTGTCCTTAAAGCAGCTGTTTTCTTGTCCTGGTTGTTGATGAGGACATAGTACCACTTCTGTTGTTGTGCATAGTGAGTAAAACAAAATATCCTCACTATGAGGTGCTTTTGAGGGTCACCACGGAAGAGGCTGACCAGCACCTACTTGTTCTGAAGGCTGAGTCTCTTTTGTAGTTTCCAAGTAGTTAAAAACTGCCATTCACCTGCTCTGACTGCCAGTCAGGATGATCATGTTCTCAACGTTCCATTTCATGGGCTGAGAAGTGCATGAGAATTTGGACTGTGAAGACAATTATTACCTGCAACCGCATACTGCCAAGATATGGTTACAAGCTGGGTTTCAGTTTCACATTTCTTCTTTGCTGTAACTACTTGGACTGGCTATGGCATTTTGCTCAATATTTTTCCTTCATGAAATCCATCTGCTGGTATCTTCTTACTTAAAAAACATATTTTGCCTGCAAGTCCCCAGATAACCAATTCTTGCCCAACTCATACCTTTTTAAGGAAATGCAGCTTGAATGGCCATTTGTGCTGAGTAGTAGTGTTTGAAAAAGTGAGAATGTGTTACTGCAATCAGAGGGCAGGAGATGGGATTAGGTATTGCCCATTGCTTCCATTATCTCAGTTGGAGTGAGATGGAGGTGTGCAAACCTCTGGTAGTTGGGTGGTTTCAGTCAGGCATCTGAAATTAGACACCACTTTTAATAAACACTGTATAAATAACATTAGTATGAGGGATTAAAGGAAGAGCACTGAAGGAATTTAAGGGCATGGGGTTGATGGGTTCTCCTTACAACACTCCTTCAGACCTGTGATCAAATCCCACCATTTACCCTGCAGTATTACTTACTCTGCTGTGCCAAGGCAGTTGTCTCTTTTGGAAGAGGTAACAGTTTCACATATGTACCATATTTTAAGAATGAGTGACTGGCTTCAAGGAATCTGAGTGTTAGTTACACCTAGGTAATTCTGCTGACTAATAAATATAGTTAGCACTAACCTCTTATTGAATAATCAGAAATGTCTGCACTCACAGTCTGAAGGATTCTCCATGCTTTTAACCAATTTTTTTTTTCCATGCTCATGTCAATGTTGGGATTCTCTGTTCTCTCATAAAGGGAGAAGTAGCATTTGTTCTTTCTAGGACACAACATTCTGCCTGCATATTTCTACCTCTGAATTCACAGCAAGGCTTCACCCAGAAGGTACTGACATAAATTAAATAATTTTGTGTTTTGAAGGTTCCTTGTGATCATATAAAACACATTACATTTGAAAGTGGTTTTGTAATCAAATTTGCTTTTAGCATTTAAGCCACAAAGCTGTGTTGAATGCACTTGGATAGGGTGTACCCTTTGAAGTAACTTTTTTGTTAAGAACCCTAAGTCAGATCTATTTAACGGATGTTCAATGAATGTGGTCTCTGTGCTTCCGTGGTATTGCAGTGTTGTGATATTCTGTGGAAAGGCACGCTGCAAGCAGTTTGGACCTTAGAGTGGTTAGCAATCTGTGGAACACAAGTCAGGGGCTCTGCTGTGAATTCCTCTACAAAGCTGTTATGTGATCCTGAGGAAGTCGCATTGCCTGTTCATTCCTGCCTCTTCCCCATGTCTCATCGGCTGACAGTACGCTACTTAACATGTTTCCTTTGGAAGGTAGTAAATATAGCATTTTAGGGTCCAAAACTGTGACTTTTCCAACTTATTTGATACTCATACCACACCAGTTGGATTAGACGAGACACATAAAGAAGAGCTTGGTCTTTGCTTGTTGGCATCACACATTCTGAACCAGACTCACAAAGGAATAATCTCCTGCATAAACCAGACACAGACATACAACCTTGTGACAGTGCTTGCTCAACAGTGTGGTTTTGAAAGCCCAGCTCACTGTCTGCAGGCATTGTGTTAATATGTCTTGCTCTAAATTACCAAGCACATTCAAGTGGACAATTACAAATTCCCATGAGAATATAAAATGTTACATCTTACAAAAAATCCCTATCATAAAACTCCTTCATTCGATACTGATACTACACACTGAAAGACTTCTTAGTTGACCATTGACCAATTCTGCTCAGAAAATGAATTTTAAAGTACTGTTATTTATACTTTCTGTTTGTGTGCATGATAGGAGGTAATAGTTTCATTTTGACTGACTATACCCTATGTCTTGTGCTGCAAAGCAGTAATTGTGTTGATAAAGTTTCTCAGAAAAAAAATCCACTATGCGCAACTTTAAAAAGCACATGTTGAATTATTTTAAAAATGCAAGTTTGCTTTTCCTCAAGTTCAATTACAGAAACCATATAACTGCTTAGCCCTCCCCCAAATCAATCTTTTCCTAATAATGTGTAAAGATTCTGCTCAGTATCTATGCAATATGTACGTGTGTGTATATTTGCTTACTTAAATTGTTCACAGGAAACCTTATCTTCGTTGTGTAATGTGACATGAAATATGGTCACCACCACATGCCAGTAGGCTGTGCAGTGGAGGCAAGGTATTGATAGCTGCCCTAGCTTTCCCTGAAATGAGGTGGTATGCACTGCATTAGTCTATATCTGTACAATCTGCCACAGAAAATACAAAGAGCTTCATCTACAAAATGTATTTTACAGAGATTTCCACGGAGAAGGAAACATCTCAATACCTTAGGAGCTCTGAAATCAAGCATATGGCAATTCTGAGATTTTTCAAACAGTGCTGTATTTGCTTCCTGTTGAAAATGTAGCTGGATGATGCCTGTGCCTGTCTTTCAGACAAACAGCTATTCTGTCGAGCATTGCCGATCATCCAGATGTGATCCAACAGCAGCATTCCCACTTGGCTCTGCTGTGCCATTCTGCAGCCAGTGATGGATTCCTCTGGCTGTGATATCTTCTGTCTTCTGATCAATGCTGTCCCACTAAGCAAAGAGAAATAAAATATTCATAGGAAGGAAGAGGATCTATGTCTCTCAATGAGACTAGCACGCAATCAGGAATGCAGACACCAGGATTTTGGTCCCCACTCTCCTTTTCTGTATGCTACACATGACCCAGCATCTAACAGAGGAAAGGAAATCGCTTTTCAGATATCAGATGCTATATTTAGAAATTAGCATCAAGTCCTGTTTCTGTGCCAGGCAGCTCCTGGCTAGCTGAAGAAGCTATCTCGCTACTCCCACCTGTGGATCTTGAGTTATGAAATTAGGTGCAGATTTCTTTAATGGTCTCTTTAAATGAAAAAAAGCAATCTTCTGGGTCTCCTAGAGAGATTTTGACAGCTCAAATGTCATTTTCCATGTAGGATTTGGCTAGGATATATAATCTACTGTCTGCAAAGTAGTGAAAGATTTGGAGCCTTAAAATGACCATTAAGTAGTATCTAGAAACCTCAGTTTTTGTCTCAGATAGACAGCTGTGGATACTGCAGCTCCTATAATTTAGCAGCATGGTTAAGCACTGTCTCAGAAATTTTCCTGTTGCATCACCTCAACTGAGCTGCAATTGCAGGTTAAAGAAGAAGGAAAGCAAAGCTTCCTCTGCATGTTTTGTAGCTCATACACTATAAGCTTTGCAAGGATAAAATAGATGGGGAGGGGTGGCGGTGGGGAGGGGTATGAGGATGTCAGCAGTAAGTGTGGTTGTAAGCTTGCTTTCTCCATGCATTTTAATAGAGAAATCCTGCTAACTGAAGCCTGTGTGTGGCTCTGTAATAGCCTCCTCCGCGCTGCCCTAGCCACGACTCCCCATTTGCTGCACATCGAGTACTGAAGGCTGAACTCTGCTTCCTTACACAGCGTCTTAACCTTGCCTTGCCCTTCCACCCCACAACAGCCCCTTTGTTTCCTTTCACTAACAGTCAGACATCACAAATTCCTTCCCTCCAAAGCCATGAAAACAGAACCGGCACCACCCCAAGTGGTTTCAGAACTAACTGATTAAGATGCTGGAGTCTGCTGCAAGGCCAAAAATAACTCCCCATTTCTTTCTCCTTCATTGGTGAAAGTAGGAGAGAAAGTGGCCAATGACAGAGACACAAATCCCCCGTAGGCATCGGAGACAAATCTATTTTGTGGCAGGAAAAAAAAATAATGCTCTTGAAAAATGTTTCTTTGCTCAGGCCAATAGATACCGACCTGCTGCATGCAATTTTGCTGAACCGATGGTATCATTTGAATGGCTCACGGACTACATAAAATGCATTACATAATTATATTTTTAAACACTGTCCCCAGCTGTGCTGATGCACATAAAAGCTGTGTTTACAATGGACTCCACACATGTAATTATTTTGCGGCGCTAGCTCTGTGCATTTCCTTGATGGATGCTCCACGGTGCATAAAATTGTAGCTTTTATCATAGATTCTTGAATATATTCTTTGGCTGTTTCAGCTTTAAATACTCTGTTGTCCTTGCATGGGTGAACAGGAGTGATGCCTGGAAGGGGTAAATTATAGCATCTGAGGGAACACCTTTAAGTCCTCTGGGAGCAGCAGAGAGGGAAACATGATGAGTGTTGGAGTTGAGGCACCTGGGTCACAGCAAGCACTGAGCAGCAGAGCCGGCTGCTCCTCCACGGGAGGTTTCCTGTGCTGCTCTTGGGGATAGAGCAAGGGCCCTGCCCCTATTTGGCTGCACAGATTCATCCCAGCCTGATTACTGCTGCACCAACGCAGCTGCTCTGTAGGACAGGGAGGCTAAATTATGCCTTGTGCATGCAGGGAGCAAAGGGGCTCTTGGCTGTCGGTGCAGAGTCAAACAGAACACGGCCTGGATTGTTGGGATCAAAGAACAGCTTTGATTTATCTTCCATTCTGTTTGTTTACAGCAAGTGAGCTCCCAGCATTTCACTGTGAGCTCTCCCTTCTCTGTTCTCCATCCAGTTGTGGAATACCAAGCATTTCTTTACCCTAGCGCAGTAGTTGATGCATAGGACCCAGTGAAGAGTACAGTGGAATATTTATTTTAGATCTGTTCTAGTGTTCTTGAGTATTAATAACACTGTGAAAACCTAGATGCTGGAAGGATTGGTACATAATACAGTCCAAGAGTTTTGCCTGCCAAGCAATAGCACTTGGAAATAAATAAAGACAAAAAGTAATACAATATCCTGAACAATAGGTTCAAAATTATGGAAGAGCAGCACCACAGGTAGCTACCTTTCATTTTTTTTACTGTTGCTGTAAAGAACTGGCAGACTTTTGTCAATAAGCAAAATGGTTTGGCATCTTACCTCTAATCCCAAGATAACCTTAGATAGGAGGTTCCACCAAGGAAATGAGGGTTTTATGGTAAACTGTTTTTAAATGGCAAGTGTTTGGTTGGAAATCAGGTTTGTTTTCTGGTAGTAGGTAATTTGAATTCCTTTGTTATCATTCCTTGCCCTTTTCAGTCCTGTGTTTAGTCATGGAAGCTGGAAGCCTATGCTTCCCCAAGCAGAGTTGCACCATGTAAAGTACTAATTGGTCTAATGCCAATAGTGATTAAATTATTCCAAAGCAAATCGCCCAACTGTTGGTAAACCAAGTTTTCCACCTTCACATGAATATAGGTTTCTCCCACCATGGAAAATCTTCAGCTATGGAGGTCCTCAGCACTCCCTCTGTTTGGCATGTGAAGTTTACATACCAGCTTCTAGGCTGTTGATGCATTTTGCACCAAAGTGTCAGGTGATGGAAGAACAATCTTTGGAGTGGAAAAAATGTGTAACTGCATAAGTTTGTTGTATGTTCGTTTGCATAGTCTGCCTTTCAGATAAACCTTATCCCTGTAAGTGTACTGGAACTTGAAAAAGAGTCCTTGAATAACCTGCACAGCAGCTGAGCCACCAGAGAGGTGCTACTTGGAAAAGGAAGCAGAGGAAGGCACCAGAAGCAGTGCAGAGGAAACACTTCTGAAGTAAGCACCCTCTTGGATTGTTCATATGTGTGCCCATCCTGTTTCTGCAGCACAAGGTGTTGTTATTTCATAGCATGGCTTGTACATATGAAAAAAGGGCACATTTCTCACCAGCTGAGACATACTTCTTTCTTGCTCACATTACTGAAGTATGTGAGTAATATTTTCTAAAAGGGCTTATTTCCTTCTACACACATACTCCAGTCTATCAGCCATCTAGGCCAAAATATGTTTTACAAATATGTGATCATCTTATAAAAATCAACATAATTCCATGTGCTTTGATAGAGCTATGACTTAAGTCAGTGGAGGATCTAAGTCCTCAGTATTTTATGTAAGATAGATAGACTCCAAAATTCATGATCAGGGAAGAAATATTTCTAGGTATAATATGCTTGCATCGTTACTCTTCCCCATTAGTTACAGTCCTTTGCTGTAGCCACTTGTGCAATATTTTTGTGTTTATCTTTACGTACATGGCGATAAGAGTGGCTCATCTTTTGCAAAACATTAGGTGTTGCATACAGACAAGAGTAAGAATCCACACTGAAGTTAGTGCAAGTTTTGCAGTTGAACAGGAAAAAAAACAGTCCTCTTAAGACTACTGTTTGAACCCTGATCTTTGCCTTTTGTGTCTAAGTCACCAGAAGCTTCTGTTTCCAAAAACAAAATAATGCTTTGAGAAGTCACAGTTCAGTGTAAATGATATCATGGCTGTAGGAGTTGAGGCATCATCTTTGTTGCATTAAGTCCCTCTTGGAAATGTCCAATAAAGCCAGAAAGAAAATGGGACTTATTTTACAGATTTTTGAGCACTTTAATTCCATTCTTGCTATATTATTATCTGTGAGAAGCTTTTTCTTTTTTAATTCTATAAAGTTCTATCACTATATTATCTAAGCAGCTAAGTACTCAGATTATGTAAGTTGTACATAATAGGATGTCTGTAAAACTTTGCTCCTTCCAGCTTTGGAAATTTCTATATTGCTCTTCTCTGGTGACTCAGCTAAAGATCTCCCATATGATCTAGGAGAATGTGTGGTAGGGTTGGATTTCCACCCTTTCAAGGAATGTATCATAGTCCTCAGGTATGACCACAGCTGCAGCCTTGCTCTCTTCCCACATCCCCTGGACTTTTCCAGGCAATCTTGAACCACTGATCAGTGGATGCATGCTGTAGTCCCTGCCATGCATTTAAGTTCTGTCTTTCTAGGAATATTACCTAATGTTTTCAAAGAAAAAAAATCCACCTTTTGATTTGCACAGCAGGAGTATTTGCCTGTTGCACCAGATAGCAACCTCAATATGTACTTTCACAGTCTGTTTCTTCTAGAGGATATTTTTGGCACATAAGTGGTGTTTTAAGAATATTTCTACAAGTACTATTTTTATGATATGTCTCTCTTCATGGTGCATTGCTAACCATATGGCCAAGCACAGTATATGCAGCTACATGGCAAGGTTTACTGCCCAGCAGGCATGAGAAGCATTTATGAATAGATGTGTTTTGAGAAAAAAAGCCATTCAGCTTCAAGGGTACAGGCTTAGGACTTTTATTTCTTCCCTTGGTTCTCCCTTGGTTTTAAATGAGGTTCAGCATCTCTCCCTTGGAATCTCACTGCAATAATGTGGGCTCAGAGCAGCTGTTTTTACTTCGCCTTGCTGATGACTGGCAGGAGATAAAATATGGAGGAGTAAATTCTGCCTGGCTGCTACAGGTTGCATCACAGAAACACTGACTGGTAGGTCTCTGAGAATTGTTACTGATAGCTAGATTTTATCTTGGTACGGGTAAGAGCTCATGAAACAGGATGACTCAAGGAATGACTAATGAAAGCTTTATGATGAAACTTCTGTCCGAAGGCATTTCAACTGTGACCAAAAATTATAATCAGGGAGTTATTTGACAATCTAGGGTGAGTGAGCAGATGCCATGAGTCCAGTAGAGATGTGCCTTCAATGTAAAATCCACTAACTCAGTTTGTATCAATTAAAGCCAGTGGGGAAAGCCACAAATGGTGATGTGGCATGGTGGTGAACTATGCTGTTACCCCTCAAGTGGCTTCTCCCCTTTAGAGCTGGGCCATTTAATCAGGCAGATAATATTGCCATTACTTTGTGTTTTTCTCTTTTGTAAACAAATCACTCCAGTTGGATGTACACACACAGCTTTGTTTTGTGTGTTCATGCAGAAATGCAGGCTCCAGATCTCAGGAACAGTCCCAGCTACTTGAGGAACAGTTCCAGCTACTCAACTGGCACTACATTACCAATACAGTCATCATAATATTTAGGTGGGCCTCCTGTGCAAATGTCATGGGGAGTCCCCCTGCATTACTCTAATTTATGCCTCTACCAAAATATCCTTCCTTAGCTCCTTGATCCCAGGTTGTGGACTTTCCAGTGTTTTGCAGGTATCTTTGCTTTTCTTGTGACATCAGTTGCTCCTCTATAATCCCAAATCATTAGTCACACACCTAACTCAGTGTGGAGGTATCGCCTACGTTTTTGACTTAGCAGTGCTCAGTAAAATTACCTCCTACCTTCTTGTGCCAATGGTCACATTTTCTGTACAGCAACATCCAATTTCCCCATTTCTGCCATAATGCATCATTTTCCCTGGAGAAGAACAAACTCCCCCTTTTGGGAAGGGTACAAATGAGGCAGGATATGCTCAAGGTGCAGGGGCATAGAAGGGGGACATTTGCAAGTGTTGCTCTGGGCGCTCAGGAAATGAGATGGGGATCAGGGAAGTCAGAGGTTTAGCCCTGGCTCTGATAATGATTTTCTGTGTGGCCTTTTGTAAGCTCTTTCATGTTTCCACCTCATTTTTCCCAATCCTAAAATGGAGTTCAAAATCATCACTTCTCTAACACCTCCCCCTCCACACACACACACACACACACAGAGTTGTGAGGAGGTTTAATGTTTATCTCAGAGGCTTTGAACAATATCATATATCCAGGCAATATATACAGGCTCTTAGACCCCAGAATGAGCTTTAGAAAAACATCAGTAAAGAAAACAGCATCTGTATTTTAATCATATTAATCATAAATTTGGGATTGGAATAGAGAATAAGTGATTAACAAACCTGCAAAACAAGCTTTATTTCATTGGCTTGAGCTGCTTTCTAGTTCTGTTTGTGTATGTCAAAGTGATGTTCAGTCTTTTTAAATGAGTCACAGGACTGGAAGAACAAAAATATTTGATGGTAACATATAGCAGCAAAACAATTACTCTTTTTATTCTGACAGGCATCATAACCAGAATAGCAAGTTAGAGCTAGAGGTCTAGGCTGGTAGTTTCTTTCCACATATCAAGGATTTTAGACCTGCTTGCAAGACAGTGAAACAGAACTGAAATGTCAAAAAAATTAAAAGATAACACTAGATCAAACAATAAAAGCAAGCATGCCCGTTGGGATACAACTATTTACATTTATAAAGGTGCTACTGATCAGTGAGTCCATGCAGTATTCTCACACAGCACAGCCTTGTCTAGCAGCTTTCTGTACCTTTATCCAGAGGAGACTCCTTTCCACCCTGCTTGCTGCATTGCACCACTGATTTAGTGAAGACATCATCCTCATAAGGATGCTCTTCTAACTCACCTCTGAAATCCGCTTGCTTTTCTCCTCTGACAATTAGGTTTAAATGTGCTGCAGTAAAGTACTCATCCTTAGCAGTCGTATGGCTTTTTAAGTGATAAACTGCATTAGCAAATTTCTTATTAGATAATCTATCAAATGAGGTCATACATAATTTTAGCAGTCTCATCTTGATTTATAGCATGATCACAGCAAATTATGCATACACAAACCAGCATGCTGGCTGTCAAAGTCAGGTATTTTTACTCTGCTAAAGAAACTATTTCCAGGCCAGCCCAGTGGCTTACAGGTAGCACTCTGCATCATCACAGCCTGCCCGGTTTGCAGGACAGCCCTCAAGCTTGCCCCTCTCCTCTTATTACAACTGATGAGAGCTGGAGGCTGTAGGCTAAATCCTTGCTTCATACTTCCTTACAATAATCCTTACTGGTGTTTATTCTGACAGGTTTTCCATATTCCTCTTAAGTAAGGACACAGGCTCGCTGGAAGGGTAAGCTTACGTATGGGGAAACTGTGTCTGTGGGGTGCTGATCTGCTCCCTGCCTCCCTTCTGTGTTCCCAAGGGAATGAAAAGCGAGTTGGAGTGAATCATCAGGCAGCATTGTGCACGGCTGTATCCGAGTCTGCTTCCCAGTCCGGGCTGCTCGGCCGGCAGAGCCTTGGTCACCTGCACCCAGCAGCACTGGTGGAGGCAGTGCTCCATCTCCTGCCATCTGCACTGGGGAGCCATGGCACCTGCCTCACCACCAGCACACGTGAGGAATATAGGGCAAAATGGGAAGAAGCTTCAGGAGCAAACGCAGTTTCTAACCTGCCCTTTGCTAGTGCTGTTGCCCTGTTGCTCGCTGTACCCGGGGTTTAGTCCCCACACTGCAGGTAAATAGCTCCTGCGATCCAGAAGGGACACGATTCCTATCCTCCAGCTTCAAACTCCTGCAGATAACATTCCATCCACTGAGATCTGGGGGGAGCCACAATCAATTATCTGATCTGGCCTTTCTCTTCACCTGCTCTCACCTCACATTGCTGTTTCTAGGGTTTAAGCTGTGCGAAGTGGAGAGAGGACCTGTCATCTGCATGGCTCTGAATAAGTTATGTCTTTCCCACTGGACTTGTGGCCAAAGCCTGTCCATGAAGCACCAAGCGTGATGGAACAAGATGCACTCTTCAGCATTCCAGGTATCTGCCCCTAAACTGTAAAATAAAAACTAAATGAAAATCTGAATAAAAATTTCCCTGGGGAATGTAAGATTACAGAGGCCTATCACTGTGTGAAAAGTTCTTGAAACACTTAGTACATAGATCTCTATGTTTTCTCCACAATAATACTCCTGGAGTGAGAGGCTGGAAGAAATCAAAACCATTTACCAAAATGAGCAAGCAAAGGGCATGCTTTCAGTGGATGGCACTGCTGTTTTGCACACGTTATGGTAATTTTGTCTAATCCTACTGAATGAGCTTCTCATGCATATATATGTGTGTGAATGCATATCTGTCATGAGTCAAATCTATTGTATCCTCGGTTGACAAGCTGTGTGTGGCAGTTTGCAGCAGGGCTTGGGGAAAGAAATTCATGACCCAGGTTAAGAGTAGACTATAGGACTTCCCTCCTGAGCTCATCATCCAGAACAGCAGCTGCACTGCCTCCCCAAACTGGTACCAACAACAGTCTGGGGTTCCTCTTCTCTCCCCTCCTTTGACCCCTGCCAGGGTGGCTGAAGATGCAGCAAAGAGGATGGTAAGGGGCTTATTTCTTTGGGGCACAGTTTACAGTGAAAATTTGGCGAGTGATGGAGCTATCTGGGTTGTGCTAGCCCTGCAGAGAGGCTGTGACACAGGATGGAGAGGAGTGAGCGGGCAGGAGCAGAGAGCTGGCTGGAGAATGGGTGAATGGAACCCCCCAAGCACCTGCGGATGGGTGCTGAGGGAGGGCGAGGGGCTCTGCAGACAGCCCCTCAGGCCCCTCAGCACCACCTTTCAGCCAGCAGCCTCTCCCCTGTGTCTGCACTGCGAGGGCATGTCCCGCTGAGCAGCGCTGGCAGCAGCACAGAAAGAAAGTCTCCTTTGGTGCAGCTTGCACTGGGCTCCCGGAGTGCCCTGCCTGGCCCCTGCACAGGGATCCTCAGGGAGGAGAGGGGGCACAGCACATTCTCCCCCCTTTGCCTCCGTGGGGGTCTCTGGAGGAGCAGCTGAGGCACTCCCCGGCTCCGTGGGCGATGGGACCCCCGCAGCAGCCCCGGGTTGGCCGCTCCTCGCATAGACCTGCCTCTGCAGAGGTGTTTGCAGCCATTGGCACGGGCGCTGCAGCGCCGGTTGCCTGGCAGCAGAACGCGTCCTCTTCCCCATGACAAACAGCATCTCCATCGACCCAGACCACCTCCCGTTTCAAATGTCTGCCCAAGCCGGAAAGCTCAGCGAGGGGAAATGCAGCTCGCCGCACTGAGCCGAGGAAGCCCCGTTCCAGCGCTGGGATAGTGCAGAGTCCTGCATCCATCAGCTGCCCCACAGGTGAATTCATCCAGCGCCATAAGCAAAATTCCGGGTGCTTGGCCATTCAGCCCGGATTAGCACTAAGAGAACAAGCCCCCTTAGAGAAATACATGGTAATTACATGAATATTTAGCTTTCTACAGAACTGTCCGAGGAAAAGTGAGTGTGAATCTAAGCCCCAGGTCTGCCTTTTTGTGGCTGGGTTTTTGGGTCCTGCTGAAACACACCAACGTGTTTGATGTGCTGAAAGAAGGCAAAGCGTGGTATCTGATCAGGAGCACAGCGCTGCTCTGGGTCTCTGCCTTACAGAGCATGTGCACCGTGTTTATCTGTGTGCCACTGCGTCCAGCTGCTGTGCTGTAGGACCTCTGGTGCTGATAGTGCAGCAATCACAGGATTATGAATTTGAGAGACTCAGAAATCACCAACTTCAGAGATATCCATCTTCCTTAAAAGAAAGCAAGCCATTATGAGTCAGGCAGATTATCTGCCAGCAGCCCACTGAAGAGAGCTGTCTTCTGCAGAGGGGTGGAGGACGGGAGGATTCCTGAAGAGTGCAGCAAGGGTGAGGGCACAGGCTGGCAATGGAAGGGGAGAACACAGCAGCTGCAGTCTCCATGCCATGGGGCCAGTGCTGTGCACAGAGCACACATAAGAAGAAGAAGTTAGTGGACTCTTGCCCAGGGGACTGTGATGTGCTGCAAGGATGTGGATTTGGGCTGCTCAGGCTCTGGGAAAAGCTGAGTTTGATGAAAGTGCAAAGGTGCTGAGCAGTGCTGAGCTCCACACCACAACAGCTGACTGCTGCATTGCAGGGTGGGGTGGGTTCCCCTGTTCTGGGGTGCAGTTATTTGTAGAGATAGAGTATGATGAGACCTTCTCTTCCTGCTGGCAGGAAGGCTGAAATTGGTGTGTCCTCAGTCATTTTGTCAGTCTACTTTGAAGCAGATTTGTCTTGAGGAAGCTCAATCTACATGAAAGCAGTCACACCAGGTGCAGAGGCAGCTCCCTTCTGACTGTGACTGCTTGACATAATGTGAGAACAAGTATCCAGGCATCGAGGAGCTGAAGCTTCATCCTCAGCAACATCAGCATCAGCCCACCCCACCTAGAGCTGTGGCTCAAGTGAGCCAAAGCCAGGGCAAACGAGAGGGGCAGAGACCAGCAGCAGGGAGGCACCTGGCAGGGGAGCACCAGGGCAGCTTGTCCATCTTCAGGGGAAGAAGGAGATCCCTGGTGGGTGATGCACACGAGGAGCTGTGGCACAGGGGTATAGCTGTTGGGAGGAGGGTAGGGAGGAAGGGCTGCTATTTAATTGCCAGCCCTGGTTCTATCAGCAAATAGGAGGATGAGCTGTCACTGGTGTGCAAAGTAGCAGATGGCCTAATTGTGAGATTTCTCCCTTGCAAGAGCAAAATGCTATACTGTTTTTAACATCTTTGCCTAGAGCTGAGTGTTAGCTTCAGATACAACCAAGATATACTGTACAAAGGCACTCCGTGCTAGAAATGTGCTCTGGTGATAATCAGGAGAAAACTGTGCTTGAAATGACATTTAAAAAATAATTATTATGGCCTATTGCTGTTAGTCACACATCCCAAAAGCTGATCTGGCTAAAAAAGCTTTCCAAAGCATCTTCTGCTTGACAGATCATCTGGAAATTATTCCATCATTGTGTCACCATGTCTAGCCTTATAACCCTCAGGACACTGTCTATGTATTCACACCATTTCATCCCTCTTCTTGGGGGAAAATAATTCTCTCTGGCTTCTGATTTTTCTCATGCAGCTTCAGCAGGTTTTGTGCAGTATCTTGTCTTGGCCATTTTGCTGGAGAGCACAGGGCTTCCTTTCCCAGAGACAGCTATGAAGCATTGCCACCTCATCTCTCCTTGGGTGCCTGTAAGAGCTCAGTGCTGTTCAGAGCTCCAGGCCCAGGGGCAAAGACAGCAGAGCTTGCCAGTGTCACACTAATATCAGGTGCTTGAAACTTTATATTGAAGGTGCAGGGTTGTTACTGGTGAGTCGTTATGGCAGGTGCATTTGGTCAGCTTCAGCTCTGATCTGAAAGCAGGGGAGAGGGCAGCACTTCTCCCAGCTGGGTCAGGTTTGCAGAGAAGACTGGTAAGGACTTCTGTGGAGAGAAAACTTTGACTAACCTGTAAATCTGCTTAATGTTACTTATGAGTAAGGGCAAAACCTAGGGCAAGGATCAACTTGGAATGGAATCAAGTGAATGCTCTGTTTGAGGATAGCAGCCCCTGTTGATTTTTTTGCAGGCCACTGACCATATTTTAAGAAGTTTTGCCTGCTGAGTATAACATGGGCTGCCTCTTTCTGACAGGCCTTTAAACTTCATGATGTATGTTGGGGCTTTTTGGTAATAAAAGGGCTTTAATGGGTTATCTGTAAGCTTTGTCTCTTAAGTATGGGAATGTATTAAATCTTCTTTAAGTCTTCCTTTCCCTTACTGTCCATCTTCAAAAGACTCTTATCCATGCAGTAGATGCCTGTGCTGCAGCAGTCTGTCCTTCCCTTCCTCTCCTCTGACTTTCTTCCCCTGTTTGCTCAGAAGTCTCCTGCTGGGGATTTTTATCCCCCAGCTGTGACACACCAGCCCATCTCTCAGATCCCACTGATTTCATGTCTCTCAGCCTCCATGTAAATCTCCCTATCTTCCCCTTCAAGGTCCTCTGTAATGTTACTTTGCCTTTAATCTCATTCCTCCCCCTCCTCCTCCTGTCTGTATTCTTCCAGTCATCTCTCTTTCTGCTCTTTCTACTCAACATTTTGTTCTTGGTTGGTTCAATCTTATTTTTTTTCTTCATACTCCTCAGACACCTCAATCCATCTCCCATTTCTGTTAGCCAAACACTCTTTTTCTGTCAGCTCTACCTTAAAACTCAATATTTTTCTTCCTTGCTAGCTCTAACACACCACATGCCCTCATGCAGAGTCATCTGAGCTGCTGTCCCACGTGGTTTTTCTGGAGTGCATGTTCTTCACACCAGGAATTTGTGGTTCTCCTACAGTGCACACCCCACAGATACAAACACACAAGGGTCTTTTGAAGAGCAGCAGTCACTGGTAAGTAACCATGCATTATTAATCCCATTGCTTATATGATACACAGAACACTTTTAATTTCCTCTAGCTGGCTAATAAGAGGAATCTTTTCTGCATTGATGTGAAGGCACAGTTTGGATGCTCTAACAAGGTAAATGCATAAAAATGAGCATTATTTAAACTTACAGTGACTGAAAGGCAGCAAAGACATTTGAGACACATAAGCAGATGATCAGAAGAGGTTTGGGTCTCACTTCTACATTGCTTTGCACTAGCATGTCATCAGTGGCTCCATTCAAGTCGGCTTTAATATCTTTACATTCCTGCACATGACAAATAATAGGGACTAGCTTCCACAGAGCAGAGGAAATACAGCAGCAAGTGTCTCACGTCCATTTCTCAACTGTCATCAAATAGCTTTTATTCATGGCATAGCACAAGTGTCAGCCAACTGGCAAAGGCAGCCTGTATTAAAAATGTTGGGGATTATTCATGTCAACAGACACAAGGGAGCTTTTCTCAGTCAGTGGATCTGCACTAGAAGTGGTATGAAAATGCAGCAGGTTCTCTACAGTAATCTCAAATCTGAGTAACTTCAGAAAGAGGCCAGCAGCAGACTGTCATTTCCAAGTACAATTAAAAAATTAATCTAGCACAGTTAGACAAGAGCTTGGATAGGTGAGAGGTTTAACTGTGTGGTTAGACAGAAAAGGCTATGCTGTAAAGATGTTGTCTAGAAAGACTGAGGTGATACTTTTTAAAAAATGCTCAGATTGAAGATGGTCTGGAGATTGTGAGCTGATGGTGGCTCTTCAGGTTTGCTTCTGATTACACAATTAGCTGTTAGTTCCTTAGCCTGTGTAATTGCAGGCATTTACTGCACTGTTTCAAATATGATTTCTATGGGCCACATGATTTGCCTCTTATGGACAAGGTGCAATTTGGAAATGGATTAACTCTTTCTCCTTTTAAAAGATTACAAATTAACAGCTCTGTGTAACTGAAAATAATGTTTATTAAATTTTTGAGACTTTTAATAGGAAAAAAATAAGATGGACACAAGCAGTAAAATTGCTTACCTTTAAAAATATCAAATAAAAGTGGAAAAAGATGGAGGTTTCAGATGTCTCTGATGGTTAACTATTAAGGACAATTCCCTGACCAGTTATTTGAGTCCCCCTGGATTTGCAGAAGACTACTATATTCTGTCATCTTGCATTTTGAAATGGCTGCTTTTAAAACATATGGCCTGCTTCTTTTTCCCCTTGATTATTTTTGACTACTTTAATTCTCTGAACTCCATGATGTTATGTGGATATGAAATCAGGAGCAATGTAAGTGAAAAATAAAAAATTAAGGCCTGTGCAAGTCATCATGAGTAAGGTGACCTGATCTGCTCTGACACAGATCTATGTTCCACTTATGCTTTGGAAAACTTTGGATACTGTATTTTTGTCAAAACCTAATTTCTGTACAAATGTGTGATGCCGAAGAAACCCAACCAGCAAAACCCTCAGATGAATCCCAAGGCATCTCCATGACAACATATAGATGCACAGTCTGCTATATACATCCGTACTGAGAGACTGACTGCTCCTAGCTTTTTCCCACGCTGAGCTGAAAGGCAGACTGACCAACAGGCTGCAGAGGATGTTGCTGGGATTTAAATGTGGAAACTGTAGATCATGTTTCATGCAGGGTAAACCAGAGGCAAATGGAGCAGCCTTACAGAAGAGGTGAGCTTTGCACTACAGCTTCCCTTGCTGAGGCTGCTTGGTCAAGTAAAGGAATGGGAACCGGCAGGTCTCCACCGAGTCTGAAAATTCACGTGGAGGACCTTTGCAGGGCTCTGGAATTCTTGCTAAAAGCTTGTCAGTGTGACTTGATAAGAATGGAAGGTAATTTGGGTTAATAAGTTATCCTGAGAGGGTTTTTTTTCTGTGCATGTCAAAGGAAAGGGAGAGTGATCCAGTCCTCTCTCCCTGCTGAGGAACTCTGAACTCTGTGGCAAGAGGTTTTCTCGTGCAGGAAACCAGGGAGCCAGGCCAGTGCCATGCCTCATGTAAAAATCCAACAGTAAATGTTGCATGTCATTTAGCTGTTTCCCAGCACAGTCAGGAGTGTGACCATGGGGTCAGGAGCCTGTCCTTGGTGCTGCTGTGCAGAGCATCTGTAAATGCTGTTATGCATCTGCCTTGGGCGCTGCTGCTGCTGCTGCAGGGTCCCGGCTCCCAGGTGCACACGAGTTCCCAAAGCATGGCAAGGATGCACTGGCTGGGATCAAGGAACCGCAGTGGATTCACTAAATGCCCCCTTCTGGCTTTCTTCCTAGCCTGTCCTTTCCCCTGCTCTGTCCTCCCGTGCCGGAGTGGGTGACAGGATTTCAGTGCAGGGTGAGTGGCCTGGCTGTGGCGGTGGCAGCCGGGCACGCGCACCACTGCTCCCGCAAAGCAGCTGAAGTGCTGTAATTTCATACTCCAGCTGACGGTGCAGGAACTTGTTCGTCTGCCCGTCCCCTGGTGTAGGGGTGGCCTTGGCTGCCACAGGCACTCCCAGCGCAGTCAGTGGAGCTGAATTAGTGTTTGCAGTGCTTGGGAAACATTCCTACTACAAACAGGGCAGTGTGTGTAACCACCTAAGTAAAACACAGTTGGCCCTTTCATACTTCTGACTATTGAACTGGAGAAGTCTTTTGCACACCTACAGCCTTCTAAGTAAGGCTCCATAGACACCTTTACCTCCACTCTGCTGCTCAGCTTTCCGAGAAACAGAGATAACAATATTGACCTTCTTGGCAGAGCACTTTCCCATTTTTTTATGAGATATGCTGCATAAAATCTGATTGTCAGGTTTTGTTCAGCTATAAAAAGTCCTTAACAGTGGGGCACGGTATGTTATCAGCCATAAAAAAAGCCCTCACGTTGATCTTTAGCACTTAGGGATAGACCTTTGTTCTGCTTAGTTACTTATAATCTTTGGAGTGGCTTGGCCTGGGTTTCGTTGTGGGGTTTTTTTGCTTCTTTGTGTGTGCATATATATTGTGTACATATGTACTTTTGCTTCTCTTTGGGCCAAAGACCGCTTTGTTTGGTTTAATGTTCAGATGTCACTTGGCATCAATTGAGTGACTGGCCTGTGAGCTGCCATTCAGCACATTCCCTCTGAAATTTAAGGGAAATCAGTTTGCCAAAAGACAAGAAATTGGGTAAAAACCCCGCTGAATAAGGAATGACTATGATCCCCTAGAAATAATCTGCCTTTGCTCCAGCATGCACTCTGAATGTTTTATGCTGATGGACAGAGCTTGTCCATTCATTGCAAAAACCCTTTCCCTTTACAGGAAAGGAAATTACACATACTGCCCTCTATGTAGCCTCTGAAGAAGAAAAGGAATTCCCTTTTTTGTCCATAGGACAGTTGAAAACGTTGTCCCCAGCCTGGAGAGCACGGTGCAAGGGAGGCAGTGTTGAGGGGTGTCCAAGTTCATGGAAGATGGCATACGGACACAGTGGCACCCAGGAGCCATAGGGAGTTTCCTATTAAACAGCATTTCCAGTGCAATATCTAGCTGTGAATACCAGGAAGATGTAGATAGACAAAAAGCCATCACAAATAATATTAGTTCAAAGTCATAATCATAAAAGGCGTAGCAAAGGCAAGCACCAAACAGCCCCCATGGCTGAATGCTTCTTGTTCTGAAAAGCAGCATCTGGAAATGCCAGAGGGGTGTATACAATGTGGGGAAGCCCTGGGGCTGGGCTGGGTGATACTGGAGCCTGAGCTCTCTGGCTGCAGTCTTGGAAAGTGGCAGTAGCTGTGGGACAGCACTGAAAACAGTGATGATTGAGTTTAGGGTGTTAACCAGTCTCAGTCTTAACAGATCACTGAAACAGTTGGAGCTGGGCAGGCTCCCCGTAAGGCTCTTCAGGAATGTGAACCCAGAAACAGGGTGGTTTGGCTAGGAACTAATCTACCCGTTCAGGTAGAGATCAGCTTGAGGGCAGCAATTTCCTTGGAGGGTAGAAGAGAGGCAGAAATAGAAGAGAGCAAAGCAGGCTCAAGTGTAGCTGGAGGAGGCCTCAGCGGCATGACTCCAAACAAAATCTGAGGGAGGGATTCCGGCCTCTGTGTTTTCAAGGAAAAGACACCTAGAATTGCAAACAAAACTCCTTCCTTCTTGTTTGGCCTTGGTTTTAAAAGTTCAAGGACAAAGAGCTTTGTGTATTTGGTGTTAATCAAGAGGACTGATATAAGGAATTACCAACTCCATCAGCATTCTCATCCCTGTGGAACCCACCCAAAATAACTCTTGCCCCAAACCGATTGGGGCTGCATAACTGATATGGGCTGAAAATAATAATGGTTTATATATTTCTTAGGAAAAAGTTCTTATTTTAAAGAGAGTTGAAGGCAGCAAAGAATTGGATAGGCTATTATTCTCCAATCAATTCAATTTTTAAGTCTTACTTAAAGAATGCTAATTTTAAACGAGATCTTCTTCTGATCATTTCTACAATTGAAGGGATGTAAATTCACATTCATAATGAATGCTTTTTTTTTTAATATTTGATTGCAGTAATCCAAATGATCCTATTTAATATCAAGGACAGAGCTGGTATCTATTTTTTGATAACTGCTTTGCATAGCATACTCCATACAGTTAAAATTTTTTGAGAACAGTTTTAGAAGACACAACTCCTTGGTAGGACAGCCCTGGTGGATGGCATGAACAGGCTCCTCCTGCAGAGCACTGGAAGGCCATGGCACTCGAAGTGGCAAATTCCAGGTTCTTTGTATTTTGTCCTAATAGTCTTTTACTGCCTTGTTCTAATCTTAGACATCACCCATTTGGACTTCTAAGAAAAAGATGTGATCATTACAACTGTCTCCTCTTTTTAGCTTTCACTTTACCCTGTTGTCAGGTCTTAGTTTGGTTGCCAGTCTTCCTACCCAGTTGTACCCTCTCAAGTCTGAAAACAATCTCCTTCAGCCTTGCAAGGTTCATTTGACTGGCTTCCCATCCTTAAGGTGATGAATTTTAAATACCACAATCTTTGGACATGAAATGAAATCCTCAGTACTCAGGACCACACATGGAAAATCCTGGGAAAACGGTTTTGGAGGGTTTTTGACCAGTGCAAGTCAGTCTGATAAAATTCCTTAGAACAATGTAGCTTTTGTATGGTAATTACATGCACTTATAGTCAACGAGAAAGTGTAAGAAATGCTGTTTGTTTCTGTGTCTAATATAAATAATCGTCATTATTAACAGAATAGGGAAAAAACAAAAAGCAGATGTCGTTGATATGTTGGTGATAATGGGCTGTTCATAACAGGAATATTTTTGTGTGTTCCATGAAGTAATATGTAAATATTTTTGCTGAGCAGAGCCTTAGGTCATATATAGCTTTCTTAGGATTTCTAAAAGATCAAGAATCAGATTTTCAGAAAAGCAGCAGTTAAGTGTAGTGCAGATGAGAAGCAACACTGTCTCCTGTGACACCTCAGCTGAAAGTTACAGCTAGCCACACTCACAAGGAGTTACAGGGCAGTGCTGTACCTGCTAGTCACTACAGTGCTTTATCATGAATTATTACTGTTCAGATACTATGTTGCCTGCAGTTTGTAGATACTGAAAGAATTTTAAGAGGGGCATAGTCAGAATTTCTCAGTATAAGACCAGAAGCCAA
Source organism: Lichenostomus cassidix (assembly GCF_008360975.1). NCBI lineage: Eukaryota > Metazoa > Chordata > Aves > Passeriformes > Meliphagidae > Lichenostomus > Lichenostomus cassidix. The sequence goes on along the minus strand of NC_139483.1, from coordinate 26,783,409 downwards.
GCATTTCACTTCTAACAGGGACTTGTTTCATGGCTTTGGACAAAATACCCACTCTCCTTTCATTCCCTCCCTAAATAAGGGCTAGGATTTGTGTCCCATGGGATGTTGTGAGATTAATTTTTCTTGTATGCATAAACTGTTTTGAAAGTGGAAAGGTTCAATTCAGCCTTGCAATTACAGTGCAAACGGAGCAGACCCCATCTCTCCTCAGAAAGGGACAAACAGCTAGGAACTCGGCAAGTACTCTATGCAGCTAGAACAAATACAATTTTGCAGTCCATTGATTTCCATTTACAAGGCCAAGTTTTATTTGATTTATTTTTTTAATATCTATATGCCACAACATCAACTTCCTTTTCACCCCCCTCTTTTTAAATGAAGTGTGACTGGCACGTGGTCCTCATTAGCTGAGAGAGATTTTGGATAAGTTAAGGATCAGCAGACAGACAAAACAGCCATTTTTGGAAAGCGTTGATGATGCAGCTTCAAATTGTTTTCTCTTTACATGAGAGAGTTTAGGATTTCTGAGCATTTTGGACTACTATGTAGCTGCATGGACTACATAGGGGGGCCTCACACATACATAGGTAGGGCCAGAGTTACACATCTGCATCCTAGGTGCTGTTTTTATTACTCTTAACAAATAATGGTAGCAAATGCATGACTGTTATTTGGAGAAAACTCTGTCCTCCCATGTGACTCTCCCTGCACTCCACTATGTGCTGCCCAGCACAGTGCTGCAAGGCATCAAGCCAGAATCCTCCTGGTGTTGAAAGGCTGGTGCTGAGAGTGGATACTGGCTTGGGATCCTCTCCACAGAGCCCGGTTTGGGGCTGTTACACCAACTGGGCACACAACCTTCCAGCCTCCCTTTAGCTGCTGCATGGGTCATTGTCACTGTGACCATGACTAAACAGTGCCTGCCACTACTGAATGAGCAGAGGAGCCCAAGGCAGGAGGGTACAGGTGATGTTTTCTCTCCCAAAGAAAGCAGGCAACTGCTGCTGCCACAGGCACTAGGAGAGGTGGGGATGGCTAGGAGGGACGAGAGAGAGGGAGTAGCTACTGCCAAGAGGAATCATGCACTGATACTTTCTAAATTGTTGGAAGAAGGAAAGTTCTGGCTGATAATACAAAGTATGCACAATATTTAGGGGTTACAAAGAGAATTTGACCTATCAGTGAATTAAATATGGGGAAACTTGCATTGTCACTGCTCACTCTGACTGGTGTTTATGGGTGAATGGAAGATCGGACTGTCAGGCTGTCAGCTCCTATGAGTTCTAACTTCCCCCTGAAAGGGAGATGGCCATTTTCCCAACAATGGCCCCAGTTCTTTCAGTTACAGCCAGTCAAGTCCCATGACATCAAATATTAATCTGGCACAGAACTCGGGCTGTCCGAGTACATTTTATAACCAACAGCATATCAAATCCTTTGGACCTGATGACATTCACTCCTTTGTTGTCACATCAGTCAGTCACTTTAACCCAGATTCTCAGTCAATTCAAAGGAAAGAGAATGGCACTTCAGAGAACTGACTACTGCAAAAGTTCTTTAAAAAAATGAACAGAAGGAAGGCAGGGCTGAATCTCGTCACAAAAGATCCCACCATAAAATTGGGAGTGCGCACAAGAAGCCTTAGATGACCTTGCAGCAAGAGGCTGTGTTGCTGTTTTGCATAGTGTTTCTCTGCAGGGGCAGGCCTTGGATCATCCTAAATCTAGTCTTTAGGATCCCAGTTAGTTAAGAGCCTTGGGCCTGATCTTTTTGCATAACAGCATTTATATTCATTTTATAACAGAATTTCTGTCTGTGTAACAGATATTTGTAATACTGTGAAGGCAAACAAAGCTCGGAAATCAGATTTCCCAGGTGGAGCATGGAAAGGCAGGTCCAAGGTACTGGTCTCTTCCAGTTTTTGTTGCCTGATCATGACCCCTCTATTCTGGCAGAGAGATGCCACCTTCAGAGGGAGTCTGTGTCAGGAAGGTCCTGCCCATGCTTTCTCTAGCATTCAGACTTGGCATGATGCTTTGATCCACCTATAGTTTTGCATGGAAAAAACAACTCCTAAGACATTTAGCAGAGGGCTGAGCATACAAGCACAGCACATTAACAAAACCATTCCAGTGAGCTGGGGGAGGGGGAAGGAAATGACAAAAATGAAAAGAATTTTGCTCTTCTCTACACAAGCCTAGAGATAGTAGGAGAAAATTATAACTTGACCCTAAATTATTTGAAGGAAGCAATGAAATAAAATGTAGGCTAAAGAAGATTCCTTCCAAATAACTTGAACCAAAAGCCAAAGCACATTAACATATGAGGACTGGAGGGTTCAGAGAAATAGCTGGAAATTGCATGCCTATAGTCTTGAAGGAAAATATAGGAACTCCCTTAATTCAGTAACATACCTGGCATGCCTCAGGAAAGGGAAGGTATTGGTATTAGCTCTACCCCTGACCTTGTCATGTGCAGGATAGATAGCTCAGGTAAGGAATAAGAGGCAGCTTTTTAAATGGTCAGAGAGATTCTGCAACGGAGTTTTCTTTCAGAAGGTGTTTCTGAGTGGGCTGGAGTGAGAGGAAGGATCAGAAGCCCAACATGATTGTTCTCAATTGCAGAATCACCTATTACATGATGGTTGGAAGTATAAGCTACCCCAGCTATGCACAACAGTGTCCTTCAGGGTGTCCTCTGAAAACTGGCAAGAACCTTTGGTCTTTCCAAAGTTGGGTACAAGTACCTGAGCCTGGCCTGTTTATATTTAAGAACAAAAAGTTAGCAAATAAAGAAAAAAGAAACCTAAACATGTTGCTTAAGGATGTCTCAGAGAACTCAAGACCTCATGTGAAAAGCCATGTCTATGGCAATGGAGTACAAAATCCAAATTAATTGCTAATGCTTAAAAGTAATTATTGCCTGGAAGGATTGATAATCTTGTGTCTGTTCTAGCAAGTGTTTGAACATGCACATGGACACACATACACATCCACAGGCCATCTTAGTTGCTGGTGCCCTTTGGGGCAGCTTCAGCTGCAAGGACAAAGGCAAAATAAACCCAGGGATAGGAAGACCCTCTCAGTCCTTGGTATTTCCATTACAGGAGTCTGCAGCATCATAGTCAATGCAGCAGTTATTCTGCAAATGGAGAGCTCTGGTCTAGTGCTGTCAGTCTCACACCCACTGTACATGAACACCTACATTCCGTTTAAAAATAAAATTGTAAGACCTGTGAATACAAATGGGCAGAAATTTTACTATTTAAAGGGAACTTCTGGAGAAACTGTGTCATATATGTAGCTCTTTCTAAAATGCCAGTGGCACCCAGGATTACTTGCTCTGCAACCTCTGCTTTCTATGTCCAGCCAGTAGATGGATGAAGCTCACATCCTGCAGGGCACTACCCCTTCTCCCAACTGCCGTGCTCCACTTCACTACTGCTTAGGCAAAAGCATTTCCCAAAGTTGGGAAAGGACTGGAAACCACATGGGTTTGCAGCTGGCAGCCTTAGTGGTTGCCTGAGTGATCAAAGCTGGTGGCCTGAGGATGAGCAGCAGGAAGTGCAGGAGGTGTGCTCACTGCCTCCAAGGGATGCTGCAGTAAGGCAGAAGCAGCTGGAAGGAGAGCACTGTGGGCAAATGCCACCCAGCCCAGCAGCACAGCTTTCTGAAGCTCTGGTGGCTTCAGACAAGAGTGATGCAGATTGTCACAGCTTGTGAGGAGTTGTGGAGGTGCGAGGGGAGCGGCAGGATGATGGAGGATGATGATGGGGGTCTGGCCCAGGTCCATAGTGTCCTCTTCAGAGGTTCAGGTACTCCCTTGACCAACCCTTTGCTCAGTGTGCGTTGGCTAGTTTTAGTGGGCGTTTGCAAGGTTCTCAGCTTTCTGAAGAAAGATGAAATGACTTCTACTTATGCATTACTGTTATTTAAGGGGGAAAGCAGGGTGTTTGAACACGAATGAAGACATCAATACCTGATATCCCTCTTCCCAGGTAAGCCAAGAGCATGAATGGGATGTTCTGCCAGTCTCAAGGCATTAAATATTTCTGCTTTGACTTACACCAGCTCCGAGCTGTTGTCAGAAAAACCATTAGCTGCTTACACCCAGACATTAAGCCAAATCCTGGCTCCAGTGAGGCCAGTCATAACTCAAATTGATTTCAGCAGCAATAGAAATTAGTCTCCTAGGCAGTGGACAAGAGGGAGGAGTTGGATGGCAGTTTGCTATCACCTAACAATGCAAGTTTATGTTAAATTCACCCAAGGTTGTGACATATACAAAATTGGTGTGTGAGTGTGCATAGAGCACCAGGGCATGGCACTATGGCACTAAGAGACCTAGTGTTGGTAGCTACTGGATGTGATTTCCAAACTTTCCTGCAAGTACAAATGATTATTTTAGGAATTGAGGGACATGAACATGAACAGCTCCCAGCTGTTCATGACTGACAGTGTCTTGTCTATCTCATATTGCTTAGTGCTGAAAACCTGTTCATTTAATTACTCAGCCAGACAGAAATATTAAATGGTGTTTCAGAATTCTTTATTATGGTACATGCTTTCCAGGAACTGCCTCACTCCTCCTCTGATAGCAGTGGGGAAAAAACCCCTCCCCCTGGGTTTTTACTGCCTGCAAGAGTAAATACCTCTTAGAAAGAGATTTTGTTCTTTAGCCATTTTCTGTTTCCATTTACATTGGTCCCAAGAAGATGTGCAGACCACTGTGGATACTCCTCAACGTCCATTTAGATTTTCCCCTTGTTTTTAAGGAAATGCAGATGAATCATATTTTTTTATTTCCTCTTTGTTTTTAATTTCTTTGTAATTTCCCATTGTGACCACTTTAAAATGCATTCTTTTCAGACTCCATTCTGAACACATATGAAATAAGTTACATTTTGTTCTGTTCTAGATCTAAATTTTACATTCACCATTACTCTTAACTGTTTCCTCTTACACTGCATAAAAAAATCTTCAATTCAGAGTCCTGTCTGCTTTCCTGTGGTAATTCAAGTCTTAGATTTATCATATTTGCCAACAGTAAATACTGTATCCATTTTTAGAGAATGATCCAATCTGCTTGTATTTCCTGATCTTTCTTCTCATTCCTTTGTTATGATATGCTTTCTGCTTCTTAATTGTTTCCATATGAAATGGCCTCTGTCAGAGCGGCTGCAATGAATAACGTCCATTTCAACTCTCGGGGTTTTGGTCACAGCAGATAACCATGAGCTGGTTACTCCCTGCCTACTGTAGCACTCCTTAAGGACAAGTAATAAGATCTGCAGCATTGGTAAGTGAAAAACACCAAAGACCAAACATCACAGGCAAAAGGCAGCTCGATAAATGTGATTTCTGCCCTTCTAGCCAATAATCTTAATCCCATTTTTGAGTTCTGCACAGACATGAAATTTTATTTTCAGTATGGCTGAATAGCATTAGGAACCAACTTAGGTTCTCTCCCATGAACTGTGTTTAAAATGTATTTTTTCAAATAACTTAGGGGGGTTCCTTTTATGTTTTCAGTACTGACGCTGCTTTATTGAAGCATAAACCTGAGCCCCTTCAATGAGGCAGAAAGCTCTGCTGGTTCTTCTGCATTTCATGGCTCAGTACAGAGCTGGATGCACTTAACTGGGAGGTGTGAAGGAGCATCCTGGAAGAGATGTAAGCTAAATATATTCTGCTACAAGATTTCTTCCATTCCACTCTCCACCCCCAGATCCCAGAGACTACAATGGCTTATGCAGGGTTTTACATATGCAGCTAATGGTGGAGGGAGGAGAATTCCCACGGATAAAGAGCTTTAGCCCAGTACCAGCACAGCACACAGCCTGAAGTGGTGCTGGGGTGGATTCTGAGGAAAAGCATCCCATCATTGCTTCCAAAGAGAGGCCCTACACAATTATTTTTAGGAAAGGATTCCTGGCTAGAAGGACATCCTTTCGCTACAGCTTTGATATAGGTACCTGGACAAGGTGGAGAGGGGATGGGATTTCATCTAGACCCCCTGCACTTAGTGTTCCCTCTTACTTAGCTCCAAGGGACTTCCCAGTTTGGGGAGCATTTTTTGTTTCAAGCTACTCTCTGACAGCCAGCTGTGTGTGTGTGCATCACTGGCTTGCAATTCTGAAGTGCTATGGTTCTCCCAAGGCCAGGAGCCTGTGGATGTGCTTTCCATCTCTTAAGAGAGATTGCCCTGTGTGTAAGGAGCCCAACTCCATAAAAATATGAAAAAGCAAATAAGAGTTTCCTCTCATTTGTCCCTGATTTTATGCTTATGTAATTCCACTAATTTCATTTGCATGAGAACAAAACCAGACCTCTAGTCTCCTGGTAGAAATTATTTTACAGGGCTGTAATCCAAACCAGGAAGCTGAGCTGGAGTCTACTTCTCATGTACAGACCACGACAGCAGAAGTGACATGCAAAGTGGTTATTTGATTCTCACTCTATGTTTTTATGCACATTTATGTATGTTGAGTGTAGTGGGATGGGGGCAGAGACCAACAGCCAAGCAGCCTTCCCTCTTCCGCACATGATTCTCTGGCTCACTGGTTTTATCTCCAGGTACACAAAAGGAAATGAAACCATTAAAAAAGGTACCTGTGAGCTGTAAACTCTGAGGGGAAGAAATTACTGTCAATTTGTCTGGTTTGTAGGTGAATTACTTATTTATGTAGTTCAATAGATTTAATATTAATCACAGATGAAAGACACAAGTTAAACATGCTTTGCAAACACACACAGTGCCCTCTCATTTACTTGAGAATGGATCAACTTAAAATTGCTCCTGGACAGGCACAGATAATCGAGTGGGGGAGCAGAAATGAGGATCAAATGAAAGCAAGCCAAATTGCTTTTAAAAGTTTCAAATGAGTATGCTGCTGGAAGTGCTATAAAAGATAACACAAAAGAGCCAACTAAAAATCATGGCTTAAGCTCAATTTTTTGCAAGCAATCATAAATCTTAACTTCAGCAGCTTTGTGTTCGTCTAGGGGCACTGGACAAGAGAAAAAAAGTTGACCTCATCATCATGTGAAGTTTCCTATTCCTGTCCTAAGCTGTCATTGGTAAAAGACTGCAGCAAAAATTCCAGTTGTAAACAGTGATGTGCTGCCAATGTTTCAGCAAGGATAGCCCACATTTTTTCCTCTGTGCAGCTGTAGCACAGCTTGTGCATAAGGGGCTCCATGGCTCTAGAGGAGAAGCATGCAGACCAGCCCTCCTGGCCCTCCATTCATTTGCTTCTCTGGTGAAACATAAATGCTCTTTCTCAGGTGTAACGGAAGAGGGAGATGCTGTAATTTGACAAATGGACTTTGAGAGTCACAAGGTCTTGTTTCTGCGTAGCTGCTCATGGAAATAGGAGCGAGAAGCCCTCATCCTCTCTTACAGCCACTCCAAATGTGCAGCATAAAGATGTGTCTGCATGTCTTGCACCATCACGACTCATTCTCAGAACTTCTGGTACTTGTCCAGACCATCCTTCTGCAAGAGAGGCAGGAGGCTTGATTTTTGGGTGGCTGAGCAAGGACCATACAGGTGCTGTTGCAGGTCTTCCAGCAAGCAGATATTCCTGAAACGAGGTCAATTTCAGCTCGCCCAGACAGCTGTGGGTTAGACTTCAGTGCAGAGCTGAAGGACGTGATGCAGCAGAACAATTAGTTCCCTTCCAACACATCTGCCAAAGGCAGTAGGCACATGCCTAAGCATGCAGCTCCCACTCTTACTTGTGGGATGGCTCCTTCAAATTCAATTTTAAAAACATGGGGATTAGTGACTACTTATTAGCTATCTCACTACCTGCCCGCCAGTTTTCCTTGGTGCAATTAAAAATGCCTCCAGAATGTATAATAAAAGTCAACTGAATTTTTAAAGCATCATGCAGACAGTGTACATCATATGGAAAAATACACCTGGGATCTGGTAGCCCATGACTGAAAGAGACAAAAAGAAAAACGCTCCAGGTAAACATAATCAGAAAAAAAGAGCTTTGTTGAGAATTTCAGGGATAGTAACCTCCCTTTGAAATGTATCTGTGCAGTCAGCATCTTGAAGAATCTTGAAAATGTTTGTAGCCTTTTCCTGCTTTATATCCTTAAAAATATCCCACTCATTTTTTTCTTCCCCTCAGGCCCAGTCAATATTGTCATTAAGCAACTGAAGGACCTCTTCTAAACAATCGGAAAAAATGTGCTTGTAAAACTGCAAATACCTATTTCCAAAAATAACTAAAACTGCTGTGGTTTCAGGGACACAAGTGATGCATTTTGAAATAGGACTAAATGTTTATTTACATGAGAGAGCATGCTAGCTCTGGTCTACTGGGAAAATAATGGGCATTAAACCCTATTCAGCACACAGTCCAGTGAATAAAAAATAGATTAGAGTGGTTTAGTGATCTACCTTTTTGTTTTAAGAAAAACAACTCACTTTGAGGCTGAGCAAAAGAATAACTATTTTGGTAACAATTTATCTCTTTTGATTTTAAAACTCTCAGGACTTATTTTAAATATAATGAAAGCTAATGAGAAAGGACAATAGGTCTCAGCAAGAAGCAGGTTTATTGTGCCCTACAGAAAAGTATCAATCCAAAGGTGGATTGTCAGTTGCTTAACTTGGTCTTCTCTTTGTCACTGAGTTGATGTAATGAGGCTTTAGTACAGTTTTACCCAGCCAGTGGTGGATTTCCTCCGAGGCAAAGGACATCCCCAGAGGTAAGAAAAATGCCCCATGTCCCCACCTGCCTTCATTGCCCAGTGAAGGAGATGGCATGAGAGGGAGGAGGCAAAGAGATGCAGCCTGAGCAGCAGAGGGCTGTGATACTCGCCTGCTCGAGCAGCTCACACTAATTTGAGCAGCCCAAAGGTCACGACTATTTATGCAGATAAAAGGTCAATGGCAAGCTGGCATGTGGCTGCAGGCTATCTTGGTACTCACTTCACCCGGGGCACTGGTGCAGGCTTCTGATTCACAGTTTGTCTTTCTGCATGAACTTTCAGGCCAAGCTTTGGCTGGGAAAAAAAAATCTCTGCCATGGGAGTTGACACAGTTAGGATCCAGATGCTTTTTTTTTTTTTTTTTGTGGCTAAGGCTCATCTGTAGCTAAATCAAACCTTTGAATCATTATTTATAAAAGCAGCCAAATTCTGAACTGTTTGCTCACTATTTAATCGGTCCTTGTGTTGGATAAATCCCTCTGAAAACATGCCTGAGTGCAGATAGAGGAAAAAGTGAATAAGATGCTCAGGATGTGACCTGCTGAAAGAAAGCCAGTGAAAAGCCTGCTGCATTCAACAGAGGTGGATTCTTCAGCTGTCAGTGTGTGTGGACATAAATCTCTTTAAACATGCAGGATCTTAGAGCACAAGACTAAATGACAGGGTTTGAATTTCCAGAGCAGTTTCAGCTTAGGTGAAACAATGTCTATTTGGGTGAAAAAGGGAAGTAGATATACTTTGTTAATCTAGTCAGATTCTACACTATATTTGAAATTTTACAGTCAATAAGTGCTTCATCATTTGCTGTCATTAGAAAATTAAAATATATTTTAACTTTCAGTTCCAGAAGCTGTCTGTCTACCTACACTGATTTTAAAGAAAATCCTTTTGACTTCTGCTGTAAATCAGTCCCTTATGCCCATATGCCCAGTAGGAAGTATGCAAAATATTTTGTGACATTTAATTACTCCAAAAAAAGGTAATGGAAAAGCACTATTACATCAATTTGTTTTTCATCACAGAAGTATTTGGCACTATGCCCTAATTAAGGTTGCAGCAATAATGCTATTATAACAGTGTTTTGCCTCCCCTGATAATTTTTAATGGGAGTTACCTATGATTCTGTCTTTTTTTTTTTGTTAATAAAGAAAAAATACAGTAGGATGAAAACCTTCCATGTAGAAAACCACCAAATCTGAGTCTTCAGATCCAAAAAAACATATTTTTCCTCTAGCCTTCTCTTCCCATCAAAATGGAGAATTACCAAGTTCTTTCTTGACCACTGTCTTTATAGATCTTCACATGAGGGGAAATCGAAACAGTTGTTTGGATGCATTTTGTCAAGTTGTGATGATGAGAATAACTGGGTGGTGCTTCTCACAGATGAAGGCTTCTGTCCTATGGGTGGGAGAGCTGGTGACTCTTGAGGACTATCTCTTTCTCTTACAGCTTGTCAAGGGAAAGAAAAAGAAGCCTTTGTAGAATATGAAGACATTGGAATACATTCTGCAACTTCATGGACTTTGTGCTGCCTCTTGTAAGTGTTATGATATTATTTCCAGTTCCTGGAAAACCACTATATGATAAATGATGACTGTGGGATTTCTGTTATCTTGGAGCAAATACAGGGTTTATCCTTTCCCTCCTATTAACGCATTTTAGAAAATGAAACAGAAAAGGCAAGATCTTGCTCAGAATTTGTGTGAGTGCCACCTATTCTTATACTTCAAGAACATGCTTTAGAAATGGGACCTCTTACTGCCTCTGCCCAGGCAGCATTCTCATCTTCCAGAATGATATACTGGTGAGATGAAGATCTAGAGCTAGTTTTTCCTCACAGGAACGCAGAAAATACTGCAGGTTTATGGACAATGTTCCATCAGAAATCCACATAAAAGGGAAGCAGTTGTTTATCTCTTTAAAATTAAAAAAAAGAAAAAAGAAAAAAGTAAGTCCCACTGTTTTTTTACTCTTAATCCTAGTCTAGAGCCTCTGATTAGACATTGTACCTTCCTCTGGCCTCCCAGATTTACGTGAGTCTACTCATCTACCTTTTTGGACTCTCCTGTCTTGTTTCATATTAGTGAATGGTCACAGTATAAAGAGTCAGTTTAGGTTATCTGAATCAGCTTTACAACATCTAGCCTGGAGTAGGGGAGAAGTGTAATCCCCACAATAGAGCTCTGTGTCTGCTGGCTGCAAACCTGCCTGGCTTCTCGAGTGGATTTGGTGCTGTGTGGAAAGCACCACACTGCCACAACTACCTTGTTATCCCTATCTGAGTTACCTAAACGCTAATTGGGATGTGCTTGGGTCACCTTCAGTATTGACACAGCCATGGGGATATTCTGAAAGAATGGAATGCAGTTCCTTCTGCCATGTGCTGCTCTTGTCTATGCACTTCCTACAGGAAGTGAAGTGTGGGAGGAATCACCTGTCCATATTCCCTAGGAGAAGAAATGCCATTCCTGTGATTTAGGGCACTGTGCAGTCCAGGTGTGAGTGCTCCAGGGACCAGGCACAAAGGACAGGACGAGGCTTTCAACATGCAAGGAGAAAGTGCAGTTATTCCCAAAACCATGTTTATATTAGAGAAGGTGTCTTCCATCCAGCACAGTCAATAAACATCTGTTTTTTTCTATCTGCTGCTGCCATCCAGGTGAGGCAAGGGTAGGATCCCAGTTCTCAGCATTCTGGGTTGTTTGATCAACAGATGCTCTCAGGACACCAGCACCTTAAAATTTTGTAGACAACTAAGTTTTTACTTCCTGAGGGCTGAATGGGCCTCCCAAATACATCTGGGTGAATAAATATTGATTTCCACCTTAGTTTTATGCCCATAAGGCTGGACCTGGAGATAAAGGCCTTTCTCAGGGGGGCAGGTTCTGTGTTACAGAAAAAGCTGGAAAAAACCAGACCCATTATGGAAAAAATAGCCATGAGCTATTTTCCTTCTGTATGCAGCAGTTAAATGCTAAGTGTTAGTACTTGATATAAGTAGAGAACTTTTTTCTTCTTACCTCAGAAATTCATTTATAAAATTTGCAGTTAATTTCTAATTCAGTTGTTCCAAGTATTACAATAATTTTGAGAAGGCAGCTATAGCATTTTATACCATGGCACAACATTCTGTATACATCAGTCCAAATAATATACTCAAGTATCACGAAAATTATAGAACTGCATTTACACGATATTAAATATACCACAAAGTAACTGTGAAAAATCATCTAACCTTGGAACTCAAATTGCTTTTCTAATTTGCTGCCCTAATCCTGAAACTGGACTTCTATAAAACTGTATTTCTGTGTTGGGAGGTGGGGGGGGAAGCACAGCTCACAAACATTGACAAATCTATTACATTACATAGCAGAGAGAAAAATTATCACGTTAAAAAGACCGAGCTGGTATACCTGACCATTGCAACAGAGAAATTACCATCACTTCCCATTATTGCTCTGTCAGAGGTGTCAGAGTTGCAGCACACAGCTGCAGCCGGTCATTTGATGTATTTCCCTGCCTCTCATGGCACATGCAGGCTGCAGAAGAGTGTCAGCTAGGCTGCTGAAAAGCAATTCTGCCTCTCTAGGCTACCGAGAGAAGACCTGAACATACCTGAGAATCTGCTGGTTTGCCTACTTGAGATCACCAACAACCCATTTGTGCGAGGGGCAAATTCCCCCTCTCCCACTAATTTCACCGGGGTGTTCGCTTTAATGCTTAGTAATGCCACTGGAAGTGTTGGTGTAATTTCACGGGTAGTGTAATTGCAAGTTAACTTCGTGGCTGATCTCTTCAACAGATGGAAGCAGGGTGGGGGTGGTGATGAAACCCACAGGAAATGGGTGCTGCTGAAGGAAAATGCAGATGGAAAAAAGGAGGCACATAAGAACAGAGAAAGGGAAGAGAGAGAGATCAAGGAACCAGGGGGCCTAAGAAACATACGGCAGAGGGAGGATGCTCTGAATGACCACTTCTTTAGCAAAAACTGAATGTCACTAAAAAGAGTGTAAGAATTTAATATAAATTACAGATACCAAATCCTTTAATGGATACACACAAAAACATACAGTATGGTGGTCAGGTTCTCTGGGACTCTTGCATTCAAGTCCCTGCTCCTCAGCAGACCCTTAGGCCATAATTAACAAGCCTGTATCTTATTCATGCTGTGGGTCTCATGTTTCCTAGAACTTCCATGCTCTTGAGATGGCCAGTGGCAAGCTCCAGGAACTGGACTCAGTCAGAACTCGCTGTAGAACTCTCAATACAGCCTTTCCACATACTTCACATCAAATCCCTCAGGACTAGTTTCACAGAAATACTGTTTTACCACATCTCAGTAGATTCCTTGAGCCTTGTCACCTGAGCAACCTAGTTGTCACAATGTTTTGCCTCTCTGAGGTAATGTGAGGATAAAAGACAGATGCCATGGGAAGGTCTTGGCACATCAGGCCCAGCACCATGCACCCATGGGCGTTCTGTTGCCGGGATCCAAGGTAACGTCTCCTCAGGAGACGGTTTTGCTCCACACAGATGCACCAGTGCTCTGCTCTGCTCCAGATTTGAGGGTGTGACAGGCATGCACCCTGAGCTCTGCTATGCCACTTTTATCCCAAATCTAGAGCAGGTGATGAATTTTTTGGTCAAGAACTTGTCTGCACTGACTCACACCTCTAGAAATGTGAAGAAGTTGGGAATGTCAGAGCAATCCTTAAAACCGAACCAAAGGGGGCATCAGGGAGGAGGAAAATTCGATTGAAGCTCAGCTGTCTGCATCCAGCATAGCCTGACCACAGGCAGGGATTTGCTCCTGCTTCCTATGGCAGTGTTTGGAGAAGGCGTGTGTAACAATAACCTTGGCAGTCATTGCCTGCTCTGAGAAGTATTTTATTCATCTAGGTACACATTACACACTGAAAAAATGTTATCAGAGTTTGAGAAGACAATAGGTCAGATGTGCTTGATTTGTGGACTATAAATACACATAAGGGGAAAGGAGGCTTAACAAACTAGTGTATCACAAAACAGTAGCTGCAGATAGATTTCAAGGCTGAAAGCCTGATTTAAGTATATGGTATTGTTTTCTGTATTCCCTATGACCACAAAGTGAGGAAACAATGATGAGAGACATTGGGGACATAAAGGGGTCTTTGATTATTTTAAAAAACCAGGCTGCCTCTGTTTTTTTTTTTTCTCGCCCTTTTTTTCTGAATCCAGTGAACACAAGGTTATCCTGAAAGGAATGCATGCCTGAGAATTTAATGTTCAGGGGGAAAAACTCACAGAATTTGTGTTTTATGAGTTTGTTCATGCTAGTCCCCTCCCAAGCACATCCTATTTCTATGGCCTATAAACCAAAGACTGTGACAAACAGAGATGAGTGAAACCTCTTTAGTGTGTGAAGTGAGAGCCATTGCCCGTTTGTGTCGTAACAGTGAGTAGAGAGGTATCAAATACTATTTGTTTACATACTGTGTAAATGTCAACTAAATAATTCTTTCAATAGATAAGGAAGTAGATAAATTTTAATTGAAATGTAACTGGTATTGTGATTTGTGCCCAAACGTAGGCTGGAAAACTTTAACTCAGGCTCCCAAAGTTTAATGATGTATTTATGGTCCCAAAAATGAGTGTTGCAGTTTTCACAGATGGCAGGTAGATCTGCTGTCACTGGACTCAGCCAATATTGCAGCTCGTCATTGAATTCTCTCTGAAAATACATGTGCAAGTTTGAAAATTGCACCTGGAGACATTTGTCCAAATGCATCTCATAGAAAACCCTGATAAGAGTCGAGATTTTAGCTCAGAATTGCTGGCCACGTGTCCTTAGGCACAGGACCGGGGTATATATGGCTCCTAACAGGGGAAATGGGGGAGGAACAGGGAAAATGTCTAACTGGGGAGGTTTAGGTTGGACATTAGGAGGAATTTCTTCACAGAAAGGGATATTAGACACTGGAATGGGCTGCCCGGGGAGGTGGTGGAGTCACGGTCCCTGGAGGTGTTTGAGGAAAGGCTGGATGTGGCACTCGGTGCCATGGTCTAGTTACATGTGGTGATCGGTCACGGGCTGGGCTCGATGATCTCAGAGGGCTTTTCCAGCCTGATTCTGTGAAATCTGTCCTCTCAAACAACGCTACCCAGCGACGAAGCATCTCTAGCTTGCAGCGCGAGGTGGGAATTTTTCTGGACTGTGCTGGGTGCAGAGCGAGTCTCGTTCGGTAACTCAGTGTGGGTGAGGCTTTCCGGAGCACAGCACGCAGATAATGGCTCGACACGTTGTAGCAAAGGCGCTGCCGGGGCCGGGGCTGCCGCCCGGGGCTGAGGGCCGGCGGGCGCGGAGCGGCGGCTCGGCGGGCTGCGGGGCGCTCCGGCCTCACGCACTGCGGGCGGGGGGAGGGGTGCCCGCCTTCCCGGCCCAGAGTGTGCATGTCCGAGTGACGCATTGCAGGTACGAACCCACCAATCAGCGCCCTCCTTATGGAGTCGCCACACTCCTCGGCATTTTTTGCCTAAAATCCTCTTCCGCACAGAGAAATAGTCCCTAGCCCCGGTCCCCGCCCCTCTTCTCTGCCTCCCCCCCTCGCTCCCACAGTTTCACAAGCGCTGCTTCCCCCTGTTTCCCGCACCTCGCCCCTTCCTGGGCCGGGGCTGTGGGGCAGAAGGAGCGGCGCTCGGGCTGCGGGGTGCCCTGCCGAGGAGAGCGCGAGCAGCCGGGACTCGTTTCGCAACTCCGTTCCCGTCGGGGGAAGGGGAGGGGGAGGGAGCGGCGCGGAGCGATCCGGGCGGTGAGGCGGTTTATGAGGCGCCGCCGGCGGGCGGGCAGGGCTCAGTGTGAGGCGAGCCGTGCAACGGGCAGGTCGCGCAGCGTGCGCCCCGTGCAGCCCTCAGCTCCCACCGCACCCCGCAGCCAGGCCGGGCCACCATGGTGAGTGCCTGGGCACGGGGCATCTCCAGGGTTCGGCGGGCGCTGCTGCGGTGTGGGGGGATGGGGGCGGCTGAGTTCGTGCGGATGGGGGCCGGCGGGGGGGGGGGTGGTGATGGCTGGTGTGGGGCGAGGTCGCCTGCAGAAGGCTGTGGGGAGGGATGAAGGGGTCCCTCATCGCGGCCGGCGGGCTTAGGCTGGGGTGGAGGGTCTCGCTCGGAGGCGCCGTTTGCGTGGGAGGAAGTGGTGGTGGCGGCGGGTCCCGCCCGGGTCCCTTTCCCGCCCTGGGGCGTTGGTGCAGATTCAAATCCAAACGGCCCTCGGGTCGGCGGGAGCGCCGTGAGGCGGCGCCGGGCGTGTGCCGGGGGGAGCGGCGGATAGCGGTTCCTCCTGGGAGGGGACCCGCGGTCTTGGGAGGAGGGGAGAAAGGAGCTTGCCACGATGGCACCAGCTCTGCTTTCTTATCGCTTCCTCCGTCCCTGCCCTGCCCTGCCCGTGTGCAGTTGAATGGGGCTGAATGAGGCAGCCTGAGCTGTCCGGCTCGCTAGCGAGGTGTGCTGCGCCCGGTCATAATAATGCACTGCGGAGCCCTGCAGCTTCTGAGCAGCATGATGATGAGGGGCAGGCTGTGCCTCACTGCACCATCGCCCTCCTCGCTAGACCTGTTGTCAGCTCGCTTTGGAGCCCCTGTCGATTCCGTGGTAGCGCCATGCTGTTGGTGGCTCTCTTGGACAAGGGATTATTTGTGGGGTTTTGTCTGTTTTGGTGTTATGTGGGTTTTTTTTTTTAAATCAATTTTTGCTTCCCGTTTTGGTCATTGCAGAGGATAGTCCTACGTTTTTAATTCTGCTAGCGATGCGTTTAGAATTGTAATCCACTGTCGAAATAGAGCACGTTTTGTGGAATCGGAGAATGGTTTCAAATTCAATCTAAAGTATGTGAGTTTAGCATTTGTATTTTTGGCTAGTTTTTTTGTTTAATTAAAGCAAGTGGATACTGAGAAACGTACAAAAAGGAGCAATTCTGTTGTAAAAGCAGCACCAGTGACCACTTAGTGCTATCTCCTCACTAAAAGAAGATGCAGTATAGTGGAATTGTCTTTTCATTCATTATGTTCCTCTAAGGAATCAAATGACTGTCAGCTCACCATGTGTAATGTGAACGATGGCTACTTAAAATTTGGGGTTTTTTGAAGTGCTGTCTCTGAGTAAAGAAATTTGGTGTACAGAAGGCTGAATTTATTCTTTAGCTTGAATTTTGAACTTACACAGCAAATTATCTACAAAGAACATTTACAAAAAAAGCAATTAATATAGCACCAAAAGACTTACTGCATTTAGTCATCATCTGTACAGAACCAAAAATGGAGTATCTTCAAGCAAGGTCCGTGTTAAAATGGGTGTGTCCAGGAGGCACAGTGGCACTTTGAATGTGGCTGTAGTTCATCCTGACAGACCAGACTGGCTCAACCTGTGACTATACGTTGTCCAGTGTTCCCCATGCTAGATAAGGCAGAATGATTTGCTCCCAAAACAATCTAACCTACCATAAACGTAATTTTAGTCTATATAGGCTAGTTTCTCTGGCTGTCGTTCTTTCGTTAATTCTGCCAGAAGTGTCCTTTCAGATCTGATGCCTGTGAAAGTACACCAAATGCCGAATTTCAGAGGGAAATTGTGTCACCTGCTGTGCCATTTGCTGGTAGCTCTCCATTGGGCAGTAGCTCTGTGGAGGAGCTCCCAAACTGGTTGCTGCAGAGCAGCCACGGCTGTAATGAAACGCTACCTCTAGAGGCTCCATGTGCCGCAGAAACAGCGCACACACAGCAGCTCCCCTGCTTTCCGAGGAGGTTTGGCTTCTTTGTCAGGCCCTCCGCACAGTCTGGGGGTGGGGGGATGGGAGCTATTGCAGTGAAAATGAAAGTGCTGCAACGTGAATCACAGAATGCCGCGTCAAAGTTGTGATGGCATCGAATGAGGGTTTCAGGTGGGTCTCAGCCAC
Source organism: Lichenostomus cassidix (assembly GCF_008360975.1). Lineage (NCBI taxonomy): Eukaryota > Metazoa > Chordata > Aves > Passeriformes > Meliphagidae > Lichenostomus > Lichenostomus cassidix. Next base: position 26,765,754 of record NC_139483.1, on the reverse strand, counting down.
AGTAAAAGGCATGTCAGACTTTCAGCCCCGGCACCTTACAGTCAGCATTTAATCGCTGGAAGTTCCGTTGCACTGCTGAAGGTGTGCACGCTATCACGAGTGTGGTGCACAATTAACAAGAACTCCGGGAGGGCCCTCTAGGAAGGCCACCGTGGCCTGTAACTGGCAGGCATGGTTCCAGGCTGATAGCCTTCCACCTGGGTGGCACGGGAGGCAGGGAGCTGGCAGGCTTGCTGGCTCCGCCTTTTACTGCTGTTGCGCAGCAGTCCCTGCAGAGCCCGGCACTGCAGAGTACAGATGGTGTTTGTTCAACCTTGCCCCACCTCCCCACTTATCTTTCAACTGCTCCATACCTGTGCCTTCTAATAAGCTTTGTGCTATTCTCAAACACTTTACTTCTGACAGGTATTGTAGGTTACCCAAATTCATGGTTAGGATATGTGTTAAGTTGCTGGAAGAGTTACAGAGAAGGAAGAGTTTGGGAACGTTTAACAACTTACAAACTGCTATGTCATGTCTGCATATAAAATTGTTTATATAAAACAATATGTGACTCAACTTGGTAACCCATAAGTATTGACCTAAATAAACAAGGTTCTTGCTGCTTAAATCTGATCTACAGCTTTCTATGGATATAAATGTCTTATGGAAATGCAACACATTATTCTGTTCAAACAATAAAAATGTAAATAGCATGCAAAGGTGGGAGTCAGTCTGTGTTCATGATACTCTCCAGACAAGTGAAAATTTGTTAGACTTCTGCTAAGTGACCAGCAGAACACTTCCATCCCAAGGCTTAGTTTTGAATTGGTGATGTTCTCAGCCGTGTTGCTGCCACCCTAGTCTTTTTTTTTTTTAATTAACGAAAAGTAGAACCTGCATGGGAATACTTCCTACTGCATTTGAAATTAATCTGTAGCTGTCGATACCCATTGGCTGCTGCTTTAGAAGTTGCTTAGTAGCCTGGTCGTGATTCTTAAAGTAGGTGAGCCCCAGCCAGTCTGTGGCCTTTACCTTGGGCTGTTGCTGTATTGTGTGCATAGGGGTGTTTTGGTAAGCAGTTCAGCTCTCCTGAGACTACTTGAGCAGCTACCTTCTCTTCTGTTACAGGAACAATAACCAGCAGCTGGTAACTTACAAGTTCACATGCAGTATAAAAATGTAATTCAAATTTAAAATTGGCAAAGTAAAAATTGGCTGCTACTGTATATACATTTTTCTGAGTCCTCCCTTGACAGATGCTAATATGTGGTGAGACTATGGTGGGCATAGCTAATAACTGAAAATTTTTCTATCAGCATTGCAGTGATTATAGAAAGGTTGCTGCTGAAATGGTCACAACAGGAAAAAAACTGAAAAAGCAATGTTGAACTTCAGCAGTGAATATGTCTTTTCTGTATTTTAAAGTGTTGTTTACTCTTTGGTGGGGTACTATGAAGTAAAAAGTTCAAGAAGCTTCCCTGAAGGAAATGTGTTGCCTTGTTACTGCAACTGAACTCAAGCTATCCAGAATTTGTTTGAAGAATTGGCTGATTTGAGAACCTGGGGAGAGTATTTCTGCAGTCCTCAATCATCTGTGTGTTCTTTGAAGACCAAAGTTCATTTTGGGTTTGGCCTCAAAGGCTGATGGTTTTTATTGCTATCAAATCTAATGGATTCAAAACTGGTGAGACAGAGAAATGAGGTATAAATTTAGGCTTATCCAGCTGATACAGAAATTGCCTTAGACCACAGAACCTTCCTTTAGTGGCCCTGTTACCTTATGCTGGTGAAGTAGACAATGGTCTGAAAAAAGTATAGACAGCTGTATGCCACTGAAATGACCAGTTTGGACTGAAGCTGGTATTTTGTCTTTTACAGCCAGGTCTTGGACATTAAGCTTCATGTTAAACAGGGAATGATTTCATTCTAGTGAAGAGTATTTTTTTTTTTTAATTTTAGTATTGTAACTTAGCAGAAGAGATTAGTCTGCCTTGAATATGGCATTTGAAGGTTGCTGTTGCATTACTTATACCTAAAGTGCTTAGTGTTGAAGCTAAAGCGAGTAGTGTGTTGTGTAAATGAGTTTTTAAAACCAGTCTAGAGAGACTTGTGTGCCTGGACCTTGCTAATGTTGCTTGGGTAATTGATTGAGATATACATGGTAATCTATTACTTGGGTGTATTCAATATTGCAGTGTCTGGAAATGATGGTGGGCAGCCAGTTCTTTCTTAGCAAGCAGTCCTGATGACTTTTGAACTGTATTAGTCAGAACTATTTCAGGATGCTACAGATCAGCCCTGAAGAACAGGACTATAGAATATGGGCCTTGTAGAGGCCCATATTCAGAGGCCTCTACAAGTCTATCTTATTTTGCCTTGAACTTTTGCTACAACTATAATCATATTCTCTTTTATTTCAGGCTGATCAACTGACAGAAGAGCAGATTGCAGGTGAGGTTTTTGTGCTGTGTTGCTACTCCTACTTGACCTGGCACATCTGTTAATCCAGTGACAGTCTGTGTTACACAAGATATTTAGCTTTCTTAGATACTAAAGTACTGTGGTGGAATATTTTAATTTGTCACTTAAGTTTTAAAGGCCTACGTACTGCAAAAGCACCATGGATATAATGAATGTGTAGTTAAACAATCCTCACAGCTTTACTGGGTAGTAAACCTGGCTAGTAAAATTGTTCCAAGTGCAATCTGAAAGGGAGTTGGGGCACAGGGGATGACAGCAAATCTGGTGAAGACTTGGAATCTGCAATGCTTTTTTAACAGAAGGCAAAAATAATTTACTTTGCTGCCTCCTGTCAGCAGAGATGTTTGAGTGGCTCTTGTTGATGACAGCAGAGACTGGCTTCATGATGACAAGTCTTGATATTCCATATTTGGAACTGTATTGTGGACTTGGACACAAGTGTTGTGTGTGTGCTGTTCTCATGGTCTGGCACTTGCTCTGAAACGATTAAGTAAATACGCATCTGTTATATCTTGGTATTAGCCCCCTAGCCATGGGTTATGTGCACTGAAAACTGTCTGCTAATGGCAAAAACTTCTGATTATGATGTCTGCTGCTCATGCAGGCTGCACAAACTCTCATCTGTCTCATTGCTCTCAGTAGACTGATTTTAACTTTAATAATAGATGTGACTTAAAGCTGGTAGTGCAGAATGCAGCTTTGCCATAAACATTCAAGAACGTCATGATTTTGATCTGACAAGTGTATAGTGTTAATACTAGAAAGTCGTAATGTGCATAACTGTCATGTGAAATTATTTTAGAGGATGTTAGGGTTCTGCTAATCTAATAGTAGTAGGTCAAGCATACAAATAACAGCCTCTGAGGTACTACCATTTAACTATGGTGTGGCTCTTGAAGACACTGTATTAAACAGAAGTGTCATTATGAGCTGGTTTGTTTTTGCCGCAATTGCCAAATCTGAAGTGTAAGAACATTCTTCTGTAGCTTTTAGACTTCGGAAGCTTGCTTTTACTCAAAGGAGACTAATTATGGTTTTGTGGAAAGTCCTTAGTCTATTTACTTGTTGCCATGGTACTGTTTTACAAGTAAGCACAAGCCAAATTTAGTTCAACTTGAGATTTTTTTTTTTTTCTGGAACTGGCCTACATAGCTTGAGGGTTTTGTGATCAGTTTCGTTAGGCTTTATCAGTTGTCACTGATGTGTTTTTAATGATTCATTGTTCCAGTTGTTAATTATAGAAACTATATTAGTTGATGTAGCTGATTATGGAATATAAACAGGAAGCTTATTAACATTACCTTAGGATTAATGCAAATTTTAGCTATTCAGTAATGATCATATAGTCCTCAGAACAAAAAGTAAGTATTGATGAGCCTGCCATACTGGAATTAGAGGTTTTCATCTGCATGGAAGGAATAAAAGTATGTCTTAGTGGCCAGTGTGAAATGGCCTGCCCCTTTCAGGGCAGCTATGATGTTTTGTTAAGCAAATGTATTTGCAAGTAACCATGAACGTCAGATGCGAAGACATAAGCCCACTGCTGGTGTGTGATGGAATCATCCTCAGTACTGCTTAGGAAAGGTTGCATGTGCTTAGTTTTGCTGTTGAAGGCTAGTGGTCTTGCATGGGAAGACTCTTTGAACTACAGTTGGAATGTTTTACTGGCTTGAAAGACTTGTGCCAGTACCATTCTAACTGAGCTTCTCTGGAGGTATCTAGCTTTTGGTTTGAAGGCAGACTCAGGAAATGGTACTGCTAAAATAGAAGGCCAGAGTACTGAAGCAGCCACTTCCTCAGGGCTTAAATTCTTCCACGTCTGCTGTGAAGCAGCAGAACACAGTTGCTACAGGTTCCAGGTGTCATTTCCTGTGGAATGCATTGATCATACAGGACTGAAGCTTCCTGTCAGTGTAGGTAGGGGTGAAAACCTTCCCAGATTATGTTCACGTGAAAGACTGATTTTGAAAGCCAGGTGGCTCAGAATATGAATACTGGCTGCAGTTTCATTCAGCAATAGTTGAAGTTGCTAAGTCAAGTGGTTCTCACTTTGGTTAAGTGTTGTATTACCAAGGTATATAGGTCAGGACCACTTGGGTGGTCACATAGGGGAGCAGCCTGAAGATGCTTTTGTCCCAAAGCCAACTGGTCTAGTGAGCTATCCTTCCAGTTGACTTCAGAGTTCTAAATGGGCTTTGTGTACAAGTAGTTCTATGTATGGTGTTCATTGTCTTGTTCTTTTAGTGTGCTGTGGTTCTCTGTTGGGGATCTGACTACAGCAAGGATTTAAAATTTGTCATAGTAGAAATAGTCATGTTTAAGTGTTGAGGTTCTGGTAGCTGTGAAGAGAACAATTGACATTCTCCTATAAAAGTTCCAGGCATAGCTGGCTAAATTGTGTAAGAGTGGGTATGAACATCCTGGTTCACTGAACATATTAGGCCACTGAAGGCTGCTACTTCATTTGGAGAGGTGATGTGGTGCAGAGCTGCCTCAGAAGCTAAAAGAACATTTTGAGCTAGGTTGTTAGAATTCACTTTCTGTTGGATTAGGCTGTCTTTCATGGGGCCTGGAAGTAGTCTTTCTCTCATGATGCAGGGTGATTTTTCAGAAGGGTGGAAGGGCTGAAACCTTGCAGCCTTAGAAGAGAGTTTTCATTTGCAGTTCAGTATGGAGAAGTGTGCAATAAAGAGGATGGGCCTTACATGCTACATGGAGTCAAGGTGTGTGTGTGAGGTGTGTTTTATAACCATATGTTTGCAGGATGCCAGAATTGAGTAGCTCATTAAACTTCAGTGTTTCATAGGTGCCTTCACTAGCCATGGCTGCAAATCCTTCAATGCTAAGTTGTTCTTGTTCTAGTCTGAACTGTATCTGTGTAGGTTGTTACTGCTTTGTTCTAATTACTGGAGGTGGTTCCTAGAAGTAGTTAGAGGGGTATTTTAATTGTATTCTTAACTTGATTCAGCATTTCAAACAGGAATATGCTGCTAATCTTTGACTCGCTTTATTTTCTTTATGGTTATGATTTATAGCTGGTTGCTTCTTGGCCTACAGCATGTTTGAGTAAAAGAAGGGTAGAGTTGTCCTTTGAGTGGTTCCTTTCAAGTGCTCAGAGTACACCATTAAAAGGCCTATGTTGTAGAAAGCGAGTCTTTGAACTTTGTGTAAGAATTAAGTCTTAGCCTTTCTAAACAGGGTCACTGTGTACTGTGAAGTCTGCTTCATGTTTGGGTTAGTGATGGTTCACTTTCACATGAAGGATGACGTGGTTAACAGCTAAACGTTTTGAAGAACACTTGACTCTTCATGAAGATGCAACTTTCCCCTCTTGAGGTTCTTCCATGATAGACTGTGAACTTCTCTACTAGGATTGAAGCAAAAGCATTTTCTTCCCTGGTGTAAAAGTTTAGTCCTAAGAAGCCTATTTTTTGCCTCCAACTAGCCCCCACCCCACCCCCCACTGCCCCCTGAAAGACTGGAAGTGATTGTAGGTGTGGGTTATTGCTGCCTGTTTGGGAAGGCCTGTTTCTGCTTTGGGATTTATGCAGTACTCATAATTATGCAATACTGGCTTGAAACTGTTCCTTCTGGTCCTGTGGTAGGCTTGCTCTGATTCTCATGGACTAAACAGTAGGGGATGGCTGGCTCTTGGAACACTTCATACTGTTAAATGGAGAAGGGTAGTGGGTTTTTTTCCCTGGATGGGACTTGACTGTGACTCTGGTATTATAGCTGCATTCATGAACTTTAAAAAAACTGTTTATGTAGTTTTCATTTTTTAACACTTGCCAACTTGTACTCATCTTAAAGGTTTCAGAGCATGAAGTAAGGCTTCATTCAGGTCATGTGAAAACACAACTTTTACTGTGACTAATTCTGGTCTGGGAAACCCACCATCTGGAAAGCTGGCTGCACAGCAATGTTGAAAAAAAAACAATTCTTGGAAGTATTTCTGATGCAGAAGTACCCTTCCTTGAGCCTGATGAGTTGTCTGAAGCTATGATTTCAGGTGGCTTGAAAGCTGTAAAGGGATCTGAACTCTGCAAAGGAAAAGATAAGATTTTTGTGCTTAACTGTCATGTGTGTATGTGCTACCACAGTCCAGTGAGCTAGTTTAAGGTCTGTGGCCAAAGACAGATGGCATGGATTAAAAGCAATTCCATTTTTGGACTGGACAATTAAACATGTTATGCTTGTATTAATATTCCTGGCTACAATACAGCCATTGTAGGGGGTTAAGAGGTAGCGTTGAAACAGCAAAGCAGTCTTAGAACTAGTCAAACATTTCTCTGGAGGCTGTTTCAGGATATAGTAGGGCTGAAGCAGTTTCGGAAGGAGCTTTTCAGGAAGACTCCCGGTGACTTTCCTCCTTGACCAGTTGTGGTAGCATACACTGCTCAGACATCCACGTCCAGCGGAAGCGGATTATATTGAGAAACTTGGGCTTACTCTGGTCTGATTATACCTTTTTCCATTGACTCATCTCCTCTATTAGTAATAAAAGTGCTCTTAAGCAGTAGCATATATATTTTTTAAAGTACCAATTTTCAACTTCCTCATAGTAATTCCATATTGTTTTCTGTTGAGATGCAGTTCCAGTCAAGGATGTGGATTACTGTAGTTGTAGATAGCTATTTCAGCTCCATATTAGGAATCCTTGTTTAAGATAGAGTAACAAACATCTAAGTACTTCTGAAATGGATGACCTTCCATCTTAATTTAGGTTAACATGTGGTTAGTTAGTAGACTGGTGGGTGGGTTTTCAGATGCTGATGCTTCCATATTGGCATTGCAATTGCAGCAGGCTGAGCAGTATATCAAAATTTTCTTTAAAGAATGAAATCAAGTTTTGTAACTTGGAACAATCAGCAGCAGTTCATTTTTTTATGATTTTAACATTTCAGAGCTGAAGGCATTAACCTTTTTTCTTGTTTTGTTCAGAATTCAAAGAAGCTTTTTCACTATTTGACAAGGATGGTGATGGTACTATAACTACAAAGGAGTTGGGGACAGTGATGCGATCACTTGGTCAAAACCCCACAGAAGCAGAGCTACAGGACATGATCAATGAAGTAGATGCTGATGGTAAGAACTTATACTAATAAGTAATTTAATAAACTGCCTAAACCATATTCTTCTAACAAAGTAATTATCTTTCAGGCAATGGCACAATTGACTTTCCAGAGTTTCTGACAATGATGGCAAGAAAAATGAAAGATACAGATAGTGAAGAAGAAATTAGAGAAGCGTTCCGTGTGTTTGACAAGGTACTGTAACATTTACCTGAAATAATTCTGTTAAGAAAACTTGGTCTGATTCTAATGCACTTCCTCATGGAACTGAGGGGTATCTGCAGTCCTGTCATAGACAACATCTGGGTTGGCCAGTCACCCTAAAGCTCAGTCTGCTGTGGTTGTACAGGAGAGTCAAATGAGTTGTCAGGATAGAGTGACACTACTTAAAGTACCGCTTGCTGTGATACTAAAATATGTGCAGATGACTGGCAGGCAAATTGTTTTAAGTATTTAAAATGTTAATATCTTAAATATTCCGTGTGGTCTGTTAAGTAAATCGCTAAAAGAGTCTGAAGTTACTCAGCTTACTTAAGATGCACCTTGGAGCTGAAAACAATGGTGTGAGGTGCCTTAGGTGGGGAGGATAATGTCAGTTGAGTTAGTATACACTAGTACCTCAATACTCAGTGTCCCAGCTAGTGTGGAATATGTAAAAGTTGTCTCTGAAGGCCTTGTGGGTTTGTGCTGGACTCCCATGAAACAGGCAAATGAGATAAGTAGCTTCTGTTCTTAGAAATAACCACTTGAACCACAGTCACATGATTCAATGGGTATCTAGCTCCTAAGAAGTTGCAAAAGGTGCTGATTGCATTGCTGGTGGTTTAAAAATGTGTCAGAATAGGACAGTCAAAGACTAAGATAATATTACAACGTCCAAAGATACTGTATGATGCTGCAGATATGCTAACAGCTCTCATTTACCTTGTGCAAATGCTAGTGGTTAAGGCTGTGTTAACTTTTTAATGTTCAGTTTGTGCTGCAGTGTTCCTAAGTCAGTTAAGTCACTAGGCCTTAGGCAAGTCTATTTCAGTGTTCCTTTTTCTCCTCCTAGGATGGTAATGGTTACATTAGTGCTGCAGAACTCCGTCATGTGATGACAAATCTGGGGGAGAAGCTAACAGATGAAGAAGTTGATGAAATGATTAGGGAAGCAGACATTGATGGTGATGGTCAAGTAAACTATGAAGGTAAGGAGTTAACTGATTCTTTTTGTGTAACACTTCCTGTGCTTATTCTTGTGTGGGTGCTGATAGCCACACCAAGTTTAAATACGGCAGTGTTCAGACAAGTTCATCTGAACACATAGTGTTCCTTTAAGCTAATGTTCAATTAGTATGTACATTGTGTACCTCTAAATGTGTTTGAGTGCTATTGCTGCCTTTGGCCAAAGGCAAAAAAGGACTATTCAGCTGTGCAGTGTAAGAATTAACTTCCTAAACCTAGTGATGTCTAATGACTATTAGAATAAGCAGGTTGTCAGAGATGTTCACATACTGTATGTTTGTACTATTCTGTTCACTAATGAATGTTGATCTGAGTGTAGGAAGTCACTCATTAGTCATTAATGCTTTTAAAATTACTTACTTATCAAAGGGGGAAGGCCTCTAAAACATGCAGAAATATCAAGACCTTCAGAAGATATTTTAAATACATTTATTTCACATAAATCAGCTGCAACAGTAACTTCCATTTCCTCCTTTCTTCCTGACATTGAAACAAATGAAGTCATGCAAGCAGGAGAAGTTCTTTTAGGCAGTTGTTTGCAGCCGAGACACAATAAGCTTGTTTTTATTTTAACTTTTTGAACATGTTTCAGAAGATATCTAGGGTATTTTCACGTAATACCTGTGCTGTTTCTGAGGTGTAGGTTTGCCTTCCCTTTGAGGCCTTTTTGGCTGAGGCCTAAGGATAAGTGGTCATCTGTGAGTGAAAAGTTATTTTTACGTACAAGGCTGCTGCTTCATCAGTGTGTTTACCAGTAGACTGTCCAGGAACTGGAACTAGAGAGGATCTGTGTCCCTGTTGTTTCCAGTTGTTCTTTTGAAACTTGAGCAACCAGCTAACTCCTTTTAGGTTCGGAATTGCCTGACATTATTGTACCTGAAACTATGTTTCAGCAAGATGAAGAATCCTATTTTGTGGGTTCTAACTTCAAGTAGGTTGTGACTAAGCATTGAATCAGTTGCTTAAAACCAGCCAGGCAAAATAGTAAGAGTAGAACTATTCTGCTTTGGAAAAATAAAAGTTCAAACCAACACAGCATCTTGCTTGTACACCTGTTTAGTTGACTCACACTTCAGTGTGATTTGTAGTGATCCTCTTAGTCATTCTTGGGTATCTTGACCCCATCTGTAAGTCTGTGGGCATAGGACTTGGTAATGTTTTATCTTGGAAATAAAGCTGTTTCCCAGTTCACTAAGGGACCAACTTTTGTAGAGAAGTAGAGGCCTTTTGCCATTAAAAATAGGAGTTTGGGTGTGATTGGTAGAAAAGGGGACTGCTTTTTTGAATGTAACTGAAAACAGTTTTGAAACAATGTTCACCACTAGAAAGACCACTTCTCAGATCTTGCAATTTTTTTTCTCCAAATAACTCATGCAACTCTTTCCTTTTACAGAGTTTGTACAAATGATGACAGCGAAGTGAAGACGTTGTACAGAATGTGTTAAATTTCTTGTACAAAATTGTTTATTTGCCTTTTCTCTGTTTGTAACTTATCTGTAAAAGGTTTTTCCCTTACTGTCAAAAGATTATGCATGTATAGTAATTAGAAGGCCATTCCTCCATGTTTTTCTCCTTTATCTTACTGTCATTGTTCTGATTTTTGGAAAATTGATCTAAGTAACAAATGTTGCATGTGGCTTACTCTGGATATTTAAGCCCTTCTGCACATCTAAAGTTAGATGGAGTTGGTTAACTGAGGGAACATCTGGATTGTCTACTAAAATAAGTACCTTTCTTTAGGAGACTTAGGTATGACTAGTGTGACAAGTTACATAAAGTAAGCTAGGGTTTACCATGCATTAGCTGTTCCTTAGTTAAAGCAACATGCTGGTTCTAGTTCTTGAGTACATAAAAGTTTCTTCCCCTTTCTGTGATGAGAGGATAAAGCCTCTTGCAGCTCAACTGCAGGATAAAGTGATGTGAATAGTATATATCTTGTGGCTAATGCACTGTAAAAGTCATTCTCCTAGCTTACTTCACAGTAACTTGTTTGTGGCCATACCTGTAACATGTTGTTGAAGTGTGGAGTCTTAACGTTGTAGACGATTGACAGTCAACAATATGAAACTTAAGTTGCACTAATGCAAAACGGGTGATTTATCCAGGTACTCGTACACAAGTTTTTTTTGTACTGCTGGTCCTGTGCCAGAAAACATTTTCTCCTCTTGTTACTATGCTTTTTAAACTTTGTTTTAGCCACTTATTTTCAAAAAAATCTGCTTATGGCACGATTTGCCTCAAATCCATTCCAAGTTGTATATTTGTTTTCCAATAAAAAATTACAATTTACCCATACTGTTTCAATGTATCCTTGAATTATTTACAGGAATTGTTCAATGCAGTTGCTGCTCTGTGTTTCAGTATGTAGCAGTTTGGTTTGCTTACGCAATGGATTGGCTGTCTTAAAATAGCTTGGAAGGTGAAAACTTAGTCCTTAAACTCTGGCCCTTAATAGTATTGTTGACTTGAAGAAGCTTTCTTACTAATAGTTTAAAATGTATTTTACAGTCTTGTGTGGAGCTTGGTGCTTCAATAAACTTACCGTAGTGACTGGCTATGCCCACTATCTGTAGACATTGTGAACTGGATGTTGACCTAGTTCAATAGTTGACCTAAAATTAAAATTCCTTGTTCAGACAACTAAACCTGTTTGCTTTCTTTTAATTATTTTGGAGTTTATTCCCTGTCAGCTGCTTCATCGGGGTAACTTAGTCTCACACTTGGGCTTTTCTGAAACTGCCATGTCTGAGTTGGCATTCAGGATGCAGTCAGCTCACAGTACAGAAGGAAAACATTCTCATTTGTTAATGAGAATTTGTTGAGCATGATTGTGCTTCTAGCACTACTTTTTTGTCAAGGTTAATTTATTTTTTTTTTAAGTGGAAGACAAACCTGGCTTCTACAGAGGACAAATCCAAGAACTCTTAAAGAATGCCAGAGGCTACTTGTGCCCATTGCCTCTCTACTCTCCTGGCAACAACTGACTTGACTGTACATATGTGATATGGTTATCTTGTTTGGGGTTCTGATGGCCTTTAAACAGAGCATTGGCCCCTGCCTGTGGTTACCCTCACTGGACCCAGCAGAGCAATTACCTAATGTTTTAAAACTGTTTCAATCATCTTCGATGTATTTATAATTACATTGAGCATATAAAATTAGGACAGCCGTTCAGTCTGAGTTCAGGAACTCTTAATTCTTTATGATCACTGATTTAAAGCTCTGCTCTCGGAGGACTATGAACAGCTCTATTGGTTTTCCAGCAGAGGCTTGTTAGAAGTGTTTCAATAGCCAGCACCAACAATCCTTAGAACTGTTGTTTGTGTGCTGGCAGCCTGATTCAGGAAGCTTATGCAGTCTAAATTTCCTAGCGGTTAAGATTTGCCTTCTACAAAATAAGTGATCAAACCAACACTTCCTAGCCGGTCTTCATCCCTGTGCCCTAAGAGCTTGGGCAAGACAGATACTTTAGATGGCACAGGTGGAGAAGAATTTTACAGAACCATCAGAACAACTACTTGGGATCCTGAATTGCTGGAGTATTGGAAGTAGTCTCATTTTTATAGGTAAGTAATGCAAACAGAGATCTGACAAGAAATTTTTAGCTTAGCCAGGCTGGTGCCTTGACTTTCAGTAGTCTGGGAATCACTGTCAACCCATTCAGTGTTCTGGTACAGCTCAGCATGCATGTGGAAACATCTAAGGTGAAAGGGGGGGACCTTCTCCATTATCACAATATCCCAATATTCTGAGTTAGAAGGGACCCACAAGGATCATGAAAGACTGCCTTGGCCAAGAGAATTGCCTTTGGTAAAATGGCTGTATGAAGAATGTGTGAGAAGGCCACTTTTATTTACAGTTGTGTTAGCTGCTCCCTGCTTGGGGTGTTTTAAGTCACAGAAGTCAAAGCTGCTGGTTTTGTGTGGGGTGAGTGTGCATGTTGCTGTTGCATAAATGAAATGCCTGATTCCTAGGTCAGTAATTGAAGTCGTCCAGTCCTGTTTACTTAATTCTTTAATTGCAGAATGGGAGTGGTAGATTTCAGTACTTTCTGCTAATGGAAGAATGTCTTCTGAGGTACAGTCAGTCACATGTGGTAGAAGCCAAATGGCATTGATCATTAACCTTTTGGCTGAGATGCACTTGCAGGTTCTTTTGTGATTGTGAAACAGGCCGTGGGTCACTCTAGGCAAATTTCTGGATGTATGTGTGTGTGTAGGAACACTCTGAAATTTCAAGTTGAGCTTCTGCTAGCTTTACAAGAGGCAATCTGTCATCCTGTCAGATATGGTGGAGGTTCTCATGTTCTGTTCCAGCTAAAACAAAAGCCTCTGAGGCACAACAGTGCATTAAAACAGCTGTGGTGGTGTTTTAGTCCAAGCTGGACATTGAGGCGGGAGACCTGAGGTCCAAAGACTTCTCCCTTCTGACTTAATGTGTAGGTCTAGGGGGATATCCTATTGATGATCCCTGATGGGAGGGAATGAAGGCAGCCAGATTGATCTTAATAGCACCACTGGTAAGGGAAGATGGGCATTTGAAAATACTTAGAGCAGGGGAAAACACTTTTTACAGCAAGCGGTAAAACACAAATGTGGAATCTGCAGATTCAAAACCCAGCTGGCAAGGTGGTGCACAAATGTCTCCAGCAGATCCTGCTTTGAGCAGGAAGTTGGTCTAGGTGATCTCAAGAGGTTTGTGCCAAGCTAAATGCTTCTCAGTAGAAGTGCCCCTGCTATCTTCCTTGGCTTACTGTTGTGTCCAACCCTGCCTTCATATGGTCATCCTTCCAGTGAAGGAGGATGGCCAGTTACATGCTACAGCCTGGTAAGTTTTTGAGTAGGTCTTTAACTCATCCTAGTAGTGTTAGGAATCACCAGACAGGACTAAGACACTGTGTACCTCAAGGTTGTATGTGACCTGTCCAGAAAAAACTTGCCTAATCACTTGTGGCTGTGGAGTTTTGATGGGGGAAATACATGGGTGGATGAGGAATAGTAGCTGGTCAATTTGCAGTCTCTTAGGATAACATTTAATAAATTAATGATAGCTAATGACTAAAGGAGGAGGTTAGTGAGGATTAAGGGCCTGCTAATAAGATCAGTCTTATTATTTGGGTGATACTATAGCTCAGAAGGTAGATGAGCAGGTAATACAGGAGTGCAGCTGATGGCCTCACTACAGGCAACACACTCTGGGTGTTTAGACTTTGAGCCATTGGTCTCTAAAGACTTGGCTCTCAGGGGTAAGGCAGCTCTGTGCTACTCTGTTGGAGTGGGCCACTCTCGGAAATTGCTTGCCAACAACCTGGGCATGACAAGTAGTAACATTACTGCTTTCTTGCATTTATGTGTGTCACTTCTGTGACTACACTGTGGTTGTTGGAATTGGTCCAGTTAAGAGAAAAACTGGTTTGCTAGCTGTTGAGTAACTAAGGGGAGCTCCCATAGTTCAAGATTAATCTCACTGCCAGCTATTTCCAGTGGGGGTGGGTGGGAAATACTAGAGACACTTGAAAATTTCTCCTTCAAACACTGTTTTTAAAAATGGCTTTTCTACTGATGTCTTCATGCCGTAATGGACAATTAAGGAAGTTTAATTCTGTTTAAATGATTGTTTTTAACTGAAAAGTCTTTCAGCTCAGCAAAACTTCTGTAAAAAATGAATCTTGACAAGTAATCTTTTTTTACCAAGCAAGAATAGTAGGTATTTGAGATGGCAATGTATATGAATATGCTGGGGGATGCAATCTGAATATAAAGAAAAAAGATGTCATGTTCAACCAAAAGGGACAATTCTAAAAAAAACCCTGCATTTTAAACCTATGCTTAACAGAACCTTGAAAAGGAGATCAAATCATCTTTGGGACAAAGAGATGAGGGAGAATTCAAGAGAGATCTCTTTTTATATCTACATTAATCACAAGTACAGATTTGTGATTGGAATGAGGAGAACTAGCTTCTATCTGCTCCAGTTTCTGGTTTTGGAAAAAAAATTCTACAAGAATAGTCACAGCTTGTCAGATTATCTATTTACTGTTTTTGAAGAATTCAGTTGTTGATAGCTGTCTATACACTTAAAAAAAAGGCTTTTTAGGACTTACACTGAGGTTGCAAAGAAAACATAGAAAAAAATTACTGGAGTAGGGATGGGGACCTTAATTGTACAGTTTCAAGTCTGATGTTGTAGTGTCATCTTCAGATGATGTAAATAGTTTTGAAACTGGCTCTCACCTAGTTGCTCCTTAGCAAAATACTTCCTATGGCATTTTCAATAAGAACTATGGAGAAGAGGTCATTCATTTCAGTGTCCTAAACTCGAGAGTCCTGAGATACTGTTCAAGAAATTGTTGAAAAGATCAACTGGGACACCTTTGCACATAGAAGATTCAGTAAAGATGATTTTAATGGTACTAGCCCAAAGATGAGACACATTCTCTGCACAACTCCGGTTGCATGTGACACAATAACTTGGTGACTTCATTGAGAGTTTCAGCTTCAGGCTGCTGAAGAGTGGGTCTCCTTTTTACTGGGTGCTGTATGCATGCAGAGTAGCAGATAGTTCCGGCTCGAAGATCTTGCCATAAAAACAGGATGTCATGCAGTGTCATGTAGCAACTGCACACTGATACTTGGCTTTTTTAGGCACAGCTGAACAGGAAATAAGAGTGGGGAAAAAAAAAAAAGATGGAAAAGGGGGTGAAAGATTATAAAAGTAGGAGAACAGCATGGGAGGAAGACAAAAGTTTGATGCAAATGTCTAATTGGTGTAACATGAATCCACCACTACTTTCTGAATATTGGCAACACCTTAGGGCTGGAACATCTGCCTTGCTCCTGCAGGGTGTTCTCAAATGGCAAGGGTTGTAGCTGGGTTCATACATTTCTAATGGCCCCCACCGCTGGAATTGAGTATTTAGATTGTTCCAGTTGCATAATCCTCATCTTGCAGATCAGACCTTTAGGTAGGCATGTACTTGCTCAGGAGTTAAACTTGCCTATTAGTAAACCAGTACTTTTATCAGTAGTAATTGACACCTTGATCAGCAAACAATACCAGCTCTCCATTCAGTACCCCTCCCTTAGTCATTCAGATATCACCATCTTGTGCTGGCTGGTTCCGTGAGCCAAGGCAACCCCTCAGAGGTCAGACAGGTATTCCCCTTCCTTCCAGGTCTGACAGGCTCCAAGTTTGGATAGTTGCTAACTGTATCATCACAGCAGCACATCCCTGGTCCTGTGGTACCTTCTTAAATGGCATGTGCTCTTGGCAGCCGGAAAAGTGCTACTGACGGCCCTTGGGAGAAGGAATTTCTGCTAGCTTTGTGTCTCCAGCATTGCAGGAAAGCTGTCTGTTTCTGGAGTGAGAGCTAATTTTTTTTAAAACTAAGTAGAGAGTGTTTTTTACCCTGCTAAAATACACAGCTTCTGAAATAAAAGGGGGAAAAGAGGATCAGCTCTCCCATCTTCCTGCTCTGTCATGATTTCTGAACTGTTTGCAACCCCAGGAAGGCTGTGGGGTTTCACAGTTCCCTCTGTTTTTAAGGTCTCTAAGACTCTGACTACCATTTTTTTTCTATTAAATAAATACTGGTTTTCAAACACTAATTATACCTGAAGCCTTTGAAAGATCTTTGAAGCTCCCTGTATCTGAAGTGGAAATGCAGAGTCTTTTATTGCTGCCAAATTAGTCACACAGACTAGGAAAAATCATAATTTAAAGTCTACCCTAAAGCTCTAAGGTCAGTGTAGTCTTTACAGGGATTCAAAAGGTCTTGAATATGCTAAAAATAAAGCTTTTTAATGGATTAGGATGTGTGACAATTTCCAATAATTTGGAATTGATTCACAAAGCAGTGCAATATGTAATTAGAATGTTTCTGGCTTTTAAAGATGGTAGAATTAAGACACTGCATAATTTATTTGCATTTTCAACTTGGAGAATGCTAGGCATTTTTCCATGGAATTAATATTGGCATTTATTTATACATACATTGCACTTTTAAAAGCTGCCAAGATAAAAAGTATTAGACGATTGTCTTCTGTTGACTCTGAGGAAGTCATCCCCACCAGGCAGATTAACAAGCTAGTTTGCAAGTTTGTCTGAAAGCCAAGAGCAAAGGAGCACTTTAGCAATTCGTGTTGTTTTAACCATTCATTGTTCTACCACTAGGACAAGTTTTCGTTTTTGAAATGGATTGTGATGCCCAGGCTAATCATGAAGGGAAGTTACGCCTCTCTGCTAGCTTTTCCAACCCTTTCCACCATAGCAGCACAACTGGATTGATGCTGTGGGGGTTTCTGCAGGCAGTAGCTTCCCTAAAAGCCTTTAAAATCCTTTTGTGGTTCTTTGCTGGGCTTTGGAAGGAATGCAACAAAATAATCTCCTTCTATCAGCTTTTTCTTTCCCTTGAATTTGCCCATGTTCTGCCTTTCCCTGAGGAAGCATTAGCTAAGGAGACCCATCTCCACATACCCTGAAGAAATCTTCATGTGGTCCAAGCTGGAGGTCCCTAAATTTCCATGCTGTAGATTCATCATTTATCTGGCATAAATTACACTGGAACATGGGTGTTATCGCCAAGATTCTGATAAATTCTCTTTGGCTACTGAAGAGACACATAAAATGCTTTTGCTGCTTTTCTCTGCTTAAAAAGTATCTTCACTACACCAGCAGTGGAATTGGGGAAAACGGGGAAAGTGGCTCATATGCATGGTCCTTACTTTCTTGGCTGCCTCTGTCTGAGGATAAGTCTGCTTCCATGTTAGCAGTTAGAAAATAATTAAAATCAGTCATTTGCTTGTGCAGCAGACTGAAGTATCATCAATCCTGAGACTTTGTTCCTCCTCTGCATTTGAGAGAAAAGTACCTCCTTGCATTCTCTGAAGTGTAGGCAAGCAGCTATGTAATTTGCTGAACAGTCTTAAGCAAACTGGCAGTTTTCAGAGAACATCTGATGCAATTAAATTTTCTATCAGAAGCATGGGAAAAAGGCACCCAATATTCAAATGTGTATGTTTATGTCTTCAGCCCTCATCCAGCCTTTTCTTCTGCACCTAGCCAAAGTAGCCTCTTTTCACCAAAAATGGTGGTAGTTACATCAAATCACTGTTAGCATAGGAGGATGAAAGGACTCATAAATGGTGTCCTCCACTTGAGTTGGGCCTTTTTTCCTCAGAGGGGAAGGGCAGACTTTACCTTGCCAATCATCCCAAAGGGCAAAATTTCCCTGCTTATCTAGTACAACTCTGGGGAACACTAGCCTTTTCAGACTTGAGACTTCTCTTAGCTTTTAAACATGTCCATAGCTCTGGATTGTTTTGCTATTTCAATAATTTTCAGAATTAAGAATCTATTTATAATTTCACTGATGAAATAATTCTACTGATGGAACAGTTAGGATGCAGTATTGGTTTGTGCTTTCATCAGTCTTTGACTAAATTATAATTAAAATAAAGACAAATTGAGAGTTTCCATTTCCAATCTGCCTTCCAAGAATAAACTGCACAAGAAACTCAACTTACCTGCTCAATCAGCCAATGCTAATAGTAGGTAGTTATGGAGTGTGAGATTGCCTTCAGGAAGCCCAGCTCAACAAGTGGAGCCCACACATAGCTTCAAAGGAGAAGGCAGAGGAAGGTTGTCTATCTATCTGTATACCACAAGCTCCTATCTTGCTACTGAGTGCTTCTGTGTCCTTTCTTCCTATTTTTGGAGGTATGACAGGGAAAATGCTAGCAACATACTTGTTTGAAAACATCCTGAAGAAATCCCAATGCCTTATGCCTTAAAGACGAGGTAAGCATTTATGTACATACAAGAAACAATAGCTGTGGCTTGCTTTCAAAGTATGAGTGGGTGGAGGCTCTAGGAATTATTTTGATGCTAGTACATGACCTGTAATGTCTGCTTCATCTGAGATTTAAAATCTGTTCCTCAGAATACATTGCTTTTGTGCTTTCACAAATCTCATGTACAAGAAGTAGGTTGTTTTTTGGTTTTTTTTAATTCCCCCAGGTAGACATTTGAGTGTTGTAGTTAAAGGTACACATTTTTGCATATTTTTCCTTTCTTCAGTTTTCACCACCAGTCTCCCCTTTGTGGATGCTAGGAATCCCCAAATATACCTACATACTTACCTTCTGAATTTTTGTGAAAAGCACAGCCATTGCTGCTCTTCCATCCTCTTGATCTTATTTTCTATTCAAAATACAGAGTGTGTGTTTGTTCTCTGAATTCCAGCAATTCTGACCTTTTTGGGTCCACATTCATTGTGAGATAACTTCATTTTGCCAACAAACAGAGGTGCTTTTCACTCCACTGTTCAAAAGTTGACTGTCCTTGTGGACAGTACTTTTTGTCCTGACTCTTTGTGCTTGAGATAGCGTAGGGAACAGGAGGCTGTCTAGTGTGACAGACACCCAGCAAAAAAGCTCTTCACCTCTTGAACAGAGATTTTACCTCTTCAGGGAAGCTTAGAAGGCTGCTCAATGCACCTATAGAAGGCTGTTGAATACAGCCCATGTGAACCTGTTGCCATGCAGAAAACTGCCCTGGTTCAGATCCTTAATGTTGCTCATGAATTGTGTATATTCTAATTCACTCATCTTGGTGAGGCTTTGTCTCCTCTGCTAACCTGCAGCCTCAAAGTAGATCCTAGTAAGGAAATTCTTGTCCAGGCTTCCTTGCTATTTGGCACAGCACAGCAATCTCAGTAATGTGGAGACAAAAACAAAAGTGGCATATGAATTTTGAGCCATTCAGTCAAGCTACCCATAGCAATAAATCTGACAGTCTCAGCTCAATTTAAATTAATTTACCAAAGAGGTTTTTGGCTATTTACCATTTATAATTCTTCCATTTTTGTTTGAAGACGTAGGTCTTCATTTTTATCTTAAAAGTGTTTCTTTTTCCCCCAAACATTCTCTACAGAGCAGTTTAGTGCAATTATTTGATTAGTGCTTTAGAAAATCATTGGCATCTTAGCTTATGGGGAGCTGTGTTTAAGCAAGATCAGAACCTTGAAAGATACCTATGCAAAAGGATGGGCTATACTTGTGAGTCAGTTTCTACCTTCAGTTCCACCATATTCTTCTTCCTCATGTGGAAGTCTGGGAAGAATTGGTAGCTTGAAAGTCCTGTGATCCTGATGTCTGTGCTGACTTTTTCTTCCAGGGTATTAACAGTACAGCAGGACATTAAGCCCTCAGCTCTCTTCCAGCTCCCAGATTTGCATGCAAGTAAATCAGATGAAAATTATGTGATAGGAAAACTGATTTATGTATGTCAACATTGAAGCACACCTGTGACTCCCATTTATATGCTTCAGCTAAAGTCCACTGAAGTCTCCTTTTAATATCAGTAGTACCTGAATCAAGCCCTCAGTCTTGACCATCTATGGGGTAGGTCCTGATACAGTATATTCTTAAGGATATGCTTGATTTCATCCCCGTTCAATACAACAATTAAGTGTGTGATTAACTTGAGTAAGAGGCTGAAGCCTGTGCTAAAAGTCAAGCACAAACTTTCCTGAACTGGGATGTAAACATTAATTTACATTAGAGGCTATCCTCACTCAACATCTGGAAAACAGGGCTTCTGCTTCTGCAGACACAGCTTTGGATACAGATCTTTTTAGACCAGAGCTATCTAAAATCCAACATTTTGAAGAAAAACATTCTGGCTTGTTTGTGCCCTGTCATGTGCACAGGTCCTTCATTTTACAGTAAATTTGGCTACACTGCCTGAGTGTGTTCATAATGAAAACCAGTTATTTTGAAGTAAAAACTGATAGAAATCATTGATAAAACAGAAACAGTGTCAACAGTGCCTCAGCTCACCATAATTGCTTCTTTTTTCAATCCAGGTGGTTTGTTTTGTTCTGCAGTCCTGAAGACCTCAAAAATTTACTTCAGTAAGTACTATGCAAATGAATATTTCCACTAATAAAATATGCATGGCCATCTGAAATGCAAAACATGTACATAAATTGCCATGTGTTGGCTGAGGCATAGGAGCTCTATGTGTGACCTGAGCACATGAGAAGTAATTCAAATCAACTTAGCACTAGCTGAGCTGGTGATCCAGAGAGCCATGAGGGGCTGCCTTATTTAAATAAACTTGAACTTGCCAGAGACCAGAGGCACTGCTAAACAAAATCCAATTAATATCTCTGTGGTGGCCACTAAGTTACCTCCCCCACTTACTGAGCCTACTCCTGTCTTGGAAGTTGCCTCTTTTCACAGCAAAACTAGCAGAACAGAAGGTGTGCCCCACCCCAGCTCCTTTATTGCCACAGTCTGCTTCTTGCTTTAAACTGCAGGTGAAGTGAAATTTAAGCTAAACCAACAGACTTCACACTGAAGCCGTTGAGGCACTGATTATATTCTCTTGACTTCACTGTGAGCATGGCAACCACAAATATGGTGTTAGCAACTCCTTAAATTATTACAAAAAGGTGTGATAAGCTCATCTATTAATACCCTAACAATCAACAGCAATTTCATCTCAGCTGGTGTGGGAGGTCCTGTTACCCTCACGACTTAGGCTTGTGGCTTTTGTACTCTGGCACACCGGGGCATTGGTTTTTTAAGCACAGCTTGCCAAGAACTGTATTGCAGAAATTGTCTTTTTAATGGCAATGAGATGGCTGCTGAAAAAAAGAGGCAACACATCAGCTCATATTTATAGGATTTACGGCCAAAATATGTTCAGATGGCTACTAAAACACCTTAGCTTTCTTTTTGTGACTATTCAATCTTGAAGGTCGTTTCTGGTATGCATAGTGAGAAGCAATATATGTTAACCATCCTCTAAAAAATAGACAAGATAAAGAATGTTTTATTTCTTTCCTTGTAAGGGTTTAAAAGAACTAAGAGTATCTGCTAGATTTACAAGGAGGTGTGTTTTGGCGGTGTGGCTGAGATGAGTTCAGACTGTAGATGAGCCAACAGATGAATATTTCTGCTACTGAAAACAGGAGTGAGTGCATTGGATGCATATCAGCTCTATGTGGCAGAAAAAAATTATCTGTAAAATTTCCTTCTTGCTTAAATGACAATTCCATAAAATTTAAAACGCCTTCAGCCCTTTCAGTATTGAGGCCAACTCTGATTGCTTCAGTAGTAGCATGACTTCTCTGGCCTCTGTAATACAATTCCTGATTTACTGCAAGAGCTCAAGCTCAAGGCCACTGCAGCTCCATTTTGTTACTTCATTCAATAGATTATGTATGCTGTTTATTAAATTGTCAGCTATCACTGCACAGGCAATACCAACCTGTGTAACTATACTTCCCATCTGTGCGTTTGGTGCCCCACTGAATTGCCCTCTAGTCACACTCTTCCCAGTAAAGGGGGAAAAAAAAGACCTCAAATCTGCAGCTTGATATATTTTCACTGAAGAATGCTCAAGTTACCCTACCACTGCAGTGTTACAGAAGGGGCAGTCACTTCAGACAGGGAGACTGGGATTTAAAAGCTGGTGTCCTCAGTTTACCTGACTGAATCTGCTAAATTGAAAATGCAAGTATAACTGCAGAGAGCAGCTGGAAAATGGCAAAGTCTCCAGTCATTACAATGCTTCACAAAATGGACATCTGTTGTGGGCCGAGCTGGGTAATGACAAGAATCCCTACATGATCTTCTGCAGGAAGGCTGAGGCTTTCTCTGCCCACATCCCAAGCAGGCATGTGCTCTAGTCTGGAGAGAAGCGGAGCAGCCATGTTAGGGGGGCAATAAGCATGAGTCAATAATCCCAGCCTCCCAGCAGGATTACTAGGTCAGGTTTGGCACTTTGCTACTGAGAGCTATGCTCTTGGCTCCAAGTGGCTCATCTCTGGGAGACACAGCTCAGCAGCACCAGAGTGTGACACAGGTAGGACTGGTGGAAGAGATGGTCAAAACACCTCCTGAATGAAGCATCTCACCTTGTGCACCCCAGAACACCACAGACTGCATGTCCAATTCCCAGGTGCTTTGTTCCCCTTGTTCCCTTCACAGGGATGGTAGGCATCTATCTCAGTGTTGTGAAGGGTAGCATTTCATTTTGCTTTTAGGTATGGCATTACCAGTGTTGCAACATCCAGAATGGCACTAAAAATCGATGTGTTATTTTGGATCTTCCCCGAAGACCAGAATCTGACTTTTTAAAAATCGTATTTTGTTGGGAAACACATGTTCAGGGGTCTATTAATCTGTACAGCTGACACTCAAGGCCGTCTGTGCAGCAATTTGTTACAACACCACTAAACCTGGCAATTTAATTATGGGATGCCAGTTCTTTCTTCTCTGTTGTGAAGTGAACATAGTCATCACTTGTTTCTATTTTTGTGTGAAAATGATTCATAATGTAGAATGTACTGTACTACAAAAGGGATGGAAGAAAATAGTTCCATGATACATGTTGGGAGACAGAAGCAATGGCTTGCTGCTGTGATTCATGCTTGTACTGCCCAGGCATTCCAAAAATGGTTTTCTTCACAATTAGCCACAAAATCTGTAAACCATAAAAGGAAAACCATCAGTTTAACAGCAAGTGATTCCGGCTGGCTGCTTGAAATAAAGGAAGGTGATAATTCATGAAGTGAGTGAAATGTCAAAACTTACTGGACATTTTCTCCTAATTAACTTTATAACCAGGCAGCCCACGCTGGCAGTCTTTGCTCTGAAACTGAAAAGACTTACTGTGCTTCAAAAATCGATATGGTCTGATGAAAACTAGTCCCTGATACTTATTAATGGTGTGTCTGTGGCACAATGCCCTCTGTGCAGCCGCTAGTTGAGGACAGGGGCATGTAAGGGATTGGCTGAACGGCAGCCCTGCTCCCCTGGACAGCTGAGGGGCTGCTGCCCACATATTCCCTGTGGAACAGACTTGGCAGAGAGAAGGCAGTGAGTAGGCTGAGCCCTGGCAGATTGCTCTTCCCCCAGCACAACAAAAAAGTGAAAACAACACTGCTGAGAGCACTCAGCTGGATGTCAGCTGAAATATGAAAATGTGGGTGTTGCTTCCCTCAACAAGCCTTTTTGCATTTTTGGGACCTCCTCAAGCTTGGCATAACTAGGTATGTATCAAGGACAACATGCTCCTTCCAAGGCTTTTTATGAGATCTGAGGATCTGTCATCTTTCACTAGGAGAAGTTTACAGTAATGAGACAGGGTGAACTGGAGCTATAGCTAACAAGGCCCCTCTTACAATTTATAAGCAGAATATTAACACATGCATCCTGAGAGCTGCCATGTACTTGGGAATGACTCTGGGAAAACATGTATACACAGTTATTACTACAGAAGTGAGGATTAATTTATTACAGCTGCTAATTCACTTTTTAAAACCAGAATCAGCAGTGATAATGCTTGTGTATATTCTACCCTGTGTCTGTCATACCTAACTCAGCCATAGTCTTGGCTGTACTTCTTACAGTAGATAGAGAGCCCTTTTACCTTTTTGGGCTGAATCTATTTGCTGATGAACAATCTTAAGGTGCTATTAAATTCTAGATATCTGATGAAAAGGGTTTTTTTTATCCTGAGTTATCTATGCCTTGCCATATTTATAATTCTAGATAAAATAGTATTTTTAAGAAAAAAAATAAGCATCACTACAGTTCCTCAGTGTTTATTTGAAAATATAGCAAAGGATTGTATTAATATCAATTATCATGGGACAGATGCTCTCATTTAAGTAAAAGCTAACCTTTTATTTGAAAATCCTTTAGGATCTCATTAACTGTTCTGTGCCAGGTACCCTATTTTGGTAGGAGAGCCATTCTGAATAAACAGCAACTCCTTTAATGAGATACAGATACTGCTATTATACAATAATTTGCAGCAAACTCTCTCTAACACCTCTAAAGTTGTACTTGCAGCCTTGGAATTTCAGCCAGAATCTGGAGTGCTTTATGGATAAACTAGAGCTCCTTGGCTGCTGATTTGGAGAACACCTTTACACTTTCTGTTTAGTTGCCTGTGTAGCTGTTTTGTGCCAGAAATGTTCTCATTTGACCTCAAGCTAACAAGTAGTTATAAATGGCATCTGTGCTGAGCTTTTTGATCATATGCCCTAAGTAATCTCATAAGCAACTGCTCCCCTTCTGAATTTCATCATCATCATCATCATCATAATGACACAAACTGATGCACTAGTGCAGTGCCACTATGTGTGGGGGCTAGCTTTTCAATTTCATAAATGCATGTCAACATCCTGGGAATGGCTTAAAATACAGTTACGGTCAGGAAAAGGATTTTGAAAAAGCAATGACTCTGTGTTCTGTATTAATTCTGAATTATAAACATAGCAGAATATACACACGTCCTACTTTCCAGATGTTTTTCTTTATCCTGGTATTAACTGTTAGGAGAAAGCTCTCTGCTATTAGCAATCTCAGGTCTATTGCTAAATGTCAGCTGCTTCACATATATGAACTTCTCTTTGATACTTCAGCATTTCTATTATTCTTTTAATTACTCCCCACCTGCCCCCCCCAACAGTCTTTTAACAGTGATGATTTCAAGGGTCTGTGACTGTCAGGATTAAGGGCTCCTGGGATTTCTTTCTGAGGTCCTGACTGTGTCAGGAAGGGCCTTTCCCACTTATCACCAATCACCTTTACTTAAACATCCCCAGGACAAATTTTCTAAATTTACAAATCAAGGGCCCAAGATCACAATATTTATGAGTGGTTTAGCTCAGTGAGAAGGATCATGGGCCTCCAAAGACCAGTTTGATTATGCTTTTCCCCTTCCCTTCTGCTCATCACTGAAAGCTTGACCAGGTCTCTGGCCTCAGGACAGCCCTGCAGCTGCTGCTGAGGGTCACATCAGTGCTGCCCCAGCAGCTCAGGCTGCTACCACCCAGCAGGGACAGGCTGCAGCTCGGGGGGTCAGCTATGACTCTCATGCCTGTAAAGCTTCTGCCTCAAGCACTGCAGTCCCTTTCTGCCAGGCTCTGAAGCTTGGTTTTTTTGTAGTGCTTGGTCACTGCAATGTTTGTTTTACCACTTGAGTGGTGTGGATTATGGATTATGTCCTGTGGATTATGTCCATAGCTGTTTTGCCTCAGTAGCTCTGCTGCTTGCTTTCCTCAGCACACCAGAAACTTGAGTTTCTGAAGCAGGAAACCTTCTTGCTCTTCCTTGTTCCAAAAGCAGAAAGTAATCTCCCCCTTGACCTTGTCTGACCATTTGGCCTTTTTTTTGGTGAAGGAAAAAACATGCATAATTTACAAACCATTCCCATGTGGTTCCCACAACATCCAGCTAAAAGGATTTGTTCCTATCTCCCTCCAGGAGACCAGGATATTTAAATATGCCAAATGCATATAGAAATGTCTCTGCAAGTGTAGGAGAACCATGGCAAGCCTGGCCACTTTTCTGTGAGGCTGCTGCAAGCAGTTTCAATTGATGGCTATTGGGTGTGGTACTGAGGTGCTTGTACCTTCTTTCTTACTTCTCTTTTGAAACACACAGGGTAGCATGTATTAATTATAAATATTATTAACCAGCAGCAACTGAATCCTTGTCCTAGAATCCCATCAATGAAGCAGTTGTAGAATTTTTAGCAGTATTTGTAATGGCAGGGTGCAGCATATGCTGACTAGTTTGTAGGTTGGCACATACTCTACCTACTTCCACAGCCATCCGAGGTCAAAATGCTTCAAGAGCCAAGAGAAATCTATTAATATCATCCTAAGTGTCGTGGCTAAGGTCCAGGTAAGGAGAGCCTCAAGAAGGTATCTTTAGAGAAGCAAAATTCTCAATTTCCCATCTATATTATGATAACTAATAATCCGCTTTTATGGGTAGTCATTAAATGGTCACTGAATCAGTATCAGTGGGGTTTATCTGCCATGCAAGTAACAGTAATGGTGTATGTGAGATCTGCCAAAACTGTGGTCTGTCTTGGAGAGCTGATTTTTCAGAATGCTTTTCATTCATAAACCTGCTTTCTTTCATCATCTGCAACCTCTGTCACTCTTTTCCCTTGTTGCTCATTCTTTTTTCTTCTTCTCTGTCTTATCCATACAGTTATACTTAGCCTCCTACCCACTTTTATTTCAAACATACCAATATTGATCTATCTGATTGTTTATTTTAGCTGACCAACATGAGAAAAAATATGACACAAAAGCTAGGGAAAATGCTGCTGAAATTTAAGAAAGAAATCCAGTAAGCCCCCTTCTTTTATAATTACTTATTGTATTTTGTGTTTACTATTTGTCAAAAGGTTGGTCTTTAGGATGCAGCATTCTAAGCTTCCCATCCTAGATGACAGGAGTATTTGATGGCACATTCATTTATTCAGGATGATGAAGGCTAATTCTTTGTTAGACTGCAAAGGAAAGACATGCAGGTTCTTTTACTGTGCATCTCATGACATTTTATATTTAAATGGGACTTATGAGGTTCATGGATTGGCCTTAAATCATCTACATGCTGTCACTAAGCATTTTCTTAACAGCTGTTCTTTCCTGTAGTTAATTACTTATCAAATGTCAAAATGTGATGGCTGAGTGAAATGTCCTGTTATCTGAACAAACCCTAACTTCACAATCATTTTCTGTAGACAAACAAAATTAAGTGCTACATGAAAAATCACGAGACATTGTGATGGCACAAAAGCTTCATTTTTATGCCTGACTAAACCTGACAATCAAAAAGTAAGGGAGAGGAGCAGGGAGAATTAATAAATGTACATTGCCCTACTTAATGGTTGTGAACAGGCTCAGGCTGGACCACAGCTGGAAAAGACCAAGTTGTGGAGGTTTTCTTTTTTCTGGGGACAAATGTGAAATCCTTTTATGTAAGATTATAATTCAAAATTGGCTGGTGGAAGTTGTTGAGTTTTTTTTTAAATGAGTATTTAAAAATCTGCTAATATACAACAAAATGTATGTTTTCATTCAAGATGGAACTAGTAACCTGAAAGTTCTGAAGAAGCAGGCATGGCTGTAAAAACTGATCAGCATTACCTATATCTGCTATATATTGAGTTTGGTTTGGAACAGGATTGAGTATTGAATTATGTGTTCAAAAATGTAAGCTTCAGCTCATTTCTCAGTAAAAAACATCATAGCTACTAGAAGGAAACATAAATACAAAGAAAATGTATTGCATAATATGCTAAGGCTATTTTAACGTGCTCTTCCTCTTCACAGAGTTTCTGTGTATTTTCTTAATGGCAGAGATCAACTTCCAAATATAACTAGGAATGCCTTTTCTGGATAGCTTTTGATTGCTCCGATTGCAGCATTTTGAAGTTTAGGCTTAAAATGAGGTAAGACTATATAGAGAAAATCTTGAGTTATGGCGTAGTTTGCTGTCAGTCTCTACAAACACATGATATGGGTAGGACTTCAGTTTCATATTAGGAGGAATTTCCCTAAATAATGTTCCTTGTTAGTTCTCCTCTAACCCCAAAAAAACGAGATGCTAAAATAACATGAGAGTTTTATACTAGTGTCTATCAAGTCTAATCAAAAATAAGCCTTTAATGTGTCACTGACAAAAAAAAAAAAAAAAGTGAGGCCAGAATCTTGTTATGTATACAAAAGTACTTTAGCTCAATAGGATGAGTCTACATTTATTTTAAACCTTGCAGTTATTTCTGTGAATGAAGAGCAGGGATCAGAGTATCTCAAGAATGAAATATGTGTTTGTAGCTCTGCTCTGGAAAGTGCAACTCTCATTTGCACATCTAAAGCCCACCAATTAAAAAGCTCTAGGGAAAGGAGCAGAAAACCCTGGCTGAGCCCTGCAGCAGCTCAAGCTGTCTGCAGCACGAAGGCAGGAGGACTATGGTAAAAAAAGATGACAGGCAGTGTTTTGCTCTGAGGACTGGAAAAGAATGTACCGGCATGTGCTGCCTTACTCTGGGACTGTGTTAACTCACAATATGTGAGGATGACTCCCTGGACAGGGAAAAGCAAGGCAGTAATGTAAAGAGGGGTTATATCCCTGCCAGGCATTCACAACACCAAGCAGGGGAAACTGAGGCAAACTGATGTTGCCCAGAGTGCTATGAGCAGCCATGTTATCCTTTCATTCTATATAAAAAAGGAGCTTATTTAGCACTCTTCTGTTAGTCCTTTTCCCTCCCCTCTTTGCTTGTTAGGTAGGATGTATGGCCTATCCTGGGAGTTCAGGGAAGTTGTTTTTTTTCCAATACCCTTAGCAAAAGGAAATCTTCCTCCTTTTCATTGCTAATTATACCTAAGAAAAGTGTTGCATCTACTGTTTAAAAGAAACAAGTTATTCTGTGCAATCTGAATGCAGTCTTAACAATAATGAAATACTTAGAAATTAGTTGGTAGTGATGTACTGGAAGATAATGGAGTTCTCAGCTTCATGTTGACATTACAGCATCCATATGTAATGTTTTATAATGTATTTGCTGTGATATTGACATGATTATCTGCATCAGTTAAAATGAGTGTTAATTTATAATCAGCTGTGGTTGGAATACTGTTCCATGGCATTGAGTTATTCACAACAAGAAATGTTCCATCAATCAATCCAAGAGATTAAAGGACAGAGTTAAAAAAAACAACTGCCTGGAAGTGCTAATGATGTTCTTAGGCTTTTTTTTTTTTTTTTAATTCAGGTGTTTCTTCAAAATACCCACTTACTTTGAAACCAGTACTCATAAGAAATTTCTTCCTTGTACATTGTGTTCATTAAAAGTGCTTGCATCAATGAAAATACTATAAATAGTATAGAGGGCTTAAAAATTAAGACAGTTTTTGTAAGAGCTATTTGGAAATAGGAAAAACCTCTGAACTGAGAAATAACTGTCTCCTTTTACTCCAGGAACTGATAATTTGGCATATACACTGCAAGATGCTTTTCCTTGGTTCTGTGCTCATTGTGTGAGCTGCACTGATGATGTGCAGGATGTGCAGCACACTGTAAAGCCAGGCTGCTAGAAACCTATCGTGTGGAGTCAAAGTTCCTCATCAGCATCATTCTTCACTGCTTGATTGGGGTGAGCTGGTGCTTTCCAAGAGCTATTATGCATGCTGTTTGTTTAAAAAATCGAAGCACCAACAAATTTTCAGTTCATCAAGATGATTCACATCACAGCTACTGGTGCTCAAAATATTGTGAGCTACATATGGTAAATAATACACTTTAAAGGCATTTATCTGACTCCAAAAGTCTCTTGTTGTTGATGGGCAATGTAAGGTGTGTGAGTCACCTGCTGCACTTAATCACTGTGGCTAATAATTGGAGAAAAGAAGCTCCCCATGGAAGTTGTTGTGTAATGTTGATTTTAACAGGTCCTTGCTCAAGCCTACTCTTTTGCATGATGTGAGGGATATCTCTTGTATCTCTGCCTCATGAATAACCCCAGTGACTTCATTGTGAGTGAAGCACAGGGTGTTGTGAAAGGCTGACTCCACCAAAGCCAGTGGTAAACCCCACATTGCGTTTGGTGAGGACAAGATCTCACCTGCAAGGTCTCTCTCTGCTCAGCTCTGCCAACTGAGAGATGAGAATCATGGGGTTAGTGTCCTCTCACATCCTCACTGTGTGAATAGGGTGAAATGCTTGCCACCCATGCTGGTACTGGTCTTGAACTCAGAAGTACTTCTTTATTTCTTTGAGTCTCAGGTGCTTTGTGTTCACTTTGATGCAATCTGTCTTTTTATGTCTCAGGCTGAATCCTTCCTTCAATCAAGTATTTCCACAAAGTCAGAGTGAGTTCCAATCCCAGCTTCAAATCTGGCAATGTGGGAAGCAAATCTTGCAATCACTGTACTGCTGTGCAGAAGTGCCAAGTTTTACCTAGCTGGCTGTGGCCTGGACAGTGAGGGGAGCTGTGTGTCTCTTGGGAGGGCTGGCATTGGTGCAGCAGAGCAACACTCAGGGCAGGATCCCTGCTGCAGCTCACTTGTAAAATAGGCCTTGCAGTGTTGTGACTCAGCTGGTTTTATTTGTGGCAGAAATGTAAACGTCTGGGCTACAGGGCAGGAGCTGCACAAAGAGCTTCGTTCAGCAAGCTTAGGAACCCAAAGCAGCCACAGTGTTCCAGTGCACGAGTCCCTGAGTAAATTTAATCCAGATTTTACTCCTAGCAGGGGTTGTTCATCGCCTCTGTAAATGAAGACATCTTATTTGGGTAGCCAGCATGGTTTTTAGAATAGATCCCCAGGTTAGAAAACTTTGACCTCAAGTCTTATTTACAATGTAGGACTCTCATGCAAATTGCAACACAGCGGGAGGGGGGAATACAACATCTGGTCGGGTTTTATAGCTTCCACTCTAATGCATCGTGGCAAATCCATTTAGGTAAGCTGTACAAAAACATCATCACTTCTGCTTAATTATAAATCTGTTGCATATCATTTTGGGTTTTGAAAATGAATATGGATAAAGAGACTTACCTCTAATCTATATTGATCTCTATCAAGAGATGAACAGATGATGAACTTAAACCATCCAGTTCTATCCCAGTGCATTTCCCATCTGTACAGAAATGGAAAAATGTTTACTGTAATTAAGATCTAACACTTCAAGTAAACAATTATGGCGGTGAGGGATAAAAAAAAAAAAAAAAAAAGCCTGTAAAAAGCAAAATCAGATGTCAGAAAATGTCACTAGATATTGCTCAGGTCAGTTGGCACCAGAATACAGAAGGCAGGAAATGCACTCAGTCAGTTTGACTAATGGGTGTGTTCTTCCTCTTGGCAAAATGCATAAAGGTGAGCATATTGCTTAACATCTACGTGCTTCAGTTTAATCTCCTCCAAAATGGGGATAATCGCTTTCTAAAACATATCTGAGAACACTGGTTTGTTTTTATGCTGATACTGTATTAGTCAGAAGAAACAATCACTCACCTTCTAGGTCTATCACTGCATTGGGAAAGACACACAATTAGTGCGCTGGGGAAGTGATAAAATTCAAACATATGAGAGACAAAAAGGCAAATGACACCCATCATAAACTGCAAAGGCCAAGAGGGCATTGACCTCTGTTTCTTGTGTGAAGATCCTTGGTGACTTAGGTTTGTAAGTATCATAACATCTTGAAATGGCACCTTGAGATTTCTGCCTGCCAGGAGAGTATTTACTGTGTTTAGTGGATGAAGAATCCCTCAATAGATTGGGGGGATAGTATGTGACCTGGTTGGCACTTGTGAATTCTGTAATCTGTCACTCTTGTCTGCCTAGATTTGGAGAAAAAAGATCTCTATTTCCTCTGCTTTCTACTCCTCATCACATGTCTGATGTAACTTCTTTGTGAAGCATCTGAACAAACAACTTGATTAACGTGACAATCATAGGGATATACATCCAGAGGTGACAAATCTCAGTGACTATGGGCTTAGTCTACTTAGCCAGCTGTGAGAAGGAAACATGAACAAGGATGAGACTGCTTTCAGCTTAGCCAAGGATAACCAAGATTTCCTCTTCAGCTATGACTTGAATTCTCACCAGTGTCTGGATACTCAAGTAACCCTGGGACCAATTAGTATGTGCTGTACTCCATCCAGACCTCTGAATAGCCTTTCCTTTGAGAAATGCATTTAGAAAACTGCAAAACACAACACAATGATTCTTTCTCCAGAAACAAAAATCATCACAGAGCATTTATTTCTTCCTTGGAGAAGGAAATATATACACAGTGCTATTTTATTCTTAATTTCTGAAGCAGCAGGAGACCATTGTCTTATTTCAATGTCCTATTCCAATTACATTCTGTTTTACAATCTTATAAAATTCAAAATAACATAAAAAATCCTTATATGCTTATATTGTTATAGAAGTATTATATGTAAAACTTCGTTCATTTAAAGCCAAACAGTTTAAAAAGAAATCCAGTGTCATTTATTTGTGCTTGCTTACTTGCATTACTTTTCAGCTTGGATAATATCAATTAGATGGTTTATGATTATTTCACATTGAATTTCACTGCAGGATCCCTCTGCACCAGCACAGCTCTTCAGTGGTTCACTGGTTGCAAATCCTGTGGGGAGAAAATTTATTTCTTTGTTGGAAGATAAAATTTAGTTTGGAATTTGTTTAAATTGCTGCTGCCTGCTGATCAGTCCTGGACTTTATTACAGACTCATTAACATGTCTGCCCTGATACTGTAATGGATGCCTTGGCAAACCTCAGATCTGGCTTGAAAATCCCTGTAATGCCAAAAAATTAAATCCCAGACCCATTGAGTGCCAGGAGTGAGGAACAAGTAAAAGAAAGTAAAGTTAAAAAAAATATAAGTAACTGAAGTAAGAATCTGGGGGTACTGACTTAGCCAAGAGCCCGGGAATCCCAAAATGGTCCGTGGCTCATGTTCAGGGAGTGACTTGTGTCCCATTGGCACACAGCACGACATGGCCCCGTCACTAGCTCTGCTAAGGAGGTGACAAATGGGTGCTTGCTTTTTAAAATGAGTTCTCTCTCACCCTGTGCCTCATACTGAGCCCTTGATTCTTCAGAGGTTGGTGCCCACACTTCCCTCGAAGAGTGTGAGTCAATGAACTGGATAACAGGATCTTGTGTGCTTCCCAATGAGCAAGAGCCAGAGATCTTCCTGGACATGTTTTACTGGACTTTCTGTTTGTTGGAGGCAGCGTGGCTCAGCAGTGCACTCAGTGGGGACTGGAGAGCTGTGGAGACCATGGGCAAGTAATTTAATCTTTTTGTGATTTTGGCTTCCCTACACATGTGTAGAGATAATAACCTCTTGCCTCTGATGACTGTTTTGGAGGTCACAATGACAATGGCTACTCAAGGCATTAGTTGTGGAGCTAGACATGGCACAAGAGAGGCTGGCCTCTTATTTTGACCTTCCAGGCCCTTTAGCAATGTACTATTCTTAAAGGAAGTCCTTCTGTAGCAGTTCTGGAAGTTTACCACTCACTATTCCCTCCTTTATCTGATATTTCTTGCTTTTGATTTGTGTGGGCAACAGCAGGGCCTGGAAGCTTTGCACCCACGAGGTGTTTTCCCAAGCAGCCATGAACTGTTGCAGGCTGGGGTTGGGAACACATCATCTTCATCAACTTGCAAAACAGCATCAGGAATACAAGGAGGAAGGCAATGCTGCCTCTCCCCAGACATGATTTCTCACCTGAGGGAACTAGGAGAGGGCTCAGAGGAGCTGCAAATGAAGAGGGAGTTGTAGGCCATGCAACTCAGAGGAAGAAAAAATATTCAGGGGTGTGGGAGGAAAGGCAATCAAAAATTTTTTTCTAAAAAACCTGAACAGCCCTCTGGCAGAACAAGTAGAAATAAACCTGTCAAGAAATTATAGGAAAATACAATTTGGTAAACGTTAATCACAAAAGAAGGCTCTAAACTTAAAGTAATGTATTTATTGATGGCAATAGAAGAAGGTGCAAACTCTGCAAGTTTTATTTTCTAGCCTTATTTTAGGATTGTACTTCGGTCTATGCATAATTTAAAGTATTGACTTCAGTGGGAATACTTGTGTTGTGAGAGCCCTGCGTGTGTGTTATGTATCTGTTAAAGCCAGGGGCTCTGGTGGGAGCAGTGCTTTCTGTGCTGGTTAAGGTTGCTAAAGTGTTTTTAATTCTATTTTTGCTCTTTCTTTGGCGTTTACAATTGCTTACAGCTTTCTGAAACTTTATGTGCTGAGATGAACTCTTCCAGATGGTTTCCTTTTGAAACTGGTTCCATGCATGTGGGCAAGAGGAAAACCAGTTCAGCCATTTTAAACCAGGAATAGCCTTTATTTCCATGCAGTCGTTCTAAATGTTTCAGAAATGCCTTCTAATCCATACAGTTGTTTCCAATTAGAGGTTAGACTTGCAAGGTGTAAGTACCCTCTCTCCTGAGACTTGAAAAACTGAGCACTTCATGGAGATGTACCTTTATTACATTTGCTTTTCTTTTTTTTAAGTAATTTTCTTGAAGTAGTGCTAAAAATGCAGAATGCATTGTTCATAAGTTGATGCAGTGTGCCATGTTCCCAGTGTGGGTGCAGTTTTAGATTTCTGTTTAGGTGAGTGAAAAAAGAAATAAATAAAAATAAATAACTGTGTCTTAATACTGCAAGCAAAGGGGTACATGGCCAAGGGAAACTGTAGAATCAGCTTTCAAAATTAAAAAATGTTACAACAATGTAATTCTCCCCTATGGGAAGTTGATCAAAGTCTTGGAAAACTTATCATTAACAGAGAGGGACTGGTGAACCAGGGTATGTCTTAGCCAACGACAAGCAAAAGCAAGCAAACACCTTCCTGAAGGTGTTTTATTTATGTGGTTCCTGGTGATCCTCGGGCAAGAAGAGCTTTCCACACTGTGCTGTGGCTCAGACTCACTCAGGAAACACTGAACTGCTTTTAAAAGACAGTAAAATATTCCACTCTTAATTTGGCAGTGGAATCTGCAAGGTGTCTTTGGTGTCCCATGTGTGACTGCCTCATCTGCTGACTGGTGTTAGCCACGCCTGTGCTGTACTGATGTACTATGCCAGGAAGGTGTCCAGCTGCTGAGAGAGGGAAAATCCCTTCTTGTCTCAGCTGACGCTTCACATCCTTCTCCGGTGGCACAGTTTCCTGAGCAGCAGTGAAAAGGGCCTGTATCACCCTGGTACTCGGGGTGAAATGGAAAGAAAAGAAGCTCAGATGCTGAGGTGTGCCATGTGCTCAGGCCACCATCCAGAGGGTGATGCTTCCTCAGGAGCAGAAAGGTGAGCATGGCCAGGAGTGGTCACCCTGCCCAGGGAAGCCCTGAGAACAAGTTACAGCAACACAGAAACACCTTTCCCTCATTTCATTTGTCTCTCACAGCTTTCCCTAATCTTCCTCCCTGTGCAGTTTCTCTTGGCTGGTGTGACACTTTCCACCTAGCCAGGAGTGGAGGTGGGATATGCTGATACACCCAAAGGAGAAGAGGTATTGTTGTGTGTAATTTCTTTTCCACATGGAAAGACAGGCAGGATGAGGGTGGGGCAGATGGGCGTTACCTGCCTCGAAAGAGAGCAAGGCCAAAATCAGAAATGTGAGGGTGGGAGAGCCACCCTTATCAAGCATCCTAAATTGCTTTCATTGTGACACATCAAAGCAGAAAGCTTTCATATCTTCTGGTATTGCTTGCTACAGGGAAACTTCAGAAGATTTGGGGCAATCCTGAACAGACTTGCCCCCATCATGAGGTGGGAGTGGTAAATGTTCTTGTCCCTGGGATGAAGGATGCCTTTGCATCCCGTGAAGTATTTGTAGAGATGTTATTGGCCCTGGTAATCAGTAACTAGTTAAGGCTATGAGATAAAATAGAGTGGCTTACTGCCCTTAGCACGAGGGAGCCATTTTAGACACTGGCAGCAGAGTGGTCAAGCACTTACCAACCAGTTCTGCCTGTGCCCTGCTTGCCATTTCTGCAGTGTGGTGTTCCTAAAGGGCCAAGGGGAGGGACTTGCTTCTGGGGTCTGCGCGCTTCCTGCTTGCCTCGAGTTCTGGGTCAGTATGAAGGAAATGCAAGTTGTATTTCAGCCCCCTGTGCCCTGCTGCTTATCTGTGGGCAAACTGCATTCCCATTCTCTGTTAGCAAGCCCAGGCATTATCTGCTCAGGCTGTAAACACTGAGAGAAAGGTCCCTGTGGCTTTACAGCATCTAGCTCAGGGTGAATCCAGTCCTGAATAAGACTTTGGACTGTCTTGAAATTTGAATAATTCTAAAGGTCATTTCTCTTGCAGAGTTTGGGAGAAACTTGCTGCCAAAAGAACGGGATAGCTTAGGTAGCCATCTCCTGTGTTGTGAGCACTTGTAATAGGGAGGTTGCCCAAGATTACATTTTTTCTCAGTCTCTGTAAGTAATAGATTCCTTTGTGCTCCATGTAAATGATCAGGACAAAATGTATGTGGAAGAGTTTGATTATGCCTATGAAATGTATGCCACTCCTTAGTGTCAGAAAGTGCAAAGGTTTCTTGACTGGCTTTACTGCACCATGCCAGACCTGCCAACTGAGCTGCTGTGGGGGCACATCTGCCCAGGAGAACTGTTGCTCTTCTAGTACATGAAAGACTTGGGACATCTTTCAAAAACAAATTTAGAAATGCTAGTCCAGAAAAGAAAATTAGGTCAGAATGCTGTAGACAGCCTGATCCTTTCCCTGTTTGCAGCACTGTTAATTAGGTGTGTCTTCTCCATGGTCAGCAGGGTTACCACTACGGAGTCAGCAAGAGCCCTGCTGCTGCTTGGTGCCACACTCAATGGCCCAGGGAGCTGCTGTCCTTCATGCTAAGTTGACTTTGTGTTCTAGGGAAGATCCTAAGATCCCAATTCTGAAGCCTTCCCACCAACCTGCTTGCCCCAGAGTGGAGAAGCCAATAACAAGCATTCGTGCTTGTGCGTTGCCACCAACACTTCAGCTATTGTCAGCTGAAGACAGCTCTTGACTTGGGCCAGGTTAAGGGCTGGCCTTTGCTCTCAGGTTACCTTCATGTGAAAGGATCTGCCGTGCCTGATTTAATGAGTGTCTGTGAGAAGCGGTTACACTGTCCTCTCCTTCCCTGAATGGAAGGAAAAGACAGATGAATAACTCAAATCTGCAACCTGATCTGTAGGGTTTTGCCATCAGTTATGTTTTCTGCTAGTGTAACCCTGGGGTTCCCCTTTGAGTGCTTGAGGTGGTTCTGCTATTCCTCATCTGCCCTCTGCAAACAACCCTCATTGTCTGTGACACTGGTATTCCCACCGTGTAATGAAAATACATCCTCTGATAGGTTTAAAATAAACAAATATCTCTCTAAAATGGCATTGAGTAGAAATTGATAGAGATCGATGGCTGTGAACTTGTTACAATGAACCTCCTTGTGTTGCTGTTTGTCTGAACGTGGCTCCCTTTGTACTGACGTGGCTGTCAGGTAGGTAGCAGGGGACGCATGGCTGAGTTTTCTTTATAGTTGCTTTCAAATATTTATCTGCAGGAGGATAATGGGAGAGCTGTGTTTCCTCTTGTCGTCAGAATTTCAGAAAGGATTTTAATCCCCTGTGCTCCTGCTGCTTGTGGAGCCCTGACAAAAGTGGCTTGATAGTGCTGGCA
Source organism: Lichenostomus cassidix (assembly GCF_008360975.1). NCBI lineage: Eukaryota > Metazoa > Chordata > Aves > Passeriformes > Meliphagidae > Lichenostomus > Lichenostomus cassidix. Next base: position 26,727,969 of record NC_139483.1, on the reverse strand, counting down.
CAGGACTACCTCTCCTTCTCCGTGGCCCCCAGCAGTGATGTACTTGGACTTGCCAGACTGAGCAGCATGCAGGGAAAATTTTGGGAGCTTGACTGAACCTGCTTTTCTGGGCTATAGGGTACAGTGAGCAGGGGCTCCTGCTCTTTCTCCTCTTTTTTTTTTTCCCTGTGTTCTTCCACTTCCTCTTTGAACTGGTGAGAAATTGAGTGAAGCTGGAGGATGCACAAGTCTTCACTCCAGTGTGAGATGCAGGTATCCAGCACATCCCAGCACTGAGCACCAATTTCCTTCTTGCCAGCATGGCCATTAACGTGAGCTTAAGATGATGTAGACCTGACTGCAGCTTCTGTTCCAAATGCTTATGACTTCTGAAGGGTTTCAAATGTATTGTTTAAAAGCTCATTTAAAACCTCCAAAGCTGGTGCAAGTCTGGTATACTGCTCGGTTTTAAGTCAGTGCTGAGATTACACTGCTTGATACTGTTTACAACAGGTTTGTCCAGAGGGACTACCTTAACTTGCTGTCTGCTGATCACTGTTTAGTGCCTTAAATTTCCTTCAATCTGAAGGTCTTTCCTTCCTTTGCTGTATCTCTGTGTGGGCAATTAAGAGTTTTATTGTGCCTTTGGAAGTAGGGAGGAGCATCAGTGTTCCTGGCCTTTGCCTTAATGATGTTGTTACAGGCTATGCCTAACAGAGATAAGGATCATGTAAGGTTGCCTTCTGCCTCCTCAAGCCCTCTGAGTGACAATGTGAGCTCTCATAACACCATAAAACACAGTTCAGCAATTACTGTGCAACTATGGGGAGAATCTACCAACAGCCTGCCTCTGCTTCTCAAACTGCCCCTTTTGTGAGGCACACACACTGCTGTGCTGCTGGGACACAGGGAACAGGGCATGCACAGTGGCAAGAGACAGAGCCAAGCAGGTACTGCTGTGTTGTGATATGCTACAGATGCACCCATGTTTTCATAGAGCATGTGAGAGGAGGGGCTGCAGCCTCTTTCCACCAATACTGGTTGTTTTCACAGCTGCTATGCATCCTTTATTCAATGCATCCTACCCCTGTGCTAAGCAGGAAAGTGATTCTTCTCCCCCGAGTCCAGGCATGAAGTGAAGTTCATCTCTCTTTCCTCTTTCATAAAAGAAACAGTCAAGGAAAGGCTCCTTTAGGTGCAGAGAGCTGCTGTGAGCTCTCCAGGGGACCGTTCTTGCAAGGCACAGTCACCAGCTGCTGGGGCTCAAGGGACAAGGAGGTGAGAAGGGCCCATGTGCTCACATGTATTTCCAGGCCCAGTTATCACATAAGTGTGTGTTACACTTGCTTTGTGGCTCACAGTGGTAAAGTACAACCTGGTGATGGGAAGGGAAAATTATTCCTTTGTGAGATAACTGAGAAGAAAAACCTTGGACTGTCAGGTGCAACCCAGTTCAAGGTACAATACTGGTGTTAAGCTTTGCTCTATTAAATGCTTGATAAAACAGTGGGTTGATAGATACCAAGATGGTATCTAAAATCGTATTTAAGATTGTGTGGGATTTTTTTTCCAAAACAGGGCTCTTCATCAGTATGCGCACATGTAGCAGTGTGTCAGGGGAACACCTCAGGCTTTCTAGATAAGCTCATCACTCGTCTCCACGTGGGAGGAGCAACCACAGAACTGCATCACACCAAGCCCTGCTGGGTGCTCCTCCATCTGCAACCTACTTGGTATGCAAAGACACCTTTTCCGCAGTGAAAAGGCTTTGATTCACCCAGGTCGAGATCACCTTATTAGCATTGCAAGAATGCCAAGAGCCTATGCAGCAGATACCCTTGTGCTCAGTTTGATCATCTGTTACATGCGTGATCCTAGCAGAGATAATTTGGAAAGGTGTGTTTATTGCTTTGCACTTAGCAGATAGGGATATGCCTCACAGTTTCACAAACATGCCCTTGGCTAAAGTCTGTTGCTAAGCAATAGTTTAAGATAAGGAATATATACAAATTCACAAATGTTCAAATTTCAGGGCTTTAGGTACTCATAAGAGAGAGGCATAACAACACCTTGCCTTTGTCCACAGCCCCCAAAAGGAATGTTCATCTTTGTTAGCCTGGGAACAGCATTAAATTCTAAGGATCTGCTTTGTGTTCCCCCTCCTGCAGCCAGCTGTAGTGCACAGCAGAATAAATAGGTCAGAGGAATAACCAGCTGTACTTCTCATCTGAGGTGACAAGGTACAGAGAAAGGACAATTCCTTCTCCCTGTGCCTTTTTTTATGGCAGACTTTTGCACATGGACATCATAGAATCACGGAATAGTTCAGGTTGAAAGGGACCTTTAAAAGTCCTCTAGTCCAACCCCTCCTGCAGGCAGCAGGGACATCTTCAGCTGGATCACGATGATCAGAGCCCATTCAGCCTGACCTTGAATGTTTCCAGGGATGGGGCATCTACCACCTCTCTGGGCAACCTGTTCCATGTGTTACCACCCTCATTGTAAAAAATTTTCTTCCTTATACCTAATCCAAACTTACCTCTCTTCCAGTTTAAAACCATTCACTTTGTCCTATTACTCCGTGCCCTTGTAAAAAGTGCCTCTCCAGCTCTCTTGTACCCTGGAAGGTGCTGTAAGGTCTCCCTGGAACTTTCTCCAGGCTGAACAACCTCAACTCTCTCAGCCTGTTTTCATGGCAGAGGTGCTCCAGCCCTCTGAGCATCTTTCTGGCCCCTCTCTGGACTTGCTCCAATGGGACAACATCTTTCTTGTGTTGGGGGTTCCAGACACTCCAGGTGGGCTCTCACCAGAGCAGAGTAGAGGGGCAGAATCACCTCTCTTGCCCTGCTGCCCACGCTGATTTTGATGCAGCCCAAGATACAAGTGGCTCTCTGGACTAGCATTGCACGTTGCCAGGCCATGTCCAGCCTTTCACCCACCAAATGATGGGGAGGGAGCCAGAGCCTTTCACTTCTTGTCTCTCTCTGCTTCTGTGCATGCTGTCCCTGTGGCCCTTGCAGCTGGAGGCCACCTCAGTAGCTGGTCTGTCACCCACACGGCCTGGTTCCCCTCAGCCAGTGAGTCACTCGAGAAGCAAAGGGGAACTCTCACAAGGTGGGTCTCTGCTGCTCACATCTCATGGGGTGTGTAGCAGACTCGGGCTGATTGCATCTGAAATTGAACTCACTTCTGCATTCTCCACATGTCCATAGCTGTGAGTCACCCAGTTTCTCCTCGTGCTCCCTGAACAGTTTGCATCTGGTGGTGGATCCAAGCAATGCTGTGGGGTAGGAAGTGAGTCCCATCGCTGCCTTTCAGCAGAAGCCTCATGGAAAGCTTTCTTGTGTTCTGCTCCCCCTGTTTCTCCAGTGCATGGAGGTAAAAGCAAGTAGCTGCAGGAGCTTGGCAGCAGCAGTGGGCATGAGCTGAACTGACACGCAGGGTGCAAATAGAGTCATAAAGTATATGTGGCAGTGTGATACATATTAAAGCAATTTGCAGGGTAATGTTTCCCTGACTATATTCTTAGTAACAGAGAGAAGTGATCTTCCCACCTTCTCTATAGGCACATTACAACGCCCAGCACAGAGGCTGTCAGAAGCTGGAGGCAGTGCTGGCTGCAGAAGTCTCCAAAGCCTGGGTTTGCATGGTCCCCATCCCTCATGGCCAGTCTGTGTCCTGCAGCTCTGCACTGTGCAGAGCCCTGTGCCATAAACCCACAAGTGGACACGTGCCATCTCCTGTTCCTGGATCTCAGTGGCATATATAAAAACATGCCCAAGAAATGACTGTGTTCCCTCAGGAATAAGGAAGGGCCAGCCTGGCTAAACTGAGAGGAGAAAATTTTATATCCATGGAGTTACTAACACTTTATTTGGAAAAAAAAAGAGCTGTTTGTCTGGTGCTTCTTGGACCTTTGGCTTCATATTAAAATGACCTTCGCACAAACCTTCTCCAGCTCCCTCCCAGAGGAGAAGACAGAAGTTACCATTTTCTTTCCATCAGCTCTTGCTTCAGAGCAGAGGTTTAAAAGCTGGGCTGCAGCTGCCCTCTCCAGTGAGGCCACAAATGAAGTGACTGTACTTTAGTCCCGGAGATGTTAACCCCCCAGTCTGCAGGGTGGGTTACTAAGATGCCAGCTGGCAAGAGGTTCAGTGAGCTTGCCTGGAATATGTTCTAAAGCAGGTGAAAGGTCTTCCTCTCACCTGCTCTTTTCAGGACTGAGACCTCTGAAGCTCTGGCCATGGGATTGCCTTTTCATCTCCCTCCCTCTGTGCTAGCACAGAAGGTATGTATTGCAGGGAGAGGCAGGCATGCCAGCTGGAAAGAAGGAAAAGGAGGTTTTTCTTTTGGTAGATGTACATGGTTCCTCCAAAATCTGTTGCCAAGCACCAACACCATAATTTTCTGCCTGTGGCCTTGCTTGGAGAGCCTCCCTTTCACAGAATCAATCACAGCATGGTAGAGGTCTGAAGGTATGTCTGGAAACCACCTAGCCCTACCCCCTTCTCCAGCCAGAGCAGGATGCTGATCTGGAGGGTTTTGTCTGTTCCTAAGGGTGTAGGGCCCACAGCCTCTCTAAGGAACCTGTTCCTGTGCTTGACCACCCTCACTGAAAGAAATTTGGTTTCATTTTTAAATGGAATTTCTGGTATTTCACTGCCACCATCGATACACTTGTGTGTGAGCTGGGCCAGGAGTTCCTGCCTTCCCATATCTGCTCAAAGAGGGATCACCCTCCTTTTTATGCTGTTTCTGGGATGCTACATTTGCCCCCTTGTCAACCATCTACCTCATCTCTCCCAAGCAGAAGGAAACAGCAATATCTCCTCTTGGTTTCCAATAGATTTAAAAGCCTGCCTACATGATTCTTTATGAGCATGTGAAGTCATATGTGCAGAACATAATTTAAAACATGAGTTCATCTACTTAGCATGTCCTTTACAGTCCCTGGTGATGGTGTTCTGGATCACCTCCATGCTTTGCTGCCAATGTGAATAAAAACACCTTGGAGTCATGCCCTACCTTTCCTGCAAGTAACTTGCTAATCTGCTAAGAATACTATTATCATACATCTCTAAAGCCCAAGAAAACCAATGCCTGGGCTGCTGTTAACAAACATGGCAAGAGCTCACCTGCATATTCTCCTGGGTGGGTTTAATCATGGAAGTTACTTTTGTTATATCCAATTCCACTAAATATACCTCCAATTTTCCTGTCTCTACATCAAACATTACATGTTAAGGAGCCTCAAATAACAGCTGCTGCCAGTCATGTTAACTGAGAGGAGCACAAGACACTGAAGTGTCTAGTTTCTCATCACTTACGGGGTGGATAAAAGTATCTGTTGTACTGACTAGTCCATCAAATATGAATGATGCAGATAGAGTGGCTGTTTACACACAGCAATCTATTTTAGTTAAATTGAAAACACACACAGGGGAGTGTTTCAGCTTTATGGATAGGAAACACTGGAAACACCAGGGGTTTTTTTGTTTCATCTCTTCTGCTTGCTGGTAACAATTAACTCCAAGGAGTGCCCAGTCCGTGGCTAGGAGAGGTTGATCTCTCTCTCCTTCTAGGACAAAGATTCAAATATTGTTAGCTATCCAACCAAATCTCACAAAATTGAGGACAATGTGCTTGCCTTCTTTTACCATTCTAACTTTACCAGAATACTCAACTCTTTTGTACAGCATTAACATAAGCATTTACAAAGCCAGTCCCTCTGGAGGATGACAGCAATTGTTTTGCTTAATGTTTAATGGCTTCCTTTCCCTCTGGACTCCATGCCAGGGCATATTGTAATGAACAAGCTCTGGAAGAATATTATAGCCTCACTTGATCTATTAGGACACTTTACATAGAAATTTATTTTGCACTACCATGAATTATATAAACACACAAATTAAAGATACATACGCAGTAACTGCTTGCAGAGAGCACTGTCTGCAGCAAACTCATTAGGAGAATGAATTACTCACTTAACCTTTGTGGATTTCCTGGTACTGTGTTTATTAATGCCCTTGCTTTATTTTGAAATAATATCTCTGTGTTGTCTGAAAACATGCTTCAGATTTGAAAATTAATGTACAGCATGAAAGTTTCCTGTAAACATACCAATTATACTGAAAACAAAACATGAGGTCTCATTCTGCACTCCCATGTCCATGCACAGAAGAATATGGATGTGTCACCCAAGTTCAAAGTTCAAAGACTCAAGTTCAAAGACTTTTGAAAGCAGAACTAAGCAATACAGGGCTAAACTCCTTCAGAGGAGGAAAAGGAAAATAATAAAAGGCATTGGTTTCCATGGGCAAATGTTAATTACAAGCGGAAGGCTTCTCTGAATAGCCTTTATCGGGATTTGTCCACTGGGCTCAGTGGCTAATGTTCTGCTGTGGAAAATATTTCTCCAACAGCAAATGGAGATGAAGGAAAATATCAGGCTAACTTTTTGGCAAAAGATCTACTTCAGTTAGAAAAACAATGCTCAACATGCACATGTTTCTGTCAGGAAGGCTGCTAGCAGGAACATGGCAACTCTAGTAATTTCTCAAGTAGTAAAAACAGGATGTCTCGGGAATAGCAGGCTGGGTACAGAGTAACCCACACAGAAGTGCTTGGCCACAGGAAGCTGTGTGTGCACAGAGATCTGCACCTGGAGATATTTTCAGTGTCTAAGTTTCACTGAGGCTTTACATAGTATTTGTGTGATTAAAAAAAGTGAATGATTAGTCACTGAAAATTTCAATTGACCTCAGTAACCTGACTGCCAACTCATTCTGTGGCCTGTCTTGTATAGTGGTAGAGCTCCCCAGGTAACTGAGGAGAAGCTGCTGCAGATGCCTATCAGGGTGACTCACTTGCCATGATGTTGCTGACTGCAGGGACATATGGGACTATGGAATGAAGGCAATGGAAAAATTTGGTTCAGTAGGTTTTAAGTCTGTAGTCTTATTTCAGGGACATACTATGGAAAGGAAAGCAGGTGGTGATGCTGATATGTATTGGAGCAGACCTGCTGCTCCTTAAATCTTGTGGTTTGATCCTGCTTCTCTGGCACAAAGTTGCTTCTACCTTTGCTGTGAGAATACCTGTCATTGCATGCATGCTGCATCATCCTTGTGTCTTACACAGCTCTAATTATAGTCCTGCAGACTAAGTCATTAGAGAACAAAGATTCTTGACTTCCACTGAGAGCTTCCAGGTTATATTAATACAAATAGAATAAAACTTTGGCCTTGAGGGGAAAGCTCCAGCACAAAGCTACTTGGAGTAATTACACCTACCATACAAGCCATGGCATCCTGAAATGAGTTGGCAAGCAACATTAACCTGACTGAAACTCCAGCCTCCTTACAGGTCAGAAGCCCTGGAACTGACTGCAGAGGCATTGGGGTGGGCTGGAGGTTGGTCCCCACGGCATGTGCACTCCAGCTGGCAGCACATCTGAGTCTTGCAATTAGTTAATTGTGGAGTAAGAAATAATAATAAAAAAAATTAAAAGAAAATTAACTTTTTCTTGCTTCTACACATCAGCAGCTACTGTTTTATCCTTTGCACATTGTGGATTCAGTATGGAATTGCCGGCAGGGGAAGGTGTGTGGGCGTGAAGGGCGTTGCAGATACTGCCTGCAAAATAAGTAGGAGACCTGGCAGGTGGCAGGGGGAGGAATCAATGTGATGGAGAGAGGAAGAGCCAAACTCCTGCAACCTCAGTGCTCTGGTGTTTCACTTCCACCTTAGGAGAGGAAGCAGCTTGTAAGCAACTGCTAATGCAAGATGGAATATGGATCAACAAACTCCAATCTCCTAAGAGTTACATGAACAGCCTGATTTATTGCTGGAGGTTACAAGAGGTTAACCCTGTATGTTGGGGCTGTAAGACTTCTCAGGAGCAATACAAAGTGTTTTGCACAAGGGTTGAACAACTGAAGTGTCGAGTCTGTAAAAGCTCCTGATCTAAACACAGTAATTTGCAAAGACAAGTGAAGCAAGGTTACATATTTCTGGTGGAGACTTACAAGAAGAACATCCCTTGAAACTATTTAGATTTTCTCCTATAGGAGTAGAGGGAGAAGAAGGTGATGCTAAAGTTGATTAAGTCGAAAAAGTAAATTTTTCTGTAAGAAAAGCCAATGAATTTTAAAACAGTTCTTTCTAGTGAAACCAAAACAGCTCCGATTTTGAAAGCAACTTCATTGTCCTGGAGCTAGAGTACAATGCTTTGTAAGCTGAAACAAAACATAATTTTGTTTTAGTTATGTTTTCACTCACATAACTGATAATCTTATCAGCATGATCTGGTTACAAATGAGTGTTTTCTAATGGTAACAGTGAAATTCAACTCTTGACCAAAAATGCTTACTGGATATTGAGTATTTTTTTATACTTTAGGTTTTGCATAATGAAGTTACAGGACCCACTGTATGAGGATGAAGATTTCTGGTTTTGTAGTAGGTTGGTAACATGTTTCTCTCATGTGGGATGATGACTGGAAGCACAGCTTTCAGCATTCTGGTTTTCCTTGTACAGTAATTAACATGAGTGAAAATGTGCATACACAGGTTTGAGAAAACAGACAGACTGTCAAATCCATTGATCAAATGTTCAGAGAGGTAAAAGTCACAGATGTTTTTCAATGCAATAAGACAGACAGCCGTAAGTCTCTAATTCAGTAGTGAATGATGAGCCCTATATGATACATCCTCTAACTGCTCTATTGCAAATCATGCATGATCCTCATTTTTACAGATGTTTGGGGATTTTATTTTTTTTCTTAAAGCTCTTCAACATGCACACACTCCCATCTTCCACCTCACTCTCCCAAATGCAATCATCTCTGTGCGTGATTGACCTAAGTGATCACCATGGTTTCCAATTCAATTCAGGTCCCCAAAGAGGTCTTTTAATTAAGAAGCTCTAATAGAATCTCAGAGAAAGTTCTAAGTCCCCAGTCTTCAGGCTGTAAGCTACAGATCCCAGGGGTGTCTGTGGCCAACTAGTACAAGACCCTGAACATGTCCTTTGTGGAAAGGTCATATCCTAGGCAGAAATTCGTGTTAGTGAACCTTACAGATGTAGACATCCCATAGAAAATTCCTGGGGATCACACAAAGCTGGAAATTTCTATCATAGGCTGTGTCAAGCAGTGGGTAATGACTGCGAGAGAAGTGAGATGGAGGCAGGTGTGCACAGAAATGTTAGCATGTGAAACTCCACCTGCAGTTTGTGTGAGCTGCTCAGCCTCACTCCCACTGCCACAGCACAGGGGAGCTGCTGGTGCTGCACCCACAGAACTTGGCTGGTGCTTTGCTGCATGAAAAAGTGTACTTGTTTTGGTTGCAGGACTCACTCAGACTATTCAAGAACCAATTTTTACCCAGATAAAAACCAGCTGCAGACTTTATTCACCATCACTGGTATTGCAGAGGTGTGATTTCCAAACCTGCTTGGGACTGGTCTCTATTTCAGTGGGGACAATCCCAGCCTGTGTGTGCACAGGTGAGCAGAGCAGCACACGCTGCTGTTTACTCAGTAATTGGTACCAATCTCCAGGAAACAGCCTGTGCGTGCTGGACTGTGGGTGCAGTGTTTGGAAATGTTGTGCACAAGCACTTGAGAATGCTTTCACACCAGGAACTTCAGCATTAGACACATAGGAGAACAAAAAGTGGAACTGGAAAACACTTCTAAACTTTTGCAAGCGTGGTATTTGCTGAAAAGTAAAGTTCCAGAAAACTGAAGCCACATACAAAACTTGAGATAACTTTGATGAATAGTTCTTGGCTGGTGGACAAAAATGAAAATTTAAATGTTCTGTGTCGATCGTTTCAGAATTAAACATCTTGAATTTTTGTTTCAAAATGCTCTCCCTTCTGGCAATTCCCTCAAAACTTCTGGTCATATAAATCTGAATTATTGAAGATACTGCTTGAGGAGACCTGTAAGAACAATATTTTGTTTAATTGGAAGCTTTTTAAAGCTCTTTAGTTAGTTGAAAATCTCAGAAGTTTTTCTTCAGAATGTAGCTTGAAATAATTTAATTTTTTTTCAGCTTATTACTTCTTTGTTAGCCAGTTGAACAAAAAGCACTTTGCAAGTACCCAAGAGGGGATGATGGGAGAACAGGAAAAATAATTTTAAAAAAGAAAAAAAGAAAAGCTTTGGCTGTGATAACTCATCCCCTTGGCACAGCAGCACTCCAAGGCCAGACCTGGACCACTTGTCCAGAGGAACCTGGTGTCCAAGGTACATTTCTGAACCTTGTAATTGCACCGACCTGTGCCTGATGTGGGCCACTCTGATGATTTATAGAAGTAATTTATAGTGCATTAATATAACAAGTGAGTGGAAACTTCCATTAACTCCTCCTCCACAGAAGAGACCTGAAAGAAAAAGGGGTTTGAAGGAGGGCTGCTCCATGCTGTGACTCGGGCATGGCAGTCAGGGGTGGGAGGCAGACTGCAGAAAGGAACAGAGCCTGAGTCACAGCAAAGTAACCAGTTCTGCACAGAACAACACCCCTCTCTCAGCTCCACTCCTGGCACAGTTGGTCTTTCATTTGGTGAAAAATGGGGATGAAATACCTCCCTTGCTACCCTTCGGAAAACACTCCAGTATCCTCAAAGGACGTATAAGAGCAGCATCATTATAAGTGGGAAATGAATTGCTCTCTTGCTGGATTTAGCAGCTTCCTGTTTTGGAAACCCGAGATACCATCTCAAATTTCTGTTTGTTGTCAGCCTGGAAGAAGAGACTCAGAGGCTGCAAAGCCTCTGGTGAGGCAGCGCTTCATTTGCTAATTGTCTCTGCCAGACAATGCCATTTACACTGAGCACAAAATCACCTCTAACCTCCACTGACCAGAAAATCGTTATATCCTTGAACTCCCATCCTTTGGAAACAGTACCCAGCATTGCAAACTCGGACTGCATGTGTCAGCCCCTCTCACTGGACAACAAAACACAGGGATAATTATTGCTGATTCATTCACAAACATCCCGGGTTCCAGACATAATTACAATATCATCAACAACTGCATTATAAAAAAAGATGTTTGACTTGTCATGCATAATGTAATAAAGCTTTTGCTTTGAAGACCATGCTGTTTGAGAGGTGCAGGACTGGCATCTGCCCTGAGCATGCTGAGGAGGGGTCTGGGTCCTGTGCTGTCTGGCTGGACTGGGCTCTCTGGTGCAGGGTGGAGGCAGAACTGAGGTTCAGAGAGGTCTTTGCAGTTGGGAGGCTGGTGAGGAGCTACTTGGCATCTGCTCTTACTCACAGACTGAGGTTTTTTCATGTTTCTGTCAGAAAAGCTGGTGAAGCTGGGCTTTCCCTCTGTGAGAGCCCGTCAGTAAGGAAAATGTCTCCCATTTCACAATTTTTATTGCTCTTTTGCATTTTAGGCCATGTTACAATGCTTGCCATTTTTGCTGTATAAAATTCAGATGTTCTGCCTACCTGCTTCTCCATTAGCCAGATGATCACGGCAGCTACATCAGCTCTAAATGGGATCAGACCTGAAAGCTGCAGCTCTGACATTCAGGGCAATGACCTGCCAGGATTTTCCCCTCCATTGTTTAACACTTGCTTAAGCTGGAGCGCTGAGAAAGCCTTTGAATCTTGCCCTTCAGCTGGTGGATCTGAGGGGATGGTCTTGGCTGTGAGATGTCACTCTTTGTTTTGGAGACAACGCAGCACAGGAAATTGGCATGACAGCCACAGCCCACTTAACTACTCTGGTGGCTCCTCATGGCAACAGAATTAGCCAGCGTTGCCCAAGTCTGTTTTCTCTAACACCAGTCTTTGAAGAGCAAGAGGTTATTTTTCCTTTGTTCCAAAGACTGGTTCAGGCACGTCTGACTGGGCTATGACATTTCCTGAGGGATGTGGTTAAAGGCAAAGTAAACGCTGGTGCTTTGGTGACTCCACAAAAATATGATAGCTAGAGACTGTCATGGAAGAGAGCATCTGGGAAGCAGCGATGCTTTCTCATCTCTTCCCTAGGGAAGGTTATGGGACTCCTAAATATTAGGAACTGCTAAATGTCTCGACCTCACATGAAGCAGGAATATGTGATCTGAACATTCTCGTGCAGAAAGAAGTGGAGGTATGAATCAATTATTAAAAATTATATAAAATATATAATAAATTATTAAAATGTATTCAATTATTCTTAATGACCTTTCAAGAGTATTGTGTCAAAATTATCACTGCAATGCAAGTTGGTTCTCTGCAAGGGAAGAAGTGATTCTGTATTAAAGGTGGAGCTCCCAAACCAACTGGAGCTCCTTCCAGCAAAAATGAGGGGCAAAAAGGTTTATTTTCTTCCCATTTAAACAGAAAGAGAATATTAAACATCTGTGTGATGCAGAGAGAGTAACAGGCAATGTACCAGCATTAGGTACCAGCAAAGAGGAGTGGTCTCCCTCGGAGGGGACTGAACAATGAAATTCTGCAGCTTTGCTGGGGTTCAGCTGCATGCCTCTAGTTGGGCTCCTGCTTGGTGGGGCCATGGAACCCTTCTCCCTCCCTCCCTTCCTCCGTGCCACACCCCAAAACATTGCTTCCTCTCTATGTCAAGAAAAAGAGCGGGAAAATGTCAGAGCCAGTATTTTATTCACTTCAATTTTCAATTTTTAAGACTCTGCGAACAGCTGAAGGACTTAATTCTCTTATTGCTGCAGAGGAACCTCGTTCTGCTTGAGTTACGCTGAATACACTCATAAACCAAAGTAGCCACAATTATGAAGAAATGTTCTTCAAAACCCTCATCCTTAATCTTATTTGAGTATGAAACTAAGGGATGGATTTTTTAAGCAGGCCCTCTTGAAACTTGCCCAAAAGATTAATGTGTAAATGCAAAGAATGCTCTGGAAGCTCTTGAATGGACACATTTTATTTCCAAATAACCACAGGGGTAACTGTTTGTAGCAAAAAGATGATTAATGGCATTGTGGCCAAAATAAGGTGAGTCCCTTAAGCTGATGGTGTAGTATCTGCATATTACCTCAATGTTAGAGTTTCTCACACTACCTTTGTTTATTTTTACTGGATGAAGCACAAGAAAAGCATGATGCTCGCTTAAATCTCCATAAATCCAAACATCTGAAGCTACATTGCTCTGTTTTCCTGGCTCTGTTCCTCTGGAAGGCAAGCCGCCTGCATGCTCACTCTCGTTTTTCCCATGAACTACAGGGTGTAGGCCAAAATACCCTTTGCAACTGGTAACTCCTAGGCACACTGGGTTCCAGTTAATATAACAACTGGACATTTCATAAGGCTTGAAGCATCCATGGCATGAATGTATTAAAAGTCCTGAAATTAGCAGGAAATATACAGAGCATTTTTTGTTTTCCACAGGGTCAATTTTAGTAATTTGGTGGAAATATCTTTCAGTGACAAAAAAAGTTAAGTTACATGGATAACTGATTCTGACACCCATGATAACAGCATTAGAGTGGCATGCAGGACATGCCTGGATGTGCAAAAGCTGAGCACTTCTCTGTGCACTGGCTCAGGGAGGTTCTTTACTTGTATCACTGTGGGCTGCTGTGCAACAGCGTGCAGCGTTGTATCCCCATCAGTGGTTTTAGCCACTGACTGGCATGTGTTTCTGTGGGAAAATGAGCTGGATCTTTTAGTATCCAGTCACTTGGGAACTTGCCTTGGTTTGCTGGAGCTGAAGGCATAAGCCAGTTCATTACAAGCAAAATTGGAAGAACCATCTTGGCAACTGCTGGGTCAGCGGTTACCTCCCCTCCTGCCAGCCTCACTGACTGATGGACAATTCAGCTTCTCATTCCTGGGAAAACAACATTCTATCTGATCATGCACTGATATCCTGCAGCACTGAACAACAACTTAGCAGTAGGGAAACCATCCCTTGGAGCCAAGCTTAGGGAGCAGTCTGAGGGTTGTTAAACCAGCACAAGTGATGGGGTGCTGGCAGACAAAACCCACTGGGCTGGTGGCAGCAGCCACCTCGCAGGTGGCAAGTAGCAGGGCAGCACTGATGGGCACCCAGATGGGCACCACAGCTGTCCCTTTGGGCACAAAGCAGCTCCCCTTGGCCAAATAAGGAGGGAGAGGTACCTCAGCTCCACGTGCCCATTGCATAATTGTCAAATATGCCTGGAATATAACTGAGTCAGAGGGAATTATTACTGCAGCGTGGTTGCTCTGGGAAGCCTTCCTCTTCTAGGCTGAACTGCAACTATCAAATCTCTGTTGGTTTGGCTGAAAAAGATCATGGCAGTGATGTCTTTTCACTAAAAAGGATTGTTTCCCACTCTGCTGTCATCAAAATGAAATACAAACTAGCCAAACTCATTCTTCACCAAGACTCTCTGAAAATGGAACATTTTTTTGATAAAATAACTGTAATTCAAACTGCAGCAGCCAGTGCTGTGCCTACTTTGGTACCCAGCCAGTGAATTTTAAAGTAAACACCCTCCAGGACTGTTCTCCATTTGGATTTATTAGTCATTACCAAGAAAAGATAATTAGCACTTCTGAAGCATTGTGATAATCAGTAGCATGAACTGTTACCAATAGAAACGGACCGGGGTCCTTGCGTGGCGCAGGAGGCTGCAGCTCCGCTGTACTCCCAGCACGGAATGAGTACACGGGTGGGCAGATCCTCAGCTGGGGGAATGCTCCGAACCAACTGCTCCAGTGGAGCTAATGACACTTTACCCAGGGTAAGGCAGGGAGGGGAGCTGTTCCCTGGCCTGTTGGGCTTCTCCTTCTGTTATCCTGGAGGCAGAGTAATTTTTGTTACAATATACAATCCTTCTTGTTGGTCAAGGGCAACGGCACATACTACTCCTTTACTGCACAACAGGAAAATAGAAGGTAATTATTTTTTCTTTTTGCATGCACTCTGCCAAAAAAAAATGGAAAAGAACCTTGTGGTGGAACAAGAGGAATGTGATACTTTAGGCAATGATGCAGGTTTTATATCTTCCTCTTTCAAAACTAATGAATGAGAAAACTCTGTTAGACTCAAGTGAGTGTTAAAACTTGCAGAATTGGTTCCCCAAAGTTATTGTTCCCCAAACTTCCATTACTTATAATCTGTAATAATCATATGAGAGATAGGATGTAAATCTTGCATTCTTAAGTCTCAAATCCAGAACATTAAGCATGCCAAGCTCCCTGCCATGCAGATAACTGAGCTCAGGGAAGTAAGTCTATCAGATTTATCAACATTGCAGTCTAAATAAGTACTACAATACATAGGCTTGTCTGAAGCAGTTGTCTTTGCTTTTCTCTATCTGGAAGTGTGAATAAAATCCATGCTGAATGAGAGAGGTAGCATGTAATTTTGAGAAGGCTTCTGTTTTGGTGAGCATGATTAACAAGTATATCTGGAGGATTTACCCTCAAAGTACTTGTAAGTCTGCAACAACCACTCTTTCCTGCACTGTACAGAGCATTTCAAGGCAATGCAATATCCCTCCAGACAAGAGGCTTTGTATCCTTTGGGAAACATGCAGGAAATCTCGGGACTGAGTCCAGTATGCATGCAAAGTACTTTGTGTGCAATTGTTGCAGGGGCTGTGGTGCAGTGTGCTGGCAGAGGGTACCATACTCCTGTGACTCCTGTTATGTTGATGGCATTTACTCATGAACATCCCTCCTGCCACACCTGGAGCAGAGGATCTCAGGATGGCAATTCCAATGCCAGTAACACTCATTAATGCACACGAGATGGGACCACCCTGGCAACATCTGACTTCTTGATGCGCACAGAGTATTCACGAATGTTTGCCCCTCTCCCAGGAAGATGAGCCCTGTGGAAAGTCTGATTGTCACTGGGATGAAGTTTGCCCCATAGCAACTAACGTGATGGGCTGGTGGCTGTTTACAGGCTATGCATGCAAAAGCAAATGGGTCTGTGAGTGTTTGCTTTTCAGCTGCTGCTGGGAAACAGCACCCTCCTGCCAGGTCCCAGACCAGCTAAGTTTCAGAGCTCTCAGAGCAGTTCCTTGGTCACAGAGGTGGATGTGCAGCTTGCACTCAAAAGGCTGCCCAGTACACAGAAGTTGCTATGGCAGTGCTTTGCAAATATACATTGCACAACGGAGCGGCGATGTCTGACCACATGCACTCTTTTTTTGTGTCTCACACAGAAGGTTTGCTCCCACCCTGCGAACTGTGAGCAGAACAAACACCAGAATGTAATATCTATCTATATATAACTCTGCTTAAGTCTATTGTCAGATTGCATCTGACTGTGGAACTGGGTTTAAAACACCTGTGTAACAATTTACATATTATGTCAACAACAGCATCTCTCCCCCTCCCCTTCCCTCTTTCCCCCTGCATGCAGAGTGAGCCAATTTCATAGCATCCTTCACAGCAAAACAGGTCTTGGCTGCATCTTTTTGTCTTCATGAAACTCCTTTAATTCTGCTACTTTACCACCTACTCCTTCCTCTGCTGCTGGTGCTATTGCAAACAAGCAATGAGGCTGGGTAACAGCGTCTCCTTGGAAACTTGCCTCTGGCCTCAGAAAGTCCCTTTGGGTGCCTGTGTGACATGGGGAAGCCAGAGAGCTCGTGGGCTGAGCACCTTTCATGGCTGGGCTGCTTTCACCCGGAGTGAAACCAGCCTAGATCGGATCTGGAATCCCTCAGTGAGCAGAGAAATAAGCTGGGCTATTGCACCTGCATTATTTAATGGGAAAAATAAAAATATTGGCCTGGGAGTGCACCAGGCTGCTTCAAGGAACATGAGAGCAGTGTGCTTCCCTCAGTGTGGGCATCTTGAGGGAAGGCTGGGGGCGGGAGCTCTGTGATGGTGTGGGCTGGGAGCAGCTCAAGGGCCCAACTCTTCATTAGCCTGCAGATTTCCAAGTAATTGTAAACAACACTGACTTCAAGTCTGCTGCCAGAGCCTCAGGCTCTGTAAGAAATAACCCCATCTTATTTATTGCCTGAGGATATTATTATTTCCAGAGTGAACTAGTTGTGGAACACAATACTGGGCAGAATTATAGTACAAAGTGTGTTTTAGTGCAAACTTACTTATGACTAAGTCACAAATCTTCTTTGGATGAAAATGGGTACCAAGCCGCGACTTTTTTTTTTTCTTTTTCTTTTTTTTTAAGAAAAGTGCAGCAAATTTCTGCATTATCTTTACCTTGGGACTGGTCTGGACAGGGCTGACTCTTGTGGGCTGTGTGACAGCACAGTCCAGCTCCAGGTGGCTGCCAAGGCCCTGGGGAGGTCACACGGAGCTAAGGGGCAGCTCAGCAGGGGCTGTGCCAGCTGCGACCCCTCCCCGGCCGTGCCAGCCATGGGGAGGCTGTGTGGCTTAGAAGCTCCTCACTATTACATCTGATATGATCCTGCTGAAGGCTCAACTCCGTACCTCTAATGTGAAATTTCTATGGACAATCCAAAGATTTAATTTTAAGGAAGAAGCAATTAATATATACACATACTGCCTTCAGCACACTTTCCATTAAAAGACTGCTGCCATCTTTTGCATCATGAAAAGATGGGTATGAAAATGTTTTGTGCCAGGAAAGGTAATGCAGTAGAGTAGAGAGTTCAGTCACTATATACTGGTAAACACTATATTCCTCACTAAAACTGATGCAATAAGCGATTAATAAGAATGAAGCTCAGAGTTTATAATTAGCTACTTCATGTAAGGCCTTTCAATAAATATGTATGTGGAGATACTTATGTGTTTTTAATACTAGTTCAAGTGTGAACTGATTTGGTCTTTGGTCTTTTTGCTTTTGTGAATTATTCTGCAATAGCAGCTTTATTCTAAAAAAAGTATTTTTAATTTAAATTGGTCTAGGCAAGTGCTACACTAAATATAGTGAGCATATACAGTTTATGAAAGCAAGGCAGGAAAAAGGATTATCAAAATAGCTGAAATAATTTTGTAAACAGCATATATTGCATGTCTATTTGGTGCAATTGTCATTCTTGTCCTGTCAGATCTGAGGGGAAGGCAGCCACGTGCTTAAGCACAACTTGGTCAAGTCAGTTGGTGACTCTACTCCTATTTAGAGCAGGTTTGGGCTTTAATTTAGGGCATGGGGGTTTTATCTTTAATGAACACTGGAAGGTGCAAGTGCTTTGAACAGCGGTACCCTAGCATGATCTTTCTACAGTCACCTTGAACCAACACTTTGAAATAAGCCTTGCTATTAACTTGAACAGGAGGTTAGCCAGGCACCTGTGAAGAAAAAGGCATTTGCTGTTTCTGCCTGTTGCAAATTCTTCTATAGTTCGGCTTGTCTAAGCTAAGCCTGTACACCTGAGCCCCATCCTGGATACTTAGCCCATATCTAGGTTACAATGGCACTTTTCTGTTGGGCTTTTTCTTTGTTTATTTGCTTGGTTTTGGTGTCTGTCCACGGAATGAAAGTGCTTAGCTGCAGGGAAAAGCTTCAGAGCTCCCTGGGTATGACGGTGAATGGAATGACAGGACTGCTGGCTTCAAGGTCCAGGGCAGTAAGGAAGCATTCGATGGCTGCTTCGTTTTTCCCCTGAGCTTGCAAGATCTCTCCAAGGCTGTTCCAGGCAATGTGACTGGTGGTCTGGACTCCGACGGCATCTCTGAGGACTTTCTGGGCCAGTTCCCTCCGCCCAAGTCTGCTCAGCACCAGGCCCTGTCAACAAACAAGTGATGAGCAGTTAAAGACAGCACAAAAGAGAGAAAGAAATGGAGCACCCTGAGCTCCCACCGAGCTGAGCTGCCCTATGAGTGCAGGCACAGGAGTCCTGTGGAGCAGGGATCTCCACCTATTTCTGAAGAATAAAACTGATCAGTTGTTAAATTTTGCGGGTTTTTTTATAGTGATGTGCAATTTTAAAAAATACTTGTGAAAATAATTTTTTTAAAGTAGGCAGTGATCCAGCTCTTCAAGTGCTCCTGCTGTGTATTACTGGGAGAGAGTATACTGGTGCTATATAAGAAAGGTTACAGGCTGTTTAAGCATCCCTCTCTCCTTGCCCAGAAAATATATACAGGCTTGACTACAGTCAGTCTCTGAGTTAATTCTTGCACATCTGGATAATCCAGCTGAGGCTGAGGTAAAGTCTCTCATCTCCTATATCCTGATCATACTGAGAGATGTTTCTCCTCAACAAACGGGGGGCAGAGGGATGCAGTCCCCTTCCAGCCTTCTAGGGGCAGGCTGTATGTAACAGCATGGGATGTAACAGCTCTGGCCTCCTGCATTTCAACGTAGATCCTAAAGCAGTGTGGGGGAGGAGAAGGATGGAAGAACCTTGTTTAAAAAGCTGTCCTCAGGGTAAGAAAAGACACAAGTGGGTGTAACCATCTGGAATGAACAGGAGGGGGAGGATGAAAGAAGTGTTAGGAAGAACATGTTTTCCTATAGGGCTCTCATGGATGTGTCTGAACCCACAGAGCACCTAATGAGCCAGGCTCCCTGTTAATTACACAGCAGTCGACCACACCGAGCCCAGGTGGTCCTATGGGCCTTGCAGGCCACAATACATCATGGGCATTTCTCTGCTTCCTCCTGAAGGTGCACACACCAGAATGAACCTTCCACCAGCTTCATCCAGGTGTGGCCTCTGGAAGAAGCAGCCAACACTGCTATGTCACCTGCCAAGCTCTGCATGGCCTCTGCCTGCACTCATCCGTGGAAATGCTGGAAAGTGAGATGAATGCCTGACTTCATGCTTTTCCTGGGACAATGTAGTAGGTGGATGCATATATATAAGGAAAAATATTAGCTTAATCTTTAATGTGCCTAATTGCCTTTAGTGCTTATGAAAAGATGTAAGAAACCTGAAATCTCTCACAACTAGAATCCAAGTAGATTTCTGATGAAAGAATGGTGATGCTTTTGGAAGTACTAAATGTATTTCCTCTGTTTTGTTTTGTTTGCTGTTACAAAAGTACCATTAAACACAGGATGCATCAGCATCCCTAAGGCCAGTGATAGTACTAATACCTACAGAAACACATTAATTTGCCTGAGAGAAAAATTAAGAAACACCCATTCAATCAAATATTGGTGGTGCTATGAAAAGCTTCACTGCCTCTTTCTTGCCCATAACCTTGACCTGAATAATCAACTCAGTATCCAATCTGATAATTTAGAGATGCAGCGGGGGTATTTTTTCATTAGGTTTCTCTCTGTGTAGGAAAACAACAAGGCAACAGGGTCTAATCTTACAACCCCCTTGGGAGCAGGCATACGTGGCACAAAGGTAGCCTGGTGGGAGAGGCTGGTTCCCCTGGAGGTGGCTGCCTGGAGATGACTGCAGGCACGTAATGACAGACTGGAAGGAATTTGTGCAATTATAATTTGAGTCACCCGCTTGACAGGGATAATGAGGGATAGAAAGGGCAAGTAGTGTGGCCATAGCAAATCTGCTGCTGAGCCAAGAATAGACAGGAGCTATCTCAGCTCAAGTTTGTCCTCAACCACAAACCCACTCTTCCTAAAAACCCTTCCTTGTTGCGCTGACGGAGCAGAGCCGATTGTGCTCTCTGGTGGCCGGGGAGCCAGCGCTGTCCTCACCCTGACACCAAGCAGCATCGAGCCTCTCCGTGCTCTCAGAGGGCTGCTGGCCCTGCAGGCACAGGGGCCAGCGAGCCTGTGCAGCTGCTGCCTGTCATCCCTCTCCAACGAGGAGGGGAATTCCCTGCCCGGCTGACATCTCGCGCCTCTCAACAATGCTGCAGTGAAATCCACCTCATCGTAAACTGCTCGTGCAGCAGAGCTCCCTCGCACGCCCCAGCACCTTTGCTGGTCAAGAACCAGAGCCTGCTGTGGCTTCCCTGCCGTGGCTCCCCAGTGTTTGCTGTGCCTGTGCTCGAGGCCCTGGAGCAGCCCTGTGTTCTGCACACCCAGCTGCTGTGCCACCGGGGGTAGATCCCACCAGGAAGGGCAGCACACGTGAACCTTTGCTCTTCAGTATTTGGTGCTTTCAAGTTTGCTAGTTTAGCTGAGAAAACATCTGTGAACCCTCAGAGAGAGCAATTCCAGGCTCCCCAAAGCCAGGGGAAGGCCTCCTGTTGATGCTGCAATATACTGCACAAGTGAAAAACTCTTATGTTTTTGAGGAGAAATATAGGAAACATTTGCCAAAGGAGTTTGAGATTTTCTCCCTCCTCGCTTAAATGCACAGCTGTGGGTGCCAAATGCTGCCCAGATCCATGGCCCTTCCCAAGCATGCCACCATCCTGCTTCCTCCTTCTGATGCGTTCTTCTTGCACACTGCCTGGACTTCCATGCAGTGAGGGCACACAGCACTCGGCTCAGCCCAGCTGGAGGCTGGGGTTTGGCCAACCCAGGTCTGTCAGTGCTCCCCAGCCCCAGCACAGAGACCTACTACTCTGCTGGAGTGAGCTGTGACAGATGGTGTCAGTTTTTTAGCAAGGCTTAACTGAAGCGGCACAAATATATGCTGCTGATGTTTAAAGCACAGGTTGAACATCATTAATTCTGTGTGCAGGAGAGTTTCTTGCTTTGGGTTTCCTCTCTCCCCTCCTCCCCACACTGCTCCTAGCAAACCACAAGCATTTTGAGAGCTCGAGACTGCACAAACCCCAAGCCTCAGGAAGACGCAGCACTGAGCACTTGGGTTTTTGTTTCCCTGAGGTATTTGCACTTGAGAGCTTCTCCTTGCTACTGAATTTCTTATTTCCCCATGGAGTCTGGCTTGCTATAAACAATGCCTGCATGTTGTTGCTATGTAGGTCCAGTTGGAATCTGACTACAGTGCAAAAGAACAAAATTATATATAAATTCAGAAAGCCACCCACTGACAGGCAATTTGCATTTTTATCTGGAAGATTTTTTTAAAAAAGATTTTTCTAATGAAAGTTCAGCTCCTGAGTTTCTATGGAAACTCATCTGCTTGGTGTGCATGCATAATTTCATAAAGTCAGATCTCAGGAAGATGAGCAATTAGTATAAATAAAAGCAGGAATGTGATTAAGGGTTTCATCCTCTTATTCCTGAAGATGGAGGGTGGGGCTGGGTTTTGTTGTCTTTCCTCAGTTTCTATTTGTGTTTTTGCCAAACCAATGCAGAAACTGGTGTACAAGGTAGCCTGGCTCCTCTGCCATCTCCTGGCTAGCACTGGCACTTCTGGTTTAGCCCAGTGATTTTCCTCCCAAAGATGACAAGTACCTCTAAGTATGGCCTTCTCCGTCAGTGGTGTTGGTACTGAGTCAGACCCTAAGGAGCAATGAGGACAGGCTTATTTTTAAACTCAAGCAAATTATATATAGCAAAAAAATCCCAAACTAACTCAAAAGGTGAGTGGGAATCATTTTTCCTTCAAACTCCTGTGGGCAGCACATCCCTAAGGCTGGCTCCCCAAGGCTGTTCCAGCCACACACAGGCATTTCATGTCCTGCTTGCACTAATGCAGCTGCACAGTGCTGGGATGTGAACTCACTCACTCACTCACTCACTCGGGAAGGTCTGAGGTTAACCTCTGTAAATTAACTTAATTTATTATTTAGGTCTGAAGATGTAGCTCAGATCTTGTAAGCAGAGGCAGAGTTGTGAGGGCAGGGTACAAGGCAGACTGTAGAAGACAGTGCTGAAAGCACTGGAAAGAGCTCATCTGAGGTGAAGGGCTGTGGCACAGTGAGGCCAGGACTTTGCAGAGGGTATGAAGGCTGAGAGGGGACAGCCAATCTGGTCTGCTGATTTAGTGTGCCTTATGCTGACAGCTGGACTCCTGAATTGATGGTTTTTAATTTCAGGGAACAGAGGGTGCCTATGGGAAGCTTTTTCAAAGGTATTTTTGACCTCGTCTGCATGCAAAACAAACAAAACCTAAACCACTTCTATGGTGACACTGGACTGGACTCCCTTGCCTTCAGTGATGTGATACTTAGTAACTGATACTTGAGTGAGGCTATTTTTGTTTTAGAATAGAAGAGCCATATTTCAATTTAAGTTAGATGAGAAAAAAAGTTACTTATTTTCAATTTTCACTAATAAAGAAAGTGAGCATAAGCCACACTTGAAGTCCCACTTTTAGAAGGTCGTGAAATTTCTATCTGTGCCTTTATTTCCTTAGGGTTTGACAAAACCTCTTTGAATGCTAGCTCATGAAATTCCCAGAAAATAGTGCAGAAAAGACATAATGTAAGACTACAAAATAAGCCTCACATACAAGCTGGAGTTTATTTTTAGTAAGGAAAATCAAAACTTCCTTTGCAAATGTTTAGTTCAAACACCTGATGAGCTGCAGGGAGTTATCCTTGTCTCCTTCCACATAGGTGGCACAGATTAGCTTTTTCTTTCCTTTAGGACTTGTACTGGAAAGAGATGTCCAGAAAAACATTTCATTCCTGGAAGATTGTTTTCTGTTGTATTTGCAAGGTAATCTCATTTTTGGAGAATGTGTATAGGTGGACTAGATTCTATCCCTTACAAATGGATTTTAATAATCACATTAAATGCAAATTCTCATTGTCTTTGCATAAGACTTTAATTCAAAAGCGAGGTTGTCTCTGATGCTTGTCTCTGTTGAGCAGAGCATTTTTGCCTATTATTGTCTAAATACCTAAGAAGTTTCCAGAATAAATCAGACTTTGCTACTGGGCTTCCTTAAGTGCATTATTTAATTATTTTCAAGGTAAATGCAGTATCCTTACTGTCTACTCCAATCTGTAATATCAACGTGCCACTAGTGGTTAGTAGGAGGGTAATCAGCAGCTGGCAAAAGCAGGGCATGCTGCAGAAAAGTGCTCATTCAAAAGTGTGCTTATTCAGCAGAACCCTACAAAAAGCCTTTCAAGATGCATTTGGCATTTGGTGATAACAGTCTCATGTAACAGAAAAATCCGCACTGCTACAGGGCAGCATACGCTTCTGTAATTATTTAGCAATCAGAATAAGTTGTAAGCAAAATCTGTTGCATAAACCATGAAATATCAGAGTCCTTTTGGAAAATGGCAAAGATTAACCCCGGAAATCCTAGGTCTCCTAGAATAAAGACTGACATGTAAGTAGTCAATTGCTCTGTGATTCTTTCCCCCTACATTCATGACCTTTGCATCTCTGAAGAGCCAGGATTTTTTTTAGCTGTGAGCAGTGAAATGAGTTTTTGTTGTGCTGTCACTTAGCCATGCAGTGCCTGGCAGTGTGGGGGCAGCTAATCACCCATTTTGCTGATTCAGTCCGGGTTGTGGTGAACCTGAGCTATACATCTGAGCTTTGCTCCCTGAAAAGACAGTGTAGGAGTACATGGAGCAGTCAGGGTCCTCTCACTGAACTGAGACCTCATTTTAATTTGCTGCCCTAACAAAGGATGACTAGGATTCACTTCTGGGAGAAAGCTTGTCTTTCAGGGTTTCTGCTGCCTCCTTTGTTGAGAGCAGCTTTTCCTCCTCTTCCTTCCCCCTCTCCATCTCCTCTGCCCAAGCTGCTGCATCCCCTGTCAGTCAGTGACGCTGAAGTGCTGCATTTTATAAAGCAGAGGGGGGGAAGGAGAAGGGAGGAGAGGGAAGGCAGGCAGGGCCACTGCAAAACACGAAATGTGGAAAGGAGAAACGAAGGAACAGCATTGGTGGGGCTGGGGGGAATTGGCAAGTGCTGGAAAAAGCAAAAAACGTGAGACTGCATCATGATTTGTAGCACTTGTGCATTGCCTGTAGGTTTTACCTCAGTAGGCTCAGCCTCGAGACTTTGGCTCCAGTACTGCAGGCACCAAAAGGCAGCCTAGCCTTTGCTGTTTAACTTCACTGCAGCATCTTCATGTGCTGCAGTGGAGTGTGAGGGAAGAGAAGAAATGAGACTGAAAGGAGGTACCAGGAGAGACAGTAGCTGAGGGTGAAGACAGTGACATCTTAAGCTCACCAGAGACCTGGGCATATGGATATTATCAATCACACTGAGGTAGAGCTTGCAGGGAGAGAAGAAAAAGCAAAAGAAAGAAAAGACCAAAAGTGGTGAAGTCCTGAAAAGAGGGACATCCCCTCTCTTAGCTTGCCAATGTGTTTTTCAAGGCAGTGAGTAATTGCAAAAGCAGCATCTCACCCAGGCCCCCTGTGAGGCCAAGGCACCCCCCTGCAGAAAGGAAGCATTGTGCTGTGCTGCACACTGCCCTCTGCCCAGGCTTGCTGTCTCTATTTGAGTTCATCAAATGTTAGCAGGGATGTTTCTACCGTGTTTGAAGCTTAAATGTGATAAAACATTTATTGACATAAAAAGCAAACCCTAAGGCAGCATTACAAACCAGGAGGCTCTGATCTCTTCACAGGGAGGCTCATACAAGCCTAGGGAGAATGAAGAGTTTTTCTGCCTTGTTGGATTGTCGTCATTTAAGCTTCATGCAAAACAGAAACATTTGCTGCATGCTGAATATTCTCTAGACAGTTCTTCCTTTGCTGAGACCTACATGGAGATGAAGCAGGAAGCAAGGGAACCTAACAGGATGCCTCAACCACACATCTGAGAGTAACTAAATCCAGTATTTGTTTCACACTCTCTTTTCCTAGGGAAGGAAAGATTTCTCCCAGCCCTGATCCTAGCAGTTGTCATAGTAATATTGCAATAGAGCACACAGTAGATTCAACTACAACTCAGGCTCATACTGTCATCTGTAAAAATATGCACCAAAAGAAGGTCCCAAACTAATAATATATAGCAATTTAGAACACATAATTTATAATTTAAGGTCCCAATTCTGCTATGCATTGTACTGGTTTTCCTGGCAGAAAGCCTTGAAATTAGTGAGATTCAGCCTAGATATATCCAAGTATTGCAAAATCCATGCAGAATTGAAACTGATAACCATCAGCAAAAAGGCATATAACACACATGCAGGATACTGAAGAGTGGCAGGTAACCTGCTGGCTAAGGCACTTGACTAGAAAGCAGTTGCTGTGCTTCATTAGCTGCTAATGCATTTCACATTGAATAATTTGTCATTACACAGGAACAATTCAGACAGCAGGGACAGGGTCAAGGGACAAGCTTTGGGAAGCAGAAGTCCTGGGTTTTAAGTGTTCTCAGGCTAAGGAGGGTTGAGAACTTGCCTCTCTTGTGCCCAGGGGGTACATGCTAACTTCTAGCAAATGCTTTTAAAAGCATTTGGTAGGGCAGCTATTAAGCACCCCCATTGCCCCAGGCAGGTAAAAACTGCCTTACTTTGATAGTAAGCAGGTGCCTATGTTTTATTGCACACAACAAGATGTTGCTGCAGATAGCTGGGGAATGTCTAGGCTTAAGAATTGGACACCCAATAATCAGTGTCCACAGCGTGCTGTGGCTGAGGAATAGGGAATTTCTGTGTTCTTAGGTATCCTCCAGTGCCAATGTTGGATCTTTCCCTAATTTTTAGTGCACTGCTTTGCAACAAAGGAGGAGCTGATGTGCACATTTCTCATGCACATTATCTTCCCCTCTCCATACAGAGTAAATCTTGTCTGAATGCATGAGTCACTAACAGGTTCTCACAGATAACAGCTTCAGCTCTGCCCAGGGTCTCTGAGCCTCAGTCCCACAGAACTAATTGCCAGAGCAAGTGCTGCATTTGGTATGGCACTGAGGAAGGGCGCAGTGCAGCGAAGACACGCTGACAGAAGCACATAGCATGCCAATGTAGATTACAGCAGATGTCTTATGAAAGGAGAGCCGAGGTATTTAAAATATCTTAATTTGCTTAGTTTTCCACTACTGGCAGTCTCTGGGATAGCATGTGATTAATGACATCCTCCACACTACAGCCGGAGCCTCCGCACGCAGTAGCGCAGCTGAGCACTAAGCTTAGCTGAGCTGCTGGGAAACACGGCGAGCTGGGCAGGAACACACTGCTGTGGTCCAGCCAGTGCCTCCAGATTCTGTTCCAGTGCCTCTGATCCTGCAAGGAGTATGTTTCCTTATCCTCTCTTCACAGAATCTCTCCCAAATCACGAACCTCCATGTACAAAGAGATTTTGCTGAATTACAGATTGCATTTTCTGTTACATGCTCAAAAGAGAATGAACGAAGAAACTCCTTGAGAAGGTAAAGCCTTGATAAATACTGCACATAACATTTGCATAAATGGAAGCTCCAGCAACACTGGAGAGCTGTGATGTTTTCATGTTTCCCATTTGTTTGGCAAGAAGGGACTTCTGCTTCCTTCTCTTGACCGTGGCCAGCTTGGTGTGTATCGGGACAGCTTGCTGAAAACCTGGAAGTCTTGCTAGTTCCCACGCCCCTGTTTGTGCAGCTGTGTTTTACGTACCAGGAGGCAGCATACTCTGCTATTGTGCTACACACTGTTTTATTTACTGTATTACTACAGTCTATGACTGTCCTGTCCTGCGATAACAAGCAGCCTAAATCACACAGAATTTAAAGTAATTATAACCGGTTTCCTTGTTTATGAAAAACAATGTTTGAAGGTTGAAGTATAAAGGCAATAGTCATTCCACCCCTTCTCCCTTCTGACTGTTCTCTGAGCACTTTCTGAAATACCACTTATAAGTTCAGCTGAAGACCAACTTGACTAGTACAATTTCTATGCTTTAATTTGATCTTGGAGCAAAGCACAACAGGAGGACAATACTGCTTAGTAAAACTGCAGCGGTATCTCGAGGTCTGTGCATAGGAAACCACAACTAAAGCCAGTAATCACCTGGAAGATCAGGTTGGAGTTCAGTTGACAAGCATCTGCTGCAGGTTAAGATCAGGCCAAGGACAATGTCTTTAGACCTGGATGCAAGTTTTATTCTCCAGAGATGACTGAACCACCCCAGGAACTCAATGGGTTTAAAAAACGCATTAGGTTCTTCTCTTGTAAGGTGTTACATGTACTTTGGAGAAGAGATCAGAGACAAGCTGGGGAGTTTTGTATTGCAGGATTTTACTGTGGTTTCTAAAGTTATATAAACAGAGCCTGAATAATGTGATAATGAGCACCTCAGGGACATGGAGATAACTTACCACAACAGAGGAAAGAAAGTGATTGGCATAGATAAACAGGAGCTACAGATTCCCTGGAAATGGGGATAATCCACCTCTGAGAAGTAGAGCACCAGCCCTCCTGCTAATGGACTGAAATCTCTGCACTGTGCAGTGGATCAGCTTTGCTCCTTCCAGCGACCCCAAATGCCCCAGCAGGCCCTGCCTTTCACTGACACGGGAACTGCGCAGCTCCCCCAGGGGAGGAAATGGCCACTCATAGTGCCTAAGTGATGGCTTCAGTGTCAGGGAATCACTTATCACCGTGTTTGTGATGGCTTCCCTGTCTCCTCTGCATGGAGGAAGGAAGCCTGGTAGCTGCAGAGGAACAGAACAGGCAACAAACCGGCAAAGCAACTCTGTCAGCTCCTAACTGGTGCTCAAGAGCCCTGATTCTGCTGCACAGCCAGGGATTTGCTCCGACAATGGCTGGGCTACAGAAGCTGCCAGCTAACTAATGGATTTGCTGGGAGGATGGCAGTGGGGGAGGATGGTTTCTGCAGCAAACAGAAATGAAGAGAACAAAGTGTTTGCAATTCCTTGGACAGTGAGTGAGCTGACACACAAACTTATTAACGTGAGCATCCAAAATGCTCATTGCTCCTCTGGGAGCCAGTGACTAGAGGCAAAGCCAAGTTCTCTCCCTCTAGCTCAACTGCTTCAACACAAAAATTTGAGTTAAGAGGCTGCTCTAAGGATTGCTTTTCCCCAAGGAGAGCTTAGAGCAGTTATTTTGGGATATCTGAAGCACAGGAACATTCCTAGGATTCTGCAATAAGCTTCAGAGTTGGGAAAACAGACTCTGCTAACCAGCCATGGTTTAGAAGGAGACTACCAATCATCTCCAAAAGCCAAACGTTGCTTTACTGTTGCCCTACCTGGTGGAGAAGCAAAAGGTATGTGCTGGGCAGGCATCATATCCACTGGGAGAGCTTCTCTTAGGGACAGATAAGAATTAGTTTTGGTGGTTCTCTCCACTCCAGTTCATACCCCACCTCTGTGAGATTGCAGGGTAGTGCTGTTGTACTGACAGGCAGAAGGCAGCTGTCCTGATTTCCCTCAGCATGACTGGGGATGCTCCCTGCAACCGCAGCCTTACGTACAATGAGCTGCAACCACTTGCTGGGGAATTCCAGTGGAGAGCACCGTCCCACATGAGACTGTGCTGATGGTCCACCAGCAAGTGTTGCACTGCTGACGTGCCATTTTTGGAAGGAGGTGTAACTAGCTATGTCACCCTGCAGAGCAGGCTGAAAATAGGATTGCACTCACTGTGCCATGTGGCTCAGTGGTATGTCAGGACATGTATTTTTAGGAAATTCCTCCTTTGGGCAGAAAGGGTGAAGAGCTTGGCCTGGTTTGCAGGCTGCTGGCTTTGCCCAGATCTTTCATTCTAGAGTGTGGGAGCATGTCACTCACCAGTTGGTCTGTGGAGGCTCCTAGAGCCTGGACACAGTGCTAGTCCTAGTTACCTCCTGATCAGGGTGGCTGTCAAAGGGTAAAAGATGACTGGTCTAGGGTTGTGCTTTCCTTGGTATGCATGCATGCTTGCTCTCTCTTTGCTGATGCTTTCAGAGAGGGAACTGACCTCCAACAGAGCAGAGATAAAGGAAAAAGTAAGGAAGATCAATCTCTTCGGAAGACTATGGTCTCTGAGGAGCCACAATAAAAATGTACCTTTCAGAATGAATGTGTGCAGGGAATAAGGACCTCAGAGAAGATATCTCATGCAGAGAAGAAACACAGGCAGAGCGAGAGAGAGAGAGAGGGAAAAGCAGATGCTAAGTAGGAAATTTGCCTCTGGTGAGGTACTTTCTGGGTGCAACATAATGAAAAAATGCAGTACACCTCCAGGTCCAGCCACTTACTGATGCACAGGCAGAGAGCTAAGAAAAGGACAAGGCAAAGCAGTGCTGGACTCAGAATCAGTGTCTGACAGACGCTGGCTTCCTCTTTTCCCCAGAACATCATTCCTATCAGGCAGCATGTGTTCAGCTCCAGCATCTGGGTTGTGATTTTTTGGCAGCTGCACAAAATCTCTGCTATTAAATCCCACCTGCCAGTCTCATGTCTGCTCCCAGAGACCTTTGCCTGTTAGCAAATGTTTCAAAATCACACTGCCAGGCATGGCACATCATTCTACAATCCTACCTCAGGGAAAAAACCTCATGCAAGGTCTCCTTTCAACTTCAGTAGGCTGCAGGAGGGGAAGGCTAGAGGACAGACCTCCAGATAACAGGCAGAAATATTCATTTAGGTCATGGCTTGCACTGAATTCCTTTCAGCACTAATGTAAAACAGCTATTTTCCCCCTGAATTATCTGAATAATACTATTTTGTTTGTGACATTTTAAGAAGCTTTCTTTTGAGACACATTCTATGCTATAGCTGCACAGAGAGAATTCGCGAATTTTGTTCACTAGAATCTGTTCATGTGAAGTTGTTCTTCCCCTCTTTAAAATTCTTTCTTTCCCTTCTCTTGCTTCTTAGCAGTCCCAGATGAGCAATGCTACCATTATGATGTGTGCATACTGTATGTCACTCTACTGTTGAAACAGTTCCTCTGTAAACAAAACGCAGAATATCTTGCTCATCTATCTTGGGTAAGAGATCTACCCACAGAAATAACTGCAATTTTTAATTCTACACAGGGAGAAAAGGTCTAAACTTCCACATAAATCATCTGCTGTAATATTTCACAATCTGATTTTCCCTGGCATGAGCCTAGGCAATGAGTTTGTGCTTCTGGTGCAAAGGACAACATCTCCTGGAGATGAAACAAGCTACTTGATTATGGTATCTCTAAAATTGCAAACAAAAGAGACAATCAGTGCTTTTTGATGTGGACATCTGTCAGCAGAGAAACAACTGCTAATTGTCATGTAATAAGCACACCAGACACTTCCATAGCAGTCATCTTTCTGGAAGTCAAGCATGAAAAAAATGTTACTCATCCAAGCACCAAGCATATTTTGTCTGAATCTGGCTGCATTTCTGCAACTGTTTAAAACTCTGAAGTGATGTGATGCTCTTTTATAGACAGATACTTGAGATCAAAATACTTAGCCAAAATACAGCAATCAGTAATAGCTTTTGTTGGCATGTGGTTAAGTTATCTAGCTTTATATTCTAATATTTGCATTTTAGTTTTAGAAGCAATGTAGGTGTAGTGAGAAAAGGTGCTGGTATCTCACATAAATACAAGCACGTGGGATTTGTAGAGAATTGGTTCAGCAGCAGAACTATTCAGTTGCACTTCATTCAGAGAAGTCCTTGCTCCCACAGAAGCACCGTAGGAGCTGTCAGTTTGGCAGCTACATGGCTCTACATGAGCTCTGAGCAATGTTAAAGCAGTACAATGCTGTCTAAAAGCCATGTGCGGGGAGGAATAGCTAATTCTCTTTGTATGAAAGGATTGACTCTAGACAGCCTGCCAACTATAGAATCCATACACGTCATTTCCTAAAGCATCTGCACGCCTCCCTCGCAGGCATGGGCTCATCAGCCCATCACTTAATTGAAGAGAATGGAAAAAATAGTTGCAGCCTCTGCAGGTACAACAGGTAAGGGGATGTCCTCTAATGACTGAAGCAGGTTTGAACCAACCGAGAACTTCTTTGTAGTATCTCTTGTTTAGGTGGCACCAAAGCTGCCTGCACTACAGACCAGTTATTTTGCTGGTACCACAGTCTGGCAGTAGTCTAATGATTGATACTGTATTTGGAACGAATTTTCTTGAGAGCTGCCAGAGAACTGCTTGATCATCAGGAAAGTGTGTAATATCAATCTCTCATGATTTTCAGCAAACCAGTGAAACAACTCGACTGCCTAAACATAACAAGCACGGTAACTGCTGCAATCACAGAGAACCACACACAAAAGACACATTTTAGCACTGCTCAGAGTCCCAAGCAAGAAAAATAAAATAACAAAGATTATGAAGTCTTTTTTATCTGTATGGAGTGAACAGAATGCTTACTGAGCAATAAAACCTCTAGCACTGCATCCATTCTCTAGTCTAGCAAAGCCCTTTCATTTTAATGAGGCTGGGCTGCTTTTGTCCCAGGAGGAATGGGCATGGGTATGTTAAATGAACCAGCCTGCATCTTCGAGATGCCCAGGGAGGCAGCAATGTGGAAAAGACTCATGGTGTCTGGGGAGCACTGGAAACAGAAAATGAGGAGAGGGGCACCTTCAGCTGCTGTTGTGTGAAAGCCTCAACAAAACACAGACTGGAGCGGCAGCAGCCCCTGATGGGGATGATGTACTTGTAAAACATTTACATTTTCAGCAGGATGTTTCTAATTAAACTCAATTGGTTTGCACACCTGCTGGGAGTGACTGCTCTGCACCTCATCTCCCGCTCCCACTTGAGCACAGAGGATGCAACTGCCGAGGCTACCACACGGCACTGTGCTCCTTTTGTGCACTGACAGTAATTGAGAAAATGGATGGCAACAGCCTGGTTTGTGTTTGCTACTGTTCTAGGAAGTGCTTTATTTTCTCTCATTTTTTTTTTCTTTTTCCCCCCAGAGCATCAGAGGTTTTACAGCTCTTTTGCAAGAGTGGGTGACTGACAGGGCTTTGTGAAGTTTCCTGACTGTAGGATATTACGATTGATGCTGGTAATAAACCCCTCAGGTCTGAGGAAGGTGCCTGTACAGATCCTGACTACAATCAGATCGCAAGGGAAAGGATGGTATTGAAGCATTCCATGATTAGTAGCGCAAGGCAGAACAGCCAGCTGTCACTAAACACTTCTTAACCTGTTTTATGAGCACAGCCTGGCTCAAACGTTTTAAGAAAGGATTTTATTGATACTGTGTTATACTGTCTGAGGCATTTATGATTTTGCCCAGAAAGGTCTGAGAGAACCAAACCTTTAGAGAAAGCTGCTAAAACTGTGCAGACAGTCAGCAGGACTTCTGGCTTATCACTGCTGTCCTAGGCTCCCTTTCTGCATGTTTAGGGAGCCACCACTTGTGAGTGAGATGTAAGTCATACCTCAAAAGAATACTTGAATGTAATGGCCTTGTTGTACTGCGGCATTGCCCTGCTGTGAAATGAGAAAAATGCATTTACTGTGCCGAGGCAGCAGGTCAGCATCCCAAACGTTCTCCCCTCCAACAAGCTCACTGGGTCAGAATAATTCTGTTTTGGATTGTACAGGACAGTCTCCTGGGTAACACGCTTCACATCAATGCTTGGGGGGAACACGCCCTTGAATGCAAGGCAGTCAATGAGATTTATAATTACCATGTTTTATAACCTCGTTCATTCAGGCAGGGAAGCATACTGCTGAAGGGATCTCAAACAAGAGAAATCATCTATCTGCAGCTACACAAATAGTAGTTGTTAATATGATTTCAATCCCAGCTGGCAGAAGGCGCTCTTTTGTCCGGTGTGCTGTCCAGAGTCGCACAAAAATGCACACATTAGTTTTAAATGCAGGTGGCTGTAGGACATGGAACTCTGACTTCAGCTACCCTCTCCCAGAGAAGAGGATGTAAAATCCACTCCGTATCAGTGAAATCTTCTGACTGCATTAAGCAAGGTCTTGGCTCAAGGCCAGGTCCCAGCTGTCCCTGTAGTGATAATGACCACTCTCCCCCAGGGTGCTGGGCACAGGCAGAATCCAGCTGCATTTTCACACACGCACACATGTGAATTGACTGAACATGGTGGTGTTCATGCTTCTGGGATGGCAAACTGAACCTATAGACGTCTCACAGCAAGCCCCATACAGAATGCATTTTATTTTTGGAAAAGCCTGGAGGTAAAAAAAAAATAAAAAAAATCTCCTGGTACAGTTTATCTGATGCTTTGTTTTTGAGTGTCCTTGATGCATAACAGCATGCTATCATCTCTAAAGATTAAAAACAATCCCTTCTTATTGCTCTGCTGGGTATTTTCAAAGAAATTCATGCACGGATGAAAACAAATAAAAACAATGCCCAGTGGCTCTGAAGAGATCCTGGGCTTCTAGTTTCAAGTAGTCTGGAGACAATTTTAAACAAACACAGACCTTCTAAATCCTTAGCTACAGCTCCAGTGAGGATAT
This sequence comes from Lichenostomus cassidix, assembly GCF_008360975.1. Classification (NCBI taxonomy): domain Eukaryota; kingdom Metazoa; phylum Chordata; class Aves; order Passeriformes; family Meliphagidae; genus Lichenostomus; species Lichenostomus cassidix. The sequence goes on along the minus strand of NC_139483.1, from coordinate 26,693,995 downwards.
GCTGGCAAAACTTCAGTAGCTTTAACAGGGTGAGGCTGGTTGAGGATTTTCAACATCATCTCCATTTTGTGGTTTTTAGGGTATAGCTTAACTAAGATCTAGAGCTTATCACATGCAACACTGGATTTTCATTATTTCTTAAACCGGAGCTTCAAGTTAAATAACAACACCTTTGCTCAGGCTTGGTTTAAACAAAAATTCAGAGTAGCCAGGTTGGTTTTCATGATGGTAAAGTCAGGGGTTTTTGATGGACTATGGCAAGGGTGGAGAAAGTCACCCTCTTGCCATCACTGCAGGACTGGGACCCAAAACGACTGAATTAAATGCAGTGTAAACTGAGAGAGCCTCAGGCACTGACGAAGGAACAGTTCAGCTCGCTTCAGTTAACATGTCTTTTGCTTTTACCCACTTGGCTTCATTGTTCCAAGGATGTGGCCCAGTACAAGAATGAAATCCCTCCCCCAGCCCCATTCTGCTTCCAGCGTTTGCTGGACAGTTGCAGGAATTTCTTAAAGAGAAATCTATGTGACACTGCTGCACTTAGGAAAGTCTGAAAATAGGCTTTTTTCTTTTTCTTCACTCCTGCTTCTGCAGTGGCCTTGCTCACACTGGAAAGCACTCTGCCAAGTTATACTTGAGGGTTTGGTTTTTAATGGCTGGGCAAATAATTCACAAGATCACCTGTGAAGCAAAGTAACTCCATATGGAACTAGCATAAGATGCTTGGGCCAAACACAGGAAGTTGAGTACGTGAGTACAGATTTAGGGGTGTTTGTGGTATGGAGGATAACAGAGATAATGCTGAATATAAAACCACGCTCTCTTGATAAACGGCCCCACAGTGCAGTGTATCACAATGCACAGGAAGGAGGACACGGCAGGTCATGTTCTGATTGTACCTGCTGCAGACTTTCATTGCATTTTTAGAAAATCTCTATTTTATTTCTAAATTAACCTTATACCTGCTATGCACTGCCCGCCTACTTTACTGCAGTTGAAATTTCTTTGCTCTTAAGTCTGTATGCTGCCTGGGTGTTGAAACCACCCTCAAGTTTTTGGACAGTAATATAAATAAAATCCTCCAATGGCCCTCTCTCACACTCTTTAAGGCATTAGACTGGTTGCTTATCTGTGTTTGTTAACCTTACCCATCCCCTGTGCTTTGCTGTGAGGCCAGTGCTGCTGACCACACTGCTGTTAGTTGGCTGCTGGTGGTGTAAAAAGCACTATCAGGAGCATTTCAGATATACAGTACTGCAGAAAGGCACTTACTTTCAAGGCTTTCTTTACCTCTTCTGCTTTGGTTGGGAATTACTGGAAGCACAGTAGCTTTGTTTGGGAGAGTTAGCTTCATCTTGTCCCTGGTTTACCTCCTGAAAAAGTGCTGTTTTCCCAGCATGCTGGTGGAGCTGTGGAAGCATCAGATTCCTGTGCTGCATGCAGTGAGGGACAGCAAAGTTCAAGTATGGTTATTTAGGCTTGTCAAAGCTCTGTGTAGCAGTCCTAGTCACCTGAGGAAGGGGGTGGCATCCACACCCACACAGCTCTTTCTCTAACCCCCTTCCTTGAGAAAAACTTCTCAAGCCTAGGTAGTGTTAAAGTCATGCTATAGACTTTTCTTCTTTGCCCCAAGCACTGGGATGTTCTGCCACAGATACCTCAAAGCCATCATAATTCCTTTTAATTTGAAAAGTTTCACCTTTCACCATCTACGGTATCTGAGCAAAGGAAGTCTCTCCTAAAGGGAGCTCTCTTCTAATAGCAGATGGGGAGAAGCAGTCCTGGTTCTTCTCAAACTATGACAGGCTCTATGACCACTAAGATGGAAAAAGTTTGCAAATCGTCTGGTTCAAAGTATGCAAAAATAGCAGGGCTGCAATTCCAACAAGGCTGCTCTTCTGTCTCTGTTTGATGCCAGCTTGTGAGAGTGAAAAGGAGTAGTGCAAGACTATCAAGACTTAATCCATTTGCAGAATTTTAATTGTATGAATTTGATTTGAAAGGATTTGTGCTACATGTATATATCATGACTTGTCATTGCTGCCTGCACTGACACTATGTTATGTGAGCATTCTTATTCCAGAGACTAGCTGCATTGATAAAATCACTCAGTACAGCTGACCAAGATAAAAATAAATTTATAAAAAATAGGCTGTCTTTTGGCTCAAGGATCTCACATATACACCGTTTTTACTTTGTGATGCTGCTATTTTTGATGTTGCTATTTTATATTTTCTGGCTTGGGAAAGCTGATTTCAAACAATGGGTAAGTTGCAAACCACTTCCTTTGATTGTTTTTCCTTCACTATTCGAAGTAAGAGATAAGTTAAAATGATATATGCTTCAAGTTAATCTGATTTGCTGTGTCAGCCAGCAAATAAGTTATAATAGAGAATTTCTCAGGGAACACAAAACCTGTGAGCTGAGAAGGTCTTCTAATCACTGAAGGTGAGGTTAAAAAAAAATTCCAAGTTGCAGAAATGTGAAATTAACACCTATCTCAAATACTTTATAATCATTTATCATTAGTGGAAAGCAGTCCTAAGCTTTCAAGGTTGCTTGGTTGACATAATTGTGGTATTCCAGGAACAGCAAGAAATACTAAGGTGAGGGTTTCTGCTCCTGAAGCTTGGAATTCTCCAGGGTTTGTGGATTTTACTGGTCTCTCTCTAAGTTTATTTACTTTTCTTGCTCTCAAGGCAAGACACTTTTCAGGCAAACAGGATACCAAATGGTCCATGAACCCAGTGCTGATGATACTGCAGGCAATTTTGCTCTTAATGTGCATGAAATATGTGCAGAATCTCTCACTCTCACTGAAGTCACAAGGAGAACTGGTACCTGCTTGTACTGCAGAAGCCTGTCCTGAACTATCCTCACATAAATAATCTCAGTTCAGAAAAGATTTAGATGCTGTGGGGTCTGGCTGTATGTTAGGAAATCTATAAGCTCTCCTACAACACCAAGCTTTGAACCTCACAATGCAGTAAGGGATTATGCAGGACTTTAGAAATGCTTCACTGTGGCATTTGTTTAATGTGACCTAGCTTCATTTGTCTGTACTAGTCACTCCTGTGCTTTGCTGAGCTGCTAGTGACAGCCTCAAAGAGAAAATACCTCTGCTGGCCAGCCTGCCACAAAAATTACAATAAAAAGTAATTATAAAAAGTACAGTGACATCTTCAGAAACTCACTGTATTTTGCTAGATGGAAGGGAATAATACTGCTCTCAATCCCATTAGCAGTGCCAAACCTGCTCACCATTAGCTCCTCTGGGAAACACTGGCCAGGAGAATATTTACTTAAGGACGAAGCTAACCTTCCTCCTTGTTGAAAAAACTTCCACAATCTCAGAGCTGCTTGAGAATTTATTTTAGATGCAATTCATGGTTCATCCTTCACTACCAATTAGGTTTAGCCAGGCTGGTATGTTATGCTAAATGTGCTGAACAAGTTCTGTATTTCACTTTGCAAGGCAAGAGAGGCTGTGGAGGAGACCTGTACATTAGGAGGAGGTTTGATTGTCTAGAACTGAATGATGGTGATGATAGGGTTGAATGTTTAAGGGTGAGAATCAGGGGAAAGGCCAGCATGGCCGATAGTCTGTTATGGACCACCCAACCAGGATGAAGAAGCAGACAGAATATTCTAAAGGCAACTGGAAGCTTATGTCTTACAATCACTAGCCCTTGTTCTTGTGGGGAACTTACCAGATGTCTGCAGGAAATATAACACAGAAGACAGGAAGCAGTCTAGGAGTTACTGGAGTAAGGATCCTGGGGTTATTTAGGCTGGAGAAATGGAGGCTCAGAGGAGACCTTATAAAGCTCTACAACTACCTGAAAGAAGGATGTAGCCATGTGTCTTGTCTCCTCAGTAAGTGAAAGGACAATAGGAAGTGGCATCAAGTTGTGCCATGGCAGGTTTAGGTCAGATACTGCAAATTCTTCACCAAAAGGGTTGCCAGGCATTGGAAGAGGCTACCCAGAGAAGCGGTGGAGTCACCATACCTGGATTTACTTAAAAGACATGTGACTGTAGCACTCAGGGACAGGGTTTAGTGATGGCCTCGGCAATGCTCAGGTAATGGTTGGACTCAGTGATATCTGAGGCCTTTTCCAACCTAAATGATTCTATGGTTCAGCTGTATTCTGCCTCTTTAGTACTGGTTCATGTTATGTTCAATGCAGGTGTTAAAGTCTGCAAGACACAGATTGACTTGACAGGTTGTGGAGAAGAAGGGGGAGCCGTTGCTTGTAACATAAGGAGAGACAGAGACCACAAGGATAGGTTTACCACTGAACAGCAACAGCATGTGCTGTACTAATATGTGGAACAGCAGCGTTTCCTGACCCTCAGGGTTAACAGGCCTGAAGTCATGAGAGCCAAAGCAAGGATGGCTGTTTTCCTGTGTCTCTCAGTATTTGGGTTGCATGGTGGGGTTTTGGTAGTGTGGGGGCTAAAGGGATGGCTAAGGTGAAATCACCTCACTCTCCACTTCAGGTACCCTGCACTGCCCTCACCCAGCCTCCCACTCCACTCACTTCAGGATCACTAAGTGCTTACAAAAAAGGCTTCACTCTTGCAACAAATTAGACTCCTCCTGCACTCACTTGGCTAGTTCTGCAAGGGAAGTCTTCCTTGGAATCTGGCTCCTATTTTCTTACTTTGCCTTACCAAACAGCCTTGGCGATCTGTCCCCTTTCCAAAGCACCAACCAGTCAAGATTTCTCAGGTGATGCAGGAGATGTTCCGTCCATCTAGGGTTTCATAACCAAATCTGAGCCTGCTAAAACCAGCTGGCACCATGCTTCTTGTAGCTCTGATGTACACAAATAGGTGTGTGTACACAGAGACACACTCAACCTAAGTTGTCTTAGGTTGCCACAGAGGATGCCAGATCCATTCCAACAGCTCACCCGTTTATGAACAAACAACAAAAGCATCAAATCACATCAGAGAGTCTCCTACCAAAGATGTCTTCCTCCAACAGCTTTCCAATGACCAGTGAATTCCCTAAAGGCCTAACTTTTGGAAAAAAAATCCCTAAGCACTGTGTGGCTTCTGGTAGGAAGGGCATTGTGAGTTACTGAAAAATTCAGTCTTGATAACAAAATCTCAGCATAGCTCAGAGATGGCAACTCTGTATCTTATTTAAGCATTGAACAAACTTAATTTTCTACATATTCTGAGTGTAAAGGTTTTACTGGCTGTAAGTGGTTATTATGTGTGATTCACCTCTGGCCCTTAACAATGCAGGTCTTGTTTGTCATTTCCGTGCTCCAGTCTCCCTGGAGCTTTGGGAGGAATTGCATTTGCTGAATAGCGACATTTTGCACATGGGATGTAATAACCTCGTGCAATTGTACAGGTGGGACACCAACTCGGGAGAAGTAGCTCTGCAGAAAAGGACCTGGGGATGCTGGTGGACAAGAAGTGATCATGAGCCAGCAGGGCACCCATGCAGTGCCCAAGGCTAATGGCTTACTGCAGCATTAGGTAATGCATCACAGAAGACTGAAATTTAAGTATTTCCTTCTATTTGGCTCACATCTAGAGTGCTCTCATCAGTTTGGGTTCCTCAGTGATGAAAAGATGATGACAAACTGGAGAAGGATGGGTGTAGGGCCATTGACATGGCTGGGGAGCCATGACATTACGAAGGTTTTGAAATGAACATTTATTCAGCCTTTCCTTCTCCAGGCTAAGGAGATATTCAAATGCCATCTTCAGCTATCTAATGGGTGACTGGAAGAAAGATGGGACCAAACTTTTCTGAGAGGTGCTCAGTTGCAACAGATTAAGCCAAGAAAATTCTGGCTGAGTAGCTATTAAAAAATTCTTCACAAGGAATGTGCAGCATCAGAACTTGGGCCCAGACAGGTGGAACAGCCATCCCTGGAAATCCTCAAAGCTCAGCTGGACACAGCCCTAAGCTACCTGTATCACATACAGATATTTGAAGCTGACCCCACTGTGAGCAGGAGGTGGGACCAGATGACCTCCAGAGGAAAGGTCCTTTCTCACCTGAATTCTTCTATGATTCTAATGTGCCTCATGACATGTGCGCTAAGATATTAAGAGCACTTAATATATCATCACTGGTGTCAGGTATCATCAACACTTTCATCAGCTGGAACACTGCCGAGCTGACTCAAATACTGTACATCTTGTCTAAATGCAATTTAAAAAGGCACATGGCAGTTTCTGTGTATCTCAATTAGCTTTGTATCATGCACACTGACATTCAAAATTAGCTGAGCTGGGGCTCTGTTCCTCACTCAGTCCACAGTTTATATGGAGGTTGCCTGGTTCATTGTAAATTTTACTAAGGCTCACAAAGTAAGACCCTCCTTCAGAGTCACATTAACCACAGCTCAGATTTTGAGGGATCAGAGCAAAGCTCACACAGTGCAAACCTAATGAATCAAACCCTAAAAGATTAATGCTCCTGAATAAAGCAGTAAACCTCACACAGAGCTCCACAGACCTGCCTCTTCTTTTACTGTTCTGCTCTTAGGATGAAAGAGGAGCAACAGGGCAGTGACGTCTCTCCACACTGGTATCCATTATTATAATGCTAACTGCTAGCTCCTGTCACCCCTGTAATCCTGTTTGGGAAGCTCTGCTACAGCATTTACATTCTTATCTTTGTTTAGTCAATGCTGGCAAATAAAAGCATAAACAAATAATCTCCACTGTACAGCTTGGCAGTATTGAGATGCGGCCATTTGTGTTCCTGTTGATTTTTATTTGCAGTCTCTAATGCTGGTGACAATCTTAGAAAGCAGATACAGCCTGGTAAGTGATGCAACTGAAAACTGATGTTTTTATGAGTCTGCCCTTTTTACTCAAATGAATGCTGAACAGGTGAACACAAGCAAAGGGTGAACTGGGCTAATTATGAAAACATCAAAGCAGTAATTTCCCTAAAACAAGTCAACGTATTTTACCTAATTTCCTGCCTTAGGCCATGCACTAGGAGATACTCAACTGCCTCGTGATATAATTTAAAGAGGTATGTGATCCACACAAACATAGACACCCACTGTAATTGCACAGTCTCTCTATTATCTTCAGGGGAAGAACAGAGGATGATTTCCTCAAGGCAATGCAGAGTAACAGGCTAACAAAAGGGGCTCTGCACCAACGCTGGAGAATCCCCCTCTCTGGGCAACAGGTAGAAAGGGTGACCAATTCATCTATCTGAGCCAAAGGCTGAGAACTAGGCAATGTGAATTTTCCCCACATAAATCAAAGTTACCACTTCAGACTCTCAGAAGCGAAGAGGAAGTATAAATGCCCATTCTTTTGTTTATTCCTTACACAGCTATTGGTAATTGGCTATTTAGTAAAGCATTACCCCTCCAAATTCCAAAAATACTAGTAATGAGGACTGACTTAGGCAAACATTGTATTTGACAATGCCAGTGAACTGCATGACTCCAGAGAGCGACCACAAGACAGAGATGCTCCAGCCTGCTTCTGATTAAGAAGCTCCCAGTTGATATGCTGTGCCCTATGACTGTCTCCAGCCCATGCCCTTTTGGATGAAGGAAAGGATAGGCTAACTACAGTGGTCATAAATCTCTGCACTGAAAGGTGATTAGCTTGAAAATCCCCCGTTGTTCTGTCAGGAAGCCATACAGAAGAGGTGCAAATCCATTAAATTACATCTGGCAGACATACATCTAAGAATACATGGCATTTGGTGCTCATGGAAACTACCACGCTGTACCTTCAGAGAGCTCATATGAGTATCTCTTTCCAAATTAACGTTCTTGCAATCTGATTCTCATTAGACTCACTCAACTGTTCCATTAATCTTGTATTTTTCCTCCCAAGGGATTAACATTGATTTTTTTTGTCTTGAGCACACACAGGAAGGTCATACTGTTTCCTACAGGGTGGATTCATTCAATAAAGAACTACACTATTAAACCCAACTTGATGTTATTGTCAATAGAGCTGAGCTGCCACAATGCTGTTTAAGAGAATTTCCATGCAACTCTCCTGAGTCCAGCTACATCCATCATTCCACATCACGACACACTAGACACTTGACAACTCATTAAAAATATATATAAAAAATGGAAGTCAGGGCTGCATCCCAGGGAAGCCCTACTAACATTCAGACTCCACCGCTAATTTAAAAAATAATAAACAGCAAAATAATTACAAAACACTTCTGGGAATAGATGTTCTTCAGCAGAAAATGAAAATAGGAAGGCAGGACAGCAGGTAGGCCTGCAAAACATTTTTAGCTGGGTATTACGTGTTTCAGGTCCCAGGTAAGTACATTATTAATTCAGTCACTGGTGGTCTGGGTAGCCTAAATGGGCAACCACTAATTTGGGTTTGGCAAAGTCCTAGTTTTGGGGTGATCCAGTCTCTCCCTCATAAACTGATCAAGCTGCAGTATCAGAGGGGTGAGATTGTTCTTCCCACACCATGACCTAGAAGGCTGCTTCAGAACCTCTCTGCACTGGTGGTCAGGAACCCTCTTCAAAATCCAGCAGCAACTTAGAGCAGATAAAGCTGCCTCCTCTAATAGATGCAGCTTTCCTCTCCCCACAGCATTCGCTATTTGTTTTCACATGCACCTGCAGAGATCAGATGTATCCCTTCCCAGTCTTTGTTCTATTATCTTGACAAGGCAAGCTCTCCCTTGCCCATCCCTGATGATCACAGGCTGTTTGTTTCCCTGCGGCTTCCTCCCTGCACTCCATCTTTTTCCCGTCAGGGATTCTCTCGACCACTTTGGCAAAAACATAGGCAAAAGTCACATTAGCAATATTAAACAGCAGCTCATTGATAGACTAGAACTTTATAGAAGCATGAGGAAGGACAAAAGGAAAGGAGCAAGAGGGATGTTTTCAACATGTAAAAAATGCACAAGTTTAGATGTCGCAAAGAGCAAACAGGAAACATATAGTAAGTTCCTGCCTCAGGAGTTGATTTTTCCAAAGGGCTGAGGACTTCCTCCCCATTTCTTGGTCCTGGATTGTTTGTTCTGCTGTTTTCAGATACTCCAACACCACAGGAACAAGCCTCTCACCTAAGTGCACTTAAGATGCTTTGTAGTGAATTTTACCCTTCTTGGATAAAATAGCAAATAAATACCATTGCAAAAGCCATTTGGGGCAAATCAAGTTTGGGTTCACATCCTGCAGAAATCTACAAGGTGCAGAGAGATGAAAAAGGGAAAAACATCCTATTGAACAGCTAATGGAAGAAGAAGAAAATTATTTTAACTGTCTCTGAATGGTTAATGCTTTACCTCGGTATTTTTAAAGTAAGCAGCAGTCTATGCTTTTTTCTGTCTCTTCGATGTTCCTTCCAATTCTTTCCCCACCCCTTCTCTCTTATGCACCTATATATCACCATCTGCCTGTTCTCCAAATGTACTGGAGAAATGCAGAGCATTGAACAGAAAAAAAAAGTAGTGAGAAAAATTGTTCACAGCATATAGGGACTTACCCACATGGAGGGAAAGCTTACGGGGTGGGCTGATATGTTTAAATGTTTTGTACTATCAGAGCAGTCCAAAAATATCCAGCTGGAGACTAGAACTTAGCAAATTCACCCTTGCAATGTTTTCTTGTGCACTCCATATTAGGTAGACCTAAGAGAGCCCCAGTGTCTAGCTCTCAAAGCTGCAGCACAGAAGACGTCACTGGTCTTCCTTTGGGTGGCTCGAATCTCCTGTTGACTGTCACTATTACTTAAGGAAGGAAAAGAAAAAAAAAAAGGCACTTCATTCAAGGTTGCTCCAATTTTGGAATTGCATGTAATGACTGTTGCTTTTATGCTTCTTCCACCTTTAGGTCTGTCATCTCTCCCTTAAAAATCCAAACCCCCTTCTCACCAGGGAAAAACTGCAGAACTGCACTGGTATGAGGATGTTCTGCTTGCACTGAATTTGCAGAGCAGGAGGATACATTCACTGCCAGAGAAAGGAAGCACCCTCCCTCCCCCCTGCAAAAAGCTATTTTTTGCAGGCGTTGTCATATCTTATCCCCAGGAAGAGGAGAAGGCTGTGCTAGAAAGTCGTTGGAGTCACATTTGCTTCTGTTTTGCTCCGTCCTTCACAGCACCACTGTAACAATTTATCGATACAGTGGAGGCCAACGCACGACACACAGGCACAGCAGATTCCTCTAATGAAAACAAATCCTTGCTAGAGGAAGAAATAGTTTGCAGATCTGCCTCCTAAATCCTACTCCCGCCGCAATAATGTTTTCACCACTACTTACATTTAGGGACATAAGGGTACTCAAAGCTGTAAAGCACATCATTTGTGCTGAACAGTTGCAGCACTTTGTCCAAAATAATTTGTGGTCCAAAATCCCACATGAAAAAAGGAATCTAGACATATAATTAGAATAAATAAGATTTTGTGCTTACAGTCTGTCTGTCATCTGAAAGTACGTGCAGATATTAATTAAGCTCCACAAACCCCAGATGAAGTAGATTAGTAGCTTCATCCCTGTTTTACAGAGGTTTAGAGTAAAGTGTGACACATAATCAGAGCTGAAAGTGCAGCAGAGCTGGCTGCACCAGCGATGGTGAGAGCCAGGGCTCCACCTCCTCTCCAGCCTCTCCACTGAATTGCCTTCCATGGAAAATGACTGAGTTGCAGCTCTTTGCTCTCTGGAAGAGAAAGGCACACCCTGTTGCACAACAGTAGCAAAGCCGCAGCCTCAAGTGCTTCGATAAATACCAGGAAACGGTGCTTAGTTTGGGAAGAGAATCCTGGAGCTCACTTGCTCCCGTACATTTGCTTTGGGTGCTCTGTCTCGCTCTTTCTGAGACCCAAGAGATCTCCTCTGCAGATGCACAACCCAAAGAGCCCTAACAGCACAGCTTGTGGCTTCTCAGGTTTGGAGGATATGCTATAGGAAGTAGCTGAAGTACTTCAATATGCAATGTTGCTTTGTATATTTCTATTTCTATGCATTTTTGCTATAATTTATAAGCCACACCAACCTGGGATCAAACAGACAGAATGTAATCAAACAGACAGAATTTAAAACTGTAGCCAATACATACATTCAAACCTTAAAAATAACCCTCTCTTGAAGCAGCCTTTTACATTATGTTTTACATTTACATTTTACATCTGATACCATCCAAAAATATTTAAAGTAATGAATGCAAAGGATATGTGTGTTAAGGAAAAAAACCCCAACCCCCTAGAAAGTATTACTAGTAAATCTTCAGTGGTTTTGTATGTTAAAGAGTAGTTTAAAAATTATTTTGCAGGCATTACCTACTGAAACTCAAGTTCTTATAATAGCAGTTTCTCAACCCTGTGTTTGTTTAAGTAGTAGCTGTAATAATGAAAACTATTTCTCAGTATCGCAGAAGTAGTACAACTGTCCAATTCTCAAAATTGCCCAGTCCTTAACTCTGCTTATTACCTTTGCCTAAACAGAAGCAGGGGGAGCATCACATGCAGCCAGGCAGAAGTCTCTCCAGAACAGACAAAAACAGGTCGCTCACTGTGTCTCTCTAGATACAATTATCCACCTAATTACACTTAGGACAAATGCAGCTGTCCTAACGACTGGGGGATGCATTTTAATCATGATGTTCAGTTCTCTGTACACAAATATAAAAAACTGAGCAAGAAATGTCACTAGAAAATGAAACAGACCACAGCATACCTATCTACAAAATAGCCAACAAATTGGATAAACTACAGACATAAAAGCAGCTCCTCAGAAGATAAATAACTCTATTAATGTGAAAACTATGCTCTTTCATTCTCACATTTAAGCACAGAAAGCATTCTAATTTCAGTTTTCAAGGTAAAAATGGTTTTAATTAGCATCCTAGCTACTTTATAAGACACACAGACCTTGGTATGATGGAGCCATGATAATTTACCCATGCAGAGAATCTATCCTGTGATTTATATCATTACTGCATGGAAGCATGAAACAAATCCCCAAGGAAGTAACACATGTCATCCTTGAAAATATTAAGCAATCAAGCCATGTTTTATTATGTGAATGGATGCCTTTGAAAACAAGGATGCATGCACCATACTGTGAGGTAAAATGAAATAAATGAACAGAAATAATTCATTTCCATGCTCTAATCAGTAGAAACTGCAGTCTTCAAATTACCCTGATGCTACCAAATGTGAGTCTGGAGACAATAGGTTGACTCTTCTACTAAAACGAACATGAAATTGCATCCTAAGTACACAATGAAGGCCAAATTAAATAGTCCAAGACTTTGCAAAGTCTTTTTCTTTTTATTCAGCCCTTGCATCCCACTGAACAATTAAGAGCAGAAGATTTAAATAAAGCATCATATAGTTTTTAAATGCTCAAATCTAATGAAGAGCAATGTACTTATCTTAGGCAAAAAGGAACATAATCTATAAAAAAATCTGTTCTCAATCAAGCTCTTCAGCTTCAAGCATTACCAGCAGAGTGAGATTTGTGTTCCACCAGCTAAAAGAATGTCTCTGGCAAGCAAAACTAAGTATATATACCTATCTATCAAAGACTAGAACTGCACACTTGCTGGCTGTGTTGTATTCACAGACCGGGACACCGACATCTCTGCAAGAACCTGAGACAAGTGCTACACTGCTTACTGCTATTATATTTAACTGTGCATTTATCAGAGACGCTGACCATTCAGAAAATAAAATCCAACCCCTTTAGGCATGAGGAGATGGAAACAGAGCTTTAATAACAAAATTAGGTTAATACAAAACAGTTGAAATAGAACTGTATTTCTACAAAAATGTATATAGATATAATTATATCAGTAAAAGACCATGGGGTAGAGAGGGTTTTTCTGAACACTAAGTCTACAACACTGCCTTTGAAGCTAAGCTATTTTTCTCTAAGTGCACCATTTGCTCTAGCCTGCTCATCTTAAAAAGAACTGTAAGAAGTTCAGAGAGAGGTAACAGCAATAATGAAAGGAATGGAACTGGTTCAGTGACAGATACCTGTAAAATCAGTAATGGGAGAGGGATGAATAAGAATCAGCAGTAAGTTATGCCTTCCAAAGTAAGAATAAGGTGCATCAGTGTGGCTAATATGAACTGCATCAAGAATATACAAAACTTGTCAATTCTTTGTAAAGCAGAAAGGAGACCTCTGGGTCTCCTTGCCAAAGGGTATCGAGGATGATGAAAGCTCTAACACAGGCTCAAGACAAGCTCAGGAAGGAGAAATCCACTGGGAATTACTATGCAAGTAGAATCTACCTCTACTTTGGGATGCCCCCGAGCTAAGTCCTACCCCTAGAAGTACCACATATGCCTGCCTTGACCTCATTCTTTACTAGGCACTTCTTTGCTGCTGGTGGCAAGAAGGAGTAGTTGAACCTCTGGCCTGACCTGATACAGTCATGCCACCATTATGTTTAGTATCTACTTGCAGAAAAAATTCCTGGTAATAGCTTCAGATTCACTTGGGGGGTGGGAGGATGACTGGATGAAAAGCAGCTTTGCAGAAAAAGACTTGGTGAACAAGCAGCTGGCCATGGGCCAGCAATGTGCCCTTGCAGCAAAGGCAGCTAACAGTATCCTGGGCTGCATTAACAAGAGTGTTGCCAAAAGGTGGAGGGAGTTCATCCTGCCCTTCTACTCAGCACTGGTGAGGCCATATCTGGAGTACTGTGCCCAGTTCTGGGCTCTGCAGTACAATGAAGACATTGTCATACTGAGGAGTCCAGGCAAAGGGGCATCGAGATCATTAAGGGAATAAAGCATCTGTCATACAAGAAGCTGAGAGCAGGGACTGTTCAGCCTTGTAGAAGAGAGGGGAGACCTTATCAGTACCGTTAAATATCTGATGGTAAGGTGTAAAGAAGTGGAACCTCTTAGAACTTCTCATTGGTATCCAGTGACTGGATGAGCACATCATCCAGAAATTCCATTTAAACATTAGTAGCAGCATTATTTATTGTAAGGGTGATCAAACACTTGAAGAGATCACACCAAGGTTGCTTCATCCTAGGAGATACTCAAACCCCAGCTGGACATGGTCCTGGTAGCCTGCTCTAGCTGAACCTGTTGAGCAGGGAGTTGGACTGCAAAATCTCCCAAGATCCCTTCCAACCTCAACCATTCTGTGATTCTAGTACATGGGTGATACCTCCCAAACTACATTTACCACAAAGAACTTCTCCCAAAAAATAACCAGGCCTTCCTGTGGAAAGACCACAATATACACTAATCTTGGAACACGACGGTCACCAAACAGCCTACAGTCAATTTGTTGGCCCAGCTTAGGTGACTGAAACCCAAATGAGTGGGAAGCCTGTTTTTCCAACTTCAGTTGGAGAGTACTCTGTGACTGTGAATCCTTCCTGCATGGCTGCCAATCTTACGTTTTGCGGTGCAGATGACAGTCAAAGAAAAACTCTCATGATTAGCACAAACTGTGTTAGCTGTACATTCTCTTTGATTTGATAATGGAACAAATCAAGTAAGAGTTCACAAGATCATGTTTTCCACCCATTCATGTGGTCACAACAGAACACATTATAAACAAGGACACTTAATGACCAAAACCCAAAATATTTTTCACTTTGTTTTGCTATCCAGGATAGGGATGAGGTAGTGTAGACAGCTACACAGCATTCTTATACTAACTAATATGCCCTTGCCCCAACCTTCAAGAGAAGTATGGAATCATTACAGTTTTCCACTTCATTCAGGAAGATCCAGATATGAGACAAGGATTTTTTTCTGCTTTGTTTTAATGGTATTTTTTATTGTTTTCATTAAATCTGGCACAGCGATGGAGATGAGAGTGCCCATTTCCTTCCCTTTTAAACACACAATTCTTTTTCTTCTTCCCTGAACTAAAACGTGTTGGGAATTGCTCTGATTTGACAAAGTGCTATGTGAAATGCATGCTGGGCAGGAGTCTTCCAAATATCTCAGTACATTTTAGTTTAACTTGCAGTATTACACATAGAACTTTAGGACTCAAATCCAACATGCTGGCATTGATTTTCTTCTCCTCTGAATCAAAAGTGAGAATGGTACTGAATGCACTGTGGCTGGGAACTAACAAATTTCAATGTCTTTCTCTAGTTACACCCAGGTAGGTGGATTTGCGTATCGCTTTACAAGGAGGTGTCATCTGCCCCAGCTTATGTTATATTTTCTGACTTGGTTAGGCACATGTCAGTTTTGTTATCACCATCTCAAAGCTGTGTATTGCATGATGTTATATAACCAAATTTGGTACATACTGGAAGAAGCAAACCACAGTTATTTGGGTGTAGAAATGTGCTGTCAGAGGTCACAGTGTAAGACAAGGAGATATGGACTAAGCTCTTGTTTCTAGACCAGCAAAGATACCTACTCAGTAGAAACTCCATCAGCCCCCTGGGAGAGAGAAGTGCTCTATGATCCTTGCAAGCAGGCTCCAGAAGGAGCCTGTGACAGGGAAGAAGAAAGAAACAGGGCTGTTCTAGTAAAGGAAGGGATGACAGAAACATCAGACAGAATCAGAAGAAATGTGGGAAAAGAACCTTAGCAAGTTGTTATTTATTAAAGAAACTGTGGTCTCATTGTATGTACAGTTTTTGAGGGCCAACCCAAGCTAATTGTTTCTGGCAGCAAACAGCTCTTTAACCAAAGGAGCAGTTGGTCCTCTCACCAGGAATATGCTTCAAAAAGCCCCAAAAAATGATTCTGTATGTCTTTTTCAAATGAAAACAAAATTCCTCAAGAAATACACTTCCTTAGATTAGGTATTAGCCAGCAGTATTGACTTTGTAAAGGCCAGTGGTGGATTCCTGATATAGGGTTAAGGATCTGTGACATCACTCAGAAACTGCAAGTGTTACAGGAAGCAGCACGACTGTGTGGTATTTTTGAAGTGCCTGTGGTTTCTTAACTACAGCATTGGACACCAACTGCCAAAGGCCCCTGGGAGGAAGCAAAGCATGGCACCAACCCTCTGGGATGCACTTGGCACTGCAGTGCTGTGCTGCTCTGCCATGCAGCATTGTGCTTTATATGGAAAGCAGGCTGATTTGACAGCTATTGTAAACACCCCACAGTCACAGTAAAACACAGCCATTTTCAGCTGCAAAGAGAAACAGCTTGTGTGTGTTATGGTGGTGACTCCACCCCGTGTACAGGTGAAGTTACTGACACCCAATGGACTCATTCATTGCTAGATCTGTGCCCTTCATTTAATGCCAGCAACACTCTTCAGGTTGGAATTTTCCAAATATAGCTCTGACAACCCAGTTCTGAGAGGCCAGGGGAACAGACATGACTACTTTGCTAATTGATGCTGATACACCAGGGAGGCCTGGCACTGTCTACAGTAGAGTTTTCCCTTAAAGTGAACTAGGTCAGTTGGATGGCAATTGTACCAAGTCAAACAGTAATTCTCATAACCAGATCCTCTGTCTCTAAACTATTACATATTCACAACAGTATTACTAGAGTAGGAAAACAATGTATTCAAACTGGGGGGCCAGCACTGAAACAACATGTGTTAATTTAATTCCAGCTCCCTGTGTATGTGTCTTACATAATTTCAAACCCCTTGGAACTAGCTGATAATCTAGTTTGCCCTCTTGCATAATCCAAGACGTATATTTCCCTCTGGTAGGGGACTGAACATACTGTGCTCAAGAACTTGTATTTTTAATAAAAGTACAGCCAGTACTTGGCTAATACATACATTTCAGAAAGACATTCAGTTTTCTTCTGATGGCCTTGAGGAGATTCAGTATTTACCACTTGTTACATTACATCCTCAATTGCATAAACCCAGTCTTGAGTTCTCCATAGGGACAGTGTCTCATTCAGTACACAGGACAAAATCACTTAGCTAGCAGCCATTCAATATTTTATTTTCACCCTTTTTATTTGATGCATAGCCCTAGAAGCCTTGTTTACTGCACATTATTCCAGCTCTATTCTGAAGGCAGAATGATTAATTTCTTTACAGACTTTTCTATAGTGCTCATCAGATAGCTTCTAACTTGTTATGTGCAATTTCCTAGCTTTTGGAAAAGCACACAAAGGAATGCCATTATGTGGCATCATATAACTACTGCCATGATTCATATCAGCAGGGATAGACCAGACCTTTGCTATCTTAGCTAACAGGTGTGAACCACAGGCTGCCAGCATGGCCAAGTTAAAGGAGGTGAGGCACATGCTTAAGCACGTGATTTTCACTGGTACTTGTTGGCACCAGGATGGGAAGATTCAGAATTTAAAGGAGACAGAAGCATATGGAGAGGAAGTACTCTTACAGGTTCCCGCTCCTTTGTCATTCTCCTAAGACTGGCCCCTTCAATTCATCCTTTCCAACATGCCCACCCTCCAATCTATGTGTCTTCTTACCTATCCAGTCTTATGCGGTGTTATCTATCTTACCCTATTTTCTATCTATCCTTATTTCTCTCACTTTGTTATTCAGTTTCTTTGCTCTTCCCTATTTGCTTACAGACTGAGTCTCTGCCCCCAAATTTCTCATCTCACTGTCTTTTTCAACTCTCCTAAATTTTACATCCATCCCTTGACTAAAATATCATCATAGAATACTCTGAATTGGAAGGGACTTACAAGGGTCATCAAGACCATCTCTTGGCCTCACACAGGACAGCCCCAAGAGTAACACCGTGTGCCTGAGAGCACTGTCCAAACACTTCCTGAACTGTGTCAGGCTGGTGCTGTGACCACTTCTCTGGGGTGCCCATTCCAGTGCCCAGCCACCCTCTGGGTGAGGAACCTTTTCCTGATATCCAACCTAAACCTCCCTGACAGTATCAGGCCATTCCCTCAGGTCCTGTCACTGTCACCACAGAGAGAGATCAGTGTCTGCTGTTCCTCTTCCCCTCACAAGGAAGTTGTAACTGCAGTGAGGTCTCCCCTCAGCCTCCTCTCCTTCAGGCTGAACAGACCAAGTGACCTCAGCCGCTCCTCACACGGCTTCCCCTCAAGATCCTTCACCATCTTTGTTGCCCTCCTTTGGATGCTCTGTAATAGTTTATATCTTTCTTATACTGTGGCACCCAAAGCTGCCCCCAGCACTGGAGGTGAGGCTGCCCCAGGTCAGAGCAGAACAGGAAAATCCCCTCCCTTGCCCAGCTGGCAATGCTGTGCCTGATGCCCCCCAGGACAGGGTTGGCCCTCCTGGCTGCCAGGGCACTGCTGACTCATTCAACTTGCCATCGACCAGGGGCCCCAGACACCTTTCTGTGAAGCTGTAGGTATACCCAAGGTTGCCCTCATGAACCATTGTTGGCTGTGACCAATGGCTGCACTGTCTTCCAGGTGTTTTTCAGTAACTCCCAGAATAGTCTCTATAATTTTACCAGTCACTGAAATGAGACAGACGGGCCTGCAGTTATGAGGGGCATTCCTCTTGCCCTTCTTGAAAATTATTGGAGTTTGAGGGGAATAAGCATTCACAGACTCCTTAGAGCTTTCAGAAATACCTACTAAGCACGTAAGTGTTTTTTAAAGGTTACAAACTGGATAACCTAGGAAGGATTTTCTCAGGGACGGTAAAAAGCACATTCATATGTTGCCCATCCCTGACAAAACCTGGAGACACTAAAGCACAGTAAAGAAGATATCGCAGGAGCTTTCAAGGTCTCTTCTTTAGCCTCTTTTTCAGAAACAACTAAGCCATATTGGGATGATATTTTCTGAAGTAAACTGGGCCAGAACATATGAGATGTGCACCTTGAAAATTTTTACTCCAAGTTACTATAGTTTCAGAAAACTGCAAGCAACTGAAACAGACACAGAATGTGGTTATGTCCATAAAATAAGACAAAAATGAGAGCTATTAGTATCATGTTGGCATCTAATTTGATTGCTTTTTTGGTATCAGCAACTTCTCTGAAATCATGACACAGAGCAAAGAACATGATTCCATCTAGCTAGACTTTACTGACTGAATTTTTAAAGGCTGTATTACAACAATAAAGCAATGTTATTGCCCCATATAAGCTGGACATGTGTACAGCAGTCTTGGAACGTTCTCCTGACATGCGCCAGCTATTCATTTGCTGTTTTTGTACTGAACATTTATTATTACCAAATATCTTGTCCTTTGCCTGTAGGTTTTATTATTTTCTCTCAATTATAACTTCACTTGACATTTCATCTCTTGTGCACTGGTACCCCTCCAGTTTTGGAGCTGCCAGCAAACCTCATCAGGACCAAATTTATGCCAGGAGATACAAGTCTGCTAGCAAAGACATTAAGCAGTCACATGGATATAGAATTCTCGTAAAAACTAAATTAGTCAAGACAAAGTTCTAAAATCCCAGAGAGACCTGGTAAGGGCTACAGTTAACAAGACACACCACTGATGAAATATGATTAACTGTTCTGATTTCACAAGAGAAGTGGGTTTTGGTCTTCCACAAAGCACCCTTTATAATTATTATTGTTATTAAGCTCTAGGCCCTGTGTCTGGAAAACAGTTTGTTTTGGGCTTGGTGCCACAGAAAAAGAATACTTGCTGGGTAGGAGTGTTACCAAAAAAAAGCCCACAAATGTGGAGTCACTGCCCCTACACAAGGCTGGAACTAAGCTGCAGCTTAAGACAGTAACATACTGATTTTATTGTAAACTCATAGTTTATCTTGATTTGAGTAGAAACAAGAAACCAGCCCAAGGTTTACAAACCCCACATATGTATATTTATATATATAGTTATTTAGTTCAGATCTTTCAGACATCAGTGACATCAGTGTACTGCTTACTTAAAATGCATAACAGTAGGAAAAGCAGCAAAGACAAAGCAGTGAATTGACTTCCAAAACTATCAGCCTTTGTCAATTAAAATATTTACTTTTGCCACAAGTCCTAATTAGTTAAAAACATTCAATCCAGTCTTAAAATAGAGGTTCAAGCTACCCAATTTATTCTTGGAACAGTCACTTGCTCTCAGGATTAGGAAGACAATGGCATCCAGAGCAAGTGTGAGCTCTCTCCCCTCTTATTACAGTTAATCAGGAACATAAATACTATAATGGAGCTGAGCCCCTGCAAACTCACCAGGCTGTGCATAATTTCCACTCCAGCTGGATTCACTGTGAGCGCTTCATCATACAATTGCTTAGCCTCCTCCAAATTGCCTTTCATCTCTGCAAGCCTCCCACGCATGTACAGTACAGCATGAGATGTGGGGAAAAGACTAGCTGCCTCCTGGGTACAAAAGGCTGCTTCTTTGAGATGCTGCTGTTCCAGGAAGAGTTCAGCTGAAGAAAAAACAAAACACCAAGCCATAAAAATAAAGCAAAAAACACCCTACCATTAGATGAAATGAAGCAGAGACCTTTCTTCATATTAATTATACATCATGTGCCTTAAGCATATTAAAACATGAGGCCATGATCCTGCAGATGCTTAGTACTATGGTTAGTGCTTACTATCATGCCTGGATTCACTGAATGTATCTTTTCCTAATGCTAAAGGATCTACAGAGATGCTCATGGACATCTTTGGATGGTGTCCTGACAGAAGACAGCCTTAAGGATTCCTCCATCAGGAAAGTAAATAGTGCTGAACTGAGCCCTAAGGAAGCAGGGCTGGTAGCTACTTGGAGTCATCATATGTGTTTCCAAATAATCTGGGGGGAAAGAAGAACAAAATAAGCCATCACTATCTACTGAGAACTTGAAAAATGTCAGAGTAATAGGATACAGCTGAGCTGGACACTAGATAACATACTTAAAAGAGCATTTTCACATTTAAAAAGATGATTAAAAGTGTTTTTCTCTGCTTATTTGGCAAGTTTATGAGGCAACTGTATTTTTTCAGAGACTGTTAAAATTAAAAAGCTTTTATAGCATAGAGTTATTCACATTGTGTATTCACCCATTTACATCCCCATACATTACAGAAAAACAATATATAACTCTTGGAAGAAACTGCTAATTTACTTTCTTGAACTATCAGCAACTATTTTAGTGTTTTTCTTAGAAAAAAATATGTAAGAGGCATACTTATGTGTTTGAATGTCAACTTGTTAATAAAATAACTTCTCATTGTAAATTCCACAACATATCTCACGGTTGAATTCACACATTTCTCAGGATTTGGATTAGATAATTGTGGTGTTGGACTCGATAATTGTTGTAGGTCCCTTTCAACTGAAATAGTCTATTCTAATTCTAGATTTATTAGATATTAAATTCTTTCAAAAGGTCAAAAGTGATACTCAGTTTTCACTGCCACATGTAACTGAAAAGATAAACTGGTTTTTTTATATATATATATATACACACACATATATACAAACACATGTAAGCATGTATGTAGATAAAATAATTCTCTTTCTTCCTATAGTAGGCATTGCTCTTTGATCCATAACCTGTTTGTGTTCTACATGTTCTCACTGCAAAAACTCAGTGTCTCTCTTTTTTTTTCTTTTTTAACTGATGTAATGCAGTAAGTATTGACAGTTCAAGAGTCCAATTCAAATTACTAATTCAGGCTCCAGATTTAGAAAAACTGTTCTGAAATTAGACACAACCTTAAATGTCCTGACTTTTAAAGGCAGTGAGTATTCTCAGGAAGTCTCTGTGAAGGGAGAAATTAGAGTGAAAATTTCTCTTGAATAGCTTTGAAACTCTACAGTTTCAAAACACTAGGAGACCCAGATGACTGTGGGGACTTGGCATTGTGATGTGGAACTTGCTAGAGGTGAGCAGGGAAGCATCTCAAAGGCAGGTCTGCCTGACCATGGAAAGGCTCCACCTTGGCCTACATGACATGAGACTAGGACCAAAAATAGCATTTCTACTGGCACACTAAAAATGATTCTGTACTGAAGTGACAGCATGGCTGAATACCCTTCCACTTCTGAGGTGACCCTCCTAGGAGAAAGGTGAGACATTGTTGAGAAAACACTCGAATATTTCTCAGCCATCCCTAGGTTGAGGTACAAGATAAATGTCATTCTCCAAGGCTGTCAACATGAGCAAAATATTAGTTCCTTCAGAAGAGTTATACTCTTTCAGAATGACTCATACACATTTTTTTCTGGTTAATCATAAAATCTCTGCATGCATCCCTTCCCTTGGCTCCGAGAGGCTGCAGCTATCTATAATAACAGAAAGCAAGGCCATGTACCTTGTCAAGCTGAATATGCGCACAGCCTTATGCAAAAATTTGTGGGAGGACAGTATTTTCCTTGCACTTCCAAGGAACAGAGCATTTCCCTGCCAAGTGCTGCACAGCAGCTGACGCCATGCATGTGGCATTAATGAGCCCAGGGATGTGCAAAGCAACAATTCACAGCCTGCAGATGAGCACTCCGTTCCCAAAGTTAGCACCAACTTAGCAGCAGAAAAGAAGGGGTGAAATCCTGGCACTGTTAAGCCAGCAGAAGTTCTGGATACTGCCATATTAAAAGCTCTATTAGCAACTAAGAGCATCATGTGACTTGTTTCATTTCAGAACAGAACTGGGAGCAAGTGGGTTTAGATGTGAAATCACGCACAGCCGGTGTTTCAATGCATGCAAAATAGAAAGCACTTGTTCTTCCAATGGTGCCTGTAAATCTTCAGTAATAACAATTATTTAGAGGAACTGAAGAAACACAGAATCTAAATAAGATCTACAAATTGTATTTTATGGTATGGTAATGTAGCATATTAAAGTTCAGTCCATTTCTTTGCAAGCTCAATAGTCAATAAAATGATTTAATGGTGTGGGAGGCCTAATTTGCATAAAAAAGAATGAGAGGGGTGCCTTCTGGTTATGAAAGGAAAAGAGTGCTAAAATTTTTAGCTACCCAGCTAAAAATAGACATTAAAGGACATCGCTTAGGCCTGCATTAAAATATGTTTTCTGTAAACTCGTTTTTCACTTCTATTACACACTCATTTTATTTACAGATTAACAAGATATGCTTATGTAACAGAGAATAAAAACACAGCTAGAGGCAGAAATCAAACCCAAAAAACATGGGCCTATTAAATTTATCATGTGCAAACCCTCAGTGGTACTGAAAGTATCAAAATACCTGCTTTCATGTTACCTGGGTTAGCAGCTTCCTGACCACTGACCATCTCCCTATACAACCTAATTATGCTGTAAACAACATCTAACCAAATTAGCAGCCCTTGTGAGGAAGTTCTGTTATAGAGACATGGCACCCAGTCCCACTCCAAAGCAGAGGATACCTTCTCATGCTGACCCATCTATCTACCATCTGTAATTCTTACCCTGTGAAAGGGTCAATGCTTCAGGGCAAGCATTTATGAACCCGTAATGGTTGGACTAGATTGTTCTTGGTACTGACATTCTTCAGGGCTTTGAATCTAAAACCAAACCTCCTTGCTCTCTCTCACTTAACACCATAAAAACTTAAATAAATTTACATTCTGTTTTGAACTAAGAGCTCTGAATGCTACTGAGCAGAGAGATGATAATTCTGGATTTACCACTCTTCTGTTTATTTCTTCAGAGGAATAACAGAACCTCTGACTGTGAATGAATTAGGGAATTTAGGGAATTAAAATTAGGGAATTTTTCGGCACTTTTACCTACAGGTAAGAGGCAGTGCCCTGCATGGATGGGCAAAGGACAGGTTGAATCATGCACTCTCTCCTTTCATTCAGTTATTGAAGCCTGCGCCTGCACTGAGACCATGAGCAACTACCTAGCTGACTTCAAGGTTCAGCCTAGCACAACTCATTCCTCTCTCAGATCCACTTTATGTTTCCCATTTGTGCTCTTTTCAGTACTGTCCAACCTGTTCTGCTGTTCTTTCAAACAACTCTTGTCTCCTCTTGTGGCTATGGCCTCCTTTGTCTGGACTTGCAACTAGACTGAAGCACCAGTTTTAATCCAGGGCCCAGTCCCTGAGAGCGGCACACATCTGCACTAAGATTATTATTAAATTCTAATATAAGCTCCTAGTTCTTTCAGCTGTTTCTGCTAGCATTTAAGCGCCTCTACAGTGAATATCCTTAATCAAGTGAAAATTGCCAGAAGCGTATCATTTACTTGCTCTCCAAAGACCAGTAACAAAAGCACAAGACCAAGAGCAATTCCCAGAACACTGACAAAGCTGAGAGTCCTACAGTCAATCCCTTTTTTTTTGTCCAAGATAAAATTATTTGCAGAGTTCTGTTAGGGAGTCAATCAGAGGCGTAACAACAGTGCAATCCAGTCATGTCTGCATCACACTGCTCTCTGAGAAACAGAGCTGTTTAACATCACCTTGAACACTGACTCTATTTCCCATTTCAAAGCAGTGTCAGGAGTGGTACTGCTTGTCATCGCAGCAACAACTGTAATTCTAGCCTAAAAAGATCAGATTTGGAATGTTTTTCTGCAATGTGAACAACCCAAGAGTCAAAATTTTGTTCCTTGTGAATCACATTTGGTGTTATCCAAGAGACAGCACTTAATTCCCATAAAGCAGACTGCTCCATATCGCTTGGTTGGGTGTGCCTGATGGATCTAAAGCACTCTACTTTCGTCAACGCCAAAAATGTTACTGCATAGTGACACAGCCAGGATAACACAGCCAAATGCCCAGCAGGAAGGTATAGAGCAGAGCAGCCTTTCACACCTAAGAAGGTGAGAGCATCGGTGAGGATGTGTAGGAAAACGATTTCTGTTCCACATTATCTGCCTTCAGGAGATATTAATGCTTGTCACTGCAGGAGCCTGTGGCCAGCTGGAAAGACCCACTCTGAGACAACTCTGCCTTCAGCAGTGACTACTGAGCTATTACCATGACAAAGGGCTCCCCCACTGCCTTTCCTTTATGGCAGGTGAGGTTTAGACATTGTTTCATGCTATGACACACCTTCCACGCAGTAGCTTGACAATTCGTGGCAGATTAGACAGAAGAATCCTCAAGGCATATCCTGACTACAATAATCTCATTTGATGCAAACATTTGATACAGAAATGAAGTGCAGAAACTGCTGCTTGTTCCCATACACCTGAGCTCAGCAACTTGCTCTTTTGAATGAAGCAACTAATTTACATCCTCAAAGGCTCTCTGCATGCAAACTGAAGTCCAGGGACTGGCTTAAAAACTCCTAAGCTAAGGGGCTCATAGGGCTTGAAATGACCACCAAGCTTCTTTATTTACAAAGGCAGCATTAGAGTGAAAGTTTTTGGAAGCAGCACCAAAGTGCCATAAGCTACCTTCTATACTTAATGGTGCAGTCAAAACGTAATTACACAGCCCTGTCAAGTATAAATTCCTATTTTCTGTCTCTGGTAGGAATACATGTCCTACCTCTTTCTTTGCAACTGTGTACACTTTATCACTTGTCCAAACTTACTGCACAGATAAGGAAATGCTAATACCTTTTTGGTACCCCCAGTCATTCTCTAGCAGTGCAACACGTTTCTCTCCATCTCCTGGCAAATTTTCTACAGAATGCTTAACAAAAAGCCTTGGTAGCTGCTGCCTGTCTTCTTCACAGGTGAGTGTTCAAGACATAAGTGAATGTTTGCACATCCCAGATTTTGAGGAATGGGATGTGCTCTTTGAAGACTGTCTGTGTCGAAGGATTACCA
Source organism: Lichenostomus cassidix (assembly GCF_008360975.1). Taxonomy (NCBI): domain Eukaryota; kingdom Metazoa; phylum Chordata; class Aves; order Passeriformes; family Meliphagidae; genus Lichenostomus; species Lichenostomus cassidix. Next base: position 26,668,467 of record NC_139483.1, on the reverse strand, counting down.
GTCCACAAAGTTTCACATCCTTCTACAACAATCAGAAACATCCAGAAGCCTCAGGAATGGAGGAGGCAGTCCAAAATGCCCTGTACTGACAAAAGGCTGTAGGAATCCTTTTGACTTTTTAAATTCATTGTTGACAGAAAATAAACCAAACTGAAGAGTGTAGAACAAAACTTATTAATACCTCTAGAGGATGTTCAGATGTAGAGAAATAAGGAATTTGGTGATCTTTAGTCTCTACCACAAGCCTAGAACAGAACTTGCTAAGCCAGGAGGCCCAGCAGAACCACAGCTGGCTTCTTAATGTAATTAATAACATTTCAAAGGGGACCAAACCAGCTCACTTTAATATTTCTATCTCCAGCTGAAGTGTTCCTAATTCCTCCCTGTAGGTAAATACTGCAGGGGAACCATCTCTGCAGTACACCTTTATTCTCCTTAGTAACGGAAGTGTAATAAAGGACTCTGTCTTGCTCCCCCTCACCAGGCTCCAGCTTTTCATAGTGCTTTGTGTCACTGTAAAGAGACACAGAAATAAGCAGTGTTTATGAAGGTGAAGAACTCAAGCAGTGAATGGTGAAGTTCAAAACTTGAAGTTCTAAAATTTAAAAGCACTTTAAAAAAAGAAAGAAAAATATTAGAATTGGTTCAACAACCAGTGAGGCATCACAAGACAGTATCTGATCCAGCCACTCTGGCAATGTCAATAAAGATGTCTCCCAGACCTGATAAACACCTTTAACATCAGAGCTAATTACTTGGGGGGGCTTAGGATTGCTAAAAGCTTGGAGAAGGAAGAACGTTGAAGTGCCCATGCGCAGGCTGTGCAAACTCAAGCTGTGCTGGGCGAGCAGAGGGGCTGCAGGGGAGGGCCTGGCTGCACCCCTGGCTGCACCCCTGGCTGCTGCAGGGATTCGGCTCTGCGGCTGCAGCCTGCGCATTGGAGACTACAGCCCACTGGCCCTGACCACACGTGCTTGTGGAACAAAGCCCATCTCCTCTAACACAGCTTTTTCCCAGGAACTGACCCATATGGAATAAAATAAATAAATCACAAGTGTTTTGCGAAGGGGAAGAAAAAAGTTCCTGCTGTATATAACTCGGGGGAGCAGATGTTTTTCCATTAGCTCACTGTTCTCTGCTGCACTGGCTCTCTTTGCGTCTCTTGTTTGTGGCATGTTCAGTATGATCTATTTTTCCTAGGTTAAACTTTAGCGTGTTACTGAGACAGCAGGTAGCCCACTCCAGCCCCACTGTGAGTACATGGAATGGGATCCCACTAATTTTTCTCTAAATGCTCCTTTAAATTAGCCTTAGGGTCTACCTGGTGAAGTTCACAGGCTGAGCTTAGCAGGCATTTAGCCAAACTTAGATCAAATTACCAGACCTACTTTGCTGTGAGTGGCCATATTTGGTAAAGTATTGGGTTAGTCAAGAAGCTAAATTGTCAGATATAAACTACTAGTAAAGACAAACAAAGTGGACCCTGTAGTTATAAGTAAAGCTTAAAATAATACAGTAATAGGAACTAGAATATTAGAACTCTTATTACTCTAAAATGCTCTGTATAAATAGAACATGCAGTTATTACTGCCTGGAAACATAATCAGACATACTTCAGATAAGAAATCATTCCAGTTACCCAAAGAGCTTAGAACTATTAACACTATTTCTTTCCAATACTGACATGCTTTGCTCTCTGGGTCAAAAGTGATCTTATAAAAATGTCGAATGAAGGTAAATTTTGGTCATAAATTTGAACGATTTCAAGTATATTTTCCTTAGCCAAACAGCATGACTGTTTTCTAAACAAAAAGGATGAGTACTGGCATGATTTTTAAAAGTATTAGCACTAGTAATCTCTAGGATTCCCCTTGCAGCTTTTCCTGCAGGAAGAGGGAGGAATTAACAAGCTCTACCATGCCACTGAAGTTCCTTCTCTGTTCTCAAAATTGAATTCAAGCTCTCAGACATGAAAAGTAGAACAAAGAGGAGAAACGAGCATATAGATTGCATAATGACCACCTCTCCTGGAGCTGCACCACCACAGCATGTGCACTGTAGCACTGTTCCAAAGTACTCCCTGAAATGAGCTGTTTCTCAGACACAGGGCCAAGAATAATGTTTAGGCTCATAAATGTTAAAGTGTTCCGAGATGACTCTTTTTAAGCAGCCATTACATTTGAGAGGGCTAGGGGGGGTTATTGTTAAAAGGGACCAGACAAGCTATGTTAACAATCTTTGCTGCAGAACACTTGGAATCAGAATATGCCTATTAGTATTCCAAGCATGCCTGCTGCAGAAAATGGACAACCTCTCAAGTCTTTGAGGACAGCACACTACACTTCCAAAGCTGTGACTACCTGTGCAGACAACAGGAAGACATGGAAGCCCACTAAGGAAATGTGTCAAGTTCCCTGCTGCAGATGACTGTACTGCCAGGTGGTCCTATAAGAGATGGCTGGACATGAGATTAACGGTGAGAATTCATTGTTTTATTCTGATGCACGAAAGAGAAAAGGACTTTTTCTAGAGACCACAGACCCATCAAGCAGCTCTTTGTTTACAGGAAGCTACAAAAAATTAGCTTGCCAAAGATTACTAGGCTTTGCCGCAGGGAAAGACAAGGTACAGCATCTATTACAGTGCAGCACATTTGGACTTAGCAGCTGCACATCCAAAGATGTTGCTCTATTGTCTTCCCTACAAAATTATGCTGGTCACAAGCCCAGAAAAGTTATAGATAAAACCACTAAGTCTATGTCCTCTTATGTATGACATAAGTACCTTTATGACAGCACAAAAGGGATTAACTATTTGCACAGGGTTCATTTTCTTCCCTTCAGCCACTGTCAAAGGAACACATATTCTCATAAGCTAATTGTGAAACCCGTTAGAGAACAAGGGATCTCCAGCTTGGAGGGACTGAGGACACTTCTGTCCAAGGCAGAGACTCCTACTGCAGCTGGAGGATGATACTGTAAGGATTCCTCTATGCAAGCATCACAGCTTGGGTGGATAGCTACCACCCACTAACAGTCCCTTTTGCAAGTCTATGTGCTGGCTTTGTGGCCTGGCCTGGCTGCTGGAGGGCTGTAAGTGCAGCCCCACACAGCTGGGGGATAGCTGGTTTTGTGTGCCTCTTTGCAATCTCAGTGCAAAAAGTTCTAACTGGAGCAGCTGGTTGGTACCAGCAGTTTTCACGCCCTGGAATATGAGGAGGAATGGGAACTGTACTAGCCCTAATGGAACCCAGGCAGAATTGCAACCTGGCACTCTCAATCCATATCCGGGCACAGAGACACAGCCAGCTGTGTCCTGGAGTGTCTGAGAAGGACAGATGCTTTGTTATAAATTTACTGTAGTATGAGGTTAGGAAATTGTAATAATTTTATCTACGGATTTATGAGTCATGCTAAAAAGGTCAAAGTGTTAATGACAACAAAAACAACAACACACGAGTCATTTCCCAAAGGCAGAGTAACATTTTTTTCCCTTTGGAGATAGGACACTGAGGTATGAAAAAGTTAGGCAACTTGCCTGGAGCCACAGGATGAGTCATTGATTGAAGAAGGACAAGTCCAAGCTAAACCTGATAAAAATCTACAGCATACTGATGCAGACCTTTCATGAATATCAAGGGACTCCATATGCAGCAACTGAATGTTACATTAATCTCCTGTTGCTTTCTACCGCCATTAATTTTGGGGTGAGCTGTAATGCAAAACCACCTAACTACCTCAACTTCCTTTAACCATGCATTTCTGTTTAATTAGTTGTCTATGAAATCTCTCTATTTTGGAAGTAACTAACTTCGTACAAGTACACTTGGTCCTCCTATCCCCTCCTTAAAGATGGGAAAGATTCCAGCAGTGAAGGTCAGTGGTACTCTTTGGATTATTCCATCCACTAGGCCCAGCATAAGATAGACCCACCTCCAAGAAGTCCTCTAATTATTCAAGCACTATGCCTTTCTCCATAGAGAGTAAAATATGTGCATCTCTCTTCATCCCTCAGGATACCAGAATGCAGCAGCTTCCACACTACTGTGAGAAGAGAATGGCCAGTACCTCAGCAGGAGCTCATTAAGCTGCATCCGTAGCAATAACTGACTCCAGTAATGAAATTACAAAGCAGTCACAGTACATGTTTTCAAAATATCAATCCTGAATCAAGTCCAGATAAAAGTAAGCATGAAGCAAAACAAAGGTTTAAAAACTGATAACGCAGAAAAGTTACAGCTTATAAAAATAAATTCTACCTAAAAGAATTAATTAACACCTTTCAGAAAGGCACTCTATTCACACTGGAAAGCAATCATAGCAATTCACAGCAAGCACTACTTCTTTATTGCTTTTGTCTTTTCAGACAGCAGCAAAAATATAAACTGCCTAGAGCTATCTGCAGGGTGATGGACAACAGACACCTGACTTCTCACCATAATAAACGCCATTTATTTTGCTTCCCGCCAGTCTTCTCTGCAGCCTTAAATCAGCAGTATAAACTGAATAAAGCAAAATCTTGCTGGTGGTTTTGAAGCCCACAGCACATCAATGAAATTTACATCCACAGAAGTCATTAAGGCAAACACACATGATTAACTTAAAGGATGATGCATTCCATAAGGTGACTTTTTTTGTTCTTTAATATTAGTCAAATTGTAGCAAAAACAATGTCATATATTTTGTTCTAGAACTAAAGTCTAATTGGTAGGAAATTACCCACAAATACAGCTACAAAATTCTTTGCTAAGAAGTAGGGTAAGACTGCCAGGTCTTATGTGAGAACTGTCAATTGCATAGATTAGCTAAATGAGAATTTGAAAGGTTCTCCTGCATAAAGAATAGAAAACCATCAGCAACTTTCCAGGGGGTTCCGTTTTTCTTTCTTCATTGCAAATGGTAAGACATCTAATAAGCAATCACAGCACTCAAAGGTAATTTCAGGCATGCAACTGTGGGCCCAGTTATAAAAGAAAAGCTGTGTCTCTTAAAAACAAAATTGCAGGGTCAGAACTCCATCAGTTCTGAAATGCTGGAATGCAAATGGCAGAATGTGCTGGGCAACTCTGTTCCTCACCAAACATCCTATATAGAACTCCTCCATGGGTTTGGAGATCATTTGTGGATAGAGTCTCTCCTCACTGTCTTCCCTTTATGTGCTCTGTTGTACCACTTCTGCATTAGTGTCTCAAACTGATACTCAACCTACAAGACCTTGGGAGGTTCAAAAAGTCTAGGACAGAGTGGAAGACTTGCTTTTTCTAATAATCTTCACTTAGACCTCAGGAGAGACCAGAAAGCTCGCAGTCTAAACCACATTTAAGACATGGTTTGCCTAGTCTTATTACAAGGAAGCATGTAGGAAAAGGAGAATAGAAATAATTGTCCCTGTGAACTACCATTTGTTAATGAAGAACTACCTACCTTCTTTTTCAAAAAGCACATTATAGTGATGACTGAAGTCTTCTGTATGTTTTGGAAAAACAAAGGTGAGCTGAAAAATCTTACACTATAGTATTTTTTTTTGGTCAAAACTAAATAAGTGGTGTTTCAAAATCCATCTGGGATAGACAGGCAGATTTTCTGCTCGAATAGAGTGATTTTCAACTCATGACTTCAACTACTCTGTTAATACTTATGTCATTTGATTCACCACTGGAGGGAAAAAGGAACTCCACGTGGCCCATGACTTACCAGCTTGTAGCCAAATTTGTTCAAGAATTGTCCATAGCTTCATAGGTCCCTGCTTCATTGTGCTGCTCTGCATAGTTATTTCAGACATGGCCTGTTCCAGTCTTGATGCAGCAATGGAAGAGGCTCGTTGTGATCCTAGGAACCAAACAAACAATAGTTTTGTATTTTATACTTCTTTAGGATATTTCTTTGACTCGTTAAGGCAGCAGGTCTGATCCTCCACTCACTGCATCAGTTTTATGTAGTAAGAACTCTAGCTGAATTTTGGCATGACAAACTGGAGAACCGTGTTTTATAAAAGGTTAATTTACTAAAAAAACCCAATAAATTATCCAAGGGCTGCAGCTCAAACAAGCAAATTAAGAGACAGACAGTGATTTTATAAAGGTCTGCTTAGCATTCATCAAGGAAGCAACCATATTTTGCTCATTTAGGAAGCAGCAGTCTAGCACCAAATATCATCCACAAATACCCATTTTATAAGCACAGTCACCATACAATTACAAAATGTGCCCCACTAAGATAAAAAATTCATACAGCATTACAAGGTAGGTTAGCCTCATTCACACAGCACACACATTTCAAGTGACATCAATATTGTTCTCCTGATTTAGAGGCAGTGTGGTTTTTCATTTAACCTTGGGAGCAGAGAGTTCAGAGCTTTGACTATATTAACCTTTAGCATGCACTGTAACATTTACGCAAGAATAAAGTATTTGGCACCCACATCTCTGAGACAAAACATCACATCAAAAGTTGTCCCAGGAGGGCTGCATGGGCAGAGACCACGTTCTCCAGTCCAGCAGATGGGATTATATTGGTGAGCTGACCTCCCAGAGGGGTATCAAGAGGGTGGTAACAAAATAAGAAGCTACAAAATGAGATTTCAGAGTTGGCTTTGTAAAGCTTTGAGAAATAAATATTTTACTATACATAGGATTGAATGTGATTTGATGGTTGATAAGCTCTTTCTCTGGAGAGCTGCTGGGACTGCAGCACTTGTGTTGATTAGCATTACTCTTGAATCTGTCGTTACAGGCTGACCTCACAAACCACAAGATCCTAGAGTTAAAATCCCGCTTTTTCTCTCCCACAGCCACAGGGCATATGCACTTAATGGTCTCTCTGAGAGGGACAGCATGCTTTTCCAGCTGGAGTGTGCTGAAGAGAGGTTGCCAAACCCCACCTCCTCACCAGCAGACCTACACATCACCCTGTGGTCCCCAGCCGTGGTCCCCCAGCCATCTCCGCTCCGCACGCTGAGCAGGGACCCAGCCTCCTGCCAGGCATGAGGCACATTTCTGCCCTACACCTGTGCTTTGTGAAGTGGGACATGGTTAAGCTTATACTTAACCCGAGGTAAGCATGTCATGGCTTGGGAGAGACCACAAGTGCAACTCCAAGCCCAGGACTGCTATGGGAAATATTTGTCCTATTATCTCATCGCTAACTAATGTCATTCATCTCAAGCAGGAGAACTTCAAAACAGGCCTGCAGCAGGCACCTCCCACGGCTCCCTTGGAAAATGCAAATGTGTTCTTCCCAGATGCATTTCTTAAATTCCTACATATTTTCAAAGACATTCCTGATCTAATGTTCCAAGAGATGACAGTGCAGTAATGTAGCAATTACAGCCTTAACGCTATGGGTAAAAGCCATTCAGCTTTGCAGGGAGAATTTATTGTATTTAACAGTTTATTTAACTGATCCACCTTCAGCCTGTTTCACTGCACGAGATTCCTCCCCCTGCCTTGCCCACTCACACTCCTCTCCCCCGTCCCTATCTCCACCTGTGAGAAATTTCACCGAAACTCCCTGAAATTTAAGTCAGGCTAGAGCTGTTTGACACAGGGAAAACAACCAAGCATTTACCCCCAGCCATCCAAAATACACACAGCTTCTCTGCAGTGCAGAGACAGGAAAATGGACACATGAACAGCTAGTGATGTTATTAGGAGAGCTTTGAAGTTAGGGCAGACTTCTTGCCTTCTAGATTGAAAAACTGGGAAAAAATTACATGTGCTTTTTGGATTCTGCAGTCAGCCTAATCAGATTCTTATATTAGCATGCTTTGAAAGCAACTTTCAGTATCACATTTTTCTGCCAAGACTGCCCTCTCCCAGGGAGGCTCTGTGGAGCTGTGTTTCTTGCAAGCACCCATATGTAATGCTGTGCTGTTTGCACTGGGTGGGCAGAGGGGCTGCTGTCTTATTCACATCCTCACAGAGCTCAGGGAAATCCTCTTTTCCTTGCAAATCAGTTCAAGAAAACTGTATCAACTGTAAGGCACCTTTGTGCATTTTGGAGAGCTTCACACACTGCCTAAGTAGATCTAGTTGGAATCTACTAAAGCATCCTTCCCTCACAAAGCAGACTTTACAGAAATATAACAGCACAGTTGCTCTTACAGAAAACCAAGTTAGCTGCTCCTATTCTTATCTTCCTTAGCCCAGTAGAGGCCAATAGGGGAATTTGAGATTGAGACTGATCCTGCCCAGTGCAGTGGGCATCTGCACAGCCAGAAAAATGAGACCTGAGTTACTCAGCGATTTACAGTGGAGGCTCTTTGCACTTAACAGCCCTTGGCATTCCAGTCCTTCAATGTTTAGCTTCTTTTCCTTCTTTTCCAGCCTACACGAGGAAGCAAAATATACTAGGCAGAGACCACACCATCCCTGCCTGGCCTCAGACACAGATACACTCTTTGTTCTAGACTCATACGTGCCAGATGATCGGGCTCTCTTCAACCAGCCCCCACCTCCACTTTTGCCACCGCTGTTCCTGCCCATCTCTGCTGGGATGCTCGCAGGAGTCCTCCTTAGAGCTTGTCTGACCAAGTAAACTCTGTAAGAGAAGGTTTTTGCCAGCCTGGCCCTTCTGGACTGAAAGGGGCTCAGCCATGCCTGAATCTCAGGCAAGCAACACGGTGCCCCTGGGGGTGGGCTGATGGCTACTGGAGCCACAGAAAAGTTCACCTCTAACTCAGGCTATATTCTGAGAGACGAGGTCAGCATGTGTCACACTGGCAGGACTCTGACCTGGGGGTGGCAGGGGGAGATGGAAAAACTTCAAGCAACATTAAAAAAAAAAAAGTATCTGAATGTCTCATTATATCTCTTCCTAAAGAAACATACATCTTTATAGGCTAAAAAAACCTCCCTACAAAACCTGTCTCGCAGAACTTTAATGTCATGCCTCAAAATACATGCAAATGTTGGCATAAGAAGATATCACATCAATTTGTTATTTTAGTGCAGTCATTTTATCTATTTAACAGCTCCACTAGACAGAATATAAACTTTGCATTTTACAATAAAGCCCTCCACATATTTTGGAAATAACTCATAAAAATAACAAACTGATTTTGTTGTGATGAGCTCTGCACATAAGCCATACAAAACATATCTAAATAATTTTAAAGCACTGTTCTAGGGTGTTTTAAGACCAGAAAGACCAAGTTTAATATTTTGCATTTATGAGAAAACTGCTATCAAAATAGAAATGTAGCTCAGTAGATTTACTAGGCTTATAAGAAACACAAAATTCCCAAGCCTAAGTCACTTCAGGCAAAAGCATTATAAGATAAGACTAAATCAGAAAAAGAATGAAACAGCAAGGCAGCTGACTGATATCAGTGAATTTAGTTAGAAACACTGCTTCAGTTAGGAGAAGATGAAGAAAATAAAGAGGAATTAATCTTTCTGGCAGCAAACCTAAAATTCTGGCACAGCAAATAATCTTGTTGTGGTCTAACTGAGGGAGAGGCCAGTGTCAAACCCGGCCAGAGGAACCCCCACCCTTCAGTGATGAGCCCAGAGATGACAGAGCGCCTGCGCATTTCAGCGATGCTGCTGCGTGCTCCCGGGGGATTTCACAACAGAGAGCAGTGCCTGTTCCAACACGATGCAGAAATATCAGACCTCCTCCCTCCTTCAAAGCAGGCAGACACAGCCCCAGCTCAGGAGAAGCACAAGGGTGAGAGGGGCTAGAGCTGTACCCTCCAATCTCCCCACCCCTGTCATCAAAGAGGCTCCCAAGAGGGACAGCAGACTCAGCTGCCTCCCTTCTGCAGATGGAGAACAGCAGCACGAAGAGCCTGCAGGGAAGGGAGCCACAGACCCCTGCTGAAACCAGCCAGTGCCAGCCCCACATTAAGGTGGGTGGTGTAATTTCAGCATGAGCTCCATTCTTACACCCATTGTGGGGGCAACCATGTTAGCATGGAAACCTGGATTCTCAGAGTGGAGGAGGAATACATTTCTTGGCTAAAACCAAACTGCATTCAGTGCAAATCACTTTAGGTGCATGAAAAGCTAGTTCAAAGCTTGTACTTTACATTAATTTGCCCTTTCTGGCAGGCAGCACCATGGCATACAGCACACAGCACAATTAAGACTCAGACAGACCCTAATTCCCTAGAGACCCATGAGACTTTTATGTTAGTTCTTTTTCCTTGTCCAGTTGCTGAGTCTGAGGTTCACTTTCTTTGCAAGTGCTTCTTCCACATCCACAAGGATAGACATCTGATTGCCTAAAAATGCCTCCAAGTTGAAAGGCAAGTTTCTCACATTATCATCTTATTTTGCGTTAGGGTTTTAAAGGAAGTACTGAATATCACGAGACTTATGATAAAAATCAAGTCAGCAGCACTCTCTGAAATCTTCCTTTCCCCCTTATTGCCAAGATCAGCTTTGATGTCTCAGTTATTTCCATCTGACTGTATCTGCTACTGTGAATATGTATTTACCATATAATAAAGCATCACAAGGTTTTTGCACAAATCCCAAAGCAAATCACCATCTAATAGGAATTGACACTCTCACTCAGCCTTCCAAAACCAACAATAGCAGCTGGCTTGATCAGGACATCTAAAAATGATTAAATGGGGAGGCAAGGAATAAAAAAAAAAGAAGGGACGGAGTAATACAGTCCTTGTAAAAGGATAGTGAATTCCCATCTAATACCCTTATGCTCATCTTAGTTTTGTAAGAGAAAGCAGAAACTCCTCTCTGTTTTATGCATGGGGAAGCCACAATACAGGCAAACCATAGGGACCCATTCTGCAGCAGAGCTGGCCATGGAGGCAGACTTGGACCTCCTGACCTACAGCACAGCAACACATGCAGACCCACCAGCCTCTCTAAAGAAAATAAAACATGCATCTCTCACAAAAGCAGGTGTTCAGGACAGGAAAGCACAAATCTTGTTTCCTTACCAGAATCGGTATCATGAGCGTCTGGCAGAGTGAGATGTATTCCATTATGCTTTTTGATTATTGGTGTGTCAATCACAGTACTTTCTTTCTCAGAGCCACTGTAAAGAAACAAAATGGTGTCACCTGGACATCTTTCAGTGAAGAAATGTTCCTCTCAAAGCAGGCAATAGTTTAGCTGCCATGAGAAGTGAAAAATCAAGGTTTCCAGTTGTGTGAGTCATCTTATTGAATGTATTAACACCTACCCCACTGCCAATGGACAGGGAGCTCACAGACTGCCCAGCAAGGGCTCCAGGGCACATGCTGGTATTTAGTTTACTTGGCCAAAGGGAGTCTTTGAAAACTACTGGACAAGATGCAAACTACTGGACAAGAAACGTTGGCAGCTAGAAGTCAGACCAGAGGAGCCCACTAGCAGACCCACATCTAGCAAGAACCACTATCTCTTGGGCTTGTCTGCAGAATAATTTATTCACAGGTCTGCTGTGCTGATCCTTTTGAAACAAACCAATTACCACCTCCTACCCGGGTGCTAATTTCTTCATTTTTTCATTTCAAAGGGCTTATTTTCTCTCCTTCCATCTTTGTCCTGTTCAAAAAGAGGAGGAAGATAAAAGCTACCACATAGCACTACTTTATAAAGCAGGGAACCTCTGGTCTGTTCTACTAGACTTCTGTCCTCACAGGAGAGGCCTTACGAGAGACTCACCAAAAAAAAATCATGTGCCTAACAAAAAAATCACTTAACACAGATCTCCTGAGCCCTCCTGTCACCACATAGCCTGCCATCCCCCAAGGATCAGTGGTGATGATATCTCCTCTCATCATCCATTAAGGAACAAAATACCAAAAGGAAAAGTGACTGCCCTGGCTACTTTTTCTGGCACACTTCCAAGCCTGCAGCTCAGCCTTTGGACAATATTCCTTCCAGGAAACAAGCTGTCAGAGAGACATGATTGGTGTGGATGCTCCTATCTTTCAGTCTGATGAGTCCTTTCATTGGGATTGCACAGAATTCCCTTGAATTTGCATTAATCTAGCAGAAGAATTATCTTGGGACTGCTATTTGGTTTTAAACACAATTATTCTGTTATCACAGAAAACAAAAGCAAAAGATAAACCAAGTCTTGTCTTTCCCAGGTAACAATCTAAGACTGAAAGCCACTTACTGTCATTCATCACAATAGCAATCATATTTACAAAAGCTAAATAACTTTTTACTTGGGCTTTGAAATCAAACATAATTGTTTCTCTAAATGCACTCTGAGTTCTTGGGCACTGCACCCATGGACCAATGGACCAATTGGACTGCACCAATCTCTCTACTTGAATGGTTTTTCCTTGTCTGCCATACTGGTCTCCACACTTATAGCTCATTTGAAACTATCATGTAGTGACAGATAGAAGGGAAAATTAAATTCTCTGTCCTATTACTCAGCCTTACTTAGACAAGATTGACCCAAACATAAGTGCCCTGGCTGGGAGCTGCTGGTGGAACTGTAGGGGCAGCTATGTCTTAGTCCTGTGTAAGCAGGAATAAGGCAGCTGCACTTCCAAATATTATTGCCATGAGGCAAGTGCTGCCTCAATGCAGCAGCCATCACCACGGCGTCACTGTTTAGGCACATGCTGAAACACTGGCTAATACAGTGTACTCCTGCTCTAAAGTGGTGAGATTGGAAAGGTGGTGAGGTGAAGAGATTGGAAAATTACAGGCTGAAAACCAAGTGTAATGCATTGTGCAAAATAGTCACCCCCAATGGCTTTGTTACCCCAGAGAAGGGCTGAAAATTAACTACCCGTTAAAAGCTGCAGCACAAAGCCTTCAGCCAAGAAACCTCTTCCATGCACTATGGAAGGGACAGTAGCCTGATTATTTACTTTCTGTATATAGCACTGGAAAGGCTGACAGCAGGACATTGCCACTCTACTGACCAAGTTTTTGAAAGGTAGTTGAGACAGTGGACAAAATGGTGACAAAAATGCTGAGGGGAACACTTGATTGTGAGACTGCAGAGGCACCGGTTTGTCAGAGAGAAGGCAGGAGGAGACTTGAAAGGGCATATGAATAGCTGCCGGGGATAAAACACTGGGCCTTTGACAGACTTGTTAGACTGTCAGAGTCATGGTAAGATTGCAAACCCAGGAAACTTAGGCCAGAAAAATGCAACTAAAGTGCCATTTAATTGTGTAGGCAATTATCTACTGATTGAACTAGTAAAGAGTACTGGGTGCAACAGCTCTCAGCTTTGCACAAATACAACCTTCTCTTTTGCCAGAGGCCCTTAAAATGACTTTGCCCAAGTCTCACCGGTAAGAATTCCCCTCAAGCTCCTTTGCAAGCCCTACCCAGAATGCTTTACATATTTGTGAGCTGATACTGCTGCAATTTGCTTAATAAAAGGGGCTTCCTGGGTCACTGAATCCAGTCTAAAACTGCAGGTACCAAGCTGATTCTTGTTACCTTTCAAGCAGTACTTCCCCATAAAAAACACCTTATGATGTATTTTTTTGAGAAAGGAAAAAAAAAAAGCCCTGCTGGGAATAGCAGTGAAATACACATTAGAGTTCCTAAAAGCAAAAGCAAAGCAATTTGTTTTGTTTAGGCTTCTATGGCTAAAGCTTATCAAAAGCCTCTAAAGCTATCACATCTTGGGTTTTTAAGTTTAAGAGCCAAAGCACAGCTTGGGATCCAAATGCAGTCCAAATGGCTGAACTAGTTATTTGTCTGTTTTCCAATGTACTCTCTACAGTCTCAGGCTTGCAGCCCCTCCGCAAGAGTAAATCTTCCTCAGTCATAATTGTTCAGTGTGGATTTGATCAGCTTCATGAGGACTATTCATGGGTATAAAGATTATTCATGTGAGAGGTACATGATTGAATCCTTAGCTAAAGATACTAATAGGCCTAAGGAAATCAATGATTCAAGTCTGTAAGAGACCACTGTTGCTATGTAAATATCTTGATTTTTGTGTTTGGTCTGCTGCTCATTAGCTAAACCAACAAGAATTACTAATAATCCCTCAAGGACAACTTGTATATAGACATGTACCATTCTGTACATATTCTTCTGGTGTTTATAAAGCTTATGTAAATGCATACAGGAATTGGGGAAAAGCTCAAGCTACATCACCCTGCTGTCTTGACTGTTGCCATCAAGCATATTGTCCTTCCCATCAAACACAACCCCTACGGACATTATGGGTGAGGGATCTTGGTTTAACATTCCCAAGACATTGTCCACTGGTACCTTGACTACAGTAATATCCAAAGGGGGTGGGGAGGAAGAAAACCCAACTCCGTATCTTCCACACTTTATAAACTTTACCTTTTAGTGGGACAGCAAATGAAAGGGAGGAAACCGGAAACACAGCATTGTTTGAATGCAGATTTACTAGGACAAGGGCAGAGAGAAAGATGCTACATCCTTCCCTTCTTTCCTTCCCCAGTTAGCACCAGGCTGTGCAACCAGCGTGCAACTACAGCATAGGAGTTTGGCAGTGTGCCTTTCCTTGGCTTACTCACTTCAGGACTGTGTCACCCCCACACATTCCTGGGTGGTGCCAACTACTGCAGGCTGAGAACAATAGCTCATGAAAGCTCAGCAGTACTGGGGAAAAAGAAAATCTTCCCTCCATTCTGGACATCCAAATATGGATAGAGATGTTTAGACATTTGGACCAGAAACTTGTGGTTCAAACTGCTTCTTCAATATTCAAATACTGAGGTTTGGTTTTGTTGTTTGTTTTTTGGTTGGTTTTTTTTTTTAATAATGGCTATAAAAATTTTGCCTTTAAAAAAATCACTGCTAGAAATATTACTTATTTTTTAAACAGTACTGTTCATTACCCTTTTTGCAAAATAATCCAAGTATCTAGAAAATTAAAAAAGATAACCGCATTGCCAATAACAAATCTGAACTTGATACAGTGGAGAAAGCCTACCTGTGCTGTAAAACATTGTACACCATCTGCCACATCTGCAACATATGTCTGCATGTCACCAGAGCCTGTGCAGGTCCTTTATGTATCCATTCCAGTTTTACTTTGGTGAAGAGTAAGCTGCAAGATGAAAAAGAATAACTCCTGTTTTATTGGCATCTCATAAAAGTAGAGAATCAGTATCACTCCAGCGAGATCCTGGCAGGCAGCATTTTTACTTGCTTTGTACATTCAGCAATAAAAGAAAACACTGTAGCACAAAACATTTCATTTGGCTCAACTTTGATTCCCCACAAGGAGATGAGAGGATTAACAATATTCCTCAGCTGCAGTCAAATTTGCGTCACAAAGCCGGCAGGATGGTGTTAAAAGCAAAGCATTGCAAAGCTAACAAGGTGAAACATACACTGAATCTCATTTTATTTTGGACAGTATTAAAAACAAAAGAAAAAGGAATTGCCCAGGCTTTCTTGGTCTGGCATCTTCTTTAAGCACTGGCTTATATAATAAATTTCAGACAAAAACCCCAGCACACTTAACATACACAGATAATTATGTAATGCCTCACAGGAAGGAAACACTTTTTCTTAACCCCAGCTGGCAATCATCTCATGCCCCCAGGCAAGACAGCTGATAGCCTTGTACATTCTTGTTCTAGGTGGTGTAACTGCTGCTACTATTCTTATACCTAGAGAAGACGTACTTGCACAGACCGCTGGAATTCAGCAGAATTGGGTCACGCAGAGGTTAGAAGACAGATTTGGCAATGACACAACCTACCACTTGCTGCCAGCATGGCTTTTAACACCATCCTTCACTACACCCATTTTATTTTAATTGCAAAGATTATTTAATTTATTTCTTCTACACTGATGCCATCTTACTTCTCTGCTTTAAATCTTTTCACAAAGTCGAATATCAACACAATTTTAACTCACTTGGTATGGGTAGCAATTAATCCCCTGGAAGCACATATGTGTACATACATGCATGCAACAACAGCTGAATGTTAAAAATCCCAAAAACAGTTTTGTGAATGTGACTTGCAGTCTCATGAGGAATGCAAACTGCTTCAGAAAGAGACAAGAACAACTGCAATATACGATGTTAGAGAAGAATCTGCAGCTGAGTAGGAGATCCTTCACTTGGAATAATTAGAAATCTATTGCCAAGACTGTGTGGTACATATCTACAGGAATGTGCTAAAATAGCAGTTCCATTCAGCATTAACAAAGATTAGGGTGGGCATTTGTGCTTTGGGTTTCTCGTTTGGTTGGTTGGCTTTTTCTGGGGGGTGGGGATGGTAGTGACAAAAATGTAGCCCAACTGTATCATCTGCTACAGTGAAATCTGCTCATGGCTGCTGGTGCAATTTTTGACCTCATAGAAAAAGCATTCAGATTCCTCAGGTACAAACTTTGACTAGGAAAAGAAGATCAAGATTCATAATCAAGGGAATTTGTCTTTGCCCTTTATTATTTTATGTCCTTACTCTATATCTTTGATTCTTTTGTTACTGATCTGAGCAAAACAAATACCGATAAAAACATCATCTGCTCTTATGCTGACCCCCTAACTGAGAGGAAGTGCCTTTATGATTGAGGTATTTGAGGCTGATACACAGACTGATCAAAAATTTTGCTGAGACAAAGATGTAACAGGGGATGCACTGTTAATAAAAACGAGTCTGAATTCAAAGGAGTGGTTAGCAATGAAACTGCCCAGTGATGCCTGCTGCTCTGTATCCCTAGTGAACTGGGCTCATAAGAACAAAGCTTGTCTCAATGCAACAGAATATAGAACCAAACACTTGTGTACAAGGAATATACATCACACTACAAGATGGGAAGTTATACCCTGGAGTGCAACGGTATTACAAAGGACATGAAGTTCCTGAGCAACAATGACGTTAAGATGTTGAACAACCCTTAGCATCCATATAGAGAAATGCAATCAGGTAGGAGCTGAAAGATGTGGCTATTCCTGATCACAGCATCAGCAAGACACTTATCACAATCCTGTTTCTAGTTCCTGCTCTGTGATTCCAGAAGATGAATAAAAATCGGATACAGTTCAGAAAATGGTTATGCAAGTGATCTGAGGGCTATAAAAACGTATTTCATCAGAGGCTGAAGAGGCTCCGCTTATTTGGTTTAACCAAGAAGCAGCAAAGAAATTATTTTGCCCCATCCTGCAAGCACATATGTGGAGAAGTATTTCATTGTGAGTCTTTGATCTAAAAGAAAAGATACCAGAGAATCTAAGAATTTGTTGGAAGCTGAAACTAGTCAAATGGAAATTTTATTATAAGTAAATGCATTCACATAACTATCAAGGAGAATAATCTTTGCAGCAACTACCTTGTGTGCTCAGTAAATTCCGTAGTCATTAAAGCCTTTTCAGCAAGGCAGGATAACATCTGGAAAGCAATGGAAGTGTACAAACAGAAGCTGTGGCTTTGACGCATAGGCTCTTGAGTGAGTTTCTTTGGACTGCACTGTGCAGAGGGGTGAGACTGTTGCCTTTCTTCTGGAAATTATTAAAAATATTCTTTTAGCCCCAGAAACAAGCATATTGAACAATTTCTGCTATTCTAAGCATACAAAATAATTACAAAACCCCTACAGACTTTCAAAATGAAAGACCTTCAAAAGCAGTGTACAGCCCTCCCTGCAGCAGAATGGTGGTCAAGAAGACTGAGGCCCAGAGACAGTCATATTACATCCCTGAATAACACCATGCTTTGGAACATGGTAATAGACCACTCAGTATTAATTAAAGAGAAGAATCTAGTAACAGTCAAACTCAGGGGCAGGCGGGTTACATTAAGGGTTCTTTCTCCTTTTCACATAAGTAAGGACATAGATAGCTTATCAGCAGGCAATTAAAATCACTACATTGTATATTTAAACATTGTATTTAAACATTAAAAATACAAACCAAGCATTTCATCACTCTGCTGTTTACTGCTTCCAGTGAGTGTATATCAACTGCTTTGGATGAAGACACAATGTTCTATCTCAGGAGAGAGAACAACTAATGAATTAAGGGAAAACAACAAGTCTCTCACAAAAACATAATGAAGCCACAATACTATCATGAGTCATAAGGCATGGGCATACTACAGGATCTTGGAGATACCATGCTCTACTAGCTGTTGTGGTAGTTCACCTTGGGAATAGTGTCATCCATGTTATTGTGCAGCCTTATAATAAACCAAACCAAAAGACAAATGGAAAGAATATAAGAAGCAAAAGGAATCAAAGCATGCCAATGGCAGTAGTAAGCAATGCAATTAAACTTGATAACTAAAAGGTGGAAATACAATCAGGATATTAGGCTGCATGCACTATACACTGTTAGTATTTCTCGGTTTCTAATAACAGGGAAAGTAGATAAATACATAGAGAAAACACTGAACTGAAGTAGTATCACTTATCTCAAGCTTATAATTTTATTACTAAGCTAGCACTCTTGCTACACATAAATCTAATGAGTATTGTGTCATATCAGTGTCTGTGCACAATTTCAGGGGCATAAATAAAAATTACTTACACACAACAAAAAACAAAAACACCACAAAACAAACCCACCCAAACCCAAACCAACCCCCCAACCCCAAACCCCACCCAAACCCCAAAAACAAAACCCACCCCCCCCCACACCCAAACCCAAACACCCCCAAAACACCCCCCCCACAAAAACCCCAAAACACCCAACCAAAACCCCCAGGTCTCACCTTATTTTATTTTCTTAATATCATTGTACATTTGTATGATGCTTGTAGTATTAAGCAGTGTAGACTTTTAAAAAGATTCAGCATATAAAAACAGCCCCAAGATTATCAATATAGCCATTGGTAATTCTATTAGCCTGTGAATATGAAAACAGATTTGGGCTAAAGCAAGCATATAAATTGCTACTACATAAGCATAGGAAAACAAAGCAAAAAATACACAAATTATTTTTGTAATGTGTATGATTTCACAGTCAGTAACAAAGGAAAATAACCAGTACTTAGTCTTGATATGAGACTCTAAGCTCCCTGTCTTAGAAGAGATTTGCTTTAACAGTGCATGTGGCCAGTATGCAAAGGCTTTTATTTCCTGATGTAACACCAGGCTCCTGCCACAAGCAAACACACCATCTATCACTCTATCACATTAACACTAACTATGGCAAATTGAAATCTGCATACAGTCACATTTGGTGAGACCTGAAGCTCTGAAAATTCAAAATTAGGTTTCCCAAGTATAAAAATTTCAACAGTATAAATTACAGGATCACTACAATATGCCACATCTTGACAAAAAAAGGTAGACTGGAATCCTGGAAGACCTACAAAAATTTTCAGGAGCAAGAAAGCTACTTGGATGATTTGAGAAGGCATTCAACATTTGTTTTCATAAAGACTGATTTCAGTTGCTTGCACTCATGATGTCTCAAGGCCTGACCAAATACACCTATCGAGCACTTCCAAGAGTTCTTCTAATCCTACACAGCTAAATACTTAGCCTTTAAGTTTTTTAATACTACCCATGAAGAAAAGAGGCAATTCCTTCCATTCATGGGCAATTTAATTACTGAGGTTTAATAGCTAATATTTATTATCAGAGGATTTCACAAGTGCATATGGTGTACTATAAATGCTTTTGAGCACATCTGTGGAAGTTGTAAGTTGCTATATATAGCAATAACCAATTGAAAGCTTTATGGATGCTCTAGGACTCTATTAAGATTTATTAATCAGTTAATTATTGGGACTTTTAAAATCTGCTTTTAAATGGTTCTTAGTATCAAATGTAGCCCTTGGACTATACATTTATACAGCATCACAGTGGGATCTGTGTCTTATCACTTGACAAGCAATAAATACTGCCAGTATTTATTATATATATACTATAACTCATTTTAAAAGGTTGAGAGACTAAATTAGGACTAATGAATATTATGTAGTCATTTTTCTATATATTTTGCCATTCACGGTCTGCTTAAAACCCATCCAATTTTTCAGAGCTTATCAGCAGCTGCTCAAAGATCTACACATCTTTGAGCTTTATCAGATCAGTGCTGTCACTCCCTGAAGTTTTTCATTATTTACCCAGATTTGTCTACCTACACACACAGCTGCTGGATTATTTTGGATGCAAAGGAAATGCAAAGGAAACAAAGCAAACCACCAAAGCATGCAGCAGTGTATCTCAATTCACCAGACAATTGTGTACATTAGCATGAAGATACTGACCTTCTCCAATTAATAGGTGTACTTTGTTCCTCTCTTTTGTTAAACGACAGGATGCACGTGCCTGTTTGTTTGTTTGTTTGCCGCGAGAGCAAAACCAGTGACAGCTCCAAGAGCAGCAAACACTGTGCCTGGCTGAAGGGGCAAGGAGCAGCAAAATGCCACTGGACAGCAGAGACCAGCTCACCCTACTACCTCTCTGAAGTCCAGATACACATTCCACACCAGCTCCAACGAAAAGCAGGGGACTGCCACAACCTGGAGTATGCCTTCCGAGGAGCTGTGAGGCATGGACTCAAACCCCCAACACTTTGATCACTAACTCTTGAATCAGTTTCTTCTCCTTTAAGGTAATGGATACAAAAGGAGGATACAGGTGAATACAGGACACAAACTGATCTAACAGAGCTGGAAAGAGGATGAGAGACAAGAAAAATGATCAAAGTTTTGGAATGCTTTTGATATACGAAGATAGTACACAGACTTCTCAGCCTGAAAAAGAGGCTGACAGAAGACATGACAGATTGATAAAATCATTAATAGCATGAAGAAGATCAGGAAGTCAAAGCAATCTGTGTTGTTTCAATGAAAGAAGGAATATCCAATAAAGCAATCAAGCAGTGGATTTAAAATGAGCAAATGAAGTGCTTTTTCATACAACACAAAAGTAAAGTGCAAAACCCATTGCTGCAGGATGTTCTGGAGCAGACACATAAATATGTTCAAAAAGGGATTAGATAAATTCACAGATGACAGGCCCATCAAGGGCATTAAAGACAATCTAATGCAACCTCTGGCTCCACAAGCCTCTGAACCAATCTGCTGGCAGAAGCAGGGATCACATATGAGGGTAGGATCATCCTATCGCTGTTTCTAAATGCTTTTCCCTGTGCATTCACCAGATGCCCTGCTGAAGCCAGACAAGCCCTTAGTTTGATCAAGAATGGCCACTCTTACATTTTGATATAGGAACATGACTACAGCCCATGTTCTTTTTATAACCCAAATTGTCTAGTCTTGTTTTATCTGCCAGTGGAATTGTAGTATCTTCACAGAAAATCAGTTACTCAGTTTCCCAGTTACTGAGTTTAGCTTCAGTGGTGAGTCACCTATACAAGTCAATTAGATAATGGATACTCTTTCACCACAACTGCTATGGTTTCATTAACCTTCATACAATACCTGCTAATGCCCCAGTCAAACTATCAATAAGAAAAAACAGGAGGCAGAATTGTAGAGCTGCTTTTAATCCCCTGTGTTTTTGTTGATAAAATCAACATCAAAGTTGCTGTCTTCTCAAATAACTCTGTGCTTCTTGCAGTCTCCTGACATTTAAGGGCACATTCTCTAGTTAAATTAATGCCAGCAACTCTGACTGCAACCTCCTTTTATAACTTCATGCTGTGCCATGTTATCTATCACTTTCCCAACAAAAATAAATTGATCATATACTTTTACAGACATACAGTCCTCATTTTTATGGCTCCCTGCCCATTTAGCCCCCAATATGAACAAAAAAATAAAAACAAGAAATCTGTCCCCATGCCCATAGAATTACTGACTTCATCTTCCTAGTCGAGGGAAATTAGTAGACTCGGAGCTGCCACCTCCTCATTTAAAGAACGTAGGGCCCAGAGATCAGTCCTGCATGACAACAGCAATTCAGCTAATGTTGCTCCACAAACCACAACCACTACAGCACGGGCTGAAAACAACTTCCAGGGTGGTAGATTCTAGCCTATTTAGAAGTTAACACAATGGAGACAATTTGCTAGGCTTAGCCTTGTGGCACAAGGCACCTAGATGGTTCTTGATTATAGAGAAGGAAGGAAACATAAGAAGAGGTGATCAGGAAAGCCACGATCACAGATGCACCTGATAGAGAAGGGCCTCCTGTCAGTCAGATGAAGGTCCTGCCCAGGGACTATGCTCCGTAACTGCACAGACCCAAATGCCTCTTCCAAGACAAATGTATCTGCAGCCAGACCAGCAACCTCATGCACTTATTTCAGCATTCAGGTCTATCAGATTCACTTCGGATACACAGAGCAACTATGATACTATGAGTATTTATGTGGATTCAGAAAGTGCCCCTTACAATGAAAGGGGGTCTTGTAACAACCTCATTTATCTGCTAAACCCAGGCCAATTGTCACTTGAAGGAAAAGCAACAATTAATTAACAGTCTGGAAAAAGCTAGCTGATTTGCTTGGAAAGAAAAAAAACCAAGACAATGAAATTCTTTTTTATCATCACTTGGCTTCAGTATCAAGACATATCTAGTCATACCTAAGAAAAGGTGGCACAAAAAAGGGTGGTAAGAATTGTCTGTGTTTCTTCTACTTAAGTCATTACTTTTGAATCCCAGACTTGTGGTCTTTTGCTTTTTATTAAGAATATAGGAAGGGAATTGTTAGCAGAGCTTATAAAAACACTTGTCTCACCCTGTGTTACATAGGATCCTTTGGGTGATACACCTGAAAAGAGCTTTCATCTTCCTGTCACCCTGAGGAGGAACTGCCAACAAAACAATTTTGTACTATCACAAATCATATGTATTTTGGTCCATACCTTGCCTGAATAAAGACAAAAATAATTTTCTTAGTTCTAAGTTTTACAGCAAAACCTGGAAAAAAATTCCTAGTTTTGCTATGAAGTACATTTACATCAAATTTTTATTTGTAATGTAAAAATAGGTGTCCTTTGTTAAAACAGTGTATTAAAATTTTCCCTTGTAACACTTCAGCAGATGCTAAACTGAGGTTTATTCTGCAAGTCTCCCCCAGCATCATTTTGTGAATTTTTTTTCTCTGACAGACTCTACCTACATGAAATATTCCCTATTGTGCTGGACACGGTTATGAACACATCTGAAAACCAGGGCCAGGTCTTGGGCATTCAAGGCTAGGAGCTTAGAGGTCCACCTCCTATTTAATTTCAAACATGGATTCAGTAGGAGTTCAGTGCATAGCTTCTACATCCAGCAGATCCAAGCTCTCACAACTCAGATGATTCTGTGGTGCAGAGTCTCCTCTGAGGGTGGAAAAAGACACCTATGCGGCATTGTGGAAATGTCAGTGAGATCTCAGGGGTGTTCTGGAAACAGTGGTCCCCTGTATTTCACCCAAGGGGCAGCATGGCAAATATCCTATGGCTTGGGCTGGGGACCTGGGAGAGCCACACTCCACTCCTTGCTGTCTCGCATGGCTTCTTGGCCAGTTTTGGGCAAGTCAATCCAGGCCGCTGTGCTTTAACTCTTCCAACTGCAGAGCAGATAACAGGAATGACCTTTGCAAAGCATTTGGAGAACTAGGTTCTTCATCATCGCCTGCCCCATATCCTTTACATTTAATCTCTTAATACTGCTGCTCTCAACTTCAGAGTTATTTGTGGACAGGAAGGAGAACAGGTTGAGTTCTTCTGTAACTGACATCACTTTTAAAATACCTTCTCATCAGCTGGGCCTGATTCTTCAGAATTTCATCAGATGTGCCCCCTGAATAAATTCAGCCAGCCCTGATTAAATAGGAATTCATTTGGAAGCAGAGCTGAGAACTATCACGCTGCCACAACCACTGGAATAACTCTTCATTTACAGAAAGGAAAAAGGAAACCAAGACTGGGGTCTCTGAGACTAGGGTCTAGCTGAGATCCTCCCAGACAAGGAAAGAGCATTAACAGACTAAGCTGAACACCTAACGTGCTGCCAATACTTTCTATCCCCAAAAACTGCAGAAATGGATGTTTCACTTATATTTCTAAGCGCTTGTATTTTTCATAAAAGCTTCTACTATGTGTAGTTTAGGCAGCTTTTAGAGGAAAGGATACCAGGACTCTGGCTAATAAAGTAACACTCAACATCAACCTCCAAGTCACCTCAGTCTGCAACCAAGAACATACCCTCTGTTTGGAAACATATGTCTGAATCCTGATCCACATATTTAAAACAGAGTGAAATACCTCCTAATTAACCTAGTGTCAAGGTAATAAAAAGTGATAGCATACTCTTATTATGGATGTATAAATTATGCAACAAAATACAGTAAAGCAGAACCCCATAAAGGATTAATAAAACATTTCTACCCAACTTGACATATTTATTAAATCTTGCATGTTACTGATACTTAGAGCCAGCACTCTGAAACTGCATCATGCCCACACTGTATTAGTAAATTAGAACCACACAAAATTTGGCTTTACTATAAAAACAATAGCATAAAATAAGCTTTTATTTTTCAAACTGCATTATGCAATGTTAGTAAACAGACCTCCCTCTTTTTATGATTTTTATCTGGAGCAATATAATTTATGCCACCATGGCACTACTACAGTAATGCACTTGTAAGAGGTCTCCATCTTTAAGCATGAGTCCTGCTGAAGTCAAGAAGCCAATTGCTCCTCTCCTTAAAACTAAGCGCATGCCTAAGAACTGTGGTAGATCCAGCTCTTCATGAGGACAATGATATATGAGATTCTCCCCTAACTGCTTAACTTTGCAGAGGACGAAGTATTAACATGAGTAACACCAGAAGGGTCAGAGTTTGCTGATATCTAGTGTGCACTGGCTGCATGTCTCAGCAGAGCTGAAAAAGGTGGAAATCAATCTGCCAAACAGCACTGAGTTTGACTATAGAATACTGGTTCTGGGGCACATGTGGGGATGTTTCAACCTACGTTCTGGCTAAGACAACCCACCATATACTTATGACAGTTCAGAGGCAGTGCTTTTTACAAGATGAGCTTGTTCAGTAAGATATGGAAGAGCAGGTTGCTATGCCAGCCTGAAAAACTATAGGGAAACACCTCGTTAGAAGGTGAAAGAAGTGACTGAAATGCAGACATACAAAAGCTCCTTCATTTCTGAAAAAAGGCCAAAAAAAAAAAATCCAACCCCAAAACCAATCTCAAAAAAAACCCTAGAACAAACTTGTGTTTTGATAAGCAGACAGAAAACTGCTGGCTTCACCAAAGGAAATTCCAGAAAAAGAAATGGCTATTTTGCTACCATCGGGAATCATATCTGTCCAAGCCTGCAAAGCAAAACCACAATGTAACTGCAGCCTGTGTCAGCACCAGCAGCAGCTGAACACATTAGAGCAGTAACAGCAGCAGGAAGACACAGGAGCATGACATTTAATGCAGAGCTAGGGACCAGCCTACAGACTCAGGTCTGTGCTTCAACAGACAGATGTGCTGAAGATCAGCTACTGCAGTTTCACTCAGTCCTTCACTGGCACAGTTAAGCTAACCTAACAAAACCTGTGTTACCATTTGGCTCAACACAGCACACTGACTTACAAAAACCAGGCAGACAAAACTGTATCCATGGCAGTGCTGGGTTGCATTTTCACCACAGACAGTGTTTTGAAGATGCACTGAATTTCCTTATAAAGTTCTTACTTTATAGCTCCTTTTCAGTATGTTCAAGGCTAATTTTAGAGTCAGGATTTGTAGCCCTTAATCCCTGTCAGGTTTGAGACCATGCAGATTGGCTTTGGCACTGATGGCACTTTTTGCAAGGCTGTTTCCCCCCCTCAATACATATTCCCCACAGATCTCAGGCCAGACAGCTGAACTGATACTATCATAGCTCTCCTTAACCACTACTCTGACATAAAAACTCAGAATATAACCATGAACCGCTCGGTATGTTTCCAGCCATTTTCTTCCTAGTAATTTCCCAATTATACACATCAACCCAAGGACATTGCTGACTTATAGAACCCAGTCCCACAGCTTGCATCCTTGACTACAGTGTCAGGTTTTCCCAGCAGAAAGCTGTGCACAGTCCAGCTGAACACTAACATAATTAAGGATCTTGCAGGCTGTTTATTAAATGTGAATTGCACTGTTGCCCGTATGACTCCAGAAGGAACACCTTACACCGTACAAGCAAGGTGAATCACCACTCACCAGTAACAATGAGCAGTCTCAACCTGTTAGAAATACCCAACAAATTTCAATTAGAACTGCCAACAAAAAATAAAAGCCTTGAGAGAAAGGTGAGAAATATATATGCATGGTAAAAGAAACAAACCAAACCAAATTGAAAGTAAAAAGAAAATCCATGGCAGATTGAACCTAAAATCAGATTAATGGATTATTTTTCTGCAATATATTACACCCCAGTGTGACAGGTCTTCCAGATGTGCTGAGAGAAGATGACACAATATTATGGATCTAAAGCACTGCATATGTGATAAAAGAAAATCCTTTGAGAAAACATGCATAGTAATTACATTTTAAACATTCAAAAATATTTGGCCTTCTTTCAATAACAGCCTGAAAAAAACCCTTAGTGTAAAACTGCAAATACAATTTAAAGGATGGCTGGAATTAACCAGGTCTGACTGCTGAAAAACAGGTTTCATTTTGCAGTACAGTGTAGGTGATTACTGGTTTTTTGGTTTACTTTTGTGTTCTTCACCCACCCACAGAAGGTGGGGGTTTTTTTGAGACACAGTCCAGCACTTAGCAACCACTGACCTTTTCAAATTTCTTCACAACAGTGCTTTTAAAACTGAACTCTGTTCCAAAATTCAGAACTAACAGCTGTAATAAAACAGGTGAAAAGAACTAAACATTCAGGGTCCGACAGTGAGCTGAAGGCAATCAGCTCTGTTCAGCTAAAATGAAGAGATTTTTTTTCTTTTTAAACTAGCTGAGGATCTGGCACTCAAACTTCAAATCAGAAAAGCTCAGGCAGCTTCAACTCCCTAGAAACGAGCGTGCATCAGATAAACACAGAAATGAAGCGCAGGGGCAGCGCAGTTTGATCAGCTTGTATGACCCCCTACTTTATACCCTTAAATAAACACTTAATTTGCAGAATTCTAGCCTTCCATACTTCCACAAGGATTCTGCAAGTGACAAAAATAAAGGAACAGAAGCGATGATGCATAGCAAGCCCCAGCCTTTTATAGGGAAGAGCTCCATGCTTTCCTTTCTCCTTTGTAGAGAGAAAGCCCATGTGGAAATGCCTAACTTGCATGGACTCCAAGTGCTGATCTGGAAGAGCCTTGCAGCACAGCAGCCTGAGGTCAATCTCTGCACCTCAACATCTCAGACAAGGAGAGGCACAGAAAGAGGCCAGACTGAACTCACTGAAATCTGAACACTATGAAATCTCCATGTGTATCCAGTTCTACATATCCTGTTAACTCAGTGTAGAGCTCTCTGCAGAGTAAGAGATTGGAGCACACTAGGATAAATCAGAAGAGTGTATTTATAAATCTGTGCCTTCTGATAAGTTAGCAGCATGTACCAGTTTTTTGTTTTTTTTTTTAAGTAATTTTGAAGGGGAAGAACAGATATCAACCTAAAAGCATTAAGAGTAATGTAACTGTTCTGTTTACCATTTACCACTAGGCATAAAAAACACTCTGCATTAATGTATGCCTTTATTTTCCCACTTAAAAGGCCATGATACAGACCAGCTAGAATTCAGAGCTCACAATCTAATTTCTGTTTCTCTTCTTTTCTAAGCCAATATATCCAGAACACAGGTACAGTGCTCTTCTCCATTCACACAACACTGAGGTCACTGTATTTTCATTAATATGTCCACACCTTTCCTTAAGTACCTCACTAAAAAGATATCCAAAAGCCACTGAGCAGACCTCCATACACCAAGGCAACTGAAAGTACTCAGGCGCTCTGCTGACCTGATTGACAGTTTTTCCTCCAGAAAGCTTAACAGAACCTGTCATTATGTATGTGATATACCCTACCATAATTAATTCCCTCAGGGAATGACATCCAGAGGAAGCATGGTTCAAATACATAGCACGCACCAGAAATTTGACATTTTGAAACAGACTCCCAACACCAAGATGCATCTGTGGAAGAGCTGATATTTTTATTTTCCTTTACTGTAGATATATGGCATAAACTAAATCCTGTCATAAAAATACTGGCTTAAAAACTGCTGAACCATAGAGATAAAAATCAGTGTTCTTCGCTCTTGAACAGATTTGATTTAATTTGTTAGAAATCCAGAAGGTGTTTAAAATTACCACATGCCATTTAATATACGATGAAGTAATAGCTTCCTTCAGCCTCAGTGGAAAATATTCAAAGCACTAATCTTTTTTAAAATAATTACCCTGTTCATCAGGCTTCAGCTCAAGATGACTCCAAGAAGAACTGAAACGGTAAGGCTGGCTATGAAAGCCTCAGTATATACACAGATCAAGCTGAATGGCAATGAGACACTGATGGTGTTTGTCAAGTCAAAGGCCCAAACTGGGCTAAAATTAGAAATGAGCAGGAAGGGCAAGAGCATGTGAGTATCTAGTCCATCTGCCATATAAAAGGGTCTTTGAAGACAAAAATGTAGGAAGGGTGGGTAAGGATGCTGGCTGAATGAGGCAGCTATAGCAGTGAATTATTGCTTTCATACACACAACCTGTGGTTTTGACTCAGCCATGAGTTGCTCTGTGTGGCTACCCAGGAAAGTGAAGCCACACACAGAAAAGGGAAAGTTAGTGGCTGACATAAAGAGCTCAGATAGCTTACTGCTACCCTGCCTCACAAGTATCTCACTTGCCCAATCCATGCACAAGTATCTCACTTGCCCAATTCCAGGACAGTGCAACTATATCCTTACTCAGGATAAATGCAGTGTTTCCTACCCACAGGTCAAGGATATCCTTCATCAGCTTGCATGAATGATTCTTTCCAGCAGAAATGGCAACATAAAATCCAACATGCTGACGAAATTGTACTGCAAATTACATCCTTAAGGTCAATTCCTGTACACAGTATTCAGGATAACAGTCAATAAACTTCTTGGACATCTTTTTCCTGGAGGCCCTAGAGATGTTAGTTAAAGTAGAGTGACATGTGAGTTGCAGTGCACTTTTAGCATAAATGAGACAGAGAAGGAATTAATTTGGAGAAACATCAGCTCTGCTGGAAGCTGACAGATTCCTAATGCATCAGATTTGTGATTGCTTATGACATGACTGATATTTTTTTCCAGTGTTTTTCTTCCATTTTGTTCCTTATTTATAATGAGGTTCTATAGTAGTGACATTTGGCAGATTTGATAGAGATACTGGCTTTGCCATTAAATTTTCCCCAATCCCTTTCTGCTCCTGTTCTAGGTCAAGATCACAGCTCTATCTGTCAGGACTCTCCAGGCACAAGTTTATTTTTCATGTAATAGCTACCATTCAGTCAGTGCCAATGCAGACTCTTTCACATGATTCAAGCTACCCGACCAGTTTCATTTCTCCACTGAAAACTAAATAATAATGCGATGTGCTTGATTGACTCAAATCTGCTGAAGTCTGCGCCAATAATCCCTGCAGATCTGTGTGCTTCAGACTGCCATCTCTTTTGAGCAGTTTGCTGTTTCCAGTTGATACAAATTCTGGTACTTATGTTCAGGATTACAACCAATGGACAACTGAAGCCTCAAGTACAAAAATACCACTTTTGCAAAGCCACTGCATCACAACCACCACAGCACATGTAATGCCCAAATCCATAGAAGCTACCATGGAGACACTATTTAAGTTGCAAAACACATCATCTACTTGGTTTGCTCTGTAACACAGTTTACAGAAGTTAACCCAGCAAAGACCACCTTGGGAAATGCATTAAACCACTGAAACATTTTGCCTCCATGTAAGCTGTGCGTTCCCTCTAGTTAAACCTGCTAATTGCACTGACAGGGCAGCCTGACGTGGCTTGGTACAGCTCTGCACCACTGCAATCTGCTCCATCCCAATTTAAGACACCACGTTTCACTGTGGGCAGCATCTGCAGCAGCACACAGCTCTGCTCAGATATATGAACCCTCCCTGGATAAACAATGCAACTGTGACACTCCCTGTGTGTGAAAAGCCAGCCAGGGCACTGGACTCATCCCTTCCTCTCTCTCCCATGGGCTGTGCCTCAGGACACAACCACTTGTCAAATTTTTCTTTTGCTGCCATCAATGAAAGTTAATCTTACCTTGTCAAATGAGTCATTCCATGGTTTATTACTGCTTCTCAGGAAGCAGGCCTAAATTACAAGAGTGGAAGAAATACTATGACTGCTCTAAATTGTGTCTCTGCTTGGATCCTCAGGCAATTCTTCTGAAGTTTTATAGCACAGACCAGTCCCCAAATCACCTATGAATACATTTTTATGAGCACGGTGGACTGGCAGAAGGAGAAAGGGACAGCCCTAAAAGCAGTGATTACAGAAGCATTTCAGGCCCCTGTATCCATGGAAGGGAGCTTTACAACTGCTGTATTACTATCTGTTTTCAACACTACCACCGTCCTGAAGGGAACTGTGATCTAGAGCTTTGGGAATTTTGTTCTAGAAAAACCCAAGGGATGAACCTGTCCAATCCACAAGCATTACTTTGTTGACCAGCGATCACAAGAACACTTATGCATAAGACACCACACAGAAACTGCCGTACTCTTAGAGCTGCTAATACCAGAACATAAAGTTAAATGCTCTTAGGAAAACTAAACAGCAGAATGAAGCCTCAAACTTACTGCCTGCATTAACTCATCCTATAATTATTTATTAAAACAGAAAGGCAAAAGTTGAGTTCTTCATTAATAACCCTAACCAGAACTGTGCAGCAAAGATAGAAAATCCAGCCAGTTCTACTATTTTTAGAATGTTCTATTATGGGATTTAGTGCTGTAGCTGATTTAAGGGAAGCAAAAAGTCTTTCCAATCATCAAATGAAAGAGGTAGATGCATTTACATATGGCCAGCTTTCCTTAACACTTTGAACTAAATTACTTTTATTTGGAGCTTTTAAGATTACATTTGTACCCTTAAGACTCAAACATTTTAATACCCATCCCATCCCTTGTTATGACACTAATTTATTTTAAATGAAATGTAAAACCCAAGTCTTAATTAGCTGACGATATTAAGGAGCCTAAGTCACACTTCTTACACAGGTGCTAGCTTGTATGATATGGTAAAACTCCAGCTCTGTTTTCTACATTTTGGTTCTCTACAACCATCTTGTCAACTTCAATTTGCAGATTGTTCTTCCTAACTTCACAGCCCAATCTGATACATACTATTGGTCCCTGTTAAGCAGCTGTTCTACTCTTTCCCCATCACAGCTGCATTTCACTGGTGTACAGACTGATTACAAAATGTTTATGTCTCAGGGCTACTGGGATATTCAGAGAGAATATCATTGCAAGGAGTCTGGAGCTGAAATGGTTTACCACAGTTATACACCATCTAGGAAATGTGCTTTTGCAAAAGAACAGTCGTTGGAAAAACAACCTCTCACTCTGCAGAAGAGATGAATTACCCGATTTTCTGAGTTACAGGAACAGCCCCTGAAAACTACATAAAAATTTCAGATGGATTTTTCTACCTTCCCTCAACTCCAAAGAACAGATTTGCTTTCTCGTACTCTTTTCCCTTCTGTTTTCCACACCTCCATTTCCTTGCCTGGTGATTCAAATACTCTGCCAAATGGCGGAGGGTTAGTGGGAGCAAATAGCTGTTGCTTGAAAGAGGAAATACAGTGCAAAAACACACTTAGTTTTGTTGGAGGCTCATAATGTGAATTGGTGATTCACCAGCCATTTGAACAGAAAGTTACCAAACTTTAGAAAACACAATTCACAGACAACAGAAGAGCAGGTTAGCGATCGCTTTTAAAAAACAGCACTTTTTTAATTTATGAAGCCAGGATAAGGAAACTCACAGGCAGACTGTCCAAACAATCACAGCTGTGGGGCCATTGCTGTGCTTTCAGCTTGCTTCGGCAAATGCCATGCTTTCTTTAAAAATGTCTTTCTGCTCCTCATAAAACATCCGTTTGGCAACAGAAAAGCTCTACGTTGAAGTTTTACAAGACCTTTTTATTAATAGAATAGTAATTCTTTCTGCTGTTATTTAACCAGACTGTCACTTTCAGGCTAGAATTTCTGTGAAAACCTGAGAAGTGCAATTCCCTGATTTCCAAGAGAGGTGCATTCCTGCAGGCCTTGCTCAGACCCCAGCCTTTTACCTCCCTCCAATATGTGAAGGTTTTGTTAAGATGTGCTGATTACCACTTGCAGCATCCCTCCTTTCCTTCCTTTCTCGTTCTGCTAGGATTTGTTACACATGCAAATGAGCAGATAAGACACAGAAACAAACAGTATGCATTTATATAGTCTTCACTTAAATGCCACAAACTGTCTCCTTTCCCAAGGTGGTGTGCAACTTCCTACAGATCTGCATCCTCTGCACCTGTCTCCCAGTGCAATCTGTCTCTGCTTTCCCCCAGCCATCCCTCCTCCCAGTGCTGCTGCCATGTCCCCATGTGCTGTCCCCGCTGTCCCACTGGCAGCTGCCAGCCCTGGCACCCCATGGCTCAGCTCTGCCTGCCCCCTCCAGCCTTGACTCAGCAGGCTGCTTTTAGAAAACTTGCAGAAACTTCTCTACAGGACTTCTAACTCACTGTCAAAACTTGTTTTAAATCAGCCAGTATTTCCAAAAGTGTTCAAGGTATAAAAAGCCCAACTGCATAATCGCCATTTCTTTAAGAAAACAAGTTAAAAAAGCAGGAATATAATTAGAACATTTCCATTTGAAGGCAAATGGAGCAAGTCCCTCCATAGGTTTTAAGAAAAAAAACAACAAGCCCACACCAAAAGCAAACAAATGAAAATTTCTAAATATGTTTGAAAATACAGTAGTAGCTGTTAAAACACCATTGCACACAAAACTGATAAATAAGCACATTTCAGGGTTGGATCAGAAACTGATGTCCTGCTCACTGGAAATACTCCTTCACTAGCTATAAACTTTGTTTTGTTACTATAGTTACTGTCACTACAAGTGGCCCTGACTAAGGCATGAAGTATTTGTTATATAAAACCTCAACGCAACTGCAGCCTTAAACTCAGAAAGTACCAGCTCTGTGCTCAGTCCCCTTTGCAAATTCTATTCCAAGCCCAAACTCAAAATGCTTTCATGCTGAATAGGGAGTGCTCTTGAGCAGCAGTTTAACAGCGCTATTTAAGTGCTGAAAACAACCAACATTGTTCACGACACACACTACAACTGTGACGGAATTTAGATGGACTGTGCACAGTGCAAGGGGAGCAGTGACTTCCTCCCTGGAGACTTAATGCTCGTAGCAGTGGCTGAGGTACAAGAGAAACCAGCAATCAACCTTAATAAAATTTGCTGACTGACCATTGAATTTGATGGGGAAAAATGCCTGGAGCCTGAAAGTGCACCATGTAGAAAACACATTCTGCACTACTGCAATCTTTTTTTATTTTATTATATTTTTATCAGCTTAGTTTGATGAAGTTTAACATCTGTAAGAAATATGCTCTCTTTTTTGGCTTTGAATATATTCTGGTTTCACATAATTTTCTTCTTGTTCTTGTGGGGGATATTTTCAGCAAGACAAACTGCTATTATGGATAATCTTGGAAAAGCAGCTTATGAGATCCCCAGTGAAAACAGGGAGATGACAGAACCTCACTTTTTAAGGTAGTCAGCTGATGCTGATACTCCAGCACAATGTGCCAGTCTGCTTCAGGACATCTGCACCGTTCTTAGCTGTGCTTTTTTCCCCTGCTTGGGTACGGTAAAACAGTGTGGCTTTCCTTCTCTTTAGCTTGAAATCCAGACACTAAGCGTTTTCTTAAAAGGCCAACAGCCCACACAGAACATGCTCACCAGTGACTGTAAGCACTAAACAAGTGCCAAGGTCAGAAAATACATCCGCTTGTACACTTGCTTTCCTGCAGTAAGCATTGCTCAAGGTTTGGGTCAAGCCAGTGATCAGGGATATTTCTACTACAGCACTATTTAGTTAACTTCTGAAATGGCAGATGTAGCCATTAATGCTACTTAGCTTAAGCTTTAAGCAATTTGAATGCTACAGAAGACTGGAAGAGAGTATCTTCTCTTTCCCTTCCGCCCTCAGTGCTGACACCCTGTACTATTCTTAGTGTGGTGTTAATTTCAGAGTTCACACATCAGAGGAAGCATTTCAAATTTATTCATTCATTTGCGAGAACCTCTGTAGGGCTTTGTCCTTAATCACTGAGCAAGACCTTTTTTTTTTAGCTATGACATTATTTGCAACCAGTCTTACAGCTTATTACAACCTCATAAGTGCTTAAGAGCAAATCTGCCCTACCCTGTAAGAAACATGATTTCCTTAAGGTGCTGTTTGGATACAGAATTGCTTCATCTGTTCTTCTCTGTAATAACACTGCTCGCAGTGACACCTCAGACCATGATTTCTGTCTCTTGCACGTCTGGCAACTAATCCCAGACTAATGACCTCGTCTATGTAGGCAAATAACGAGTACCTGCTGGAATACCTGATTTGTGAGTACTGCTTCTATCTTTTTGTGGCACTGCAACTTTGCACTGTACTGTTGCTTAGCCTGTACATTAGAGAAAAAATAAATGATTCTTCAGCTACAATATTGCTTATGCCTAGACTTCCCAGGTTCAGGCTGCAAGCTGCTAAACCGTACAAAATGAGAGATTGACTCCGCCACGTGCAGAGGCCAATTAGATGAGATGAGCAGTAGATACTGCCATATCTAAAATACAATTTTTGCATCAGAAGTTTGCAGGAGATCTAGGTGGAGAAATGAGTGAAGTCTAAGTAAATAACTGATGAACATCCAACGAAAAAAACCTTGCAAGGGTCATGCAAGTTTTGAGCCAGTAAGGCATCTGAAGAAGTTATTTTTTTCTTTTAATACTAGATTGACCTCTAGAACATCAAAAATCTGCACTAGAATTCCCTATACACTTTTCAGTGTTGCTGCTACAGCTAATGAGCTGAATAAAATCCCCCTGCAGCAGCTTATTTAGATACTGTCCTTCACAGTATCATCACAGGGCTTAAATAATAAACTAACATTGCCGAAGTTTAACGTTTGTTTCTAAATCACCCCAAAAATTAAGTGAAAGGGTAAGCCTTAAGTCAAGCTTGCTTTGCTGTCTTCCTTTCTCTGTATATCAGTAAACCTTTTTAAAACAATGGTTTGATCCAGATGCATTTTGCTTTCTCATTTCTAATTGGAAGAAATGTAATGGAGCTTTGCTCAAAAGCAGTCTAACACATGTGGGATAAAATCTGTCTGTACAGAGAAGGCAAACAATACCAAAGACAACAAGGTTTCAAATGCAAGTTTGCCTGCCCTAAAAATCAGATAGTGCACGATACACACTTGGACATCATTCTCCTGCAGGATCTGCCTTTGTCTCCCCCCCAGACACTTCGCACAGGAGTATGCCCCTGCTATGGAAACCCTGACGTTTGCAGGCAATTGCTGGTTGCCACAGAAAAAGAAGCAACATAATTCCAGAGCTGCTGGTAGAGCAGGCTTCAATCCCTGTTATATTTGAAAATCATCCTGTGTGAAGGCTCCAAAGAGCACATCTATAGTGAATGGGTTTTTTCCTGTTTTTAAGTGGAATTGAAAAACAAAAACCTTGTTTCAGTTGGCATTTCCAAACTGACAACGCACAGCGTCTTGGTTAAGATGGGACACAGTTTATACCCCTGGCAACAAAGGAGACTTCAGACATTTCCATCTCCTTTAACAGCAAAGCAATAAACAAGAAAATGTACCATCCGGTTTCATTTCAGAAGAATGTTTTTCACTGAAAGATAATTTAGTATATGCATCCTGACTTTTACATATAACTGTATGTGAAAAAGCATTAATTCACACAAACACTCTGGATGCAAAGAAAACCAACAAACCACAAATCCTTTCAAACAATAAACTCCCAATATTACTGTGCACAGCTCTGAACAAATCCTTCTACAGAACAGCACCATAGTGGTGGCTCAAAGGCAGAGAAAATCTCAGTGCTCCCCCCCTCAGGAGCCATTCCTTCTAGAGATGTAGGAAAAGCACAGATTAAAGCAATCCCACATGGATTAAAAATCCTCCAGGGGCGAGATCAGCACAGCTGGCTGGCAACATGAACTACCCCAAAAGAACACTGGCCCCATGCCACCTACCAGCAGCTTCCTGAGGTGCACATTACTGGTAGCTTTAACACAGTACTTGGGACATCTAAGCCTTGGAGACTACTCTGTGCAGGCCAGGAAAACCCCTGACCCTGTTGCTCTCAAGAGTCCTTGTCAGCTCCACAGTGCTTATTACCACCAATGCTTTGCCTGCTGTGGTGGTGCTTCCCCGCCCCACCTGCCCTCCAGGACTGGAAATCTGATTTTTACTCATATCCTTGCTGCTGCTTTTTAAAGTGATCTCAAACACTCGTTCATAACACCTCCATTGCAAAAGCGCAAGGATTCAGTCTACTTGACGCCCATCTATCATTTCTTGTCTGGCAGGGACAGAACACTCCTCACGGTGTGGCCACAGCCCCTGGCACAGGCACCTGGGGGTGGGAGACGCTGCACGTTCTGCTCCTCAAGTGCCATTTTGTAATGCTGATCGTGTCGGCCTCTCAAAGCACTTCTGCTCCAATGGGCTGTGCAGGGCTGGAGACGACTTAAAGATGATCCTCACACCTGTACTGTATGCTTTGTTTCATGCTGAGTGACATCATTTCTACTTTGCTGTATTGCACACTTAAACATTACTGAAATGCCAAGCGAAAGAGCTTTTCCTTTTCCTCCCCAGCACAGAAAGTGCCTTCATTTTGAACAATCATACAAAGCAACTGACAGATGAAACTCATGGGGCAGGAGGCAGGGCTTCCTTTTTCAGTCAGCAACATAGCTCCTTACCAACTGGTCACCTCTCCTGTTCATTACGCAGACTGCAGGGATATGTGTATTCTCTGCTGGGTTCAGACCCCCACTGTACTACATACCCTACTAACAATGGAAAGGCATTGACCTTGTCCAAGGAAATAAAAGAAAAAATACAGAATAATCTCCAGTCATCACAAGAACGCAGACAGTAGATGCAAACGGGCAAATTGCAAGAGAAGAAAGAAGAAAAAAAAAAAATATATTAAAAAAATGTCCAGGAGTCTGTTTACTATGAATTCCAGTTCAACTGCTTACTGGTATGAACTTGATTTGAGGTGCTAGTTATCGACGTCCTGCCACTTCTCCAGCTGACAGAGACATATGGAATGGAGGTCACTGCAGCCATTTCCAGCAGTTCACATGTCCAGCCACAGCACTCAGAAACACAATTCTGTGTCATACTTGCATCATTATGGGTTGAGTTTTCTGTTGGTGTATGTAGCAAAAAAACTCTGCTAATGACTGAGGCATCTGATTAGGCCACTTTGCACTCCATCCTGATATTCCCCCTTCCTCCTAAAATACAACCTTACGACAATCTTAATGCTTAACTATACACATAACAGAAAGCTTCAAGTCAAAGTGAAATTGAATAAGGGAAAGTAAAATTATTCATATTATCTATTTCATGTTGTAAAAATGTTAGCATAGTAAGAAATATAGTAAGAAATATATCAGGATATTTTCTAAGACATGTTGATAACACAGAACTTCTAGGTTACAATCTCTCTCTCCATGATAACATCTCCATTCATCACTATATTTCCTTTACTAACAGAGACTGAATTTATTAAGTAAGATTAATACTAATATCAAATAGTATGTGCCAGCTTACATATTTGGTTCTGCAGAAATTAATGACAACGGCAACAGAAGCTGACTTACCATCTAAGATGCAATTATTGCCAATTACTGCAAGTATTTCTAAGAGAGTGAAGAGCAAGAGCTTTCCCCATTTTCAGAAGGTAAAAACCACATCTGTGGCTGAAAAATTACCATACTTGGTTTGTGTTCCCTGGTGAGTTCTTCTGAACATCTGAATAAATTCCCCTCCCTCTTCCTTTTGAAGAAAATACAAATCAAAACATTTTGTGCTCTTCTCATTAGAAAAATAAATACTCCTAGGACCTTAGAGCAGAAGTCACTCAAGTCTGAAATTTCCAGCTGGAAAGAAAAAAGCTAACTTTCACTGAGCGATCAGAGAATTATACTGTACTCATCTCGAGACAACACAGCTTGACTGCAGTGCAGACTTCTTGGAAAGTCATTTCCTGCACTGAAAAACTATTTGCAAAGCATAACATCCATGTCTCTCCATATTCCAGGATCTGCTTTCCAGCGATTATTATCAATAGTAATTCTCAGTGAATCCTGGTTTTTATTCTCAAAAATCAATTCCCAACCAAAAAATTACTCTTGATCATCCTTGCATTTGAGACTTTTTAAAGGTCTCAAAATTCAGAAAATATTTTCCCATGCTTCTCTTGTAATCAGTTTCTGAGAGCCTCAGGAAACAATTTCAGATTATTGTATCTGTACGTATGACAGCCTTTCCACAGCCTTTACCTTCACCAGATGTGAAGCAATGAAAAACAAGATAAGCAAGGTATTTTGTTTCCTCCTTTATCCATTTATTGAGAGCGCCTTGTAGGAGTTCAGGAAGGCTCTAACCATGTTTTCCAGCAGAATCAATGTCTGAAGTTGCTAATAAAAGCTGGCACCCCATTCAGCCCCACTGAATACCCAAGTAGCTCCATAGCAGGAAGGGAAGTTTAGAGCTCGGCTTCCTACACCAACATCACTTTCCTCCTTGGTCTTCTTTTTGATTTCCAGGCAGAAAGCATCCTTGTGGTCTTCATGACTTAGGTCTACCTTTGGAGTTCACAAAACCAGCTCGTGGAAACACAGGGATCTCAATCACTAAGTCTCTTCTCACCTTAGATAATACCTATATACACATACTATGGCTAAACTCCAGTTCAAAAAGTTCCTAATGACAACTTGACTCTACTGCCCAGAGAAAACACACATTTTTCAATATACCCTGGCATCCAACGTAGGCAGTCAGGGCTCCCAAAAATTTCCTTTGGATAAAAAAGAGAACATGCTGCAGCTGTTAAAAAGAAAATGGCCCTTAGTAGGGACAAAAGTGTGCGTTGGGAGGACTAACTCATTAGTAAGGCAGATACACAGAGCTCAGAAGTACAGAACTTGTGACTGGTAACTGAAATCAGCCATGCTATTCCTGAATTTTTGAATTTATTCCTAAATTCCTGAAGTGAAGTCTATTCATTTGCATAACTAGTGTTACCTCTCCAATGCCAAAACAAACACCAATAAGCACTGCTGCTCATTATAAAGGTCTTAAGTGCATGGAGGCAGTACCCATTTACTCAGATCCTAAGGAAGAAAGCTATTATGAAATAAAATTGACTTTTCATCCAGAGGACAGATCTGAACCATTGTTGCTAAGGCTGGAAAACTGCCTATCTGTTCCTTCTTTTCATACCGTAACACCCTTTGATTTTTATTTCTGATTTTCTTTAGCTTTAACTATCTGTGTTATCTTTAGTAAGAGTCAGAAGACTACCATAAAGCTTTTCCTTCATATATTTGCCATACAAATAGCCAATATCATTACTAGTTCTACAGAGTATAGTCCCAATTATTGCAATGTATCGCCAAGGGTTTTTTGAGTTAATTCTATAAAAACAACAAGAAATTATGACACACCAACAGAAGCAAGCATTCGTGGTTACTACAGCAAAAACCACAGCTTAACCCTTCTATCTCCACATCACACTTGTTTAAGTGAACCACAGAAGCCTAACACATTTTTATTCTTGTAGCACAGTACTGTTATATCACTCAAGTACATTCTTACACCTTTTACTACTTTGTATGATTGTCTGGGGTGTCAGTAAAGAAATAAAAACATTTTTGGGTCACTCTCACCAGCCAGGGTGTGAACACACCACTACAAGAAGTCAGCTTACAAAAACCCCACCCTTAAGAGTTTTGAATATCCTATTTATAAAAGTTGTTTAGCATGATCAAATGCTGCAGCCAAAATATTAATCTATCCTTGCTTTAGATCTTACACCCTTGAGGAATTCAAACAAAACAGTATTCTGAGAATTTTAACAAGCTGTTCTCCCACCAAGTCTGATCAAGATGTACTGGCTTCCTTGCCTAATGATGATCTGGAATCATAGAAATGGGCTGATCTGATTCTCGAAAGCTAAGAGAGGCCACCACAACTTCCATGAGAAAAGTGGTAAAACCATTCCAGGGAATGACAGCTGTACTACCTGGGGGTGAGGTGGGAGGGGTAGGAGGCACAACTATCTTCACACAACAGTGATAGTGTAGACCAACCATAACACAAAGGTGAGCAAACCATCAACAGAGAGACAACTGACCCGATATTCCCCATGAAGATTATAGGCAAGAACACAGATCTACTTTACTGCTGTCAACAACACTGCAGTGCCCTACTGGTGCCCATAAAGATACGGCTCAAAGAAGGCACCAGTTGTTTGTTTCCAACACACAAGAAAGAGCTTGAGAAGCAGCAGAAAGAATTCAAAATGGAAATATGGAAATGCCAGCTTAATCCTCATTTGAGATCCTGATTTTACATCAGGGTTTTGTTTTTTGGGTTTTTTTGGGTTTTTTTTGAAGCAAGTGGAAGCACCTAGTAAATGACATTGCTTTTATTCCACGGAAAAACTCTCCCCACAGTAAGTCTGCACCAGACTACGACGAATAAATCTTGCTAGACAATTACTTCACATGTCCTTAATGAAATTAATGTAGCAGTGATGAAGTCAAGGACTTTTTCTCTCAGTAAACCACTTCTAATCTAGAAAAGGACTGGCTGCAGCAAAAAAACCCATTTCTGCTAAAATAACACGAACACCAAGACAACACACACAATTCCCCGAGAGAAATTCACTTCCTTTTTTATAAAAACTCTCCAAGATACACATTTAATATTTCTTGGCCTTCTGAGCCTTTTTTCCAATACATTTACAGTAATTACTTTTGTGATAGCAAATATCTTTGTCGAACAAAAGCACCTGCATTTGACAGCTACATTGCTCCAAAACACCAACCCACCTGTTTCTTTTTGAGTCTTTATGTGTAGAACAGCAGTGCTTCCCAAAAGTTCTGTTATTTCTCTTTATAACTAGTTTAGAGACTCTGAGAGCAACAGAAAAGTAACTTAGAGTTTAGAAAGAAAAGGACTATCAGCATCTGTTCATTTAAGAGTGTTACAATTCCTGTGCAACATGCAGAACTGCTACAAAGACATGATCATTTAACAAAATATTCACCGTCACACTGGGCAGCAATCAGATGACGTGACATGTTAGCCAGAGGATTGTATTGTTCTAACTTAATGGGGAGCCATCCAGAAGACAGGAAACTACCTGGTGAACAACAGTAGATTTTGATAAGCAGTCTGGGAGCAATAAAGCATTCATAAAATTGATATGCTAGCTCCAACTTTGAATTTGGTACAGACATTAGTATTTTTCCAATGCTGGAAGCTAACCAATTAGAGCTAAAAGATGACCAGAGAGCAAAACAGTCTCTGTAAGAGGGGGTGAATCAGTAAGGCAAAGACACTTCTACACAAGCAAAACTGGAAGGAGGAAATATTACTAGCTGAAAATAAAAGACCATGTCAGGCTCAACGGTGGGCTCTGCAGGCTTCTAGACCCATGGAACTTCTTCGTGGAATGTTGTGAGGCATGCATACAGACTTTAAAAAGGAAAATTCTTTCTAAACAAGCAATGCATTAATTTAAGAGGATCACTTGGAGGGCAAGAAGAGTGTTCACTAACATAATTTCTTCCCTGTGGAGGAAAGCCTGTGGAGGTAACCAGTGCCAGACTCAAGTAGAACACTGACCAAAAGCCTGGCCTTTAACCTGGAAAAAAATTAGAGGAATCCATCTTCAGAAAGGCTTATGATTAGCATTACTGACTTGGAGAGGAGACACCTGATGCTATCAGGAGTCTTCTTACCCCAATGTGCTGAAGATAGTGCTTTCAAAATTATATACCCAAGCCAACTGTTGCTACTGCATTCATTAGCTTCTTTTAAAAGCATACCATCATTGGCAGGATGTAAAATCACTAAGTTTTATCCCAGGCAGTCTCACCCCAGAGGTGTCAGCAATTTTTCAGATGATACCTTCCATGTAAAGGTTCCTATTTCTGTCTTTTACAGCCATGGCAAGACAATGTATTTCTTCTGGCTCACTCCAGCTTGCAATATGCTCAGCACAGCTGGCTCTCATTCTTCCTTTATGAAGTCTTCCTCTGTCATTGCTGGACAATACATTCAAGTGTTCAAATTCAGTCATTCCTTCACTGACTGTAATGTAATGAATTTGTTACTATATGCCACCTTTCAAGAAGCCATCATCCTAAGTTCATTTTGTGCCTTTTGGATATCCAGCTCTTCATCAATAGCTCAGTCCAAACCACTGCATCTCTTGCTGTATTCAGTGCCTACATTTCACATCCCTCCTCCCTGTGCACCACATCAACCTCTGAAATGTTCAGTAAATGTTTAAGCACATGAACAAGGGGCACTTTCAGACATATTTGGGTCAGTGTTATGAGGTTCATGCCAAAGGATGTTGTGCGTTAGCTGAGCAATACAGTATAGATTTTCCAACTGCTTCAGCCAACAGCCAACCATGTGAACTATCCTGAAAAATTTCATCTTTAAAATTTGTAATGAAAGAATTTAATAGAAAAACAAAAAAGCAGGAACGAACTCATCTTAATTACATACAGAGACCAATGAAGCAGTATGAGATGGCTGTAGTTTGGGTCAGCTAAGTCCTTCGTTTTTTACATATTAGCTTTCTTTTATTTAGGATATACATCTAGGTAATGCTTCTGGGCTTTTTTTCTGCCATCTACAGAGCTCTAAGGTCCCTTAATGCAGCTTTCATCATCTTTTCTTGATGCATGTCATCACACCGTGCTTCCAAAAAGAGATGTCATTAGGAAGGGAGCCCCCAGGCACCACATTACACAGTTGCCTGGTTCATATAAATGCGAATTGGGAAAAATAATCAACCACTTTTAAATACAGCTTTAAAATCATGCAGTTGAACTTGCCTACACTATTGACATGAAAAATCTTGTAATCATTCCATGCAGTAGTAAAATGCATTAGCATTTTTCTATAAGGCAGTAGCAACGGGAGATACACAACAGCGTCAGGTCTTTGTCCCTTCAAAAAGACTTTACAAAGCAGTAAAGCCCTTCTAGCATAAACTGCACTAGAAAGCCAAGAATGGTTTCAAATTTGGTACAAACTATAGATGTACTGTTACTCTTCTTGCCTTTCCCCTCTTTACTGGATTCCCATTCCTTTTTTCAGAAACACTTCTTTAATTCTATTTTTTAAGCTTTTTTTTGGTTTTTTCCTTACCTTGCAACTCTGACATTCTTCCTCCCTTTCCTCACTCAAGAGTTATTTGCTGGCTGGTTTAGAGAAATATCCACATGGAGACAAGGTAGTCACACAGCAGAGGCAAGGAGCCAGACCCTGCTCCTCCATCCATGTGTACTTGTGAATGGGTCTCAGTGTCAGCCACGTTACACACCCCTGTGCAGGCAAGGAGCAAAGAGGGGCCCTTCCAAGGGCACACACCTTAGCAAGGCTGTGGCTAGGAGCAAGCATGAACCTGGGTCTTCACTACCGATACACATTGTTTCTATCAAAAATAACCTATTCTGCTACTTCTTGGCAAGGTCTTTGTGCACATCAAGGTTTGCACTCATAGAAACACAAGAGATAATATTCTTTTCAGCTTTGAGGAAATCAAATTACCAGACAGCACAAAGGAACCCACCCAGCAGTCC
Organism: Lichenostomus cassidix; assembly: GCF_008360975.1. Classification (NCBI taxonomy): domain Eukaryota; kingdom Metazoa; phylum Chordata; class Aves; order Passeriformes; family Meliphagidae; genus Lichenostomus; species Lichenostomus cassidix. The sequence continues at coordinate 26,624,728 of NC_139483.1, read as the reverse complement.
ACCAAGCTACTTTGCATACTATGTTTTCTGTTTCTGAAACATAAATAATCAGTAACTGCTGGGGGAAAGATCCAGGACACAATGCATCAGTTGGTCAGTTGGACAAGGCAAACAGTCTTCTCCCGACATAAACAGGAACGCTGTAAACGTTGTCTTACATATCTTTATGCGTTTGTAGTCCTCAACAAACATCTGATCTTTGACTGTACAATGTGACCTTTGAGTGTATGAGGGTTTTTTTACTATGATTATTACTTTAAAACCCTAACATACAATTTAGCAGCCACCGGGCTATTTCCTGCTTCAGTCATACCAATGTTCACAGCCTAAAGAGATGTTGGCATCACTTTAAGAGCGTTTCCATTGCTAATTTCCACTTCATTCTCAAAGATGTGCATTGACAGTCTTAGCTCCTCACATACACAAAGCAACTAAGTTCAAAAACACAGGTAGCAAAGCTATTTTAAATGGTAAGAAGTAGCTTACAATGAAAAGCATTATATGCTAATATAGCACTGTAATTCTAAAAGATCCTAAAGCATTCAAGCTCACATTGAGGCAGCCTCGATCTTACTTGTGACCTTCCTTTGCTCTGTTTAGACAATATTCCACTCAGCTGCTAGACTAAACCTGTGGAGGCTGCTCCCTCTTGCTTTTGAGAATGCAGGCTATCTAAAGACAATGATGCACAGGTTTAGAACACCATTTAAGTACAGGCAATTCCAAATGGAAGTTAGTCTTCCAACAGTGCAACAGGATTTTCTGCAGTTTGGCTGAGAAACTCAGCTAGTATGAAATCACCAGAGAATATTACAGTAGCTTTAATTTTTTCATAGAACAGAGAAATTCATTGTTTGAAAGGTCATGACAGCAAATTGCAAGGAATTCAATTTACCTCCCTCAGATGGATGAAGGTCTGAGTCAAACATAGAACAGTGGAAGCTTTTGGCTCCAAGAAGTCTGTGCTGATTCAAACCTACTCCTAAGCAAGCAAATCACCCTTCCTCTCAGCTATACATTATCACAGCTTGTGATTTTCAGCTAATCTTTCTCCCCAGCTGTGATATTGCAGCAAATTGTGTCATAGATGAGCATCAAAACAATGGCCAGTGCAAGAAAAATTTGTTTGGTTTTAACCAGAAAGTTACCAAATATAAAATTTTTTGTGATACAGACTTTGCCATAGTTGTCTCATACTCATTTCTCCACTTCCAAAGTGAAATACAAAAAACTACAGGGAGATGGGAAACAACGCCATCAGCACAATACAGAAAGGCAAATACTGGAAAAGCAAACAAGCATAAGGATTACAGAAAGACCGTGAAGACAGAAAGTAAAAAAATACCCTCTCCAGGAGGAGAGTGACATACCTAATTTAACAGGCTCCTTCTGTATAGCTGAGAACAACAGAGCTAGTGGGCAGATCATTCCTGACTGGGTGTATGGCATCAAGCAGCAGCTCTTACCTAAAGCTTTCTGGGTATTGAACAACAGCCATGTTGATAACATCCAGTGCATGCTGATAGTGCTTCTGAGCTGAAAAGAGGAGGGCCAGCAGATGAAGTGAATTCATGTCATCTTTGCACAGTTGCAGGGCTTCTTGAAGATAGTCTATAGCATCTGAAATCTAGAAGGATACAGGGTGGAAATAACAAGAGAACACATTACGCTTTAGTCCTAGATTATACCTCAAACACAAGAACAAATAGAAGAATTCAAGTCATAGAAATTCTGAAAAAATTCTACTTAGGCACCTTCTACTATTGGAACAGTTTGCCAAAATTAACAGACTGCACTGCTTGGAAAAAAACCCACACATTCTAGAGAAAGAAGTCTGTAGCATTACTAAATCACTGCCTATAAACAAGAGCAGCAGACCTGATGCAATCAATCTCCTCTTACTTTGGCATGGTGATTCTACGCTAAACAGATCCACTACAGAGGCCCAATTCCCATCTCCATTTTCTAGGATGGGTAGCTGTCGCTCTTCACCTGGGGGAAAGCATTACACATCTCTGCTGCATTTTGTCTCTCATAATGGCTGTACAAAGCCTTTCATGATTTGGATCAAGAACATAAAAATTAAGTTGGAATGTTCAAGGGTAAAAGAGTCAAGATTTAAAATGCTGTCAGAAAAAGAAGTATCTTTGCAAGCAGTGATGTAAAGAGCAGTCCTGACAGTCACAGCAACAGCATGTTATTAGAACTAAGTCTCACTTGGCAGAAAACTTAGTATCTATAATGAATGCAAGTATACCACATGCTCTTTGTGATCTATTACACTATGTTAGGCTATTTGTTCAAAAGGGAACTTCTTAGCAGATTTTCTTTTGCTTGTTTACCAGTAAGTTTTATGCAGAGGATTTTCTTTAAGATTCTCTAGTGTCTGAAATTACTGTTACATAGATTATTTCAGATCTGTGGCAGTAGAAATCTCCAGAAAACAAAACATGAAAGTGTATACATTTCTTTTCCTCATGTATGCTTTCCTGCTCCTTCTCTTAATGGATGGAGAATGTAGTTCCTTCTTTCCTACTATGAGAACTTCCCACCTAGCAAAGCTTTGCAGACATTCTTCTACCCTGGCATACCAGCAGTGTCAAATTCCCACCACCTCCACAGATCTCTCACAAAAACAAGTAGCACATAACTAAAGAAAGCACCAATTACACTGCCTGCAGCCACAAAAGGGGTTACTGATTATCTAGATCCCTGGTATGCTTCTGGGAGCATGGTGTATATTCTGTTCACGGGACAACTTTATCCTAATGTCCAAGTGACATTTCTCTCTCGCTGTGCACACAAGCCATGGTACTTAACTATTCTATTACTGGTGACTCCATGCAAGCCTGGAGATCAGTGTGACTGCTCCAGACATAACCCCAAACTGGCATCTGCCCTGCAGTGTCAAAACTGCTGAATGTCCTGGCTTGGATTCAGGTTGGGATATATGACTGAGTACTCAGCTTTAATGAATTACTGCTTGTCAGTGGAGCTACTTTAACTACATGTGTTATTATAGCCTACTCCAAAGGTAAACATGTTGGCTTAAATCACCCATGTTCCCTCAGCAGCTTACTAGAACACATTTTCATACAATGTAAAAATGCTAGCAATGACAAGACAACTGGGAGCCAGGATGAGAGTGGTGGGCCCAGATCTGCCTGTCCACAAAGATTGTCAGTAGATATAACAGAGGTATATAAATTTGACTTGATAAAACAAAGTTGCTGTCAAGACTTCTCGCACTCAGGACTAAAATTCCCTTCTGTTTCTATTTCTCTATCTCAGACCTGTGTAAATATCCATTAAAAAAGCACAAGTTTGGGGAAAAGTTCATTAGAAGAAAACAACAACCTGCAAACCAAACAGCTGGAGGAGACTTGAGCAAGCTGTTCCAGCTGATCCAGCTTTGAGTATGGATTGAACTGGGTGATCTCTAAAGGTGCTCTTTAAAACATTCCATGATTAAGACTTGGGAAAGTGATCCTAATTTGCTAGTATGAATCGGACAAAGAATAATACTTGCAACTAGTGCCTTTACTGAGGGACTTCAAAATTGCAGGGGTACTTGACCTTACTTGTATGTGAATGTGCAAACTGACACTTTGCTTTATGTGTTGCAAGTGACCTAGGACCAAGCTGCAGGTCCATTCCCATAACAGAGGTCTGCCATCCAAGCTTCTCTGATTCTGTTGCAACATACAAGAAATAAAGCAGCAAAAAAGTGGTCACTCCTGCAAACCTGTGTCTGCTGGACAGGCAGACACATACTGCTGAAACAGATGTCAACTAAAGTAATTCTGTTCTGTAGCACAGGACCTGCAATGGTTACCTCCCATTTCAATGCTTCCCTCTATCAGCATCAGAGTCACAGGCAATGGCTGGTTTTGAAAATTAATAATGCTTCCCTGGCACCTAATTGATTGAGTCCAAAAGGATTTCTTAGCACTATAACACCACCAGTAGCCTACACAGTACTCCTGCAGAATTAGAAACAGTGGACAAAAATAATATGAACTCTGTGCCTTTCTAGAAAGCATTGTGTGAAACAACAACCTGCAACACACCAGATGCTGTGAAATACAAACTGAATTTCTAGATCAACAAAAGCAAGATATTTGGCAGCAGTCAACACAAACTTCTTTTGAAAGATGTATTTTTATTTAAGTAACTATATAATTTAAGAAAGATGGAAGCTGGCACCCCAGATGGCACCCTGAAACTTCAGGGCTTTATCAAAGGCAGGCTGCCAGTTTAAAATTCCCTACAAGTACTGTACTTTAAAATAATCTTATTTCAGCTAGACTGCAAGTCCAAGTGGGGCCTGCAGTTAGAAGTAGTTACACTTCCCTGGTTTATCTTTCTGTTAACAAATATGCCACATGTTTTGCATGCCACACAGGTATCTTCACATCACACTGATTAGGAAGCAAAGATGCTGCAGCAGGCCAGAAATAGCATCTTGCAGCATTACCGAAATAATGCCACATATGGATTCTTCAGGCTGCCTCTTATATAAAAGGATTTATTTCAATAATGCTATATGTCTTAAAAACAATGCTAGTACGTCACAATTATAGGTATAAAAAGGAAAACAGAATGAATGTTAAAAATACTTCCCAACAGTAGAATGCACTTGCACATTTAAAATGCTAAATGAAACAGGAACTCTTAAGAGGAATTTTCAGGCCTTATAATTTCATGTCAATTGACTGTAACACTTAATTAACCATTAAAACTACCCACTCCATCTCTTTTTATAGCATGGAAAGGAGAAAGCTTTACTGACTGGCAAGAGCTTCCATTGCAAACAGACTTCCTACAATCCACCAGAACCTGAGGAAAGCAGGGGTAGATAGATCCATGGGCTATTACTTAGTTCTTACTACAAGCCGTTCTTGATCACCATAAGAATCTAGGCTAGGATCTAGGCAGAAAAGCAGCATGTTGCTGTTCAGCACAGGAGGCAGCAGCTGGTCTGGCAAAAAGACAGACCACAACTACCTACATCCAAGCAGTCACTGAAAGAAGCACCTCTTGATACCTCCCAAAACAGAACTCGTCTCCTGGGGCAGAGATAGCTGTTTCCTTGAAACCAAAATAAAAACTGGGGAAGACAGGTGAAATATATTATCTGGTCTCTTAACTGCTGTACATCTTAGTTGTTTATCTTAGCTATACATCCAGACACTCTGGAAGGAAGTAGGTGTTTTCTGGATAACACCACTTGAAACTTGAGGTCTGTTGGAAGTCTACACAGAATTGGTGAGACTTCCAGTGCTCAGCTGCTGACCCTTAGCCATCTTTCCTTTCATGTTTTCATGGAAAGGAAGATTAGATCAAATCAAGTATTAAAAGGGTATGAAGCCTACATATGTTGTTTTTATGTATCCAGTACTGACTTACATGGCATTCAAGGTCAAAAACAACACTAACCCCCCCAAAAAAGGGAATCAACACTTAAAATTAACAAGAGCGCTGCTGACTCTCTTGAGTCATTTCCATAGAAACTGGCCTGCTAAAAAACAAGGCAAGGCATTAAAATCAGTGAGCTTTAAAATGTTCATTCTACCTTGTTTTTGCTGATCCAAATGCTGTAACCACAGAAACAGGAGAAGCAGCCCAACCAGCCACTGGCAGTTGGGAGCTACGAGTCTCATTTATCGCTTGCCTCGGCCAGCTGCCAGCCCAGCGCTGCAGGTGGAGATATCCACTGCAGCAGATACTGACCTTGGCCTCCTGGCACTTCAACTCGGGGAAAACCAGACCAAGACCTTCCTGACAGAGCAGGTTATTCTACTCTGTGTTTTGCTGAAAAATCCACCCTAAAGCACTGTGGAGCTGACCTAGACCCTCCAAGTCTTCCCAGTGACTCCAGTGGTTTCTAAGACACAGGCACACACATCAAGCACATCATCATCATTTTTCATCTTGGTTGCCGGTGGTTTCAACTGCCAAATCTGCATGAACCTCTTACAACTATTCCTCCTCTTGTCACATTCTCATCTCATGTCAGAGGGATGCTTATGTTTTTCCATTTCCTCTTTCCCTTGCCCAGTGGTGACAGAGAAAAGGGCTATTGGAAATATTTTACAGCCTTCCAAAGAAGATGAATTGCTCCAGCTTTGCTTGGCACTCTACTGGTCAGCTGCCTTTCTTGCTTTGTTCCATGAAAACACTCTTATCTGTGCAAGCTGATACCTATATTTTTCAGTGCTGGGTATGGTTATCTCATTTATTGACCCTGACTATGGAAACAAAAAGGCCTATTTGTTGAGAAAAACATTCAGGTATTGTATTATAACCTACTACGTAGAAAAGGCCTGATTTATTGGTATTGTAGCATTGCCTGATGAAAGCCCTAACTGTGATGTTCAATAGTTAATGCAATCTATCAAAAAAGGTATCATTTCTCTTTCAGTTAATCAGAAAGAGAATATATTAGATACTTTAAATAATTAAGGATATTAAAAATGCATTACCAAATGTTTATCATTAAGTAAACTGGCAAAAGGAGTAGGATATTTTACAGCAGTCTAAAAATAAAGATGTCTCAGGTATCTCCTCTCTGTCCAAGCATGCGTTAAAGATTTATAGCTGACTTGATGGGAGAAGAGCAGGAGCACCATCGCAGGGGTCAGGCTGACACTACATAATACACTTAGATCATACAGCTGTGGGAGCACAGGCGACTGGCAGAACATCAAGGATGAAAACACACAGGTGAACTAGACAAAAGAGGAAAGTGAACATGGGGACAAGAGACTGAATGGAAAGGAGTGAAGGGAAATGAAGTAAGACAGGTGAAACAATGCTGCAAAGACAAGCTACAAGCAGAGAAAAAGAGAGGGTAATGACTTAAAATGCCAATAACAGTGAAAGCAAAAAAAACCAAAAAAACCCACCACAAAAATCTTGATTTTATTTTTCAGGATAGCAGCTGAAAAGCTGTAATGCCTTTATTCATGGCAAGAAGCAGAACAGGCAGCAGATCAGACAATCTCCCTATGAGGCAAAAGCTATGAGAGAAAGAAGGGTAGCTGGGTGTTTTTTAATGAAAGATCCTGAGCAAACTGCATCATAAAGCAGCCAGTAGGCAGATGAGAAAGTTAAATAAGCCATTTTAATTATACTTTCTTATTGCAGACTCACAGCACACTGCTCTTATTATGAAAGGGTTACAAAAGTGACATTATCAAGAGGGTGCTCTCTTGGAACAATTAGTTTAACCTAATGAACACACAGCTCCCCTAATTAGCTCAGGAAAGTAAGAAAGATCCAACTGTTCAACTCTGTAGTGTAGACTAAGGAGACAAAACTGCAGCAAGCAGAAGGCCTACCAAAGAAAGAAACTACAATGATGAAATTTCAAATCTAGCTAGAGACGTATTTAAAAAAATAGAAGCTGCTCTAATAAAGACTTTAGCTTTTAAACAGAAAGGACAGAGAAATAAAACACATCCCAATTTTAAGAAAAAGGGGCAGAAAAATAAAGCACAGCCCAAGTGGTTGGGGTTTTTTTTCTGAAAGGCAATGCAGAGCATTTTCTGCTCAGCTTCATTTTTATGAGTTAACACCTGCAGCAGCATTGAAATGCCAACTAATCCCACTCGCTGCAGAGCTCCAGCACTCATCAAAGCCTAACGTCAAACGTGCCCAAGTATGGAATAAAGCAATCCCAGCGCATGGAGCATGCGATCTGCACGACAGAGAATCAGGCAGTAACTAGAGAGCCTTGGGAGCAGCCTGCAGCAGGACACAGCATGATACCCAGGGAACGGGAATAAACACAGCTCGCTCATCTCACACACACAAGGGTGCTCCAAGACTGCTCAGGAGTTACAGCTGGACGTATTCCCTAGGGAAGGCCATTCCATGTGCTACAGAATTATTATTTTTAAAATAAGAATAAAAAAATATTTTACAGAAACATATTCTGATTGCTTGTATTGATTACAATGCAGGAAGGAAGGGACCCTGTTTAGCAAGCCTGGGTCTCGTTCAACTGGATTGTTCTTCCACCCTCTCATGATTCAGTGATTTCCAATTATTTCACATACCTGTCTGACAAGAGCCAGCTGCAGTGACAGGTAGAGGATGATTTGGTGATCTTCAGGGGCCAAGTCACGTGCTCTTTGAGGACAACCACACAATACAAAAAGAAAAGTGACTGTTAGATTGCACTCTGCAGAACTCCTTCACCATGAGTCACACAAGCACAGAACAAATTCCAGTCTTCCCCCACAGAAAACTAGTCCAGTAATGGGGGAGCACACTGAAATTAGACAAAAAGCAGAACAGTGCTGGCCTGGCTAACCCAGAATCCCAGGAACAAGCATGAGAAACACAGATGCCAGGATGTTATACAACTTACATGTTCCGTCATTAAATGCCACTTAGTATTTTGGAATATGGATAGCTAATACAGAAAAAGTAGCTCTGAGCTCATAACAAATCCATCACAGCATTATTTAAAGTAATTTAGGTGACGGACATAGTTGTCCAACTTGTTCCTATACTGCCACTTTTCAAACAGTAAAAGAGGGTTAGGTTAGCACTGAAAAAGTAGTCACTATGAGCATGTTAAGGAATAAAGATCAGGAGCCTGTGACACAAGCTGATGATCAAACACACAAAACATTCTCCACCCTGCAGCTTCTAGTCTAATTTCTGACAGTACACTCCTAATTTGGAAAGGGAAGACACCGAGGGAAGAATTATTTGATGACAGGAGCTGTGCCTGGACCAAAACCAAGGCACTTCTCAAGCTTGGACTCTGAGATATTACCTTCCAGTCCACAGCAGGCAGCAGGCACTGCAGTGAAGTGAAGGCTTGGCTAGTGAAGGCTGCAGCATCTCCAGAACCAGATATGGAGGCCTTTAATGTCTTGTGCAAGGAAGGGAACAGGGATGCACAACCTGGGCAGAACTGTCCCCCCTCAGGCTATGCTAAGCATAAAATTGCAGTCTGAATTTGCTACCCTGAGGGGAAGCCATTAAGCAAGGTAATGACAGGATAGTGTCTCGGAGAACCTGACCTAGAAGGAAAGGTGGAGCACCAGCTCATGCCACCTGGCAGCCCAGTCCAGGACCCAGTGGATTATTCCCTTCTGACTCACACAGCTCACTCATAGCTCTGCAGCACAGGGAAGTCATTTCACATGAGAGAAATAGGGAAGAGGAAGGTCCCTTACAGCCAATTAACATTCCTGACCTCTTTCTGGGCTGCGCTCCAGGACACCAGGGAAACCTGCACCTGCATTGCTGGGCCCAAAGTGAGCACAATTAATGTCCTTATGAGGGAGAAATGACAGGCTGACAATACTGGTGGTTAAAACCCATGCCAAAACTATTGATTCGCTAATAAAAAACAACAATAAAAGAATTACTTTAGGAAACAAACCACACACCATTTTAATGGTAGCCACTTTTCAAATGCCATCTTGTCCTGTGAGCAAGCAGATGTTGAAGCTGATTTTTATAACTAATGGCTCTAGAACAAATTAATTTAGTATGGACTGAATGTGTCCTGTAACTCTGTAAGTCAAGGTGGCACTCAAGTGTTCTGAAGCAATGCCAAAGACATCAAGGTGGAATTAGTACAGGCAAGACACTAATTTCTCCTTCCACTTCAAAAGCACATAAAGAATTCCAAACCCAAACAGCCACAAAACCCCAAAACAACAACAACAAACAAACCCTCCCAAACCCCCAAAAAACTCCAACCAACAATGAAACACCACAAGATAGAACGAAGCTTTGCCCTAAGGTGTTAGACAGGGTGGGACACCTCTTTAGAAACCACCTCTTGTGAAACCTTCAGTAGCCTCTTCAGCAATAAATAACAGGGGAAAGTTCACAAAAGAATAGCAGATGAGATTAATGGTGCTTTTGGAAAGAAACAAAGGATTGTTACTTTAGTGCTCAGTTTCCTCAGAGGGAATGAAAAAAACATTTGATGCACTCTTCCAGCTGAAAAAGCCCCTTACAAAGATGACTACATGCCAAACCATGGCCTGAGAGATTCATACATGCACTTCAAAAAGAGGTGAAAAACAAGGAACGTAAAAAAAACCAGAAAGAAACCAAACAGACATTTAGAAAAACACTAGTAATCAGCTCACTGTCACATTCCTGTTGGCTGAAGTTTGAGTAACTAATGTTTGGCTAGAAGCTTGTCTGCCTCCTAGCTAGAGTTAAGATGCCACAAAAACAAGTCACAGCCAATGCGAAAGGTCAAAGGAGTAAAAAAACCCCAGAAGTTTAAAAGCAGTGCAGCACCACAATTGCATAAAACCAGTCAGTTGTTAAAGTATTACACTGGAGTTCAGCAATTACTGTGACTTAAAAAGTACTCTTCTGATCCAAATAGTAAATAAATAAATGGCTTTTAAAAATCTTCTCTCTCAGATCTCCACAGAGTAAATACCCATAAATACATCTGTGGCTTCAGCTCTTGCAATCACTACAAAACCAGTGTAAGACAAACATATTGGACTCCTTGTTTAGCATTAGCAAAACAGCTGAGATCCATTAATACTGTTGATCTTGCTAAACCTGTACTTTGAGATACCAGAGATCTCAAATTTTCTTCACTTTTGCAACGTATTTACAACCACAACAAACCCAGAATCAGATAGTTCAGCCCAAGACTTAGACATATAAGCTTCCATTTAGTTGCTATCTGTAGTCTGTAGGCATCTACATTTACAGGGGGCTGTGAATTGTGAATGTAATTGTACAAATGTGAATAACAGCCTGAATGCCACCCAGCATATTTTGGGTGGTGTAACTTAGTAAAAACAGGGTAAGGAAGCTCACACCTCACTTTCCCACACCTCTCTTTCCCACAGAACAGACAAAAAGGTTTTAACTCAAGCAGTTGTACTTGAGGTAAGTGTGCTTGCACAAGATTTTAATGCACAGTTGTTTCCAGTGTGGAGCATTGTACCAGTTTCCCTCCCAAAATACAGGGATGAAGGAGAGGGGAGTTAGTGCCTGCTTTGCACTGTTAGCTCTGTAACCTCCTCTTCCACCAAGATCATGTAAACACTCATTAGGACAGCAATTATCCCATTCCCAGTAGGTGCACTGGTGCCTGGTCACCCCATAGCTGCCTACACCCTGACGGTGAAGGTGCTTTCCCACCATGAAGGAAATGGAATTTTAGCCTGCTTCATACAAGAATTAAGACAAAATTAGCTTTCCATGTTTGCCAGCTGGCATCATGTGAGGAAGCTGCATCTCCCAGCACTGTAGATCTCACTGCAGCTAATTTGGGGCTAAGGTTATTTCTGTAAGGTGGCAGAACAGTACTCTTACCTTCAATGTTCAATCAAATAATCACTGCATTTAGCCATCACAACAATGGTTTTGACAGACTACTGCTGAAATCTAATGAACTGTTTTCAAACTTTCAGGCAAGGAAGCCTTATGCAGAGGAAAAAGAAACATAAAAAACCCCAGTTTTTCTGAATGCATGCGAAAAATACACAATACAAGCATCTGCAACATTCCTACTCACCTCTCCAAAGTCTGAAGTGCTTTCTTGTTTAATTCATCCTGAGGGCCCTTCAGAGTAGCTGTAGGACAAGATACAATGCCATTTAAGAGTTTAATTCAATGTTCCAGCTTAAATAAATACACGTATAGAGTATTTCAAACTGGGAGCATAAATACTGTGGAAATCTCTGTGTGTGTGTGTGCTCATTTTAACATGAATTCTGAAATTCATTTTTATTAAAAATTATTTTAACTCCTTTGTTTGAAATACCGAAGCACTTTTATTTACGTATAAATAAATATACGTAATACACAGAAGGGGGCTGGGAGAAGGAGCCATACACTACCTAGATACCAAGACAGCAACAGGCCCTCAGCCAGGCTGGTGCAAATGCTAAAAGCAGTAACCTGCAGCACATTGTGACTCAGACACAGACCGCCCCCACCACCATCTCCATGTAGGAGGGTACTGCAGGTTGAACAGGGAACACCAGCAGCCAAACCTGCAGCTTTGTGACAAAACACCACCATCTTTGAGTGCACAACAGATGTGGCATTAGCCACTAATGCCCACTTTCCATGCCTCTAATTGTTTGACCAATGGATCCTGCCCAGTACACTCAGTTACCAATGTATAAATTAATTCCTCTCTAAAACCAGAAAAGGAAGAGACAAATCCAGCTCTTGTTATACCTGGGTATCATAAGATATCATCACGAAGATCAACAGGAACAGAGGAAGAGCTTAGAGAAAAATGGCTTGCTCAGATCCAAAATATCTGGAAACCTAGTGATGGTTTTTAGAAATGCATTGTCTGTCCTGTTCTGGTTCTTAAGTTTTCAGATTTTGCATAGCAGTTATTTCTTGTTCTGCCTATCCTGAAATTGAGAGCTAGTGAACATCTGCATAGAAAGTGATGAGCAGTTAATCCATCAGCAAACATCATGCATGAATATATCTGATTTGATACATCAAGTCAGTGTATGCTCCAAAATAGAAAGCTACTAAGTAATATATAATAATGCAACAAACTGAGTCAAATTCAGGTATTCTTAAAAGTGATTAAGTGGAAAGAGATGTGTTCTTCTACAAGACCTGCAAAGGTAACCAGTTTCTTTGGATTCTGCAACATTAGCAAGTGAACTTTTGAAAGCAAATTATTTGATGGAGTAGTTACAGTGATCAGATCTTTTTTATTCCTACATCTTCCAACAGTTCTTCAAAATAGCAGGATTATTTCGAAGGAACAGCAATCTTCAGGATTTCCTAAATCATAAAGATCAAAACTTCCTTAGGCCACAAAACCTACTCTAAGTTTCAAAAACTGATCCAAAAATTTGTATTTTAAAGAATACATTTAAAGACATGGACTTTCATGCAAAAGGCAGCATTTATTAAAATACTTCACTATCAATAGACTGAAATCTGGCTATTGAGAAAAAGTTAACAAACGAAGACAATTTAGAAAAAAATTAAAAGAAACAAGATTGATGTAAACAAAAATACTTGAGGAGACATTGGAAAGGATTTGATCATACCTATAAACACCCCTACAGAAAAAAACCCAACGTTCTGTTTCTCATGGAAACAACAAGATTCTTTATTTAAGATGTCACACAATAAGAAAGACTGAAAGAAATCTATTTGTCCTCAAATTAAACACCAAATGGGAAAGCTAGAACTTCTAGCTTCCACCTGTTAAGACACTTGACTAATGCTCAGCTTGTAGTCAGAAAGAACACAAAATATGTTATGGAAATGAAGTGATTACAACTAGTCAGCTTTGCCTCTGCACTGCTGGGAAACAGCGTGTGACTCCCACCTCCCACAATATGGACTGCATCTTCAGCTACAGAAAGTTGGAAATCTAGTTGTCCATCTCTAGATTTGTGTCTGACATGGATGAACACACTGAAACTTGCATTTGACAATACTGAGCATTGATGCTGCAAGTTAACTATGCCATTTACAGGACCTTTACAGCTAAAGGAGACAAATTAGGAGGAAAAAAAACAACAATCAAAAGTGATTTGGAGAGAGATGCATAAAAAGAAGCTTGGCCATCAGGTAAAGGGAGGTGATCTGCTCTGCTGTCATAGGAATCCCATCTGCAGTGCTCTGTCCAGCTCTGGCATCCACAACATAAGACATGGTTTCATTGGAATGAGTCCAAAAAAGGGTCATGAAAAGGTGTTCCAGAAGGGTGGAACACCTCTCCTATACCGAAAAGTTTAGAGAGTTGGGCTTTTTCAGCCTGGAGAAGAGAAGGATCAAGGGAGGCCTTTTAATACTTAAAGGGGGTTTATAAGAAAGGCAGAGAGATGGTTATTTTTTTTTACCAGGGCCTGTAGTGATAGGACAAGGGGTAATGGTTTTAAACTAGAAGAGGAAAGATTTAGATTATATAAGGAATTATTTACTAGGATGGTGGCAAGACTCTAGAACAAGTTGGCCAGAGATATTGCCAATGCCCTACCCCTGAACTATTCAAAGAAATCTGTAACCCACTTGTATCGCTGAAAAGCTCTCACTTCAGACAAAGAAAAGCTTGCAGTAAGGAAACAGAATCAGGTGGGACTGATTAAACTTAAAATTTGTGCTCCATTCTCCAAGGCTGACAGCACTAAAGAATTCTTCAGTCCTCCCTTACCCAACTTTACCTCCTACAAGCATGGCTGCTGCAGTTCCATCAACTAAAACACAATATGACTGTTTACTTGGATTAAAATAAGATGGAAAAGCAGTCTGACCTATGGGAGAGTGGCACAAGGGAGTTTAAGTCTCTGAAACTTCAGCAGATACTCCCATAAGACATGGTATTTTTGCAAATGCCACCTGAGCAGCCCAAGATTTATCTTCTAAAGCACTCTGGGTTTTTAAAGGAGCTTCAGTCTTACTAAAACTCAACAGGTTCTTCAGCAATATTTTTGTACCTAAATACAAAGCTCTGAAGTCACATTTGAAAATAAAGGAGGACAAGTTTTGTCTTAGTAAAAGCAGGTAGAGCACAGTAGGTGTGAATGCATGGAATGAAATACAGTGCTGAGGATCAGCATCAACAGTACAAACATGGGGAAAGAAATCTAGTTCTAATCTTGTCCAATGGATTGAGCACCCATTAGCAGCTGAAGCACAATCGAGTCTATTTACGTAACACATTCGTTTTGTGGGAAAGAATTCAATTTGTAATATGCAAAACTGCTCCTTTATGTGAATCACAACATAAGAAGTGGGGATGACAGAGAGATGGACTTCAAAAACACATTTCTGATCCAAACTAAAACACTGACATGCACACACCCTTTTGCAAGTATGAGTAGGTTTCAAAAACTATTCTCTTGTGTTAAGACATCTAATATGGCACGAGGTAGAGATTCAGCACTCAGAATTGTAATTAAAGATTGCATGCGCTGACTGTTACTTCCAAAAGCAAAGACTGTGAGCTTGTTCACTAATTATTTATTCACTTATTAGTGAAAAAATGGGGGGGAGGTAGGGGTAGGGTAATATTAACCAGTGCTGTCTGTACACTGACTGTAAAATCCACAAAGACTGACAGAGTAAATTTGCAATTCAGTCCCTGATCCATGGCCTTCTACCAAAATGCTAAATGAAAACAGAGATGCAGCACACTCATCTCTGAAAAAAAACAGCGAGGGACTGTTAAAAATACAAAGATTTCACAGCTTACGAGGTGGTGATGTGACACTTGTATTTCACAATACATTCTCAACCTAGTCTTTCCTCTTTAGCCTTTGTTAAATTCATCTCACCTTTCCCTGTCCTCAGTAAATTCTTCACCAGACCTAAGGGAGGAAAAGTTGACAATACAGCTGATGTCAAAGCTGGAACTACGGGAGGAAGAGGAACAGTTTGCTGTTGACACTGACCCATTGGGAACAGATCTGCAGAAAATGGACATTAAGTATGAACAGGAGGCTTGAGCTTCTAAAACTGTGGCAAAAGTGGCAATGACTTCCTCTGAGGACACATCTTTCAGCTACTTCAACAAGACTTATTTCAAGAAACATGTAATTAGACATTAAGAATAACAAAACTATCTAGCTAAAGTCCCAGGAAGTCTTATTTCCTCTAGGAACTTTTTACAAGTCACAAAGAAAAGGCTTTTATACAACTCCTCAGTGCCTTTGTTGCACAAGAGAAATAAATATTAAAATGTTATATTAAATAAAAAAGCCTAAGCTTGGATGGAAGGCTGTAAGCTTTAGAAGGCAATTGGTCAAATGTCTCTGAAACACTTAACTACTATTGAAAATATTGATTCATTGAAAGTCATCTCAATTGGAAAGTTAGAGGAATCGCATATACATACACACAGATGTTTGACTTGTCTGCATATGTCACTAAGAACTGATATACATACAATGATAAACATGACTGACAACACGAGGCAGGATTACATCAGGGAGCTGCTGTCTTTCAGCATGCTGTAGCCTTGCTTCCTCACAATCATATACTATTTCCTAACAATGGTAAGGAAAAATGTCTTGCTAGTGCAAATGTGACATTTTCCAGTAAAACAGTTCCATATTCATGACCATCATATGTATGCTTTTGGAAGATTTAATACACTTTATTAAAATACAATCTGAGAGATAGAAATATACTCTTCCTGTTTCCCTCAAATAACTGAGTGACTGGTCCTATTGCCTTAAAGGCTAGAGACATGATGAGAAGGCAGATATATTTCACTGTTTCAAAGCATAAATCAGAGGCTAATCTGGAAAAAATCCAAGGCAGTTGCTGTGAAGACTGTTTGCTTTACATTAAAAAGGACACAATATGAACTAATCTATTTAAAACTAAAAAGATTTCCAGAACAAGAGTTTCCAACTCACATTTTGCTGCACCAAAATATTTTTAGAGCCAGAGTACAGTACATGCCTCTACAACTGCATTCTTTACAAACCACCTTCTTTTCATACTGAAGTTAACAAAGAGATTGTAAGGGGCTAACATAGAAAACCTATCTCTGAAAATACTCTCTGGGATCTTGTATAGCTTTAGCAACAGTTTAAACAACATCTAGGCAAAATGCCCTAAAAACCTAGGCTGTTAAGCAGAACTCTATTCCTAATGGACTTAAAAATATATATAAGAGGAAGTTGAGGCTTGGGAGGACATATTTTTTGACATGAACTTTCTAGGGAGAACTACTATTCTGAGGCAGAGAAATTGGGAAGCGGAGAGAGCTGCAGTGCCTGTTAGCCTCCAGGATGAAAAGCAGTTCTCAGAGCAGCTGATCAGATATGGCTGGCTGAAAAACTACACCAACTTGCACTACTGAAGAACACAAGAACACTTTCTCATACGCATGCCTCGCAGAATTCTGGTGTAACTTGCAAGGCCAGCGTATTCCACGATAACATAATACAGTGATTTTAGCTTTGATTCAGGCTTCTTTGCTGGAAGAAGTTGGTTTGTTTCTATGGAACCTATCCAACAGAAAAGCCATTGCTTGCGTGAGGGTAGGACTGCCAAAATGATTAGGAAACACACCAGCACAGCATTATTCAAAGAAACTGTATTAGAAGGCCTTCTACATATGTTAGAAGTCATAGAATAAATAAAGACTGTTCCCACCTGTGAGCATGATGAAGGTCAGAGCTAAAACTCTCCCAAACACTTCAAGCCCTTCTGACTACTAAACACCAAATTCTGCAGGAGCCCTTTGTCCGCTCATTCAAGATCCAAAGGAAGCAGCATTAAAACAAAATACTTCTTACATTCAGTGGTCTGTTTCTAGTCAACATGCACATGTACCAGTGAGGTAGATATTTTTATCTTGTTTACTTCTAAGTAGAAAAAGAAACGACATCACAGAGAGGTTGAATCTCTGTGGGGAATCGGTATCACGCCAGGAACTGAAGTGAGGCATTTCTGAATCCAGTTCTCGGATTGTATTTCTTTGATTTATGAGTGAATGACAAAAATATGAAAACAGATGGAAAGTTTGACTTTTTGTTGTGTAAATAAGGGAAAGAAATGTATTACAAATATTCAAGTAAAGCACACCAAGCATTGTCAGCTATACTCAAGATTATCACCCCCTAAGTAATGACCTGCATTTTTTCCTTTACCTAAAAACTTCAGTTTTATTACCACAGAAGACAGTTGTCTGAGCAAGTGAACAGTTCACATTTATCTTGCAATCTGATTGTTTTTCATGTCTAGTCAGCACTGAAAGCAGATTTTCTAATAAATTTCCATTGCTTACACTGAAGACTTTGAACAAATGCTCTCCACACAACACGTTTGACAAACAGGGTAACTCACCATCAGTAGCTTGAAGGCTGTATGTCAGGCCCAGTGCCAGGTAACCCTTTGCTAGGGACTCTCCAGCATCCTCACCCAGGTCTATCACCATTTTAGCGAAGTGTTCTCCTTCTTCCAGCTGCAAAAGAGGTAGGTTGAGACTTACAAGCATTCCCTCTATACTTGCTTCAATAAAATTTACCATTAAGCTTACCTGTTAGTGATCTGAGAGCCATTCACACAAGGGCTTTTGGTCATCTCAGTGAACATTCATAAAAAGGAGGATGTAGAAGGTCAGATTAGCAGACCTTGGTGCACATGCACAGTTTTGAGAAAAGTTTGGGTTTTGCACCCCAAACTCTTTCCAGATGTTTAACATTAATCAAGGGCAGTATCTTATAGTTCCCTTCAGGCACACTTCAATCATGCAACCTTAAATACAAATGCTGGATCAGCTGGACTACTTATATGCTATCCCAGCAGTACACAGGTCTAACAGTCTAACAGTCTAACAGGTTTCTTCCTTCGAAGGAAGACCATTCAGTTTTGCTTAGCAAATTTTACTTTCTTTTAAAACACTACAAGAGTAAAACCAGATAGCACTAACTTCACCAAAAGCTCTCAGCTGCTCCTTGCAGTTCTGCTGCCACAAGGACACAGAAATTTCAGGACATGAATTTTGGTCTGAACTATCACACTACCTTGGCAGCTCCTGCAGGACTAGCCACTTCCTGCATCTTCTGCAAATACACAATTTCCTTGAAAGCGCATTTTATATTATAGATAGGAGTCGGAGGAGAGAGCAGTCACAATCTGTCAGGATCAGCCTCCAAAATGATGAAATACGTAAGCTGGTCTCTTCTACTACAGCACAGACTGCTCCCCACAACCTTCCTTTCCAGCTTCCTTTCCACACAGATCTATCAGCATCTGAGTTAATGGTAATTTTAAACAAAAATAAAAAGGTAAATATTTTATTACAGAACAGTGTTTCTCATTTCTAACTTGAAACTCTCAGTAACATCACTCACCCATTTTAAGCAGAAAAGACTAAGACCTGTAGATTGGATATACCTTGAAAGGTGTAGGCTGGAGACACATTGGCAAAAGTCGTAAGTAAGGCTTGAAAGACAGAGCCTACAGGAAGATCTCCTTTCTGTACAAGGCAAGTATACAGATCCTGTCAACCATAATCAGAGTCATCCCTAATCATTACACTACCCTTAGTGTATCACTAGTCATTACAGTATCTGACAAATCCTCCTTTTGGAAACTTTTATTACATGACAACTGACTTTATGGGATGGGGTAGTTTAATTTTGAGAAATTGCTTTTTTGTTTGAAATCCAGCTGGTTTAGACATAAGTACTGTGGACATGTGCCTTCTTAATACTCAGCTTTGTCAGATTTCAGCACCTCATGGCTCCTTAACATCTAAAATCACTCACCCATAATGATCTGGAATTAAAATGGACCAGCAGACAAGAAATTTTCCTTCTGCAGTGATCTGTTAATATGCTACCTATGAACATAATCTACCTGACTTGATGTAGCATCCTGTCAATGGGGCTCCGAGTCACATCACTTGAAAACATTCAGGTGACAACACTAAATAATGGCTTCATAAACAAACAATCTGGGATTTATTAGATGATATCAAACATAAGAAAAAAAATTACTGTTAATGTAAGCCTGAATGAAGGCTGAAAAGTTCAAGTGAAGAAGCAAATCTCCACTGCTTGGGTCTCTGCCTTCTTGGTACAACTCCCTGAGGCCACAGAATTTAAACTAGATGCAGAACAATAGTTCCCCAATTTCTGAAACCTCAGCTCAGTCAGTCCAATGACCAACACATATGTTATCATCAAACTCCTTCCTGAAAGCACTATGAAAGCATTACAGTCTTGCTCATTGCCTTGTCAACTGTGATTGTGGAAACCACTACGTGAAACAGGATTACCCTCTCGTGGAACAGCTGAACTGACCAACTAAACTGCAAGGCTTGCCTCTGAGGGTATAATCCAAATTCGACCAAAACCACTGGAAACAAGTCCTATCTACTTCAGTGATGTTCAGATGAGACCCTTAAACTCTGACCACATAAGGAAGACTGAGATCTGTTTTAGGAGATTTCTTAATCCTGTCAATAGCCCTACAAACTTCCCTGCTACATACTGAAATGTGTTCTGGACCAGAGCTAAGGACAATGGAAGAAACGTGTCCCATGACTTGCCACACAGCAAAAAACCCCAAAAAACAAAACCCACAAATGAACAACAACAAAAACCCCTCCTATCAAACAGTAACTGAATTCTTCATCTCCCAGAAACTTTTATGTATGATATGAAATCTCTGCAGCCTGAAAATTCATTATGCACCTCTTTGCCACCATAAACAGCTATATTCCCACTCTCTCTCTTCACTGTTTCTCCTCTTCTCCCCACACACACTTTCATCCAAGCAGCCTCCATTAGACAAAGAAATGAACTGTATGAGGAATTCTAATGACTACTGAACAAGAGTAGGGGTGGGTAGAGTGTATGGAAAAAATGATTAAATAAAAGGTTTGGAGCTGAAATGAAGACATGTAAAATTGGAGAGATTTCACTCTGTTGTTTCTCTGAATGGTCACCTGATGGTATTTCCAGTCTCTGATGGCCTACACAGCATAAATCAGCAGTGAACCAATAAGCCTTCTTGCCTGCCAGTTATCCAGGGCCACCTGTCAGTATCAGATTAACCTAATGAATGAATAATTAAAACCACAACTTTTCAGAGTGGCTGAAACAGCCAACTTTTCAGAGTGGCTGAAACACATTCTTGTAAACATTTATTCATACTAAACACTACTGGTACTTTGACCAGCCACAAAGATTCTTATGAATGCAAACCTGGGTCAGCTGATGCCTGCTTTGAAAATAAGTGGCCCTGCAAACTCCAGCACAGCTGGTTCAGTTTATGAGAACATTTACTTTTCCTTCTTACAGCACTCAGACACTTCCCCTGCCAGCCCTGCTGTGGCAGCCATCTGCCCCCTCTCCTCCCATTCTCCTACTCTTCAATCATTCTGGGCAAGTGTGAAAAGCCAAACCTTTCACTCACATCACCCACTGTGAGGATTCAGCTCTCCAGTGCATCAGTCTTGCGGACGGCCTAGTCAACTGTGAATCTGGAAACTACTACCTGAAACAGGAATAATGCCCTTAGGACATACTTGAGGTAACCAACTAAACGGCAAGGACTACCAGACTGCAGGCTGGAGAAAAACTCCATCTCCATACATGCAAGAGAGGGACCAGTTCACAGCCTGAGCTGTGATCTGCCAGTAAAGCTGTGACTGTGGGGGTCCTTAAGGATACGGGATGTCTCCACTCTGTTGTGGAGATGAGAGAGGGAGGAGAGAAGGCCTACCACTTGTTACTCTCTTAGAAGCAACAAAAAACAAAGTCTCAAAGCCATACCTCTCATTTGGCCCTTAATGTTCTTACATTTTTCTGCATATATTGCACAGATAAGATGGTAGAGAGAAGGGCAGCATCCCAGGTTGCAGGGAGAAGTTCCCTGTCTCCAAGATCTGCATGGAAGAAAGCTCAGAAAGAAGGCACAGGGAAAAACAACCTAAGAAAAACTTTCTGCACTTTGAACTCCAGCTATACATAGTGTGAGGAGGCACCTGGAAGCACTAGCTAAGCAACCCCTCCATCACACCACAAAGCAAACACCTGGCACCTGGAGAGAGACAGGCTGCCAAACCGTGAACTGACACCAACAAGATGGTAATACTGTAGGATTGGTTGGGTTTTTTCCCCTTCCACTTCCTCCTTCATATTTGATAGAAAAAGAACAGTTGCTAGCTGTGCTACCCTGAGGGATGTTTCCCCTGGTACAGAGAGTGGCTGTTCCAGCCACCACTGTTATTTGGCCACAGGTTTTGGTGTGTGCTCAAGCCAAGCCCAGAGGCATACTGACAAGGGAGTGGAGAACAGCAGGTGCTGTCCCCTGGCCTAATGCCACCCAGCTGGTGCCCAACTGCCACCCAGATTGTTTTTAGAAAAGCTCAAGCTCTACCCCACTGAACCAACAGCTTCCAGGACTAAGTAGGAATTGCACTTCTCACCAGCACACATTTAGAGTAACTAAGAACAAACAAATCAGTGATGTACAGCAGCATGAAAACAGCACTTTATTGTGCCAAAAAAGAGGAGTACACAAAGGAAGAGGCAGGAAATACATCAAATCACACTGGACTTAGGACAGCAGACGAGGTTAATGAAGCAGGTGAGGTTGGACATCAGTGACACATAACAATACCCAAACACTTAAGAGACCAAAATCCTACAGAACAGGTATCTACACAAAATTACACATCATGTTAACCAATTGAATTGACCTCTTCTTACCATTTTCATTACACTGGGCTGTAACTATAGAGACTAATTCAAAGAGAAAAGTATAAATATTGTGACATGAGAATGGTAAGAGGAAAAATGCATAGGAAGAAAGTGGTCTGTAAGGCATAGTCTAATGAAAAGGTTTTGTCCCACAGCTGTTTACAGCACACAAAGCTAATCATGTTATGTATGTCAGAAAAAAAAATCCTGCGCTTTCTACTGCTGGTCTAGTCAGCATTTGCTCTTTGTGTCACCATTGTTAAGCCCACCAATTTACTGTGTGTAAACTTAGCCCCCAGCACTTAGGAATACTCAGGCCTTTCCTCCACTGAAGCTAGAGTGGTTTGTTCCCAAAGGCAATGTATAGAAGACAAAAAATTCTTGGTCATTTTTAATATCTAAAACCCACAGGATTGCCCCAATAACCGCAGTGGTGATGTAATCAAGGATGTCCTTTAAAAGACAGAAGAAATATCCAGAAGCTCTAGAATTGTCCTTCCCTGATTTCTCAGCAGCCTCCTACCCTGGTAAAGCTGATCCTCTAGATGTCCATCAGCAGGCAGAGTAACTCCAGTAAAAAGACTACATTTGATCTTTTAATATCATTCATACTGCACTAAGACCTAAGCATTTCCAGGCAACTCCTGGGCTCCTAAGTGACTGGGTACAAGCACATGCACAGCATCTATTATCTGTAGTGGCAGGGTCAACAACAGACAGAAAGGGAGAGAAGCACTCTCTGATTAAGTGGTCTGTGAAAGTAATGAATGATAAGCTGTTACCTCAGAAGTACGCAGCTCTAAATCTACATCCTGCCAGCCCCCTGACACACACACCATGACGTCCTGACCTCATGGTATGTCTTACTCACTTTTTACAGCTCCAAGCAGTCTGCCCTGGCCCAACACCACTTCTTCTCCCTTTCCCTGACTGATGGCATGATCTCTGTCTTCCCAGCCAAGGGCTGCAGCAGAGCACTTTGCTGTGCATACTAGCTGAAAGAAGTAAGGGAAATGTCTGAGGTACAGCACCATGCTGTGCTGCAGCTTTTGCCACGGGATGAAGTCCTTTGAAAAGCTCCTGTTAGCTGATAATACTGGCATCATTTGGTGTTACACAAGTTTAGCACACCACCACTATTGTTATTATATCAAGTGTGTGGCAATGAAAATTTTAAGAACATGCCTCATGTCGTCCTGCTTTCCATCAGAGCAGAGTTCTAGAAGATCCAAGACTATCCTAGGACTATAGTCCATTTTGCATTATGTGCATTTACAGTGTTTTCAACATGCCTCCATTGAAATCAATGGAGTAAAAGATAAAACACAGCATCAGAGTAACCCTAAATGCCTCAAACAAGGGTCCTAAAATGGAGAAAATCAGTCTTTAACACTTGCCTGTAGGCAGAAGTTCAGTTTTTAGTATTTTCACAACACCTGCCATAACAGGATCCTGGAGAACCTAGATTAGCAGTGAAATTAACAGTACTGTACCATTAAAATATTAATAACAACAACTCATACTGCAACTCAAAGTCACTGCCAAAATAGGCAAGTGAGCATTCAGCTGAGGCCGTGCCAGGGAGGGCTGAGTGAAAGAGGAAATTGCAGCAAGCCTTTTAGCGAGCAGAACTCTGAATTTATAGTGAAGCAAGGCGAGGCAACCTCAGTATGGACATGTTCCAGTGTGAACTACTTCAACTTTCACATGAAAATTTAAAACAATACTCTGACCTACAACAGTCAAAAGACTTCATAGTGCATTCTGGAAAGCTAAAAGGCAGCTGGCTAAACACAAATGGGCTTTGTGTTTGCTTGATAGAATCCACGTGCAAGTTCAGCAAACCTGTGCTGAAGCCCCAGCAAGCTGGAAGGCTTAGCAGCATGTTGCCTCAAAAAGTAATTCTGAGCCTACTATAAAAACATTTAAAACACACATTTAATGACCTAGATGCAATATAAAAATTTCAACTGTGCTGTACAGGTCTGAGTGCATCCTGACCATGCAAATGTGGTTTACATATGTGCATTAGTTTTGAAGTTTTTCTGGTCCTCCATGACCACTGGCTTAAGCTTTAGAATTATGAAGTATTGGTTTATTGTTTACACTGTTTGGTTTTTTTTTAAGTTTCTGAAAACCTGTAATTCTGCAAAAGGTAGCCAAAACATTGCTTATACCACTTGGTTGTCTACTGCAGGCCCAATCCTAAGAGCTAGTGGCTGATGGGGCAGATCATCTCCTGATGTAAGCCAGCATGGTACCGCTGATATGCCAGTGGAGTTGTGCCAACTTACATCAGCTAATAATCTGGTCATACTGCCACAACAGAAGCTGGGGGAAGCTCAGCTCTTTTCTGCATCAGGCTCTGTTATATATTGATTTGCATGGCACTGTGTGAATGCATTCATGTTTTCACTTTGATTTGTTCTGCACTGAGAGATGATTTCATAGATGTGATCTGAGCATCTTCAATATTGTAAATCCCTATAGTACATTTCAATTAATTTTCTGTTTTCCCTGTTCTTAAAGTGTGCTGAGACACCATGTACAAAGCCAGCAAAATTAGTTAAGTGATCACTAGATTAATCATGAAAGAAACTGTTCTGTGCTTCTCTTGACATTCTGTAATTATCCAACTTGCATAAATGTTGTGGTTTTGGGGTTTTTTATTGCTGGTAACTGAAAGAAGACCAAAGTACTGCTTGCCCATGGGCTATAAACAAACTGGCTACAGTACTGCACCACACAGTAGACACATGCAGGACATAAATTAGCTGTTTCATTTGGATAAATGGTGATCCGATTTCACCCTTTTCCTGCCAAGCCAGCAATCAAGTACACAGATATATTTCCTAATTGAAAAATTAATCATACTTTATATGTTCTGAAAAGGAAGATGTATTTGAGTATTTGTAGCTGCTAATATTTGTCCATTAGACTGTTCCTGTCCCATGTCTATCCTCCTTTCTATTTATACTGGCATTGATCAGCCTGTTCACTTCCAGTTTAAATTATTCAATTCTGATTTGATTGCCATGTAATTTAAATGCAAATAATTACTGTAAGGATGACATTTAGAAAAACAGCTCTGCTAAGCAGGAAGGTCTTTATTAGGCACAGGAGTCTGCCAGTAATATCAGAAGCACCCCTTTGACTAAGAGATGTGGGAACCTATCATTTCAGTTCTTTTAAAAGATGCTCTGATTTCCCTCTGACTCCCCTTAATTAAAACTCTTCTATACCATCATCAAGTTTGGTATGAGGGTAAAGCATAGGCCACTGACTGAAAGAAGGGAGAGGAATATTTTTGATGTGGTTTTAGTTCATAAGGCTGTGCTCTAGATAACTGCAGTAAAATTATCCTCTTGTGAAATCGTGCTTTTGTTTCATAATGCCCCCCATTTCTGAGCCAAGGTCTGACTGAATAACACTGAAAAGCATTTCACACAATAAAAAAACAGTACATTGAAAAAAAAACCCTCTTGTTTTAAAGTAATCAAAACCAGCTCATTTTTCTCTTCTCCCCTTGCCTTTCCTACCTTTTAGGGTTAGCCAGTTGTTTTATCAGCTCTGCCATGTATGAGAAGTCTTGAGATACTGGATTGCCCAAGACAGGATTGCATTACAGTCTCACTATCTTTTCAAAGTAACAAGGTATTTTTATATGCTACCTGTGCTTTGAAAACTTCATCAGGGATACTGAGATGATCATTCAATGCATCTGTAATGCTTGACTTTCACACTGTTTTAACACCTCTAAGAATTAGAAAAAAACCTTATTTGATTTTAAAAAATAACATTCACTGTGAATGTTATTTCATATCACTGAATGACTTTCAGCCTTCAAAATTTAGAGACTGAGCTGTGGGAACAAGAGAGTTAAATTGCTCCAAATGTAGAGCAGAAGTAGGCTGGGCAGTTCAGCAGGGATTCCCTGAAGGCCCTCAGACCTGAAAACTTTTCCTAGAAAAAGCCACTGCCCAGTTTTTGCTGACTCACACGTAAGCTTAACCACAATAGTTTGAAGAGTACAGTTCATTCAAAAACATACATAACCAGACATCCTCCCTGATGGTGGTGCAAACTAATACAATTCAAGTCTAGCTGAACGCCAGCTTTCATCAGACAGGGATGTAGAAGATGGGCAGGCAGCGTTAGGGGACAGAACAGCAAATTGGCTTCCACTACTTTTCACCTTTTCAATCTAGGCAGATTCTTCTGGTATTTTCTTTCACATTATGCTGCATCTTCATTTTACTTCTATTTAGCAACTGTAATCCTTCACTGACTGCAGGGACACCTCGTGGTGAGGACAGGTGAGAACAGCAAGCCGCCATTCAGTTAATTAAACCAAGTAGCAAAAGAGTGACAGATGTTTCTGCTCCTTTGGATAATCAGAATGTCACGGGCACCAACTTCCACTCCCACTCTGCTTCTGGGGTGTACATTAACACATCCAGAACACAAAACACTGACACAGCAACTTCAAGAACAAAGGCCTGAGATGTCCAGCAGACCTGAACTGTTTAACAGTTCACTTGTAACTATTCACTTGTGTCTTCCAAGGGCTACAAGAACAGCCAATTCAACATGACACTCAGTTGAAGCAGCAGTCCTCAGAACCACTGTTGTGGCTTTCCCCCCTCCTCCTTTCTTTAAAGTACCAGCAAAATACATTCTAATGACTCACTGCAAAATTTCTTGCAGGGATTTTCATTTTTTATAAAAGGCACACATGTGTATGATTTTTAGCAGGGATTCCCTTTCTCCCCACTGCAACTACACTGTGGCACTGTCACTGCAGCACCTAATCCATTACATAATAAGAATTGCATCAGCTTACCCAGTGCAGTGACCCAATGCAGACCTTGGCAGCCAGAAGAGGAACGGTGGGATCTGTAGGTCGCAGTTTAGCGCACTCTTTGAGCACTGACACAGCATATGCTGACTGGAGGAGTCGGAGAGAAGAGGAGGAAATAAAAAAGGCTGATTAGACAATGCTGTTGGGAGCCCAAGCAAAATATTTCAGTGCCATGTACAAAGAAGTGCTATGAAGAAAAGAATCACATGTCAGCAACAAGTTAGCAACTTTATTCCCACCTCCACACACAGACACACGTGTGTACACACACGCTCACATGCTTCCCACACTCAGAGGAAACATGCCAAAGAACCAGCCCTGGTTGTGCACTTCACAAGAAAGTTTTCTTTAGCTATCAATGCACTTGTTATTTTAACTCTGCCCTCCCAATACACAAGAATTATGCTGTAGTTTTCCTTGCACATAACCATCTTCCAATAAGGCAAGAAAGAAGACAAAGAGCTTATCCTCCACTACGCTGACATTTTAGGCCAGCTCTACTCAGAAAGGTTTGTGCAGCTAAAGTAATCTCCTCAGTAGGTTGTTTTGTGTCTTCTTCAGTTCCAAGAAATACAAGAAAGTAACTGGGACCCCACTGTACAAAGGGTGGAGCAAGCAACTGCAGATCCGAACACTGTTCAGTGGGTGGTCCAAGCATGTGTTAGAAAGCAAGCTTGTAAAACTCTTGCTGTCCTTCTGGTGTTAGGTTACCATTAATGAGGATGTTTTTTAAGATTAGCACTTACACAGCCCTTTTGTTCCAACGTGCTTTGCAAACACTGCTTTTTACAGCACACACTTGTGGCTGCCACATTTCAGATGCTTTAAAGGAGAATGAAGAAAGCCCTGAGATAGTGATGAGAAGGCCACATCAGTCAATAAGGTGACAAGAGCTGCCTATCACAGTCTCCCAGCCCACCCCACCTGAACCACAGCTTGTCTCACTTTTAAACCTTCCTCACTACTGACCCCTGATCCACTCAAATTTTCCCATGCTTAAGCTGAAGGGGAAGTTTTATTCTCTTGGAATCTTTCCTTGCATGCCTGTTTCCTCCCAGACTCTTCCACACAGTCCCAAGACACAGTGTTCCTGCTCAGAAGCACATTAAATAGTCATGGCCTTTCCATATTACAGAAGAGCAGCAGCAGAAGCTCACAACGCCAAATTATTTGCTATTCCTATCAGGTCCTGGGAATGCCCTCCTGAACCCCAGGGGCTCTCCCTACCAGAACTCTGACCAGCACAAGCAGTTGGGTCTGGTGACTGCTGCAATCCCCTGCAGCAGTACCACAGCTTCACATTCCCACTGGCCATCAGCACTTTTCCTGCTCACACAGCACCGAAGTGGGCTGCAGCTGCTGGCTCCTTCCTCCACAGAACTGAAGGTCCACTTCTTGCTACTGAATTCAAAAGCCTGGTTAGGAATTTGCTTGGAATGGAACCTGGGAGAATGGAAAACTGCATGAACACCAGCCATGCCCATGTTAAGGCAAAGAGGGGTTTCATAACCAATGCAGCAGGGAGCAAATCCTCCTGCTTGAAAAGCTTGGGTACCTGCCTTGTGGTCTGAAGAAGAGCAGCAGCACACCCTACATCCTTCAGGTTGCTCACACTTACCTATAGCATCAGGCACGATCACTAACACTGAGGAAACATTTTCTAATTTAAAATTCAAAACGCACAATTTGCCTAAACCCAGAAGGAAGCCTGTCACAGACCAAGGACAGAAATCAATAAACTTTGTCCTTGAGCTTGAACCATTACCTCATCCCTCTCAGAAATAAAGATGAGGGTAATTCAACCCCGAGGTACAGGAACAAACACACTGCTGTGCTCTGCTGTCACCAGGTGACTAGCATCCCTCAGAATGAACCTCCCTGACACCTATTTGTTCAGAACAAGTGGTGTCACAGGTTTTAGTGGCATCTTATTCCTCTCTCTTGCAGAATGCTACCTGCATTGAAAGCAGATCATACCCCCAGTAGTACAATGGATGTGCTGGAAATCCAAGCACAACCCCATAAGAGACCTAGGCTGGAACATCATCTTCATGCCCTCCTACATATATTCCAGCCCCACAGGTATTTCCAGAAATAAATAAATGTGACAGCAGGACAACATGCACCGTGACAGCCACAGCTGAACCCCACCAACCCTTGTCAGCTCACCATGCAAAAGTGAACTGCAAGCCCAAATACATAAAAGACCATACCCTGTTCACAACCAACGCCTGCAAAACCAGACACAAGCTCAAGGTCATTTCTCAGCTCCCCACCAGCACTGCAATGGCTGGGAAAGCAGGAGGCACCTGGCAGCCGGTAGCAGTTCTCCTGTGGGTCAGCACAACCAGCACTAGAACAAACCAAAGCACTGACAGGCCTGTCCCAACTTGGGCCACAGGTGTAGGACCTTCTGAGCTCTACACCAGAAGTGATACAAGCATTCCTTGCCAGTTCCTCTTGAACTCTCCTCCCTCCCTGTCTGCCGTCTGTCTGTTGAGTAAGGCTGGTCCTCAGGACAAGCCAACACCACAGCCTTCAATACCCTCAAACCACAGAGTCCTTCCTGTGTCTGTCCTGTCCCAAGCCTTCTCAGAAGGCTACTGCAAAACAGTGACTTACTGAATGCTGCACAGCAGACTGTCCCAGCTTGTACCTACACCCAAACACCTCAGGCGTGGAGTCACTTTATGACACATGCACTCGGGAGCTTCTGGATTTACAGAGAGAGGCACAGTTTCCACACTGCTTCTAAAACATTTACAAAGTAATGTCATTTTAAAGAAGTTTATAAAATTTGCAACTAAACATATGGAGCAGAAGTGGTTTTAGAAACAGGGTGACATGAAGCCTTTCTCCCCAGCTGCATTTTAAAAATTCAAGAGATATTATATAATTTCACCTTGAAAACTTTACTCAGCAGATATTTTATACAGATGATGAAAACATTAGTCAAGAAATGACAGGAGAAATAATATCCCACTCCCACAGTGACCTTACTTAGGGGAGGCTGGCATGACATGTAACATCAAGGTTTCTTAAAGATATTAATTACAGACATTAATAGCCAGGGAAAAAATATCAAGCACTCATTACTGAATACAGATATCACTGGTTTGTAAAAATATTTAATATGAAACAGTGTTTGTGCAATATTGAAATAATCTGGTAATTAAAATGTACATATTCTTTTACTTAGTGTGGGTGGACCAGGCAGCCAAGTGTATTGTTTGTGAGATTCACTGGAAGGCAATAATAATTTGATTTATTGGTGAGGCATGTTTTGAGAAGAGCAGAAATTGAATTCCAAGTGAGTACATGCTTCCTACTCGTGATTCTGAGCTTCAGAGGGGCTCGCATAATAATAATTCAAGCCAGGATTTATGTTGTTTCCATTAACTTGCTAACTGCTGGATCATAATGACTGCACTAGAACCAGCTCTCAAGGACTTCAGGAAACTAGATCTCATTTGGCCTCATCTCCAGCAAAGAATCACAAGGAAGCTTTTGGGGAAGGAGAAGGACCGAGAGGACACCTTCCCCAATGTAATTACGGCAGCCACAGTTTTGAATCCTATAAAGAAGTAAAATGTAAAGAAAAACAACTATCCAAATACAGAACACAACTCTCATTCCCCATTTACAAATTCAGTAATGAAGCACGGAAACATACTCCTCAAAGATGCTTGCACATGAGCAGAACAGAGCAAAGAACATCCTACAGGTAACTTTCTTTCTTCCTTTTCCAAACGGCTCAAACAGAACATGCCATCAGTTATGGTAAATCCATAGATGCTGCTCAAATGCTGGTTTGCCTAGCTTGCTCCAACACAATTTCCATTCTTTTCCCCCCTTTTCTCTCTCACCATACCAAAGCAAAAAAAGAAGGATGTTAGAGAGTCATTTCATTTAGAAGATAAAGAAAACACAGATTTAAGTAAAAGAAGAATTTCCAGACTGTAAATCATGCCTGATAGACTTTGACATGCCATGAACAGTTGCTCTTCTCTTGCACAGGTTCCAAAAACCTCCCTAGTTTTTTGTTTCTTTGGTAATACTTTCCAGCCAGAAGGAAAAATGTTCCTCAGGGATGGTGGTTTTGGTCAACAGCCCGATTCCCAATTTACCTGGCAGTTTAGTACACAAATGAGTCTCCACAATTAGTGCTGCTATATTTCTTGCACCATCCTGTCTGACTTTAAAAATGGCACTATTTCAAACAGATTGTGGGGAAGTGGAGGACATCTTTCATCCCAATGCAAGAACGAATATTCCCTGTATCCTGGGATTCACTGCCATTTATATATAAATGACCTTGAAGTGACACAGAAAGATGACAGAATGAGCAAGTAATTGAGAACTCTGGAATCAGTTGTTTTGGTGTTAGTCTTCCACTGTATTTAGAGATTTTTGTCAATCTCTCAGCATGAACATCATTCTCCTAAGACATTTACTTCTCTTAACACATGAACTGATTCTCTCCCTTTTCTTTTACCTTGTGTTTATCAAATTAGAGCACTGGAGTTAAGCAGCTTCAAATACTCCCTCTTAAAAGCACCTCTTACATTCTAAGATCTATAAGCATACATTTGTACTTGCTAATGTGACAAACACCTCATTTCACACTTTCTGTCAAGAAAAGAGAGCTAAGCCTGAAGGCAATTATATAGCCCACCTAGGTATTCTGCTCAACAGTCAGGCATCTTAGGAAATTTCCATTTTTTGTACTATCTACAGCACACAGGCAAACTCCCTTCTAATCTTTCCTTTGCACCAAAGGAAACCAAACTATTGAATATCCCCTAGATAGCTGACCTTTGTAACAGGATCTTTAACCAATGAATGTTCAATATTTTAACTTTGATTCCCCAGCAATGCTATTTAAGGAGCCATCCGAGGCCTCTGCTGCTCCCAAGGTTCCTGCCTGCAATACAAAGAGAAATGCACTTTTTTTTCCGATGCCAGTTGCCTAGCAACCAGCCTAAGCTTTTGCAAGGATACCAACAGAAGGAACAGCCTAAATCATAAAATTTGTCTGCTGTTGCTGCAGAATTATGTATTAAATATATTTATAACTTTCCTTCTAACCTTCTGGAAAGCTGTATGTTGGCAATACAGGCATGGCTGAGTCAAACTTGAAGCTCCTTGAAGCACTTAGAGACATCTGCTTTTGCTGCACTGTTTAAGTAAGGGGAAGGATTCCTTTTTTTGGGTGCAACACAGATATGAGCAGCTCAGACGTTAGCTTGTCATTATTTGGCTATGACCAGTGTGTATCAGCAACTTGCTAAGGGCTCCAAAATCAGAGTTCATGTCTGTGTAAGACTGGTTTCAAAACCTTAAAAATGCTGCCAGCACAAGCTTTGGGCAATGCTGCAGTATGTCCAACTGCTGAGCAGCCAAGGGGAGCACAGTGACACTGCAAGGCTAGCTCTGGGAAGAGCTGGAGCCTAGTCCCTCAGAAACACAGCTGAATGACAGATGACAAGAAAGATTTGATTATTTCCCTTTGTGTAACACCAGACACCTCCTGAAGCATTACATGATTAAGAAAACCATTCAGGTAGACATGCATGATTTTTTCTTCCCCTTTGCCTTAAAGAAGAACAAACATAACGGATAAGAGCAGAAAGGAGCATTTTGTGTAGCTGAAAGCAGCTTTATCTGCCTGGTTTTGCAAGGTGCCATGCTTGGAGCCTACATCCCCGGCTGCCAAGCCTCTCTATCTATATGGTAATGTTGACCATTGTTCCTACGGTGCCATCAGTATGGGCTAGAGGGGGCTGGTCTAGGGTCAGCAACAACGCAGCTGTTTCTAAACTCACACAATTGCTGTCCTCAGGGCAAGCACTGGGCTGACTGTGTTCTGCAGGGCTGGACAGCTTCGTGCCAGGCACCACAGGAACACATAACTACCATCAGCAAGCCCAGTACAAGGCCTGCTGAGCACACAGTCCTTGCCTCCAGGTACCTACTTCCAGCTCCACTGAGCTCTCACAGAGGCTCTTCTCCACAGACCCTTCAATCGTTTCCAAGCTCTTCCTTTACTCACTCTTAGGCACTTCACCCCCTCAGTGAGTACACAGCTGAGGGGTAAGAACAGATATCCTCTCCTAATAGATACTCCAGACTTCCTTCAGCTGGCCTAAGGCTATGCCACTACTCACCCCTCCTCTCAAGAAACTCATATCCTAAAGCTCTTCACTCACTAACCAAGTTGTCTTGTGCAATTTTTTCATACAGGGACTTTGAACATGAGTGTGAAAATGTTTCCATACATTGCATACACTAACAACAATAAACATCCACTGTACTTTAGAGATTAAGACCCATGAGAGTTGAATGGCCCAACAGACTACGTAGACTCAGTGCTCACAGAATAATTTCACAGCTATCCTTGAAGAATCCCTCCTTCGCTACCCTTAGAAAAACAGTAAATCAGTGTCACTACACACAAATTTTTGCCCCTTTTGTAGTAGGTTGAAGAAAGGCACCAATGTTGCTTCATGTCATTCAAGGCATGTATTTTAACACTCACAATGCAGATCTAGAAGACCTTCTTTAATACCATAAAATTAAGCGAGACCCTACTCACTATGCACTTCTGAGTCTCTACTCCCAGAGAGCTCCAGTGATACTTTGGGACACCCAGGCTAGGTCCTGTGTGAGGACAGTAGGTGTGGAAGGGGACAGAAATCTGAAAAGGAACGTGTATCTGATCCAGCTGGTGCAAGGCCAAGGAAATGCCTGTGAGTGCACAAGGACCCTATTACACATCCCTTGTGCTTGTAATACATCATCTAGACACTATGATAATTTTGCCTCCAACTTCAGAAATGTCAGTAGAGCTACCCTAGTCAGCAGTAGAGCTGTGTGCTGGTAACCTCCACGGCCTCCAGGGAAAACTGTTTAGCTGGAAAGCAGCAACAGAGAGCAAGTCTACCCCAAAGAGCTCTCTTCACTGCTGCAAATACAACAAAGTCTTTTCCACTCTGTAAAAACAGAGTTTGGTCCTTACTTTCCCCATGCTGCTCAATACTGGTCACTTTTTCAAAATCTTGAGACAAGCAGATGCAACTGTCTGCACTCATTTTACTCTGGCAGCAGGACAGTGTCTCCTCTCTTTGCCTGAGGACTCTGCCAGATGGCATCCGGCTATCACACCACTCGCCACTCAGGCTCCAGCCGGTCCACGTATGGCAGCAAGGCCAGGGAGCTGCGGTGCCCACTCAGCCTCTAGCTGATATTACCACATAGTCAAGGTTATTACCAGCAGAAGCAACTTAAAGCATCTGTGAAGAATTCAGCATTCAGCACCACAGGAACAGGGTGCTGCATTAGAATGATTTAAACGTCTTTGGCCTATTCAAAACTGTGCTTGCTGACACAGGACATCTCACACCACGTCTTTGCCATTATCTAGGCTTTACCAGCATTCCATCTGAATTTTCTGACAAAAGTGTTTCAAATGTAATGGGGGATTTTTGGCCTTTAGATATACATGCCTCTCTTGTGCAGTGAATATATAGCTCAGTATAACAGGCATTCCTAAGAATGGGTTAAAAAACAACCAGACCACACCATCTTTCTCACCATGCAAGTTGCTGAGAAACACAGGAAAGTGAAATTGCTGTCACTCCATTATTTCCACCACTTAAGTAGATAAAAGACAGACAGGAAAGTTACACTTCTCTGAGTTTTCATTCACTGTTTTAGGAAGCCCCAAGGCCTGGAGGAACTTACTGAAGTGATGTGCCTATTTTTGTTAAGACACATGCTTTTCAGAATAATGTGTAAACTCAAGCCTACATGCGGTAAATGAGCCAAGGTGGCTGGCTTGACATTCAGACTGATCACTTGTGAAAAATGACAATCACCATTTGGCAATTTTTTGGCTGGCAGAGGAAGAAACTACACTGAAATTCGACTTGATTGACTTAATCTGAATATACAAATTAAAAGTATCACTAGTCAAATTCAGTGTAGAATAGAGAGCAAGATAGGATTTTATGGCTCTTTTAAGACTTGAAAATCCTAAAAGCATGTTTAAAAAAAAAGAGAAACCAAAGTTTCCAGCATTTACAGGTTGATAAAACTGTTCCTGTCGTGCCCAGGATTTATGAGCACAATTTGCTGTACTGCAGAACAAGTAATGCTGCAGGATGTGAGGTTTCATTACCAAGAAATGAGATAATGAATTGGCTGTGACTGAGACAGGTGAAAATAGATCTTTACCTATAAAAGCTCAAGCATACTCTGCATTTTACAGTCTAGACTGACCACGCTGTTTTCTCATCAGTTCTTTCTGCTACACTCGAGCACTTGCTTTTAAATGAACTCTGTCCTGCTATCAAGCTGCAAAGCAATATAAAAATGTATGCCACATCTCCCATTACAGGATGACGCATTGCAGAGTATATGACAGGAATCCTCAGGGAATACTTTGGGATTAGAAGTGAAATACTGCACAGATGGGATTGTTGGGTAAGGGAATTCCCTCTGACCCATATAGGGCTCAGAACATTTAGCGCTTTTACATCCATAGGCAAGATCAGGACATTTTACCTTGTAAATATTTAAAGTACAGGCAAAAAGGCATGATGTACTTGAAAATCTGAAAAGACAGGGCAGTTATAGAGATTAAAAAAAAAAAAAGAGCAACACAAGTATCTAAGTACCAAATATTCTGTAACACGTAGGGAAGGTGAAGAGGTATGCAAACATGGAAGGACAAGAATGGAGCTGCCATGCAAGTTGTTAGAAGCTAAAGATCAGGCCCCACTTCTCCATACTAACCCAGGACTGAAGCACAATTATTCTCTGGATACCCTTACTCTCAACCATCAGCAGTTAAAAATCTCATATTGCCCTCCAGCAGATTACTAGAGCTACAGCATTGTCTGCTGTTGAGAACCAGGTTACACAATTTGTAAAGCCAATAAACCTCCCAGACAAGCCCCAAGCTCACAGTTAGATTCCTTGCCTTTTCAACATGGCCTCTGTGGTCATTCTTGTCCTCAGTATCAAGGGATCAGGTAGCTGGAGGATTTGCAAAGACACAGAGGGCAGGACTGTGCTAACTCCAGCTGAACTCCAAGGTGAGCTGGACGTGACATGTAAGTCCCCCACCTGACACAGGTCAGTGCAAGGTATGAGCACCATGGCACCAAGCTCATTGTTTACGTATTCCACCAGTAGCTTCAGGTTTCCTTATACATGAGTGAGTCTAGCCATTGTTTTCAAGCTTGGAATTGGATTTTGAAATGCTTGCACTGAACTTCTGTAGGAATCTGTGAGGCTCCTTCTGACTAAAGATATTCGGATATATTCAGCTTCCTGCTGATCTAATACGCATTGCCAAAGCTTTGGTATCTCATAAATCACCCACATCAGTTACATTCAAAAGGAGACAAAGATGGAGGCCCAGAACAGAGTCAGAGTTTGCAAGGTCCCACAGAAGACACCCCTGGTGCCTCACGAGTGGTCACTACATATTTGCCTAGGGTGTTCCACAGATCCCAGTGATTCAGGCTCCACACAATCTCCACAGGGCACTCTTCTTCCAGTGTTCCACTATCCTTATTTTTTTGCCTCCTAATAAGAAACATGAACTTGTGCTGTTGCAACTGGATGCCATCACGTCTTATCCTAACCACTACAGAGAAGATTAACCCCTTCTTCTAAGAGTTCTTGGGGACTTGCTTCTCTAAGACTTTTTTCCTTCCCTTTAAGGCAAAAAAAATAATTTCAGTCTTTCCACAGTACTGCTTACGGTACCCTTAGTCACATTTGATGCTCTTTATTAGACTTTCTCTTGTTGTTTTGCCATTTTTTGGAAGTAGAATGCTTAACAACAGACAGTCTTCCAAGATAAGGCCTTGTCTATGCTCACAGAAGTGAAGGAACACCTTCAGATATATTCCAAGCTTTGCAGCCACTTACACCACACAAGAAAATTTCTTTGCAAAAGCATAGAGATTCATCTCCTATTTCCATGCCAAGGCCACTGTTTCCAGTTCAGCTTATAGCCATAAAAGGCCACTAGCAGCTATAACTTGGCAGATGAGTGCTGGTTGGCGGTCTTCACTTGAGTCCACATGGATCCCTGCACACTCCATGGGCACAGAATATAGGACCGTATTAAGTGGTCTACTACTGTACAGCATCAATTTGCTCTTACCTCCCAAAAGTGCAGGTGGGGACTCCAGAATGAACAGGCAAAATTTTGTACCATCTACATTTCCTACAGTAAATCCACTCTTCTAAGATTAATAAAGAACAGGTCCTGCTACCTTTGCCTACCTTTCACAACCACACTTCAGCCATCTCAGTGGCTTATACTAAGTACATTTATGTTGAACCT
Organism: Lichenostomus cassidix; assembly: GCF_008360975.1. NCBI lineage: Eukaryota > Metazoa > Chordata > Aves > Passeriformes > Meliphagidae > Lichenostomus > Lichenostomus cassidix. The sequence continues at coordinate 26,587,332 of NC_139483.1, read as the reverse complement.
GCAGACAGTGGACAGCTGTATAATGCTTTTCAACCCACACCTATGCAAAAACCCCATTTTCCTCCTTGACAATGAGAAAAAACACTACACAGAAAGAACAGTACTCAATACCAAACACACGTCCCTGATTACAAAGTGCAATCAGAGACTAAAAGGAGAACCCTGTCCTTTCACAGAGCTGCCTGATGGCACCCACTCCCACAAAATACATGACTCTACACATTCAAACAACTAATCTAGATACACTCTTCAGAGGAAAATGTGCCCTTTCTAAGTCCTTTGGTTTGAACCTTACCTTTCCAGAAGCTACCATGGACAGGGCAAGCTGGTACCAGAGGTGAAATTCACCAAATGCAAACTTCATGGCTCTCTCCAAGCACTGAGGAAGAAATTATGAAAGAAATAACAAACTTCATTTATTTTCCTCCTTATACCTTTTGTCAAGACTGCTGCTTGGGTCAGAAAACAAACTGTTATGGCCCTGGACCCAGGTGATTTTTTTTTAAAATTACACAATTTACACTTCTCAGTTAAGGAGATTTGCTAGTGCACATCATCACTTCAAAAGGCAGACACTTTGTTCAAGTGCCTACATATAAATTATGTTAATGTCTCAAACAGTTCTGTATACATTTCTGGCCTGTGCTGCCACAGCTCTGTAGCTGTTTCTGCTAACTGCTGACTAGTACACTTCATTTTCACCTTCCCTGATCAGTCACTGCAAAAGAGAGGCTTTTCCAGCATGTTTGGAGGGGCAGTTTTGGCAGAGGCCAGAGGAGGTACCTCAGACAGCATCACATACTGCCCTCTTCTGCCCAGCGTGATGCTGAGGAGGTCGTAGACTGCAGAGGCATCCCGGAGGCTCACGGCTCGATCATCCTGCTGGTCTGGGGCTCGGCTGATCACTGCGTCGCGGTTCGCCTGCGCAGACACAAGCCAAGCATCAGAAACCAAGAGAGCAAAAGAGAACTGACTCCTCCATAGGAAGCTACACCCATCACTCATAGAATTTTGTTTAAAATAATCTCGAGGTTTTTTCTGTTTAAAGTTTATCCCAGTATAAAGAAGGTGTTTCCACAGAGGTGTTTTCTGTCCACACGAACCAAACTCAAAGAACTCAAAGACACTGTGTCTACAGAGAGGAACTGCTACAAATACTTCATCTGCATTTGTGTCACAAAATTAGAGCATTATAAAACAGACCTACCATATCCTATTTCCTCAATAATTAGAAATTCAAGGCCATCTTTAAAGCATCTTCCTTATTACTTCAATTGCCTGCAACTGTGATAACTGCTTCCATGGTTGATAATTTATCTTCAATGTCTACACTACATTTCTTCACAATAGCAGCCATTTTTGTTGTTCTTTTCTGCTACTCACCTTTTATTTTTTAATTTGAGCAGGTTGCCTAAGTAATTAGACTTGCCTGTCATCAAAAGAATTAGTGGTTTGGGCAATGCAATACGAAATTTTTTTAAAAATATATATAAAATATGTCTTAATTTTGCTAATCTACCAGTGCATTGCCGGGCCTAGATCAGGAAGAAACATTTCTTTTGACAGAAAATGATCGGCTAAGCAATTTCTGATGATGTCCCAAAATACTATATGCCACAGACTCAGATTTACCTTAGGAGATCCCAGCCCTTTGCACTTTTCTGAGTATAAAGAGGGAGATAACAATTCCAGAGTAAACAGAAAAGTCCCTCTGACTTCCTCACCAGATTGCCCAGCCTCTGGGAGAGGCAGTGCTGGATGCCAGTGAGCCCAAGCACTGACTGACAGCACAGACACACTGCCCGGGGCTCCTCAGCTGAAAGGGGCACAACACCAAACACTCAGGTCTAGACATCTAAAAGATCAGAAAAATTTTAAGAAATTGCCAGCAATTTCACCTCGAGCAAAGACAAACAAAATGTTCCCTCCTTGAAACAGGAAGGTTATGAGATTTATTTTATAATACTACTATAATCTTACATCTATTTCTTTCTAATTGTGGGGAGATTTTTTTTTCTCTCAAAAGGTTAAACATGGGAATTAAGTGTAATAAAAATTTCCAGAATATGCAGCCCTTAAAGCCCACGCATATTTCATTGTGATTAAGCTGCAGCTGTTTCATCATGATTTTATCTGTGTAATGCCCCAGTTCCAAGCACTCTTCATCACAGCCTCCAGCCGAGACTGCAAACACAATTACTGACAACTAACACAATCTCAACTGAGAGCTAAATGGTGACTACAGTTAAAGGCAAGCTGACAGATCAGGCCCAGTCTAGTGTTTACACAAATAAACTTACACCAACTCCTGCAGCCACGAAAGCATTTTTCTTTTTCATGAAACTGCAAAAGATACCATTTGTAATAAAAAAATTACTTCAGAACAATGGATTGCATGAGAGAATGAAACCAACTTGAAAAATTCTGCAACCAGAGTACAGAGGCATAGCTTGTTTACCTTTATTAGGAGAAATAAATAAGAATTTTAAAAAAAATAGATGTTTAAGCTCTGTTTGGATTTAACACTGCTACTTTAAAAGGAAAAAAATTAGTTAAGTAGAGGTATACACTGTATGATCCTTATTGTCAAGGGAATCCTCCTATCTATATACAATAGCATTAACAGCTTTTTCTGCACTGGTTACATTGTTATGACAATTGTTTGTAGCAAACAGCTACTGAGATAGCACCCTGTGCTCTGTAATCTCATCATCAACCTCCCATTAGAGTCAGCTAGAGCCTGATGCTTTTTTGGGTATCCATCTAGTACCAAGCTATGATTTTTAAGTGGATGCATTAGCACAGATAGAAAATTAATCAAAACTCATGACTGCCCATTAAGTTTTGCCACAGACACTAGTAGTAGAAAGAAAAACATGCATCAGTCATGCAAAAGCAGGAATATAGGACGTATTACAAGGATGCAACATTCTGAAATTGCAGTCATACTGAACATATTGTACATATTATACATTACCAAAGCAAACAGCAGTTAAATGCAACATATGCAGAGGCATGATGAATATTCTTTCCAAGAAGGTCATAAACCTGCTGGTTTTGTTCAAGCTTTCAAATCTCAAGGCCATAGAAGGTCTTTGCAACTTGTCAATCTCTATGCTTGCATGCATGAAAGTTGCCACTAGGAAATCAATTGTTACTTCTATCTCAACAATTTCTTCAATAATGAACCTATTCCCAATTGCTAATTCCAGGTGCTCTAACCAAAAAAAAAAAAAAAAAAATCAAAAGCCCACATTACCACAGAGACATGAAAACCCTACAAACCCCAAACCCAAAAGTTTCAAACCTCATCAGAACCTGACTGACCGGTAGCAAGCATATAGATTGTGTCTAACACAATAAGGTAAATCACCATCCTAAGGCTCAAGGTACTACCGCAGTATTACATACAGAGGGCAGAGAAGGGAATGTGAATCATTATTTCCTGAAACAGACTCAGGAAACTGGCATGTTTCTGTGGCCTGACTCTCACAGAAGTCAGGCTGCTGTCACCCAGATCACCAGTAACCATTTTTTTCTTTGCCTTTGTTTATGTTTTCATAAATATTAGTTTGTCAGTGAGAAATCCTGCAATAAAGAATACACCCATTCTGTGGGATGAGTAGTTTTACCTAGTGAAATGTACACAGAGAGACACCTCATTTTGCATTTGAGAAAGCAAAAATTCTAAGCTATTAAGACCAACATTTTTTCAGTATCTGTGTTTCCATTGTTTCAGACCAATAATGTTCCTGAACACAACTGGAAAAAAGGTTATTTGTACAACACTGCTCTCAAGCAGTGTATCAATAACATAAGCAGCAATTTCAATTTGTCCTACTGCATTATTTCCTCCTCCTTCACTATTAGCAGCAGTAAAACATAGCTACAAATACGTTTTCAACACCCCCACCATGACTATTCCCTTTAAGCTGTTCCCATTGTCACACAGACATGCCTCACAGCACACAAGCAGGATGGAAAGAGATGATGAGTCACACCATCAAGAGAAGCTCTGTTCAAGGCTGTTTTGTGGGATGGAGAAGGTCACCAGTGCTACCAACACAAGTTTCACCACTGGCAATTAGCATAACTTGTATTATAAAGGCAAAAATATACAGTCAATGCCGCTTTACTTGAAGTACTCCAAGGTAAGCGAGCAGCCCAGAAATGAACCACATTTGCATATTTTGGGATGCATTAGGTACAATTAGCTGTGCGTGTAGGTGGCTCAGACATTACACCAACCCTATCTGCGGAGACTGGACATATTTTGTAGTCAGCCCAGACTTAGGCCATCGAGCCTCTTCAGCCCTCCCTTTCCACAGCCCAGTGACACAACCCATCTGCAGGCCAAACATGCCCAAGAGGCTCCAGTCCCAGCTGGTAGCCCTGAGCTGACCCAGTCATTGTGGTATCTCTGAACCTGACAGGGCACAAAACCTGGGGTTAAGCAAGGCTTTTCAGGTCTGGCTCCAAAGGCAGCAATGCCAGCGTATGGGACTTTCAAACCCACGCTGGCTCGGACAGCAGGGAACAGCTCTGCCTTTCTGAGCACCTGCAATGCTGAGCTACACACAGCTTGGACCTTCCTATCCACGTACACAGTACACTTACCTGCAAACTAGATAAGCCCCCTATCCACAGAGGATTTGCTGTACATCAGTGCTGCTTATTTATTGCTTGTTTATTTCAGGAAAAAGGAAAAGAGCCACAGCAAATCCAAACAGCCATTACTTCAGCACTTATTACGCACATGGCTACGCTGCAGAAAATTAGATTTTACCACAGTACAAAGATGTGCTTCTTAATAAAACGTCAAGCAATCGCATGAATTACAATAGAGAATATTCCATGTAGCAGCCCCTTCTCACAGCAATTAGCTATGAAGTATTCTTTAATTGCTCACTTTGAAACATGGCTTCCCCTGCATTTTTCCCAAAGAAGAAAAAGGAAGCAATTAAAATCTTTAATGAGTGCCTGCTGCCTGCCCCCTAATTCACGGGCATTCGAATGTTCAACTTGTGTCTTTTCATAATAGACATAATTGCCAGATCCACTGCAACCCATCTATACAGAACGGCAGCATGTTTTACACAGTGTACTGTAATAATGTAATTGGTGTGATTCAATACTACCATTAAGAGAGAAAAACAAATGCTGTGTGTGTAAGATTGACAACAGGCCTTTGAAATCATGCAATTGATGCCTTTACTGCTAAGAGCTGAGGAATATTTAGCCCATATCCTTTGGGTCTCCCTTCTGGCTGTTTTGCCTGTACTGTCAACAAAATGAATGAATTCTTCACAATGACAAGAAGCCATTCAATGGAAGAGGCTACAGACTTTTTGTCTAAATTATTGATCATCTCTACACAGCACCTGAAGGTTTCCCTCAGGTAATACATGCATAACTAACACATGCAAAGAAAATATCCAGGGTTGACTGCAAAGCTTCTGTGAAAATGGCAAGTGGGTAGAACAGGAAGGACAAACCATGCCCCAAGGAACTCACAAAACTCCTCTAACAGAGATACCAAAACTCATTCCACTTCAGACCAGAAGCACAGCAAATGACAACTTATCCCCTTGTGAACCGCATGGCATGTGCCTCATTTCTGATAAGCAACAGACCACAGGTCACTTGTGCCCAATTCAGATATCTCATCAAAACAGCCCATTATAATCCCATTATAATTGCTTATCAAATATGATCATATAGATACATGTTTCAGGTGTATACTAACATCTTGTACTGTAGCAGTACTAATTCTGGAAACATCATCGAGAACAAGACAGACATATGCCCCCATCCTAAACAGCCAAACAACCCTACACAAAAGGAAGAGAGAGAAGCAGAAGGTAAGAAAAGTTTGTTTATGGATACGGCCTTGGGTAACAAAGTCATGTATTTGTTACCAGTTATCTGGATTTCGAAAGCTGTCTTCCAAGAATTTACATCCTCCTTGCAAGTCTGGAAACAAGACTTACTACTGCAAAGAAGAAGAAAAAAGTTCTCATACCCTGTTCCCCAGCGACTCACATTAGAACCATTTATTCAAGAGGTAATTAACAGAAGTATTGTATTTTCCACTAGAAACATCCTGCAGTCCATCTCTGCAGGTCCCAAACACACAGCTTTGCCTTGCAAGCCAGTTAAAGAGACAGTCAGATTTGCTATTGCAAGTGCACAATCATGATTTGGCAGGAACCGACGGAGCAGGCAACCCCATCCCCAGTTGTCTCCTTCAGCTACCATAGTCCCATAGCCCTCAATAAAACAGTCATGGATAGTCAGCCAGTTGTTGTATCATCACCAGGCCTGGTGCCATTTAAAAAGGAAAACCACCCTACAAAAGCAACAAGAGATTCCTCTTCACCAAACCATTTGTTGGACAGCACTATTTCATAAAACTAGGAGCTATAATAGGAGCTAACAGGTTTTATTTATTTCTGTGCTTAAAAATACATGGGTTTAATGTTATTCTGTTGAAGGCATGCTCACAGCCATGAGTTTGTTCTCACCAGTAAAAAGAATAGGACAAGTCCCAGCATCTTACTTCCCCCTCACCATCTGTTCTGTGCTCTCAGGCCCTCCAAGGTCAAATCGCCTTTAGGGATTCAAATCAGAGATAGGATGGGGATGACATTTCTAATCTTTGTTACACAGGCACAGAATTTATTAGTTTTGGATACAAGGAGCTTCATTTCCAGTATGAGTGAATACAGAGCCAAAAAAAATAAACCATGTTACCTGGTATGTTTGTTGGACCACATCAGCCAAAATCCCCAGTTTGTAAAAGTTGCCAGCACTGAATAAAGGGGTTTCAGAATGTACGTTGGACCTCAGATTCAAGAAGGGAAGGCTTCTAAATGCAAACAAAATACTTTTTCTTTTAACCTCAAAAGTAAACACAAAAAGTAATACGAAGTGTTCCATTCCTGGCTCTGAGAAGCTTCTGGCTAACTTTAAGGGCAGTGCAGTCAACTCCAAATACTCTTGAGAATGGCTATTAAAATAAACAAAACCGCGGCTAAGGTTTAGTCATGCCAAACCTCCTCTGTCTACACCCTGCAGCTCAAAGCACCAAAGTCCCTGATGGTGGAACCAGTGCTGTTCCCATTGGTAGGTAATGCAGAAAAATCATACCAAGTCACAGTATGTCCTCAGTTCTCCTCACACACAGTGTCACTGGTTTAGATGGGTTAAATGCAGTAAGAAAGAGAACTAGTAGTTTAAAAATAGGCAAGTCCATTTTTTTTCCAACATGTGATAGGAACACATCATTCTGCCACAGCCTGAGCTTGTAAAGGCTGTCACCAGCTGGCCTTTTTGGTCTGAAGGAGAGTATTTTCCTCCTCTCAGAAACACAGCCCATCCATACCATAACTTAGGCTATACAAAAGGAATGATAAGTAGCCAGGAGGCCACAAACCCCATAAAGACAGCCTTTACTGTGGCAATCTTCAGGCTGCCTAATTTGTTTCACTAGATTCCTTCATGAGAACTCTGCAGCCAAAGACTGTGACTAAATAACAGCTGGTACAGAGAAAGAACACTCGCCAAGCTCAACAACCAGGATTCTTTTCATTGTTTACTGAGATGCCTTAGCTTATGAAAATAGGTTCCCGTTTTTAACAGGACATAAAGAATATAGGAGGCAACTTGGGAGAATGCCAGGGCAAAACAGGCTACAAGCTTTCACTGTAATTGTTAATACATCCACAGAAGCATCTTCAGAGCCATGAAAGAAGCTACCATGGCATTTGGCCATTTGAAAACCTTTTACATACTTAGGCTCAAAGGCAGAGTGAGTGACATACTGAAGAACCCTTAGAATATATTCTCATTTTATCCCACCAGAATATGCAAACTGGTTCCCTTGCAATGCAAGGGAAATGTGTAAGAAGTAATCACAAGCCAGAACCCTCCATCATTAAGAGCAAGAGAAGGTTTGGTGAGAAGGGTCTGGCTCTCAAAAACCTTCTCTCAGTTTCTTCCTTTCCCCCTGCAGGAACAGTTCTACTCCCCCGTAACATCTTATTGGGAGTCACACAGATCCTTGCAAAGTAGATGTCACCTTCACCTTAAGAAGGCAAGTTAAACATAAAAACAGAATGAATTTCAGCAGTAAAGGTGTTCCAGGTATATATTTCTTGAGAAAAGCTACTGTGTGTCCTTTTCAGCACATATTTACTTTGAGGTTCTCTTACAATTTATGCTCCTCCCCACTACATCTTTGCTCTGTGTCCCCTCCACAGACTGACAATTTTTTCTGTCCCTCCTTCCCCTTAAAGGTCATTTTGGAGTGGCAGAAGTCAGGAACAGGCATGTGAAGAAGCTGTTTGGCTTTACAGTCCTGCAACAGAGTTAAAAAGGCCTGGCTATTCTTTGTCTCTTTAAAAAAGAGAGGGAAAGCACCTCTCCCCAGAGAGGGAAAGTACCTTCCTGGTGAGCTTTGCTCTGACAGAGCAAAGTGTCAGAGAAACCAACATGAACTGCATACTTCTGTTTCATTTTAAGGGCTTCATAATTGTAAACACTGGAAGAACACCTAATCCAGCCAAAATACAGGAACATCAACTATGCTGCTTACTGGCCTACAGAAACATATCATTATCACTTGCCACTGACATTCTCTCCAGGAAGGAAAATATGTTTTATTCAGTTGTTAACATGGTATCATTAGGGAGAGACCTCAACTGGAAATCTGCTTCCTGTTAACTCATCCCATGAGCTTCAGTAAGTTTTGTTTTAAAGAAAAAAAATAAACAAAACCAAAAAATAAAACTTCAAACAAACAATAAACCTGTACATGAGAAAACTCACTAGCCTACAGTAATGGTGTTATGGAAAACATTTCATGTCATAAGTTAAACAAAACTGCCCCTTCTAAGTATCATAATAAAAATCTACAGGAAAGCATTTATGAAATGCAAACATATGTAAGAATTAGACTGCTCCCTCTGTTCCTTCACTTAGGAAGCACATTCGTGTGGTTCCTAATTGTATTTCTATACATTTGTCCTGAATTTTAGTTACAACAAACTCGTGGCAAGGCTGATGCAAGATGAAAGCTCAGGTGTACCATTTCCCCAAAATCAGAAATACAGTTACACAGCTCCTGCAGTGCTCTGCTACAGGATCTTCTAGTATTTGTTTTATATGTAGCAGATCAAAATGCCTTGGATCTTCCTCCAGGAAGTTCCTATATATTGGAGGCAGCATTTAAGCATACACAAGCTTACTTATGTAACCTTGAAGTCAGCATAGCAGCCCAGTTTCTATCAATAGCATTTTCACACTACTTCATCCATAACTTAGCTACATGACCAGTTAGCTCACCATTTTACATGCTATTGAATAGGGATAACTTTCACCTCCTCAGCAGAACAAGATTTGGAGTTCGAGGTTCCCCAAGGCCTAACTCCAGAAAGGCTGGAACAGCCAATACTGTCACTGCTCCAGATGCTGATCCTCCTCCTGCTTGGATCAGCTGTGACAAGCCCCACTGAAATGAGTCCTGATTTTAATAGAAGTGCACATGACACTCTACAAGCCCTCACTCCTGCAGTCTCCACTTTCAATGATGAAAAACCCTTCTAACTGAAGCAAAGCCCTTGAAAACACAAAGCAGATGTGCTGCGGAGGTTTAATTTGGAAAGCACTGAAAAGCACACAGTAACACTCAGATGTACATGATTTTGAAGTCAATTCAATATTTTGGGGTGGTTCCACCTCTTTAATTTTTCCCTGAATATTAAGAGCATTTTAGAAACAATATTAAATTACCCTGCTCTGAAGAAGTTTGTGGGAAGGGGGAAGGACTTGAGCCGGAAGAACTAGACAAGAAAACCTAAAGAAAGCAAAAACCAAAAAGTTTCCACAGTATCTCTTTTCAACTTGTCTGAAAGTTATTGAAAGTTTCTAAGAGGGTCATTGATGTTCCAAGGTTTTGAAATCTCACTTTGAGGTACAAGTGACCACCCTGTATTTAGAGCAAAATACACATTCCTTACACACTTTCAGATGACATTTCTTGCACATTTTCTGTATGTTTGCATTTTCTCAGAACATGAAAATTATCAAAGGTTACCATGCAGTTATTTTTCCTCCAATTTTTAGCCTGCCTCTTAAATGGATTTTTTAAAGCCAAATACATAGAAGAAATCCAATTATTTCACAGTAGCTTATTATTAAATGTTTCTGCACATCACAAGATTGCCAGCATCACTGCATCACAAACTGTCAAAGATCACTCCAGACTGAAACAGCCAAGCACAGGAGACTAAGGCATGAAAGCAGAATCTTGTATCCCGCAATTCCAAACAGCAGGCACCACCATCACACCTGGCTTTAGGCAAGGCTCTCTTCCTCTCGTTCTTCCTCCATAAACCCACACAGCTGTTCTGAATGGAAACATCTGTCTACTGACAATGCATCTGGATGTCAGAACCTGCATGCCGCTATGCTGAATGTGCAGGCACTTCTTGACAATTCCAAAAACTGTTTACTGATAATCCATTTAATAAAAGTGGTGTCATCCAAGCATAGGATAGCATTTTCTGCTCAGCATCTGAACCCTTGCTTCTGTTTATCCGGGGAAGATTCTGTAAACAAAACCAACCAGGAGACATGGAAATGCTAGATATCCCATTGCACTATTAATACTACAAACTCATATTTGGCTTACCATGGATTCACTTATTAAGAGGAGGAGAAGAGCCTCTTCTACATTGTCTTGAGGGCAGTACACACTGAAAGACAGAATACATGCTTCTGAGGAAAGTCAAGAATTATCCTGTCAGCCTATTTCTCATTTCGCAAGAGAAGAGGTAACTTGAAACATGTAATGCATAATTCATTTGCTAGGCAATACTTTCTCTGCAGGTTCACACAATTAAAAGCTCTGCAATATATCTTAGATGAGCTACACTGAACCATAAATAGATTATTTCAATTTCATAGCAAAGACAGCACTTTGGTTGGATTTTCTTCTTCCTGGGGAAAAAAACACACCACCACCACCACCACCAACAACAACAAAAAAAAAAAAAACCCAAACAAAACCCCCCAAACAAACAAACAAACAAAAACAAAACCACTCCAAGTTTAATGTTTTATTTTTATAGCAGACTTTTTAGTGGGAAGTTGAAAAACACAAAGACATAAAACTACCACATGAATCAGTGACATAATTAGCAGTACCGACAAGTGTTCAAACACACTCCTTCCTTCCTCCTTGCAATAAATGGAAATACAAATGAACACTTACTTCTCTTCTGAGTACAGCTCAGGCCTCTGACAAAGACGATTGCTAACATAAGACTGGTATTCCTTGTTCATGAACTCAGGAAGCGGATCAGATAAAGGGCTCCAGTAGCACTCTTCACTGAGGGAATGGAGAAGTACTTGGGCTAACTGTTTGGCTGCAGTCTAGAGATCAGTGAACAGTACAGAAAAAGACACACATCAGTGAAGCCTTCTCCAACACAAAAGATTCACCCCTCCCTCTGTTCCACCTTGCGAAGGAGATGTACCAGCACGACAGTACCATTTTTCAGAAAGCTGAAGAAGCAAAATCAGCTGCTAAGGTCTACAAAAGCGTCTGTTTCTTCCCTCCTCAGAAAATACCAGACTACTGTATTTACATGATCTTCTTATAATGCTTTAGGAAAATAAAGTATCAAAAGGGCCTGACAGCAAGGGATGCTTTGGTGAACAAGGACAACTGATTGCCATGTGGATTGCTGAGACAATCTCACAACAGTTACTGTATCACAGTATGATGACACTACACTGTGTTCTCAGTCTCAGAATTTTGTATGCAAGTCTCAGGACCAGAGGCTACTTTAGTGTTAGGTTTAGAAGATCAACCTTTTATCTGTTAGTACCACTCTACAGGGAAGAGCAACATCACACGCATGTTTTTTACCATCAAACGGCCAAAGATCCTTAAATACTTGCTTTCCACTTCATGTGCACAGCTAGCAAAATGGGCCCAAAAGTAGGCAAATTAACCTCACTTAGCAAAACTATCTTTGGCGTTTGCCCTTGTCTGACATCCATCAAATCTTAATTTCTTGCACTGTAAATAGATGAGCATGCAAACAATTTCAGAGATATCAAACTGGGTGGTGTCTTCTGTGAATTCCAAGCAGCACACCACTCTATGCTGTAAAGTAAATACTGCACAGAACAAAGGGAAGGCTGAAACTTCAGCCCTTCTGTCCTAATACTTATAAATAGTATTTTGCAACTTCTCTGACTACTAGATATGTATTTTATATGAAATTTACACTTTGAGATGTGTTATGAGCCCACCAAGAGTAATTTTCTTTAAATACCAGGACAGGTATATAGATGTCATACATCAGCACCTGTGGGATCAAATAAACCACACCGTGGTTAAAGTTACCATAATCAGTTTCAGAAAAATAACTTTTGATGCAAGGCTCTTGATTTTCATCTACCTCACCACACATGAATTCACTGCATTAGTCTAAAATGCAACCACAGCAGTGGGCACTGCTTCTTAAACATCATAAAGGGAGGTTTCATAGATGGCAGTGATCTGAGCGTACAATGATGTCTGCAAGAAATATCGTCAGGTACAACTCCCTGGAAACCCCAAGACCTTCCATGCCCCACTACTGACAAGTTAGAGAAAGCTGTCTGTTTCTAACTAGGCTTTTCTATGCTTTTTATAGCAAGTAACTATGAGCAAAATGGCCTAGGGCTCTGCAACATTAGCCAGTATCATTTTATCGTCTCAGTGTGTAATTATTTAGTCAGTTTTACCCTGAGGAGTCAACTCTCCTATATTTTTTTCCTACAGTCTTAGAGGGGAGGGAAAATAATATGCTAGCAACAGAAAGATCTCTACTGGTTCACACAGAAGTAGGAGTACAGTTTGTGGTAAGCCATTCAAAAGGCAAGCACCAAATACTTCTAGTGTCTTTGATTTTAACATACAGTACAGTAGCTGGGTAAATTAGCTTCACTCTTGTTTTGAATAAGACCAAACAAACCAGAACAGGCCAAGACTCTGATTCATGTTATTACTGCCTTTGACTAAAAAAAGCATCATTATGCTTAAAGAACACTGTGATCCCACAAATTGGGGGGGGGAATCATGTGTTTTACTTTCATGCATGAAAATCTTGTTTAATTAAGCATGTCCCTCCCTTTGCCCTCTTGACAGCTCTTTAAAAATAAATAAGAAAATGAAAATGCAACTTCGAAATCCCAGGAAAAGCTATTGAATAAACACCTTGAAAGTTTCCCTACAGGATAAATCTCCCAGAGATGTTGTACAGCTGTCCCCAGTTGCACAGGGACAGGAACAATTGAGCCACGTTCTGTCACAGCACAGGAGGAACAGATGGTTAGACTCATTTCAGCAAAATGATAAAACAGAGCACAAAAATACTGCTGAACCCTGATCTCAGTCTGGAAAAGGATGCAACCATTTGAGTGGACAATTATTTAAGTCATCTATTCTAATTCACTGCACAAGCTTCCACATGCATCTGTATTCTCAAAAACACTATGCAAATCCATGTCCACCTCCCCTGCCCAACTTCTCTGCGATGACACAAAACACAAAGCTGAACCAAGCACTAATTTAGTTGTTAGAGTATCAGTGCTTTTAGGACTGCAAAGCTTTCACTCCCAAGACTGCTATTCTCCATGCTGTTGACCTTGTCACCTCCTGAGTAACTTTAGGACAAGGTCTCTTCAAGGGGAGACAGAGAAGAACCAGTTAAAGGTCAAAGAAGTTAAACAGGCACATAAATATTTCTTTTCCATAAGGATTCAGGATAAAAGGATGCAAAGATGCAGAATGTCAATACCAAAAAAAAAATTAAAACCATTAAAATCACTCTTTAGTGTATTGAAGAGGGTTTTACAGAGGGAACACTGAAGGATGTCAGCCTAAAAAAACACTGCTTGTTACAAAAGACAGAAGTACTTAATGCTTCCACATGCAAATGCAGAAAGGTGTGCATGCACACTGAAACTGAGAAAAAAAACAAGACAGCGTCACCTGAGGACAGCACTGTCAAACTAAATACATCTCTGTTTCTACTAGGGCTAGAAAATGCACTGAAAACAAGAAAACAAAACAATCAAACAAACCAAAAACAAAACACAAACCCAACAAAAGTAACCTACATGTCCAGGTCTGAAGGCTTGGAGGTGTCAATTGGGCAAGTCATTGAATTAAGGAGGTCACTTGACATATCACCTCCAAAAGTTAAAAATAGGAAAAAAAAAAAAAAGAGAGAAAAAAAAAAGCCAGCAATCAGTCCATCAAGTAAGGACAAATACACTTTTGTTCTACTGCACTGGTCAGTCAAGAGAGTTCCTGCATACCAGACTGCCCCACCCTCCCATCTCCCATTCCCTTACCATTTTGAAGGTCTGAGTAGCTTTTGTTTCCACAGTTCGTAGTATTTCTCGCAGACTCCTCATTCCTTTCACAATATTTCTATGGGGAAGACAGAAAAAGAAAAAAAAAAAAAGAAAAAAAAAAGAAAAACCCCCAAAATCAGTACACTGGAGACAGAACACTTTTATAATGTGCCAAAGCATGGCAACAAACTTGACGTCCAAACAAGCCATGAAACAATCACTAACACTGAATGTGCAGTAGCACGACAAGTCACTCTGAGGCACAGACAGGACAATGGCACAGAGCAAGGCAGCAACTGTAGCATTGCCTACTCCAGATGGCTTCCTAAGAGAAGATCACATTCACATTTGATGAACAGAGGGGACATTTGGAAGCCTTTCATAGCTCATATTTATAAAGCAGATGCTGCTCCTTAGAAGGATCCACATCTCCTCTTTATACACACAGATTGTACTTATTCGAATTATACTGAGCTTACGTGTTGCTTTTAAATGACGATTTCTTTTAGGTGGTGCTTAAACGCCTTGTGTCTGATGGTCCAGGCACACGATGAAATTACAGTGGTTTAAACAGTTTATTATCAGGCAGCTAAGGTGCAGTAAGTGTCTGCAAGCACAGCTTAACCTGCAATAAGAGGGCTAGGCTGAAAAAAAATTTTAAAAAAATCATATTACTCTGCATACACCATGAGCAATTAAAGCTGACTAGTTGCCAAATGGTATCTTAATCATGTGTCTGTGCACTCAGAGAGATGCAGAGAGGAAAGATTAAACACTGGACATATTAGTTAACACACTGGCAGCCTATCAGCTGTTCAAGGCTAAGGACACGGCCCCAGCCACCACAGTAACTACAAAATGGTTCAACGCACATTCACTGCAGGGTCAAAGCTACCCAAAGAAATACAAGTTATCAGAAAAGGAGCAACGTTGTACAAGAAAACAAAATAAGCAGTTGTACTGGTACATTAACTGCCACTTCAGCTTATCCAGGAGAATTTTCTGTGCAGACAAAAGCTAAATTTCATTTACAAAAACAATGCCATGACAACCTTTTCTGTCAAACTGATTAAATTTTGAAGGTAAGCAGCACAGACTGCATTTGTGCCTGCTTTTATGCACTGCAAACCTTCTTGCACTCCAGAATCAACAGCAAACATTTGATGACAATAAGAAAAAAAGTAATTATTTTAGGGATGGGGGAATAAAAATGTGATCATGTTTACCACAAATACTGGTTACATAAAATGCCACCCTGAAGCCTGTGGTCACCATGTCCCAGAAGGCAAATGCATATAACCTTACTTCCAAGCAACATCCATCTCAGTTTTAAATTGTGAGGTAACCTGTAGACTATCTAATCATAGGCAGTGTACAGACAAGCAAGAAAGACGAGCAAAAACACTGAAGATTAGCCCCTGTAGAGAAAGTCTGATGCTGTCTTTTTTTCCTTCCACTTCCTCCCAAGTAAAAGATGTGCTTTGAGTTTATCAAGGGGGAAAAAAGCTCAAGGAAGCTTTTTTAAGTTGGACTTAAATATATCAGCAAGCTCTCCAATGACAGGGCCAAGGCACCAGGTGCTTTTTAGTGGGTCTAGAATAGAATATACCCACAAAGATGCAGCTTTGGACCTTATGCACAAGTAGGGATCAAATTCAAGAGAACTGTTTACATGGTATTTACTATCAGATAGAAAAAAATAATAATTTCCCCCATCTAAACAAAATTTTCCTACCCAAACGCTTTCCTTGATTGCTGAAAACTATCAGCATTTTCTGTTCATCCATGGGCTCCTTAAGAGGCTGGACTCTCAGGAGTTATGGAGTATAACAGTTCTACAGCATTTTCAAAAATGCATATGTTTAGATTTCTTGTTAGTGTAATGACATCTGTCTTAATAAAGAGCCAGTGAATTGCATTAACCAGCATCAGAGAGAAGACTAGTGATCACTTGCAAAGCCAATTAATTTCACATTTGGCACATACTTAAGAGACGAAAAACCTACAAAATGTGATAAAAGGAGACCAGTTTGCTCCCAGAGAACTAGAGCACCATTACATTTCCATGTTTAGACAAGGCCACAAAAAAAGCTAAGCCTCCTGGCAGCAACACCTTGCTCTGGGGCAGGGGGGAAGGGGAGAACAAAAACAAGGAATAGACACACTGAATTAAATGAAAGAATAAATGGCAAATTGCTGCCCATCTGTCAGTAGTCAGGGCTGGAACCACGAAGCACATGACAAATGCTTAGGAACACCTTTAACAGAAGGTAGGAGTGCAAAATGGGCGGCACAGGAGGAGCATCCAGCACTTGCCATCTCCTAGACAGATGCCTGTGTGGTCAGGATCTATCAAAGAGCACCCACTCCATCCTCTGAGCTCTTAACAATACCAGTTCTACAGGACTGAGGATTTGGTTTGGCAGCTTTTGTATTTTGAACTTTATCAAGCATTACTGAGACATGACATGAGACAGAGCACACCTGCCAGCATTCTGCAAACACACCTCCCTACAGGAGTTTGTCCTTCCCCTCTACTGTTCCAAGCCAGGAGACCATCTGAGCACACATTTAATTCTGAGCATATGAATTGCTCTGCTCATAACAATAAGGAACTCACTGTTCTATTAATATATGCCCTTTAGATACTAAACGTGCACTTGAAGGGACTTTTTTTTTTTTTTTACTAGAACCTGAAGAAGTTGACAAAAAGAAAAGTATGTATTTGAACAGAAATACATGTTACATAGTTGAGTGGGTGAGGATGCAGACATAAACCATCTGGCAATGCATGGTGAAACCACTTGATCTTACTTAGATCAGAAAGTACCCAATCTTGAGCCTCTGCAGGACTTGGACAGAGGACTACCTGGACATCCCAGGTAATGCTGCCTCAAGCCTTAGCACCATAAGCGAACATCAGAGCATGGAAATGAAATGAGTTGGAAGAGTCCATAGGCCCCCACTGTACTGCTAAGATGCCAGAAAAAGAAAGGAGGAAAAACAGGAAGGGAAAAGCACATGATCATTAAACTGCCTTGGTTTTAGCCACAGAAGCGGACAGAGTGCGCCATTTGAAAAAAATATGATGAAGTGCAGTTTAGGATTCAGTTACAGCTAATCTAATAAAGATGAACACACACAATCATGGGCACAAACTGTGACAAACAGCAACTTGAGAGTCCAGTCAGTCCAGCTTGGTATAAAAATAGGCTTTGTTTGTACATGTACCCTGTTAATACAGATTAATTACCAGTCCATGAATCAAAGCAGTCATATCAGAGTTATGTCATAAAGTTTGACTAACACCACATAAAATTTTAAGACACAAGAAAGCATAGAAATACACTGTTTTCTATGCAAATTGCTGAGAAAAATATTGGCAATAAAAGAGTGGACTGTGGACACAGAGGTCTGCAAAGACAGTCCCCCAACAACATGGTCACCAGTAGATCATGTTCTTATCCCCACTCATTCACTGCTAAAACAATCAGTTGCTGACAGATAGAACAGACCATCTTGAGATAACTACATGGCAGTTGGCACAGTCACCTCTCCAGAGCAGAGCAGTACTTGAAGAATAGAAACAGCAGCAACACCACTGCCTCTGCCCACCTCCTTTTGCATCTTGCACCTCACCCAGGTTTCCAACAAACCATACCCTCTCCTTAAACAGCTGTTCATGCACAGAGACAAAATGCACCTGAAGGCAGTAAGAAATGAGCCTAATATTCATACATCTGCATTAGAAAAAAACCTAAAACAAACCAACCAACCAAAACTTAGTGCAGATGTTAATGTGAAAACAACTGGCTGCCTTTTACAGTACGACAGCATCTGCATTCCTATGCTCTGTATCCACAGCATCAACATTGCTCACTGGAGAGATAAAAGAAAGCTTTCTTGGGTTGCAGCAGGGCAAACAACTGCAGGAAATGAGTCTTCAGCAACACAATGCTTTTAAGTAGCATCTTATTAAAAGCATCTGTGACTTGTACAGCTGCAAGACTTGCTGGTCCTTAGCACTGGCAGTTCAATACCTGAAGGGGAGACTGAACCTTTCTTTTATATTGGTGCTTTCTTCCCACTGCACGCTGCAAGAGAAAAGGGCTTCCCTGACCACACTCTGAGAAGAGCACATCTGATCCTGCCAGCAGGAACAAAAACATAACAACAGCACTTGTATCCCTCAGCTCTTCTGTCTGTTGAGACAAGAATAAAGTGCTCACTATTCCTTTTGTATACATGTAGCACTAGGGAACGACATCCCACTTGATAGAACTCACCCCCTGACAGCTTGAGCAGTCATCATCCAAGGCTTATTTCCTACCTGAGCACACTGGAAGCAATAAGGGGAACAAAATAATTTCTTTGAGCTGCTCAGTATCAGGTGGAGTAATCTATTATACTCATGAAGCATCCTAAAAAGCTCCTTCCCACATCCCTCCCCTTTTCCCAATATATCCCAATGCTGCTTATGCCCTCTTGTGGCACAAGCCACATATAAGCATCAGTCGCGGGGGCAACCAAGTTGCCTCATCCCACCAGGCTCTTTTCATCCCACTGAACCTTCCAACCCTGGCTGATGTTTCCCACTTGCACTGCAGGAGGTAAGGAGCCCGTGAGATTCCATTCCCTTCCCAGCCACAGGAGCTCCATTGCTCTTTCATCACAAGACAGCTACAGAGAACATTTTGCTGCTATTGCAGCAATAAATCTTCTAATCAAAGCACTGCTTAATTCACACATGGATTTTACTTCAAATTGTTTTCCTGTGGGGTTTTTTGGGGTTTGTTTTTGTTTGGGATTTGGTTTTTGTTTCTAAGGCTATCATTAAAATAACAGAGGAAGGGAGCAAGCAGGGCCCACAGTAACAGCCGAAACATCCCACTGGATATATTGAACTAATCACTGGTGACCAGTGTTACAAATGCTGCTGAATAAAATGAACATGAGTTTGATACTCAAAAGGTACCTAGAGGACATCAGTGCCACATGTTGTAAATGGGATTTTATTTTACTACATAATTAATGAGCTTACTGGCAAGACTTGAGTTTTTTGTTTGCCATGAGAACGGCAGGTTAGGAAAGCACACACTGTGCCACAGCTGGCCAACCCCCCAGCTCACCTGGGAAAACCACATACCAAGTTGATACTGAAACTATGTTTTGCAAGTCCATACTTTTCTTTATGGATAAACTTGTACTTGCCTGGCTAAAGGGGTCATTTTACAACATTTGAGCTTTGTGTTTTTGTAAGCCTCCAGGTTAAAACAAGGCTTACCTAAAGGCACCTCTCATGGATATGTTTACATGTACAGCTTCACTCTACATGCATGGAAACATAGGCTATTCATGGCTGCATTTAAAGTCATCCTTGGGGGATAAAAAGGTAACAAAAAAAGCATTAAACAAGAAGCAACCCTCCTCCAGCAGAATGAAAAAATGGTATCAATTTTCTACAGAATAATTTTAACTGATTTTTGCAGGGATTTTTTTCCCTAGTTCTCTTCAATCTTCCCTCATTTTTTTTGCTTTCTTCTCCATTTTATTCAGCAGGGAAAGAAGTGAAGAAAATGAGAGAAAATATCTGTGACTGCAGGTAAAGGCAAAAAAGCCAAAATTAAATACTTGTGAAGATAGTTTGTAGTGAGAAACTCAGTATCTGATTCCTTGAGAATAAATGGAGCAAGAACAGGATTAAGGAAGGATAGATTCTTACAATATTGTTTACATATGTTGAAGAGACACTCTCCTACACGACAGAATTTCTCCATTGCATAACCAGAGTTGTTTATGTTTTGAAAATACAGCCTGGTTTAGTGAACAGTGTGTTCTCAGCAATCGGTTTTGGAAGTGGGCATTCACAGGGTCTTTTCTGATGGTCTTGAGAAGGTTTTCCACAGGTGAAATTCACTGTAGGCTTGTAGATATTAACTCCTCTTGCCCTTCTGAAGTTCACTGGGAGCTGTATTTCAGAGGCATAATAAATACCCCGGAGCAGCACTGTTCCCACATGCATTCTCGTAAAAACCACATAGATTTGGGGCATTGATTGGGATATTTAAGACCTTAGACAAACAAATAAATGAAAGAAATTATCTGTAAGACTTTGCTGAACTCTAAACCAGGCCGCATGGCTGAAAATTTTAAGGGCACACAGTAATGTAAATTCCACTCTCTCTTTATGGTCAAACTCCCCTGGTCTCCACAGGGAGCAGAGCTGAGTCAAGACAAGAAAATTGTTCTACCCCAACCTACTTGGGGGTCTAGAAAAATGAGGCTTAGGACTCTTAAGAAAGACAGAGAGACACAAGCAGGAGAAACAGAAGGACAGCGAGGATACTTGAGGTGAGCCAGAAGCCAAAAGTCACAACAGAACACAAGAAAAAAATTAGTCTTCGTCTGTTCTGAGACAAAACATGCAATACCTATTTTTATTAATATCTGCATCACCTACCCTTTCTTCAACTGAGTCACGTAGGCACTCTGTAGAGCTGCTTCCAGAAAGTAGGAAAGTTCAAACTCAGAGTAAGTCACGTTGCTGCCCTTGATATTCCTTGAATGTGTGTTGCTCAAGGTCTGTGAGGGGAAAAAAAAATATCTAGGAATACAGACATCTGTTGGAACTAACCAGGTCCTCATGAGCCAGTGACATCTTCAACAATAAAATGTTACCTTTATTAGCTATTCAAAAATGTTATTAAATCAATTTTAAAATAAACTATACAATGACTTCCATTACGTATTCTGCACACAATATGAGTTTTGAAAAACAATCTCTTATTACTTTCCAACTTGTATTAAAGTGAGTAGAAATCTACACATTAACACCAACAGCTTGGGAAATACCACTCAAAGACCCAGCATCTTGCACAGAAGTATTAATACAATGTTTGAGTGGGTTTATCTAGTTTAATATAACACAAATATATGCTAAGAGTTAGCAAGCCATCAGGAGTCCTAATGGAAGAATCTTAACCTTTACTCTGTTTCTCCTATCAAGTCTTTTTTGGTTTTGATTCCTTACTGGTAACAGCAGCTTCCACTGCTGAAAGTGGCCTCTCCAAAACAGGGGTTTTTATCTAGGACTAGAGAATATCCTGTTTAGTATGTCTATCAGCAATCCTGCATTTTTGTCTCCGTGTCCAGAAGACAACTACATGAAAGAAGGTTGTAGTGAGGTGGGGGTTGGTCTCCTCCCAGGTAACAAGGGACAGGACAAAAGGAAATGACCTCAAGTTGTGCCAGGAAAAGTTTAGATTGGATATTAGGAAAAGTTTCTTCACTGAGAGAGTGGTCAGGCATTGGAACAAGCTGTCCAGGCAAGTGGTGGAATCACCATACCTAGAAGTGTTCAAAAAGCATGTGGTCACCTGGCAACATGGTTTAGCGGCAAAAAAAATTGTAGTGCTGGATTAATGGCTGGCCTTGGTAAACTTAGCAGTCTTTTCCAACCTTACAGATTCTATGATTCTAAGTGAATGAATTGCAGGTCAAACTCTTTGCCTTCTTCGCATACCCAAGCTGTCAGTAAAAAATTACAGTGTCTAGCACTGGCAGGAACTCATCCTTCCATGATAGGAGGACAGTAACTTGTTTTAAATTAAAAAAATGTTCCGTTTTTTTCTGCAGAGAAACAGAGTAGGCCACTCGTTAGCTGGTTGTCTTAATGAATTTTTATACATGCACTAACTCCATTTTTTCTTGTTGCAATGCAATTAAAAACAAAACCTGAAACAGAAACACACCTTTACTTCAAAGAAGAGCAGAATTATCTGGTCAAAAGATCAAAGGCCTTTCAGTTACAGGACAGGTAACATGCATTGCCATCAGTACTGATGATGTCAGGTGTAATGTATGGCAAAAGAAGGACATGGAAACACACATGGTTTGCATGTGCCCCGCAAATCAGTGGCACGTATTATCTGCATGGCTCAGTGGAGGGCTCCCAGTACTCATCTTACTCATCATGCTACCAACCACTGACTAAGCAGTTACTTGCTACTAATCACAGAATGGTTTAGGTCAGAAGGAACCTTAAAGCACTATCTACCTTCAACCCCCAGCCATGGGAAGGGACACATTCCAGCATACCAGGCAGCTCTGAGCCCCATCCAGCCTGGCCATGAACACTTCCAGGGATGGAGGATCAAGGTGCTAATGACCTAGATTCCTCAAGGTTCACTTGGACAAGGTGAAGCATTGGCAATTAAACTGCTATGGCTAACCCAAAAAGGTTTCTTTCAGCTCATTAGGGATCTCAATATCCACCTGTGTATCATTTACACAGCAGGTATGTAAAATGTCTTGAGTACCCTCATGCCAGAACTTGCCATGCAAAGTTCATAGTTCCTCTTTAGATGGGGCTAAACTTGAGATACAACGTGTGCGTATCTGAAATATTTGCTGCTTTACCACAGGCAAAACTGGTTTCCAGATCTCATTCTCAGAAGAAACAGGTAGAGACCAGTTAAGCTGCTGTTTTGCAAATGATTTTACTGAGACACCTCTCTCTTTCCAACTTGTTCTCATACTCCTTGCTGTCTATGAACACTCAACATTTCCCCATCAATTTTTTATTTTTGCTGTCAAAACCCTGGAAATTCCACCAAGGCCACCAAGCAACACCCTAAGCACATTTCTTCTTACCTTCTCAAGCTCCTGCAAGTACACCTGGGCAAAAACACACGCTCTCTCAAAACAAGCCATGACTTCCTCCTCTCTTTCACACAGCCGAGTACGTGAGGCAACTGAGTTGGTTGAGCGCTCCAGTGACAGACCTGCAAAATGGCAACATCTTCTTTAATCAAAGCCCACCACCAGCAGTATGGCCACATTATTCTTAATCTGACAGGAAGATTTTTCCACATGTGGGTTTGCCTCTTGTTTTGATGACTTTCAGGACACTACCCCCAGGAAAATAACAATTCCTACACATGCAAGGCATCTTTGTCATGCTGCTCTAACACACAGTGCCACTGCACACTCCTACAGTGCCTTTCAAACATTTTATGAAGACAGGACACACAATCCCTCTGGTAGGAATGAGCAGACAGAGAAATTAAGGCCTGTATTTCCAAAAATTACTATAGATCTTGGGTGCTTCAATTCAGTGTCACCCTAGCACTGAATTTGATAATTTCTAGGCATCTGCTACTTCAAGTGTAGCTTCCAATAAGCAGCCATGTTGAGGGGGGGAAAAGCAAACAACAACAACAAAAAAACCCCAAAAAAAACTCTAACTGGAAAATGATACAGAAACAAAGTTGGAAAATCTGCAGCCTCTCTTGGAAAATCTGAGCACATGCAGATTGCTCATGGACACACAGCAAGCTCTTGGCAAGGCACAAGAGACTCTTAACCACAAGATCACTCCCTTTCCAAAGGAAAAAACACTGAGTTTTGTACTACTAAACTTCTTTCTTGCATCATTATCCAACACCACCAACAAACACAGACTATGTTAATTAAAGATCCACAGCTACTGGTCCCTACATTAAGAACTTCTACTATCAGACCCTTGTCTGGCATCACACTGACACCCTCAATATCCTTAAATCTATTTGGATAGGCTACACATCCACATACCAGTTTCACTATGATTGGTACAGGTTCTTATGCCACACTGGATCTCTACAAGATACCACTGCTTGAAAACCTGGGTCTTCACCAATCACAACTGCACTGACTCCCAGCAGCCCAATACAAGCTGCAAAAAGTTCAGCACATCCTTGCTGATAAATTTTATATATAACAACATTCCCTAATAAAAACTACAAATATGTAATACAGAATTCTAGTGTTCCTGACACAGATCCACAGAGGTGACAAAGTAAAGAATTCAGCTGTCCAGAGAGCTCTTCAGTGAAGTTATTTCAACTACTGCAGTATGTGACAAAGGGTTCACGAGGATCCACCACATGCACCAGCCATGCTTTCCTGGACTTCCACAGTCCAGGAGGCACAGCACCACAGCTCTGCTCATTCCAGGAGTCTTGGCAACAAACTGCTGTGAGGCAGCAATGGGCAGCCAGGTTTCCCCATGATGTACAAGACACTCCAGGCGCTCATGTTGGAGGAGCCTGAGGCTCCTAGGCAGTCTTAGCTCTGTTTACTTCTAATGTTCAACATTTGTTTTGTCCCCTTGGTTACTCTGCTAGGAGTTTCCCTATCTCATGTCTTACATTTGAGCCAGACATGAGGGTTGGGAAAATGCCTCATGGGTTCAAGCTCGGGAGGTGGCTCCCCACTCCCTCTGCCCTCTCCCAAGTCAGAAGTACACGGTGTGTTCCTTCAGAGATCCGTATCTTGGAGAAAGACACATTCATACCTTCCACCTCTGAAAACACAGATCAGAGCAGAGCAGGAGGGCTGAATTTACTTCATACTGACAGGTGTGTGGGACAGGGATGACAATCATTTTGCTGCTTTTAACTAATGCCCAATCTGTGTTTTCTTTTTCCTCCTTGTACAGCATCCAGATATAACAGATTTTGTTTCTAGTCCATCTATGGAGTTTCTGTCTTTATATCATGGGTTGTTTTCCTATTACTTCAATGCTTCCATTTTCCAACTCTGTCACTTTGTAACGAGTGAAGGGGAAAAAATGCATGTCTACTCTCTCCACAGAAAAAAAACCAAACCAAAAGTATCGAGTGCTATAGCAAGAACAAATAACCTACAAGTGCTCTTCTTACATCTGTCTCAGTGTTATCTACCTCTGAATTTCTAGTCATTTTCCTTAAATGAATACAAATTTTAAGAAGCCTGCATTTCAGAGCCATCATCCCCTGAAGTGCAAAGTAGGGCTGAGGGCCCTGAAAAAAAAACTCCAGTACAATCCACTGACATTCATATACAAGCAGCATTTAATCAAACTGCAAGAGCCATCCTAACACAGTCTGTATGGGGGTGTTTATCGTGGGAGATATCACACAGAGTGAACAGGCTGATAAAAAGCCATTTACATACATGCTACAGCCCACTGCAAGGACTTACTATCTCTAAGCTCTGCCACGGGGGAGGAGAGCAAGCAGCCTTTGAAAGCATCAGGTACTGACAACAAACATGCCCATCCATGCAAGTCAGAAAAACAGAGCTGGGGCTGATCAGAGACGGGGGAATGAACATCTCCAAAAGAGTTTTTGCCACAGTAAGTATCCAGCAATATACAGTGTATTAAAACAGATACTATGCTACACTGAACTACTTGTAAAGGGCTAGAAGGAAAAACGACTCATATGATGTGACATTAGTCACAGTTCTCTCTCTAATACCGTATGCACTGACCTGACGTCATTCCAGTACAAAATCTTCTACAGAATCCAAATAGGGCTATTCTTCCCTACCACAGAAATGCAATGAAAAGAAAAAATAGAGCAAGCAGACTGCAAATCCAGTACACAAAGGGAAGAACAGAAGAAAACCAACACAAGTTCCCTACCCTTGCAGCCACCAATTCAGCTCCCACAATACAAAGCCCCAACAATAAGATTTGCTTAGGGTGCAATTGGATAAGACTGTTGACAAGCCCTCCAGTGCTGAGAGCACAAATTCCACTAACTCTAGTCCATCCTCCAGTTATCAGCACAGAAAAAACTTTGCAGCATGACAGGCAACTCAAATTCAACTCAGTTTACAAAATGTGTCAGAAAGCCACAAAAGTGCATGCTAATTCCACACTGGGTTTAGCCAGAAAAGTAGAGCTATTGCTAAGACAAGAGCTAGCTTCCAAGTAAAGCGTAAAGCCATATGCTTTCTTGTTAGCTGGTTAAGGTTAAGGGACTTAGGTATTTTTCACAACCAGTTGTGGTAAGAGAATACCAACTTAAAGTTTATCTATACTAAGACTTTTCTCATGAATCAGGTGCCCAAATTTAAATATATACATACATATATACTACAGTAGCTTTTCATATAGTGGAGACAGTTTTCTAATAGATTATGGCCCAGGCTCAAGATTTCAAGACATGTTTCCAGATTATCCTTCTTTAAAATAACCAATTCTACCCATTTCAGAGGAAGTAACTTTTTATGTATAGAAACGCTGCTTTCCTTTCCTGGATAAAGACAAGGCTTCCATTCACCTGCTCTAGTTCTCCCAATGATTCATCTCTGGCTCTTCACCTTTTTAAAATCTTTGCCCCTTCTTCCCTGCTCCCAAATCTAAGATGCATTTATGTCAGAAAAACAACAAATCTGATAGGTTTGTAAGACACATCACTGAACTAATCTCTTCCTAGAGTTGAAATGCACTTCTCTCATTCATGGAAACCTGAAGGGGGAAATTTTATGAGACTTATTTCCATTTTCATCTCAGTCATTCCTTGCCAAGGGAAGACATTCATATCATATAGCTCCAGTGCTCTGAGGTGACGTTACAAGAACTGGAACATCCATGTAGACATGTGGTATCAGATTCTCAGCCACACAAATGGGATGAAAATTCATACTGGAAAGAGTCCTTGAAGGTCCATGGTCTGAGTTTCTACACAAAGAAGGGCCATCTCAGAGTGTTACCCAGCCTGGTCTTCAAAGTCTCAGCGCACAGATGGAGACTGCAGAAGGAGTAGAGAGGAGATTAAGGTGGCTTTATTTTTCTATGGCTCATAAACTAGTTCCCCAAAGAGCAGTACTCCTCCTCCTGAGTAGGAACAAGGTACCAATCCCCCCACAGGTTCTTTTAACTCTCCTTTGTACACAGACTTCAAGCCTCCTGTATTTGGATGAATTTAAACAACCAGGGAATGGTGGGTTCATAGGTGCAAGAATTCAGGGTCAGCAGCAGCCCATCACTTTCACCAACAGTGCTAGCCTGCAGCTGCTAAAACCCCACAGCCCAGGAGCATCAGAGCTACCTGGACAGCTGAAGAAGGGATCAAAGAAACACAACAGCACAAAGAGCATGAAGCTAACCTCCTGTGTTGTGTCCCACTGCTACATCCTGAACATACCTATGGCAACCTGAAGCAAAAAGCATCCCATTTTGGAACTTACAGCCCTGCCAACAGCACCAGTCCTGGTCTGCAGAGCAAGGTTTCACTGTCTGTGCTCCAGTGCCACACAGACAGGCCAGCCTGGCCAGAAGACAGTGTGCTGCTAAGCTAAGTGCATGCAATAGTTTTACTCTAGGTACAGGAAGGCAAGTCACTTGCCTCGAGGTAAGCCATGAATGAAGATACTGCATGGCAGCTGCTGCAAGGAAACTGGTTGTGCACATCCTCGCCCTGGAGAATGCCAGTTCATCCTGGGTCACTGTCCCCAAGCAGAGGATGCACTTCATTTCTAGCACATGGCCTTCAGTCTAATTCAGAAATGTGGCTCTAGGAAATTAATTACCATTGAAACAAGACTATTTTTAAGACTTCAAACACATACACGTGCATGCTGACTAATCAACATTCATCAGAATACTAAACACTTTTCTGGAGACAAAATTCAAAAGCACAACCAAACTATTCTAGAGACTGTATTACAACCAGTCTGCCCTGCCAGCTAAGGTTTAAACTTAAGAGCACAGTCTTCAACCAAGCTATTCCATTACAGCGTCTTGGAAAGCAAAACAGCCTGAACCTGAACAAGCAGCAGTTGGGATTTGGTTGACATAGGCAAGACCCAGCACTATACATGATTTCTGTCACAATTCACAGAAGTTTAAATAATTCACAACCTGGTCTTGATGCTTATCTCCCCAGCAATTAAGCCATGATTTTTTCAGCAGGGCATATTTGCAATGCAAATGGCTGGGGGGAAGAAAGGCCTAGAAGCCCTTGGTTTTGAACACATTCATTCTTATTGCAGCCCAATAATAGGTGGGAAGGAAGACACAAGTTTTGTTGTTCAAGAAAGCTGCATGTACTTCTTTCACTAGTGCTTCCTATTATAGGATTATTGTAAATTCCTGGCAGTCGATTACAATCTTGAGGTATTTTTCATGTCAAAGTCTCAAAGGTAAAAAGGCAGAAAATTCCAGTAACCCTAAGTAAAATTATCTGAAGACCTTTCTAACTGTAAGCTGAGAATGAAGCTCAAAATGTAATCAACCTGTGAACGCTGTTCAGTTGTATCAATGCGGAACTCAAGACCTCCTACAAGCAGCTTTCCTACTAGATGCAATAAACCAATGCTAACTATGTTACTCCAATTATTTTCAAAGCAAGAACTCTATCTGGTTAGACTTTTAATTACAGCTCAAGTTTATTGCTGAAATTAGGCTTTTTGATCAAGTGGCTGTGAAGCCAGAAGGCAGCAAGCACTCCCCTGAGATGCAACCTCAGTCCCCTGCCCTCAATCAATGATGGGTAGGCTCTGCATCACACTGCATATCTTATGCACAGCAGGAATCCGCAACTTTAAGCCACAGACACTAATTTTTTTAAGCATATCCAGACCTGCTGCCTATCAACTGGCTGCTCTCAACCCTCATGGCACATCTTTTAACATTTGCTTTGACCTGTAATACAGTGGTCTCCAAAATTCTTTGATCATATCAGGTAAAAAAAATTTTGAGCATGCACACCCAACATACACATATAGTTATATACATACATTGATTCACAATCTATTATATATTTGTGTGCGGTTTTTTTTAAATACCTGCTGGATAACATGCTACTGACAGCTACCTGTCAGCACAGAAAAGACCTGCCAATTCATCACACTTGACTTTTTGTAAAAGCAAAAAGGCATAATTCACCTTTGATAACTATTTTAACCATTTTGCTATGAAACAACCACTTAGCTTTGATGTGTACAGATTTTCATGGATACTCCCCAACTCATTACATATTAGATGCTATTTAGAAGTCTCATGTTTATAAAGTTAACACCATTGATGCCATCCTAGAGCACTTTGTGCATTTCTGGGCCCCATTGCACTGCTAAGTAGTTCTTTACATATTTCATTATTGAACCAGAATCTGGCAAGCTCCTTAATTTGAAACATATTAGAAACATTTATACTTCCAGACAACTATATACCAAGCCTCCCACACTGCCCAATTTCTTCTAATACCTGTTTTTTCAAGTCTTTGGCAATGTCTTCTAGGTGTCTTTCAGAGGAATGCATTTTGGTTTACTGCCATATTGGTTTTTTCATATTACTTCAGCCATTTTTCCACAGCAGGAAGAACAAGTGTTTCCCCAATGGTATCTTTTTTTCGTATTTTTCTTTTACATAAGAAATCTCAAAAATAGGCTTCTAAAAATTTAAATACTGAACTGAGTGTCATTAGACTTAATTGATTAGGTCCAACTGTCATTGGTTTACCTGATCAAAGAGCTCATGCTAATAGTGTAAGCTCTGACATTCTTACTTGTGCTCCTATTTTTAGCATTACCTGAAATCCACAGGTTTTTGAGGAAATCTTTAAGCTACTTGTCTATTTCATAAGGGTTAGTTTGATTAAAACTAGGCAATATAATACATAAATCCACTTAACTAGGCACAGGTGAGATGCAACATAAGGAAGTGAATGAACTAGTGAGGATGCCCTTCCACAATGTGAAACACCCTCTCTTTTGCAACACACCTTTGTAGGCTCTACATGACATGGGACCCTCTGACAGAGAGGCTAAGTGAGGGCATCACGTTCAATAAAATACATTAATAAAGCTTTATTTCAATGTGGGGAGCTTTTTAATTTTTTTTTTCTGGTGAGTTTTTTTGTTTAAGAAAAGAATAAATACAAGTTTGCCCCAGGGGGTGACTCTGGGGCACATGGACCACTTTGGGCACCACTGCTATAACATATTGTCCTGGTGTGAGAGGCTACCTCTATTCCGTGACACAAAGATATATTTACTAGAGCAATGCTTTGAGGCACAGCAATCACAGGGGTGATCAGCAACCTCTTACAGCCCCACATCTAAAGACTTTGTCAACACCATCCACATCCATAAACTGTCATGGCATACTGGAGAGATTACATTTTCTCCCTGGTCTAAATACAACAGGAAGAAGCAAAAGACAAAAAATGCAAAGTGGAAGGGAGAGAGATGGTACTGATGACCAAGTACTGGAATTTATTCAGCTTGAGCTCATCTGCACCACAGTTAAGCAGTATCACGAGAAAGAAAGTTCTCTTCTAGCTGCAGAGTCACTGAATCAGACTAGCCCTAGAAACCTGTGTTCAGCTTTTGGCCCCTCACTACAAGAAAGACCTTGAGGTAGTGCAGCATGTCCAGAGAAGGGCAACGGAGCTGGTGCAGGGCCTGGAGCACAAATCCTCTGAGGAGCAGCTGAGGGAGATGGGGGTGCTTAGCCTGGAGAAAAGGAGATTCTCTATAATTACCTCAGAGGAGGGTATAGCAAGGTGGGAGTCAGTCTCTTCTACAAAGTAACAACACGACAAGAGAAAATGGCCTCAAGTTATGCCAGGGCAGGTCTGGATTGGCTATCAGGAAAAATTTATTCACTGAAAGGTCAGGCTTTGGAACAGGCTGCCCAGGAGTCACCTTTTCTGAAGGTATTTCAAAGATGTGTACATCTAGTGGTTAGGGACATGGTTTATTGCTGGATTTGGCAGTGCTGGGTTAATGGTTGGACTTGATGATCCCACAGGTCTTTTCTAATCTAAATGATTCTATGATTCTATGTGTATTTGGGGAGCAGAAGGGAGAGAAAGGAAGGGTAATTCGTATTTTACTATGCTGATTCATATCAAGCACTCAAGAAAACCGTACTTAAAGTTACTAGAACGGACAGAGCCTGCGAGAACAGGCTTGTTGCCCTGTCACTTAAAAGATAGTCACAGACATCTGAAGCTTACTCCAGGGCAAACCAGCACATGGAAATCTTCCCATAGCCACTGGACACATACCATGCTACACAACACAGCCCTAGCATGACTCCATCATCACAGCCATCTAAAAGCTACATCTACCTGAGGCCATCTGCAAGTACATTCATATTCCTTCTCTTCTAGTGAAAGAAAGTATAGCATGCTGTCTCATTTAACCTTGCAAACACTGTTTCATTTCCTCCAAAAAAACAGGGGAAAATACTCTTCCATCTCCTGATGCTACTAACCCCACAGCTTTAGAGAACTAAGTCATAGTGCAGAAGGTAGAGAAGGTTTAATGCATGTGTGCAACCAGCACCTACAACTGTGTGTGGGCAAGGGAGCAGAATAACTAAACTTTACCACTGCAGAAACCAAACCACATTAACAAAAGGAACCAGAAGTTACTTCCCTTTTCCACTTTCCAAATTTCAGTAATCTGCATTTAGTGGCCTGCATAAAAACTCTCCTCAAAAGTCTAAAGTAACATCTATCCTGCAATTGTGCACAGCTGACTGTGCTAAACAAGCTACTTCTAAAAAAAGTAAACCATCTGATCCAACAGCAGAGAAAAGCTCATGGAGCACAATAGAAAAGCCTAGGTGCACTAAGAACACCAAGGCAGGGGTTGGCAACTCTTTCACATCCAAGCAGGAAAGCAGTGTCACCAAGGCACACAATTCACCACCATGCAACAGGTTCAAAGTCATCACTGTCACAATGTAAGGGCAACTCCAAACTCTTAAACTGCTATTTTGAAACCCCAAATAATACATACTAATACCAGGTCCTTTTATCAAGACATCAACATCTACAAAGTGGGGCTTTTGCCTATCAGACAGCTACTCTGATGCCAACACGAATTAACAGCATGCTTCCTGTCTTGCTGTCAGAACAGTGAAAACTAGCACTTTGAAGTGCATACCAGGTATAGAACAAAGTGTCTCTCTCTTCCTCTGATGTGGATTAACATTTAAAAGTTGCATCTTTTGCCAAGCAAAAGTGAAAACAAGTTCTGCCAACAAAATGTCTTACACTGAAGTACTCCAATTTTAATGTCCTATTGTATCATACATCCCTCTGGCTGGGACTCAATTTTTCTAATGGCCAGGAAAGAAAATTAATTTTCCTATTTCGGCTCTGTTTAAAGGAACCCATTAAATTAGATCTCAGAGAGACAAATCTCAACCTTCTGTAATCATCACAGGATTCCAACAACGGAATTAATGCCCTGCCAGACCCTTAAAAAAAAAGCCACAAAGAAAACAAAAAACCACAAAACAAAACAAATTCTTTTCTTCTGCTGTGTCCCACTAAGTTCTACTTAGTCACTGCAGCAGCTGAAATTACTGATGAAAGTAATCTCACCAAGTAGCTGCCAGGAGAGGAAATAGCAGTTAAGGAACAGACAACTGCAAGCAAATATATCATCTCAAAAGCACCATATAGGTTCACAGTTGCATACTGGCAAGTGTTAATCATCCTCATGAAATCCATTATCATTGAAAAGCTATATATGTGTACAAAAAAAAAAAGTGAAATCATAGTTTTAGATAACATTTCCCTTAACTATCACCCAAACCTATGCTTTTCTCATCTCAACTTTGTGCCCAGTATAATTCTGACTCTTCATGATCAACAAGCTTTCCTAAAAACAATGAAGAACACTGGAGTTGTCTTTAAGTTCTAGCTGCCCTTCTCAACACTAGACTGAACTAAAGCACCTCAGCCAGCATCATCACTTCCAAGGAGGGCAGGCTGCAGACAGTAGTGAATTGGGACCCCTGGGAAGTCAGAACATGTAATGGTGACAACTCTTCCACAGTTTAAACAGGATTATTAGAGTATAGAAGACTTAGACCTTGAAGTAAAAGCCTATGTTACACATGCCATAATGTCAACAGTGCCTAAATGACATCATACTTGACACCGAAACTAATGGAGAAAGACAGGGAAGGAATTCAGGCTCTTAGTATTTTTCCCCCTGCATCTCACAATCTGCTGCCCATTTTTGCTAAATGGGTACAGCGTAGCACACTGCCCTCAGGTCAGCCAGTAACAGCAATGCAGGCAGGATGCAAAAATCAGCTTCTAGGGAAGGTGGGGTCAGTTGTGCTGGAAGGAGGGGAGGAAGATCTGGGTTCCGTCTTTTTTACCACTGGAAGACTTGAGAGTTTTCCTTGTAGCCATGTGGCTCCTAAACAATAATACAGAAATGGATTATCTTTATCTTGAAATGTGCAATTACAACCTGCTTTTACTTTTCCCCATTAGTGTCTAGAGAGAATATAATGCAAATTACTTACTTGAACATGGCAAAAAAATGTCATCAACCTTCCACTAATCCATTTCCTACACTTGTCTCAGTTGACAAGACAAGGTATGTTCTTACATGGTAAGAATGTGTGTGTGTGTGTTTTGACATGCAAGAAGCAGTACAGTATTCCAAACACTTTTCTACAAAAAGGAGAAGACATCCTGAAAAATGCTGCGCCGTCTGAAACAAGAAACAGGCTTAGAAAGTGTATGCACAGCCCATTAAGATGTTTACAAAACATGACCTGAATTAAAAATGCTTCTGGTAAAAAGAAGCTAGAAGTGTAAACTCATTTTTCAAAAGAAGATTATAAAATAAATTATGACCCTGCAACACTATATAATGGTTCTAAACTCAATTGATCTGCACTTGAAATTTTTCAAACTACTGGTACTCAAAATCATTCCACACAGCCTGTATTCCAGCACACTCTACAGTTTTGATACTACCATCTCACTTATCAAAAACTAAGTGGACAAAAATCTCATTCCAGAGAAGTTAACAGGAAACTCTAATTAAAAGGAAGGCTGCTTAATTTAAGCCGCTAACACACAATAACCCATTAACTGTCTTTGAGTGGAATATATCCCTGCACTATGGGATTGGTAGCATTTAATGAAGAACTTAACTAGAAAAGTTAGCAGCTTCAGAACTGAAATAAGAGCTTGATGAGGCACTGGAATACTCTTTAAAACAGAAGTGCTCTCTTGCAAAGAGGACAAAAATTAAAAAAAATAATAATTAAACACCTACCTTCCTTCCTTTCAATTCTCTCCACTAATTTAGTTCAATGAACCAATAATGAATTAAATAAAACCAAACAGAAAAATTTTCCCATTTTAATCTATGAATTAAAAAAAATGTACACGACAATAAATTTATCAGCTTATAAGAAAGACTGAGTTAAATTCATTTATTAAACTGAAAATTCGTAATCAAATTCTCTAGAAAGGAGGGAAAAGTAGATTTATCAGAAACTAGCTTTGCAATAAAGCTATCTTTAACACTACATTTTACTCTGATTTTCAAACAAAAGCAGCTGAGTACAAATCTCACCTAGGAAATTAATTATCATGTAGAAAACCATATTAGAAAAATGAATGAGACACAAGCAAATGTCAAAATTAAAGAATTCAAATAAGTATATGAACAAGTGTGTGATACATCCTCTGATTAGCTAGAATGAACAATTTCAATACCAAACTTGTATTTACTGAATGCAAACCTACTGTTTTTAACAGCAGTGCAAGTCAACAAAATAAGAATCTAATTACACAGCACAAAGAAGTTTAAAACAGCTTATTCAAATTTTGAGGCTTCACTTGGTCAATTTAAAACCAAGCAAATAAGTTTTCAAACCAGCTGAGTAAAAGGTCAGGATTTCTGTTGATCTCTGTGTGATACCAACGTTTTCCTTTCAGAACACCACCAGAACCTCCAAACAACCACTTCCGGTATTAGAAGCCTAAGACAATGATTTCACATCGGGAGAAAGCAGAACAACATAATTCCAAGCATACTGACCTCATTACCACTGAATTTTTAAAAGATACAACCACAAGAGAAACAGGAAAAAACACACTTAAGATCAGCAATTTGTCCAAAATCCAAACAAACACAAAATAATCCACAACAAGCTGGGTTGAACCCCGAACACTGGAAGCAGGTTCCAGGCTGTTTATCATTATTAAACTCAGGAAAAAAACCCACGAGGTAGATTCAAGGTTTTGCTTTCAGAAACACCACTCACAGCTCTTAGGAGAGTGCTAAAGATCAGTGGCTCAATCCAGCAGCGTTTGTCTCAAGATCTTATCTTTGGTTTTTCAAAAGTGTCACACCACAGACCTTAACCATCTTTAAATTACTAAAAGGGGTTCAAGAACGAAATATAGATAGCTCTGAGCCACTGCACTAGCAGAGTCTCACTTCCTTGTAGATATGACCTGTGGTTGGATTTGTTACAATATAATCCAGACTATGATCACGGCTTCTTACAGACACATAATCACCTTGTTCTCTTTCACATCTTTTCAAAGATCTAAAAAGACCAAGATCACATTGCAGCCTTTTGATAAAATGGATGTTTTTTCTAAAGTACAAAAAACAACCAAAAAACCAAACTAAAGAACAAAACCATTTAGAAATAAATTTACAAGGGATAAATCTTAACTGAGTCCACAGTCTTCTCTCACAGTCACCAGAGAAGAGGCTGTATTGTACAACACTATTCACTTCAACTGTCAGACGCCACTTGCAGAGCTGATGAATCACCCCAGAACATACAACTTCTGCCTCTACAGACAGTTCAGACTGAACAAATTTGCACAAATTGCACAAACTAAACCCACCCTGGGCTGCCAAACAGCCAATAATAACAAAAATTGCTCCAGGATGGACTGGGAGAGGAGGGAAAAAAATAGGCGGTGGAACTTTTAAAGCTTTAAGTCCCTAGAAACCCATTTGGAAACGAGATACCACGTGCAATCCCATGTCACTGCTGCACAGATTCAGATAGGTAGCCATCTCCAGGCCACCCCACTCCAGGTAGAGGAAATCCAGTGCCTGGCCTGACAAACAGAGGGAGCTCCTCAGCACAGGGCTGACTCACCCTGCAGCAGCTCTGAAACATCCCTGATCACAAGCTAAAGCCCGCCTCAGTCACTACAAAGACAGGACCCACATGTCACACATGAGCTCTGCTTGAGCCTTCATCACTCAGGCTGGCAACAGCCTGCCTCACTTAAAGCAGCTCTTGTCATGCTCTCAGCAGCACAGCAAACATTGCCACACCAGAGAAGGCTCTTTCTTGGAGCCTAGGTATGCTGAAACCCTGCCTAGAGCTACATAGTGCTTTTTAAGAGTTAGGTAATGACCAACCTACTACCAGGAAAATTTACTGCTTGCTAAGAGACAAATCTCTGCAGAGTTTCTGCAGCAAGCACAAACAGAAGGAAACCAGTGGGCTCTGACAGCTACACATTTTGTTCTGAAGTCTTTCTTGCTTGCTTGTTTCAAATGGACAACACCAGGTAACAAAGCCACAGTGTGTCCCAATTGAATTAGAAGCAAAGTTTGCTTACTCAATACTATTTTACGCAATACAGAGCTGCTTGCAACAGAGATTACCAGAAGTAATGTGAACTAAGCAGAGGTAAAATCTAAAGGAGGGATTGACTTCATGGAGGATGGGGAGGAAGAAGACAAGTACAAACCAACCACCTATTAACTAACCCTAGAGGTTAAAATTAGTCATAGTGAAAAATCAAACTACTGTCAGAGCTTCACTCACAGTGCCCACAAAACTTCTCTCTTCACAGTGCAGGGATTTAGAAACAGAACAGGAAGCAGCAATCAGATGAGAAACTGGAGAATCTTGCTCTCTCTGCCATTTCTCCTGTGACTTGTCAATTGCGCAAGTCCTCACACTGATAAAGAACTTCAATGTTTACTTCTTGATACTCACTTTGTGTGGAAGTTTACTGAGAAGGCAAGCAAGAAAATTTTTCCTTACTCAACCTCTGCAATCCAAACACAAAGGTGCAAATCCATACTGTCTCTTACCAGAATATGAACCTACTACATGCTATGTACCTTCAGAGAAAGACTCCAGAGATTTAGCTCAATATCCAGCCTTCAGTGTTGTGGAGGTTAAAAGGTGCTCTAAGGAGGGAAACTTGTTTTTTGCTGGGTTTCTACAACTGGCTTCATCTGTGCAACTCCTCTCAGTGTATCCCATATCTTTCTTATTATATTTTTGCTTATTTCCAGCATTAAAAGGGTGTCAACATTAAAAAAATAATCCTTTGATTTGAGTTTTCTTTCTTTCATGACCTTTCCAGCCTAATCCTGAGTGCTATCCTATGCTGCCATTCTGCATGCAGGCATCACTCAGCAGTACTAACTACACAAAACCGAGGTAGTTTCAAGTACACACTATGAGGTGATACCAAGTTCTGCTGTTTTAACCAATGCTGAACAAACAGGGATGCTCTATTAAACCAACTGCTTTCTCCCATTCCTGAAAATGTGAACAAGAAGTTAAGTGGGGAACCTAACTTCTGCCTTGAAACAGACAGGACTGTGGCTCTTCTGGATATTTACCTAAATGACCCTTGCAAAAATTTTACTACCAGCAACAATTCTAGATCATCTTTAAAGAAGGTTTCAGATTCCATAAACAATCAACATTTCAACCAAAGGCAGTAATACAGCATGGATCAACATAATTTCTGGAGAGATACCAAATTAGGAAGGGGAGTAAGAAAAATTTATAGCATAAAGTATCAATGAATTTTAAATAATTCAACTCCATATTGTTACTCGCCCTGCAGAAGCAGCCTGGACAGACATGTTTTAAAATGAAAATTTAAATCTACACTGCTGTTGCCATAGCTACCTGCACAAACTTCTAACATAAGAGTGGGAGGTTGAGCACATGGCATAAGGGAACAGTGATCCTAGCAGTGAATGCCCTCTCCAAACTCTGCTGGACAAGCTCCACTCTGCTGAACTTTTTTCTGACAGAAACTTTGGTAGAATATTAAGTGACTAACTATATCCTTGATATCTCAGCTAATCTGAAAATAATCATCACGGAGGAAAAAGACTGTGGAACCGTA
Source organism: Lichenostomus cassidix (assembly GCF_008360975.1). Lineage (NCBI taxonomy): Eukaryota > Metazoa > Chordata > Aves > Passeriformes > Meliphagidae > Lichenostomus > Lichenostomus cassidix. The sequence goes on along the minus strand of NC_139483.1, from coordinate 26,549,194 downwards.
GCAGCATGGATGTTTCTCTGCAATGGCAGGGGTTCCTTATGGTTTACTGGGGCAACATAGTATTTACATTCCATGCTAAACCATGTGGGGAAAGAAATCAAAAGGATTGCCTGATGCTCTGAGGCAAGCACCTCCAACATCTTCATGTGTGAGTTAGGTAGTCAACACAATACAAGGGGTCTGTATAACAACAGTGTTATTCCATCAGTTTCCACACACACATTCATCATTACGCTCACACCTCACTAAGGGAAACCTCCAGTTCCCAATGAGGACAGTGCACCTCCTTCAGACTCTGGAGTGCACCAGGAGTTGCTCTCAAATACACTGCTGAGAATGCACTGGCAGCTTCATGCTCCTCTGCGCCATGCAAGTGTCAGAGTGAGCTTCAAGTAAATTAGTCCTGCTCCACAAAAGCTCATTAGTGAAGCAGATTTGATCAGTACCACAGAAAACAAAAATCAAAGCAAGCAAAGCAGCACAAACAGGGCTTCAAAAAAGCAGAATGACTCAAATTATTATCAGTAATACTAGCAGCCCAGTCAAACAGTATTTTGGGTTGATTTGGTTTCACTCTTTTACATACCAGTTGAAGGTATCTGATCATCAGAGTTCTCATTCACCTAATTAGCTGGTGGACATGCTGAAAAGAGTAGAAAGCAGTAGATAGGTAGCAGTACTTGAGCAACATTTATAAAGGAACCGAAAGCAAATGAAGGAGAAGGCTACTGAACTTTTTCTCCCCCCAAGTCAAAAGCTGACAAGGGTCTTCCTTTCCCCCATTCAAAAAGGAAATGCAATTTCACTACCCACAGTGGCAGTTTTTATTAGAATCTCTCTAACAGTGCAATGTCTGTAGTTACAAGGGGGAAGAGAGATTCCTGTTTGTACATAAGGTCTGATACTGTGTGACATGCATTGCAAAAATGTACTACCTGCTTTAAAAGCACATATTCTGTTAGTCCAGAGTTTAAAACTTGGAGACATTGTCCTTGTTTAATTCACAGAAATGTACGAATAGATGAACTCTTTCTAAGATAAAGCATAGGCCTCAATTCAGCCAAGTGCTTGATTTAGATTTTCCCAAAATGGACACACAAGCTCAAGTATGTCACTGACTTACAGCCATGAGTCACCACAACATTTCCAATTTCAATCTCTTCTTTACAAGCCAGCCAAGTTTAAAAACCATGGACTAAGAGTCCATAGTATGCCTTTAAGTCTAAAACTACACAGACCATACCCACTAGGATTTTCCACAGCATACATCTTTGCCCTAATCCTGCTCCAACCAAATCACTTGGAGAAACAGCTTCAACCTAAAACAAGTATATTTCAAACACACGTACATGGTCCTTTACCTTTAATAACCAAGGCTTCAGTTATCAAACGCAGCACGTACAGAGGTTCACCTCTGGTTGAGAGGTCATCAATTCCTGCTTTTGCATACATGCTGATGGCATCTCTGTAGCATCCCTCCACATAATGAAGCTTTCCTAGGATCAGCATGGCTTCTGTCATATACTTCGGCTGAAACGGAACAGGGAGAGAGAAAGTGTTTACAGGGTAAAACAGCAGACAAGAAGAACGAAGTACTCCACAACAAATTAAGCAGGTTCAGAATGTTTTCCTCCCACAACTGCAAGGGCTACACTCATGAGAACAGCAGGCAACAGAGGTCAGGCAACCACTTTGGAGCTGAGTTTTGAAACACAGTTTCTAAGCCACCTCTCTGGTCTCACCTGACCTGATCTATTGATTCATCAGCCAGAGAGAGCACATAAAAGGCTGGCATTGTCAGAATTGCCTACACACACTAAGAAAAACCTCTGCTTTTAAACTAGACAGTAAACATCACTTTTTAGACAAGTGCTCCCCTCTCCTCTGTATATTTAGTTAAAGAGTGAGAAAGCTCCCGAATCTTCTTTAGTTGTCAAAGAATTTTCACACTACAGTGAAAAACAGAAGGCACACCTGCTATTTCTAAGACTTGTTTCATTTAAGGATTGAAAATATGTGTAACAGAAACCCCAGTAAAACATATCTGTTCAGACCCTTTTTAAAGCATGAAAACCATGCCTTCAAATCCATTTTTTTAAAACATGCCATCAACACAGGGTCAATGCTGTAGGAGTAGCTAAGTCACCACTAGCAAAGAAACAGTAATGGCAATTCACGCAGCCAAACTAAACACAAAAACCTGGAAGAATTCAGTAGTTCTGACTGTTAATGTGGCTAAACTAGAAAGAAAGAGGATTGGACAGACTCCCCCTCCTTACTGCCTCAGTTTTATTTTCTAAATAGGCTGGCCTTGCTCATTGGAAACTAACATGGTAAAATCCCAACATACATTTCCAACCTAACTAGCCTAGCAATTTCAGGACCAAAAGTAATACTAGAACAGACAGTTGTAATTCATTTATTTCTAAACCCAGTTATGCAACTGTGTGTCAAAGGGCACCAACACAGCAGCAGCCATCAAAGCAGAGGAGTAAAACACTCCTGAAGCTCTGCAGCTGAGTTGACAAACAGCTAACAGCCATACACCCAGACCACAAAATAAAATAAAAGCATTACCTCTCTAACCGACACTGAAAGCAGTGCAAGGCTGTAATCCTGGACTCACCACACAACCCTAAGTTCCTGCCAGCAGCTTGTGGCATATTTTTCTCCAATCAGGAGCTGACCAGTTATGCACAATTCCCTCAGATCAGGAGCAGCAGGAGGTCACTCAGCTGTGCTGGCCTGACAGCACCATTATATGGCAACGCCCCACCACCCAAGAGAAATTCTAAATATTTATCCTGCTTCTTTCCAATTAAAAAAAAAAAAAAAGAAAACAGGGTATGTCTTCGTAGCACGTAATTTCTTTGTATATGAAAAAGCAAGTCTCACAACATAAGATACTGACAAGGGGAATTACCAGTCCCTTAGTATCACCTACAATACAACACTGTACATCCATGGATATGAACAGGCAACACCCACACCCTGTATCAGACTAATAACCATGAGAAGGCAGCATCCAGTTGGCAGGAATTACGATGATAGAGCTCACTTACTCCTAGTTTCCCTCTGCTTAAGATATCAGTCAGATACTGTTTAGCTTCACTCAGTTTGGGCTCACTCTTCTCTGACAGTGGAATGGAGTCCTTCAGCTTTGCAAAGTTTTCCTTCAAACATTCTTCCAGCAGAGCTTCTGCAAGCAGCAAACTCCCATACTCATCTGAAAGCACACACCAACCAACAAGAAATGCTGCTTACTGCCATACTGATGATAAACAGAATTACAAAAACAAAACAACACACCTTTGAGACACAACAAGCTCAAATGAGAAGATAAGAAAGAATAGACAAAGAAAAATTCCATTAACTTCTATCTAATGGAAACTATGTTTCATATGGAATAATGAAACAACACTGCCTTATAACTTGAAGATTTCCCCTCCTTAATCCTTAATTTTGGCAGCACTGTTCCTTCTTATATTGTCACTGATATTACAGTTAAGAATTTTCATCGTGAAACTCACTTTCAAAAGTATCAGACCAATCTTTGCAAAGATTTCGGTTCATGCTTTAGATTTACACATGTACAAGCACGAAATGAATGCTTTAGACTACAGAGAAGTGGTAGCAGTAACTGGATCAGAAATTTTTACAGTTTTCCTAAAAGTACATAAGAAAAAAATTAAAAATATAAATTAGACCTATTCCACACATCCATTACTAAAGACACAAAAGGATCGATTCTCTGCCATAACTAACATGCCACATAAAACTCTTTCTACATTAAAATCTATCCCTGTTCACAGTTCCACAGAAGAGAAACTCAAACACAGTAGCAGCAATGGATACTGCACGAAGCATCCAGCATTAAGTCGTAATCATGTGCTGAAAATAAAAAAAGTTGCATCTGCCAGAGTACTTGGAGTTCTTACATGACAGGCCCAGTTCTGCAGTTCCTTCATGACAACAGTACCTCCATCAGCAGACTAGTGGGTCAAGCAGGGTAAGGAAATCTTTGAACATCAAAGATTTCATATATATTCGATTTCATATATATTCCATATTCATATATATATAAATACATTTCATATATATTCCATGTTTCAAAGTGTGAAATTCTAGAATGAGTGAAACACAATAGTGTACCTATATGTATCTTTTCAGTTCAGGGGATACTTTATGCCCACTTTCTATCTATACACTACATACAGCATTAATAATCAACTGGGGGGGGGTTTACACTTTTTTGCTGTTGTGGCCTAAGTGTTCAGCTGCATATCAAATTATAACCATAGCTCTTGTTGCTCGTTTGCAGGTCTGCAACTAACTTTCATAAAAAAAGTACAGGTTCATAAAATGAGAAGCATAAGTGTTCAAGTATATTCCCCCCCAAACTTGCATGCAATCATTTCTACACACTAAAGAGCTTACAGGTAGTCATTAATTTCTTTATCAAACTTAGATAATTATGTGAGACCATACATAATTAAGAAATAAATATGCACAACCTCATAAAGCAAGTATTATTGTTTAAAAAATTCCAACTACTACTGCTGTTAAAAAAATCCCATCAAGACAATCATTTCTATAAGCACAAAACCTGCTGAAAGAAGTTCTGTAGCAATTACAAAGCATTACTCTTTCATAACTAGCAAGTTATGATGACATAGCAGCAAATTAAGAAATCATGTTTTCACAGCAATCATACTGTTGTTATACCTCTTAATTACAAGGAAGAAACTACTGTGAACTCTTCAACTACTAATGCCCCCAAAGTGCATGGTGATCTCTGCACCTGGGAAAATGATGCTGAAACCTGACCAAAGTTCAAAGGTTGGCTGTGTGGTTCTCAGCACAGGGCTCGACCTGCGTCATGGACACATTTTGAAAGCCTCAAAAATAAACATGTATTAAACTATCAACATCTCCCCCAACCATGGTTCCCAGTGTGAAGTTTAAGGCACCCCAGAAAGCTTCAACTCTAGGGCCAAATCCTGGATACACTCCTCTAAAGTAGGTTTATTCCTAGAAACAGCTCTTCTGACTTCAGTGGCAGAACCCTTTGCACCACTACCGTGAGTAGGATCAAGTCCTGTTCCCAGCTTACTTGCTGACCTCAGACTGAGGCTGCCTCACTTGTTACAAGAAATTTCGTAAAAAAAAAAAAAAAAAAAAAAAAAAGGAGCAAAGGAGTGTGTTGTAACAGGAAAATATACTAATACTAATGCTGTTTATGAAACCTGTTTTACATGTGAAAGGGTACTTGGACGAGGACAAGCCGAAGCCTTTAAGTAAACCAGTGCCCCTCGGAAATGGAGAGAGGTAAGACAAGGGCACCCACCCAAGAACGGCGTTGGGCAGGGGGCAAGAGGGAACCAGCACGACACGTACAGAGAAGCTGCACAGACCCTTCCGCCCGGGGGAGGCTCCGCTGGCCGGCCCTGCCGCAGCCCGGACGGGCTGGTGGCACCCCGGGCCGGCTGGGAGCGGGGCAGCCTCCACCTGCGCGCCGGCAGTGACCGCGGCGGGGCGGCATCCCGAGCGCTCGGCAGCCGCCCCTCGCTGCCCGGCCAGCTCGGCAGCGCTGGCACGAAGAGGAAGCGCAGCGTGATCTTCCTGAGCGCCGCTTCCTGAGCTCCCGCCGCCTCTCCCAGGCATCGCTCCTTCCCTCCCGTTGCGGGGTCGGGGCGCAGACACGAGACGGCGGACGACGCCCCGCAAGCCGGCGCTGCCCAGCCCGCTCCCTAGCTCCGGAAGCCCGGGCAGCCGCAGCTCCCACCCACGCCAGCCCCTCGGCGCGGAGCTGCCGAGCCCGGGCGGCGGAAGGGAGCGAGCAGCCGGCCCCGCCGCCGCCCCTCGCCCAGGCGGGTCGGTACCGCCGGCCGCCCCCCGCCGCCGCTTACCCGCGTCCTGCGCGCCCTTCGCCGGCTTCGCCTTGCGCGGGGCCCGCGACAGCAGCTGCTGTGCGAGGTCGCGGAGCCGCCCCCATTGCCCCTCCGCCCGGCACCGCTCGATCTCCGCCTCCTGCTTCACGTGCGAGTGCGAGCCCTTGGCCGCCATCTTAGCGCCGGGACGGACCCGCCCCGCCCCGGCCCGCGGGGAGTCCCCGGCAGCGGCGCCCGGGAGGGGCCGGCGGGGCCGCGGATCCGCCAGGTGCCGGGGGTGGGGGTGGCCGGGACGCCCTGCCTGAGGGCTGCGGCCGGCGCCTGCGCCTCCGCCACGGTCGCCACTCCCTGACGCCTCTCGCCCGACGCCCGGACACGGAGCCGCGTCCCGCAGCGGCGGCCGCTGTCCGGACACCGCGGGTGTGGCCCCTCGCGCCCTGCCTGGGCGACACGGGCCGGGGGTGCTGCCCCCCCACCGCCGCTCTCGGCAGTCACCAGCAGCGCAGGGCGCTCTGCCGGCCGATCCCCACCGCCACCGGCCCCTCCAGCAGCAGCTTCGGCACGAAACACCGGGGTGGTGCGTGAGGAACCGGCCCAAAGCCTCTTAGGCTCCCCTGGGCCGAGGTTTGCTCCGGGGTTGTGACCTCGAGAGGCCAAAGCGGTGGCTGTGCAGGCGTCGAGTATGGAAACAGCGAGACCTGTGTGGTGCGAGGGGAAGGGCAGAACACATAAAACTTACAAACTGCAGTGGGCACCGGGGACAGCAGCTCCCACTAGAGCAGCAAGGCACGAAACAAGGCCCTCGTTTGGGGATGGGCCTATAGGGAAACATCCGGAGCAGGGGTGGCCAGGGACTGCCCTAGGAGCGGGACACACACTGCTTCACTGGGCTTCACTGCCACCAGCCCCGCCATTGCTTTCCTTCCAGGTTCTGCCCACGGCATCATCAGTGGGATCCCTCCAATGCGTCCTCTAGAAGGGAGTTCTCTGTATCAAAAGCCGGGGTTGTCAAAGTCCCACAGTGCCCAGAATGAGTCAGGTTGCAAGTGGATCATCTGGTCCAAGCTCCCGTGCTCAAGCAGGGTCATCCTAGAGCACATGGCACAGGATTGCATCCAGGCAGTTGTTGAATATCTCCATGAGGAAGACTCCACAACCTCTCTGGACAATCTGTTCCCACACTCAGTTACATGCACAGTAAAGAAGTTCTTCCTGATGTTCAGGTGAAACTTTCTGTGCATCAGTTTCTGCCCGTTGCCTCTTGTCCTTTTGCTCAGCACCGCTGAGCAGAGCCTGGCTCCATCCTCTTAGCACCCTGCCTTGCATACACTGTACGCAAATATACACATATACTTGTATACATTGACAGGGTGCTCTCTCAGTTCTCTCTTCTGGCTGAACAGGCCGAGATGCCCCAGCCTTTCCTGGCAACAGAGATGCTCCAGTCCTTTAATCATCTCTGTTCCTCTCCGCAGCAGCTGCTCCAGGGGCTCCATGTCTCTTGTCCTGGGGAGCCCAGAACTGGACACAGCACTCCAGATGTGCCCCACTGGGGCTGAGTAGAGGGCAGGATCACCTCCCTCGACCTGCTGGCAGTGCTGTTCCCAAAGCGCCCCAGGCTCCCGCTGGCCCCCGTGGCCCATAGCACACACTGCCGGCTCATGCGCACCTTGCTGTCCACCGGAACGCCAGCCCCGCGCGCACACCTGGCCGCGCGCCCGGCCCGGCCCCGCCCCGCGGTGGGTGGGGCGCCGCAGCACCTGCGCCGCCGCGAGGCCTCCACGTGGAGCTCCGGGGGCGCTGACGTCACGGCGCGAGGCGGGGAGGGGCGGGGCGGAGCGGCGCGGCCAATGGGCGGGCGGAGCGGGCGGGGCAGCGCCGGGTCAGGGGTGATCCCGGGATGGTGTCCCGGGAATGGTGTCCAGCCTGCGCACAGCCCGGAGCCCGCAGCACGGCCGGGACTCGCCCCAGGGTGCGTAGTCTGGCGGCGGCGGCGCTTCTCCGCCCGCCGCGACAGCCGCTGCTGGAGCGAGGGGTGGTGGGGCCTGGGTGGGGGGCGGCGGGCCCAGCCCCATCCCGCTGCGGTGGCGCTTTCTCGGGAATCCAGCCGGGCGGCGAGCCGAGGGTGGGAGCCTGGCCGGCGGAACTGGCGCTCGCTTCAGCTGGGGCCGGGAGAAGAACGGAGAAGTGTAAGCTGCCAGCCTGCGCCTTGGCTCCCGTCGGCAGCGCGCTCGGCCCCTCTGAAGCTCTGAGCCCTGTCACCTGCCCGGGAAGCGAGCACATGTACGGCTGCATGACGTCTTCCAAGCTGTGCTCGCCTTAGGGAGTGCAGTCTTAAGAGAGCTACTAATCAGATGGAGCGGCTTCGATACCGTGAGCGACCTTTGCTCCCGTGGCTGTGGGCAGCTCTGCCTGAGGCGGGCATGGTTGGTTGTCGAGAAGGTATATGAAAACGCAAGCATGGCTAAGGTGTGTACATTTGCTATAAAGGGGGGGGAAAAAAAGACATTTGAAAATTACTGCATAATTCTGTAAAATAGCAACCCTCATTAAAAACTCTTAATTGGAGCTCTCTGGCTCTCTGCTTGCTAAGAGATTCAAATGCAGCAAGTTCTTCTATTCTGAAACTCAGTGGGGTTGTTTCTAAACACTCTGTAAATTTGTTGAAAGTAGATCGCATTTTTCATCCGGTTTTTTTTGGGGGGGGGATGTTTTCCTTTTTGTAGGAGATCACAATGGCCCAAAGGATGTTTAAAACACATTTGCTGTTCTGCTTTCTGGCTGCATTCTTCGTCTCTGCCCTAGCTGAGGAACACGTAGGAGAAGGTCAACATCCAAATATTCGCCTGGATAAGAATTTGGTACAAGATAAAGAGTATGTGTTCCATGTTCTAAAAGCATAAACTTTACTTCTTAATGATTTTCTTATCTCTAAAGTGTTGTTATGCAAGTTGGACTTAAGCCCAGGGCACCCTGTTTCCTCAGAATGTTGTATGACTAGCTAAAGCCAGATATGAGACATGCTTGCTTGATAAATTTGTAGAGATACAAGACTTAGAATGGTCTTGCTGAAGCCTTTAGCCCTACTCATGCTATAAAAAATTTCTTACAGAAATCTTGCTTATCCATACCAACATACTTTAGACAAAATCATATTCTTAACAAGTAGAGTTAATTTTCTCATTTGCTTCTTCATAAATGCAGAACAGTTCTAGCAGCAGATAAAACTCCCTAAAACAATTCATGGTTGACTGGCAAAGATCTTCCTCCAGTTCCTGTGCTTTGGAAGACAGCCAGAAAGAGATTTTGGGCTCTGCTTCAGTTGTTTTGATAGCCTGCTAAGTAGGCCAGAAGAAATAGAAATCGCTAAGGTATTGGAGGCCATTACAGCCCCTGTAACAAACAACCTTTGTGCCCCCTTTACCTTAGTATCAAACTGTAGTTTTCAGTTGTCCAGGGTGCTTTTAGATGTACAATATTTGATCAAAGACTGAATTTGCTGTAAACGGAGCATTAAATATTAACTGATGGAAACATTATGGGATTTGTTTTTCTTAGACACATCATGGAACACTTGGAAGGTGTTATCGAGAAACCAGAATCTGAGATGTCTCCACAAGAGTTGCAGCTCCATTACTTCAAAATGCATGATTATGATGGCAATAATTTGCTAGATGGGTTGGAGCTTGCTACTGCTATCTCACATGTCCACAAAGAGGTTGGTGTAGTTTTGTAACAGTGTATGTGCTTGGAAACAGTTCTGACTCTAAAAGCAGCAGAACAATTGCAACACATCTTCAATGCAGTCACAGTTTTGCCTGAAAATGAGACTATTTTTCTCCTGATAGTTCTGGTTGAATTTATAAATGTATGTTATCACAGCTTTTCATGTCACAGTTTTTAGGAAGTTTCCATTTTAGTTTAAACTTTAAAATCAGGAAAAGCTCCAGATTAAAAATTATTTTACAGAGGGCTTACTTTGGAAGGTAGGGATGGAGAGAAAGGGACATCATCCAAAATGGGGCATGAAGATTTGTAGAAATATCATGTGATATGACACTGTGTTTAACTTCAGACTGTTACTGCGGTGTATACACAAACTATAAGAAACCTCTTGCACAAAATTTGCATTAGAAGAACCTTTGCATTAGAAGAACCAGGCAAGCCTGGTTTGCCTCCTCCTAAACTGAAAGTCTCTTTCCAGTCATTAGGTATACAATAGAAACGCATTATCTCATATTGACCTTCTGAAAGTTACAATTCAGAATAGTGTAACTTCCTGCTAATAACCTGTGGCAAAAAATACTGAGCCAAGAACAGAATAAAGACTGGCTGTTCCTTGTGCAAAGGCACCTCTTTGTGCTCCCATAAGGGGTGTTAGTAAGAATTTTACTGACTTTAAGCTACAGCGCTGGATTTTTGCACTTCTGTGTTACTGTAAGATGTTTCTGTACCGTATAGAAACTACAGTGTGCATAGCACATCAAGATGCTAATTAAGAATACATCTATTAGATGATTGTCCGTCATTATACATTGTGCTATTCAGCTTTTGGAACTTCTGACTGAGAATGTTGACTGCAGAATGTTTGTTCTGAAGTCCAGGGAACTTTGACTTCATAGCTTCCACCTGATGAAATTTGCTTATATTGTTATAAGCGATTACATAAAACTTAGTGCCAAATTAGGCACGAACAGCTTAGTAAAAGATTAGTTGTCAGTAATCTGTCATATGTACCACTAGATGGGAAAGGCTGCTAAACTGTTCAATGTGGTTTTGTTTTTGTAGGAAGGTGGTGAGCATACCCAAGCAATGAAGGAAGAAGAGCTGATTAGTCTAATAGATGATGTCTTAAGAGACGACGACAAGAACAATGACGGATACATCGACTATGCAGAATTTGCAAAATCACTGGAATAAGGTGTTTGTTTCTCCTTCTAACCAGATGAAAATGTGAACCAGTATAATGTGATTCGTTGCTGTCTCATATCAACCTCTGTGCTGTGAGAAGGAGAGGTGTACCAGTTCTAGGCGAATTTATTTGAAAGTTGTAGATGTGAAGAGGCTGGCTAACTTGGAGTGAGAGCCATGTTTGACAAAACGTAACTACACATTTGAATCATAAAGCATGGAAGGGTCAACAGAGGGTACAGCTGGCAAGCTCCTGAGTAACTCTGTTTGAGTACTAAATAGAACCATTAGCATCTAAATTTCAGGTTTTCAGTCATTGGGTTTTATAGTACTTATTTGCTTACATCTTCTATTTAAAATTATATCTAGAAAGTAAGAAATGATTACTGCATATAGTTGTATTCCAAGGATAAATGTCTTTACCTTCTCTGTAATTTACAGGGAAATCTGCAGATAAGTACAGGTGCTTGAAACAGCAGTTGTAGGGGAAAAGCATTTGAATGTGAGTTACGTTTGACTTCCACATGACACTACATGGACTTAAACAGTCTTTAAATAAATTGAGTATTTTCAAATATATGTACTTCCTAGCATACCCTTACATATAAATATATATACTTGTGTTTTTCAACGTTTTGTCCTCTGCAAATTTACTTTTTATATCTTAATCTACTGATTTTTTTCTTAATCTACCTTCCATGTTTTCTTAAGAAAATGAAAATATTTTTATTACATTTATATGTTATGTTAATGCTGTATAGCATTTGCTAGAGTAGCTTCTGCTATCTTGTTTTGAATCATAGAATGGCCTTGGTTGGAAGGGACCTTACAGATCATTCAGTTCCAACACCCCTGCCACAGTCAGGGACACCTTTTCACTAGCCCAGGTTGCTCAGGTGCTCCCTGTCCAAGGTTAGGGCATCTACAGCTTCCCTGGGCAACCTGTTCCAATGCCTTTCTACCCACACAGCAAGAATTTCTTCCTAACAGCTAATCTAAACCTAGCCTCTGTCACTACATACTCTTGTAAAGAGTCCCTCTCCATCATTTTTGTAGGCTCCCTTCAGGTACTGGGAGGCTGCAGTTATGTCATCCCAAAGCCTCTTTCCCAGGCTGAACAATCTGAATTCTCTTAGCCTTACCTTGTAGGAGAGATGCTCCATCCCCCTCCACCAGGTCCATGTCCTTCCTGTGCAGGGACCCTAGAGCTGGATGCAGAGCTCCAGGTGGGGCCTCACCAGAGCAGAGCAGAGGAGCAGAATCTCCTCCCTCCCCTGCTGCCCACACTGCTTTGTATGCAGCCCAGGACACATTTGACTTTCTGGGCTGTGGGTGCACGTGGCTGGCTCATGTCCAGCCTCTCCTCCACCTGCACCCGCAAGTCCTTCTCAGGGCTGCTCTGAATCCCTTCCTCCCCCAACCTGTGTTGATACCGAGGGTCGTCCCAACCCAAATTCAGCACCTTGTACGTGGTCTTGTTAAACCTCATGAGATTCCTGTGGGCCCACTTCTAGAGCTTGTCCAGGTCCTTCTGGATGGCCTTCCATCCTTCTGGAGTGTTTTGAAGGTCACATTAACAGTAAAACAGTTTAATATTAAAACTTTTGTTCAATTTGGGTTTTACAGTATTAGCCAGCACGAGTGAGCAAGTAATGCTGCCTTGTAAAGGTTTAAGTTCATATTCCTTGACACTTAAGTTATGGTATTCCTTTTAGGAGGTATTTCATAACTTAACAGTTTCAAGATGCTTGAGTGTTTGCAAATTATCATGGCTCTAAGAATGTTTTCACTGTCTTGACTTGATATTTGATAAGTCAAGCAGTTTAAGGATATTAGAGCAGTGATGTATTGCTGTGTTGTTGATGTTTGGTGACTGAAACGTTAAATTGCATTCGATTATTCTTCATTAATAAAAAATCTAAATGTTAGCTTATTTCTGTAAAATGTATAAAGAGCTATTTTCTATACAAAATTATTCTTATACAAGAGAAACACATTTGTAAAAGAAATTATTTCCTCTGTTTAAATGTTTGTGCAATGAAGCCTGAGTGTCAGATTTTTTTTTCTTCTATTAATTATTTATTTTGAAACCTTTGTGGCCAGGTTTGGGCTGGTTGTAGAAGCAATAAAATTGAGGTTTGTGCATTCTGATAGGATACACAAGGCTGGCAGTCCTAGTAAGAAATGTAGCTCATTTGCTGATGTGTTTTTAAGCCCATCTCTTTTACTCACAGTCATCTTAAAAGAAAAGAAAATTGTTACAGCTTTTTTTTTTGCTTTTTTTTTTTTTTTAAATCTCCTCTGAGGCTGAATGATCTGGAGTGAATGTTGAATCAGAAAAAAAGTGTAGGAAATGCTAGTGGCTAAGAGGGCAGAAGAGGTTAAGCTGCTCAGCTTTGAGCACTTAAAGCAGGTTGCCTGTAGCCCTGTCAACTCTCATATACTCATTGCTCATGTGGTTTAACCCCAGCTAGCAGTAAGGGACCACAGAGCTGCTCACTCCCCCTGGCCGGATGGCAGAGAGAATTGGAAGGGTAAAAGTAGGAAGTCTTGGGGATTGAAATGAAGACAGTTTAATAGCTGAAGCAAAAGTCCTGAGTGCAAGCAAAGCAAAATAGGCAATTCCTTCACGCCTTCCCATGGGCTGGTGGATGTCAAGAAAGCAGGGCTCCATCACACAAAATGATTGCTTGGGAAGACAAATGCCATCAACTCCAACTATATCCCCTTTTCTTCCTTCATCCCCCTCAGCTTTATAGGCTGAGCATGACACCATATGCTCAGGAGTATCCCTTTGAGCTGTCCTGGCTCTGTCCTCTCTCAGCTCCTTGTGCACCTCTCACTGGTATGGTGGGGTGAAAGGCAGAAATTATCTGGACTCTGTAAGCTCTGCTCAGCAGTAATGAAAAATCCCTGTGTTGTCAGCACTGTTTTCAGTGCAAATATGAAACACAACTCTATACTAGCAACTGTGAAGAAAATGAACTCTTTGCCAAGCCAAAATTAGCACAATACATAAGACTCTCAGCTTTGTGTTTGAGATGAAAGGACATGACCAAGGTACTGACCATTATGCACAGTTTTCTCATCACGTTCAAACCACCCCTAAATCCATTTATATACATATGTTGTGTTCATATGCATATTTTTTAGCTGCTATTGTATGAGGTTAAAGACATGCACCATAGAAGCTTTATATTGAAAATCATTTTGATAAATGCTGGTACTATGAACATTATTTGCCAGCTATTTTAAACTTGTTTTAAGGGTTCAGAAGTATGCATAAATAGAAAAATTATTTACTGAAAAGGGGGAACAGAATTGGCACCTCTGATATACATGAAGAACAATAAAATTTCTGCTCTCCTAGAAAGAACAGTTCAAGAAAAGTTACCCAAGCTGAAACCTGCATCATCATGTCTTCACTCAACCTCCTAAAACAAATACACATATGTAATTAAGTACAATTAAAGATAAGTGTTTTAAGAGCTGTCTAGAGAGCTTTCTCAGTTATTAAGTAAAGCAGTGCAAAATTGCTGAGAGTGATGGTGAATCAGACTTACTTTTTTTCAAATACAACTAATTTGTGTGCTAGCTGGAGCTCAGATGGTACCCCTAAATGTGCTGGTACAGGCCATGTATAAATACAATATTTCCTGTTTCATATGTATAAAACATAGAAAGTATGGCCTTTACAACAGTAGTATTCATCAACTATAAAGCGGTTTTAGCTTCCATAGAACAGTACAATATCCATTTCACAGATAAATAACAAAGCAGAAGGGCTCTTTGTTGTATTAAAGATCAATCACATCCCTGGCAGAAACAGAAGACCAGGAGAATGCTGTTGTGTGTGATCTTCACATCTTCCTAGTCCATGATCTCAAGGGATGAAGATCAGCCTTCCCCATTGGAGGAGAGCACAGCTAGCCTTGCATTACTGTCTGCTATGCGCTCAGTTTAAAATATTTAGATTATCTGCTTTTACCTCACAAAATATTGCAGAATCTAGCAACTAAAGATACTTAAACTCGTTCTTGAACCACTCCTAAACTGATTGATTTTTTTAGTAATAAATCTAGAACCTTGTATAGAAAAGAGAAAGATCTTACCAGCTTGACCAGTGCCTGTCAGAATGCTGTTAATGACAGGACTGACTGCCTAGAAGTCCCCATCAACACTAACTGCACATTCACACAGGCTTTACTACCTTTTTGGGTTTTTTATTAATCACGACCTCAGAATGTCTTCGATTCATTAGGGATGGTTAGAGACTTACAAATTCCAGTTTTGTCCAAAGTATTTTTTAATTCTACAATTCACAAGTGAAAGAAGAGTGATTCAGAGATAATGTCATAATCAACAGAGCCACTAGATAGCGTATGGACACTGCATTTCAGTTCCCTGCAGTATGGAACAGAGTGGTTCAACAGCCTGGATTTCCCTAAACCATCAGCAGTACTCTGATTATAGGCAAAGCTTGCTCCTCTGTCTTCCAACACCACATTGACAGTATGATGCCTACATTTTTATTAGTTTATAGCTGTCATAAAAATTGACTACAGCTGGGACTGGTTACTGGTAATTAATTTTCAATCTTTAGGGAATCATAATTGACTTGATGTGATAGTAAAGGAACTATCATTTTAATATTGTCAGTAAAAATGGTTGAGTATTAGGCAGGATCCTTGCATACCTTAGTGTGGAGTATTTATTATCACAAGAAGTTTGCATTCTAAACACTTCATTAGTTCAGATCCTTTGTCCACACTGAGATTCCCTATGAGGACAGTTATTAATACCCTAAAGAAAGTTTCTCTGAAGTTGTATTTTTCTTCCCATTCTCTATGATAAATTCTGAAGAGCAGCCTTAATCTTAAGGCCTAATACACACTGTAATTGTCACAACCTTCCTCAGCTGCACTGCAGCTTTGCATGTAGGTAGAGGGCAGTGTAACATACAACTCCAATTCTGCTGCCAGATGTGACATTTTACAAGAAATCAGCACTGCAGTGAACATAGTGTCATCTTCTGCCACTTGATCCAAGTGACTGACAGCATTAGATTTCAAGAAGGCAGATGTCAATAAACTCAGAGAATGGGTAGGGAAGATCTAATAAGAGGCAAATCTAAGGGAAGAACAGATTATGGAGAGCTGTCAGTTCATTCAAGAAATGCTAATAAGAAACCAAGTGCAACCTATGGCATTTTAGAGGAAAGTAAGGAAATTCAGCAGAAGTCAGATAATTTACAACCTTTTAATTGACCTCAGTTGTAAGCGAGATATCTGTAAAGTAGAGACTAGTGCAGCTGGTTGAGAACCCTGCACAATACTCCATTCATGGGAGGGTGAGTGTGGAAAGGGTGTAAACAATTACTAAAGATAAAATGGACTAGATACCACCAGGAAAAATTACCAAAAATAAAACACATTTTACAGGTAAGAAGAGGAAAAACCAAAGGAAGTTTTGACCAGTACTCTATGATGGGAATGTGCAGAGTATGTTAAGGAAGTGGAAGAGTTTAATGCCTCTTTTTTCTCCCTTTTTCATCAATCTTACTAAAAAACAGCAACCAGACAGTGCAATTATTTAGGGGCCAGAATTTCAGCCTAAAATATGCAAAACTTGCTTAGAGAATAACATACCACATTAGATGTCTTCCAGTCCCCTGAGCAACTTCATTCTAGGAGTTCTAAAGGGCAGTTGCAGTACTAGCTGGAGATGTCACATAGCTTGAATTTATTTCATTTAATATTTTGCAAGGCCTTTAGCAGTACTTCCTATAATTTCTTCATGGACAGGCTCGTGAACTGTGTTCTAAATGAAAGTGCTGTGGGAAGGGGCAGGAGGTCAAGTCTGGTTGGATAATTGTATCCACAGGGTAATTCCATCCTAACATATCAAAATATGTATGTTTTGTAAGGAATTCTATGGGCCTTGATCCTGTATAAAGGCTTTATGTTTTCAGTGAAGGCACAGAAGATTGAATATGAAGTATGAGTATGAATCTTGCAGATGGAACAAGGAAGGTCTGCAGATGTTATAGATCCTAAAAAAATCAGAATTTAAAATGTTCTTGATATGACTTAGAGAAGTCATCTAAAATGGATGGAATACAATAGTGCAAAATACTTACACAGAAATATTCATCTATACTTCTAAAACTGTCTAGGTACCAGTTCACAGGAGAAAAGACTAGGGACTATGTTGGAACAGGCTGAGCCTGAATGGCAAAGCCCTCATGTCAGGATGTTTAAAGGGTCTTAAAGACTACTGAAAGAGTCCATGTGGGCTGATCCCCATAGTTACAGATTCATCTGGAAGACCATAACCTGTTTAGTGCACTGTACTTCAATTAAGAGATGAAATAGTTGGCAGGGGAGATCAGAAAATATTGAGAAGGGTCTTCCCTCTATGAGGGAAGACTGCAAGAAATGTGGCTTTTTTCTCTGAAGAAGTAACAACTGAGACAGAAAGTTAATATTCTTTAACTAAAAAGCTTTTGCAAAGGTGAAGGAACTAATATGTTCCTGGTAGAAAGATCAGGAAGAATAAAACATTAAAAAGCATAAAACAAACACCTTGGGAGATTTACATTGGACATTGGACAAAACTTCTATATCAACAATAAGATACTGCAGCTTGGGGTGATGTGACTACAACTTGGTTTTGGGATAGAAAAGTGGAGTTAATGACTTCTCCAGATTCCTTCCAGTGAAAGCCTATCTTTCAGTGGGTCAGTGACTGTCAGCATCTGTGTGGACTTGATTTGGGAGGAGAAGTCCCTTATGGTGGGATCCACAGCTGAGAGCTGAACACAGGACCTGAACACGGAGCTTGTGCTTAGCTCCAGGACTCAGAGAAATCTTCTCCAAGGTCACACAGACCATCCCCCTCTCTCCCTGCTGTAAGCTTTCCTTCTTTATCCTCTCTTCAGACTATCATGGAGCCAGCCATACTCTAGTTTTTAACTAATCCGTCTAGATGCCAGTTTTACATACCTTCTTACCATCATAACCCATTTTCCTTCTTAAAAAGTTTCCACTGAAAACTTACTCATCACTTCTGCCTTCCAGTCTGGCCATTCTTTATTCCCAGAAGACAGTGGCCAGTGTGACAGTCCTGCACTCAGTTCCTGGGCTCCATGGCAGAGCAGTCTGCAACCAGCAGCCTCCTGCTCAGTCCTGTCAGGGTATGATCACTGTCACCAGCATCTAGGTGCAAAACCCTTCCTAGTTTCTACTGAGCACATTCAAAATGTGACTGTCAAGAGCCAGAATTGAACACTTTGAACCAGAATGGGGGATAAAATCATATTCCTGACTCCAAGATAATGCTTCACTTAGGATTCAAGTCCTAGCTCAAGAGCACAGAGATACCAAAGCTTCTTCACCAAAAAAAAAAAAACCCAACAAAAAACAAAAAAACCTAAAAAACGAAAAACCAAAAAAAAACCAAAAAACAAAACCCCACCAAAACCAAACAATAAAAAAAAACTGAAACAAAACAAAAAAACCCCACCCCAAACAAAACAAAACCAGAAAAAAACACAGTAAAAAGACTGTTAAGTCTTTAAAATGACAAAGTAAATTTCTAGATCTGTTTTCAACAAATAGTCAACTATTTTTGTTGACACTGAGAATGTAATGTAAGAACATTCATACTGAGTCAAAACCCAGGTCCATCTAGTCCAAGAGCTTGCTTCAAATAGTGGTCAATAACAGATGCTGATGGAATGATAAACAGAGAAAGACTGGTGTTGTACTTCTCCCAAGTACACACAAGACTACAGCAATTTGTAGGTCAGGGACTTGGCTTTAACAACAGTGAAACCAACTGAGGTCTGGAGCTCAGAAAGATCAAGGCTTATATGTCCAAGTCTGGAAACATTATTAACTAAACCCAAGGTCTCACAGAACATGTCCCATTGTCAATGGTACGTGCTGGGCAGACTTTACTGTTCACATTGCTCTGCTCTAACTTTCAGTGCAAGCTAAGAGAATCATCCAAGGAGATGACATTAGTGCAGTGGTATAGCAGAACTATACTGTTTGCAGATGTCTTTCTTCTTAAAGTGAGAGATGCTGAAAATTTTTTAATGAATGTTTGCCTCTGGTTTTGGTCATACTTCAAGAACCATCCTTAAAAATTTCCCAATTATGAGAAAGTTCTAAGCACATACTTTGCAATAAATCCTCTTTAAGAATAGAATATTATGCCTCAGAACTTATTGTTGTAACACCACAAATAAGCCACAAAACATATGCTGAAAAATAATATTGGCTTAAGTCTGCTGTGTGGCTCACAGCCATCAGAGACTGACATGTTGGCACAAATCATGGCAGGTACGAATTTTTTGACCCATAAAAAGCACTGAGGTGAGTAGACTGAACTTTGAATTCCGTTCCCTTTGAAAAAGGCCTCCAGGAAGGGTGCAGAAGGGACTGTAAAGCCATGCTGTCAATTTCAGCATGGATTGCAGTGGGAACCAGGAAACATACAGGTGAGGACTTTAGACAGCAGTACCTGCAGACAGTACCAGTCTCAGGTAAGGAATATGCCTGTTCAGGATACATGCAAAGTTGTTTAGAAACCTTACATATGCCACCATAAATTTATAAGCCCACTGGCACTGACTAGTTGAGTTAAGATCTCCAAAGAGCACGTAACACATATATGTACACACACCAAGGCAGGGACCATTTTCAGTAACCAAATAGTTCTGTCACCTGACAGCCTAAAACTATTCAAAGGCACCATTTTTAGCCAAGACCAGCAGATCTGAAATATTTTTTGAATCCCTAGCCAAATGAATTTTCAGGATGTGACAAGCCAAAAAGTCTTTAGGAAACTCTCCAAGCAGATGAACTCATTTTTTTTTAGCCATCATCTCTCTTAAACACCTTGACCAGTTTCCTTCAACCCTTCCAAAAAATCTGTCCCAGAATAAGATTATGCCTGTGAAGTTGTAGGTGGATAGGGCTAATTTTGGCAAAGGGAGGAATAGGAATAAAATCAAGTTTATAATGGAAACTTAAAGACATCTGCAGTTTGCTGAATACTGTTGAGTGGGATCTATATAATACATGATCTTTCCATTGCAGCAAAAATATGAAGTGCCTTTATTGTCACTAAGGGAAAGACCACTTCCTCCATATGAAGTCCTGCCTAGGAGACAAAAAGACCTGTCAGGTCATGCAAGAATTTTTGCTTCCTCCCATTAAAATGTTTATAGGGTCCATATTAGTTTTCTAAAATCTTGGCATGAAGATCTGTGCAGTGCATTACACCATGCTAGCAGTGCAGAATAATGACAATTTCTGACTGCAGATGTGCCTCTACCACAGACCTTATTAAAACTGCAGCATGGCACCAAACTAGCATTAAAATAGCCAGCCAAGGTACTGCAACACCATGGCACTGCCCTTACAGAACACAGCACACTGCAAAACCCACTCTAAAAGCAGAGCTCAATGGCCAGCTGTTGTTGCCAGGCCATCCTGAATAGTCTTTCTGGGATAATGGTACTAATTGGACCCAAGCTATCCAGTTTAGTGGGAACTCAGGTTTGTCAGAGCTCTATATCATATGATGGTCCAGTAGTGCAGGTAGTTGAATGAAAATATTCTATATGGTTATAAAGTCTGCCTCTAGATAGTTCCTAGGCAAAAGCTCCTACAATTCACAGTGATGCCCATTTTGGGAAAATATAGCACACACAGTTTTTACTGAGATCCAGAAATTTTCTGGTTTGCATAATGGTTAAGGAAAAATTCCCCCTGGGGACCTTACATGGACAATTTCAGATTCCTGTGGCAGGTAGAGGTCCTTTCTAGAACCTTGTAAAGCTCACTTAATAAAAGTCTCTGTGGGGAATGGGAAAAGGTTATATAGGCTGCAGATCAGAGAGCCCATTCCACCCAATGCGCAGTTGAGCTGTCATGTGCAGATACTACTCACAGAAATACACATCATCCTCAAAGACACTTGAGGTCCTCTAAGCCCCATTGCACTCCTGACCCACACCCCCATACCACTTATTTCTGGTTACCAAATATCCTCCCAACACAACCACCTCACTTAGGGACTGTTCAGCCTGAAAGCTCTTCCTGTTGCCATCTGCAGTAGTGTTTGGAAATGCAGAGGATTTGCATTTGGAAATGCAGAGGATTTGGAAATGCATTTGGAAATGCAGAGGATTTGGAAATGCAGAGGAAATGCAAAGTAGCAACATTGATTCAGCAGACCTAATAAAAGTAATTTTAAAAGCTGCCAAGCTAATTCATCCTTAGGAACTAGGAACTTCAGCCTGGTACTCAGAGCAGCATGGAGATTTGAAAGTCTGGTTCTAATCCTATGTGACAGGGATTGCTGGTCAGAAATATGACAAGTGGACAGCAGTAAAGAAGGAGAAAGGTGAGCAGAGGAGAGCCATAAAGCCATCACACATACACAAACCCAAGATGTGCTCAAACTCAAGCCATTAGATGCCCTCTTCCCTAACTGTGCTCCCTGGGAGCATAATCTCAGCCTGTTTCAAACAACTTCTGTCAACAACATGGAGTACAATATGAGACTAAGTATGTCAGTGGATGAAGTGCAGCCTCAAAAGACATTGCAAAAGGTTAAAAGTGTCCACAATATCCAACAAGTTGACAGTCTTTGACATGGAACTTTTTGCATTCCAGCTGTTTAGCAGTAACTCCAACTTCAGCCTGAACACAAACCACTGGGGAGCATATAACACCAGATGTTTTTCCTTCTCCCTCAAGAGAGGAGAAATGTACAGTTACTCCCTAAAAATTTGTGTTCAAGTGACTTTTCAGTGATACATGAACTTGGCAATGCCATGACTATTCATCTAGGCCTTTCCACACACAAACCTTCAGTTTCTGGTGACATATGGCATGGGAAAATCCAGCTCAAGCAGCTGAAGTCTGGCAAAATTATAAACAATCGAAAACAACGTCTTCTAATGGAGGCTGTTAGACAGCATTAACTATTGGGCCACTGTCATCTTCACAGCCAGAGAGTGATTTAATCTATCAGTTATGTGAGCACTAGGAGTGATGAATAGGTCTTTGTATTCATTCACATCAAGTATGTACCCAGACTGGCATACAATGTGAGGGTTCTTTTGTTTGATAGTCAACTGGATCTCTAAAGAGCTGGGAATTTGCACAAAATGGCAAAGCAGTGCCACAAAAGATACCACCCATGTTCAGAAAGAGGAATTCCCAAGGTGGCTGACTAGCGCACTTCCTCCCCAGCTTAACTTGTCCGTCATTACCTACACAACTTAAAAGTCACATGTCAACAAAGTAGTCCAGTTTTTCAGCTCAGTTTTAGCCATCCCAGATGGCCACACTTAAAATCAGGGTGGCACAGGGGCACAAGTGCAGCTTGACCAAAACTGCCAGCAACTGGCAAGACAGCAGCTACAGGGCTCCTCTTCAGAGCCATGCCACTTAGCCCTTTCCAGCAGCCCAAAGTTTTTGGGTGACACTCCCAGAGGCACTCAGCTGTGCTGTCAGCACGACGAGCAGAGCAGGGGCTGCCCAAGCCAAGCTATCCCTTTACAGAATAACTTCTCCAGACTTTATCGGTAAGAGCAGTTTTCTGACTTTTTTTGCTGCAGCAGCACAAAAGGACAAGAACTGGGCTAACAACTCATAATATGTTTTTACTTGGTATAAATGAGAGCAGAATATGCTCTATCACAAGCCTTTAAAAAAGCCTTTAAATAAAGCTGGTCACAGCTCTGCCAAGAGGACATAGCAGTTCACTCTTCCCCAAGCAGCTGCTTGGGCTGGAAACTGACTGGAACAGTGCCACAGTGGGACAAGAGTGAGGTGTGCTATCTGATCAAAGTAATTTATTAGCTTGGTTTTATAATTCTTGGGAAGCCAGCGGCAGCTAGTCCTAAGCCAAACTCTTTCTTCATTGCCATAGGAAAAAATGTTAATACATACAGATTCCAGTAAAATGAAATTATTGTAAAGCTTCCAAAGATATTTCCAAATTCCAGCTAGAAACTCTCTGAAAAATCTCAGTTTGATACAGATTACTATGTACTACCTTACAACCCCTCCTCCCAGGATAGGTACAGCTTCTGAACTCACCTCTGCTGTAACTGGAGTGAAAAACTGCAGTCTATCACTGGCCACACTTCAAACCATCCCATTACATTTTGGCATCACCCACAAAGATAATTTCTATCATTCAGATGAATATGGTCTATTTATTTTTCTCTTATTCTTGTGATCAGTTATTTCTTCGGACCTAATCCCAGTGTGGACAAGGTGCTCAGACTATTAGCTCAGTCAGACCATAAACAGGATGAACAATGCCTTTCCTCTCTTTTCACTTTCTGAGCTGCCCTTAAACATACTCTTAAGGGTGAGCTGATCTTGGGAGGAGACACAGCAGAGAAGAGAGGTTGTGGGTGACTGGGGATGGTGGTATAGGATTTGGAAGGGATATGCTGTCAGATTGATATGTTATGGCCACAGCTTAAAGGCTTGACCCCTACTGTGCTGCTGGGGTGATCTGCCCTAGCCGAGCATGATGCTACCAGTAGCCATAACCAGAGAAAGCAGGGGAATCTTTCTCTCTCCTGTTTCCCTGTAGGTCAGACTCAGGTTTCTGGAGAGAACCTTTCCTTTCCTCAGTGAGCAGCTGGACCTAGGGCCCCATCAATCCCTACTTGGGAGTATCATGAAAGGTTTGAATGGTGGTGTCCATCACTACCAGAAAGTGAACTATACCCCCAGGCACTGTCAGGGCTGGCTCCTCTTTTATCTTATCTGGCCACTGCAAAAGAAACTGTTGAAGTGCTGGCAAGCCATGAATTATGAGTAGGCATTTAAATCCATCCCTGTGCAATGAAATGATAGGAATTAAGTGCTTAGAGCTAAGTGTGTGTTTAAGTGCTCCACTGAAAGGCATAAACCTTGAACTGAGGCCATTTTCACAGAATGTGAGATAAAGGGAAGATGGGACATTCACTTGCAGCCATTACTTCTGCAGGCTCAGGAAGGGTCTACTGCCCAATGAAAACATAGCCAGCTGCATTTGGAACCACCAGGCCAGAAATAAAGTTAAACCACGACACTACACAGGAGCAGCATTTGCCATTTAAACACAGCAAAGAAAGACAATATAGTCCCATACCTGTAAAGATGCAAGTCACTTCAGGCAGTTAATAGGTTCACTTGAACAACCATCAACCTGGATAACTAGAGAGAAGGTACCAGCTTCTCAGAGTGTTGTGTGCTCTCTCCTTTGATGGATGACTTCCAGAAGTCATGCATAATTTTCATAAGGTGAGATAATAGCTGTCAGTTGTAGGAAGCCTGGAGTTAAACACACAGAAAATCAACAGTCTGAAAACAAGAAATATGTCAAATTGCAAAACAGATTCTTTCTTTAAAAATAAAATAAGGGAGTGATTTGAACAAGAAAGCTTTGGCTTACAAGTAATATTCTATCCATCAACAAAATAGGAGGAAAGTATCTATTTGTGCGATTCCTGAGTGATTTGATATGAAACATGCTGAAATTAACTCCTGACATGAATTTGCCTAGTCATTCTTTCCTGCCTCACTTCACCCCTAATTTCTCTTCTTCCCTGTAAACAAGACACTAGAGAGCAAAGGGAGGAGAAAGGGAGATTGCAGGACAGGCAGGTAGGAGGAAATCTTAGAATAACAATATATCCCTTATTTCATATGCATGGTTTGACTCTCAATAAGTATACTTACATATGTACTTATGCAAGTGACAGCAAAGCCTTAGATGATCACAGAAATCCTGTGAGCAAAGGACATCATCTTGAACAGAAAGCATGTGGGAAAACTCCTGTAACCCATGGCCATTGCCAGGGCCCCCCTTGGGCTGCAGTGACAGGATGGGATGTGGGTCTGGCTCTGTGGGGCCCATGGCCAGACAGCACTGTGGGCAGCTGGAGACTGGCCCTGCTGCAGTATCACTGGTGTAGAGGGGCTCTGGGGGCTGACATGAGCACCAGGGCCTTGGGCAGGTTGAGCAGGGGGATGGGCAGGCCATCAGAACCCCTTGGTGCCTCTGGAGTGCTGGCAGCCATGGTATAAATGCCAAAGATATCCCAGGCCTATGTAAGGACACATGAGTTAGAGGCAGGTTGTGTAGATATAGCTACCTCCAGCAGTTTTGGGTCAAATTCAGCAGTGCTAGCAAATTCCATAAAGTAACTATAAAACTCTGCTATCCTGATTCATACGGTGGAGCTGCCCCAAGCACCTCCATTCCTATCAGTGGGGAAGAACAGGTTTTTCATGGCCAAGAGAACCAGCAGAAGAAAGGACCAACCTGAGTCATGCAATTTCATCCTCCCCTGCTGCACTCTCAACCTACTCTGGGGCTGCCTGGGACAGCACATCACAAGCATGTAGAGGAGGAGGATGTTGGAAAACAGAGGCTACTGCTGCCTTCTTGCACATTATTTGCATTGAGGAGGACCTAACTAGACAAAAAAAAAAAAAGTCAGCAAGTGACAGTTCAGGTTGCTGGACTTTAGTGGTTTTTTATTTTCTACTTTTGGTGATTTGTGCCAACTCTTACTTCACACATATGGAATGTACAACTTCCAGCCTTTTCTCACTGGTGTGAAGTAAGAGTTTGGCATGTGCTGAAAACAACAAGCAGAAATTAACTTGCTCCCTACCACCTTTAATGTCAATACCCACCAGTAATTATTTGGAAAATTAAACATATAGTCGTCTTGCCATCACCTTAATTCTCCACATTAAAAAGGGATTATATAACAAATTAGCCCGATTTATTCTATCTTCTAGGGACTTACCCACTGGTTCACTCTTCTTTATTAAATTAGCAAAGAAGCTTTTGGCTTTCAGACATGTTAGGAAATCCTTCCCAGGCTGAGACCACCAGTGCTAGGAATTGCTGAAGTGCTTAAACTGCTCTGGAACCACCTCCTTGGAATTTACAGAGCCTGAACTCCAGGTGACCCACCACACAGTGAAAACATGTGGGTAGACACTTGTAATCTGATCTTCCGACATTCACCCTCCAGTTTAGAAAAAACAATCCCCCAATTCCCAGGGGTCATAGAGTCTTCATTCTCTTTCCTGTGCTCGTTTAAATATAACCCAGGGTTCAGATTTGGGGTATGTGATAAAGGAGTCTCTGCTAATTCTCTCTCTGGAGATGGCTTAGTGGGAAGCAGCGGTTGCAAAGCAGAGTTAGATGCGTTTCCACAGTTGGACAAGAGCATGTGCATCGCCTGCAGTGACAGGGATGTCTGCTGACCAGAAGGGTGAGTTGCAAAGACACAGCATGTCTTATTCCTCCTCAGCTGACTGTATGTTGGAGAACTAATGCTTCTTTCATACAGAACTATACGGTATGAAGTTTGCTGATTACCAGTCATCTGGAGGCCTGATGCAATGCCCACTGAAGCCAAAGGCTGTTTTTCTTTTGCCTTTGTAGGCTTTGGATTATCGCCTTACTCAAAACACTAAACCATTGAGTATTTCGGGCTGTAGGGTGAAACCCCATTACTTTCTGCATTCTTTTCTCTTAGCTGTAACAGTCCATGTCACCACCACAATGATAGTTTGGATGGCAAACAGATGTGTGAATCAGTACAGAAACAATCATGTACTCCTCTTTTTCCCCCTGACGTTCTCCAACCTCTCCCTTGAGGATATAAACCCAACTGCTCCAGACAGGCCATTCCCATACTCATAGGAATTGCAATTTATTGATTTTAAGTAATAATTTCCATGTTTCTTATCTTTAAAAAATGTATCTTATCTATGTTAAAGAAAAAATTTCTGATGAAACCAGAAAAACTAATTATTCTGATTTTTCCAAGACTAAACAGTGAATATGATCTCCTGTACCCTCCCCTCCCATTAGTCTGAGCTGAGTGCCTTTGAAGCTGTTCCTGAAATGCTTTTTGGCTTGAAATGTGGAGCAACTGAGCTTATCCATGTATCTGTATGCCTTTTTTACAGCAGAGGCAGAGAAACGGTGTCTGCTCTCACACCCAAGTGCTTGCATCACTTGCCTGAGGAAGCACTGAAGGACTGTTTGCTGATGACAGCTCTGAGTGCTGCTCACCATCAGGGTGCTCACACAGCATTCATGGGTACTTCATCAGGGACTTCAGAAGCTGGTTAGGTCACCAAAGCTTTTGGTCACCACTGGTGGCACTTGTGCTGCACTAATGATCCACTTCCCATTCAGTAGAGAAAGCAGAATCTGAAGAGAGAAGAAAATACAATCCCTTGTTTTCAGAGTTACTGATACTTAACAGCTACCAATTGTAACAAATAAGTGTACTGGTTAAATCTGGTCTATCATACAGCAAACCCTTCTTGACTGGCAAGGTTTGGAGATGACCAAAGTTTGGAACAGGTCTAAAAAACCTCATTCTTCTTAATTTTGATTCCTGTCATTTTCTGCTACATATCTTACTTTGCCCATGCAGTCACCTCGTGACCTGTTAACCCATATTGCTTTGAGAAAGTTCAATTAAGGAAAATTTAATATAAAGCCTACTTTTTTCCAGTAGCCTCATGCTCTGCCTACCACAGTTATAAAAGAATGGTGTTCATCCAGTTGCACAAATTATCAGTAATTTTCAAATGGCACTGAAATTTTCTTTTGAAAAACCCTTATGATTTTTTATTATTATTTTATGACAATCTGTTCTTGTCAGATGCTTCTTTTTATTCCCAACAGCCTCTGATTTAAGAAAAGCTAAACTTTCTCATGGGAGGAACATATTGTACCATGCCTCAATAATCATCAAAGTACTAAAGTCATCCAAAGAGGAATTAATTGATCCTAAAATTGCATGCAATTATTGGAAAATTAAGTAATATTTCATCTGAAGTTGTTCATAGTAAGCAAAAACTACATGCAAACATGTAATCTGAGATTGAAACTACTTCTTAAGGAGTGTTGGCTTACAAGCAGATAGGCTGGATAAACAAAATGAAAAAATCCCTACCCTCAAGAGACAAAATACATGGGTAACAATAGTGGTTCCTGCTGCCTCAGGAGACCTTCACACCCAGAAATGGAAGAATTTTCAGTTATTGTCCGCCTAATCACACTATTACATGCAGTGTGAAAATAGCATATTTCAAAATACCTCCCAACAAAAATTAAAAGCTTCTACACATTCTGAGTGGATATACAAAAAAAGTCTTAGAAAAATAGACAGGGATGAAGAATTTATGTAGAAAGGATTTCTACACATATCAAAGTAGTGACTCAGTATTTTGATAATGTAATTTTTTTCCTCATTTTTTTACACATTTTCAGGATTTTACAATGCTGATTTAAACATCTCAAATTCTGCAGCCTGGTTTAATGTGACCTGTATGTGACATATCCCACTGGTGATATGAACTACATGCTTCCTCTTTCCAATACACACAGTTTCAGGTCAAAGTGCAGCTGCTTGTACTTTTCCATATAGTAGATTTGCTTTGGTCTCCTGTGTCAGGCAGTATTGTAACAGTTAACTGTAATATTAATATTACACTAAAAACATCTCCTGTCTACAGAATTTGCTAGTCCTGTAGAAGTGAAACTCTGCTGGAATATAGCTCACTCAGTAGGAGGCCAAACAATCAGACATTGGCAGCTTCTGCAGAATATTTGCGACCTTTGTTTTTAGTCCAGAAGCATGGACAGAGTGAAATTGCTTTGGCAAGCCTACAAACTTGCCAAAAAAATTTCAACCCCCCTAACAGTGCAGTTACATGGATTCAAAACACCACAAACAACTTCTGACCTCTCTGAGCAGTGATCACCCCAAACATGCCATTCTGCAAACTGGAAAACTATACAAAGAAAACTAAACTAAAGAAAATTAGTTTTATTAAAAAAAAAAAAACAAACAAAACCAAAACAGACAAACAAACAAAGCAAACCATGCATTCATTATCCACTTAAATATATTTTCTATAATATTTTGCTTTAAAGAAAGAGAGGAGAGGAGCTGGAGAGTAAAAAAAAAAAAAGCACCCTAAAGTGTTGATATACGTATTGTTCAGTGAGGGATGTACTCAGAGAGGTTTCATGTAAGTCCCTCACATTACCCCTGTTGGAAGCAAGAAGAAGCTGTGTTGCAGGGCTCCTGGGCTTAGCTCTATGGGATTGCTACAGAACACCAGAGTTATGCTTCTGGCAAGAATAGAGAAACAACTCTAGAGTACATAGGAATGAAACTACAGAGAACAACAAGCAGATTTTGAGAGGAAAACATCAAGAAGAAGACAGGGATGGTGAAAAAATGGAAGTAGAAAAACCCTTCAAATTCATAAAAGGCGGAAAGATTCATTCAGAACTGTCTCCTCCAAAGCAAAATATTCCCATTGCCTCTCTTCATTGACAATGACATTTCCATGGGGTCTGGAATCTGATCTGGCACATCTAATTTACAGAAGCTTATGAAAATTTATTTATGGTAACAGCACACCAATAATGATATACTGTAGATTTTAGATGAGTATTTTATACTTCCACAGAAGTCAATAAAGTTGTGCCAGTGGAAAACTTGGCTTTAAATTCACATAAAATATTTTATCTCAAAGAACAATAGAAACTCTAATCAAATTGAATTACTTTATATTGTTACAAGCTGCAATTAATCTGCTCAGACTGAAAAGCCATATGAATTTTTTACTGAAAGGCATGTCATTAAGTTTCTCAGTTGTTTACATGTAATGCAACATGACAGGAATTTGTATGGGTATGAGAGAAAATGAGCTATTTGACATTAACTGTTTGAAATCCTGTCTATGGCTGTTTGCAGTCTGCAGTGGATTGGCAGAGCTGATTACATGAGTAAGTTTAGGATTTCTCATATTGAGTTGTTCTTTGAGGAACACTTGGTGAAAACTCACTGTGTCTTCGGGTATTCAAGCCTAGGGAGGAAGTGAACATTAACATCACCATTTTCTAGCAAGAGTAAATAATAAATCTAAAAAAAGGGAACTACATTATTTATATTAAGCAGGATAGGTAAAAAGTAATGTAATTTGTGCCTCATATGTGAAGCACAGAATCTACCTCCCCCAGTCCTTTTCCCATGGAATGCCGAGACAGATGATGGAGACCTGCAGAATGTCTGGGCAGAAATGAGCAGCTGGGTCTGAGTTGTGATGACAGGAGATGCAGTGCAGAAAGATGGAGAAGATTTGCATTAGGCAAGTACAGAAGAGTATCTGCCACCTTACCTGTACAGTGACTGGTTGGTGTTAGCTGGGCTCTAGAGTCAAGGTGATGATAGGCTCTAGTTTCTGTGCCTAGGCCAGGGCTGTAGGCAGGGTTATCCTATTTAGGAAAATTCTTTCTGATGTGCAATTTTTTAGCACCTTAGCCTAGCTAGTTACTTAGTTAGGAAGCAAACAGAGAAAGAAATCTCTCTCCAAAAAGAATTAGATTGAAAACATGAACCTTGAAAGTTCAGAGAACAAGAAGCAATTAAAAAGAGCCAAGTATTCATTTGTTTGTTTTAAATTTCATGCTTGGCAACATTCAGACAGCTTTCTGAATGGAACAGAATTAGAAGTTTGAATGTCTGAGATGTATTTTGGGCCAAAAATGAATGATGGTCTTTTTTGCTAATTTGCGACACCTCAAATAAATAGCATCAGGGATCAGAGGGCAGGTAACCAGCCTTTGCTGTCACTTTACAAAATGTTTTGAACTCAGTACTTGAAATATTGAGAACTCCATGATCACCAGACATGTTTAAAATCTTCATTTCAAACCTTTTTTGTGCCACGGAAGAGTAATTTTCCTTCAGAGATGAACCTCCCTATTTTCTGGGAAAGTGCATTTAATGATGGGAAAGCAGGAAAATTCATTAGACTAATCAAGAAGGCAACTGGAAAACCTGACTTCATTTTAAAAAAATGAATATGCTCATGGAAAACCAGCATTAAGTCAGGGCTTCAAATGAATCAATTTTGAAAGAGGAAGAAATTACATACTGGCATTAAAAGGCAAGTTTTGAGACAGATGTCATAATTTCTTCCGCTGGCAAAGATAAGATGTTGAGCCGTGATGAGAGCAGTCACCCTTGGCAGGTCCCACTCCCCCGGAAAGTTTTGTGACTGCTGTCGAGCACATAAGGATGTTGTGTTGTCTCTACCCACCCCACCATCTCAGCTACCTTTCACACAGGTGCAATGCTGACCCCCAAATTGCTGGTGGCCTGTGCCCAGTAGCTTGGCTGTGAGACTGGACCAGCCACCAGCACGCTCAGGGATTTGCTCAAGACAAAACCACTGCCTGACTTCATCTGGGAGCACTCTGGCAGTGGGGCTGAAGGGTGACATTTATTTACTTTCATCAGTTGTTTTTGGAGAACTGGATTAGTTACTGGATTTTTTCATGGATCTGCTTTTATTTAGAACTACTGACACACAGCAGCTCTTGCTCACCATCCTCAGCCAATAGACTCTAAAGCACGCAGTCAACTTCCACGGGAGATGGATACCCTCATAAAGAAAAAATACAGAAGTCTCAGAGGGAACCACAGAAAGAAACAAACCACAGAGCTAAAGTCCTGTTCATCTCTAAACTAGCTGTCCCTCAATTAGGTAATCAGACCTGTAAGAGACTGAAAAGGCCTCTACAAAGATAGAGAAATAACTCTTCACCATGTCTCAGACACTGGAAGAAGACAGGTTCATTAAAGCCAGTGGAAAATTATTAATAAAAGAGGTGATTTGTGGGCTGTTCTTGTTTCTCTAGCTTATTCTTGCTGTTTCACTGATCTAAGTTACAACTGGATCCATAAGTATAAATATTGTGTTTCTATCTTTCATGCACACTTTGAAGACTGAGTCCAGTCAGTGAGGACCAGTGAATTCATAAGGGATATTCATGTTGGCCTGTAAAGACAAGTCTGTGAGACTCTGAACCTCTGGCAAGCATTTCCATCTGTTCTATTTACTCAGGTAACACAAGAGAGGCCATGCTACTAAAACACATCATAAATGAGTTACTAAATTAGGTCATTCAGCCCCAGCATTAAGACTGGTAGTGATTATATATTGGTTTCTTTTGTTAATGTAGGCAGTTACCTCTCTAATGGGACTCAGATGAGGATGTTCCTACCAGTAATGGGAAAAACAATCTTTTAAAGTTTTAACTGTCTCCCTGCTTCTCACTATATATCTAAAATTACTGAAATCCAATGGCTTCAGAAAATGTAACTTCTAAAGGAGTGCTTTCTTGAAAACAAATTTAAAAAAAACAACAACCAACCAGAAAAAAAAAAACCTTAAAAATCCCTTGACAAACTAAAACCACTTGGATTGTACAAAATACCGTGAGAAAGCTTCTCTGTAAATAGTTCCTCTGGCAAATACAATAATGGAAGGAAACAGAGTACACTGAATGAAATCTATCCCATGTTAATTATGTTGCTTTTTTCCCTTAGGAAAAACTGTTGGGTCTATGGCAGAATACAAACTGCTGAAAATTAAAATGTGCTACAGAACTGAAATCTTGTTAGTCTCTGCTTAATGTTTAGCCTTTCACTTGTGAGCTGGGAAGATATGGCAGTTCGTGTAGGAAACACCATGTCTTTGCCAGGCTTTGCATGACGGGAGTGATCCAACAGTCTGCACGCAGTGCACACACATGCACTTACTCATGACAAGACAAGAAAATGCTTTTGGGGTACAAACATACAGGCAGTTGCTGCAGCAATCTGAGGTACTGCTGTTGGTGCCTCCAGCCTCCTTCCTATGCTGTGGAAATGCAAATGAAAACACATCTCCATGAAATTCTGAATTTTGAATATAACTGAAACAGGGATTTTTGACCAAATTAAACTACTTCTTCCCCTTTGTTAGTGGCACTTATCTAGCTAGATAGTGAGAAGTCATCTTCTTGTTCTTCAGTCGTAAAAAGCTGCTGTAAACACATGATATGGTTAACAAAACACATGCACAACTAAGCTTAATTTTAGAAGTTGTCAGTCTCAGTTTTGAAATGCTGTGTGACATACCAGAGCCCTAGTCATACCATAGTATGAATTATGGGCAACTCTGGTCATGTTCCCACATAAAGAAGATAAAATATCAGAGCTGCTCCTTCAATTTTGCTTCTCAGCAGAAAATATTGATGTAAACAGCAATCCATCAACTTACCCACTGCAACCTAGAGCATTACCATTGTGATGAAGTACCAACAGACAGCTTTGTCCCCAGAGTATCCCTCAAGAGCAGGGTATAGCCCAGAGCTTTCATTTTGATCCATCCCACTGCCACTTGCTTGATGCTTTTTCCCCTGCAGACCAAGTTTCAGCTGAGGAAGGAGGCTTTAAAAGCTGGAGGCTTTGAAAATTTGGGTCAAAGCATACCTTTGCCTTTTCACAGGAACTAAGCTCTTGCCTTGGTCCAAAGCATCATGAAAAGTTCAAGGATCACCTACCAGTGCTGGAAAGGATAAATAGCAGCATTTATTAGTCATATGAGTCAGCAAATAATTTCTTGCCTTGCAGAGTCAAAAAGTTTGTAGCTGTCAGGTTCCCCATGGAATTTGACACACTGTCATGACATACACTGAATTCTTAAGTGACTCCAACAAGTCATTAGTCAGAGACTCGCAGTGCTCCATCCTCAAGCATGATAGCCAAGGTCCTTCTATTGCCAGCTGTAGGATCTGACTCAGAATCTCAGAATAACTCAATCTGGAAGGCACCTCCATAGGTTATTTGGGAAAACTGCCTGCTCAGAGTAAGGCCTGCTGAGGTCATGTTTGATCAGGGCTTCATCCAGTCAAGAGCTGGTTATCTCCAAGGTTGGAGATCCCGCAGACTCTATGGTCATCAATTCCAGTGCTACATCACCCTTCCAGTGGAAAAAACAATCCTAGTAACAAGGAAGAATTTGCCACATTAGGCTTGGTGTCTCTTGTCTTGTCCTGTCACTGTCTTCCTCTAAGAAGAATTTGGATTCAGCTTTACACACAGGTTAGTTTTTCTGGCTGCTACCAAATCTCCTGACATTCTCCATTTTAAGACAAAAGATTCTCCCTCCAAAACATTCAATGCAGATGACCAGGTTCCTCCTTTCCACCATCCTTGTTCATGATTTGCAGTCTTCCTTCATCCCTCTTTGGAGCCACTCCATTGCCTTGACCAGTGAATGAGTTCAATGCTGAAATAGAGCCAACCCTTGTCTTCTTTTAAAGAAGTCAGAGAGTCGGCACTGTTCTACAAGTAGGCGAGCCTCTCTGAAACAAATCCACACGACCAGTCCTTTGGGTAGTAGGATCCAAAATTCCTCAAGCCAGAAGGCTCAGGCCAAAGTTGATTAAGCCTTCAGCAGAAGAGGACATACTATTTTCTTGGTATTTTTTCCTCCAGGTATTTAAAATTCACTTTTTTCTCTCTTGTGGTCCCTGTAAATGTTTCCTCAGCCTGTGTTTTCTAGGCAGCTCGTGCATGTGGAAATGATTTCTGCAATGCCAATATTCCTTCTTTGA
The DNA here is from genome assembly GCF_008360975.1 of Lichenostomus cassidix. NCBI lineage: Eukaryota > Metazoa > Chordata > Aves > Passeriformes > Meliphagidae > Lichenostomus > Lichenostomus cassidix. Next base: position 26,514,860 of record NC_139483.1, on the reverse strand, counting down.
GTCTGCCTCAGTTCAAGACAAAAGAGCATGGCCCTATTCAAATACTCTCATGTTTTCTTGTCTTTCAACATAATAGGAGGCTCTTACCTATTTTCTGCCCTTATAAAAAAATATATACAAATGCTGGGAAAGAAAAGCAACCCCAGCAGCATGAAAGAACTACAAAACATCCTCATATTCTGCTTATTGACAGTCTGGTCACGGTCAGGTTTTGATGTGCACAACAGGGAATTTATATGGATCATAAAAATTTCTCTGTGGTGAAGTTAGAAGGATCAAATCTGTATGTCCTAAGGCAAAAAGCTACTGCTGTAATCTACTCTGAGATTGAAGTGTCATGTCTAACAAGCTCAGACTGAGTAGAGACATCAATATACTGTGAGATAAGCAATATCTACCCAAAGAGCTACTACCAGCCACTGTACTATAGGTTTATTTTGTATCTCTGAGCCACTAAGATTATGTTCACTTACTCTATTACATTTCACACAGTGACTTCATATTTTTAAAATAATTCTTCAACAGTTGAAAGTAGAATTTTCCATTCTCTCATGTTCAGAACTAGCCTAACACATATTTTGGTCCCAGAACGGCATGGCTTATTTATTTTCTATCCTGTCATTAGAAAATATTTTTAAAATATTTTTCTTTGTAATTTCTAGCAGACAGGAATTTATGACAGTAATCAATCAGATGATAATTATTATTATTATTATTATTCATAGTAGTAGCAGTAGTATTGGAAATAACAGTTTTGGCTATAAGTCAAAACACGCATTACAGTCTTGAGGATGCTTCCACACAGCAAAAGTTCTAGAAAGCATTTAGGTGACTTAGTGAAATTTCCAGATGGCCCTGGAGGGTAGACATTAAGGAAATTCTGCAACCTTCTGAAAGAATATTGCAAGTTCTCCTTTCTCCTCACAGTTCCAGTCTGTGAGGTTTCATGATTAAAGCCTCAATTCACCCCAAATTATAAGAGAATCACATGCCATTCTACACTGACATCAGGATCCCATTTCACACAGAGTTTTTGGCTGGTGGCTGGATGGAGGCACAAGGGTAAAGCAATGCTTATACAGCATTGCAGAAATCTAGTCTGAAGTGTTTCCCACTTCAGCAAATCCCGGGGCCATTTATGTGCTTTGCTGAATACTCTGAGTTCAGAACCTTTAGACTGGAAAGTCCATGGAAACCCACAGGACCCAAAAGATCTGCTCACCATAACTAACCACTGCAAAGCTCACAGAGGATCAGGGCTTCCAGGCTCTCACTACACTCTGCCTGCCAGAGTGCTCTCAAGAGTGCTTTGAAGTTGAAAATCTCCAGCATCTGAAGTCCAAGTTTCCTCCATCTCGGCTTGGGCTGACTATAAATTCAGTCTGCTCTTGACCAGAACTTGTCAGAGCCCTTTAGAAAGTCCCAAGATCCTTACAAGGTAGGATCTGCATAATCCTTTCTGCCAGACATTGTCACTAGAAGATCAAGAGGGTGGTGGGAGACTGCACAAAGTATCAAGACCTCATAATGCCACAGGGGAGCCTTCAGGTAGTAGTATGAGCAAACTGCTGAGTCCTGAATCAATCAGAGGCACAAAACCCAGACAGACTTGATATTATCTGCTCTACCTCCACTTTCAAACCAGCTGGCTTTCTTCTTCCCTTTTCTCCTCCTGGCTTGTAACTGCTTTGACAATTAGAATCCTTCTAATTGTCAATGTTCTTGTATTCGTTTTGTGCGTATTCTCTTTGCTTAATTAGATTGACTGCAGGGAGGTTGGACCCATTGTGACCCACTGTGGTCCCTTCCAACCTTACCCATTCTGTGATTCTTCCCCACAGATGATGCCTCCAATATTCTCTGAGAGAGCATCTGACCTTGACTTAGGCAGCTAATCCCAATCTTCTCACTCTGCTGTAGGCAGAGTAGAAATTCCCCTTTTCCTTTGGTTTCCTTGATCCCTGATATTGATTCTGGCTCTGACTGCTGCCCTCCACAGTGGAGGCATCCCTCCAGGAAAAAAAGAGAGAGATTCAGTGTTAACAAAGGCCAAACATTTTCCTGTCCACCAGCCCCATTAGGCTGAGATCCTCACAGCAGTGTTATGATGTTTCACTGGTGACATTTCTTCCTCTCCCTGAGAAGAACTGTTTCTGCTTGAATTCCTCCTTCTTGCCTAAATAGAATACACATCACCAAGTGTTGCTTATTCAGGGAAAACTGCTATTATTCCTTTAATATGAAACAGATCAATATACCAAAGACTTGGAGCAACTGAATTATAAATTAATAGAAAAAAGTCAGGAAGATGGAGAGAAAAAAAACCCCAAATCACAAATGAAACAACCCCTGCCCTCAATCTTAAGGTTAAGCCAAGAAATATATTGAAACTTGGTTTTAACTTGTAAGTATTGGCAAGCAAAGTCAATCCTAGAGCAATCACAGCGGAATAAAATAGCAGCCATAAAAACCATACTGGATACTGAGAGATAAACTCCTGCACATCCATTTACACAATTTAATAACTGCCAGAATTACTGCAATTAATTTAGGAGTTGAAATCAAATAATAAATCAGTACTCAGCCACATGTTAAACAAAAAATACCCATTTTAAAATGTAATTGCTGAGTGTGACATTAATAATTTTAAATTACTAATTGTATGTCATAAGTACAGATGCTTATCCTTTGGGTTGCTCACAGTTCTGCACGCATATTTTGCACTACCATTTGATCCTCAGAGGTGTCACATCCCATGGTATTTATTCCCAGGGTAGGGTATTACAACCTGCTGATTTCTATGTACCTACTTGATAGGTCTGTTTGCTAATATGGACTTGTGCTGTACCATTTGCCCAGCAGTCATATACATGACTAGCAGTCCTTGGAGTCTTAACAGAAAGAGAGGGTTTTCCAGGCTGCAGCAGTGAGGATTTGTGCTGATAGAACAACTTCCAAATACTACTGGTTATTACAATAACAAAGCAAAACACATGACTCCTGTTTATAAACTATTACTACAGGGCATTACTATGTGTAGCTGTAAAACTCAATGTTCACTAAAGGTTTTACTTACGTTGCAATATTTCATGCTTACAGCTTGTTCCAGAAGAGAGGGAATGCGTTGCATCCATGACAGGCATGCAGTTGCTGACTGTCTGTGACGGTCTTCTCCTGAGCAGATGTGGGGAGGATGAGGCAAAGGGTCATGCCTATTCCCCTCTATTCTCTCTCTGGTTGCTCATGGCAGGTATGGCATACAAATGTCTTATCTTCCTCATATCCTGCAATTCAGTGTAGACCTTGAATGTGACTTGAGAAATTGATCCAGAAATTAACTCTATTCACCCTGAGAGGTAAAGCAACTCCTTTCTCCCTCCTATCCATTGTAATCCTTATGCAGAGTAAGACTGAGGTTTAGTGGAATTTGTGTCCCCACATTTGAGGTAATTGCTCTTCAAAAAAAGAAGTCCCATAACACATGCAATATTCATGCACCATGGGGGACTTTCTTCAGCTTTACTGAGCTTTGGATCAAGCTTCATATAACTTGAAACTTTCCAGTCTCAGACCTCATTGTTTTTGGCCTTCCTGCAAGCCTGCAAGGGATCCAGCAGCACACACACCACACATCCCTCCCTCCCCATCCCCAGCAGGATTTCACTTAGCTCCATCTCCATCTTAATTCACCAGCTGATCTAATGGTGTTTTGAGTGAGGCAATTCCACATTTGCTCATCAATACTGCATCTCATATCTCAGCACTAGAGTCTTCTATATTTATCTTGCCTGGGATTACAGGGAGGACATAAGGAGACTGTAAGTAGTTTGCACCATCCTCCTTGACTTATCAAGGGCTTCTGGTATGGAAACAGAGCTGGCTGATTGGAAACCAATTTGCAAAACAAACATACAGACAGACAGACACACCAAGGTCCCATATAGTATAACATAACTTTTGATATATGATATGATACATGGCTGAAAAATGTTTTGCTTACATTTCTTTACATATCATGTAATTTTAAGATTCCTGTGCATGGCAAAGCAGGTAGTATCTTTCTACAGCGATTCCCTGATAAAAATAGGTAGATACATCTTCAGTGCACATCTACTATAAGCAACACTTCATGCATGCCATACTGCTAATATCTGTGTTTCAGGTGAAATCTATGGGACACCTTGAGGGCTTGAAACACTTATTGCACCTCCATTTCCTTTGGGATCATTCTGGATTATGCTATCTAGTTACTCTGCCTTTATGATACAATTTCTAAGCACTAACTTGGACAGCTATCAAGTACTCTTTAGGACTCCCACAGAGAGAGAAGCAGATTCATTGTAACCATCTAGGGCCAGAACTATAATTAACTTTCAAGTCAATGTGCCTGCAGGAAAGGACCGTATGTCAGAAATATTTCTTCCACTTCAACTGGAAAAATAAAACAAAGTTTAAAAGTGGCCTCTGGATTTGGGTGCCCAGCATGAGACATTTTTTCTGTTAGGCATGCAAAAAACAGTGGTACTTACAAAATTTTGGAAGCTGCTGGTCTCCTGACCCTAAATCAATAGAGATCCTCCCTCCCTTACACTGGCAACTGAGTTCCATTCAAAACTCTTATGGAAATGACTCATTTGACACATGGTAATAGGGTCTAAAATCACAATGTCCTTTTGTAATGCTATGACCTGCCTTTCCTGCTGTTTTTTTGCATCATTAACCTTCAGGTTTTGGTTTCATTGACTTACCTGCTGTTTAAATTTACAAGGGAATAACATCAAGATAGGCACTTCAGACAGTTGGAGAGATTGGGATGGGTAATTGCTCCTCATTTGCCTAAGAAATTTTCTATCTGTTTCTGTCACACTGTAAGAGTGTCTGGAGACCTCTAAGATGATGATCTATACCTGCAAGCTTTCCTGATCCCATAAGCCAACAGCTCCTTGACTCCAATAAAATAGGATTTCTTCAGTGTTTGACAGAGCATCTCCTACAGTGGCAGTCTCCGTGTTTTTACCCCTGAACACCCCACCTGCTCACACCTAACAGACATCCCTCTGGGCCTGCCAGTACACCAGTCACACTCACCACCAGCAATGACATCCACTTTAACTTTCAGCAAAGCACCAAAGGTACCTCCTTCCCTACTTCCCCCTGCCTGATTATCACATTTCATTGCCTTTTAACTTCCTGGTACATTCAGAGGAACATAAGCTTCACAGATAGATGGTGAGCAGTCTATGAATGAAAATAGACTGGCTGAAGTCCAAATAATGACTATGCAGGTAGTCACAGGTAGATCAACCCAAAGAAGATCCTTCCTAAGCGACATCATGTACAGCTCATTGTGCTTAGGTTAGGAATAGTGTCAGTGCTTTAAGAAACATGAGAGGGCTTGTTTATGACATAATCCTTTTTAGCCCTTGAACTCTTTTCATTCTCTCTCAAACCTAATTTCTGCCAGATTACTCATCCAACTTGGACTGGATGCAATAGTGGGACAGAAAGGGCTGTATGGAAACAATGTAAGTCCCACATGTTAGTTGTGGGGCTAACAGGTGATGACCAGGCCAGGGAGGTGTGGGTATACAGATGTTCCCTGTAAGCTAGAGCTATGCTGCTTGCACATTTGCAGAAATGGTCAACTGAGGACAGGATGCTGCTATCTCAGCTTGTGTCAAAGGACAAAGAGATGCAAGGCCATCTTACAGCTTTGTCTCAAGAGTGTATGCAAACATTTGGAAGGAATTTGGTTCAGAACTTTCAGAAGCCACATCCTAGCAGGTGTCTACAGTGCTGAAAATAAGCTGGCAGCTTGCAGCAGCCTACTTTTGTAGGCCCAAAGTTCCAAGGAGAAGTAAATCCACAGTGGGGATGAAAAGGCCCCTTTAGCCGTGCTGGTGTAATGCAAACAGTGGGGTAGCAGGGCAGTGAAGAGGTTGTGTGACTGTTCTGCTGCCCCAGTCACACTGCGGCTGTCACGAGACTCAGAGCCAGCCGTCTACTGATGCTGTTGGCAGGCATCAAGAGGACAACATCCTAAGGAAAACCTCCCAAAACTTAGGAGATTCCTAGACTGAGGGAAGAGTGGTTTTTTGAGCTGTCTCTGGCAGGAATTTCAGTTAACATGAAGCACCCCAGATTGTACACACACGCCTTCTCTTACAGAGGCATGCAGAAGTATAAGAGTGTATAGAGTACCTATCTACCCAAGGCAGAATTTGCAGCCAACAATGTCAGACTGCTTTGTAATCTTTAACTAGCCAATCTGAATTATTTCTGTGAAATAGAGAGACCACATGGACATGGATCATTTCCCCCCAGCCTTGAAGCATAGTCACCATTGGAGTACAGCATAAGCTGGGTAGTAAGATGCAAAGACATCCTCTCAAGTTTAAAAGGAAGTGAAGGCTACCACCTCTACTTCAATTTCATGAGCAGTGTGGGAGGCTCAAGTGCAAATTTCAAAGTGAAGCTGTGTGCAAACACTCAAATGAGACCTGGTGGGGCTAAGATTCGCTTTGCAAAGCAGCTGTCAATGTCACAACAATATTGCTCAGGACTGAGAGTGATCAGCAAGGCAGGTCAGAGTTTGCACATTGCAAGAGCTTTGGTTTCTCTGTCAATAACTGAATCAGTCTGGAAATAAATCTTAAGAAAAAATCCCAAGCACCCTTCCAGGCTGCTGGAAGCCCACATGGGACCAAGAAGTCCTTGTTTTCACTGTTCTCCATCCCCTCCAGCAGAACCCCTCCTATGCAGATTCTTAGGGTAGGAGCAATCTCTGGTCAGCTCTTCTCATTTCAGGGCAATATTTAATGATGTGTTTACCTAAAAGCCAGTTCTGATGCTCTTTCTTGGGTCAATAATTTCTGTAGCAGCAACACATGAAAACACACAAAGAGATGAACGAAATCAGCATTCTCTCACATAACTAATACGCTTCCTGTTTAACAGTCAGCAGGTGAAGAAACTCAGCACTAAAATTCTTCTGCACATAAGGACCCAGAATATGACAACTCCTGCCTTAACAAGAGAGCATATGTATTGAATCCATTCCTTTCAGCGAAGGCAGAAGGGAAAGTGTTAATTATTCTTTGTGGGATGAATGAAATGCACTGTACAATTAGCACCTTCTGTGCTCCTGCCTAATGACAGGCTTAACTTAAGAGAATTCTCTGTACTGTCCTACGTATCACCTTTCCTCTGACATTATCTTCCTTTTCTTGGCTTGCTACGTAGAATTTTAATGAGATCTTAATTGTTTTTCCATCAGCTGCAAGGATTTCAATCCCAAGTCATATGTTGGTTGTCATTCTACAGAAGGTGGTATGGGGAGCTGTAGAGATGTTCTCTTGCTAAAATGGAGCAGGAGGCAGCCCCCACACCTCCCACTGCATCCCAGGAAAGGGCTGTCTCTGTGTTTCTAGAGCAGGCCCAGAGACTACAGCTTGGCATTTCTATAGTTACACATTGGGGAGGGGATGGGAAAAATCAGTCACACAAGAGACTGCCACCCTCTCTGCAACTCCACTCGTTGCAAGGAGGTTTGAGGTGTTGGTTTCTGCATCTGCATCACAAGGGTTTGTGCTCAACACAGTCAGAGGAGTTGCAGGTGCCAAATGAGCTGTACATCAGTCTCCTATTTTATGTCCTTTGCCATTTACTAGTCACCTGCATACTTCTGTCTCCTGATTCATCATTCAGATCATCTTCAGTATTACAGCCTATTTAAAACAGATTTACCTACGTCTCTTAAACCATTTCAAGGGCACTTCTGAAGATACCAGAGATTCCCTGAAGCATCATGAGGAAAACAGGATGTTGCAAGAACAACTGGATAGAGCTCACCATATCTACTGACCACAGAGAGCACAAAGGGCTCCTTGATATACAGACCTGTGATGGGGTGCCATTATGGAGAAAGATGCTGCATGCTAGGATTACTCTGTATGGTCATCAGACTCCATGACAATAAATTCGAGATTTAATTTACAGAGGTGCTTCCTTATAGTTCATTACCAAGCTGTTTCAACAGCTGACACTGCCTGTGGCAGCCTGGCACTAGGTGTGAGGGTGCAGGGCCTGGGAGCAGGGGTGGCATCACAGCAGGCAGGCAAGCCCTGAGCACTGGGGCTCTGAGGCTGATGGGAGAAGTCCCAGACACAGAAAGGGAATCTTGGTCTCTATACAGGGCTCCCACAGGGCTGCAAAGTCTGCCATCATTCAGCAAAGGGCCAGGAGCCTAAAAACAACGATGACTAATTATTATCTCAGACTTCCATAATATTCAATCCTGGGTCTTATATATAACTTATAATCAATGGTCTGGAATTATGTTAGCAAACAGCAGCATTTAGGGGATGAAGAAACTGAGGCACATGTTGCTGGTCCAAAGAGTATAAAATCAGAGGAAAATACAACTTGAGGTCTTAGAAAAAAGTAGTTTCAGGACCAGGAGGAAAACCTCAGTTTCCCACTCTGAATCCTGCGTTCCTCAGCTGGACAATGCTACACAGGCTAGCCAGCCATGTTTAATCAATACTTGCATATTTTTGTTATTCATCCATGAACTTAATAGTTATTAAAATACTTTTCACAGCCCTGTTCCTGCACACTACTACTCTATTTCAGCATGCAGAGCATTCAGTGACAGTTTCCATGTAGCTGTCTTCCGTAATCACATCTTCTGCCCTCCCAAAATATCTCTTTCCCTTATGGGAAACAGAATGGAAGAAATAGCATCTTTTGTGTCATAGCTGCTGTATGACAACTATGTGGTTTCCATCTACACCTTACACTCATTATAAATATTCACTTTTTGACAGCTAGAATCTTCCCTTTGGGGCTTTGGTGCCAATCCAAATCCCAGGAAAGTGTAAGAAAACAAATTAATTAGCAGGCACTGGAGAGTGTGAATGTTGCCCAAAGGTACACATTGGCAACAAAATATGAGAAGCCTATGATGCTTATTATGTGACTTGAGCTTGGCTGGTTAGCAAGAACACAGCTCCTGTATGAGGAAGTTCTGCAGCTGGAAGCATTGCCAGAGCTCTCCACTGCATCTTTCTGCACGTAGGGCATATCTCCTGCTCCACTTAAGGGTGACATCAGGAAGCCACCTCAGCATTTGAGGTACAGCTTTACATTTGATCAGTAGCTAGAAACAAGCTGGGGCAGAGTCTCTGCATTAACGTGCAAGGCTGTAAGATAACCACACAAAGTTAAATACCCTCACCAATGGGCTGCTTCCCACTTTGGTATCCACAGAGAATTGTAGCCATTCAAACAGGGCTGTAATTTTGATCACTAATAGGAAGATGCAAGTATGCTGATGAGACTTGAAAAACTTTGTTTACTCCATCTTTCTGAGACTATCTTCTATTAACCATGACAAATATTCAAATTAAAGCAAACATGGCAGATATGAGGGAATCTTTAATTCACTGACAAGAAATGCTGCCTTCAGGACCTCTTTCAAAACCATTATAAATAGAAAGCCATAGCACTGCAAAACTAAAATCATTGCTGACAGTCCAGCTCTTGCCTTCTTTAAACAAGTTGCCAAAATGTGCAAAAATTTAAGCATTCAGAGAGATAACACATTGTTTGCTCAGTGCACCTCATCTGTAATTTACAGATTGCTAATGTTGGCATCACTTGAACACTCTACTCATACTTTAAAAATGTGTCCCTTGCCTAGAGCCTTAGACAAATCATCTAATTTCCCAATGAGCCAGTAACATTCAACTGAGTGCTGCTACTAGGGCAGAACAAAATATGTTCCTGTTGTATCATAAATGGAGGACTGTTGAGTCCAGAACTTAAAAGTAAAGGTGCAGGCAGGGGCTGATGCATTTGTCATATCTTACATTTCTGGATGACCTCCTCTTTCAAAAGCATAATTTTACTTCTGAGCATGGGAGATATGCAAAAGCAAGCAAAAAGACGGCTATACCAGCTCTGGCTTACACCACCAGATACTTTCATCCCTTGTTTCACTATATAAAATATAATAATCATGTAATAAGCAAAGTTCAAAAAATGTCAATTTAAAAGTTCCTCTGAATGTCTTATGTCAACTGTGTCTTATGCCAACATGCTCCCCATTCTCCTTTATACATCTTGCCTCTCTCCCAGTTACATTTGCTGGCATCATGTACCTTTTAAACCAGAAGGAAAAATGTTTAACTTTTTCTACACAAAAATCTCTCAGCAACCTTCTGAAAGCAGATACCTTTAACAAACAACCTCAAACTAAATTGAAATGGAGTCCCACTTAAAAAGCAAGCATGCAAACAAATATCCATCAAAGTCCCTGAACAAGCCCCATCTTGAGAGAGAACTTGAGAGAGAACCCAGCACTGGGCTGAGGGTGTGATTAAGCAGTGATAACCCCAGAAACTGGAAAGCTTCCCAAGAGTTTAAGAGATCTTTAAACATAATTCCCTCTGCAACTAAAATTTGAACTCAGTTCCTTGAAAGTGAAACTCTAGCCTATTCATCCTGGTAACCTCATGTTAAAGCACCATGTGAAGTGCCTGGCTTTTCAGACTAAGACTTTCTATATATGCTGACGGAGAGTTGCAACACAGCCAGTGCCATGTGGAGGAGCTGGAAGGTCTCTGAAGGAAGCAATTAGCACCAGGCTGATGCCTGTTGATACCTGCATGGTGTGGGAGGGTGAAAATGCAGGTAATGTGAATAGAGAGGAGCCTACACACATAAGGAGGAGCTGTAGGCTACTGAAGCATGGACAGCTAATGGAAATACCCTCTGCAGTGCCATGCAGCAGGGATACCACCCCGAGGAACCCATCCAGCTGGCAGGGCTGTTGGGCCCCTAGGAGGATCTATCCTTAGGAAACACAGAGATAGATGATGTGTGTTTGATCACACAACAGAAACGTTTCTGGCTATGCACATGCATGTTTGGAGTCCCCTGACTGGGGAGGAGGCTGGTATCTACAAATCTCATAACCAAACAGGGTACTCAAATGTACACATGGTCATATGTGCTTTCCTCATGGTCGCTGTGTGTACATTACCTGGCTTTATGAGAGGTTGCATCGATCAGTTTGGGAAAGTGCTTGGGATCCTAAACTTCCAAGGAAGGAATGGGTAAAATCTCCAACAGATCTGGGATTTTGGAATGCTGTTACACACACCTAAAGTAAAACACAGAAAGCCTATAATGAAACACTGAATATGGTACTTTTTTTCCATTATTTCTGGAAAGGGTAATTAATTTCTTTGCCTGTGCTGTAGAAAACTCTGAGACAAATCTATCCGTCAGGTCACAGGAAGTGGTGACATACAAGCAAAAATAAAATCAGCTTTCCATTCAGTTCACATCTGTGTGGTTCCCACTGCTAGAGCCAAGGTTTTGGGTTTTTTTTCCTTTAATTTTAATCATGCATGCAGAAAATGAGAACTATGTAGCACACTCCTTCCAAGCCAGAGTGGCAGACACCATGACTCCTCTTCCCTACCAATAGCCTTTTGGGGCCACACCATCCCTGACCATTCCAGAGCACAGCTTTACTGACAGCATACACAACTTCACAAGTAAAAAGTATAAGATGGTGAAGGAATTTTCTTCTCTCCCCACCCCCACCTTTTCGTAGCACTGAATGTATATAAACAAATTATATCATTGACTTTGCCAGTAGATGAGCCTTTTCATCTGGGAATACTACTTCATTTAAAAGAAAGGATTGGAAACCCTTCACAAGAGACACGTAAAATTAGCATGCACATCATTCCCAAATATACCTTAAAAAAAAAAAATATATATATATATATATATAGCAAGAGGCAGAGACTGACCAAGGGACCTACAAGAGCTCTTCCATTTCCAGCTGCTATGGGCTTTCTTGGAGAGAAACTGTCGCTGTGTCCCAGAAGTGATGGAAACCCTAGCTTTGCCCTGCCTCGAAGCTGAGAGAAACTGGATGGGTAAAATAACTTACAAGAAGTACTGATTGCTCTCCCTGTTAATTCAAGTAAGATGCTGGCCCACAGGGCCCCTCTGCTGCTCCTCAGCAGCCAGGGCCAGGCAGGGACATAAATGAGGGAAGAAGAGTGGGGGGGCAGTGCTTGACTTTCCCCAGGGGTCCCACAGTGGCTAAACCAGCTGCTGAGGAGAAGCAACAACTCACATTATCCCCTTTGTATATCTTGCAAGGAGCACAGTGGGCAAGCAAGCAGCCTGTCCCACGGGAGGGTGGGAAGCTGCCTTAGTCAGCATGGCAGGAGTCACTGCTGCTCCCTGCACTGTGAGAAGATGGGGGGAGATGTGTCCCCATTCTGTCTTGGAAAGAAAATGCTTCTCTTAATAATTTCAGTATAATAATGAAACTTTCCATTTAGGAAGAGCATACAAGATTTCTCAGATTCTCTCAAAATTTCTTCTTTAGATTTGTTGTACAAAACAGCACCATAAATTACAAATAAACCCACAGGTTTTCTCTTGGTGCTGGAAGCCCTCACCTCAGCACATCCCCACTGAAGCTTCACAAAAGCTGTGAAAATTGTTCTCTTTTGATTTTTCCTAATGCTGCCACAAAGCCAGGACACAACACAAAGGCAACTAACTGCAAATATCAAGCTTCAAAAGATAACAGCTTATATGATCTCTGACAAGTTTCCGTGTATGTTTTCTTTTACTACAAGTTAAACCCACTGCAGAGTCCTTATGCATCCATATAGGTAGTCCTGGAGTGGATTTCATGGGGTAACACAAGATCCTCAAGACAGATATGGGCCATCTCAGGCTGACAACAGAAGAGGGAATATAAAAGAAGATTTCAAGGTCATTTCCAAGCCAACAGTAATTTTTCTGCTTGCCAAGATACACTGATTAAATAGTCATGTCTTGTTAGAATTACCTGGATACAAACATCTATTTAAAAATTCTGTTCATAGCAAACAAACTTCTATAAAAGTTCAGCAAAAAATTAATGTGAATTCAATCAATTACCTGGAGACTAGGGGGAAAGGGGTATTAATTTTTTTCCACCAGTAATTTATATAAATTCAGAAAAAAAATTGCATTTTACTTTCAGTCAATGTACAAGTTCTTTGTATGATGGGGGGGATGGCCATGACACTGAAATTGCCTAATTTCACTGATTCAATGCATCTTCTGCCAGTCAACAAGAGCTTTCAGCCTAGACAAAGACTGAAATAAAGCATACCAAATAAAAGCCATGGACATATAATTGTCATTTCCCAAAAGCTTCTTTCAGTCCCAGCTTCTCAGAAAACTACCCAAGCATTAAAGCTGCTGCCTCTCAGGGAAACTAATTATAACTAAAAAAAAAAAAAGGGGGGATGCAACCCACATGTCTAACTGAATATATAAAGGATAATTGTGTCATTAAAACTAGCAACATTTGAGATGGTGAAAGAATCACAAGGCAAGAATGGATGTGTTGGACACCATCAGGCTCCCATCAGATTATTCACATAAAGATGCAGCCATCACCAAAAGAATGCAATCCTTGTGTGCTTCCACTGATACAGCTCAGATGTGCATGCTGGTATTTCTGAGCTCTTGCAGAGCTGAAAGTGTCAGCAGTTCATTGTTTACTGTCTGGACTGAATTGACTCTTCAAGCTCCTTAATGATACACAGACAGCCAATGCTTCATCTACCAAGGCATGTTGATTGCCATCCAAGTCAGTATAAGCTTTCACATAACCCTAAAGCAGGGTCCTCCTCACACCATCCAAGGAAATGCTCACAAAGACTCCACTTAATCAGTGCAGCTCCACCTTTGTGGCACAGCAAGACAATCATCCTTTTAAGAGCTAAGTCCTGGAACCAAGGAAAGCCCGTGGGTGCTGTGAGGAATGCAAACGGCAGAGGGTAGGTATGCTTTCTGGCCATAATTTATCATTAAAAAGACGTGCTATCTCTATCACTACAATTGCACAGCCCCAAAAAAATCATGAGAGCATATTTTCTGAATAACTTCAGTCATTCCCTCATCTAACCTTGCCAACAAAAAAGCTTGATAAGACAAATTCTTCTGTCAGCAGCTGAGCTAACGAAACTCAGCTTCCTACATACACCCCCCCCCCAATACTGCTGAAACCAGCCTATTACCACCCTGTTACACCTTTGGGTTTACTCTGCACCCCCCCACTGACAATATTCTCAGGTTTTCTGATGTTTGCTCATCCTTCAAAAATAGTCGTGTCCCTGAAAATACTGACAGTGAATGATACCTCATAGGTATCCTTCCCTTATTGCTGTCACCTGTTCATGATGGTGGTCTCACTTATTTCTCCTCCCTGTCTGACACCCTGCAGCTCCCCTCCAATCTCTTGCAGGTCTCCAGTCACATCTTTGGCTCCCACAAAACCTTTGTTTTTCCATTGCTTTGGGGCAAGCAAGAAACAGCCTATGCTCGAACTGGTTTAAAACCTCTCACACAACAAGAGAGCAGATGGCTTTTGTACATTTGGGCATACAGAAGAGACAATGGCTGAATGATCACAGCTTTACCTTGAGGGGACATGAATCAAACCTTTGGAAAATTTCCACCAGACTTCATGAAATTCATAAAAATGGTAATGCCTTTGAGAGCCTTTCCTTTATTTCCAGATTGGCTGAAATTTGCTGACAGTTTGGAAAGTTACGTGGAGAAGCAAGGGGGGACCAACAGATGGACAGACAGCCATGTCGACTGTATAACCTTCATTTCTTCAGAAAACCACACTAAAAATAGAAGAAAAACACAGTGGCTGACAGATTTAATTAGCAAAAACATACAAGGATTTTAGTCCATTGGCATTCTTACTGGTCTAACTATTGCACGAGAGGTTTGTTTTCCATTTCTGATAGAAAATAACTCAGCTGCGCAACATTCTGTCTGCAAACAGTCCCTCAGACTCTGAATTCTTAGGCAAAAGGCACCCTTTCCCACTGCTTGTTCACATTAGCCAAGAGCTGCCTCTAACAGACACAGAATAATCTCTTAAATTTGTCTTGTGGATTTCTTCCTTCTCTCTGTTTATTCGTATTTAACTGGGAAGAGCTGCAGACTGAATAAGGATATCAAGACTCAAATTTGAAACAATGCGTTATGTATTAAGGGTATAAATCAAAGTCATGATGTCAGTGGAAAGACTCTCATCAAATTCAATCAGTTTGGAGTGTCAGTTAATAGACTGTCTCACCAAGTAGAAAGTCTTGGTGAGAAAGTATCAGAGTATCTCATGTGACTGAGGTACTCTGGGCAGCTGAGTTGGGCCACCCTTTGTGTGCTGGGGCCAGGCAGAGTAAGTCCAAGCAGCACAATGCAGTGATTTGCAGAAATGCTAACCTGAACAAGCCCTCCAGTAATACAGATGTTAGGGCTGTTCCTAGCATTAGTGCAGATTGTGATACCTCTTCTTTCAAGAGATACAGTCTAAAAAGGTTGTATGCCCTCATGACACCTAAAAATTAATAAAAATACTCCTTTGTTCAAGCTCTCATTTTGGGATTAAAGCTCCTGAGTCATCCTTTCAGCCTAGCCTGTAGCTATGATATCTTGTTTGAATTCTGCCTTGAATTTTTAACACTTTGACCACAGATCAGATACATTTTTCTTCAGTAATTCAACACAGCCTTTAGGATACTATTAGAGGACACACTAGAGTCATCTAGGGACTTAGAGGGACTTGTCCAAACGAAATGGAATTTACCTTAAGGAAAAAGCCACTACAAGTTCCATCTAAAATTCACCTTGGAATGCCTTTGATAAGTGGTGAGCAGACCTTGTTTGGGTAGGAGTATGAAATTAATTCCATCTAAATATCAGAGGTGCTCATTCTATGGGATGCTGACATGTCAGGCACAAATACAGAATAAGCAGGTTTTGGTTGAAACATTATTAAACTTTTTGGCTCTGTGATGGCAGCAGGGCAGCTAAGAGACCACACAGATAATCACAGCAATATGCAAGGATAGCAGAAACTAAAATCACTATCATTCATTTACAAGTGCGTAATCTTCTGCCTAAGGAAATTATTGTCATAGAAAAAAATTATCTGAGATAGGATACTGCTGGGAGAGGTCAGATCTTTTTTGATCCGTTGCTCTGTTCCAGGCAGGCTTTTTCTTTTCTCTCAACTCATGCAGTGCAATCTTCTTGAGCATTTTGTGACCCTAAAATTTGCCCCTTACTTGGTTTTGCAGATCCAATCACTTTACAGGGTCCCCAGCCTTCCCCAGGGTTAAGGACAGAGACCCCAGCTCTACAGAGACTGTGAGATTCACCCTTGCAGCCTCACTGGTTTGGGTTAGCACCCTGCCAAATGATCCAGAAGCAAACAGTCACCTCCTGCTTCTGTACACCAGCATCTCCATCCCTTCCCAACGTGTCAGCTTGCAGCCCTCAAAGCAATGTTCTTCAAAGCTTTCTCTCTGCTGCTTCTCCTGCAGAACATTGTCTATGGGAAAGGAACAGACAGATGTCGAGGTCAGCCTGTGACTGACAGTCAACAGCTTTTTCTTCTCCTCCCTTGCTCACTTTTGCTCTGTTACTGACAGTTCAGCCTTTCCACAGCCGTTAGTTTGACTGCTACCCTAGCCATATCTTTGCATCATGAAAATTTGAAGGCAGGCCTGTCTTGTTGGTTATTTGCAGATCTTCAATGAACACAGACAGTGCAATGACATGAATACAGGTCAGCAGCCAAGTAAGTGACATGGGACTTTTTGTAATAGGAGTTTAGTATTTAAACTGCACAACACAAGGGTAGAACTGCAGCTTCTCTGGTGCTGGTTATCTCATGCCCCTCAATGAAAGACTAAGCAAGGAAGCTCTGGCTAATTTAAGCACAGCAGGAACTTTACCACTGCCTTCCATGGGAGGAGAGTCTCATTGCAGAGTTATATTGACACCTACCCAGCCACTGCATTTTTATAGGATGCCAGCAGACCTAACATGGGTGATACTATTTTTCCAATGAGTGCCCTTATTAACAGTGACACCACGGCTTGTCCAGACAACACACAACTGTGCAAAGGTCACCTTGAAAGGAATTGTACTCAAGATCTCAGTCCTCTCTTAGCTAGAAGAAGCAGTTAAAAGTGTATTACTTTAAATAACTCCCAAGGTCATGCCTTCATTGCTTTGGGATACTGGGAAGGCAGATATTTAAGGGGCTACTTCATTTGTCAAACTCATCATAAAAAATGTTATTAATGCTTAAAGATGTTTCCTTTGTGAAATTAGCCATTTAGAGCAGAAAGGTAGTGGGACTTAGACAAGCAAGCATGCTCCTTCAAAAGCAAACCTTAGGTTAACTGGCACACACAGCAGAGTGCCAAATTCAACCAGAGCTTCTGTAAGGAAATAATTGTACAAGACAGCCCCTCTGAAACATATTAATATTCGGTCTCCCTGCCATGGATGCAATTTTTCCTGACCTCAGCAGGCTTGAGCCCAGAGGATGCACACCATGCAAAGCCCTTCTGCTCCCCTTGCTCCTTGGAACAAGATCAGCCCAGGTGTTCAGGGACCTCCTGTGACAGCTGTGGCTTCCCAGGGAACCTGGGGAGCCAGCAGGCAGAGAAGCGGCATAACAAAATACTACATTTCTATCAAGCCAGAATCACCTTGCCCCCACTAGACAACTTCACAGGCATTTTATAGAGGGTCTCTTGTCTTTTTGTCACTCTTGCTGTTTCATATGCTAGAGCCTGCCACTATCACTTGCCCAGAATTCCCCTTCAGGAGGTATGGCAGCAATACCAGTGCTCTGGGAACACACTGCCCTTAACAGGGTGAGATCATAACACAAGCTGGAAGGATGGTGAGATGAAGAAAAGAGTTGTTTTTCCTACACACTCCAGAGAATGCTTGTGACCACAACTCAGGGTTGAGCATCAGCTTCTAAAGGACTGCCTATGTCAGGAACAGCACCTTCACCCACACTGTCAGCTTTCTTAGGCCAGTTGCGGTTTGTAACTCTGTGAGCAGAACAGCAAAAGTTTCCCAGCCCAGTCAGTATCCCAACAAAAAAGCACCAGTGACTTTTGTTAGGTCATCTTCAAGTTACTGGAAGGGTTGGCCCAGGATGGAGTGAGACACTTCCATTTCCCAGACACTATGAACTAATCCAGCCATTCCCAAATTCAGGGTCATGACCCCATTTGGACTGCAGGAATTATGACAGTATTTACAACTAGAGGTCAGTTGTAACCAAATATCTATGCTAGTGCTAATGACCCCGAGCCATTCACACTCATTTCTGCTTCCCATCCCAGCATTTCCTCATCTTAGTCTTCTTCCTGGCTTTTAAGCAAGGAAGAAGAAATAGGCATAGAAGTATTGCATTTCTAGCATCTAGTTCTCAAAATTTTAGTTACTATGAAAAAATTTCCCAGTTAGTCTAGATTAACATCAGTATTGCCTTTATTTTAGCAAGTGCTTTAACTAAGAGAAGAGAGTGAATAATGAGAAAATTGGGCTTCCTTGGTACTGTTAATATAGTTGAAAAACTTGGCTGGTGAAAAAATAGTACCTCTGTCAGTGGCTTCACAGATAAAGTAACCTCTCTCGAATCACAAGAAGCATACATATTATTATAAAAAAAATAAATACAATTTCTCTGTCAAGGAGCTATAGAACTCCTCTCTGAAGCAATTTATCATTTATCTGAGGCCATATGACAGCAATCTACTCATGTACCAGCAATATGCTCCAGTAGGAAGCAGATAAAACAAACATTAGATAAAGGATCAACATCTCCCTGCAGGAACTTACAGATTCAACCAGAAATTCCTTATGTACCAGGCCTGTTAGGAAAACACTGTTTTTTTTTAAAAAACACATCCTGACAACAGTTTAATCCCAAATCCTAAATAATTTAATTTAATCCTAAATAATCCCAAAGGCTGAAGAGCTGCTCTTTACTCTCTGCTCTGGTAAAATCTCATTACTTAATCTATACAATGTAAATTGGTGGTATAGAGAAATGAGGAACTGGGGGGAAAATAAAAAAACAGAAAAGAAATGATAGTAGGAGGATATTTATGCCAGCTGGATCTGTTATTCCCTAGGATTAAGGAAGTCACAGCACTCCAGGAACAGCATTGACAAAAAGTCCCCAAATCACTGTCTTTTAGTGTGCACTTCAGAAAGTAGTCATTGACTTTAACAAAAACAGCTCCAAAATGTTTAAATAAAATCCTCCCTAAAACTATTCACCCACTTTTCTATGTCAGCAAAATAGCAAAATGCTATAACTACACTACAGTTAGTTCTTTTTGCACAAGCATCTACCTGGAAGATAGGCAAGTTTGATTTGCACCTGTTTTATGGATGCCTGAAACCACTAGCATGCTTCTATGAGACCCTGCTAAAAGGGATTTTACTGTGCTCCTTGGATGGGAAAAGATAAGGAAGCCTTAGTACAGCACAAGATTTTGTGTTTATGAAGGGATTTGTCCAAGAAGTTCAGACAGATATATGGTGGTTATGCTGATACTACAGCTATGGGTCATCATTCCTCACTTTCTTCTCTAATTTGAAATAATTCACAGCAATTTATACATCCTAGACAGTTTCCACTGTGCTTATCATTTAAAACAATTTCAAGTATGTAAATAACTAAGATTCAGAAAAAGGGCAGAATGCTACAGTGAAAGAAATGCTTATGCTACTCAAACAGGCAAGAACCATCCTCACATTCACCAATGGTGAGTGACACAAATTTGATGCCTCATCGGCTACAAACATAGATGTAAAACAAGTTTAGGAAGAGTGCTTGGAGCTCAAAATGTGCCCAAGCACAAGGTTCAGGAACAATTCTAATGTCCTTTTCGGTTTTAAAACTCACTCATAACAGGGCAAGACAGAAGGAAAGCTGTGGCTTCTTTGAAATTATGTAGGACAAACCATCCTGGAATTACCCTGGAAAGAGACTGCTGCATACAGAGCCAAGGCAGGCAAGAGTTTGATGATACTAACTAGTCCAGAAAGGAAAATATAGAAGATATAAATCAAAGATCAGTGACAGCTTTGGAAATCAGCTAGTACATTATATCCTGCCAGCCCAAAAACCTGCATCTCCTCAAACCCAGAGGAACTGTCAAAGTCATTACTGAATAACTAAGGGGAACAAAATATTGACTTCAAGTCCTTTGTGCTCATTTGCCAAGCTGCAAGTTTCCTCGCCTATGCAAATGCAGTACTTCAGGAAGTCTTTCCCCACAGATTGTTCCTATCAGTGTGAAAACAAATTATCCCTGTTATATAAACTTTCTTTGGCAAAACCCAATTATTTTTCTTTACTATTGTGTCCACCCTTCAAAAAGTAATCAACCAAAACAATTATCTTCCCATTCATTTTGTTTCATTCTGGTCATCATACTCATTCCTGGCATGAACACTCACAATGTACAGATGATAGCAAAGTACTTAAAATCCAGTGCCACATAAACACTGGTGCAAATCTTGGGCCCAAAGACTGAACTATTGTTCCAGCAAAAACCTCCTGGGCTTTTATTGCTGGTTTGAACCACAGCCTGCAGCATGAAGGTGACAACGCTGGTAGTGGAGACTTGGACAAAATTTATCTGTGAGGAAGTACAGATGTAATCTTAGCAATGCAAACAGGTCTTCTTGTACTGATGGTAAATTTAATCTATGATACTGATTTCATTTCCCTTGGAGGTCCAGCTAACCATCTGGTATAAATCAGACTGATTCCTTTGACTTCACCAGGATTATAAGGCTCTAAGCCAGTTACAGATCTCACCCAGTGGCTCAGGAATATTTGCTCATTTTCAATTACAGCTGGCAAATACTGATAGCTTTAAGTTTCCAACCAAAGACAAAGGTGAGCCAAACAAAAATATTTTCTCTAAACAACACAAAAAGGAAAACCAGACATTATTTCAGAGCAGCCTGAAAAATTTAGATCAAATTAAATGGATAGGCTTAGACTTACAAATGCAAAACAGAAGTTAAAAACTTTTATTCAAAACACACCCCAGCAAATGGATGCAGGGCAGGGGGCACAAATGTCTCTGTTTCATAGTACTGGGTCAAAATAGAAGGGCAAAGTTTTCCTTCAAAAACACTGGAAACAACAAAGAAAACTTCTTTTTAAAAGAACAACAGGGCAAGTTCTACCCCATATGATGTGTAATTCTTCAAAATCTCACTTTTTCAGGCTCAGTATGGCCTGGTCAGGGGGCAGAAATCTGTCCTTTCAAGCAGTAGCTAGTCTGTCTTTCCGTGACAACAGCAGCAGCAGCAGCATGGGAACCTCCCAATGTCATTCATCTCATCTGTTCTCCTTTCACAGTCTGTCCTATGCCTTCAATACCTTTCTTACGTGAGTAGTCTGGTACAACCTAACATTAGCAAATCCAGGAACTCAGAAAGACCTGGTTTCCTATTGCTGAGCTGTGCCTGACACAGGATTTAAACCAGTTCATTCATCATTGCATAGGAGCATGTGTGCTTAGCTGTTGCATTCACCTCTTACACCACCTGTTTCACCAAGCACTTTGCACAGAGTGCTCTGAATGCAACCACAGGCTGCAACAGCCTTGGCACAGTGGTGTGCAGCTGCTACTGGGATTGTGGCTCACTGGAGGTGCAGGTCCAAAACATAGGAGGCCCAGCACCAAAACACAGCACCTTCTAATTCAGGAGCATCAGGAACAGACCATTATGTCTGCTGTGGGCTAAAGGCTATCCCAAACCACTCATTAGCTGAGAGGGACCTGAATGCCTGGCTCTTTCTGATGCCTGATGTCCAGAGATAAGGTGCTGCTCCTGAGCAAGGCAGCCTTTGAAAAATCCATGTGTTGAAATCACAGCCACATGGTCCAGCCTACCAGTGCTCTGCTGTGCTCTCAGCGTCTGCTGCCTCATCCCACTGTGCCACAGTTCATTTTCCCTCCCTGCCTCCCCCTGCACCTCCTCAGGACACACCCAGATGCATCTTTGAAAATAGCTCCCGCCTGCTCTCCAGTCCCCCCCTTCTCTGCTCTTTCCCTCTATCAACGAATATCCAAAGGATAGGGTGTCACTATACATCATGGTTAATACA
Organism: Lichenostomus cassidix; assembly: GCF_008360975.1. Taxonomy (NCBI): domain Eukaryota; kingdom Metazoa; phylum Chordata; class Aves; order Passeriformes; family Meliphagidae; genus Lichenostomus; species Lichenostomus cassidix. Next base: position 26,492,794 of record NC_139483.1, on the reverse strand, counting down.
GTTTTTCAATATAAAAAAAAGGGAACAACTGCAGTTGTTTAAGGCAAAATTTGGATGAAACAATCTCTCACCTTGCAAGGACTGCTATGGATTCTCTTGAGGTGTTGTGAGCTCTTGCCTCCAGGGAAAATGTATCCAGTGCCCAAATGATTTGTGGCTACTCCTTGCCATTGCTTAACACAAGTTTTATTCCTATCAAAAAACATTTCTATTAGTACATGCTGTATCGTCTGATGGCAATCAGGATGAGGATACTCATACCAGGGACTGTGAAGTCCCTGGATGTGAATGGCCCTTAAAAGTAACTTGATTCAGCAGACAAAAAACCTCCAACTGCAGAAATGGCAGCTTGGCACTGCCTATTTCTTTTTAAAAGCAGAGTTTATTACCTCCTCACAGCTGGTGCCTGGGTGGCATCAGCCATCTGGAATTTGAGTTTCTCTCTAGGAACTTTTTGTTTTACCAGTTACATTTTCATTTGCACTTCAGAGTTAGAAAGCAACTGAAAATCAAGAGTGAATATGACCTAGGATCCTCTGAACTGTGGTTTCCAGTTGACTGCTGGCCTCTGCTCTCTAATTTGTTTGCCAGGTGTTTATCTTCATAATGGATAGATTTGGTGTTACCTTTCCAGAGCTATTTTCTGACAAGGAATTTTAATTTGAGGTGACTTGTGCAGAGTCCCGGCAGGACTGATTCTGAGAATGCTCATTGTAGTCAGCTCTCCTGGAAGAACAAGACTATCATTTTTAATATGTGAGGCAGAAAAGAACAAAAACACCAGCCCTTTGGCCCCAGGAGACTGTGATTTTCAGTAGAAAACAAGTGAAACTTGGCATCAGCTTTGAGACATAAAAGTGGCATCTATTTATTCATTAAATACATTTCACACTAAAATAAATGGGAATCACCTGATTCAAAGCTAACATGTTTATGTCATCTCAACAGTTAGGAGAGACCCTAAAGATCCCTTTCTTTTTTTGCTTCTTGGGCAGTTATTTTTTGTTTTACCTGCAAACTTCAGACAATGGCTCAGCTGTGGCCCAATCAATTTTAAAAAATTATTTTCCCATACAAAGAGGATTTCAAATCCTGTATGTAGAGAATGGAAAGGAAAGGAAACCTGAGAGAGCACTAGAACAAAAAAACCAAGGAGGTTGTCACCTAACAAACCTTTCAGATAGATAAACAAGCCTCAAAAGCAATATAAATTCAATGTCTGTCTTTGCCTTATAAGATATGCCTGGATTAGGAGCATTAGTTTTACTACCCAGCTTTCAGACTCAGGTGGCTATTCCAGCAGTGTGCAAAGGTTATCCAGCAAACATCTGCTCACCTGGGGAATAACACCCCCCAACATGCCTGATCTCTGTGTGCATCATACACTGAACAGCTGCAGAGTCAATCCTTTTCCAAAAGGCTGAAGAAATTAAACTCCCTGTCTAGTTCTCCTATCTTCAAATCTCATGTCTATAGTATTTTTGAGGGTTTTTTACCATAGTCTTATACTTTACTTCTTCTGTGAAGACTGCCTTGTAAGTGCTCTGACCACATTTTTATGCAAAGGGAGACAAATGTCATTTCCTTGCAGTTGCATAATCTCATCTGTATTCATAGCTACATTAATATTGATGCAAGTTTTTCCCTATCCCTTTCCTTTTCCCAATACAAGGATCCAGTACGGAAGAGTCCCAAGGAAAATCTGAAAATTTGTTATAGTGACTCACATTTATTATACCCCAGCCAGACTTCTCTTATATAACGCTGAGTCACTCATTAGCTGAACCTTTACAAAGAAAGAAAAAAAAAAAAAAGCCTTTTTCTTTTACAGCAACATGGATTATGGCTTCACCAGAATTTGAATTTGATTTTCTGCGACTTTCCTGCTGGCTTTTTTTTTTTTTTTTTCATATTTCTTTCATACAGCAGCGTTCTTATGCCACTTGAACTGACTAGAGTCCTGGGTTGCCAGGCAATACATTTTCAGGTGAAATTGGTTCTCTTGAAACCTCTTCATCCATTTCACATGCTCTGGGTGTTTCATATTTACTTTTCAAAGCCCCAGCAACACACATGTGACTGAGATATATTTATCTCCCTGTGCATTCAAATGCAGTTGTTGAGAGGTTATTCCTAGTTTGTACCTCAGTGCCTTATATACAGCCCTCACCCCACTGGCTGCCCAGCCTGCCTGCATTGAGGAAACAGAGCAGACCTGTGTGTCTGTGAATTTGCTGTGAAGCTAAACAAGCCTTTTGGTGGCTGTGATTCCTGCAAAACTCCTCCCCAGATCTTTCCTGCTGGTCTCTGTGAATCCAGCACATTTGAAACACACTGCTAGGGCAACCCTCTCTTTCTGACCAAACCTTAATGTGGTCAGTTACTTTAAGTGGAATTACAGGAAATTGTCCTCTTCACACTACTCTTAAGAGTCTTTTCATCTTCAGGTTCAAAGCACCCATATTTTCACATGAGAAAAGAAAATTGTGGTCCACATCTAGTTTCCTAGGCTTCACTGGCAAATCTTGACTATGATGTTGGTGGGTACTGTCTAGATGGCAAAAAACTAAAACAGATTTACCCAGAGCTGGATTTTCCCCAGAACAAGTTTTAGGAACCCATGTGGCTTCAGCTACCCATGAAAAGATGATGTAAAAAAAACAACCTGCCTTGACCTTTTATACTTACACAGTAAAAACCTATGCAGTGCTTTTGGCCAGTAGGAAAACAAAGTGAACAAAGGTATGCTGGTCAGTGACTGACAATTAAATAATAAATGGTGGAGTCTCTACCTTGCAGGGATTTGATGCCCATGTTTGTACATATACTGCCCAGCAGACGGGAGTATAACTGCAAGCTTTTGTGTGGCAGCTGCCAATGGAGTTGAGATTTATTTGGAGGGGAAAGTCTCTGAGGTTAGGCCAAGAGTTCAAGCCCCATATTTAGCTTGAACCTTGCCTGGCGGGTGGCTGCCACACCTCTGAGATTTCCATCTATCACATCATATCCATCTTTCTGCAAATGAAAGCTGTCCCAAAATGGCTAATCACTGTCACGTCTTCTCTCCATCAAGAGCCAGTCAGGGATTACACACATCTAACTCATCTAGACAACTGTATCAAATATCTTTGCTGATAGATTGACGCCAAATATTTGGTTTCAAACATGGAGATGCTTCAGGCAGAAAGACAGTGAGGCCGCAATTTCATAGAGACCTTAAACCACCCCAGCCCAGCCCATCCCAGCCCAACCGACATCCCTCATTCCTGCCCTTTTGCTGGTATTGCCCCAAGTATTCCTGCAGCTTCACAGTCCACAGGGTGAAAGAAGTGATCCAGTGAAAGATCAACTCACAACAAAAATGAAGGTAAGTCTCAACACAGATGGTCCACCAGTGCATGACCTCACCAGCATGTCCAAGGCCACTGTGGAGGAGGTGGAAGGGTAGGATTCTGTGGGTAGGCACAGAAAGTGGGTAGGGTTATTCCTTGTGTTCACAGTTAATGCCAGGACAAATTTTTGGGGACCTGTGGCCACAGCTAAGGAAAGGAGGCAAAGCCTCCAGCAAGGGTTGAGTCAGGAGAACACCAGCCAGGTGGCACAAAAAGATGAATTCTCAAAGGTGCTATCATGTGTAGAGATTTTTTCCATTTATGACTCACACGAATAACTGTGACTGATTTTCCTACTGTTCATGCTGTAAATAAATACTTCTGGTCATGTTTTACTTTAATCCTACTGCAATAACAGTGATTTCACTGTAGATAGAAGACATTTCTTGTCCAAAAAGGGTAGGGAAATGTAGTGGACATAGACTCTAGATCTGAGAGCTCACCTTCAGAAGTGCCCAAGCCCTGCAGGGTGTTTTCCAGGGTATCCAAAGGGTACAGGAGTGTGCCTCAACTGAGTGGCACGAGATGGCCTGAGAAATAGCATTGTGGGTCAGAAGAAAAAAAGTGTGTGGTGCCTGTCAGGACCCTGAGCATCCCAGAGAATTTGACTTGTCACCAATGTCTGACACAGAGGTACCCTGCAGCAAGAGGGATTTCAGCCTTTTAGGATCAACACATTGAGTTGTGCTGAAAGCAGAAAGAATACACCGAACGTTGATTTTGAAAATGAAATTTGATCTGCCCACAGCCAGTTTTGCACTTCCTTTTTTTTTTTGTTGACACAGAACAGGGTCAATATTTGCTATTTTCTGACTCCTATGGGCTTGCTACAAATACATATTTGCATGAAGCTCAGCACTACCAAGGCTTTTTGACAGTAAGCTAGAAGAGTAAAAATGCACTCAGTATTAGAAATGAGTGGGAAACCTCTCCTCAAACTACTAATTCTTGTGGATGATTGTTTCAAGGTACTTGCCTCACATAAGTACTCTATAAATATGACTTCCAAGAAAAAGATTGCTGTATTTCAGCTCTAGACTAGCCTGAGCCACACCATAGCTCAACTGTTGAAACCAACTTCTGTAAAGATCCCTGTGAATACAATTTTGTCAAGCAGAGTTGGTGCTGCATGCCAGGATCAGCTGAAGAAATGTGGATTACATCTGCCTCATTGAATCCTGTTATTATCATTATTACTTCACAGCTCATTTTTTCTTCCTAGTGCAAGGCTCTCCAAGCACAGGAATTCACTGAGCTCCTGGTAACTTGCCACACACACTAACAAAGCTGGCATTTATCATGGCTTGTCAGAGCAACATTGCAGCCACTGTGCTCCTGATCCCTGCTCCTGCATGAAAAGCCCATGGCCCTGCAGGGAGGCATGGTGAATCCACGCACTCAATATTGCACAGTGCCACACTGCTCATTTCCCACTAGCCCAGAACCTGCTACCTGCACTTTGCCTCATTTCTCTTGTCCCCCAGCTCTGGCAAGATGTACCTGCCTAAAACAACTTTCTCCACCTCAAAGGCTGATGGTTTTCTCTCCCCTCCTCCTGCCCATTTTCCACCAGTGCAGTTCTGTTTCCCTGGTTGGGCTTTTCCACACAGTTCCACACCTTGCAGTGGCAAATATCTGTGCTGTGACTGGACCCACTGCTGATGGTCAGTGCTGGCACCAAAGGCAATTGTAAAACTGTAAAGTTTTTTTGACAAGCATCAGAAAATGTCCTACAGAGGGCATTCACCATGGCCACCAGCTTTGGTGCAGGTTTGTATGAAATCATGGAGCCCCTGTCAGCTCTGCCTACTGGCTCAGCTGGCAAACACTGTGTGATGTTAGTGTATAAACGAGCAGTCCAGCTTCTCGACAGCTTCACCAGAGTTTCTTCAGTTCATTTTTCCATTTATAAAACATATGTTTTTTAAAGGTTGTAATATTGCAGGTTCTTGGTGTTTGCAGCACATTGAACTTCACAGAGGTGGCATTTGGTTTGGCTGTCTCTGCCCATCACAGAGTTTGCTAATTCTTTTATTTCTTCCTGGCAGTATTAATGAGCTCATGTCTTACCTTCATATTTCTAGTGCTTATGTATTACCATACTTTAGAAGGAACTACATAGCCCCTAAAAAGTGTTAGAAAGATCTAAACTAGTCATGAAAGAGATGACAAGCTCAAAATCAACTTCTTCTTTCTTTGTCTCCTTAAGAGCTCCTTCAGTGACCCCTGAAAACAAGGCAACCACTCCCACTAACTTGCAACTTGTTGAGCTTCGTCTTCTAGGCATCCAATATTGGGAAACAAACACTCAAAACTACAATGTCCTGTTGTCTGCACTTCATTCTTCTGTTAAGATGAAGAGTGAAGTGTGGGGGAAGACAATAATTACTACTATAATGAATTCCATGCAAGGACTATGATCTACTACCATGAAAGTAAAACCTGACTCCAGAGAGCAATTATTCCCAACCTTTCATTTGTGTATATTAAATGAGGAATGAAAAAAAACCAAAACAGATGAGGGAGAGAAGGGGGTCTTTTCTTTGTCCTTCATTTTACCTCTTACTGCAGTATAATTGTTGAAGGTGCTTAAAGATATTCTCCTCCTTTTCAACTGTTTCTTTCCTCACAGCTGCACATGGGCTGTGGTATTAGTGTGAAAGTGGAGAGACCAGGCCACAGAATATACTAACAGATATCTTGTGTTTCTTTCTCTTGGCAACGCTGATGACTACTTCTACTTTTGTTGTTTATTTTAGTTTTACCTCAAAAATCTTAGATACACAAAATACACAGGACAGCTCTTTTCACCTCCATCTATCCCTGTACCAATCAATGTTTTTACTACACTCTGTATTTTTACCAATGTTTAAGTTTTTAATCTATGCTTTTCATTCCACTTTTTGTTTCATCCAGGGCATGCTAAAGCTCACACATCCTCATGGGCCAGGATTAGAAGCTCCCACCACCCACCCCATCAGCCAGAGGAAGAACATAACCCAGTGTGAGCTCTCCTGTAGCCAGCTCTGCATTCTCTTCTGCAGTCAGCTCCTCTGGGCTATGCAAACTTCACAAAAATTCTCAGTGGGAGATTGGGAGTGTCCAAAAGTACACCAAAAAGGCAACTAATGTGATTTTCAATATTCTCAAGAGGACCATTTCCAAAATCAGATTCCTTCAGGAAATTGCACTGTTGTCACCTGCACTACTTGGCTTTTTTAAAAGCTTTGAACTCTGGAGCACAAGCTCATTATAAGACCTGCAGTGATTTTTCCCTTTTCTGCCAGCTTCTGAAAGAAATAGTGACATTTTCAGCCCCCTTCCTTGTCACACAATTTACCATGTGCTTTAAAAACCACTCTGCTTACAGCTTACCCCAAACCATGCACAGTATTAGGTAGCATCCCACAGCATGGTAAGCGCCTTATCCCTGGACTAGCTGTATGTGGAACAATTATTACATCAAAAGCCTTGCTGTGTGGTGTGGTTTGTATTAGCATGGGCAGGGCAAAGGCAAACCTTTGCATACAAGTAGTACATTAGCCCAAGAAAGGGCTGAGGTCCTATAGGAATGTTTTTCCAAGGCTCCAGACAAGCCTGAGAAAGCACTGCCTTCTGCTCAGGTGAGATTTAATATCATCACTACAATACCCTTGTTGCAAAGGCCAGGGGTGTTTCCCAGCAGCTCTGCCTGCTCTAGGGCATCCTGCAGCAGCCCGGAGGCAGCACCAAGCTGGAAACAACAGCATGATTCAGTGCCTTTCAAGAACAGCTGCCTGCTCCTGCCCTTTGCCAGTGCATTGGCAGCACCTCTATCAGCTCCTGTTTTAGAGGTGCTTCTGCCAAACAGAAAGGCTCGACTCTCTCTGTGTCAGGGCAGCCTCCAGGCTCCCCTTATCAATGGCAGCTGCCACTGGTGAGCGAGTCTGCTGCTCCGAGGCCAGCCACGGGGAAACTCTCATAAATACTGTGAAAAACAGGCTGGTTTGATCCTGATAGGCATTAGCAGAGCACCCAACATCAGCACATACCTTTGGGACAGAAGAGAAGGAGAGGCCTTGCAGTCTGGCTGTATTTACACACAATGCAACTTGAAGCTGTAGACAGCCTTTGTAGCCGATAAGCCACTCCAGGGTAAAACCATCTGCGTACAACCTAACTGGAGCCTAAGGTGTCCAGAACTATAGGTTTTGTCATTTTTCAGCAAGAGAGGATAAAAGAAGTGTTAATCAAGGTATATCTCTATCCCACTAAGCAAGTCTACCTCAAAATTTATCCTCTTCCAGTAGAAAAAACACTCTGAGGACTGAAAATAGCTTTTAGACTTTCAGCCTTCACAGATTGCTGTGTTTTCTGGTTTCTCTTTTCACCATGAACTTTCTTGTTGGTCCTTCGCATTTTTTAAGTATCTGTTGGAGAAACTGTATGAAGTAAGGTTGCTGATTAGATGCACCCAGTAATCCATACCCAGCTTGCCTGTGATATATAAAAAACACTACTAACATTAGTAGGGCCATACATTCTTGGGGGGTTTACCCACACTCTGTGAACACAAGCAACATGGTGGTGGGTTATACAGTCTCCAGCTGAGGAACTTTAAGAAGGACTAAATCTATTCTGACATATTTATGAAACCTTTAACTTAGGAGCTTTCAGCTAACTTCAGATATATGTTGTATGTTTCAGAAATGAACGACCCACCCCTGCCTTAGCCCGTTTTATAACCTGTGACTTGAAAAGATAGAGTTATAATAGACTCTTCTGCTGGAAAGGCAAAAGGCTAAATTGGACTTAGTGGGTGGAATTTAACACAATACTCTCAGCTCTGACAGTCCTTTTGTAATACCAAAGCTGTAAAGCAGTATTCTTGGCTCTCTGATGTTCAGCTTTCGCCATCTGTAAAAAGGGATTAATAGTACTTACCTAGCCCTTAGACATGTTGAGACAATTTGCCTACCACGTTTTGAAGTCTGCATCTGAGAGATGCTCTACAAAAGCAGACTATTATTAAAAGCACAGTCCTTTTGGAAAAGCATGTAACAATAATTAGTTGCATATTCAAGTGTGTTCTGTAGTCTTTTTTCTTTTCATTGATGGACTTCACTGAACATTTCTTATGTATTTTAAGAATGACATGACTGACAACCAAGTAATATCTGCTTGAGAAATCATCTTTCAAACAATACCAAAAAATTGGGCAGCTTAAACAGAAGGAGGTCTTCGCCACCTCTTGGAACTTTCCTTTCTTACGAGGTACAAGCCTAGAAGACAGTAGAACAGAGCACCACAAATCACAGAGATCTGCATGGCATTGTCTCCCTTGATGCTTACTGCATAGAACATGTATTTTGTTGGGTTTAGTCATCGCCTTCACGTGACCAATGATCTCTTTTGTTACGAGGAATCTCTATTGGTGGCAAATTAATGTAACTGGATTCATTAAATATGTTTTCCTTTGAATGTGTGACTGTTTTGCTTCCCCCTCCTCAGAATACAAATGCTGCTGTGCATCACCACAGTGTGAATCAATAGGGTTCTTCTAATTTTACAAGGCACAGCCAGAAAACAAAAATGGCTTTTTTTTTTTTTTTTAACCACAAGTTAAAAATATCCCAAAACAAATTCCTTTGTCACACAGGGATGGATTTTAATCTTAGGAAAAGCATGAAGTAGGAGTATTCTCACAGAAGAGAAAAAATGTATTCTGTACATTCCCTAGCGGAAGTGAGGACTTTAGTCCTCTGAAGATACAAAACCCACTGGCTCCCACTGATGCTTTTCCAAACCAACAGCTGCTTCTCGCCTCCAAAGGACAACCAGAAAATGTAACTGGTCTATTTGCCTCTGCCCTCAAATTAATATTGAAAACATCTTTCAAATAACTTGACAGTACAACCCAAAGTAAACCCTCCCAACCAATTTGAAGTTACTCTGTTTCTGGCAGAGATTTTACTTTTTTAAATAGAAGGACAAACCATGACAATGAGCTGATAACTCATGGTCAAGCACAGCTTTGAATTTCCTGGCTGAACTGTTGCCAGCTCCGGTCAAAAATTCAGTACTTATGTAAACAAATAAACAAAAAAAAAACCCAAAAACCCCAAACAAAACCAAACAACCCCTTCCCCAAAAAAATAAACCAAAAAAACTCAAAACAAGCCCCAAGCCTGTGTACTTATACTGAGAATCAAAATAGTTCATTGTGTGAGTTTGTAATTAGGAAGTTTTACAAATGCATTTCACTTACTTCAGAGACAAGAGCATCTCCACCAGAGCTCTTCTGGCCTGTCAACTGCATAAATTCTTGCAATTAGGTTTTTTTTCTTTTTACTAGGCATGTTAGGAAACCACTGGAAAAGATCAGTCTCAGCACTAGTCAATATATTCATTTGCTGCTTATGTAGTATACCATTAATATTTTGAAATTATTAGATATTAGATCTTTTTATGAACAAAAGAAAAATGTCATCTCCCCATCAACATGAGAAATTACGTTTTTAAATGCTGTTATTCCCCCATCCACTGTTTCTCAGAATATCTTAACACTGAGTGTATTGATGTGTTTAAAATTACTAGAGAAAATAATTTCACTGTGCAATGTGTTTTTATATCTCCATTACTCCATTATGAAACTCTGGAAGTTGGGTCCAAAGAGCAAACCTAAATTGGGAGGGATATTGAGCTGTAGCCACAGTCCAGCAAAGCAGCTCACTGTGGCTATAGTTCATCTGATCCTGCTCATTTGAGGTCGAGACAAATCTATTAGCTGAAAGACCAGGAAAAAAGCAATAGGAAAGTTTTCGTGAGAGACCAGAGCATCCAGGTGAGCCTGACTGTGCTTTGCAGCTGCCTGCAAGTTGAGGTGAGGATTCTGAGGAGCAGCAATTGCAATTTTGTGATAGTCCTCTAGGACACAAACATTTTCTTTCATGTTAAATTCATTCTGAGGCAAGATGCTGAAGTGTCAACAAATATGATACTGAGTGTTAAGTCCTACACGTTTTAAGAACATCAGTTTTTTCAGGAAGGCTCACACACATTAGGAAAAACCAAAGTGTTTCACTATGAAAAACATCTAAGCCACTGTTTGTCTAAACCCTATTAATTTTTACTTTAAATTTCCAAAACAGTTTGTTGTCCTTGAATGTGACTGACATGGTACAATGAGATGCAGAAGCAATTAGGAAAAATTTACTGTTTCTTTCTGTAAACCATTGCTTCATTATTTCGAGCTGTTGAACTTGGACTGACTTCGTGGATTGAACAGATTTTCCAACAGGTAATTGACTTTAAAAGAAGGCCTGGAATAATTTTAGCTGGCTGTTACTCTGGGAATGAGTCTCCTTCCATTAATTAATCACTCTGGGGAGAATTTTTCTTTCTGAATAAACTCATTATTTTTAAACATATGACATTTAGCTGTATAAATAAACTCTAGAACTGTGATTTAAAATGTGTGCTAACTGTAGGCACGACATGCCATGGATAGCAGAGCCTCCTCTGCATTTTCTGGAGTGACTTTATCTTCTGATTACAAAGAAGAGGGGGCGGGGAAATGAACTTACTTGTGATTTCACCCACTTATAACCAGGATTTCTTTACTTGCATGACTGTTGCATTTAAAGACACACTCAAGGAGACATCAGTAGTTTAGATGCAGAGGACCAAAATGTACTGAAAGGAAAAAAAGAAGCAAAAAGGACTAAACCCAACCAAACACAAAAAGAGATGCAACAAATTAGTTTTTCTAACACAGAGATGCTCCCTCTTGTTCAACAGTATCAGTTCAGCGAAAGTCATTCAGACCTTTTTTCATTTTAAAAACTGTCTTTCACAGTATGAGGCTTGGACAGATGTTCTGTTCCAAATCTGGTTTTAAGATCTGAAGATATTACTACCCACGTTGCTAACAAGAGGTTACAATTGCCTAGCTAATTTTATCTCAAGTGGATTGATATTTCTCATCAGCAGGGCTGGGTAGAATTCTGCCTCTAATGGAGAAGCTGATTTTTAAAGAATCATCCCTCTGGTAAAACCCCGAGTGTCCGATAAGCATTTCTGTCTGCAAGGCTAAAAAAAAAAGCCAAAGAAAAATTTTCATACAATCAACTATAAAAATATACAACTCAGTCCTGTATCTGACTAATGGAGTGGGATTAGTCCTAGTCCTTGTTGTCCACAAAATGTTGTGGTGGTGAGAAGTTAACACTGTGTTCCTGAAATGAAATACATTGATGGATGGCAGATCCACTGTTTGCTGGGCCACGATGGTCTAGATGCTGAGGTTTGAGCCTCTGCTGAAAGGATGTCCATAGATGCATCTTCTTTAAGCATTCAGTACTAGCCACAGTCACCTACAGGGCATTACCCTGACCCAGTAAGGCCGTTTTTGTTCTGCCCATGTTGCTCTGCACTAGTTATTCAGAAACAGCAGTCAGTGAATACTGGCTTTGGACTCAGTCTGGACCACTTGGCTTTTGCCTTTTAACCCTTTCTGTCTTGTCTGTTTTCTAGTCTTCTTAGAAAGGAACCCAAACAGTTCCCCACACCTATCCAGGCTGAACTGGACTCAAGGCAACTCTGGTTCAAAAACCAGTTCCTGCCACTTCTACCAAAGAAGAAACACCACCTGTCATAGCACTATTACTACTTCAGTAGAAATCACAGAAGTGCTTTCTGTGCCTGCTACACCAGCCCACAGCAGACAGTAGTGCATGTTGTTGGCAAAATGTTCAGAACCTTTATGGACTGGCAGACAGGCAAAGCACTTGACCCACTGGCTACAACCAGGCAGGAAGCCATTAAAAATAAGAAGTCTGTCCCTCCTTGGGTATTAACGTGATGCTCCAGAGTGTACAGTTAGAACAAACATTAAAATAATCATGGGGTTTTAGGGGTTCCATTTTAAAGCAACATTTTTCTAGTAACACCTCTTCAACATCTCTCCTCCATTCAGCTACACACGAGGTATTAAACTGGGTCCAAGCCACTAACAACAGCAGAGCCATCCCACCTGGCAGTCCCAGCAGTCTGCTCCATCAGTTCCCACAAGCCTATTGAGCAACACATATAGCAAGAAAGCTGCAGCTGTAGCTCTGGCTATGCTTCACTCAGAAGGTATGCACTCCCCATTCCAAAACAGCCACAGCTTTATTAAAGCCCCAACTAAAAAACTGGGAAAAAGAGAATGAACCCCAAATTCATTAAATTCATTTAAACTTTTTCCAGTCTCTGGGAAGCTCCAGTCTGCATGATGACTACAAAAGCAAGGCATTTAACAGTCTTGCCGAGCAATTTGAATGTGTCTGTACAAGACAAAAATTCAAACCTTTCCTACTCAAGCTATCAATCAAAGTGAAGCTAAAATTACAGCTTAACAAGCAGGTATACATGTTTTAGTTAGCAAATGAGGCAAGCAGGGCACATTATTTTTAGTTGCAGTGATGAGGAAAAAAGTGAAAAATAGAAGGAGGAAGGAAGGAAAAATTGTGTCTCTCCATTTGGAACAGGCTTCTGAAGTTTTAGTTAACACTGGCAGCATTTGGATACGATATGTCTCCGAGTGGCATTCAAGAAGTCTCTTGGACTGAACTATTGCTGTGCATGTAATTATCCTGGGTTTTTTTTTTTAAAAAAAAAAACAAGCTAGAAGAGAATGATTGAACTTGCCCCAAACTTGCCAGTTAATTGTGAACTGTTTTATCAGGTGACCCCATGGGGCCAGAATAACCATAAACTACTGCTTTTTCAAGCAGATGCTCACCAAAATCCAACATACATCAACACACATTTTCTCCTTGATTCCAAATGCTTTTCAGCTGAACCCACAGAAAACTTTCAAATTGCTTATGACAAAGTCTGGATCAGCAATGAGCTGATTTTCTCTCTCAAATTATGGAAACAATTTGCCCAAACACAGCCATCATTCATCTTCCCTAATACCATACAATAACATGTCAGTTGCAGGATCGCTAGTCAGACTCTTAGGCTGGTCCCTGAACCCTGAAATTAGCCAAGTTTCCATTCTCTGCATTGTATCAGCAAAACAGCTTCCCATAACGCTGAATGATGGAGGAAGACATCTCATTTATCTTGCAGGTACAGATTGCTGAACAAATTAGCAAGTCACAAATACATTCCTACCAACCAAGGAGCTCCAGTTCCACCAGGGTTATGGCTGCTGTTGTATGTTTTTCCTAAATGCTCTCTGGTAAAAGTACTCATCTTACAGCTTTAACTCTGCACTCCATAATATATACACCACCAGAAAAACACAGTCACAACAGTGCTAGGAACAAACAAGTTCCTCTCAGCACTTCTTGAAATGTAGAAGACCATGACTGTGGATGCCAGAACCCTGTTCTGACCTCATCTTTTGGCACATTTTGCTCCAAAATCACAATCCTTTACCCTGGCTAAGGCATATCCATCCATATGCCTGGCTAAGGCAAAGCCATCCCTGAATTCAGGTCACAGAAGCTGGACATTTTTGCTAGAATTTTGTTTAAACCAGAGTTGTCCTGGTAAACTGCTTATCACAAAAAATGCAAGGCTGCCTTTTCAAAATGCGTGGCAAAACCCTTTTTACAGAAGACAAGAGGTCACCTGTGAAATGTAAGCTGGTCTTCATAGTTAAACAACTTTCTTTTTGCTAATGTTCAGTGGGAAAGACTCAAGGATACTGCTCAATCAATTTTCAGAATAATCAGCCAAACAAAACTGGAAGCAAAGGCTAGCCTGTCTCATGATATCAGAATTTTCTGAATGCTATTTTCATTGGTTTGATGAATGGGGAAGGCAGGGAGGATGTCTTTACATAATTCTTTCCCCATGAGGAATAATTTCCCAAAGGAATTATTTAATCATAAAATACAACTACTTACTCACTGAAGAGGGAAAAGAAACAAGTCAGTAATGAAGAATCAACCTTCTGGATCCAGCAGGGAACTGAAAGAAGCAGTTTCTTTCCATTACTATGTAGCCCATCCTGGGGTGTGACACATTAGAGCCTTCATGGCTCATCAGGATGTTTTGGTCAGTCTTAATTTTAAGAACAGTCTGATCTGTTTTTCTGTTGTTTTCAGGGCTCACACTGCATTTTCTTGCTGCTTCTAGAACTCTCCTAAATGCTGGAGGTGCTTCAAGTTCCAGGCTGCCCTGAGGGGATAAAAAAGTCACAGAGCCAAGAGGAACAGCTTTAATGAGTTTTTGTTCCCCACCAGAAGCCACCTCAAAATTTGCATTAGAGCAGAAGTTTGAATTTCTGAGCAGCTGCCATCTCTCAGGTGTGAGCAGATTCAGCAGGGTAGGATTGTTCTGCTGGAGAAGGTCTTGAGAGCTTGTTGTGCTGTGCCCCTGAGCATGGAAAAAGGCCACAAGTGGAGTTTGCAGAAGAGAACATGGGCGGGCTGGGTCACTGGTCTGACTAGAGACTGTTTTGCTGAAGTGTGATGTGGGCAGAAGGGTCTGGAGGTGGGATAAGGCCACTGTGTTTACTGACCTTGAAGGGCTTTTGATTTTCAACTGAGGGGCTGAGAGACTTCTGTCACAACTGGCAAATGTCCTGGAAAAAACCAAACTTGCCCAACCGGTGTTAATACAAACAGGTCATCTCCCCAGCCAAAGCAACTCAACAAGCAAACAGCATAGACGAAACAGGAAAGTTTGAGAATGAACTCAGAGGCAGGAGTTGCTGGGAATGGAAAAGCAACAGCTGAGAGCCAAGTAAACTACCTGAAATAAAGTCAAAAGCCTCCATAAAGTGACTGCTCTGCCCCAAGCTATCCAAGCATTATATTCAAAATGTCTCATTATTTTCTGAAACCTAGTGAGTTCATGGCCTGTTTAATAACTTTGACAGAGAATCTCACAGTTTAATGGCCCTTTTGTCCTGTGTTGTCTTTCTCTGTAGGACAACAAAGCAAGTGTAAGCAGGATCTGGGTATGGAGAAGAACAAAGTGAGGAAAGTGAAATAGGTATTTTCAATAGATTGGAGAGAAGCAAGAAATGTGATGGTCAGAAAAAAGAAATGTCTGATGTGGAAGAAAACAGATGACACAAGAAATGCAGGCTGTTAGACACATCAAGAGTACTCTGAGACACGTCCTTGCAAGGTTCACAGGTGTTGGCTGGGGACCTGACAGCCAAGAGCCCTGCTGGTAAACATGCATTTGGAGAGGGACCAATCCAGGACACAGCAGTACCAAAGAGGAGCACTCCCCCAAGTGGGCCTGTGCTGCCTCAAAGCCCAGTGCAGATGCTGCCTTGGGATTTCCTGACTGATTTGAGTCCTCGTGGTTGAAGGGAAATTCTGTTGCTAAGCTGCTCCAGATGCAAACTATAATAGCAATAGTTGTGTGCATCTTGTCTACCAAGTTTATCAGCCTGGAAAATTCAGAGATAAGGTAAACAAGCAATGCCATGCTGTGCTTCACGGGGTCTTCCCCCTCAACACAGAGTGTCACCAGTGCCAGCTGCAATGAATACAGGAAAGAAAATTTGGGCAGCTGTAAGCAGACAGATTTGCACCCACTAAAAGTATTACCTTGGATACCACAAGAGCAGTTTACCTGAACTCATCACAGTCAGAAAGAGTTCTGTCATTCAGGAAACAAAACTACAACAAAAGAGTGGGAGCTTTGTTGCCTCTCTGTCCTAAATGGATTCTTACTGTTGACCCTGATGGCTTTGCCTAAATTTTTTTAAATGGGGTTTTATTTTCAATAAAATTGTTGGACAGCTCCAAAGAAGAAGCTATTGTTTGTGATTTTATGCTTACAAGCACAAGCAATTCCAAACCCCATGCTCTGGAGCAAGAACCTCATATTTGTCACTGACAAAGCCTTTACATCTAAAGAGTAAAAAACTAATGTAAAAATTTACCCTAACTATGAGTCTTTGGGGGGTGAGAAAAAGAAACTGAAAAAGCAAAAGTCTCCTTTAGTAGTTCACACAAACTCCATAGAAGCTTCTAGCACAGTTTCACATCCCAAAAATTCACCCATCTTTGGCATGTTCCTGCTTTTTCTGATGTTCTGGTAGGAAATCACAAAGGACCCTGGGGGAGGCTGCATCCAACAGACAGCTAGGTAGAAGAGAAGGAGAGATTTGATTCACCAGAAGATAGCACTGTGCTAAATGCTCACACACACAGGAGATATGGACCAGATGTGTATGCACTGCCTTTCACAAACACCCGTAAAGCCAGTTCTATGATTACGATATGAAAAAATTAACAGTGTTTAATTCTCCCTGGTTCCATCTTATATTTCCAGCAACACAGGAGTTAAACAAGCAGCAACTCAGCTGAGAACAGGGATCAGTTGTTTGGATACAAGACAATAAGCTACAGAGGCAGATGTGGTTACACAGGGAGATCCTGCGACCTGGACTTGGAGAGAGTATCAGGGAGAAAACAAAAAAAATAATAATGAATTGTAGCACTTTGGGCTTTTCAAACTTGGTACAATCATTAACTGATGAGATTAACTTGAAGACAAAGTCCAGACAATGACAGTATAGGTAAAGAAATGAGCACAGAGGAACATTTAGCCAGCAAAAGGAGAAAGGAATTTGCTCTGGAGAAAGACCCCGTTGGCCACGAAGCTTCAACCTGCTCTGGTGCATGCCCTCAGACAGCTACTTCTGGGAATCTGCTGAGAAACTGAGCACAGCACTGGGAGGTTACAGAGGCCATAGGTCAGGTTCCTTTGCCAGCCACTGGAACAAGAACATTTCACATTTTGCTTTTAGAGTAAGCAAAAGGTCCTGGACAAGGAGCCTGAAGAGCCTTTGAACTGCCATACTAGTACAGATAAATGACCCATTTGGTCTGCTATCCTGGGAAATCTATCCTGAATGCACAACTCTGTGTTAAGGGAATTTGATCTCATTAATCCTGGATTAACTTCTCTTTTTTTTCTCCCCAGAGCTGCAGAAAGTTCTGACCTTGGTGTGCTGATGGAGTGGAAAGCATCACCCCTGTTGACTCTCAATCACCAGTGGGATCCTGGAGACCCCTGGTCTCTCTTCCCACAGTAAACCTCTCTTTTTCCTTCCCTTTCCCTGACCCAACGGTGACCTATCTTATTGGATTAACTGCAATGGACCGTGGCTAATCAGTTTGCACACTACATTGTCAAGAGAGGAATGTGCAAGTCATAAGGAAAGAACAGTATTGATGAGCTGATAATCTACACAAAAACAGGAAGGAAGGATAGATTCATCTGTAAAAATACAATATATTTTGAGGTGAACTCAGTAAAAATTTCCGTTTAGGTTTACTTTCTCATCTTTTATGGTTTCACCGGTAAAAGTCTACTTCTTTTGCAGAGACATCTGCAAAAATATTTGGATTCAATGACCATTTTTCCATGACTATTGAAAGAAGGTGGAGTAATGGATAAAAATCTGGTAGGAAATATGCATTTATATGGAACATAATAGAGAGAGCTGGATAATAACTGATTGGTCACCTAAATAACTGGCCAGGAAAAATAGAAAGCGGGGAGGGGGGGATCTATTTCAGGTTGGCCTAAACATATTTTCAGTTATTCCCACCAAAATGGAAAAAAAAAATCTGAAAAACTTGAGAATTTCAGTTCAGAATAGAAGCCTGGAGCTTACTTTTAAGCTGCAGCTGCTGAGCAGAGCTGCTGCACTGCCAGTTCTTTGGCTTCTTGCCTAATGGTCACAAGAAAGAATTTATATCAAAACCCATTGCTAATACATAAGTCATATTTTAAACATTTGATCAGCAATTAGGCTTTGACTTCTCAAGAACTGACAAGTAATTCACACTCTGTCCCAACAAACTTGGTGTCACTGAAAACATTCTAGGCTAACAATACTAACAATGTTACCAGCACAGTTTCTGTCATGCCAAGAATTCTATTAAAAAGAAACCCATACATAACTGGGAACAAGAAACACACGTAGGTTATTTAGACACACACAACTGTTTGGGGGAGGTTTGTTTTGTTTAGTGATGTCTTTAATTGTAAATCCAGAGGAGATCAATGCAAGTATCAAAATCATCATAATGAAATATTTAACTTCCTAGTTGGTTCAAGCAACAGTCATGACAAGATGCTGCCACATCCAATCCCTGTGAAGAAACCAAATGGTAAACAGTCACTACATTGCTTGTCAGGCTGCAGACTTCTCCTCTGAAACCAAATATCCGTAGAGACAAGGGAGAATGAATCGACTGTTATGATCATTTATATAAAATAACTGAATATTAAAATGAGAGATGATTGTGCTTTACTATTTGCAGTCACTTGTCCTTCTACTGAGCATCCCATTTGAAGGTCAAAACCTTATTAGAAGCATTACTAAGCGAAAGCTCAGAGCACTCTAACATAAAAGACATCATAACATCATCCACTTCTCAAGTCAGAAAGCTCAAAGCAGACAGACTAGCTCTAAAATTAATTTGTTTGAACTTATGTGGCACATGGGCTACTTCTAAGGTCTCCAACAAAAGATCAGTACATTGTGTGGTTTTGGATTATTTTGGCCCAATTAATTTCTTCCAGGGTCTTAAAAATAGCAACACAGTGCGCAGTTTGGAGCTGGAAAATGAAACCATATGCCATTAATATTGAATGACCTGTTCTTCCTGGAGTTTTACTTGCCCCTCCCTAGTCCTGTCATGGGCTGAGCCTGGGACAAGGGAATGCTGATATCCTGCCTATTCCCTCCCACTCCCATTTCTTCATCCACTCATGCTCACCTGCCTTGTACTGCAAACGATTGACCAGACTGGTCTAGAAAAATTAGACCACAGGACTGAAAATGGCCATGCAACAAAATGACAGTTTGCTTTTGTACCTGGTACTAGAAAATCAAAAATGTAGCAAGTAGAGTGTTAAGGAAGTAAGTACTTTTAGTAATGTGAATTACTGAATAAAGCTGCATTTATGAAAAATAATGCTTCTAATCACCTCCTACTAAAAAGAGGCAGAGAGCATAATTTTTTTAATTTCCAGGATCCACTTAAGTATAGAGCACAAAATCTTCTCAGTTAAAGGATAACTTCAAAGTTCTTTCCTGTGTAACAGGAGTAAGAAGTATTTTTCACGCAGAGTGAAAAATACCTTTCTCATGCACACCTCTATGTCTGTTCTCCTTTTGCACTCCACAAGATTAAAAAGCTCTGTCCAAGTTCATTGTGCATGTTATATGACAGGTGTTTGCAGGGAAAGCCAAAATGACCTCATATGTGCCAGTCCTTCCAATGAGCACTTACATCACGTCAGCTTCAGGTGATGTTGAGTTTTATATTCTGCCAAGGCACAGATGGACAGAGCACACCTGCAGTCTTTAATGGGTATGCTTCTTGGATATCTTAGCGCAGCTTTGGTTCACTCATGTCTGGTGCTTATGTCTAAGATAACCTAAGGGTCTTAAGAAAGTGCCTATTAAACCATCTCTTCAGGTAGCAGTGGATGAGTGCCATTTTACATTAGATTGTGGGATATTATATTGCAAAGATTTACAAATTCACTCCAGACTTGTGTTATATTATACTGCAGTAGTCCTTAGAGTCATGCTGCATGACCTACCTGAAAGGCCAAGGTAAAATTTGATATTCAGAATCTGAATTAGTTAACTTTCCACATTTTTACACATTAATGGCAAGTTTGAAAAGGCCAAGGCAAGGTAGGACTTTAGGAAATAACTTTAAAATAGTCTTCTGGTTATTGTGTTTCATTTGTGTAAGATGACTAGGCCTGAAACTAGATTTTTACCTGGTCTTCACATCAATGTTTTTATCTGATCATCTTCCAATCATTTCCTAAGTGTTATGTACATACTTGCACAGACTTTGTTTCAACACAAGTTCTTCCATCTTTGTGAGACCTCTTCTCTTTTATTGATGTTCCAGTCCAAATCAATGTCCCAGGAAGAGATCCAACTCACATTCTCTTTGTCCCCATTACTCTCCCGACAGAAGTTGTATAACATTAAGTCTTCAAATGTTCAGTATTTGCACTGAGTGCTTTTGAATGGATACTGTGATATATAGCTCCCTGCACAGCACATCACATTCATTTTGTCAGCAGTTACTTCTGAAGCCAAGCAAAGAGCTGACTGCAGTATCTAAGCTCCATTTCATAGAAGCTTTATGTCCCTTTGTATTCTTTGGTTTGAATGAAGTCTACTTCTGGAGCAGCCTGGCACGTCTTTGGGCATCCCCGGGATAAGTCTTTAAGTTCTGTATTCTAACGATGCAGCCTACTTTTCTCTCCAGGACTCAACACCACAGTATCAGAGAGAAATATTTTCTTTGATGATTTACTTGTAGGAAATTCCCAGTCAGTAAGACATAAAACAACAAAACAATCCAACGCAAGTACAACTACATTCATATTTAGCCAAATAACCTCTAGACTTGGCATGACTCAATGATCCCCTGGTACAGCAAAAAGGAAGTCAATAAATAAGGGCCATTAAGAGGATCAATAACAGCATCCAGGGAAGAGAATGGTGTTAGTCACCACTTTGATGTTGAAATGTTCTTATACTTTTCTCCAAAGCTTCTAAGAAACACCTGTTTTGCTGGTACTGAAGACCATGCAGAAGCCATCCGCATTCTGAAATATTTTACAATAAGAAGCCTGAAATAACTCTCTTCTCATCACCTTTCATTCACCCGAAAATCCATAGGACAGAAGCATTTGTGTGTTTCATCACATCCATCAGCTGTATATTGCTGTGGTCATGGAAGCCTGCCCTTGCTTCTAGTCTGTCAGTATGCTCAGTTTATCCCACATGGGGTCACTTGAGCTCATTTCTTGGTTTTCATCACCTTTCCTTACTTGATGAAACTAAAGCAAAGTGACAGGTACATAGATACTAAACAGCACGACTGAGCTGCACCTTCAAAGAACTCAGACATTCTGACAATGCTCTTTTAATTTAGTCAGCTTCTCTGAAGATGCAGCCACCTGAGAACAAACCTTTGAATTTCACCATGTATGTTCTTAGAGGAGGCATAGCCTTTGCTTTTATATAGCCCTAAGCAGGAACCCACACTAAATGACGCTGCAAGATATAAGGTTTGTGACTCACAGCTTTTCTACAGCATCCACAAGACCTCACAGTTTGGTGACCCCAGATGGGCATGGTACTGGGCTTGGAAAGCAGATCTGGTTTTTGGACCTGGGACAACATGCTCTGGCCCAGAGGTCAGGTGCAATACCAGGTGGCAATACCATGCCTGATTCTGAATTATGGTGTTCACCCACATCAGGCCATGTAACGTTCAGAGGTTGGAATTAAAATCCTTGCTACTTTTCATACTTTCCATATAGAAAGCTTTCAGAAGATTTTTTGGCCAAAATTTCAAAAAATTACTTCTATAATGGTACCAGCTACTTGAGGCAAGGAAGAAGCATGATCACTGTGGTTACACAGCTTCCTAAATTCCTGCAGACTGTGGCTGGGAGGAACTATGCAGGTGTTTATTTGTCTCCTCACCTGCAATTAGAAGCCATTTTTAGAAGTTTTCTATACAAAAGCAAATGAAGAACTAAATTAAAAAAAAAAAAAATCATCCCTCTTACCTGTGCTTCTATAAATCTGTTCTCCCCCAGGTGGAAGGTAAGCCATGGGAGAGTTTGGGACACCCTTGGAGATTTTATAAGGTGGGAAAGTGAAGAAGTGCCATTTCTTGAGTAGATCCAAACAAGACCAAATATTTTTTTGCTGTAAATTGAGCAGAGGTAGATTGAGGTAGCTGTAAATTGAGGTAGAGCCATTGATTTCAATCAGTAGCCAACAGGCATGAAGTAAAAGTTGGCACTGTCCAGTCCAGGATCCACCTGTCATTATCCCTGAGGCCTGCACTGAGCTGAAAACAGGAGAATGTCAGATAAGGAATGAGGGAGAAAAATATGACACAATTCTTTGCACTGTATCACACATACTTGTGCTGACTTCAGGGTCACTTAATGAAGCCTTGGCTGGGCAGGTCTCTGACCTCAGCAACGGCTCTCCTGCAATATTCAGCACAATGCAGAGCCCATTACACCACAGGCTCTTGCATATGTGTACAATGGTTCTAAGTTGAATAGACCCCCAACAGACAGTAAAATTCCCTTGATAATTAAAGTGTATATGATATTCCACAGCCCACAACTTTACAGTCCTACACTGCCCATCCTGCCAGCCAAAAGCTTAGTTCCTAGCCCTTGCTTATGAGTCCCATGACTCTGAATTTTCCAGCATACTGCTCACATCAATTTTACAAGATCTTTGCATAGGTCTGAAAGCGCCTGCGTTGAATCATATTAATAGGACCAACAGCACACGCAGCTCAAGTTTTTTTTTTTTCAATTTCAGAAGTGTTTTTCTGTGTCTGTTTGCCCTCTTACCACTTCATTTCCTAATTTGCTGCAATTAAATTAATGAGTGAGATTTCCAGATTCCCAACTCTGCGATTTTAACTGCAGGACTTGGCTACACTGACTTTACCAGCTTGTTCTATTGTCTGGTCATGAAGGTCTGCTTATCTGCTCATGAATCCAGTCTGAAACCCTGATCCTTTGCTCCTTACCACTTTCACTTACATGAGCTATAAAATCACAAATGGAAATGAAAAAGAATTTTTTAAAAGCGCTGTTTTGAGACCTTTGAATTAGCTGAGATATATCTTACAAGCAGCAAATACTTTTTGCAGGAAAACCTAGAAACTTGTACAGACAATTGGCAGTCTCCTGTCAACTAGCCAGGCACTGGTGAAGTGTGTACAAAGAATACCCATCTGAGCTGAATTTCTTTTACTAGTAAGCTTTGTTTTTACTAAAGAAGAAAAAGGGAACCTGAGAAAGAGTTAAGAATTTCCTCTTGTCTCATTACTGCTGACCTTCCGTTAGTCACTGAAAATGAAATGGCTTGTAATGGGATCTTGTGGTTTCCATGGCTCTAGAAAAGCCATTTTTACGAGGTTGCTGCTTGATGACTCTGATGAGTCACACCTCATGAAAAAAGCAGAGTTGAGAGCAGCCAGTTCCAGCAGTCAGGGAGACATGAATGGTCCCTGGAGGCCCATCTCAGGGAGGAGCACTGTCAAAGACTGGGGAACAGGTCTACCCTGGTCTCAGAGGGCCAGCCCAGAGCTGCAGGAGATGCTGCCAATACATGTGCACTCTGTGTTGGGGAGCGCAAGTGGAGCCACGTTCACAGAAATGCTGAGGAGGAACAGAGAGGGAGCTTCTCAGCACACACTTAGACTTTTTGCAAGCTGTATCAGACAGCACAGCAGCCACAGTACGTTTTTCTCTCTCTTACTATGATTTGTTATGGCACCCACAGTAAATTGTAGACTCATAGAATCATTTAAGGTAGAAAAGACATCTAAGATCATCAAGTCCAACCACTAACCCAACACTGCCAAGTCCATGTCTAAACCATGTCCCTAAGCACCACATCCACATTTCTTTTAAATACCTCTAGGGATGGTGACTCAACCACTTCCCTGAGCAGCCTGTTCCAATGCCTAACCCTTCACCAGCTTCATTGCCCAAACCTGGACACACTCCACTGCCTCATAAACAGAAAAAATAAAACACTCAGAAGAAAATGAAAAGGGTAAAAAACAACTCCCCCTGTTTCTACCACCACAACCAAAATAATTTCAGAACCATCATGATACCTTATCAGTTTTGGATAAGCTACGTACAAGCTATTTTGAATGGATTGCACACATCAACTGATGTGATAACGTTCACTTGCAGTTGCTCTGTGTTGAGTGTACCTACCTGGAATATCTATTAAAAAGATGGAATTTCTTTTTAGGATGAACTTAATACAGTAACACTCCAAGAATATATGTGAGAGGGGCCTTGAGCTATTTAATATTATGGAAAATTTTAAATACTTTTATAGAAGTCAGACACTTGAATTCATACAATTTCTGCTGATGACTGGAGCAGAAAAGATATTCCTCCAGCTTCAAGAATGGTAATAAGGAAAATCTGAGGAACTACAGACTGGTCAACTTCACCTTAGTCCCTAGGAAGCTGATGGAGGCAACTGTCCTGAAAGACATTTCCAAACACATAAAGGATAAGAATGTGATTGGGAACAGTCATCATGGATTTACAAAGGAAAAATCTTTTAAAATCAACCCAGCAGCCTTCTACAATGTCATACACTTCCTTTGTATGTCTGAATTTAGTCTGGCACTCCTTGCTCATGCAAACAGGCTTTCTGCCACTTTTGCTTGATTTTCTACACTTTGAGATGGTCCTTTCCTGAGCACCCATCACTCCAGGACTCCTTTTCTCTCTGTGGCCATATTCTTTAGGATTTTTCCAAGCAGATCTCTGAAGGGATTGTAATGAATGAGTGTTTTGAGATCACTTTAACAATCACTGGCAAAGGTACCAGTAAAAACAGGTTTAATATAAAAGCAACAACACAACAAAGTTTGTTGGCAAGGCTCACTCTGCTACTTAGTAAATGGCTAAGGCACACTGAGGAAAAGCAACTAACAAAAATCCAGAATCAATCAATCCAAACCAAAACAAAACCATAACTATCTGTGTGTGTGGTTGTGTCTAATACAGTCTAAAGGCCTGGTATCACTTAACAGCATTGAAACTTTGTAGTACTTAAACTTAGCAACGTTTAACTTAACTTATAATTTAACTTAACACTTTAGCAATGAATTCACATAGGAGGCACCGTGTAACAACAGTAACTTATTTACAGGACTAACTTACATATCTGAAGTACTTAAGAATCTTGGAGAGCAGTATTTCTTCCATATTTGATGCAGCATATGCACACTTGCATGCACACATAAGGAGTCTGTACAATGTACCTGTAAAAAATTCTCCACAAAGGTAGTAAAATACTCACTTCATAAGAAGCCTTTGCATCTTCTCAATGGGCAATGAGTCGAGGGTCAAGGAGTGGGCTCCAGGATCTGTCCTTGTTCAGCAATCCTCTGAGTGCAGTAAATGTGAGAGGCCCCACTCAGAAGAAGGTTGTTGGTCACAGCCCTTTGCAGTCCAGGAGAGCTCAAAGGGTCTCCTTTTGGATCACTGTTTATAGGACCACAAGAAAGAGTGATTTAGTCATAACAATGTATTTCATCCTGGCTGCACTTTGGGTCAGAAACCTTTTTTGAAAATGTGAGAACAAGAATGTTATGCCATTCAGGCAAAAAAAGAAAAAAGTTTCAAGGCTGTTCATAAAATGAAAAAGCAGGGACTGGTTAGACAGCACGAGGTCTAGAAGCAGAAAGTGTTTCTGATAAGCACAAGAGAAGCTGAGCCCACGTGCTCTTCGTCAAGGCTGAGGCCTAATGAGCATATCTTAGATCGCAGTGCAGCCTGAAAAAGTGGGTGGAAAGGGAGGATGCACCATCACACAGGTGTAGTTCACTATCCTGAAATCCAGGGTTGTGATCCTGCTTTTTGGCCTGCTCCATTCTCTTAGGGTCTTGCAACTCCACAGCTCCATGGTCACTGCAGCCAAAGCTGCCTCCAGACCTCATGTCTCCAGACCTCAGTTCTTCCTGGTTCACAGAATCAAGTTCAGCAAAGAACCTTTTCTTGTTCACTCCTTCATCACTTGTTTGTACAGCATCATATGTTTGCTAAATATTATTCTGCATCGATGGATATCTTCCTGTGAACATTGTTTTGAGTTTGCAGCACTGACAGTGAAAGCTGTTCTCAGTAGGCATGAATGCCAGGAAGCCACATGCTGCTTCACTTTGTTTCCTGACTGTACCAGCAAAACTCTTAAAAATGAGACTTTTGGCACAAATAACTACAATCACACTGACAGGATATTTTATCATCACTGTTTAAAATGTGATGTTCAGTGAAAACTCTGCTGGATGTATCTTTATAATTATTCACACAAAAAAATCAAATGAAAGAGAAGTGTTAAGGTCCCAATTCAGAAAGGCACCGAATATTGCCTTTAAGCTCTTTTTTATACCAGCCTGAGTTTGGCAAAATATTAAAGTTAGCATGCTCAAGCCCTCTGTCTAATGTAAAGTTAATTCTCATAGAAGTTACGATGAATGTTTTACAATTCTCCTTCATCGCTACAGTAAGAGACTAAACATTCTTTAAAACATCCCTTCTGCAACACTTCCAACAGAAAGCAATAATTTTGGCTGCCCAAACTGAAATACCTAAGAGAGCCTTTGTTTCTAAGGATGAGTGCTCAAAACTCTTTGAACACAAGACAGTTTTTAAAGGCATCTGAACTGGAGTTCCAAAAAGAGAAAGGCAAGGAAAAGAACTAAATAGCTTTGAAAAGCGGTTTGTAACTTCAGTGTTGCCTGATTTTTAATGGTTAAAAACTGGAATCTTAATGTTATACTAACACATTTTTACATTTTCAGTAGAAACAGATGGAATAATGTTGCTCATGCTATGCCAAAACTATGTTGTTACATAGTCTTTATTAAAATTGCTCCAAGGCTAAAAAAACTGTATGCACAAAGGTAAGGGGTGGGGAAAGTTGGCAACTGCCTTGGATGTTCAGGCTTGAGTCCTTTAACTCTCAGCCAGCTCTGTGCATCACAGAGATATCCCCAAGACCCTCATGAAGGGTGAAGTGGAAGGGAAGCTGGGTGCAGTGCTGGGCACTGGGTGAACTGTGTCCGTGGAACCCTTGTCCTGCCACAGGCAGTGGAGACACAAATGAAAAAGAGCAAGAAGAGAAGGGGTAACATGTACAAAATTATAAAAACCAAGCCTCACAAATTAACGCAGTAGAGAGAAGTACAAGAAGAATGAGATGTAAAGGACATAACTGAGTTGAGAATTATCATCAGCTTATCTTTAAATCCAGGGAAAAAAATCCAAACTTTCCTTCCATATCTTGCTCAGAAATTAATCCCAGTTATTACAAATGGGATGTGGAGCAGATAGGCATCTGTGTGTGTGCATACATACATAAATGTGTCTTGAATATTGCTTCTATGGTGTGATCCAAAGCCACTGAATTAGATGGAACCATTCCCATTTGGCTTCAGTGGGTTTTGGACCAGGTCCCCAGATTCTGTGATTCAGCTTTAAAAAAAAAGGGACAATAAAATGTCAGATAAATTCTCATTCTGAAGAATCTGAGCTGATCTACTGGGGGAAGATGGGGCAGGGAAGAGGGGGGAAAAAATCCCAGAAAAATCTCAGGCCAAAAAACCAAAACAATACACCCCCCCCAACTTTTAATCTTCCAACCATGTAAATGCCTTCAATTAACTAACACTGATTTCCCTTTGCTTATATTGAGAACTTTTATGTCCCAAAAGGAAACAGTAAAAACATTTCCATGATAACCATAAAGATCACTGGAAAGAAAATAAAGCTTTCTGTTTCATTACTTTTTCTGTGTGGTAATCAATTACAGAGGAAAAACAGTACAGGTTCAATTAAGAAACTAAATAAAAAGGAATTAAAAGCCACAGGGGATCATTATTTTACTTATGTTCAGGTAGGGTCCAACTCCAGGCCTCATTGACTTGTTTGTAACTGTATAATGGGGTTTAATTTCTGTGAACGAGTCTGTCAGCATTAGCTGATCGTAATTAGGAAAATGGGGTTAGAGAAAACAGAGGTACTGAAAATAACTTTTCCCAAGTGTAACCTTCCCTTCTCTCTGCTTCTTTCCAAATGGGATTATCCTGAGCTCTCAGCACACAGCAAAGTAAAAATTCACCACTCAGCAAAACAAAGGTTTTTTCTTTGAAACATAAGATACAGCTCAGGAGAACATTGAATGCTCTGTCCCAAATCAGCAAGCACCTGAGCACATGGTCACCTTTAAGCACTTGCTTAGATCTTCCCCTGCCTTCAGGTTTAGCATCTGCTTAAAAAAGCTCTCCGTGTCTTGCAGAATTGCAAGTTCATACTAAGTGGTGAGAGAATCATTTAAAAAGGAAATATGAATTTTTTTTAGAACTTGAAAAAAATAGCTGTGGGTTTGGTTTTGGATTTCCTATTTTGAAGTCTGGGTTCTTATTTTAGGCAAATAACTCATGACTTCATTATAGACAGTCAGCTTCACATGGGCTAAAACAAAGCTCCTGGAGACATACACTATTAAATTTGTGCAGATAGCTGAATGGAAAATTTCAGAGGAACTGGCACATACAGGATGCTTTACCAATGGAAAGCAGTTTTGTGGGGAACTTAGATTACATATACACATATGCCAGTGCACAGACACACAAATTATCACAGGAAAATTAGACATTTTACTAAGGCAATAGCAAAAATTTTAGAGACTCAAATGAAGCCATCATTTCAGCCACAACCTTTACATACACTGCCTGGGACTCATCACCTCTAACTCCTGAAGACTCATAGTCACTTGTCCCAGGCTACGGCAGCCACATAAGTGGGTGACTGAGGGTGGCACCTAGAGGGGCAAGTGGACTATGTTTCTGGCACTGCATGACATAGCCAAGGGACCAAAATGCCTTTAAATCTCTTCAGTCTGGTCTTGAACCTGCAATACACCTGCTCAGCTTCATCAGGGACCTGTGGTATCTCTTTCAACCGTGGTTCACTATGCCCCTCTGCAGCAGGGACCCTCAGGGCTCAGCACGCCTGCAGCCAGCCTTCCTTCCCACTCTCTCTGGCCAACAGTTAAAGAAGAGCCGAAGGCAAGAAAGCACCACCACCCCTGGTATGGCAGCTGATGCTCCACCAAGCAGTCAACCTGGCCATAGAGAGAAAAAGAGAGATTGTACCATTGTGTGCCATGAGCAATCAGTATAATCATACATCTCACCAAGAGCTGCACCTCCAAAAGGCACAATTTGAGAAAAATATTACTCTCAGAAATCTGTTTGCAAAAAGATAGCTTGGTATTGCTCATAAATTAAGCCACTCCATTTCACTGCCAAAATATTCAACAAATTTCTTTTTTGGGTAGCTCATTTTTCAATCCTTCAGGCTACGTTTAACCAAGTAATCTCCCTATAAATCCTGGCTCCTGCTGCCATTCACAATGCAGTGGGTCTTGTTTAGAAATTCTTAGAATCAGTGCATTCCTGCTGCATGACAATCCTTCAACTTCTTCCCTTTCGAAAGGAACAAAATGGAAATCAGTCCTTCTCCAAGTTTATCAGAAGGGCAGCCAAACACTGATGTTATACAGTAAGATCTTGAACTGGGAACTAGGCAGCTATTTTAATCAGTGGGCTTATTTCACGTCTGTCAAGGACAGTATATTTAGAACTGGACAAGCTGTTTCTTCACTGCACCCCTGATCTAAAAAAATGACCCAAGCACAGCAATTCTCAGATGGACTCTTACACACTTTGGCAAACCCTTGTGAAATAGTTTAGATAACACACCAGCTATCAACAGGGCTAGGATTTAAAAACAGTAAATAAATGTCTATGACACATAGAGCTGGAGCCATCACTGCTGTTTAATCAATCATGGCTATTTAATCATAACTTCTAGGCACTATCAGATTTGAGTGAATCATCTTGCTATTCATCCTCTTCACCAAGACAGATCACGGGTATGTAGTCATGGGAGTCACCCTTCGCTGCCAGATCCTCTCTATGGAAGTGCAACACAGAGTGTCACCTACATTTTAGTGGCATATTTTACTGCAGCTGCTAACTGCAGTCTCAAGATGAAGAGCTGGGGTGCTAAATGCTTCCTCCAACACCCATCCAACCTGAAGTTGTTTTAAAAATAGTACTTCACTGGCAAGAGGTTTAATGTAAGCTAGCAAAATACCATTTCCTCCATTAATGCCTGTGGAGTTATAACATTCTTGCCATAATCTGCCTGCAGATGTACCATAGGTATTGAGAAAGAGCTCAGAGACTCAAAAGAATCAGGAAATGACCACTTTCTGGGGTACAGAGTCAGCTTGTTTTGTACAAACCGTCTGGCTTACTAAGACAGTCTTGTCTTAGACTTGCCAGCCAAGCGATATGAGCTACTGATGTACGTCTGGAAAATATTTATGATAAAAATTATGGTTGCAAAAAGAATAGCAAGTAAGTAGCTGATCCAGCTGGCATGCAAATTGCGCATAATGTTTATCAGCACAAATATGTTCATCAGCACTACCACCTAGTCCTTCTGGAGAACAGCAGGTACTGAAGGATCTTCATGACCATTAAGCAGTTGGGCTTCCTGTAGCTCTGATAATAAATTTTTTCCTGTCTTAAGTAAAACAGGAGAAGGCGTTTAACCATCTATCATACTGTCTGACAGAGTAGCATCAGGGTTTTTTCCATCTCAGAGTGCGTCAGGGCAAGTGAGGCACTTAAAGGCCTTGGACTTCAACTGATATTTCATCAAGACAGTGCAACACCTTGGGAGTTCATCAAGCCCCTGGTGCTGAGTAGTACAATGCTCATCAAAATTACCATCATCAGAAAACAGAGCAACTGGGCATCATTTTAAAGTACATCCCATCTCTGACATCCCACCTCTGCCCAAGAAAGCTCTACACACTGCAGCAGCAAGCTGCACTGCAAAAGGGACTTCCCCAGAGCAAGGCAATGCCAGCCTGGGTCGAGTGAGCACTATGCAAGTGCAAAAGGCTGGAGGGAATTGGAGGGGTCAGAAAGGCCCCAAGACAGGGAGATTTTGCAAGAACATGGCATGAAAACTGCTGAAACTGCTCTTCTGCACACAGAGGAGAAGGGAGGCCCACTTCTGGGAGGTGTGCAGAGGGCAAGGCTGGGGTTAAAAACAAGGCAGTGCCACCAGGAACTGCTAGCCCCACATGTCCTGCAGCTCTGTCTGTGCCACCAGGGCACCCTTGCACAATGTGGATCTCCCTAGAGATTCCTTCCTCGGGCAAGTCCTCTGCTGCCCATGAGCACTGCTTAGCTCCCACTGCTCCTGGGTCTCTCCCATCTACACAGCCACCTGTTTTCACAAAACTCACAGAATTGAGTACTTTTGTCTTGAGAGTGGTCAGAAGGCAGACTGACACACCATAACCAGGTAAACTTCTTTTCCATGGGCAACCAGGCTAATAAAAGACCCACAGTCTTCCAGGTCTTTTGAACAAAATAATTAATCTAGGAATTGCGGTATTAGGGCACACCTTAATGTTGCTGAGGGAGGAGATAGCAGCTCCCAGTTACCTTCCAAATTACTGTGGAAAGGTTGAAGGCAACATTTAGAGAGATCTAAATCAATCAGGATCTGCTTCAGCATCTGTCCCGTCTGAAATGTCCTGACACTCACTCTGTCAGCAAAGACCAGCAGAGCATTCATGCTCCCTCATTAGCCCAGCAGACTCCAGTCACACTAGTTTTTCACTGTAGGTCTTTCCAACCCTTTGACAGTCCTACATTAGACTCTTAAAAGGCCCAGATAAGTATGAGTCATATCACCAAAAAGTATGATTTGGCTCGAAATCCATAAATTCTGTGCTCAGTTCCTTGATAGACAAGGTCTGCTAGTGTGACCCAGTTCCTTGTATTCCCCTCTCTTCCCACAAAAAAACAGAAAGAAAACCACTCTTTGCACCTCATTTCATATAAATGTTATGTTTTTGTCTCAGAACAGCTTGGTCAGCTTTAGGATCCAAGACCAACTTTGTGCCCACCCTGCTCAGGGTTTCTAGAAATGACTTTGTTCTAGTGTGGGTCACCCAGACTGCTGAATAACTGGAAACTTCAGTGTTTATTAGTTTTCATTTTCAGTGCTGAGTGATTTTTAAAAGAATAATTGTTTCCAGATGTCATGCATATTTTACTCTAAAGGAATACTGTTAAGGTTACAAAGCTGGAAAGATTGTTTTTCCTTATCCAAGTGGCTCTCTCAAGAGGATTCAGGAACACTGTGTCTCCCACATGGACCCTGCAAATGCAGGTAAGAGTGAGACCCAAGGCCTCTGAAAAATGCACTTGGTTGTATGACACCCTTCATAAAGCTGAAATGTTGAGTGTGCATCTGTGATACAATTTTTGGGCTGCTCTGTAGGGAGAGCATTGTATGGGGGTGTTACAGCAAGGGCCAGTCAAAACCAGCCAACTCTAGAAGACTTAGATCTCCACTTTTAAAGGAGTATCCTCACACTTGATGGAAACACACTTCTGATGATCCCAAATCCTCTTTGACTTCAAAGTGCAAAGACTGGAAAAGATGGAAGCACTTGAAGAAGATGCACAAGTTAAAAATAAGACTCTGCCACTATAAACTTTCTTTGTTTTGACTAGTTTTAAATGCATTTCTTTAGACAGATGATTTCTGGATTTTTACTCTTAAAAGATGTGCACACATATGAGTAAGTATAGAATTTACTTAGTATCAGTCAAATATAAGGTCAGAGCACAAAAGAAATACCACGTTGTACCTTACGGGAATTAGCATTTACATTATCCAGACTTTGAGAGGATGCTCTAAATTACTCCTGAGCAGTTTCAAAGTTTGGGCGCTGTGGTTTCAAGAGCTCTGCTCTGTCACACTAGGTATTACCTAATAAGGGCTCCTGAATCTGTTAACCTAAATTTCCAGTTCCAGAAGACATTATTTCCATAAACCTAATTGCTTGTTGAAAGGCAGATGTGTTCTACACATCTGACACAACACCAGTGTGAGCAAGATTTCATGCTAGGACCATGGAAAGATGGAAAGAGAGCACCTTCTCCAGCACACAATGAAAGAACATATTTTGGACACAGGTAGACCAGCTAAAACACTCACACCAACATGGAAAGGACTGATGAAGACAGAATAGTTGGATTTCATTGTCTATGAAGTCCTGTGCGTTTGCTTATTTGCAAAGAAACCTTGTATGACACCCAACTAGACTTGTAAATTTCTGAAAAATACTGGGCAGCTGCAAGTCAAATGTGGCTGCTTTGGGGAAAAAAAATCAGTATGTAAGTTGGTAACAGAAAGCTTTAGTAAGACTTAAATGTACCACTTGAACCTTTCTGCAATTGAATGATTCATTTTCTAATTTTGAAAACATTTTTTCAATTCTGTGGAATGCAGTAAATGCATCATTTGATTAGCAAGATCTATGAATTTTTCTGGGTTTCTTTTACATCATGTATCAAGAAAAAATTCAACACTGAAAATTAAACCCCCACAAAATGAAAAATTAAGCTCTCCCTTTGCTTTACAACTAAGAGTAGGTGGTGTTGAAAACTGTCCTAATAACACAGGACAAGACTGACAGCACTAAAAAAGGGTTTAGAAAAAAATAGAGCCAGAAATAAACTGTCCTCTGCATCAGAGCATTCCATAATAGGTAGGAAAATATGTTCCTTTTCCTACAGAAATAGATTATACAGAACACCATAATTTTGTGTACAACACCTACTTCCAAACAGCCCAAAAAGCTGTAAAATCTAAAATAAGAAAATGACCAAACTTATGTCCATGTTCAGAAAAACTCCAAGTTTCATTCCAATGCTATAGCACATGACCAGTTAGTAAGTACATGCTAAAATATACTGATGGAGGCAAACAAACATGGGTTTAACTTAAAGGCTTACCTGGGTAAGCCACAAGGACATCCAGGAGAGTTTAAGTCTTTGTTTAAGACATACCTTGAATATGGACAATTAATTTTGAGTTGAAGGCATGCAAAGCTGAAGCACAAGAAAACTTGTAATACTGGTGGGAACAGGCTGTAGTCTCCAAATCTGCACCCCAAATACACACTAAGCAGTAAACAACTAAAGTATTAATACAGTTTGAGAGATGATATGCTAAGTGTTCAACCAATTGATTGTATCAAGGAATTTCTGAAGACTGTGGTAGGGCCACCTATTAGCACAAGCTGCATGGTATGTTCCTTCACATTGTCCTACTTTCAGTTGTTTATAACTTTGTCAAATACAGACTTTTTTTGCTAAATGTCTGATGCAATTAAATATTGCTTTGAAATCAAGTAAGATCTCTCTATCATTACCAAGACAAGCTTCTGAAATGTACTCTTTTGCCCAGGTTGAAGCTGTCCACAATTCTACCTGTTTTGTTGAGAAGTCCTATCGCTTCCAAAATACTAAAGCCTGGGAGTGGGATCTGGCACAGACTACCACAGCAAAGAATGCCCTTTTTGCCATGCCCACAAATATTGTCCCAAACCTGACCAGGCCATGCTGAAAAGTGATCACAGTTCATGCTGGGTCAAGAGATCCTTGTCTCAAGGTGCAGGGCTAAATCTTCTGACATCCAGCTGCATGGTACATTGCACAACTCTTCTCCATGTAAAGGGATTGAATTTACACAGGCCTTAAATTAAACTGATTATTGTCATTCTGATATTCCCATGTGCTCATGTGCCTCAAGTTCTTTAAATTATGTTACAATGTGGTATAAAGGTCATCAAACCATCCACAAAGCCTTCACATACAAGTATTTAATAATAAATATATTAAAAATCGCTGTGCCTTAATGTTCCTCCAAATACTTGTGATTGAACTAAAAGCAATATAAAATAAGTGTATGAAATAGCCTGCAAAAAGAAAACAAAAAAAGAGTTTTCTTTTTCTTAACAGCCAAAGGCCCCCACATTAAGACAGTCCATGGTGACCACAACTCCTGCTTGCTCTGCATTAGATATGCTTCCACAGGTCCCATAAGCACAAGCAGTGCCAGGAGAAGCTATGCTGTGGCTCAGTACCAGAAATACACAGTGCTTTTGCAAATTTTACATAATCCTAAGTACTTTTTTATTTGTAGCTGCACTAATAGGGGTTATTGCAGCACCTGGAAAAAGTATTGTGTAAAGACCCAATTCAAATTCACAGTAAGTCTCATTTTAAAAGTAAGTCTCCTCTTCAAAACAGAACTGAGTCTTGACAGTGCCCAAATCCTGCACCATGGCTAATTTTAAAAGGCAGAAATCCCATGAGATCTGATATTTTGCAAGATTTCCCATCCACATGCCTTCAGCTTGAGAAGCAATTCAGAACCACAGCTACAGGCATGCATCCAAGCTTCAAGATACAACGTGGACTAATCTCTATTTTAATCCCCCCTTCTCTTCTGCTGGGTATTACAAAATACAAGTTTCTGGTTTTGAAGCTTCTGACTTTATCACTCTAAGTCTGGAGCTGATACCTCTTGGTTCAGCTGAGAATGAAATACTTAACAGCCTTACCTGGCAATTTGCTTCCCTTGCTCTTCTGACTTGCATAAGGAAGGCAGCATTGCCCTGCCCAGCCCACATGGATCAGTAGTGCTGGCAGCTGGTGAAAAGCAGATATCACTGTCCTTGGGGCTGATGTCCCTCTGGGGTCTCCCTCTCCTCAGCTGTGACTTCCAGGATCCTCTTCTCACTGCGCTGGAACATGTCAGAAATGCTCTAAACCTGCATTTGCTAAAGTGGAAGCAGTGATTTGCACACTGCAAGACTGCCAGGTCAAACCACTGACATCATCAATATTTGGACACCTGTTAAAATGCACTATGATGAGTTCTGTATGCTGGCACTCCATATTCCATCTTGAGAATGATGGAAAGTCTCTAAGTATCCTTTGATACAGTATAATAGCAGCTTATTTATATTGAGTTAGTTTGCAATGGAGACTAGACCATTTTTTATAAGATGCAGGGCACAATGGGACTTCAAAAATCTCTTGTGGCTTCTAAGTTTTTCTGCAATACAGTAGATCAAGTTGTGGAGGAACAGAATAGTTCCAAGAATCCACATCAGTGATTCAGTGCCCCATGCTCTGAGCAAACAGGCCCCAGGGGATGGTGCATGCCAGTGGTCTGACATCTCCAGCCACGCAGTACCGACACAATGTTCATTTCCCTGAGGACCTGGCAAATGACATT
The DNA here is from genome assembly GCF_008360975.1 of Lichenostomus cassidix. NCBI lineage: Eukaryota > Metazoa > Chordata > Aves > Passeriformes > Meliphagidae > Lichenostomus > Lichenostomus cassidix. The sequence goes on along the minus strand of NC_139483.1, from coordinate 26,456,633 downwards.
TCCTGCAAGACTCTTTGGATTCCCCTCTGGACAAGGACAGGTTCTTCTAGCACAGAGATTTGAGCCCAAGAAAGCTTTTCCTGACATCATTCAACTGCCAAAACCAGTGACCCCTCCACAGTGCTCCTGCAGCCCTGCCTGGCTCAAGGCCATGGAGCAGGAGACTCATGGGCATCAACCTGCCCCTGATTCATCCCCTGAACAAAACCCACTACAGTGAAAGGTGGTGAGACCAACCAGGGCAGGGGTGGTAAGAAAATCTTTGACTCCTTAAGAGAGGGCTGTGCCATTAGAAACATGGAATATGGTATTTCAGTTGAAGGGGACCTACAATGTTCATCTAATCCAGTTGCCTAACCAAACAAGCTGTCTGCCATACAAAATATTAAGCAGAAACCTTATTTCTGGTATTTTCTCACTTCTAAGTCTCAGAACTTGCAACTAAACCTACTAAATCTGTAAATGTGCATATGTAGTTTATTAGATTATTTGCAATCTTTCTCGCTGCTGAAGGGTTAACATGGTGTCCTTATACCCTGATGTTTATAAATAATTAAGGACACAGCAGAACTCTTCACTAAAAACTACTGTAGTCTGTTCCACAACTGATTTCTAATGCTTTCCAGGACAGCTGCACAATTTAATAGAAAAAAAAAAGGCGCTGAACTATATTTCTCAACTCGCCAGCTGCCTGCCAGGACAGAGGGGTGCATGGTCCTGGCAGGGTGGGCACAGCCTCAGCACCAGCCTGCTTGGAGAAGCTAGCTCTGCTCGGTGCCAGTGCCTCAAGCAGGACCATTTCTCAGCCTATCCAAAAGGATACAAGGATTTATTTACTAGCCTGAACATTGGGAGGGGGTGGGTGCTGCAATGGGGAGGCTCCTGCACCAAAAGTTTGGAGTGGGCAAGGAAGACACAGCATGGCTTAGAGGGAAGTGCTGATTGTTTCGGCCAAGGTGGCCACCTCAGCCCCTCTCCATTACAGCTCTGCACCTTCCCCTCCCTGCAGGTCATAGCGAGGGGTGACAATGGGCACTGAGGGAATTAGTTGGCTGTGCTCAAAGAAGCAAGCTGGTGGGCAGCAGGTCCCAAAAACTGACTTTAAAAAAAACAAAAAAAACCCCTAGGAAAGCCAACAGTGAGACCCCCACGTCAAAAATGCCTTCCCCTCTAATGGTATAGCCACTGACACACTTTTTCTTCTCTTGCTTTGTCATTTACCTTGTAAACAATCCATCTGCATTCAAACCAAATACGCCAAGTAAATATGAAGATTATTAGGAAGCTTATTTTTTTCCCTAGACCAAATTAACAGCTGGAGGTTATTTTTATTTTTTTAATAGTGACAAGCTGTTACCAGGCATAACATAAAGCAGTTGGCTGCACACAGCCTCACAATGTTTTGCCAGGCTGATGCAGCAAAATCAAGGCACTTGTGCCTTACACCCAGCTGCAAATGCCAGAGAGGTTCCTGAACACCACTGATTTTATGGCAACTGTCACACCAGAAGAGCTGATCCTCCCAGACAGTGGAAGTACACAATTAGGTCACATTAAACACTGAGAACATTTCACAGCAGTTCCACATGCCAACTACAAGTGAATGACACTAGAAAACAGTTCCTAGTTGGCAAAAGCCATCCCAGCATCAGCGCATAATTTCTGCTAAAAATTTACAGATTAAGTCTGCGGGTGCAGAAGCATGAGCAATCACCCAAACAGAAGGAGTCATAACATTTTCCCACAAGGCAGAGAAGTGAGACAGAAAGACAGGTTTGTTCCCCCTGGGAAGCCACCACTACCTCCTGTTCACAGAAACAGAGGGGTTGGGTACCGTGTTCCTTCAGGAGGGTTTCATTTAGGGTCAGAAAAACAAGAAGAACCAGTGATGCTCATGGCAGAGGCTTCAGACTCAGGCTGGCTTTTTTTCCATGTACAGCACCAAGCACAGTGACTGGAGGTCTTACCCCTACCATAAGAGGAAAAGTGTTTGCATTGTCCTTATCGATGCACGCACATGCTACAATGTCCTTGGCCAGAAGCGGACTAGAAAGAAAAGCACAGCCCACTCTGCTTACAGAGAGCCTTTTGCATCCTGTCAGCATCACCTAACTGTTCCATTCAGTCCAGTCTTGCAAACCTGAAATGACAGGTACTTGTCATCTTGGCAATCAGCTCTATCACAGATAACAGACACTCTGTTGAACAGGATTTGGTACTCGCCACAAATTGCACTGAAAAGACTTCTATGCCACTGCCACACCAGTAATTATTTAAAACATTAATAAAAGGGCTCTGTACAGGACCTCAAAAAGAGGGCAACGCTGCATGGGGAGAAAACACACCATAACATGCAAACTTCAACACTGTGAGAAGTGTCAGTCTATGTCTTTTTACTCCATGTACCTTGAAGTTACTTGTGGAGTCTACTGATTACAAAAGCATGTTTAATTTTGCCTGTGATCAAACACATACCCGTGATGCAGCAGCAAGCAGTGCACCTCAGGGAAATGTCACACAGTTTCGGGGATGGTGAGTGGGCAGCACAGCTTTCTCAGCACATGAATTAACACCTCAATTCTTTAAAAGTTTCCATTTTTCCAATTTCTTCACCAGGCTTTTTCACTAGAAACACTAGCTGTCACGATCAGCAGTCCTGTTGCAGTATCTCCTCTGCATGCATCCTCACAGACCATCCCCATGGTTCACTCCCAAACACAAGAGCAAGGCTATTCTTCACACTTTTAGGTCAGCCCTTTAGCACAGGCCAAGAGTAGCATCTCATCCCAAAAGCAGTTGTCAGAAAGGCACAGGCAGATATGCATGCAGGAAGTTACCTCCTCAGGTATTGCTGCTGCTGCAGTGCCCATGACCAGGGTCTGAGAGCAAAGCTATGCACCAGGACACACTGAGAAGCAAGCTGAGCACTTAGAGGAAAAAACCAACCTCCACAGTATTTTGAATTGTGGAGCTTAATCTAGTTTCTAGCCCAGAACAAAGATGGTCAAGTGATGACACCCTCATAAATCAGATTTAGTGTGGTCTGCCACAGCACAAGATTACAACGTCACACTTTCACAGAATGGTTAAGACTGGAAAGGGACCACTGGAGCTCATCTAGTGCCTGGTCAAGCAAGGGTCTCCCAAGGCAGGCTATTGAGGATTGTGTCCACACAGCTTTTAAATATCTCCAGAGAGGGCAACTCCACAACCTCGCTAGGCAATCTGTTCCAGTGCTTGGTCACCCACACAGTGAAGCTCTTACTCCTGTTCAGGGAGAACTTCTTGTACATAATCTTCTGCCCACTGCCTTTTGTCTGGCGACACCAAGCAGAGCCTGGCTCCCTCCTCTTGGCATCCTCCCTTCACATATGGATACACATCGATGAGGTTCCCTCTAAGTCATCTCTTCTGCAGTCTAACCAGGCCCAGCATCCTCAGCCTTTCCTCATACTTGAGGCGCTCCAGTCCCTTAATCATCCTCGGTACCCTCCACTGGAGCCACTCCAGGGGTTCCATGTCTCTCGCACTGAGGATCCCAGAGCTAGCACAGCACTCCAGACGCGGTCTCCCCGGGCCGAGCAGATGAGATATCCCCTCGCTGAGCGGGAATCAGGGCGGCCTGTGCGGGAGGCGGGCGGAGCGGGGCCGCGCTGGCTGCGGCTGCTCCCTCTCGCGGCCGCCGGGCCCTCACACCGGCACTGCCCTCACACCGGCACTGCCCGGCCCTCACACCGGCACAGCCCGGCCCTCACACCGGCACTGCCCTCACACCGGCACTGCCCTCACACCGGCACTGCCCTCACACCGGCACTGCCCGGCCCTCACACCGGCACTGCCCTCACACCGGCACTGCCCTCACACCGGCACCGCCCTGCCCTCACACCGGCACCACCGGGCCCTCACGGCCGGCACTGCCCTCATGGCCGGCACAGCCCGGCCCTCACACCGGCACCGCCCTCACACCGGCACCGCCCTGCCCTCACACCGGCACTGCCCTCACGGCCGGCACCGCCCTGCCCTCACACCGGCAGCGCCGGGCCCTCGCAGCCGCCACAGCCCGGCCTCTGCACCTCCCGGGACACAGCCGTGCTCCGCCCGAGCCCCTGCCCCGGTTACAGCACATCGCGCCACAATGACAGCTCGCTTCGACAGCATCGAGCGTGATGGAAAACGAGAATCAAACCGAAACACACACACCCCACACTCCCAAGATGTAGGGTGGTTCTATTGGGAGCAAGAGCTCGTCAAAACGGGCCCAGCCTGATCTGGGGAAACTTGGGACAGAGGAGCTTGAATGTCTGATACCTGGGCAAAGCAACAAAAAGCCTTAACCAAAAATGATTCAATTAGTTTCTCTTTAGCATAACTTTCCCTTCCTAACTCCCCCTGCCCTTGCCACGGCCCCAGCCTGCCTGGGTTTTGTGGAGTAATTTGAGTGCTCCGTGTTTCTGACCAGATCTCATCTGCTGTGAGATGTGACAGAGCCCAGGGAGTGGAAAGCTCCAACCCACAGATACCCAAGAAAATCTAAGATTTCCTTGCTGCTCATGCAGTTTCCTCAGACTGTTTGTCAAAAGTTATTGGTGGCTATTTTTTAAATGAAAGGAGTAGTGAGAAAATAGCTTTGCGGCATATTGGGCTAGCAGATTGTTCAGACACTGTGCAGGGACAATAAAGCTTTTAGGATCCTTTGACTGACATATATAATGAATGTAGCTGTCAAACTTTCATGCAGCAATTTTATTTTGTATTGACAAGCTATTTCACTGGCCAGGGTTTCGCATAAAAGGAATAATTCACATTGTTGTGGTGCTGCTATTTGCATAGCCTAGAGGACAGTGGCATCACTACAATAGAAATATTAATATTCAAATTTCTTTTGAAATACATAATTCTGTATGCAATTTATACTACGTGCACATCTTCATACAGGGGAGAAAGGCATTATTCTGCAGAGAGAAGGGGGCCTGGAGCTGCGGGGGGTTGTTGTTCATTCACTGATTCATTATGTAGCCTTTGAAAAGGCACTTAGTCACTCTGCAGTTTAATGTTTCTCTCTGTGGAGCAGAGAACAAAGCCCCAACACAAACTGCGATCACTGTTATCAGTCAGAGTGGCAGAGGTCACAGAGCCAGCATGGGGTCAAGCGGCTGCTCTAAGCAGCCCTTGTGTGCACAAAGCCCAGGACAGCTGTGCTCTTCTGAAACAGCTTCTTTCTCCTACCAAAGCAGTGGCAGGGTCAGACTGGGCTACCTAAGACAGAAGTTGGTGCTTGCCCACTACCTTTCTTTGGTTACGAACTTGCCAAGAAATCACTAGTCTCAGAGAAAACTGGCAGAAAGCAACCAAGGGCAAAGCAAAACATAAAGGAGAGAATAAAATATCTTCATAAGCAAGGATGACTCTCACACTGTATTTGCTATGCAGTCAAGCCCACAAGTGGGTTGTGTATCTGAAGGTAGAAATAAAAAGACATGTCCTGTTCCCTGGGGAAAGGTAAGCAACTTCTCAAATTATCTTTAGAGGCTATTATTAGCCTCGCACTAACACTGATGTACCCTGTGCCCAAAGCCACAGCACGCAGGCATTGTAGCCATAAAAAGAGATATTCACAGCTCTGCAGCTCAAAGAAGTAATGGGCCCATGCTCTGGTACCAGTATCATTAAAAAAAAAAAAAAAAAAAAAGTCTGAATAGCAAGTGAATGCATGGAAAGGACTTACACAGCAAGAACTTGGAAAGGGCATATTAATCTAGCTTGGGGTGCTGAGTCAATGGCCACACAACTTTTTTAAAGTGTAGCAGGTTTGTTTGTTCAGTCATTCATATATTCATTTTCAATTCTAGAGACAGAACTTCACATCTAACCCCAAAATAATAGTATTGTCTGAGATAAAGCCAACTTGGTAAGGGGAGCCAGAGCTTTTCCCAGCCCATTTATGTAATAAAGCATCACATACAACCAGGAAGAACAGGAGCTTTATGTCCCTGTGACTTGGGTCCTAAAATACTGAGAAAGGGCACAGAGCAAAGAAGAGGAACAGAGCCTTGTCCTCATGCACATCACAGCCCTCTAAGGCTTTAAGCCAAAAAATATAGCTAAATGGTGAAACATTTATGGGGGACACTCTTGTGCACACAGAGGAGTTCTGCAGAAGGACTTCCAAGGTGGGAAAAGAGTACCAAGTTAGCAGTACAAATTACCTCAGGCCAAACGCCAATACAAAACTGTAGATTACATATATAGATCCAGCCTTAAGCCCAAGAGCAAGACAGGTGGGGAGAAAGGAGCCTGGGTGATTTAAACTACATATGTAAGCAGTTCAAGGTAGCTGGAAGTAGCACTGATGCCTCTGGGTTTCTGTGTTCGTTGTTTAAGGTGAATGTACAAAAGACGGAGTGCAGGATCCCAAGGATGTTGCTCACTGGCTTCAAGCTGACAGTTTCCTAAAAGCAGCACTTGTTCGCTGGCTTTGGTTTGCTGACCAGCAGTGCCACCTCCCCTCCCTGCTGCCATGGTGCTCAGCGTTCCCCAGTGTCAACAAAATGGCACATTACTGTACTTTGCCAAATTTCTGCACTGAGAATTTCATTCCGAACAGTTCGACATCTGCTGTAGCCAAAACAGTTCAGCGATTTCCAGGAATATTATTAAAGGAAAAATATACTGCTTGGCACATGTTAAAAAAATCCAGGCAACCTTTTATATGAAGATCTCTAGCTTCAGAAGGAAAATTTTGAAATTTGGCAGAGAGGTGGCCTTTGTGGTAGAAATGTGTCTATCCCTATTAAAATCTACCTAACTTTGGCCAGATTACAGAGCAAGGAAATACTGCAGTTAAGGGTGCAGTAAAGACTTCTGAGAATTGCAGTTGCTTGCTGTTCCTGCTGTGGGCAAGAGGTCTGCAGAGCCAAGGTTGTCTCCTGTAGAGCTGCAGGTTGTGTTCACCCATTACCTTGGCCAGTTACGCCTGCACAGCTCCTCCATGGCTGGATGATGAAATTACAGAGCCAAGAGTGAGCGGAGAGACCAGCACTCCATCTGACATAGCCATCTATTCCCATATTTTTCTGATACAGTACAGCCCCATCTGCCCCACAGCCCAGGTTCAACATCAGCATCATGAATGCTGAGCAGGCACCAGGACACTGCAGAAAACAAACTGCGACCAAATAAATCAGGGCAATTACAATACATAGATGCATAGCTGGAAGAATTAATGTCAAACAGACAATGGCATTGCAGACATTCCCTAATAATGAAGGCTTGCGTGTGCTGTCTCAGTAAAACTCTCTAAATGAGGTTTGTGTGCAATATAAGGAGAGTTTCTGAAAGAAGTATAAATATAGGACATCATTCTGCAAAACTTCACAAACCCAAACCCTCGCATTCAGGTGCCATCTCACTGACTTTGCTGCAAAATCAAGGCCATTCACATCAAAAGTGCAGACAAGAACATCTGCTCACACTGATGTGTTTTAACTGTATTAGTTAATTATCCAGACAACTCTTCTTATGTCACAGAAATGCAGTTTGAACACTGGCAGATAAATACTCTTGCATTAAAAAGGAGGAAATCAGTATTTGCTGTTGTATCTCTGGCATGAATGGGAGTGACATGAGTAGGTGGGCTGCAGGCTCCCATTCATCTTGTACAAATAGGGGTTAAGAGGATTTACAGATTTACAATGAAAGCACTCACCCGATTGATAGTTGCAGCATTTCAATAGTTCTTTAGTCTTGGCTCATGAAGAAAGGACAAAGCCAACCAATCTCCACCAAGACCTGCTATTCCTTCAGGGATTTACAGCCCAGCACACCAAGGAAACGGTTTCAAGGCAAGGAAAAAGATCTGTAGAGGAAACACCACGTTGAAACACATGGACTGGCATGTCATCATCATCCTAGAGAATTATTCCAGTTCATGTGGTGCTGATAGGAAAAGGATTATAATTCCTCTCACCAGAAGGCTCATCAGGCTACAAAGGAAGAATCCAAGGAAAAGTTAACTTCTTTCTTCAGGATATGTACACAGTCCCCTTTCCTCACCCATAAAGCAGGAGTAACACAGAACTTCTATATATACATGTACTTCAATACATATATATATATAGCTAGATATAGGTCTATATATTATTATATACATACTTCAGGTCTGGTTAAAGCACAGTGGTGAGTGGAGGGACTCTGTGGTGCTTTTATTCCATGGGAGAAGGAAACCATACGTCCTGCAGAAGGCAAAATCTCCATGCAGACTGCAGAAGGCACTCAACAAACATTTTTGGTTTGTCAGACTCAAGTGCTTGGTTAATGATTCACGTTGAACAACCAGGCAAGGAATAAGTGAGCTTGTCCTCCTTAAGTGTATTGGCTGCATTAAGAAGAAAGAGCTCAGTGTGGAGGCAGGGCAAAAAGAAACTTCCCACCTGCAGTGCTGCAGGAAACTCTTCCCAGGAGCATGAACAGGGATTATCTATCACAACAGCAGGTACCACTGGAAATATGGAGCCAACCTAGCCACACGTGGACTTTGTGTTATATGTTTCATTAGCAGAACCCACATCCTCTACACAGGATCCAAAATGGCAAAACTGGGGCATAGAAAGCACATTTGGGTGACTTTCTGATGGGCAACAGCAGAGCCACAGGCTCATCTCAGCTCTTCCACAGACCCAAGCTTGGAGTGCTTGCAAAATCCCTTTTTCCTCTTATGCCTCTGAATGGTTAAAGGCAGCATGGCTATCCATTTTAAAGGGGATTTCAGGAAAATTACATGCTTGATGTTTACATGTTTTTTGCCCATGAGACAACTTTGATATGCCTTGTGAAACACATGCTTTCACAGTAATCTGAGGAGGAAAACCACTTAACCAAGAACAGTAAAATATGATTCTGTTTGGAACAGACAACTTTAACAAGACTGTTGTAATGGGAAGAGGATTTGGTAGATATTTTTAAATGTTGGCAGCAGTTTTTGCTAGACAAAATCTAATTATATCATTATTGGATAGTTGCTAATCTGCAAAAACCCATCATTTGAGACCCAGCAAATACCATTCTAATGTTACAGAAGTCCTTTGATTTCCATGTGCAGCTTTAGAGACTGTGGAACAAGGTCAGGCCATTTGGCGTGTAAAGTCTCCCCAGTGCTTAATTCTACCAGGTGACACTCAGTGCCACTGGCTGTTTGAAGGACAGCTTGAGCTATTACAATGCTTCCACAAAGGACTACATAGAATGACCATGTTCTTCTCCCCTTCAAAGGGTTGCATAAGCAGATAAATGTTTCTATGTTCGATAACTAAAATTAAGATTCCCTCTGCCTGTAGCCTCCTTCAAGAATGTTACTATTCTGCTTGAGAAACCATATCCTGGTCTGCATCCTATGTGGATTCATTCTGTCAGTCAAGAGAGATCAAGTTCAGCAACTTGCCAGGACTGCTGATAATCTCTTGAAAGTCCACAAAAAACATTTCTTTATGGACTGGATCAGATCTGATGAACTACACAATTTCACATCACCCAGGAAAGTGTATGGGACTGACTTTTTAACCAATGCAGACACAGCGATGCACTTATAGGCCAACTATAATTTTTCCTAGAGAATGCCGAGTATGTCTTTTTCCCCACTCAGAGTTATTGTTCTGTGTTTTCCCAGGACTTCAGAGTGTGTCCAGGAGTGGCTGGAACCCCATGTAGAAAATCCACTCAGAGTTGCCAGGAAACTGGGAATCCAAGGCACCCATGTGCTATAGTGCATGTACCCTGCCTCTACTAAGGGTATTACAAAAATTTTGGAATGTCTTACTCCAGATACTGTTTAGGGCTGCACAGTGGATTTGCCTAAGTCTGATCCTACTGGAAAACCATCCTACTTAGTAGGTACAATTGACACACATACAGTCAAGGACTTCCCAAAGCATCAGATAACCCACATAGCACTTTGGCCATGTTCCCAGCTTAGGGCAAGGGAAATTTGACATTTCTTGGACGAAGTCCTGTATTTGCCAATTCAAATACATGCTACAGGCAGTAGTAGCACTACAGAGTGCATTTTTAGACCCAGCTCCTTGAGACACCATCAAACACCTCTCTCCCCCCACCTCCTGCATGTCTCAGCACAAAAGGAAATCAGACCCAAGTGCCTGATTTCTGCCTGTGGCCAGTTGGTTTGCACAGACCTAATGCTTTGCCATCAAGCACCTCCCAGAGCAGAGCAGAGCAGAGCGCGAGCATCTGGCCTCCAGCAAAGCTGACACAGACAGTAGCATTGGCAATACAGCAACAGAGCCTCTGGATCTCACCACGCTTCACTCAGAGGATGTCTTGTGGCTGCCTTGACTTGAAGGTGATCTTCGCCCCACCTGATGAGACCAGCAATGGGCTGAGGGCCAGGCTCATGGCCAAAGCCTGTGCAGACATCTGCTGGGATTCAGCCAAATGGCCCTTCTTCTGTGGAAAAGAAGTCTGATCCTGAAGTCTTCCCTAGAGATCAGTAGCAGAGGGTGTCTTCGATGCACAGGCTGAGGCATCACGTCACGAACAATCTCAGCTGAACATGGCTATTTATGGTGGCAAGGTAAAGGTGCTATGAGTCAGGTGCCTGAACAGAGATCTCTAATTATACCTTCCAGCTACATGTAATATGTAAATATGCTATGTGGGCAGGAAATGCATGAAAAAGGAAGGCATTTATTATAATTATTTTAAAGGAATTTAAAAAATATTTAAGTATTTAAACTTTATTTACAGCATGGTGAAAGCTGCTGGGAAGAGAGCTGGAAGTATATAAACTCCTTTCCCACAGCTTTCTTACTGGCCACTTGGCAAGATCAAGTGAATGTCACTTTTCTGCCTCAGTTTCTTTATTTTTTACAGCCACACCAGGAAATACTGAGCTATTTAATAAACTGATCTGAATTTTGCAGACGGAAAGGAATTTATAGAGCATGGTATGATTTATAACAGTGTAATACAAGAGCATTTAAACTGTGGCTTCATCTGACAAAGTGGACAAATTCCTGGATTTTTTGGCTGATGTTTATAGCAAATTTACCTACTAGGAAAAATGCTGAAGTGACAGCAACAAGAAGCAGAGCAAAGGGGCACAAGGGGGTGAGCAGCAGCAGTGGGAAGGCTCCCCAGGCTGGCATGTGTCCTCAGGAGAGGTTCCAGGATAACACTGGTGACTCACACAGTGACCCACATGCTTCTCTCTGCTATGCTCTGGGCTGAGATCACCACACAGGCCCATCCCTGGCCAGGCTGCTGCTCCTTGGTGACAGCCTGCTCCTCTGTTCCTAGCTTTAACTTGGGAGCCTGCAATGTAGGATATGCCTATACAAACTCCAGGAAAATCATCCTAAATGGCCACAACATAGCTGCCTGACCAGAAGGGGACTTCCCAATAATGGAGCAGAACATACTCAGGAGTATTTTAGAGTCATCTCTGTAAGAGGGGTTTGAACCTAAGGGATGGCTTTGGACAGTGACTCACGGTGCCCAGTGCACAGCTGGAGCACAACTGCATGTACAATTACAGTTATTAAAGTCAGCCAGCTATAAAAACCCGCTGCTTCAAAGTGGGATCTGAGAAACCACAATTATTTCCCGTTCAAACTGTAGAGGAAAAATGTGGTATATTTTGGTACCAGCATGCAGCAGTGTTTGCAGCAGCTGTACATGTTCAACTGAAAGGGAAATGATGGTTTTTGACAAATTTAGGTTGCAATATTAAAAGTTTGTATAAGAAGATTCATCAGCCATGAAATATATGTGTTATAGATGCAACTTTAAGTCCCTCACTATGAGGGCAGGCCTTGGACCTGTGATGTGGTCATACTCATGCTAAAAGACAATTTAGCAAGCCTTGACCTCATTTATCTACTACTTTCTAATTTAAAGAGGGTACAAAACTCACTGATAGAATTACAGTTTTCTAAAAATAAAATAAATGCACAAAAGTTGGGAAGCAGCAAAAAATTTGGTGAAAACAACTGTTCAACTCCTAAATCAAGCCGAGAGAACCTTTGACAGCAACCGTGGCTCAAGGCTCCCATGACATTGACAGCAGTGACGCAGTCTTGTGCTTAGTTTCCTGACATACATCTGGGAACTCCTTGGATGGGGCTGGCATGAAACCTTCATGGCACAATGACCACTCAGAGGCTTACAGCGAGCACACCAAAGAGAAGAAAGCTGTCCTGTACCTAATCTATGGATCACATGGAATTGTCAATTCAGAGATACCAAGGGAGAGGATTAAAAGCAAGGATCAATTGCATTTGGTGTCCTTGGGCCAGCTAAGCTGCAGTGCTCCTTGTCTAGTAACTGCCCCAATATTTTGGGGTTTAACAGTTGTAAATAGCCAGTTCAACTGAGGTGGGGCAGGGAGAAATAGCCTGAAATAACAGTTGTGTGTGTATGATGCTTTCCAGTTTCCTCTGATTGCAAAATGGTCTCTGTGGAGGGCTTACTACTTCTTCTACAAGCCCAAAAAACCTGACCAGGTACAAGTGGGGTCTTTCCACCCCATCAAATTTGTTCAGATTTTACCTTGCTAGAATCACACAGCCAACAAGCAAAGAAATCTTGAAGCTCTGAGAAAGGCTGTTCCAAGGCACCAAAGGGAGGCAAGTTCCCCAGAGCCTCTGAATGTCATGGTAACAGAGTTGGCTGGAGCAATAAAATCTGCACCCATTCAGCAGTCCCCAGCTCGTGTTAAAGTTTCTTAAAGAAGCTTGGGTGGGTTTTGGATTTGAATTATCTCTGAATTCAGAAAAACAGAAGACAGCTGTTAACAGCATTTAGCTCACGTAGCCACCATAAGAAGGCCAACAGCAATCCTACACCAGCACTACATCTCTGCTTATCTCCACACTTAGCAGAGTATTTTCTCCTCTACTTCAAAGCATTCAGCAAATCTCTAAGAGTGTCTTTTAGTTTAATTATCCAGATTCTTCTCTTTAAGCTATCAAGCCTGGAGACAAATATAATTTTTATGTGATGAATTCAGTATTTTCAGGCCTCTTTGGCTTCAGGAGAGACTTTAAAAGTCTGCAAATAATGCAGATTGTTCTATTTTTTTTTTTTAACTCTTAAATTTGAAAAACACACTACTGGGGCTTTTTGTAGCCAGAAGTAGCAAATATTAGATCAGTCTGACTTCCTTCACTATCACAAACAAAAATTAATGTAAATATGATGTATATTCTGACCTTTATCTCTAGCTCTGGTAACAGAAATTTTTTTTGGTTAATAGCTTTTCCTTTTCTTTACCTTTGACAGCTCAGGGCACTATAGTACTCTCAATAGTTTTAATGTGTCCCTTCACAGATTATAAACCTTTCAGGTGTTGCCATTAAGGGACATTACTGTTTCACATAATAAATTTGATTTGTGAATAGGAGATTGCATCCCAAAATGAGTAGTCCCATTATGAATGGGAACATGGCTATGTCCCAGTTTGCAATGTAAAGCTCTAATATCACAATGTATACTAATTTATGATATTAAGAAAACCCAGTTTCCGCAGGTTTTCTCCTATACATTCATTTAACAGTTTCAGGCAAAGTAAATTCTACATAAATCTTAACTAAATAGATTTAAAAAGAAACAAAACCCCAAACCAAACAACAACAAAAAACCCCAAACAAATAACAACAACAACAAAACCCTAAAAAAAAGCCCCAAAAAACCAAAGCAACCCGAAAACCATATAGAAATCCCAATGACCAACTGTCATCACCAGAACAGCAGGTCTGGTCTGTTTAAATTTCAACAGTCGTGATAGAAAAGAAAAGACAGTGAATTACTTACAGTTTGTCTGTGTGCCAGCTTAAAACAAAACAAAACAAAACAAAAAATCCAAGTTAGTTTTTAAATATGTCAACATTTTTAGTCACAATTATACACACAATTATGCACAGACAGACAGGACCTTGTTCAAGTGATAACACGTGTTAGTGAATTGCCATGCTCCATGTTTGCACAGCCCATCTAAATCATCTTTGGGAAGCTGAAGAGCCTTTCTGTTGCACAAGCCATCGCTGAGATGATCAAAACTCTTTGGGCTGTGTCCTGAGGGAGGTGTTGGTACAATGGACAGTTACCTGGGATGTCCCCTGCAGCAGGTTTCCCTTGCTGGAAGTCAGCAGGCTGAACCTTCGGCCATCTCAGTGTTGCCACAGCATGAGTTGAGCATGAGGCCTTTGCCTGGGCCATGTATGACTGCTTCTGGCAAACATGCTCCAGGATGACCAAATGGCTCATCCTAAAAAAGTTTGACTGTAAGCACACACGGAAGACCTGGCAGCAACAGGGAACACTGGTGCTCTATCCCAGCTGGTTGCTGAGGACAAAGAGCGAGCTGAGTCAGCCCACGCACAACGGACAACGTGACAGAGGGTGAGAAGCAGGCAATGTAACAGGCCACCAAATAGCACTGGATCCCAAGGCAGATGCAGTAAGCAAGGAATAAAGGAGGCTCAAACTTTCTTTCCACAAATACACAACAAGAAATCTCTTATTTGGAGCAGTGACCTAATGCCAACAGGGAACAAAGCACGGCTGTGTTCCTGGAAGACTGTGGCCATGCAGAGAGGGTCCAGTGGAGCAGCTGTGGCCTCATGTCCATGCTGTGGGACATCTTGAGGAAAGAGGTGAGCCTGCACTATCTATGGCCACTTTCCTCATGTTGCAGCTTCTGTGCAAACAACATTCACACACACAGCTCAAAAGCTGCAATTTGACAGGCTGGGTCAGTGGGGAGCTAGGGCTGGGGGCTGCATTCCACAAGGTATCCCATGAACACTTCCCAGCCCCTGTCAAACAGGCAGTGCTGCCGAACCCAGGCCATTGTTTCTGAGTCTACTTTCTGAAGTTCTCACAATAAATCAAAACAGTCCCTCACAGCTTTCCCTTAAGGCCCTATTGTAAACTCATATTAATTTCTTATCTCAAACAACAGCATTTAATCACTGTAGAATAAACCAATTAAATCAAGACAATACACATAAATTATTAAAACCCACAGGTTCAAATTCTGTATTTGTAGATCTACAAGCTAACCTATAGAAAATTGGAGGCGATGCGCTGATCCACATTTCATACAGCTCAGGAGGAATCCCAGCCCTGTCATTTTTAACCCAAGTTCCAATACCCTGATGGGTGACTTCCAACTCAGCATATTCTATGATTCTATAACCCATCACACACATGCCAAGCACATCTTCTGACTTTCACCTAATGTCTATGCTGACCAAAACAACTGCACAGGAAGTGCTGGGAGGGGACATGACAGAGATATATATGCACAAGTACAGTAAGTTAAGTAAGCTGTAGAATCAAAATACAGCTTTGGAAGGTCATTCTGTACATAAACACATAGTAAGAAAGTTTTAAACTCCTTTTGCATATTTACTGATTAGCTTGAAAACCTTTACGTGAAGGCATTTGCCTGAAGTTTTTCAGTATTTTCCTCATCCATGCAAAGAAATTGCCTGGGCACAGAGAAGCATCTTCTCAAAGTACAACTTCAATAAGCTTGAAGTTTTTCAAATAATTAACTAAAAAAGGTACATATCGGTAAATGCACATATTCACTACACATGAGGTCACATTTTTACAGGAGCAACATCCATTTCCACAGACTATTCATTTGGTAGACAACCCTGCTATCCCTGGAATAGGATATTATTCTATTTAATAAGTATTTTTAAATACTTATTAAAAACAAGTATTTAAATAGGCGCAGTATTTTGCAGTCCCTAGGAGAGAGGGGAGCAAGGCACTGCTCTGCTGAAAGCCCACCATTCCTGGAAGCCCTCACATCAGCACACTCTGTGGTAAAGATGCAACCACACTTCCAGGTAGCTGCTTTCGTCACCCAGCTCACCAGAGTAGTCCAAGCTTTGCTGGGTGGCATTTTAACCAGATTTATTCATCCTCTCCCTTTCATTATAGGTGGTGTCACAACCACCTCTTTGGTTTCACAAACTTTAGATAAAATAGGTGAGACCTGGACTTACATTGTGAAAGGTGTTCCCAAACAATTTCATGGTGTTCAAATAGAAAACCAAAAGGTTCCTCATTCTCCAAGATAAAATGAGATTATTCAGATATATACATCTGTGGTTTTGGGAAAACTGTAATTTGCACAAACAAAACTCACCTCAGATGAAATAGTAAAGCAAGTGTAAAATGCAATTTTGTCCAGAGAGAGGCAGTGCAGGGAGGGCCAGCTATAAGGGCATACATTGCTCACCCTTGTCATCAATTTGACAGCCATCAGAATGGTTGCTATGGGCTCAGAGATCTGATATTCACAGATGTCTAATCCAGTTTAAATATCCGCTAAGGAAAGAGGTTTTAAAATTATATAGGGAGATGAAAATTAAAAGAGAATGAAAGGAAATGTTTCTAAATCCTTAAGGTTTCTAACCATTGAGGGATGGAGGAGAAAAACAGGGTTTGAGCAGCAAAGATGGCCACGAACAAACTTTTCACTAAGAAGCTCAGACATCAAACGGTGTGCCAGAATGAAAGGGAAGAACACGTCCCTGCAGAGAAGTGATGACTAAACTTGAAGGAGAGTCTAATTACTTGGCTTAAGCATTCATTCCTGCTGTTAATTAGGGTATCTCCCAACAGAAAAGCAAAGTCATGATTTAACACAGAGGAGCATATGACTAAGGGCAATGAACAGAGCTTTGAGTCGTGATGCTGATTTAAAAAACTGTGAGCAGGTCTGAAGCATAGTGTAGATCGGTGTCTACTTGATTATCACTGATTAGTTAATTACTTAGTTATTTTTGGCAAAGTTTGACATACCACAACAAATTATAAGCTATTACTGAGTCAAGTTAAAGTGGACATGGTAAGACAGGAGAGTGTCTTGAGAAAACTGCGAGGAGCCCTTTGAAACTACCTGAGGGGGGCAATTATACTGCAAAAATTCTCCTTACAGAAAACTGAAGGCAGCTCACTGCTCAGAGTTCAAATTGCTCACAATACAGTTGCAGACATTATCTCTGTACTCCAGGAAAAGGCAGCTTGAGGAGAGCCCTGTTCCATTAACCAAGGCGGATGAGCAGAATCTTTTATCTTGTACATGACAAGGGGGATGCCAAAACTGGCCCGGTTAGGATGGAGGGATTTGGTCTGTAGGCTTACTCAGACAGGAGCCAAGTCAGATTCTCTCCTGTCAACCCAAGACTTCTGGCTAAAGGAGGGTAGTAAAAGCTCTCTAACCACAGGGCATGGAAAGCAGGGGTGGCCACTAGATCCATTCTCCGCCAGGTCTGAAATGGGGATCAACTCTTGTGCCTAACCTCCTCTCTTTCCAGCTACAATAGGTATTTTAAAGAAGCAAAGGAAGATTGAGCCATACTGAGAGCCTCAGACCATCTTAGGTGGCACTGGTCCTGGGAGGTTAGAAATGGAACCTTTGTGAAAAAGTCTAAACTGCCAGAAAGCAGGGCCCAGGGCAAGCTCTGGAGGGCACTAATGCCTGTGAACACAGAGCGCAGCAAGTGATGACTTGCTGGAAAGTGACTTCCAAGGCATCCACCAAGGGCTGCAGCCAAGTAGTGCTTCAGGGCAGTGCTCAACTTCTCTGGGCAACTGTATCTCTGGAGCTGGTGCCAGTCTTAAGTTCCAGCCAGAGATACCAGACACCTGAGAATTTCAGGTCTTAAAGTGACACATATACCAGTCTTGGAACTAGTTCTTTCGAGCTTTGTGCTGGAACTATTTACAAGCACTTTTCCCCTTCTTTTCCCTTCCCCTCTGATGTAACAAAACAAATGAACAAACAAAAATCTAGTGAAGGTGACCCAGCATATGGACTAGGATGCCTTGAAGTATGGAGTTGAGATGAAGATAAAACCATTTAGAAAACAAAATAACTGAAGCTGTTGCTGTTTCTTGCAAATACTTGAGTTAAAACCCTCCTCACAGAATGTTTCCCACTGGCTTTTTCCTAAACAGCATAAACACTGGCAGCACTCATCAGATGGTCAGCAGTGGCTCCACCACATCTGGAACAGTTTAAAGCGCAGCCTTTATGCAAAGCCATGCCCACAAAGTCAGGACAGCAAACCTGCAGTTTAAAAGAAAAGCTGGAGAGCTCTGGCTCAACTGGACAGTTAGAAGAACAAGGATGAAAGCATCCTCCAACCATGAGTACACAACACGTGCCAGGCTGGGGGTGGAGGGAAGGAGAGCACCCTCATGAGCACTGCTAAGGCAGAAAAGTATTTGGTTGAAGTATCAAGGTGTCCACATGCCTGTAGTATGAATGGTCATACAAGCAACCACTTGAAGGGAAAGTCTGTCTTTTTTCCTCTTGGCACATAATGAAACTGAAGACAAACAGTGTATAAATAAAACAGGGTGCTTCTGTGGTACAGAATGATAACAATCTCAGCAATTCCTCAGCTCATGCCAGGAAATTCTCCTCGCACGCTGCTTGCAGGTTTATCAGCCTTATCGGATTGGACACAAAAAACAAAAGTGAGGAGGCAAAAGCCAGTGACTCCACAATGGAGCTTCTAAGGAGAAAACAACACTTCATGTGGGAAAACCCAAAGTGTGGCTTGACAAATGCTGGGTTAGGCAATAAAGGGCATATGGCACTCAGTGCCATGCTACTGCATACCTGTGTATCACATATGTCGTGTCAGTCATCCCGTGAGCAGAAACACTCCAGTACACACACCTACCTCAGGTCTACTGCTCGCTCAAGGGAGGGTGTCACACACATGCAGCTCCTCACTAGAGCACAAAGTGTTTCACAGGTGAATCAAATATCATAATTCTTCTTCCACGAAAGGGAAACCTGAGCAGCGACATGTCCCACTTACCCCACATCCAGCAAGTCAGATTCCAAGCTGCTCTTTGTGACCTTGTGAAGTCTTTATCCCACTCTTGAAAACAAGATGAATTTATGTATTCCTGCTAAGGTAACAGATGAGAACTACAACTAATGCAATTCTGAAGATTAAAAACCCTATAAACAGCAATTTTTATTCATTTGGTAACTTTTTAGGAGAGGCTATGAAACCCCTACTGAAGGTATATAACCTTGTCTTCCCAGACTCCCCAGGACACCTGATGGGAGAGTGAAGTGGAAACAAGCAGGTCATGCCAACACTATTTCATCCACACCCAAGCTATTCCATTGGCTGTTGGGAAGCTCAGATGTTGAACAACACTAATGCTCCTCATGCCACCAGCTGCTTCAGAAGTGAAGTGGCAACACAAACCTTTCCTATGGATTCATTTGTCCAGGTCCTCTGTGTTCAGCGGCAGCAAAGTCACTTCAGCAATCTCTGCAGTGCTTAGAGCTCTTGTGTTCGATCTAGGTAACCAAGTAAATGTTTAGTGGACAATTAGAAGCCCAAGAAACACCACTACAGGTACATATTCTCCTCTGCTCAACTTGTGCTGGTGTAACCAGCCACATTCTCTCCAGGGCCTCTCCTAAATTTATTCTACATACTGACCTGTTCTATTCTAGATACCTGCAAAGTCACAGCACAACAGCCTTTTAAGACAGATTCCTAAAATTCCCTCCCCTAGGAAAGTGGTGCAGAAGATACTGACTCTAGGAATTTTAGCTTTGGATCACCTGGTGTTTTGAAACGCTTTTGAAATATTATTGTGCCTGTATTTTCCTTAGCTAAACATATAAAATACATTAGGATATCTGCCATAAGTTTCATAGAATTAGAGTTTAATATTTCAAATCCACCACTACAACAGGCAAATCAATCCATTTCCAAACTTTCATTTCTTAATCAGTTATGGATTTATTTCAGGTGAGTTTAAGACACTTAAGCTTCTGCATGTTCCAATGAAGCTAAAACTACAAGGGCAATCTCTATATAAAACAGCCAAAACCACATGGTTTGTTTTCAGGGTTTCAGTTTTCTATTAGTTCACCAGTGATGAGCTATAAATACTCCAATGGAGCCTAGACTAGGTGTATTTTTAGGAGCAGTGGTCTAGAAAATATATAATTAACAAATTAAGAAGCCCAAAATAGTTCTACAGAACAGCCCACGACACTTCTTCAGCTTGTCACACAGTTGCTGCTGTGCCCAGCTATAACTCCTCAGCAGCAGCCTTTTGCTCAGTTTTCATAATTAGCTACAGAGTTTGCACTAATTTGCTTTCAGAGCAGCTCCCATCAGGCACAGAGGAGAAATCCTCCTGGTTTACAGGATGACATCTACATCTGTTCATTTCTGCTCAAGGGGGCTGTGCACTAGAAGATACATTTATGTCACAAAAACACATCTTTAGCTCACAGCTGGAGAGAAAAACACTTGAGATTTGAGTGAAAACTCACTAAACTAATTGATGAATATCAGAAAGTGATAAAACTTCTAAAGACAATAACTCAGTCTGGATCTCTTCAGTCAAGTATTTTAGATGAAACAGAAATGGAGTCTAACAAACATGACTTACTGATTATTATGATTTAACTACTTTATCGGTTTTGACATGTGCAACTAAATATTTGTAAAACCAGGCATTTACATCATGGACTTAAAATAAACTCATTAAACCCACAACTTTTTGCTCCCAAACAAATATAAAAAGAAAACAGTATGGCAGTTTATACCCTGTTTATTAAGACAGAGCCATCTATTACTTAATACACTGGTTGGGTAGCCATAAATCACATTATTTTCTTACTCTATTAAGATGCAAGACAGTTTGGCGACCAAATAACAAAGACAAACTAGGCAGGGTGGAAAAACATTTAAGCTGCAGCGAGTTAAAAAACATCTAAGCTGGGGAGACCTAAACCAGCACAGTTATACAAGGTGCTGGCATCGGGTGACGCTCGGCATGGCGTGCTTGCCAGCCAACTCCTCGAGTGCCCAGCAGGCCTGCCAGGCCACTTCAACTGGAATGTCAGAAAAGGTCCACAGACCGTCTGGATGCCACTTTCTTGGACATCTACCAAAGAGCGCACCACCAAAGCTACAGTTTCTGTGCAGGGATCGCATAGATCTTTGTAAGAATGAAGGCTTCTGGTAAGAAAGTTTATAGTGCAATCTGAATTAATTTGTGCCCACAGTGTCATTATTCATTTTCCCCAAACAGGTGAAATATAATTGTGTAGGAATTTGCTATCTCTGTAAAGATATTACAAAGCAGTGCTCATACCGTTGGTGACTACATAGATTCGATTTTAATAAATATCTCTCTTCAAGCTTTTGCAGAACTACAAGTACGAAAGCAAGAAATGACAAAGCAGCCAAGTGCTTCTGCATCTTCTGAATGCTGTTAAAATTATCAGGGCTCTAAGAAGTTCAGATACCTTATCACACAGGAAGCACACCCTGTGTTCAGTTTAACACAGCTGCTCAGGGAAGAGCAAAACTTATTCCTACTTCCTCTTTGCCAAAGTGCCACCAAGTCACAGCTCCTGCCTAGAAGGCAGAGAGGTTGCTTTACTCCAGACAAGCAAGTTCAGATATGTTTCTGCTTGTCAGTGTAGCCGTGTGCTTAACATGGAAATTTGTAACATGAGCTGTATCGAACAGAGTTACACACTTTTTTTCCTACTGAAGACAAAAAAGGGTCAAATACCAGGAGCTTCAGCTCATAAATACATTGTGTTGGCCCTAGGGAACCTTGCTGGTAACAGCTGTAGCCTTAATGCAAATTTACAAAGTGAACACTTAGCTTGAAAAGTATACACACAATAGTTACCTTGATAACAGTAAGTACAGTATCAGGTTAACATCCTGTTGATAGACAATTTTTGTAAATGGAATATTTTATAAAATAATAAATGGCAATGCTTCATTGAAATAACAGATTTAATTTGCTTCTTTAATCAGTCTGGCAACATGCAAATAAATTAATAAAAGCACCAGATTTCTTTTCAGTTTTTAAATGATTGTAATGTTTAACTCATCAAGAGATTGTTTGGTTTTTGTTTTTTTTTCTTTTTAAAGAGTCCTGATTTAAGACACAGTGACAGGGGACAACTTCTAAAAAGCATCTTCAAGAGATCCTTATCTCATTGCAAAACATTTACTTTATGTATGTTGCCATAAAAACATCAAGCCTTTTTCTTTTGAAAGCCCTCACCATAAGCATTTTCAATTAAAAAAATAAAGCTTAAAATTCAGATATTTTAAGTCAACTACATTCAGCAGATACAACTCATGGTTAAGCTAAATGGTTTTCTGTACACCAATACTGCAAAAAGGGAGAGCAATTTGCAGTGTTACACCACTCTCCATAGGAATTAATACTTTAAAAGCCAACTGATTTGATTTCTATTTAAAAATAAACAGGTAGGAAAAATCTCCTTTGGTCACAAGTCCAAGATAACTGTTTAGGCAAGTGTGACAATAGCAGGAAAAAACACACCAATCAACTGGTCATAATATGTAAGTGCAGGTGAAAATACAAATAAAATAGTACTTTTATTTTTAAAGCATGCCATGCACAGACAGAAAACAGAGAGAATTTTTAGAATTCCAATATATTAATGCTTACCATATTGGTGTACTTCAGTAGCTTCAAAAAAGACCATGAATGCAAACATGCTTGGAGGTATCTTATTAACATAAATATACATGAGCTAGATACTTTCAGGCTAAGTTTTGGCACCTACGTGCTCACTTCACAACAACAGTTTAGGAAAATGAGGCTCAAAAAGTGCTTTCATAATTTTAAATGTGAATTTTAAATGTCTCAAATGGAGAAATGCATTTTTAGAAAGAATCAACTAGGATTCAGTTCATATTTTTCCATTAAATACTGTATTTCAAGACAGCTTGGAAAAAAAATATAACCATGATCCCTGCAGATACATATCTCTGGTACTCAGCAACTTCTGACAATGACAACTTCTGTCTTATGTACAACTCTGCTACAGAGACAAGCTTTAAAGCATTCTGCAAATATTTTGGCTTGCACAAGAGGACTGAAGCAAACAGGTTTTTTATCAGAAATGCAGAGTTTTTGCTTGTTTCTAAATAATGCAGAACCTTAAAAGTTAAATGTGGACTTAAGGATCTAAGTGACATCTGTAAGGCTTGACTTCATATTGTCAAACACTACAGATACACAGACACATCTTTGCCCGACTATGATTTTGATTCAAGCACTATCATTTTGTAACCAGCAAGTCTTCAAACACACATAAAATTAAAAACTACATAAATGCAAAACATGAATTTGTAACTTATTTTCTTCAGAAGTTCCATTCTGACAAGTAAATTATCTGGACAAGTGTGTACTTGCCTTAGGAGTAATTTCCAGAGTTACGCCTTTAAAACTAATAAACATCATAGACCTGATAAAAGATCCCAAACTCAGAGACCCTCCTGTATACTCAAAATACAGCATACTTTCCCTTCTCCAATTCCATGGGGATATAAAATATCTTCATAAGATTTCTCACAAAACCCTCCTATGGAGTAAGCCCTTTCTACAGCCCTTTCTGCAGAAATGAAGATCACCTCAAAAGAATACTTTACAAGACGAAGGCTCAAAAACTCATCTGTCACATAACCAAATTACATTGGAATGATACAAGTGTACCTTTTTATACTGAATTCTACTGTTACATTAAAAAAAAAACCAAAAAAAACCTGTGGTTTGTGCACATCTTTAAGACACGTATAAGGTTTTCTAAACCAAACCAGAATGTGAAACAGAAATGAGAAATCAACTATTTGCATTCTCCACATACTAGCATTTTAATGCCTTTAGAACTGAAAATGTATTCATTAAGAAATACACTGCAACTGGAGTAGGCAACACTCAAGTCCACCATCATTCAAAAAGTGATGTATTTTAGCACAACCACACTAGCAAATTATTCTGCATATTTCAGTGAAGCAAAGCTTAAAAAAATTGTAGAGAAATAAATCATTCCTTTTTTGTGTGTTTTAAGGGAACAATAAATCTTTCCATAAAGATTATTTACACAAATGCAAGAGCAAACTTTCTGAGATAAGGGTTTGGGGTTTTTATTTTCCTTTTTTCCCAAAGATTCCACCACATGATAAAAAACTAGATGAATGTGTATTCCTGACCACATTGACAATGTCACCGCTATTTTATGACAAGCAACTGCAACAGGTGTAAACGAAAAACAGGTCCCTACAGCAGGACAAAGCTTGGTTGCAGGCTAACTGTATGACACTAATATTGAAAGCAAGAATTTAAGTAAACTCATCTGGCATTCAGATCCGACTGAGGGAACAGTGAGAACGACACAGTGAAGGTACACTTAGGTGCAATTTCATGCTGGTGACTTTTTCCTCTTTTTATGCTTAGAGCAGATTTTAAACCAGGAGTTGCATATCCAATGACACACACACAGTTCAAAACTTAAGAGACCATTAGCACAGTTGTACACATAATTACATAAACTTAGTATTTACATATTCTAAACAAAGTTCCATTTTAACAGTTGAAGTCTTTTAACACATGAAAGAAGATAATCTACTACAAAGAATGCATAACGGGATCACAAATTTTCCACAAGCATATAAACACACGTTTTAAAGTGCTTTCTGGGTGCTTCAGATTAACCCCTCGCAGTACAAGCTTTTATGTAGTGCTGTTCCAGTCATTACAAAATTATTTAAATCATTCCTCTTCAGGTGCATTGTGAGTTCAGGAATAATGACGACACCATTGATGTAAAAGCTTTAGGCTCTACCAACATAAATGTATACATTACTTAAGTTCAGATGAAGTTGTCAAATACTTTGGTTTATCATAGCTTGGGATAAATATTTGATAGAACAAAAATTGCACCTCTCCATTCTTGAGTTTGTTTTTTTAATTAAAAAAATACCCCAACATAAATTGACAGTATTCTTTGGTAAAAACAGGACATTTGGCCAGCTTGTGTGTACATCTATTTATTAAAATAGCCTAAAAGTGAACAAATGCCGCTGCTGTACTGTCAATTTACAGGAATAAGCATTCCTTGCTCAATGGGGAGTATCAAAATATTAACCTTAGCAGTTAGCTATATAACAAGCTGAAACACCTTCAGCAACCATTACAGGGGATCAATAATGTTTTAGAATGCTTTTTGCTTAACATTTATCCTCTGCATTACAAAAACCTGTAAAATGCTCTATGCCTGCAGACAAGTCCATATCTTTGCAGTGACTACAGAAACATTATTCAATGGTGTACACTGTCAAGTTTCTGTAACAAAAACCAGGAATATGGTGTGCTGACCAACTAATACTCAACAGCACAGTACTTGTGCATTACCTATCCTAAATACTAAGAAAAGCCTATTAAAAATTCAGTTAATTGCTACAAGTTACGTGAATATATAAAAACAGAGCAGATATACAAGTATAACACTGAACATACTGTACTTTATTAGCACAAAAAGCCAGAACAAGGCACGGCAAGCAGAAAAATACATCAATAGAAGGGTTAGTGTAGCATACAAGAATAACGTTTACTGTACTTGCAGCGAAAATGTTTCCTACCTCGAACAGGTCACTGCCATTGAGAAGTAAGAAATAACATACTGTAGCAGCTGGTAAAGAAACTAGGGAGCACTCAGAATTGGTACAAAACATTAAACAGGGGTCAGGGCATTCCAACAAAATTTTAGTGCAAAATATCTAAGACAGAACTACTTTAAGTTCCATCTCCAATTAAATAAGCAAACAGAAGTTAGAATCTTGTTTCTAAGTAATCTGTTGAAACTATAATCAGTGCATATTACTTTAAAACATTTTTAGAAGCGCAGATGGAAAGATATTTACAAATAAAGTGTAACAGTACCTCTGAAACCTGACATTTGTTTCAGATATGTCAGATTTTGTACTCTGATTATAATAATTCAACCACTTGTCATGTTCTCCACAAAAATATCAGATGACTTTAAAAAAATTAAACATTTTTTTCTTGTCACTATTACCTTCCATTGTAAGTTACTAGCAGTCAGGCCACCAAAATCTGTTTTGGATAAAACCCACAACATTATGTTTCATGGCAATAATCTAATTCTGTGTCCTGCCACAGAAGCAGCAATTCACACTGGAAGGTATTTTTAACTGTCTGAGACAGTATTACTTTTGCTAACAATGCCACTTAAATCTCCAAGTGTTTATAACAGAATTACAGTACTGAGCAGACATATTCAAGTCTTAATGATTAGGAAACCTTATACACTGTGAAAAGTAAGATTCATCTGTTAACATCAAAGCACCATTAACTCTTAATGGACTGCTTCTAATGAACTGCTCTTCATTCAAAGAAAATATTCACTAGTATTTGGAAACTTGTTTGTGAGCTAAATTATTACTTTGAGTGGTGGAAAGTTTAAGATGAGAATTTAAAAAAATATTTCAAATATTAGCAAAAATGCTCCTCTGATAAAGCCTTTCTTTATTAGCATTACATGAATGCCCCATGGGAAATGCCTCATAGTTTCTTCATCCAATTACTACAGCTATAAAAGGGACACAAAATATTTAGAAATTAGCAAAAATATTTTCATTAGGCCTTAATGAAAAACGTGCAGAATTGTGTCTGCTTATTGTTTCCAAGAGGCATCACAACTTAGTTTGATTAACAGCAGGCAGCATCTGACAGGATACTAACACTCAGCTTAAATAGGATATTGCAGAAAAGCTAGACGTCATCGGTGCACTTGCTGCAGCTAAACTGTAATACACAAAAAAAAAAAGCACGTTCCAGAAGCTTATTTTGATTTCCATTTACTTTGTTTTTATAGGTTCCCGCTCCAGCCATCGCACCCTGACTTTTTGTTTATAGTGATACTCCTTTAGAAAGTCTTGCAACATTGAGGGTAGAGGAAGGTCATCAATTCCATCGTACGTAGTGCACCTGCAGATTACTGCCCGGCAGATATACTGCAGACTAAAGGGGAAGGTCCTGTTCAGAGACACAGTAAGCAATGGTTCAAAGAACATGCAAGAGCTGGGGTCTTTGTAGTGTTCCAGGAGCCCTGTAACGGTGGAGGAGTGAAACACACAGGGATCGTGGGCGTCGAAGCTGAAGTTGTGGTTCCACTGCTCAATGCGTGCGTGCAGCGAGCGGTTGTAGCGGCGGAAGCTCACCGAGAAGAGGTAGTCCTCCTGCGCAGAATCCCTGAGCAAAAAAGTGCCTTCGGGTTTACCCTCCAGAAGCGCCTCTGCTTCGTAGCGGTCCATGACCCCCCAGTAACACGGGTTACCTGTGATCTGGAGTAAGTCTGGCACGAGGCAGTGGATGTAATCGATCTGAGTATGCACTTTCCAAGCCCCCTGCCTGCTGATATGGCCGTGGCTCTCTCCTGACATCTGACGCTGCTTCTGCCGGCGTGACTGCAGGCAAAGCGTTGTCGTGTCCTCTTCGGAGTCACAGTTCCCTGGAGGTGTTATGGTTTTATCCCCAGTCAGCTCAGTCATACCAGGGGCTAACTTTGGTCCCAGTTTATACAATGGATTTACCTGTGCTGTGGCTTCAAAAGTGTGTATTTGGGCATTGGGAGGGGGATCAACCCCTTCTTCAATACTAAGTCTACGTCTCTCTCTGAGCCTGTCTTCTTCATCTTCTGTGGAAACCACGGAAGGATCGAACGTGTCAAAGAAAGTTGAATGAGGACTCACAGGCGCTGTGTGTTGTTTAATCAGATGCCACTTCTGAGCCAGATCTGAGCCTGCAGGAAAAGGGCATTTCTCAAGCATTAGTTCCGAGAGATGGATCTTTCTTTTGTTAGAAAACAGGGGTTTGGACTGTTTGCTGTAAGTTCTCATGGGAAAACACAGCCCAACAGTATCTTGGAGACGCTGTCGCAGAGAACGGCTCCCTACTGTCCTGCTGGATACTGCATCCATGTCATGGACTGAGCTCACCCCATACCTTCTCTCCCTCCTCTGCAAACCACTTCGTGTTCTACCAAATCTTTTTTCAGTATCCAAGGAGCTCTGTGTTTTGGTAGAGCAGGAATGCTTCTTCTTCCCACCCCAAGGAGCATGCCGAGAATAAGAGTCCCTTCGAGCAAGCCTGGCTCCTGTGGTGACACACGAATCATTCTCTTTCTCAATGCTTATTTCAACAATCTGAGGAATTTCTGTGACACAGTTTTGGTTCCGCCTTGCTGAATTCTTTGAAGGACTTAAGCCTAATTGCAGAGCAACGTTTTCTCTCAAAGGGCTGCTGGGTTGCTGTTGAGTCAAGTCAGTTATCGGGATAGTTTTCTCTTTACCAGATGAGCAATTATTGGAGTTCACAACTATATTCTCATTTTGGCTTCCACCCTCATGACTAAAGAGATTCTGGCACCTGTATTTGAAATTGTTCCACATCTTTCCCACTTTATCCATGGATTATGTTATCTAAATTCAAGAGGAGAAGAAATATTAAAATAAAAATATACTTTAAAAACATGAGGCTACATCTTCAGTTATCAATTAAGTTACAGACCCAAGATGACTATTAACTGAATGCACTACATCTTAAGAAGTGCCCCAGTATTTGTAGAGTTATGTGGAAGCAAGATGCATCACACCATTTTGATGTTTAGAAAAAGCACCATGAAGAAAGTGTTCAGGAAATTAAAAACATTTCATTTACAAGCAGGCCTTCTCATTTTTCTGAAGGCATTTAGGTAGGTCTGCATAGTTGTACTTGATAGATAGGAAATACACAGGCTAAATTTCTTCATTTTAGGAAAAATTTTTAAGTCATATGTATGACTCTCTAATAAGCTTCCAATAAGCAGCAGTAAAACCAATCCTGAATAAGAACTGTTTAAGTCACTCCAAACTAGGAGAGCAGTGAGTAAAATCCAACAAGTGCACTGCAAATGCCCAGATATATCATGTAAAAGCAAAAGCCCCAGCTGCAGGTCAGATAAATTCCAAGATATAACTTTGCAAGATAAAAAGAATTAGCACAAAAATAGAAATTTAGGGGGGAAAAAAACATTCATTATTAGAGGAGACAATCACCAAAAGACAATTTTAAAATAACAAAGTCTCTAATACATTAATACAAGCCATATGAAACAGCTGAAAAGAAACCCCACCAATCAACGGTCTGGCTTTATTACTTAAGATATAAAAGAATGAAAGAGCCCAAGGAGCTTTTCTATCTTTAGTAAGAACACTTAAAAAGAAAGCAGCTCCACAGCAAAAACACGATGACAGTGAATCATGAAGATACAGTAAAAAGATAAAAACATTAGCAGTGTGTATTCTGAAACTACATCTTTAGAAACTGAGTTTGATAATTGGAACAAGACTGCCAAAATTACAGGACTGCCCTAGGACAGAGAGAAACAGGCTAATTCTGTACTAAAAAAAGTCAGGCAATGCCAAGCTAAATTAGATCTAATTAAGTTCTGAGAGAAGTGCTAAACTTAAAAGACTAAATATGTCATCTTTTCTAACTTAACTCTTTATGGAAACTGCTGTTCCTTGGAAACATTATTTTGAAGCAACATTCCTCTGTTCATAACTCGAGAGGAATCTGAAGCAGTGCTTGAATGCACTGGGGCTCATGAAATAAAGTGGATGCTAAACAAGCAAGCAATACTCCAGTGATCCAGCCTGCAAGTCCTAAGACAGGAGCACAGCTGTAAGCCTGTGACTTTAGAGCAGAATCCACTGAGACCGGGGAACAGTCAGAGGCATAGCTTGCATGAGAAACATGAAAGCAGAATGAATGTGTAACACTTGACTGTGATAGGAAGAGAAAAAGAAAAGCTTTCTTTCTCACTCTGTCATCAGATGATCCAGCAAACCAGTGAGCCAGGTATCTACATCCAGCTGCAATAAATAAGGCCTTAAGAATTCACTGTGGATGAGGGAGGTGGTGGGAAGGGGGAAATCAGGCCTTCACAGTCTCTGGAGGTTACTGGTACAAGTTACCTACAACACAGTGCTAATGCCAGTCTGCACATCACCCAAGTGGTTATTAAGGAGGGATACACTTGCAGAGCAATGTCACACATAGAAGATGCTATAGCATTCCATGTATACGTAAAAGAGTGCAAGCAAATGAGCAAGGAATGGCCTCCTGATTAAAATAAGAAATCCTAAAATTGTTTTTCTTTCTAGAATTGTCTGGATCAAGCTGGGGAAATTCTAGGAGCAGCAGAACTACTAAAGTCAGACCACATACGGATTTGCAGGAAGCATCCAACACGTATCATGTCATCACAATAATCAGAGCTGTTTGTGGTGTCTCAGAACATCCATGCTGACCATGAGGGAGCACATGTTTGCTGGCTGCCAGCCTGTCAACACAATATATATAAGGTTGACTTCTACACTGTTTTCTCAAGTTGTATGTTTTTTATTCTCTTCCTAGTCAGAGAGATGTTGAAAATTTTTGGGATGAGAAAAGATTATATAAACTCCATTCCCTTGGCAAGTCAGGCTAGAAAATGTACACATTTTTGTCACAATGAACTGGAATTACTTTTCTAACCAAACAATCATATGCTATTCAGTGGTATCTTTTATTCTGAAAATTGCTCTTTATTGCTCTTCCTTTGCACTACTTGTCTAAAATGTCTTAAGACTGTTAGACAGGTGGAAAGTTCTCTACACGTGCCCAGAAAGCTTCAAGAACAAATAAAAATAAAAACCAACAAAACACTCCACCCACAAACCCCCCACCATAGAGGCTTGACAGACTGTACTTTTCAAAAGTTAAATTTAAAAGGTTAAGTACTTTTTGCCACACTCAAGAGAATATAGATACCTTTCTTACCCAGAAAAGCAAATGAGTCACTGTGTCTTGTCTTGAGAATATACCTCAACATGAACTTGCTAGATTCCTTCTTTGACTTGTGGACATGGTTACTACAAAGGGAAAAGCAGAAATGTTGTTAATAGTTAGAATAAATTTCCATTTAGATATTTGCTGTTAGTCATTGACATCAAAGAGATATTTTACTATTTTTTTCTGAAATGCATGCATGGAACTGCCAGCACATTATATATTTTTAATGCATATTAACATAAACAAAAAGCTTCACAGAACTTTCTATTTTTATACATTAGAACTTTCTTTTTTTATACATTAACATTTGTCAATGCAGTCATGGGGAGGACTCTCATATAAAACTTTTGACAACCAAGAGCAAAGCCACAGTATCTGAATCACTGAAGTGCCAGGCACAATGGGCATAATCAGGCTTCTGAAATGGTTTCCCCTCATTTTGGTCTCAACTCCAAAACAGTGGTTCCCAAGCTGTGGCTGGCAGTGCTGTCAGATCACCATATACTGTCTCTCCTCCTCGTTTCCAGCTGCTATATCACATCAAAAGGCAGCTAAAAATACACACTTTTCTAATACTACTTTTCCAGGTAAGCAATTGCTGTACTCTCCACAAGGATGTTAAATGATTGTGAAGCAAGAGCAACATGAACCATGATTCTAAAAATGGGAAAGTGGAATACAAGACAAGTTCTTTATTAAAAGAGTAGGTCAGCACTTCCCTAAAATAATCATCATTGTCTTTCAGAAATCCAAGAGGAGTCAAGGGATTTAACATGCTCACACCACTGTCAGAAATCTAACAGTAACAGAACAGAGTAGAATAATTTGCTTCTCCATGCCAGAACCGAGCCCAGGAAAGCAGTAAGAGCTAACAGAAAACATTGCAAACTCACATTAAAGCTTTACATACAGAACAGGAAGAAAAATATCGAAATGTGATGCATGTGAACTAGAATGAAAAGCTACAAGATTTAGCAATCACTAGGTGAATATTAAAAGTTAATATCCCTATGTAGAAACTCCAGAGCAGTGGCAGATTCACCCCTGGAAGCACTAAAATTGCTGAAACATTTTTAATGTTAGGCCACATTACTGCTATTGAAAGATTCCATAAAAGTAACCTTTTCAGAGAGCTACAGAGTGACAAGCACAAAGTATTTATACAAAATGAAGATCAAAGCACAAGTATAGTTCTTTTGCAACTGAAACATTTACTTTCATTTCTTTTGTTCTGCATTATGTTCCTAGCAAGCCTACAAACACAAGACAGTCAAACCTACAATAATTGGTTCAGTGCAAGGCCTTAACCAAGCAAATGCAAGGTAAAGTTGCTAGAATAAGGGCTATCCAATTTTAAACAAAACCTTACTTAAAACATTAGGTCATTCAGCCCTCTGAAGTATGTCTTCATTCCAAATAAAACCAGTGATGCTGTTTTATTGGGCACAGGTGGCAAAGGGGCTGCATGCTAACCATTTTAACTCATTAAAAATACAAAAAAACCCACATGGATGCTTATCCTGAAGAGTCATGCTTAATGGCATTAACTTTATATATAACTATTCTTCTCAGGTCTGCTCAGAAACATGAGCAGTCAATGCAGCACCTATCACATCACCACTGGCTGCCAGCTGACACAGCCTGTTGGACAAGCTGCCAGGTGGCTCCAGGAGGGAGTGGATTCTTTGGGAACCAGCCTTCCCTAATGAAAAACAGTTTCTTGAATTTGCACGAGTTGTCTCAGTTAAACCCCCTAGACTTGTGTTGGAATAAAACTTGAGTCACTGGTAAAGTATTTAAAATTCAACCTAGTGATTTTAAGTTAGTTTCAATCAATGTGCAACAGATGTGTGGTTTCACAGATTTCTTGTGGCAGCACTAAGCTTGACAAAATAAAAATTGTTTCTGAACTGGTTCTAAAGCCATCCCAGTTTTACAAAGGAGCACTGCCAGTGGTTATTCTAGCCTAAACAGGAAATCAATTTCATTCCACCAAAATCCACACAGTGAATTCAACCATTTGTAGATTTTCTAAGGAAAAGAAATTAATTATTTTTTCTAAGAAAAATAGAAGTTACACTGATGTTCTTAACACAATCTCTTTTCAACTAAGAGTTATTTCCACCTACTTTGAGCTGGCATAAGTAATCTTAAACATAACAGATAATAAGCACTCTAAAGGGATTACAGAAGCAATGAGCAGTAGTATCTTAGTGCTATATTCCCATTTGCAGTAAATTTAGAGATATTCCAAGGCATGAAGCTTGCATGAGTGTAATCTTCAAGTATTCTGAGTGGACAAATGATGAGACAACAAAGATTTTGAGCAATATGATAAAGCTACAGTTACAACCTGTTTGTAATCCTAAAATACCACGTATTAACAGATTACTGAGAAAACGGAGACTATTCTTTCCAGAAATGTCACAAGATCTAGCTAGAGCTTTCTGACTGTGACTTCATAGGAAGACTATTCAAAGTCAAGGCTGTGCTCTGTCTGAAAGATAATACACTCATTTCACTCTCACAGTTTACCCAATTTAAAAATTAGTCAGTATGGTTTATTACATTCAAAGTATTAACTCCTAAAAATTAACCATCTTCACACAAGATGATACACTGCACAAAATATGATATGTTACAGAACAGGTTCAAAAGCAAGAACCTACAAGATTATGTTTTGGTATTCTTGCAAGACAATAGCTTCAAAACGTTGAAAGATAACAAGGTCAAAACATTGAAGGAATACAAACCAGACAATTCCTTCAAGTCAAAACCCCAATAAACTGACAGGAGAAGGAAAAGAGGGGAAGGAGAGACATCCCTGCTCATTGCACACTGTTTAGTTCAATGCCAGCAGGAACCTACAAAAGCAAACTGGCTACTACCCTCCATGGCACTGGTGCATAGCCCCACGGACCATGGAGGTACAAGCAAAAGACTGGAGGGAAACTCTACTTCTATTTGTATCATTCCTTAAAATTATCCACTTAGCAGTGACAGAGGACTCTTATTAAAGACATTGCTTCCATTAAGGGATGCTTGCTGAAGAGGTCACTGTCCTGCCTGCATGCTGCCAAATGCCTGCTCTAGGCTCCTGCTCTGGGGATGCACTGAGGGACATCCTGCTCACATCAGCACTCCTCAACCTTATTCAGTCAAAGTGAATAAGGCTGGCAAAGCCCTACGTCTGAAGTAACCCACTTGAGGAAGGAAGGGCAATACGAAGGATTACAAAGCAATTTCCTCCCTTCCAATACACATTCCAGAAATAATGAATTACTACTGTAATACTAGAGATAACATTCCTTAAAAATCAAGGAATCTGTTGGCTCAAGTGTAACCATGCATTTTTCTACACACACAAAAATGTGCTCACTGCAGACAGCTCAAAGAGCTTATTTAAAGGCCTGGGAGGAAGAGGTGGCTATTTTTTTAACTAGACAAGGTAAAGGGGCCAAGTGTCTCAAGTGGTCGTGAAAACCTTATTAGGATAAAGTACTACTGTTTTTTTCCTATTAGACTTTGATAAATTGGAAGTGCAGTTGCATAGGAAGACAAATATGACGGTTTGAATCCCAAAACCAAAACTCAGACCTGCCAGAAAAGAGGTGAAGGGTACCGAGCTGCAATTCCAACACACAAAATTGGCCTAAGTCAGCACTGCAACCAAAAGAAATGGCGTCAGCCTCTTCCTGGCCACCTGTGCTGGTGCAGGAGGTGGTCTGAACACCATATGGCTGCTCAGTCAACCAGATCAAGGAACTAATCCAGACTAAAATGAATTCTCAGAAAAAGTATCAGCCATTTACTCCATCTGGTTTATGACTTCTGTATAAACATTCAAGTTAACACATGGGAGGAGCGGATGAGGAGGGAGGAAGCAGCAGCCAGGGCAAGACTGCTTCCTTCCACAGCAGCACAGGTTAGTTCTGCTGAAGTTATTAAGTCCTTAGATGGCTACTTGGAAGAGAAATCTCCTTTTGAAGCCTATATATGTTAATCAGCTGGGGGCTCTGGCTGCAAAGAGTGAGATTAGGACTCTACTTAACATGCTGCTTCAAACATTTGCATTGAAAGTTCGGCCATTGAAAACCTTTATTTCAAAAATAAAATGCTGAGTTGGCTTGATGTGTTCTGCTAAAACACAAGGAAAGCTGCAAGTTTCAAGGACTTAAGCTAGCAGACTGTCAAGTCAAAGAAAAATAATGGTATTTTGCCATTATTCCAACCTGGAATAAGAATTAATCTCCTCCCCCTCTATGTGCAGATTGACAATGAGCAAAAAGCAGTCTTAGCTTGGACAGCTGATGTTCTGCCAGTTTCTTTCCAAGCAGCTACACATTGGTAACTTCAGTTCAAAAATACTGCTCCAAAACATCTTGAACAGTGGGATACATTCTTGTAAGCCCCTTACTAGGCTTTGCGTTTCAAACAGGACAATGTTGGGACTACGTGTGTTCACCCTGCATTGAAAAGTACTGTACAGTTGCTATCCATTTCCTTTATGATCAGAAAATCTACAATCCCAGAAGCAGACAAGCCATCAATGGAAGAACAGAAAGTAAAGGCACTGAACCAAAACTAGGGACAACTGTTTTTGAAATACTCCTTTTCCTCTACTTACACAAGTCTAGTAGGTAATAACACAGCCATCATGAACAAAGTTAGTATTTCCAATTATGTAAGAATCACAGAGCAAACACGAGTTTCAGATATTGAAAGAGAAATAACACCACACAGATCTACTGAGAACTCCACACAGTGGCAGATCTCTGTGCTAGAAACTGCAAATTCAAGACAATGACACACATTAATTCCAAGTCAAGAAACCTTCAAATCGTTTAAGCAGTATCCTGATGGTGGCCACTCATTGTACCATGTAAATCCACACAAGCAACATTAAATGGAAGCAGTTTCCTTTAAACTACCTCCACACCCCCTAAGAAGGCAACTCAACTTCACCTTATCACCTGAAAAAACGCAAAGACAAGCACTAAGTTAGCAAGGTAAAGTACCTGCTGTGGAAGAGAACTCTAAGTGACTTGCTGTAGTAACGTTTTCCATACTGCTGTGTTTAACCCTTCTCACACAGAAGCTGCCACTATACTTTTTTAAAATTCAAGTGGTCAGAATAAATGTTTCCAATCAGTGTTCAAGTAAAGCAGCCCTCTTGAAGACCTCTGCAAAAGCTGTAAGTACTCCGAGCAAAGTTATGGAGCTCTCCCCTGGCAGAGAAGAATCTGTTTCTACTTCTAAGAACACCAGTGAAGCATATCCTCCTCTATAAAGTTCTAAAATATAAATAGATCTCAAATTGATACAATGAGTGATTTAATGGTTATTTGTATGTAATTCTTAGTAGTTCTGAGTTAAGAAAAAGCATACCTTAATAGCTGTGCCTCACTAAAAGCAAAGGAAATTGGAAGCAAAGTTGAAAAGATGAGTCAAATCACATCCCACATCCTTGACTAGCTCAGTAAAAACATCCAATTTAACATATTTTGTAAACAGAGCATTTCATTCAATTGCAAATGGCCTATTTTCCAAACACAGTTCTTCTGTTCTGGGATCAATTTATACTGGTTTAACAGTCCTACTTCTTCTCACTACATTTTTCAAAACCTCAACAGGCTGTCTAATGCCTCTCCCTCACCACTGTACCCTTGCCTCCCCAACAGCTCACAGGCATCTCCTGTACACAGAGCTTTTCTCATGCACCCAGCCACTTCCCACGTGTCCTTTTAACCTGACCAAGCATAAGATCATATTTTCCAATACAAACTAGATACCTGTCACCTCTTATCAACTGATAGAACCAAAGTTGTACTTGTCTTTGTCTAGCATTGTGTCTACAATGGTGATGACATAGGAAAAAGCATTATTGCTATTCATGCAACTTTGCAAGACATAAAATAAAGCAAATTTAAGTTAAATGGACCCAACAGTTCTAAAGTTTCTAGAACCATAAAAATTGAGAAGACTAACAGGCTAAGCTGTTATCCAGCTACAGCTTTGCTGTATAGCAAGTAGAGAAGGTGGCCTGGGATGGACAGCGCTGATAGCATCCATAAACTTAAAGTGACATTCATAATGACTTAATTCCCAACTCACATTCCTTCATGCCAGAAGGTTGGCAAGTAAACTCTATCACTACAGCACCCCTGGAAATCTTAGACCAGTTTCTGTATAGAATATACTTTCTATTCTATACTATTCTATATTCTGTATAGAATATACTTACTATTTGAATAACTGCAGAACGAGACCAGGGGATTTAACCTGCAAAGCATTTGGCAGGCAAGGAGTTAAAATCCTGCCTAAGACTACCCCACAGCTGCTGTCAGCAGTCAGGCTTGTCAAGAGAAGCTCTGGGCTGTCTTGACAAGACTAATTGGCAGCAAGCACCTGGTTCCCCAGGCTGGGCCTGGGGAAGGTAAAAGAACATAAACCCTGCAAAGAAGGAGAAGCAGCTGGAAGGCTGCCAGTAGGTCTAGCCTGTTTCATGTTTTCACTTTAATCCAGAGGCAACTTTACCCTAGACTATACCCAGTTAGAGCAATCAGAAACATTTCTCTGCAACCTCCCTGCTGAAGGAAACCTGTGCTTTGTGGTTTTGTACCTGCAAGTTCTGCCACTGAGCACCCACCAAGCCTTGCTGGGCAGGGCATGCTGCAGCACAACCAACTGCAATATCAACACTATCACTAAATTGCAGTGGAATTGAAATTTTGGTTTTGTAATGCCACCAAAAATTCACTTAAAGGTGTCACTGTAACTTCAACATTATGGATTAATATTCCAGAAAATAAAAAGTAAGACTGTTCTGGATATTCTGAATATTGAACATATAAAGCATGTACACTGACAACTTAGGAAGACAGCAAATTACAGTGCATCTTTAAAGAAACTTTAAAAAAATTTTTAAAATCCCCAACATTCTGGAAAATAGCTAGAAGTACGATGCATGAAGAATTTTAAGTGAGATTTCCAGAAAAGTTAAAAGACTTTAAACATATTTTGACCTCTGCTAAGAATGATGATTTCAGTGAATGTGAAGCTTCCTGAAATTCTGCCCTTGGTTTTTCCACATTATTAAAACTCAAATTAAAAAAACTTAAAGCATTAGCCTTGCAGGTTCAGCCCCTGAGGTAGGGGGATCTTTCTTAGGAGTAAGAGACAAAAAAAAATTCCTTAGTTAGTTTAGCTGAGTTTGTATTATTGAACCAAAAAGTGTCTAATTATATATAAACGTACACAAAAATTGATATATATATAAAATATGTATAACATCAATTTACATCACAATTTTTTTCATGCAAGATGGTGTAAGTATAAACACCAAAAAGTCGGAACTAAATTTCTTCAAAGCAAATTGCTCAGCAAATACATTGACTCTGCCAAGTTTCACATTTTAGGCATTTCAGCTTGCTAGTCAAGAATTCCAACAATGTAGAGAAGCATGAACGTTTCCATATCTTAAAACCCTGGAAATTTTGATGTGTACTTGTACATAGTCTCAGTATGAAAGACACTTCAATCAATAAACCTTAATGCTAAATTATGGGGCTTGGGAGAACAAAAGACAGCAATGGGACCACTTGACAGTCAAACCACTGATATCACTGGAACAAACTCACCCCAAGAGCCACAGAGTGTGCCACTCTGCTCTTAGCTGGACACCATATAAATGATTGCAACATTCTAATTAATTAATAAACATTAACTGCTAATGATATTAAACAGTACCAATACAATGATCCATTAGCAATATTTAAATAGAGAAAACCTTAGTGCAACAAGATTATAAATTACTGTGCTTAGAGTTACTGTTCTAGCAATAACAAAAAATGTTTCTCTGCCTGACAGCAAAGGATTCAGCCCTTTACAACACCTGCTCTCCACTTGCACTCAAAGAATACTAATTAGTAAATCTAGAGGCTGTCTTGGTCTCTACTCATGAGCTTCATGACTCAGTGTGTTTAAAAAAAAAAACCCACCAAAACCAAACAAACCCAACCAAAAAACCCCACCCCAAAACCAAACCAAGACAAACAAACCAAAACAACAACAAAAGAAAACCCAAAACAACAGCAAAAAAAAAAACCAAACCAAACATCCACACTACACTTTCCTTGTGCCATGCAAAACAGGAATGCCCATGATTCAAAACATAGGATCAAGATGTACCATAAAAGCTTCAAGCAAAAATCTAACCCTCCGCATGGTCAAAAATGTAAGACCATGACTACATGTACAGGATATGCATTACAGAGAAGGAACAATCATTGATAAGAAAATCAGGTCTGTCCTCTTAAGAGCATCAACTGCCTCAGTCCATTGCAACTGAGGTGCTGACTAGATTATTACACTACTATCTTAAGGAGCTAGACTCTGTTGCACAGTAAGATGCAATAGGATAACAAGATTGTCAAGAGATGCCTACATCTTTCTTCTTGGTCTTACATAAAGCAATCAGTTGAATCAAAACTATTTGAATGAAATCCTTATTCTACCAAAGAAGCAGCTGTGCATGTTAAGTAAGTGAGCCCCCACAGGATGAGAAGTTTCTAAGAAAAATATATGTATTTGATTAGCTCCTAAATTCTTCTGAAAATAAATAAATGCTTTGTCTTTTGAAGTTATCTATCCAATACAAGAGCTGACTCCAGTTACCAGTAAGGACTGTTGCAGCAAGACCTAGTCACGAATCACTAACCCACTGGTTAGCTAATGGTATTCCTGTTAATAAAGAGGAAAATGGCCTATCTAAAAAGACAACTCACTAACCTGAGCTACCACTTAAATACCCACAAACCAGCTTATTCAGCATTGGAAAGCTGCTTGTATCCAAGGGCTGCTATCTGATATGGATATGGTTACAGGCTGCAGGAACTCTAAGAAGATGCAGCAAAGGAACAGACTAGAAAAATTTACAACAGCATTACCAGCTGCATGAGACTAAGAAAACTAATAATGCTCTTTTGCCCTCAACCACAGCTATGAAAGCAGAGACTCAGTTGTATGAATGGTTTACCCTGCTTGGACAGGGAGGTTGGACCAGATCACCCACTGAGGACTCTTCCAACCTTACCTATTCTGGGATTCTGTAATGGCCTAAGAGGCTGCATTTCATGCAGGAGGAGTCTGCAGCACCACATAAAACTGAGCAAACCTGTATCAGACAATGATTACTGAGTGATGAACTTGTCAGAAGGCTGGCATTGAAGAGCACAGTTCTTTCTTGGTTGTTTTGCATTAACAGAATTCAGAGATAAAGGGGGCACCCTAAGGGTGATAATCTATGATAACTAATCTACTACTTTTTCACTCCTATTAAAAGGGATATTCTTGCTTCCCTCCCATCCCTTTGCATCAGTTTCAACATTCGTATCACCTGCATTTTCACCATAAGCTAACTGATGGAAGCACCAGACAGACAAACAGCATTTCAACCAGGAAAAAGAAGTCAGAAGAGACAAATGGCAACATGAGGGCAGGAGAATCTCCAGAGTCTTATGCAAAGAGAAAAAGAGAAAAGAACTACTACTCTTCCAGCAGCAGTGAGCTGCTAGTACTGATTTAGCCATTTCTGTGAAACCCACTCCTTAATGTTAACCCAGATTCTCCCTACAACCGGAAACACATTTTATTAAATGAAAGATTAAATCAAAGTCATAATTGTAAAGCAAAAATAGAAAATTTAGCTTCAAGACTAAGACTCATCTAGAAAAACACTGTATCCTTCAGAAGATCAGAAACTGTAACACTGTTAACAGGAAAAACTGTTAACATAAAAATACAAGAACTATTTATCTTCACTTTTTCAAAAAGATGGTTCAACTGCTACTTGAAAGACCAGACAATATCTGGTATTTTCATAAACATTTTCAAGATCACAACAACAACAACAATAATAATAATTCATTAAATTATTTCAGAAAGTTGTGATCCTTAAGTATCCTCCATGAAGAAAAATAATTTGGTTCTCGATGTTAAAAATAAAAAAACCTGTCATTATGAGACATGGCAGTTTCCATATCTAGTTACTGTCACACAGAGGCCAGGAATCCCTGAAGAAAAACATGCATGGTGATCACAAGAATGAGAATTCCAAATTCTAGATTCAAAAATAGATGAAAAATAAGAAATTTTCTTGAGAGACTCATGATTAGTCACAGCTTGAGCACCCTTCAAACCATTATATAAAGCTGAAAGGTCCAAATAACTAAAACCAGTTGTGCAAGTTCAGAGATCTCAAACTCCTCTGCTACAGATTGGCAGGAGTCTGCCACTTAGGTGGGGGGAGGGAGGGAAAACCCCAGAACACTGTCTAATGTTTGACTGTACACAAGGCTACAAATTTCTGATTGTACTGGCATCAGTGGCACACAGACATACAAAACTAACCTGTAGGTAACTTAAAATCCATCATGGTTTAAAGAAAAAAAATTAAAATGCATTTTAAAAAAGGAAACTTTAAGCTGTACTGTCTCAACTGACAAGGCCATCTTTCTTAAAGTTTGAATTAGCCACCTTATTATTTAACAGCAAGGAAAGTCAGTCTACTTGGTGGCCTTAAAGTCTTTTCCCAACAAGAGGGACATGCTTCTGAAATTCTTTTTTTCCTTTTCCTTTTTAAAAAACTATTTAAAAAACTATTTATTTACTACTCTCACCTAATGCTTCCCATTATCAGACACATTTAATGGCTTTCTGTAGCTTTTTGATTTGGTCAGAATTTC
This sequence comes from Lichenostomus cassidix, assembly GCF_008360975.1. Classification (NCBI taxonomy): domain Eukaryota; kingdom Metazoa; phylum Chordata; class Aves; order Passeriformes; family Meliphagidae; genus Lichenostomus; species Lichenostomus cassidix. The sequence goes on along the minus strand of NC_139483.1, from coordinate 26,415,126 downwards.
ATAGGCTGGGTAGCTAACTAAAATAGTTCTTCAAAGTCTAAGTTGCTGTAGGAAAAATGCCATAAAAAGTTACATTTTGGCTGTCTTTAAAAAGCCACCTCCTCATTTTATAAATTCAGGAAGTGCAGACTTTCTGTGGAATATCTTCTGCTATCCTTACCAAAGTTCAGCCAAACTTGGTCCAGTTTGAAACTCCAAAAGAAAAAAACTTTTAGGTTCATTGGCCCTGCAGTCTTTTGAGATTTTACCTGTGAAGGTTCCTGAAGAATCACATTGATCCTTTTTGGTTGACTGTCACACAATCAGTCCTGACCAAATGCGTATACTCTGCTTGTATGAAGTGACTGAGCACTCTCCCTTACAACCACAGTTACACACTGGTGTGATGAGTGACATCCTTGTTATGCTCAGAAGTGACAAATACATCCAGACACAGAAGAAGCCAAGCTTTAGCCCAGTATGGATACCTCAACTTTGCTGACAAAAAAGTGTTAACAGTCAAAGCCACAGTCAAAAGTACCAGTGCTGGTAGGAGTCCAGAAATATTGTGGAGCAGAGGAGAAGAAACAAGTGCACGATTCTGGAGATGACGTGTCAGGGCTGTCTGAGATTTCCCACCTGGCTTTGTGCCATAGGTCCCCCATTCAATCCCCTAATTAACTTGGGACAGTTCTGGCTCCTGTGCTCTGCACAGCTTACTGCAGCCCAGAAATATACTTGAAAGTAAAATCCTGCTGAGCATACAGAATGCAGACAGTCTCCAGGGTACCCCACAAAAAAACAAAACAAAACAAAAGCTGCCATGTTCAGATCTGAAATATTCAAGAAGAGAATTGCCTCAATTTTGACAGATTTTCATGTAATTTTAAAACAATACTGCTCAGCCAGAGGCTGCCCATTGATAAATTTCAAGTAGATGTTCCAGTTCAGAGGTGCACTACAATAGTTCAAAGTAAAGCTTCACATATAAAAATGGCACAATTATTCTAGTTTTGTTTCTGAAAACAGATGAAGATTTTGGCAAAAAGCTTTAAACAAAATTAAACTCAAGGCAAAGAAAAGGCATAATGTATTTTGGTCCAGAAAATTATAGAGATCAGGAAAGTTATAAATGATTGAATATACCATCTCTTAAAAATTTTCCAACACTTCCTATTATCTGTGGAAGAAGCAGACGAAGGAAGAACACCAGTGGGAACAATGACTCATGTGTGAACTCCTATTTTCACTGAAGCAGCAATGTTCTTTGTTACAGAAGTTTACAGCTGTGGAACAAAATAGGATGCTTTGTCAATGATACAAAATCAAACCATTCAAATTGTCCATTCTGACTTTGGAAACTGCTGGGTGAAAAGCCAGACACTCTCAGTTTTCTCAGTGTAATGGCCAATGTCAGGTTCAGTGAAATGACAGCACAGGATGGAGCCAGCAAACACAAGTAAAGCAAAATATTATCTTCCTTCCTAAAAATGCCAATTATTTGTTTACTCATTGAGATCAGGTAACATTCATACTCTATGCCATCTTGTTTTCTCCAGAAAAAATCTGAAGGTAAATCAGAGTGACCTTTGCAAGCCTCAGAAATAGACTCAGCTGGAAGCCTTGATCTCATACAATGGCATACTCCCTCCTAAGAGAGTGAACAAGAAAGTGAAGCAATGTGGACATATACAGAAGACAATATTCTCTTAGGTTAACACTGAAAAGAGAGGACTTTTAGGGCCCCAATAAGCAGGAGCTAAAGTCCATAAGGACCAGATAAGACCCGTCAGAGTCTGAAGAGGAGAAACCCCCACCTCAACAGTAAGAAAACACAACAACCAAAAGAGTTTTTCTCTTCACTCTTCTGACACTCTTCCAAGCACTCCTGGACATTCTATTTAAATTCAAATAATATATCAATAAAACCAGAAACAGCCTTGGCCACCTAACTCTTTACATCCAGTTAGCATTGTTCAACTGCCACTATGGGCAATTTTAAGTTATTTGAAGTATCATGATATGAGCACTACATGCACCCAGCCTAATTGAACAATCTGTGAACATAGCTACACTTGGTACAAAGTTACCTCTGTCTAAACGCCGGTTGTTCGCCGTTGAGGAATTTTTTTAGCTGATTTGTTCTATAGAATAGAGTATTTCAGTTGGGAGGGAACTACAATGATCACCTGGACTAACTGTCTGACCAATTCTGGGCTGACCAAGCTAAAGCATGTTCTTAAGGGCATTGTCCAAACACCTCTGAAACACTGGTAGGCTTGGGGCATCGACCACCTCTCTAGTGTGCCTGTTCCACTGTTTGAAGAAATGCCCCCTGATGATCAGTCTCAACCTGGCCTGGAGCAGCTTTGAGCTCTTCCCACACATCGTATCTCTGGATTCCAGGGAGAAAAGCTCAGCACCTCCCTCTCCACTTCCTCTCCTCAGGAAGCTGTAGAGAGCAATGAGGTCACGCTCAGCCTCACTTCATTTTCTCCAAGCCCAAAGCCCTTGGCTGCTCCTCACAGGACATTCCTTCCAGGCCTTCCACCAGCTTTGTTGCCCTTCTTTGGCTGCAAGGACTAATCATGTTCTCAAAACAGATTTCCATGGTCCTATGTCTTTTCTACCTGGTGAGGGGGGAGAAAGATGCAAAAGCAGAAGTAATTATTTTACTAGGCTAGCACCATGTTACAGCCAAGGGGTCACACACCAGTTTGGCATCATGACCAGTTGTGGCTGTGCTACTGCCACACTGGAAAATTCAGCTTAGTAGGAATCACACACAGAACTCCACTTCCCTCACTTCATGATATACTCCCTTGCTGCTGCTCCTCACCCAGGAAGCTCAAGTTGCTCTTCTTTTCGTGTACTCCCACACAACAAGCAGAGAGCACGAATATGCAGTTTACCCCTATTTGCTTGACTCCTGCACACACAGGACAGGTATGTTTGTGCAAAGCCTTTTGAGCAGCAATTTTCTACACGTTTATTTGAGCCCCAGGCTCAGCTCCTGCATAGAGGCATCACTTCCCATTAGAGCTAAATACACGATTCAACTCCAAAATTAGTAAAAAGACAAAATACACATACAGAGCTAAATGAATAGGAAATAAAGATTAAGAGCACTGCATTCAGCCACACTTAAGGGATTTGCAAGTGGTGCTGTACTGGTAGACCCACCTGGTAAGATTTTGTAATAGAGAGTTACCTTTGTACACTGACATTCTTCTCCTGATTTGGCCTTCATCACTGTCCCAAATCAAAGACCAGAATTTTTTCATGGGTAGCTGAATCTGTAACACCATCATAATTCCAGCTACATACAAATCACAAGGGCTTCCAACAGCAAAGACCAAGACTCTTTTTCCATGCTAACAACAAACTCTGCTATGTTTGCAAAATGTTTCCCTTTAGATCATTCCTTATAGCAATAGTGTGATGTTTTTATAAAAGAAAAGTGCATCCTGAGCATTAGGAAAACTTGCAGTGATTAATGAAACCGCAGAACTAAACATCCTTCAGAAGAGAGGCATCAGCTGAGTACTATCACACGCCATGGAATGACTAAAGTACGTCATCCTGCTGCCTCAGAGCACCACTGTTGCCTCTTCAGCCCCTTCAGGACACTAAAGGGAGGCACATAAACAACCAAGGCAGAAGTTCTGTTAGCTATGTCATCCATGATGTCTGCATATTCTTAAAATCAACAACTGCTAACTTACTGTCCTCTCTGAATTCATAATAACTTGAAAAAAGACAGAGTATCATGCTTTAGTGATGACAACCTTACTGTTGACAGGAAGCTTGGAGGCAGGAGTTTTAAAAATATCTCACCATCAATTTGCTATTAAGAGTGAAAACTAAAAAACTTCCAGAGAATTGCTATCTATTTTACAGGTAAGCTGTACTCCAGTAACTTTCTCACTAAATTAAATCATTTTTTACTTCTTTGGGCAACAGCTCACACTACAGCTATAAATTACCTAGGTAACAGAGTTTTGAAAACCTTACTAGCACCTACTCCTATATTAGCCTTTGGCAGAAAAGTTTTTGACTCATTTTTATGTTCAATTAATCCAGTCACATTCTTCATAGAAAGATTTCTGGAAAAACTCAACTTGCTGGAAACAGCAACTATAATTACTGACCCTCTTCGAGTCAGCCAAAATTAAATTGCAAAGTAGATTTTCTGGCATTCGAGCTATAACTTAATAGTACAAAGAAAATCAAGACTGAGTAAAAGAAAAAACCAAGCCCAGCATTTGTGAAAACCCAGAACATGAGACACAAGCAGTGAGTTTACAGAGAAAAATTGAGAATGGACCCTGAACAGTCTCCTTCTAGATTTGTACTGCCTAACAAAAAGGGCAAAACTACTGCTTTGCTGTATCAAACTTCTGTCACACAAAGCATTACTATTAAAAATGAGAAATACAACTTAATCAAATTTCATAGTAAAGAACAAATTATAAACTGCAACTGTATGGCTTTTTAGCTCCTTATATAACATTATTGCCTTTTCTCCACAATTTTCAGGTTTGTTTTACTGCTCTCTGCAATTATGAGGAAAGTGCAACCAAAAATTGTAGTGTCTCTGTAATTCTCAGGAAAACAGAAAACACCACTGCAGGTGTCCCATTAAGAAAGCTGTGTGAAATTACACATGCCACCCTCAATGAAACTGTCAAATCAAGATTCTTTTCACTCATTACAGGCTTTAAAGCAAGTACAAGGATCACATATTCGTCAACCATGCACAGATATACTGTTAGTATGCCATGTTAACTTTACTAGCATTGAGACAATTGGCTTATCATGGTATAAAATTGGTATCTCGTATTTTACTAAAGTTTAAAAAATCTAGAATTCATGGGCTACGTAGGCATTCTGCAGTTTTTATTTCTACTGAATTATTTGCATTAAAAAAAGGGGGTTCATAATGTGATAATTTTGAGTCTATAAGCAAGAACTTACAGGACTAAAACCAAAATAATTTTTATCTTAAAAATCATTTACCAAATAAAGTTGAAGATTTGCAGTTAGTGCTATCTATTGTCATCTATGATACTCCAGGAGAATATTTTCTACCCAAATTAACCCTGCTGCTGAAAGCATGGCTGTAAAGTTCCTATAGAGCTCACTAACAGCTCGGATTTCCAAATATACTCAAATATAGGTACCATCAAAGAGACAACCCATGGTACGTTGCTATTTTTTTCATTCTTAAAATTCTGATGAAATTAGTTGTGAAAAAAGCTAAACATCAGTCACAAAAAACCCCCAAAAACCAGAAAAAACAACCAAAAAAACCAGAACAAAACAAAACAAAACCAAAAAACAAAGAAACCAACTGTGAATCACCAAATGTGGGGAAGGGACAAACCAAACAACACTCAAAACAAGGATAGCTCAAACTTTCAGGCTGCTTAAGAGTTAGCCCCTAGAAACCAGCTTCTAACCTGAAAACAAGTGTAAGTTCAATCAATAAAAAGTCAGCTTTTCCTGAATTATACAGAACTATAGAACACAATGCTTTTCCAAAACTAGTGCCATACTGAATCTAAGTTCAAACCTTAACCTAAAATACAAGATGCCTACTACTTTTTCAGACACCAGTTGCTCTACTGGTCTGGACCTTAAGGCCCCAACCTTGTTTATTCTGTTCAGGACTGTCAGACAAATATCAAAAATAGAAAATGTGTTCAATGCAGTGGTCATCAGTCACCCACATAACCAACTCTGAGCTATGGATGAGCGCAATTATTTGATAGTTCTGAATGTTAATCGCAGTCATTCTGACAAAACCACTGAAAATCCTTTAACAGACACTTCACTCTCAAAGGAGTTTGAGAGAACAAAAGCATGTCGTATACACATAGGGACTAACAGTCCTACCAACAAAAATGCTAAATCCTCTAACCGATGCTTCAGACCCCAAGGAATTTCAGAGAACAAAACCATATCATCTCACATGAGAACTGATACTGGGCAACACAGACTCTTGAGGCAAAGCAGCTTTCTCACTTCTCACAGCACAATTATTTCAGTATTATAAAAGTTAAAACTTTTGACTGATTCTCAGATTTTATCCTTTTAATTCCAGTAAAGGGAAACAGGAGATTATCAGGTTAATCTGAAAGAGTCTGTGTATTTATTAAAACAAATTTTGCTAGAATACAATTAAACAAAAATACCTCTATAATATAGACTACTGAGTAGATTAACTGAACTTGGAAACAATTTATCTGAGACATGAAAGCACCACAGGAGACCAAAGAGAATTTATTTTAGAATTGTCATACTGGAAGACTAATTGCCAAGTTATCTTTATGACAAAGAACAAAATATGAATTTTCCTTCTTGAATAGATTAAGTGAATAGGGGTTAAAAAAAAGCAGTATTTCTACAACTTTACCAGGGTCCATTATGCTAAGTGTCAAGTATAAAGCCAGATTTTCAGCAAAAGACCATTTCAAACATTCTCAACTAAAGAGAGCTAAGTTATGGAAAGAAACCAACAATTACAATGTCATAACCCAGGATGGGACAGAATTTATTAATTGCCAAACCAGGCTATATGCTAATCATGTCAGCAAATACTAACAGGCAGACGACACACTCCTGAAATACAGTAATGGGATGTAACATAAGAATAGCCCTGACCATCACAGGGTACACCTAATAAAAACCTGTCTGGCCAATACATGCTGCTGAGAAGAGAATACAAGGACAGGTGAACTATTTATTAACACATTCCTGATACCCTATCCCAGAGTCAATACTCTGCAGTTCAGGGATTTAAACTCAGAAGCAGTAATTTTGCAATCTCCAAGATATACTATACTATCAGTAATTTCAAGCTCATAATTTAAATCTAAATTATGATGCATAACCTGTTTTACATCTGTAAGAACCAGAGATCCTGCTGTCCAAGTTCTTGCTTCCATAAATAAGTTGTCCAGATTTTAAGAATAATAAATATGAACAATTTCTTCAGTGGATACCACACACATTTTGGAAGAAAAAGCTGGTTTGATACTGGAACTTTAAATCTGATTTACATTCCAATTTACCACTGTGACAATCTGCATTAAGGCCTCAATGTACTATTAACAAATAAAATTAAAGCAAAAATCAAAGCACATCAGGTTTGTTGCCAAAGTTTTAAATAATGTCCAATGTCCAAATGAGTTAAACTGCTGGCAAGAAATTGCAGAAATACCCAGTGAGATCTTGGCAGCAGAAACTTTGCTCACTGGATTCAAAAGACTTTTCTTACAGTAAGAGTATGGCCAGATGAGACAGACTTGAGAGAACAAGTCTTACTGCAGTCTGAAGAGCCAATGTAACACCACCACCCCTCTGTACCCCCACGCCCTGTCACACACCCCAGGACACTCTTAGGCCAATACCAACATCCAGAGATGGTCTCCCTTAACAACCCACTAGCAACTAACACAGAGGAAAAAAGAAATTAGAACAGTGTGGACTAAATGAACCAGTTGAATAAAAAACTGAGTAACTGTGTCAGAGAATCTGGGAGCTCCAAGTGTATAATAACCCAGGCACAATTTAAGACAGGTCAAACAGAAGCTTTATTAACTATGATCACAGTGAGAGAACATTGAGATTCTCTGCCAAGTGATTGCAGAGACCCAACTGGGTCCAAAAAAAGGCAAGCAAAAGCAATTACATCAACGTTAACAAAGCCAGGTATCCTTCCCTGGGAGGCATGGACTCCTTAAGTCTGTTGCTAAACAGCCACAATCCTAATGAGGACTAAGGCAGTAAATAACCTAACAATATGGAAATGGCTCTTGCTGGAGCCTACAGGGATGGCCTGATATTATCCTGAGGTGCAAAGTTGGAAACAATGAGACTGCTAGTTTTTGGATGAAAGGAATGTTCTTGATAACCTCTTAGCCAGACCTTTCAATCTTAACTGTTAATAATTTTACCACCAAAACTGTTTGACAGCTTAAAAATACATTGTTATTTTCCTCATCCGAGCCACAAGTAAGACAAATGAATGAGAAATCATATATACAAAGACCAAAATACTGCAAGACACAACAGAACAGAAATTTTAATTTATTGAGCAAATTTTAAATTAAAAAAATTATTTTTATTAAATTGACAGGTTAACTTCTCATCCTGCACATCTGAAGTAATAAACTATGAGCCAGTTTTAAAAAGCTTTTTGTATATTTGACTTCCATTTTCTATCCAAGTGAGATTTAATGTATTTTTAAAAAAATACTTAATTCACTATTCCCCAATAGGAATGTTAAAACTAAAGACTTAAGAAAGCATAAACTAAGTACGGTGTTTAACTGAATTTATCACACAAAGTCAATTGATACAAGTCAATTGAAGATTAAAGACAATTTGCCATCTAAAATTAATTCACATTATCCATATGCTACTACAAAAGAATAAAAGATCTCTTAATGCACTAGTGGAATGATTACAATTTCTCCTTCACAAATGCCAAATGTAAAAGCTTCCCAAAACCAAAGTTAGTAATGGGTACCTTTTCCACAAGCAAATCAGTCAGTAAATCAAACAGCGCTGCACAGGTTTTACTGCAAAACCAAAATCCCAAAGTACCGAGGCAGAGTAGATAGTTGGATATAAAAAAAAGATGTACCTAAACAGATGAAACGCCAAGTATCAGAAGTTAGAGACATCTTGAAGATGGAAGTTTCCTGTTCAAGCTCCTTTCAAGAAACAGGGTCTAACCCATTAAACATGTTCATCCTTAGCTAGGCAAGTTCCATGAAGAAAATTAAGTCAAACTGGTATAAGCAACCACTACAAGCTAAATTTTTGTTATTAGAAGCCAAAAAGTCTAAGAGGTTATCTTAATCAGTTTTTATCACAGTCTTGATCAAGCCTAATTCATTCAACTGCAGTCCTTGTGTCTCTACTAGCCTAATGGGAATATTAGGTAGTAAGTGCCAGACATTTTTTATCCCTGAATTACAATTCTTAATCCTATGATTGACATTTGAGTCTTGAGCGATGAGGCCCAAGTTATTTCATTTGGGAGCCAAGCTGACTGTTGAATTACTATCAGAATTCATTCTGCTGAGGAGGAACAAGAATGATACCAGATTTAGTACAGCAGAAAAACTATTTTCGATTGCTCCTACCCTAATTAAATTTTTAAGCAATACTTCAAATTTCACCTCCATAAATGTGCTCCAGTCAGAAATCACTGAAGCGCTTATAAACACTGTAAAAGTTTCTACCTGTAAGAAACTGGTGCTCACCATAACTACTGCAATATACATTGCAATACAACAGTATCTTAAGGAATGCTCCATGCACCTTCAACAACAGTGAAAATATTTGCTATAAAAACCTTGAGTTTACAAAGAGTACTTATGTACTGCACTGAAATTGCTCTTATTCTGTTGCAGCAAAAAGAAAATCAAATTCCTATCCTCTGATTCTTCAACCACTATAAAGACTCAAACTTTCACAAGAAAGGAGCACTGGTTTAAGTACTTCAGTTGATACGGTAGTACATAATCAAGTAGTCTCAGCTAGCCCTGAACACACTGTATACGGCTACATGAAGAAAATACTTCAAAATCCTCGAGAAGTATTACTTATCTGGGCCAGCCTCCATCTCCCCCTCCTTCTTATCCCAATCTTTCAAAGATAGGCTTTAAATGTTTTGCAGCTGTCCAACATTAAGGCTGAAGAATTCAACAACCACGGCACTGTAAAAGCACAGGGTGAAAAGCAACCACATCCAGGACCCGTTACAGAGCCAGAAGAGGTTCCTGACTGCAAACTTCATCAGCAAAATCTGGATAAGGTCCCGAGAGCAGATAAACCTGTAAAATTATTCCCTCTTCCTTCCAGATAATTCTTCAAGTGAGTTCCTACCATATAAACTAGTGCAGACTATGCATAACTGCATTGAGTTTTAGCCAACCTCTCTCACAGCCAAAAATATCAACCACCACCACTGCACACATTTTCTTACTGAGATTTTCAGAAGGTCTGCATAATCTTGTAACTACAAAGTTAGTGAGCCATTTCATATTTCCTGAAACTAAACTGCACATTAGATGATTCACCAATTAGTGTATTCATGAAGCTTTAAGAACCAATCAAAATTTCATTTTTGTTGAAAAATTTAACAGAAATGTCCAGCTGTATGCATGGAGAGAGCATGTGGGCTCTTCTCCTTTATTTAACTTAACTCACAGCTACGTTAGCTGGTGAAAAATATTCAGTGTGTCAAAGTTAATTTATCAAGCTGACAAAGTATAAGGGCTCCAGAAGGTATAGCATACATTTACTAAATTTTAAATACAACATTTTAACTAGATATAGCTCAAAGATTAAAATAAGCTGTCCAACAACCAAACCACACAAATACATACCACTCCAGGGCACTTCTTACTTAATGGAGCAATTGCATGCTTGTTTCAAAGTAATGCATAGGTCAACATATCAGAAAAGCTGATCATCCTTCAGACCCCAAACCCCATAAATCAAAACACGGTTTTTTTAACTGGGTAGATATCTTTGGAAGACAGAGGGCTTGTCAGTACAGTGCAGGCCACAATCAGATGGAGGGGAGGCACTGCATGTTGCTCAACACAACCAAACCTTGTGCCTCCCCAAAGCCTCTAGGCACAAATACCACAACTTAAAACTAAGTGCTAATTTCCCCCACTGTTGAAACTACGGAGCAGAGCTCTTGAGGAAACAAGAGACAAGGAAATCAGCCTAAAGTAGACAGATATTCAAGAGTTACTTAACTAGCCAACCTATTCCAATACTTTGGAATTAAAATCGATATTTTAGGAGTTTATGATGGAGCCTTTACATCAAAAGTCCCTTCATTCTACAAAGACAGGAATGTATGATTTAGTAAACAAAAAGGTATCCTGTTTAGATTTTACATTTGTTTTCACTATTTGTTTCAGTAAATAGAATATCACCACTTTAACTAAATTTTACAAAGAGGTAAAATTGCTGCATGGAGGTCTCATGGAGTGATCTGAATCCACAAAGTATCTACCAAAAATTGAGTTGTTTGGAAAGAGGCTATCACAGGACAAGGTAGTTTACAGCTATTAACAACAATCATCACTGTTGTTTGATTAGACTAAAACACATCTCTTAACTTTAAACATAACGAATGAGCCCAAAAAATGCACATTATACCATCTTGGGCTATATGTCCATTCCGGAAACACATCATTTGCCACATCCAATTTGATGGACAGTCAGTCATCTCTGTAGAACCTTGCTGCAGAGTGACAGGTTTCACATGTTTCAAAGAAGATTAAAAAAAAACAAACTCTTTCTGCTAGAACACAGTTGATTTCTAATCCCTTCCCATCTGCTCCCTCTTTCTTAGATGTACCTGCCGTTATTAAAAGAGCAATAGAAGAGAAATTCTAGATATTCCTCCAAGGACTAACCCATGCATTTTCCCAATGCTCTCATACATATGAACTCATGTCAAGCTACTGCTACCCAGCTGTCTGAATTCACCGCCTGGTTTGTACTGCTAATGCAATTCTGAAAACCAGAGTAGAGGCAAGACATTTAGACCAACTGGAAAATCAGAACAGTTTTCATCAGCTCAGTCCACCAGGTCACAAAAGGGGTTTGTTTTCTCTCATTCAGTAGTTTGCTTTGGACTGACAAATAATTCACCCTAGCAGTATAGCTAATTCACTCTGCCAGTCATGTACAAAAATGTAAAGAATTGAGTCTGTCCTGACAGAGACTCTATTGCTAAGGCTATCGCTTTGATACGAGGTCCATTTGAGTATCCTGGTTTACAGACTGACAACTGAAAGAAGTAGGAGGTTGCTAACTTGGAAACTTGCCTCCTTTCAAATGTCTCACTGCAGCAAACTGATCAGCTGGGGATATTTGAGGTAACGGGGGTTATGCTCAGGCTGAGAGCTGCATGACATCTTCAGTGGGAAGCATTTAATGGCACAAACCTGCATGACACGAGCTCCTGAGGTGCATGGATCACACCTCAAGATTTCTATGGATGTAACACTCCCAAACCACACTGGAATTAGCTTCAATGAAAAAGCATCTTCGGTTTCTGTGGTATGGCCAGGGATCACACCTCACATAATGGGATATGGCCCCATAGGATGAACAGCATAAAAATTATAGTTTACAATCAAAAACAGTGCAGAAAACTTCAATAAGCTTCACAGGAGAGGGGAAAAAATAAAAGAGGGGAGCATTCTGTAAGTATTCAGGGAATGGAAACATGACTATTGTACATGCTGGGTTCGAAAGACTACCTGTTCAGATGATACACAACCTTGATGAAATAAACATTCAGAGACAGAAATGTATTCCACAGGATTAAGCTACTGTGATTCAGTGCAAATACTGAAGTACAAAGATAACAACAGCAGCAGAAATAACTCGATTTACTGCTCCTACAATTCCAAGAAACCATTCATAACTTCGAGTCAGATGCTTAGAAAGACCACTTGCAAACTTTTATGAGCGCTCACGAGGGAACACGGCCTGATGCTCAAGGCACGGCGCTCCGCAGAAGGTTAACAGGAGGCTGTGCGCCCCGAGGGCTCTTTAGTGGCGATTCTGCCAGGCTGATTTCCATACGGCCAAACCGTGCGTGCGAACTCGGACACGGGAGCCCGCCGAGCCCCGCTGCTGCTGCCCCGGCCCCGCAGTCACCGCGGGTGCCGGCACCGGGCGCTGCCGCCCGGCTGGGCACGTTCGCCCCTCCGCGCCCGGGGCTGCGCCGCCAGCCCTCAGCGGGGCGGCCGGCACCGAGCGGAGCCGCCCCCCCACACCGCTCCCGCCTCCCCCGCCCCGGGCGCCCTTCTCCCGGGCGCGGGCACAGCCGAGCCCTCGCCGTCCCTTCCCCCGGCTCCCTCGGGCCGGGACGGGGCGGCAGCTCCCGCCTCCCTCCCGCTCGCAGCCGCGGCCTCGGCGGACGGCAGCGGGGCCGCGGCCGCCCGTGGCCGCCGGGGGGCGAACGGCGCAGGCGGGTCCCGCCCGCCCGCCGCGCCCGCGCCCGCGCCCCGACCGGAGGCAGCACCTACCGCTGCGCCGTCCCGGCGGGGGCAGCGGCGCCTCAGCGCCGTCCCGGCGGGGGCAGCGCCCGCAGCATCCCCGGCCCGGGCCCGCCGCCGGTGCCGCTCCCGGAGCGACCGGACCGAGCCCCCTCCCTCCGCCCAATGGAAAATAGTTCCCCGGGCCCCGGAGCGGAGACACCGGGAGCGACACCTCGGCGGCCAATGAGAGCCGGCCTGGCCCCTCGCGGCGCCAATGGGAGCGGCGGGATGGCGGGGGCGGGGCGTCTCCCAGCCAACCGGGCCGCGGCGCTCGCACTGACCCGCTAGGCTGTCTCCGGTGGCCTCCATTGACCACCATCTTGGAGTCGGGCGCGATGCCCGCTGCGGGAATGGGCTCGCCGGCCGGCGGCCATCTTGAGTCCGGGCGGAGTGACGTGTGGGGCGGGCGGCAGGAGGCGGCGGGCAAGGGGAGGCCGAGCGGAGCCCCCGCCCCGCCCCGCCCCGCCGGAGCCGGAATTCCCCGCCACACTCGCGGCACAGGCGGAGCGGCGGCGGGAAGCTGCCTTCTCCCGGCGCAGCTCCCAAGGGGCGGATGCTGCGCAGCAGGGACCGCCCCGGCGCTGCGCCTGCAGCAATCAGGCGGCTCCTTGCACGCTGACGGGAGCAGCGAGTGCTTACGCGGGGAGACTCTTGGAGACACGTCGGTGTCTTTGGCAGCAATACCCCGTTCCTCTCCCTTCCTCCCTATAATGGGGAGTAAATGCATGGCTTGGCCTAAGTCAAGTGAAGTAACATCCGATCCCGTCGAGCAGAGGAATCGCTCGCTGCTGCAGCAGCGCAAAAAGACATGTGGTGTTCCAAGTGACAGAGCACATCGCATCCCCCTGTACCTGGCAGACACAGTGGGACATGCAGGGTGCACACTGAGGTGGGAAAGACGCACAGATGTCAGGCTCAGAGGGAAAAGCCCGTGGTTTAGTGTACTGGAAGCAGAGCAGGCAGAGCACGACAGGGGCCAGTTCTGTTTGACATCTTCCTGAAAGGCTTTCGAGGAGGAAATGGAGTGTGTGCTCAACAAGTTTGCAGGTGGTGCTAAGGCAGGAGCAGTGGGAGAGCCAGAGGACAGAGCTGCCATTTAAATGGATCTAGACTGGCTGGGGGAATGACCTGACAGGAAGTCTATAAAACTCAGAAAGGACAAATACAGGGAAATTCGGCAAGTCCAGCACTTGGGAAGGAGCGGTCCACTGCAACAGCAGAAGATGGGGACTGATAGGCTGTGGAGCAGCTTTGCAGGAGAGGATGTGGGTTGGCCATGAGCCAGCAGTGCGTCCTGACAGCAAAGGAGGCCAAGAGCATCCCGGGTCAGACCACTGGAAGCATAGCCAGTAGGCCAAAGAAAGTGATTATTTATTTCTGCTCAGCTACATGTGGTATAGTATGTGCGGTTTTGGGTCCCAAAATGAAAAGAAAATCTCAACAAACTGTAGCAAGTTCAGTGGAAGCCAGCAAATGTTCCAGGGGAAGGTGCAGCACTTGCCCTGTGAGAGCCTGAGGTAACCACCCCGGATTAGCTTGAAGGAAAAACAGCTTAAAATACTTCAGCATACAGAACACAGGCTAGCATATACATCAACAGCAAAAAAAAAAAAAAAGAAACCCAAAAACCACCCAAAGATGAAATAATGCACTGTATAAGCAATTCTGCACCCTAGAAGAGGATGAAAAATATAATGAAACACACATAATTGATGTTAGTTGCATTCAAAATGATACTGATGAGGCTGATGTGTGAATTTACATTTCTAGAGCAGGGTAGCACTCATGAAGGATTCATGTGCACCCCACACGAATGCAGCTAAATTGCCACTTGGCAGTCCTGCCTAAACAGTGCAAGAAAGGATGTGCTAACAAGTAGCAACAACAGGCAAAATAAATACAGAGCCAGCATAGCCAGGATCTAGTGAACAGTTCAGCACAGGGAAATGTGAAATCCTGCACCTAGGGAGCAGCAGCCCCCGGTGCCTGTACGTGCAGGGGGCTGTCCCAGCAGCTTTGTGAGAAGAACCTGAGGGTCCTGGTGGGCACCAAGTTGAGCACGAGCCAGCAACGTGCCCTTGAGGCAGTGAAGGATAACAGTATCCTGGGCTGCATGTCAGCAGCACGTTGAGGGAGTTGATTCTGCTCCTCTACTCAGCACTGCCGAGGCTGAACCTGCTGAGCTCCCGAGTACAAGGGAGATACAAAGCTACCGGAGAGAGTTCTAAAGGGTCACTAAGATATCAGGGGATTGAAGCACGTCTCCTGTGAAGAGGGGCTGGAAGAGATGGGGCTGTTCTGGCTGGAGAAGAGAAGGCTTAGAGGAGGATCTCATCGATGTGTATAAATACGTGAAGGGAGGATATAAAGAGGATGAAGGCACAGGTTAAACCACAGCAGTCTTTCTATCCAACACTGACTCCACTTGTATAAAAGTTCCATAAGTCAGTTTTAAGCTCAACTTATAGGCTGTTTCGCTTTTTAATTAATTCTGTTAGCAAGCTGTAGCATTTTCTTTTCCAGTATGAAGTAAATATTTTTATGCTAGATACCTAAAACTTATCAGAAGTATAAAGCTTTAGTAACAAACCATCAGATTTGCTATATCTCTTCATATTTGTGGAGCAGGTCCTCTTGATGTTAGTGTTTTTGTTGGGATTAAGGTTCAGCAGTAGTTTTCATCTAATGAAAACACCTGCCATTCTGACCTGCTATATGGGCAAAGAACTTGTAACTGGGTGGAGGGAAATAATCAATGGCTTTGTTCTTTTTACCATATGTTTCATTTTGAGGATCCAATGATAGGATGAAGGAAGATAAAGGAAATAGGCTGCTACTTGCTATAAACAAGAAGAAAAATTCCCAATACCAGCAGAGCTAGACTGTGGGCAGAGCTCAGCAGGGTGGAGACTGTGCAGCTGGTGGTTATCATGCCCAGGCTTCACCAACCTGACCTACACAGCTGTAGGACCTGCTTTGATTTTGTGAGGAGGCTTTGGTGCAAAGGACTAGCTCTGAGTCCTCAAAGCATGATGGTACTTGCCATGGGTTTTTTGTACTACTGTGTTAGAATGGACATCTGAAGAGCTCTGTCAGTAAGACTGAGAAGGATATGGAAAAGCCATGGGCTCTTGTGGGTGCTCCAGACTATGAGGCTACAATGAGCCTATTGGAAGAAATCAGATCACCTCCTTTCTCAGGATGTGCACACACATTTGAATGAAAAGCAATTCCCTTGGAAAATTTCTGGGCAAGTCCTTCTTTCATAAGGCAATTAATTTGCCTGATGGAGGGCAATGATCCATGCATGGTAGGAGGACAAGGAGATGCTGTGAGGAAACACCACTTGGAAGAAGGTGATCAGAGGCTGGAAACTGAGCCGGCTGCTACCTCCCACATTGGCTTGCTTTCATCTTTTAGTGTTTATTTCCCAGGCATGCCGCCAGCCTGGGGTGTGTGCTGCCAACAATGCAGCGCTGCGGGGCATGCTGTGCACAGTGCCCTCAGTCTGCCGCTCCGGGGTGACACTGCCCACTTGCTGTGCTATGGGCCACCGAGGTTGCTTCACCAGCCCCGAGCTGCCACATTTACCTTAGCCCAGATCTGCTGGATCGTTGCTTCTCTGTGTGTCCCTGGCTGATCCTGCTCCTGTGTTACAAACTGTCTGACCCTGGCAACCTCTGCAACCCCGAGCACTCTCTCCCACTCCCTTCTCCAGAGTTTATCCTCTCTGCAGCCTAGTGCAATTCTGAGAAAGCAAATGCAGGCATAGACCTTAAATAAAACTTTTTAATTGCACATGGAACTTAATAAAGTTTCATGAAGTTAGTCAATGTACTTGTTCTCCCCTCACTCCTAACAGCATCTGCCATGTACCAAACCTCAGTGTGTCTGGAGTTGTAAAACTGAAGTGGAGTTCAGCAAGACAAAAGAGCACTTTTCAGTTCTGGCTGATGTGGCAGATCCAGTATCCCTGTGCCCAGAAATCTGTGTGTCTATGGAACTGAGGTGCAGCTTCAGTGGTAGGAATTTCCTGTGCTGGGGTGATTTTTCTAGGCCATGGTGACACACAGACAGAGGATTGCCCATGAGAGTCAGAGCAGTTGTCAGAAGTGTGAGCATTTAATGCTGCCTCCTTACTTCCAGGCTTTTTCCATTCAGAGTGAGATGAACACTACTCTCTCCTTCAGCCAAGCAGAGAATAATAATTAGTGATGGAAAATCTAAGATAATACCAAGGAAAGAGAGCAGGAGTAAAACAATGACCACTTTAATTATCCTGCTGAGGAAATCTTGGCGTCTCTGGATAAATCGTGTCAGCAAAGGATACCTTGAAGCAAAAGGCTGATGAGCATGTACTAGACAAACCACAAGATTTGGCAAGAGGGACTTGCAATAGGGACAGAGACCTCTGCAAAGCAAAAATGGACAGTCCTGGGAAGGGTAGAGGAAATGCAGAGTCTTGTCTGGTGTCTAATCTAACAAAAATATTTCCAACATGGCACAGCTTCAAGATTAAGAATGGAGGAGCTCCCATCAACAGGCCAGCCAGCTCCTGCTGGGCACCTTCACCTACCAAGTGCTGCCCTGCTTTGCCTTTGCTGACCTCTGGCAGTTTTGCTTGCATGTGTAATCAGTCACAGCATGATGATCTGGTTGTTCACAAGCAGACTCACTTAATTTTAAGGGAAAATTCTGCCCTGCCTAAATAAATAGAAGGCAAGTCTACACTTAAAATGCAAGAACCTCAGGTATCAGAAGAGAAATATATTTTTGAAATGTTGACCTGAACATCCAGCACACCTGCCCTGGCCAGTGACTCTCCTTCAAAGAAAAGGCAAGGCCGGTAAAACAACTGCACCAAACTGGAAAATATAGGTCCAACTATTTTAAATCTGGGCTAACTAAACATGACTAGAAATAGAGGGGCATGAACTAAGGATACTCCAGTCTAATCACTGTGGTGGTGGAAGAGCTCAGAAGGGATTGGTTACTTTCTTTCTCCTTCAGTCCTCTGCTTTCATCTGCCTGCTCCACTGCAGCTGAGATGAGGAAAAAACCTAGAAGCCTTTCTGATTTTTTTGGAAGCTGAGTCATTTGGGTGGATGAAATAAGAACATCTACGTTGCTCCTTTGTCCATTGTTCTTTACCTTGAATAAGCATTGACACCAAGGGTGAAACATCAACTTTCTGATTTGCTTGCAGATTCCCCACTTTGCACAGGATTTAATAGGAATTCCTCCTGCCAGAGAAAGGACACCCAGGCTCCAGGACAGCTTCAGGCAGGCACAACACATGCAGTGACATTCAAAAGTACTCTGACATGTCCAAGCACCACCCAAGACTGTAGTATGCATTCTTGATCTTTCTTTTACAGAGTAATACAAAGCAACTGCTAGAACCTGTCCCTAGCCTACCCTCTTTTGCTTGTTTGTTTGTTCATTAAGTAATTTCCAATCATCCCAAGAGTCAAGAAGTCTGCTCTTGCAGGTGCAAGGAAGGTATAATTTAAAAATGTTTTCCTTTGAAATGGATTTATTTGTGATCTACTCTGGTGCTCTATTACTAATTTATGAATTGGCATACTTTTGTTACCAGTAAACAGTATCTACCATGATCTTAAAATGACAGGGCCTGAAGGTTTTGAGAGGAAGCTGGACCATTTGCAGAAAGTCAGTGCTCAGCAAACCAGGTTCCTCTTCAAGGTATTCAAACTGAATACATAAAAGCAAAGAAACTCCAAATCATTAATTACTTTTGAAAATTTTAGCCAGGGAACATTTTTTTTTAGTGCTGGTTGTGGAATCATCAATTATCATTGCACAGAGTGTAATAACAAACCAGAGCTTCCCAATGGATGAAAGCAAACCACTTCTCTTCTAGCTTTTCTTTCTTTTTTTTTTTTTTTTAAAGCAATAATAAAACATATTATTATGCACTTCCAACCATGAATGTTCTCCAAAGCAATTTGATATTAAATCCCAAATCATCTGACTGGATGAGTTTCTACAGATTTTTACAGCAGGGCAAGCCAGGAATGTTATTAGAGTGGCCTGAGGCACAGTGCCGTTTCACAGAAAATGAAGAACAGTTAAAAATTTAAAGTGTCCCAAAATTCCTTTTCTCAAAGGGGATTTGTGGCACTGCTGAGATTAGAGCCATTCCTATTCAAGCAGCTATATTCCCCAGGAGACCTTAGTTTGTGCCTATTTAGTCTGAAGGATCTGGTTTAAATCACCAGGGCAGAATACTAATGTGAGCTTGTGGTTCTGTTCTCTGGACTTGTTTCATGTTCCTTCCTTTCTTCAGCAGCAATGCATCTGCACTATTTTTCAGGCTACAGCAACAGCAGGAAGAGGTTGGGCTGAAGCCTAGTTGATGCCACCCAGCTGCATTCCAGGTTTGTACTTTCAGTGCCCGGTGCCTCTGACTGTCCACTGTCTTGCAGGATTGGCAGACCATGCCTTCTGTGATTCAACATGGAAGACTGGCTTTCAGCACTGATAAGAGCACTTTTCATCTGCAGAAATTACCATTAGTTAGAGAGAGGTGAAGCAAAATTGTGTGTAACTGACAACTGACACCAACATCAACAGGGTTGCGTTACATGGACCAAGGTTTTTTTTGAACAACCTATGAAATTGCTTTAAAATATCTCTTTGTTCTCCAGGTCACTTGATTGTTGGCATAATTTGAGTATAAATTGAATCAGTTGGATAGTCCTCAAGAATATCTGTGGGCAGGGACACACCTCCACTGGGGCTGGCCTTGCTCAAGGTAAGGCCAGGCACTGCTTCTTTAACCTCTGTGTCACCCTGTTCTGTTGGCGTGACAGAGAAAACAGTGAGCTCTGGGGCACTGTTGGTGTTTCCCACAGGCATGCCACATTGTTGGGGACGTTTTCCAGATGCTGTTCTGGACTTCAAATATGTTGTTGGGATTGACTTTGGTTAAGTCACCTAGGATGCAGAATGGGAGCAACAAACTACATGTCTCATCAGACCTTCACTTCACCAAGTATTTCCATGAGTGCCATATTTCACTGCCGGCTAAAAAGAGTATTTTTGCATCTAGGATGGAGTCTGCTTTTAGGACATGTCTGTCAGGACGAGCATGGACTCCAGGAATATAGTCATAGACATGTCTGAGAAAGCAAGCAGCAAGTTATGGTTGTTTTCAAGCCTGTTCTGAGGTGAGAGGAGGCCTCAGGGGTACATCTCAGAAGTGTGAAACCATTACCAGATTAAAGGAGATTTAAAGCACAGATTAAAAGGAGCCCTTATTAGAGAGCACGTTAGAAGAAGTAGGACAACCAGAACATTTTCTCAGGATGTGCTCAGAACCACACAGGAATCGTTTCAAAGAGCAGTGGCTCATGACTAAAGGAGACAGTTTAAAGTGTTTTTTGACATCATATGTCTCTCATCTTTACCACAGGTTTAGCCTTGCATGGGCAAACAGTCCAATTCCAGCACAAGGGGCATCTCATTAATTACTAAATGATGCTATTTAAATGTTGGCAGTTTGAAGCAAGGGTGCAATGCTAGATTTTTATGCTCTTACGATCCTTATTCTCCACCATTTTTGGGATGAAAGCCCATTGGTGTTAACCTGCACATATTGGCTAGGTGGGAGCACAACTTATGGTCAAATATCACTGCTTCCAGTGCTTATTTACCTAAGCTTATTTACCTGTTGTCTCCAGTCAGGCTATTTCCATTGATAAAGACCATCCTTTTTGTAAAGGAATGCACTAGTAGGTTTTTTTTTAATTTGTAACTGACAAGTAGATGGCCTTTTAGCTGGCAATATCCCTAAAGTATACATAGCTGTATGACTAGAACAAGATTTACTTGAAGAAACTCAAACATTCATGTTGAACTTGCCTTAAAATTTAAATGTCAGAGTTTCCTATCTTTCAAATATCTAACTCCCACTGATTCTAGTGAAATAGATAATAATTACCCTTGAGGATTTGAACCTGGAGATAACAGAAGGCAAAATATAACTCACAGAAATGCATAATAGAAAAATAATTATATTATAAAAATAACTTGTAGTGCTGTTGCAGTGCATATCCTGCACTTGGATGTTTCTTTGTAAGGATTTACAAGATTTATAAATCTGGTTCTACAATGTTTTAGAACTCAAATCTGAGACAGACCATGGTTTTCTTCATTGCCACAGGCACATGAATTTAGTTTAAAGTGGTTCAGCCTGCAAGAATTAGTATGATTTTCTTGACAGGCTCTATTTTCTCCTATATGTATTTGATAATGCAAGCTACAGAATCACTCGGTTGTTCCTTTTAAAGACTGTAACTCTGCAAAATTCTAAAAGTAGGCTCTCAAACCAGCATGTTAGAGAAAACAAGCTATATTGACTGTTACAAGAACAGTATATGTATTAAGCTTTGATGTTTGCTACCACCTGTGGGGATCATGAAAAGAAATTGGCAACAACCAGCATTTAATTTTGTGTGACAGGAAATACAAGCTATGGGGCTAGTCCCAAAAGCTAGGTGTTTTTGTCCAGGAAGTCAAATTTTCATTTTTAGGCACAAAACACTGTAATTATAAACAGGCAGTTTGTACCTACAGATAGACAATGAACTGTTTGGTTGCCCAGATGACACTTAACACTTCTGGTGTGCTTTAGAGTGAGAGGCTTCTGATGTACTGAATCTGGATACGTTTACCTTGGGTTCAGTAGAACATAACAGGTTTTCAGGTACCTTGTGGTCTTACTGTATGAAATTAAAATATTCAGGTAGCTTTCCACTCTTCATCCTCTATATTGTATCACTTATCAACCAACTGAAGGCTCTATATTTTAATCCATGGAAAGACTGCTACACTTCATATCCCTCAGAATCTCCCCAGGCCACACAAGTAAAATTTGGATGGTAAGTCTGAGATTCCTTAGAGCTGGACCCGAGTCCGTCATTCCCTGGGTTGGCCTAAGCTTTTTGAGTGAAAATTGCTGTAGTGCCATCTAGTGCTACTCTGCTGATCCTTGTATTTGCTGTAGTTTCCAAGGACATTCCTCTGCATTCAATACTTCTATCTCTAAACACTCTGATACCTTGAAAATGCAATTGCCTTTCTTGGCAAGATTTCCCATTTTTTCTCAGGCAAGTCATAATAGACATTATACACATTTCTATAACAGATTTTGCAGCAATGCATTAAAATTGGCTTTGAGCAGTGTGACAGTGTGGAGTGGGGAAGGAACTGGAGATTATCTTGCAAAGAGCATGTGTTCCCATATCTTTAAAAAGTGCAACTTTTAAAAATAGGAATGCAGAAATTGCTCTGAAAAGTATGCCTATAGAAGGGAAGGAATCCTTGCTTGCAAAGATGATTTTGAAGCATCAAGCCCAGCCCAGTTGGTGAAGAAACTATTCTTTTCCCTGTAGGAAGGGGTGCTATATCTGTTGAAAAACCCACAGGGATTGTCATACCCAAGGAGATGAAAAAGACTTCCAAGCCATTCTGTGAAATTCTGTTCACTAAAATGTACCTGGTTCATGCAGCAATTCTCCCTGTTAACCCATCCAGGTCTCCTACATTCCCAGAGTGGGAGGACTAGAGGATTTTAGTATGGATATGCCCTAAAAGTAACTTGTAGTTGAAAACCAGTTACCCAAAAGGCAGCATCTGACTGTCTGCTGCCTGAAGCAGTGTGCCTTGAGACACCTAATTCCATATTTGTTAACTGTTTATAAACTGTTCCTACAAAGACAGTCCTAGTGAGAAACCAATTGGAAACGAGCACTTGGGGGCTTGTGGAGATCCTGTTGAGTTTCTGTCTACGTCTGCAGAAGTTTTTGAATCTGACCTCAAGACACCTTGTGGTCAAGTAAACATGATTTGCTAAATGTGACACTGATTTTGTGAGCTGTGGTACAATGTGACCTGTGGCCTGTGTGATTAAAAAAGTAGCTGCTGTTGCCAGATGTTCCACGTGTCTCCCCAGCCTTCTTATTTAAAGTGCTGGCAGCAGCTACCCACAAGCAGTCCAGCACCCAGTGGGTCAAATGACTGTGCTTTCTTGAAGAGCTATCATGTTGACACATTTATCTGAAGTATTTTGAGACCGTGCCCATGATAGCAACTAGGGGGCAAATAATTTCAGGTATGTAACAGGTTCCACTTAAATCAGTAAAGCCTATTCTATGATTTCTTTCATCTTGCAATCATTATATAGTTCAATAACTATATTGGGCTTGCTCTTGAAAAGTCCTACTGACACTCACAGCATCCACCTTTTCCTCACACCTTCAATATAGATCTAAAATTAAGACTCTGTTCCTGAAATGAATATATTGCTTTTCAATACACAAGCTGCAAACTGTACAATAAATTCTTGTCTTAGCATGTAATTAACTTGAGGTAAGACAGGAAGTTTTATGTTTTGCTACATCTAAGATAATAGATAAAATAATAGAAATTCTTTCCCATGCAGTCAGCTTGAAACTTATAGCAATTTACTGGCTAATAGAGCAAATTTTGCCTGATAGCAGAACTACAGGTAAGATAGTAAAACAGGTAAGAGAGGGAAGCTTATAAAACTCTAAATAAATATTTACAAGAATTTAACACAACGTACAAATCTAGAAGCATTATCACTATTTTTTTTAAACTTAGGAATAGGCACAAACTTCCACATACTTGATATAAATGTCTAGACCTTATTTTGTTTGAGTGAATTCATGTCTATTTAATAAGCAGAATGGTGCCAACAATTTTATAGAGAGCCCCACACGTGGGTTTTTTCCCTCTGGAATGTCTCCAAGAAAGTCACACTCTTAAAAAAAATATTTGGCCCTCATCCTGCAAAGCCTTGTGTATGTGTCAAGTTTTACATGCTGTGAAGAGCCTCATTGATTGAAATGGAGCTAGTCACAAAGTAAAATGTTAAGTCTCTGCAGAAATTTCATCATGTTCAGAACTTTTGTTTGAAATATATTTATGTGTTCTCAAACTTCCTTTTGAAAGAGCCCCTACTGTCCATTGCTGTGTTTTTGTGTATCCAACACTTTCCATAGCTGTTCTAGTATTACTCTAGCCTGAATTTGCTGTAGCATTTCATAAGATCCTGAAAACTGTGCAAGAGGAAGCTGCAAGTAGGAAATTTACACAGTCCATCTTTTTCACAGATCAAGAGTGCAGTACACGATCCTTTGAGCAGTATTAATATATTTTTGTGAGTTAGTAACAGATAAGAATTTGATCCAAAAAAAGTGTCTAAAATCCACTCAGTAGGATGTCCCCTGCTCCCCACCATGAATGCCAATAACTTCCATTTTAAAAAAAAGTTTCTAGTGCTGTTCCTGAAAAAAATTCAAATATGACTTGAGAATGACACAGCACAGAACCATCTTCCTGAGTTCATAGAAGATTATTCCACATTCTCCACTGCTGCCCAACACCTTCTCAAATTGCAAAGGGGTGAAAAAACCTGATGTGAGAAGACACTTTTCAGACTTTGCCATGTAAGTCCTACAGAATGACAGCAAACCCAACATCTTCCTGAAGTCTTTGAGGTGACTGTATAAGCTATTTCAGAGGTGTTCAGTGTCTATCTTGGATCATGTTCAAGTTAGAAAACTGAAAGCAGTGATTTATAATTACCATCTGACTGCCATCCGTTTGGAACATATCACAGGAACTGTGGGAAAGACTGATACAGTTTAATTTAGGGATATTCTTCCTGAGTTTTACTTTCCATTCTATGTTAGCTCTGATAAGAGTTTCAATTTTAAGACTGTGCTAAATATGTCGTAGCAGTAAAATATACCAAGAGTGCAAATGAACTATCTAAATTTTACTTTTTAAAGGTCAGGATTACATTCCCATTTTATCTAGAAAACATTTCACACATTTTGTGAGCACAGTGTATTTAAAAAAAAAATGAGCTAATTGACAGTGGCAGACCTAAAGACAGTAAACAACTGTCTCATTAATTTAAAATGTCACATAGATGTTCTGCTCTGGTATACTTCAAACAGAATAAGAGATTTAGACATAACAGGTATAGATCACTTTTCCACTGTCAAGAAATAAATATAACTCAAGAAACAATATAGAAACAGAAGGTTTTACATACAAGTACTTCCTTCCCCTAGGAATTGTACAGAGGAGCCAACATATGTGACTTTTGAAAATTCAGTGACATCCAGCTTCACATTTTTCCCACATATGATGTGATATTTGTCAGATAAAGTTCTGCTCTCTGATATTGTTCTGACTGCTAAACCTTTAACCTGACTTGAATTCTGTCTGAAGGACTTTTTCTTGTCTGCTCTCTTTTGCATGTTTTGTTTTGCTCGTGGGTTGGTTGGTTTCTTTTTCTCTCTCCTTTTTTTTTTTTTTTTTTTTTTTTTAAATTACTCTTTGCTGCTTTTACCCATGGGACAGAACTAGTCTAATTTCTCCCTTCTTTCATGGATGATCCTGAATATGGTACCAAGCAACAGAGTAGGGAAGCAACCACTGCTCCATTACAAGTCCTTTTTAGAGACCTGTGTGAATAAATGATCACTCCACCTGATGAAGGAAGATAACTAACCACCTCCTTCTATATTAGCATGTATTTAACATGTAAGAGTCACATAATGGGTGTGTGCACATGTGCATGAAGGGGGAGGTCAGAACACTCTGGTCTAGAAAACGTTGGTGTTGGGTGTTAGAGGTTGATGCAGTGAGACATGGAGGCTTAAGAAGGTGAAGAAAGGTAGGAGCAACTCTGTAGGAAGAAAGCTGGAGAGAGGAGGGTGGAAGTGAAAACCAGGATGCACACTAAGAGTGAAAAGTGGTTGAATGAACTAAAAGAGAAGCAGCAAACACCAGCAATGGGCCAGGCAAATGGAGGCTGATGCAGAAATAGCAGAAGCCAGATTCTGGAGTCCAGGATGTGGTTGGGGCCAGAAGGACAAAGCCCTTCCCCACTGTTGCTGTGCATCTCTAGACAGTGGAAGAAAAGAAGGCTATGGCTTTTACTCCCTGACCTAAGCCTTAAATGGATGCTTTGAGGAAGAAAAAGATTTTAAAATGCTGAAGGAGAGAGAAAGAAACAAGGGAAGGTGAGACAGGAGTCAAGCCTCAATGTGACTTGTGATTTGATTTCAGGCTGCTTGCCAGCACGTATTTTATATATTTTTCTGGTTACTATTGGATAATGTTAAAATGCGTGTCAAGTTGTGACCTGTCAAAGGTGTTCAGAAAGCTTTCAGTCTTTAGCAGGAAAAAGGTTCTGCAACTCCCCAGGGTAAATATTTAATATGGCCAAGGGCTGTCTGTGAGTGCAGTGGAGAATCCAGCTGGAGCAGTGCGAGGTGGAGGTGGTCTCTGATAAAGGTACCAAATAAAAGTGAGAGAAAACTGGAAACTGAGTCGTGCAGAAGCCTGTAAGTGTGAATGTCATCTGTAGCCTGACATCACACTGAAATAAAATACACTTATGGTGAAGTCTTCCAGCCTGAAGAGAGATTCAGATACCTTGATACCCTTGAGTATGGCAGATGAGTGCCTGGGATCCTCTTCCCAGCTGCTGCTCCTCTCCCAGTGGGAGGGAGGCTGTCTGATCTGCACTGAGACCTTGACTGAGGCTAGCTGTGATGGCAGCAGGGAGCCCTTTCCAACTGTCTCAGCCCAGATATCTTCTTTATCCCTTAACCCAGCAGCTTTAAGAGTGAAGAGGAGATTGGTGAATGCACACTGGATCCTGGCACTGAGCTTCAGGGCTTAGGTGCAAAGGTGCTGCAGCATCCATCTCCCTGGGGCATGGGGACCTCTAGCAGCCTCCACCGCTAGAGCAGGAGACTGCCAGAGTCACTACTGCAAAGCCAGCCTATGGAGCAAAGGAAGGCTGCAGAGAGTTATTTCACCTGTGCTCTGTTCCCTGTTGTCTAGTAATAGTGCATGAGCAAGTCAGTTTTCACAACTAATTACAGATTATCTGGTATTTAATAGGAGTTGATGGTTTTGCTTTGAAAAGAATTGACATGATGCAGGGTTGTCAGCTCTGGAGCCTCTCTCTTGCAAAGGGTATCATGTTTCACAGCGCTGACTAACACGCCCCTCTCTCAGTGGCACTGTTTCCTATCCCTTCTGTTTAACAGTCAGATTGATTTTCATTCTTTATTACCATTTCTTTAGTTTTACACAGTTCACTGCTGTAACTCCAAATAATCTCCATCTGGAATATCACTTTGCCTCTCATTTTTCATATTACTGGGAACTCATTTAGTTTTGTCAGCGTTTCAATTTAACTCTGCCTTTTTTTTTTTTTTTTCAATTTTGGTAGTGAGTTGCTGGAAGGTTGTTAGCTGAGTTTCTGGGTGGATTGCATTAGCTTTTCGTTCTGATTTAAAGATAGCAAATGCTAAAAGTTAACAGATAGTGTCACAGCAGATATGTCATAATTAAAAAAAAAACCAAACCAGGAATAATGCTTGTAATGAATTCCTTTTTTTGTCCTCCCAATACTTACTGTATATTTATGATGGACACCATCAAGACAGCAAGTCTTGATATGAACTTTCACTCTTCAGCTGTGTTCCCAAATCTCTGTAACTTCTTCAAAACAGTGGAATGTCCTTCCCCCACTCCAATATTTATGTGGTTTCATGCCTCAATAAGTTTAAATATTATTTTTATTTAATAGCAATAATGTGGACTTCTGTATAACTTTACTTGTCTTTCCGTAAGATTGGTTTCTTTCTATTATTCTTTTCCCTTACAAATGTAAGAGGTATTTTAGAACAGGTTTGCCTCTTTATCAAGTGTTCAATTAAAATCAGCTAAAGGCTTCTCTTTATGATTTCTGCATGGGCAGGGCAGAAAGCAGTGAACTGATTCAGGACCAGGCTCTGTCCTCTTTTTCACAGTAGATCCAGAGATCTCTGCTGACTGCTCTGGAGTTGTGGTGCTTTAGTTCACACGAGAACAAAATTTCTACTTTGATGTGTAGCCAGCAGCACAGTTCTCCTACTGTCAGGAAGATGTTAATTCCTATTAGTGTTTAAACTTTTTTTCAGAATGGTTACAAAGTGGTCAGAGCTTTTTAAAGTGTGCTCTGAACTTACATTGATAAATTATAGTTTTTTACAAAGTACTGCAGAAATCCATTACACCATTAAATAAAGACAATTGATTTTTTTAAATTTCCCATTTGAATTTTAATGCATCTTTGACTGTCTTGGCCATCCTTTCCCACAGTATATAATTATGGTGCTACTGAAGCATGCACCTACTGGTGCAGCAATCAAACTCTGATATGAGGGATTATCTGTAGATCTCTCTTAACCTTTTTCCCCTTCCTGGGGCCTAAAATTTGGCAGATTCATAATCTGGTCAGGGGGCTTACTATAATATGACTGAAATGTGTTTTACAATTAAGTGAGCCAAGAAAAGGACACAGAAATTATTCTTCTTACTTTCTATTCATTTAACACTGCATTGTGATTTGAGATTCTCTGGCAGAAAAAATACTTGCTTTGCTGAGATAACTTCTGTGATCTGCAGTAAATATTGTCAAAATTGAAAAGTTTGGAAAGGAGTTTTCACTCTCTTTGAATTTTCAATAGTCTACTCTTTTCCCACCCTGTAGATTTCATTCTAGGCTTTTGCATGTAAGTTAAAGAAATTCTGTCCCAATAAATGGAATTTCCTTCAGGAACAGGGACACTGAGAGAATCCTTCCCACCCACTCCACACAGGTAAACTCCCTTCTTTTGTGGGGCCAGAGTTCTTGGGTTTACCTTGAGGGTTTCAAGGGAACTGGAGAAGGCTGGCCTGTGGACTCCCTGGCATTTGCCACTTCAAAAGCCAGGCTGGGTATCTTTCTGCTGGAAGTGGTGGGCTTGATTAGTGAAATCCAGCTGCCTCTGCCATGCCAGAATGAGACAAGATGGTCTGCAATGATTCCTTCTGGCTGCAGGGCTTATGAATAAATGAAGTGATTAAGACACATACAGAAAAAGTCCATGTTCTTGAGGAGTCCTCTTGCACAGAAGGAACAGTAAATATGTTCATGTGCACAAGAAGCAGAGTTACAGAGGCTTAAAGGACTTTCAAATTATTATTTCCCAAGATCTGGAAACTTTGCTTTCTATTTTTTATAAGGTAAAGGTTTTCCATAGAATTCAGTTTATATTGAACACATCTGGCACCTTTTATTATTTCTGTGAAGTAATTACCTTCTGCTCCTGACAGAGCAGTACTGACACAGCAGTGTAACAGCACTGACACTGTGGCTGCAGGATTCCCATGTGCCACTCATTCTGTCGCAACACATTTTTCTACCTCTGGAGTGCTTTTTCAGCTCTTATTGACTGATCTCATCTGCAGTGGAGAGATACTGAAATACAATTGTGGGTTCTGCTATTATATGTTGGCTTGCTAGAAAGACTTACTCCTCTTGTTGAGGTATTAACAAAAACTAATTAAATTTGGTTCAGAAAACATATGAGTTGCATTATTGTTTTAAAGAGTTGCAATGATTGAAAGAAAGTATCTTTTTACAGCTTCTAGGCTCTGTAGGAGCATAAGTTTTCCATAAAATAATGCTTTATTTTTCAAAAAGAGTTGGTTTTACTCCACATGCCAAAAGCTAAGACATTTGAGAATGTGAAAATCTTTTTCTATTTTCATTGGAAAAGAATTCCCATTTCTGATGATATATGATCTTACAGCTTTGTAAGGTGATATTAGCCTCTATTACTGCCAACATTTATTTTGGAGAAAAAGTCAGTGGGGAAGACTATGGGGCTTAGCAAGAGAGTAGAGACTATTGTAACTACATTAATTGTCTAATATTTCTTCAAATAAATTTGTCTTAGTGTTACAGATCCATTACAGTTAAATGCCAGCCAGCTTTACAGTGTTGTAATGTGGTTTTCGGGATTTAGAATGACATCATATGAAACAGTTTCTCCGACCACTGTATTTTTTTGAAATAAAGCTCGTTTTAAAGATAATTATTTACCTGGTCTCTCCTTATACATTTGCACTTTTTTTAAACAATGCTGCCTCCACACCTTTCAGATAAGGGCAATGCATGGGGCTGGGCACCTCAGCTGCAGCCCCACCCTTGTTTAAAAGTTAGTGTAAAAAAAAGGAAAATTCTGGAATGAAGTTAAAACAATTAAATGGAAGGAATGAACTGAAGTGCAGTGAGATGAACAGAAACTTAATGAAATGATACTCATGGAAATCTCGAGATATCATTTCCTTGAATACAAATAAAGAATTTTCATAAAAGGAAATGAAATGAGAAATCAAGGAATGAAGTGATATAAAAAGAGAGGAAAGGAAATAGAATGCAAATAAATGAAATTGAGAAAAAGAATTCTGAAATGAAAACAATTAAACACAATGGAATGAACTGAAGTACAGTGAAATGACCTGAACATCAGTGAAATGATACTCATGAAAATCTCAAGATTTCATATCCTTTCATGAAACGAAGAATTCATGAAATGAAATTAAATGAGGAAAGAAGGAATGAAGTGAAATTAAAAGACAGGAGAGGAAACAGAATGAAATGAAATGGAATGAAATGAAATGAAAAATGAAATTAAATGAAATTTTTAAAAAAGAGAACTCTGAAACGAAGTGAGAAAAAATTAAGTGTAATGGAATGAACTGAAGTGGAGTGAAACGTCCCGAACCATAATGAAATTATACTCATGGAAATCTCAAGATTTCTTTTCCTTTCATGAAATGAAAATTCCTCATGAAATGAGAAATCAAGGAATGAAGAGAAATGAAAATACTGGAAAGGAAATAGAATGAGATGAAATTGAAAAAAAAAGAAATTACTTACAGGTGTTCTAAGCCCTTTTTCAGCAGCAGCTGGCCTGTGCTTAGTGTGTAAGAAGACAACAGATGCTTCTGATTAGGCAACTGAACCTCAGTGGTTCCGCAGTGTGTGCTTCAGGAAGGACTTTCTCTTTCCTTGAAATATTTGATGGAATTTGCCACAATATGAACTATTTAAGCTGGAAAATTACTCCTGAACTTCAAATACATCCCTCTCAGCCCTAATATTTTGCCAGCTGTAATCTTGTTGAGTGGTCAGCTTGAAATAAAGGGCATAGAATGTAACATTCAGCTACAGTCAACCCTATGTAATATTTCTGTATTTTTTTTTACACTCATGAACATTTAGGTTCCCTGTACAGTCCACATACCTATCCTAAAGTGTTAAATTCCCTGAATGCAAACACTTAGCAAACAGTCTGGGGGTATGAGGGGTGTGGGGAATGCTACAGACATCTGGGGTTTTGATAAAAGAAGTTAAGCTCTGTCTTCAGTTGCCTGATGACAGGAGTGGAAAACAATTACCATTTTCCCAGTTGAATCCTAGGTTTATTGTCTTGGGAACATTCCTTGCAGATGACAGAAAGAGAAGAAACTATCCTACCAGATGTACTTCTAGTTATTCCATTACTTATCTCTCCTGCCACTGGGAAGTCTGTTTATTTGGTTTATTAAATATTACAGCTTACTGTTTAATATAGCGTACAGCAGGACTGGTAGAACTGCTATGTTATCCTTCTTTGTTCAGCTCTTATCTGACAAGGTCACCGTTTAATGAGTGTAGGCACATACACCCTCCAAGACACAATAAGGCAATAAACTGTTCTCTTTCCTATCAGCTGTAAAATCTGCAGGATGACTGACAATTATAAACACCTCAGGAGGTGAGGTACGAGATCCCTTTTAATACTGGATTCTGTTATATACATTCTGTGTCGGAGGCATGATCTCTCTAGCAAAAAGCTGTGTTAAGCAAATAAATTGGAACATGTGGAATGTTTCACTCTTAAGCCTCCATTGTATCTTCCTCTTACTAATGGACAATCAACATTAGTAACTTCCCCCCCCCACTCTGCTCTTCTGTTTCTGCATCAGACAGAAAAAGCTAATTTTTGTCTTTCAGTTTTCTGAGCAGCTGGTGAACTTCTTAGGCACTTTACAATGAAGTATAAACTCCTGTCCCTGTACTTCCTACATGGCACACACAGTTCAGTGAGGAATGTATCTTTCACAGGACCTAACATTCTGTATTGGTCTGTACTTTAAAAATGCATGTGATTCAACATTTAAATAGGTTAGCTGCATTTGGCTCTCACTGTCTCTTTACTGAGACAAAGCAATACAGTAATTAAACCCCATGTCACGATCTGTGCGTGATACAAAACAGAGCACAAGTGCACATTTCTGAATTAGCTCCGATTACCTTCGCTCTGATGAGAATGAGTGCAGTGATCCAGGACAGAACGAGAAATGGATGGACAGAACAAGAAAGGCAGCACAGTCATTGTCCAAGACAGGTACTCACAGGTTGGCAGTCAGGCACAAGGGGCTTCCTGCCACCACTGCAATTCGCACATCCAGAGGCAGCCAAGAAATGCCAGCTCTAGAGGGGAAAAGAAGGGTAGGCATATTGTTAAATTAGTGGGAAAGGTCATGTATAGCTGTCACTCCAACTGAACAAAGTAAATACAGGTTTTCCTGAATTTTGAGAGCATTAGCAAGACTAGAGATCTATAGCTGGAAGGGATTTCCTGGTATCATTTACTCCATTCTCCAGCATCAGCACAGAATAATGCCTATCATGCTGTTTCTGACAGATGTTTATTTTTTAACAGATTCCAGTTAAGGTGGTTCTACAATGACCACAAGCAGCATTCCCTCATGCTACTTCATTGTCTTTTTAACCTAATTTTTTTTCTAACTGCTAATCCAAATCTCTCTGGTTACAAACCAAGGTAATTATTTCTTAACTATGTGCCTGCAGTGGTACAAAGCCAGTTGACTCAGCTTCATGACAACTGGAAACATACTCAGCAGTTTCCTATAATTTCCCTTTTCTCAGTTCCCACTTCCTTTTCAGCCTAAATTCCTTCTACCATTTCTCAGAGCTCAGAACTTCTGAACTGCCTGTCAACTTTTCTCTCAGCTCTCTCTAGTTTTTCATTCTTTCAAAAACACAGTGCCCAAAATGGGACTCTCTATTCTAGCTGTGGAAGAAAAGCACAGGGCCAAACAGACCCCCAAAATTCTCTTCTTTGGCTTATGTGGGGTCCTGTTATTAAAACTTCCCAGAAGATTGTCACTTTTGCAATGCTGCCACGTCAGTGACTCATGTTCAGCTGGTGACCCATGTAGCCCAGGGTGCTTCCTTGCAGACAGGGCTGTGGCAAGCCCTGCTTGAGGGTCTCAGCTGACTCTGAGTGACACATGAGGGTAGATCACAGGGTAGGTCACGTCATGTTGTGACAGCTGTGAGGGAAGAGGCCCTCAGGGCCTGTATCCACCAGCCACAGCCAAACTAGACACAGCTCAAGGATAATGCTGTCAAATAGCTTGCACAGGGACCTGGGTGCAATCAGTGCCAGAGAAAGGCTTGTCCCTGCTGCTGGTGTTATGAGCAGATACTTGTATTCACCAGATCATTTAATACAATAAAAATAGACTGAAACAAAAGGAAATGGAGTCCATGGGCAGAGGGCAGTGGGGAACAGAGATGTCAAGCACATGCAGGTCAGTTTATATGCTTACAGGTCATGGGTCTCAAGACTGTTGTGCCTATTCCTTTTGCCCTCAGTGTGAAGAAAGACCAGAGGAGAGAGTTCACACCACTAATGGTGTGCTTTTCTTCAGGTGGCTTCTTCTCGCCTTGCTTCTGCCTCCAAATTAGTAGAGAGTTCATCCCACCTAACATCTAAGACTGGTGTCATGTGTAATTCCCTTTTGGTCTCTTCTGCAGTCTCAGAAATGCAGAACTACTTTTCGAGCCCTGGACTCACCCCATTCCAAAATAAATGTCTGAGAGACAAGATATGAATCATCTCCTGAATGCACTGCCTCTCTCCATTGATCAGTGAGGGAGTGACTAGGACAGCCTTAGGCCAGGTGTCAAATTATTTGACAGCCATGGAAAGGCAATCACAATTATTTCCTTAATGATGGGCCAGACTCTCTAGCCAAGCTGATAACTTTTCCAGGAAAGCACTTATTATCTGTTCCATGCATAGCAAAATTCACTATATGTATGAGAATCCATAAAGTTGAGTTTAAATGCTGAATATCCTCTCTGTTCTCTGTCTTCCACACATCCTCTGCCTCTAGCCCTAGTTATCTATAGCAGATTGTCTTTTCCCAGCCATTCCTGGCAATACCTCAATAACCAGCAGCTGGGTCACATTCATGGAGTCACAAGAACAAGACAAAGCTATCAGTTAAAAATTGTATCTCCTCTCCCTGGCTTTCATTGGCCTGGCATAAACTGACAAAGGCATGTCATTTTTTTTTTGCCTGCCCACATTTCTCGCAGCACGTAGAAGGAAGCGCAATTTGCTGTCACAGCAATTTTTCCCTTTCACACTTGGCTAGCCACACTGTACATTTCACACAGATCTTTTCACTCAGCTGCTGCAAGTAATGGCCCCGAGGTACCAGAAATCAGACACTATGCTGTCTCAGCTTTATTAAAAGCCATAGAATTCTATGCTAAAACAATACATGCTTTACTCATCTTACTAAAACAAATACTTTGGTAGCAAACTCCTGAAATGCAAACTGTTGACAGAAAGGTTTTGCTGGTAGATTTTTGCAGAGTAGTACATATACTAATATATATATTTATATGTGTCTTTGGTTCTGTTTCTGCCAAACTTCATGCAAGAACTGGAAGGTAAACATCAATCTCTAGAAAGAAGGATAAATAGCAGTTAAATGTGGAATGCAAAGGGCTGCTGTTATGGTTGTGCCAGAAGCTGCAGAGCAGCTCTAATCTAGACCAGAAGCAGAAAATAACTTTCTCAATCTAGGCTGTGTTTGAAGATTTATCTAACACCATACTACCATGAAAAGTACCGTGCATTTGCCAGTAGTGGACACACAGATGTTCACTTCTGACACTGACTTGATCTACTAGTTCCAATGTAACGTCATGGGAGAGACAAGGGACTGGAAATCACAAGCACAGAAAGTGTTTTCTATATCCTGATCTGCTATATTTGTATTTTGTAACTGGAAAAACACAATTGTGTAAAATTAATTAGGTGATGGTTCAGAACACCATTAGCTTTTATTTTGGCTGAAAGCTCTTTGTAGGGATGTTTTGTATTCAGTGGTCAAGAGTTGGTCTGCATGTTCAAACACTAGATGGTGCCAAGAGTTCACACATAAAGCAAAGCAACAAAAACACTCCGTTTACTGGCAATACTGGTGTGGTTTGGTCTTTCTGTAGTTCTGTGAATTAGCTCAAAATCTATTCTTAGAATGTCTCATTACCAAGGAAGTGACAGTGAAAAAAATTCTGTACAAGATGATATTAACCCAGGTAACCCAAGTCACAGCTAAATTGTTGTTGGGAGTCCCCAGAGAGAACAGCAATTCAGACATGAAGTTTCAATACAGGGATGTTAACAGCATGGCCTTCTAGATTTAGTGTTTTCTTGGATAGAAAATTTTACATTTGCTTATTCAATACTCTTACCAGTGTCACTATACAGCCAAACTCTCAGGAATGAGAAACAAATTACCACAACTTTAAATCAGAAATGCATAACATCCACTGCATACTGCTTTACAGCAATATTTGGAAGAAAATCTGTAGCCATTTTTCAAGTCAGTATCATACTTTCTTGAGGCAGCTTGTATGAAACTATTATCTATGAGATCATGATACTGATAATTTGCAGGAAGACTGTTATTCATTAAGAGCAAGAAAGGTCAAAAAGAGAAGGAATATTTGATACCTCATTAGCATTTCTATTCTAATACTCTGTTGTTTCAGGTTATTGACACAGTTCAATTCTCCCAGCCCAGAGTCTCCTGTTTGTACACAGCTGGAATTCTGGGGAAGAGGAATGTCTGTCTGCCCGGATATGCAAGAGTGTAGAATTATCTGAGTGTTGAGGAAAGTGCTCAGTTGATGCACTTACCTGTCAGTACAGGTGCTAGATCCTGATCCTGCAATCAGCATTATCCTAAGGAACTTCTCATAGATATCAATGTAGCTGGACAAAGAGCCTATCTTCTCAGTGGAGAAAAGTACCATTTCTTAAAGCCTTCTGATCCAAGCCTCTAGGAAGGATCAGTGGATCCACACTTGATATAAAACTGTTCCCTGGAAACTAGGCTGTGATGCCTCCACAGTGCTGTCTCTGTGTGTTTTGTGGCAGTACCGTGTTTGTAAATAAATGAAGTTACTCCTCGATGACTGGCCTGGAGGAGCACAGGTGCCTCTCACCAGTGCACAGGAAACAGGAAGAATGAGCTGCAGCCCAGCACAAAGCAGGCTGAGCAAACAGAATGCACCTTGTCTCCACTATTTGCACATCTTGCATTTACCAGAACTCTGCAGCCTCAACAAACTTGTGTACAGAAGCTGTGGTGGGGACAGACAAACATTCCAAAGGGGAAACAACAGTCTATCTCTGCCTAATGGATGATGATGTTCGGAGACACAACATAGTCTAAAGAGTTGTGAAGAATAAAGACAAATCAATAATACAAAATAATCTGGGTGGTATGGTCAACTGGACACAGAAGACATAATCAAGCATTAAGTTTTACATCTAGGATGAAAGCATATCCCTCATATTCAGACAACAGGTCAAGGCTAGAAGAGCTGTCATGTGAAAATATGACATTGGGAAGGATTTGGCAATGAGTAAGGTGGATTGTCTGCTAAGCATTCAGCTCCTGCTCTCATTCTGCAGCCAAGAGCACTAATGCAATCCATAAATGTACTTATAAATCAAAAGCAAAGGAGCCTATTTAACATTTGTGTGATTGATCACCACCAATTTCAGTGTGGAGACACTGAGCAGGTGGAGAGATGACTCACAATTGCCATTAAAAACTGGAAAACAGTTTGCAGTGAAATATTTCAGGAATTTGCTTTGCTTTGCTTATGAAACATACTTAAGTCTGTGCCCCCTGTGCAGCTTCTCTGCAGATTAGTTCACTTCACATGCCCACTGGGTGCAGTGTCACTCCTATAGCACATGTATGTGTAGATCAGGTAGTTAGGGTGAGCTGCTTTCAAGCTCATTTTGACTCAGTTGCATTTTGCAAAGTTAGATTAAATATACTTTAAAAAAGAGAGACCCAGTGACAGGACATGAATCTACTATCCATTCATTAGGGACCTAATAGAAATAAGGCCTTTAAAACTCGATTCTGACAACCAATCACTGCAAGATTCATGTCATGCCTGTCTGTGCAACTGATTGCTTCAACACCATTCCCCAAAATCCAGGGAAGTCCAGAGTACACAAGTGAGTACTACTGACACAGGACTACTCTACTTATGATCGGGGGATGAGCACAAGCTGGAGACTGCCACTGCATTTGTGGGGCAAATGCAGCCTTGTTGTCCAGATGTTGAGCAGTCCTGCCCTTAAGCACTCCTTCACAGCCAGTCTTGTTTCCTAACACTATCACTGTACATCATCTGTCGAAGACTGAGTATCTTCAAAAGGCAAACTTCAATTTCTAGGTGTCCTTGCAAAACCACCTACACAGCATCAACTCAAGCACAAAGCCAGGAGTCTTCAAACTAAATGATACTGCTGCAATGCTCAATAAGCAAAACTTTCCCAGTAGCAAGCAAAACATCAAAAAAGGTTTTTATTTATCCTTTTTAATGGGAGATGAGAGGAGAGGCGAGGAGAGGGAAAAAATAGCAACATATCCACTAGATATACCTGAGTATTACATAATTCACAGGTCAACCACATCATCACCAGTATGAGATTTGAAATAGATCCATCATAATACTTCTTCAAAAGCTATTGGGAATGACTGAGATAAACAGCTAGTGCTCTCAGACTGATGTTCAGGCTCAAGAGGCATGAACTGGTGAGTACATCTATGAGCAAGCTATGAAAAGAA
This sequence comes from Lichenostomus cassidix, assembly GCF_008360975.1. Lineage (NCBI taxonomy): Eukaryota > Metazoa > Chordata > Aves > Passeriformes > Meliphagidae > Lichenostomus > Lichenostomus cassidix. The sequence goes on along the minus strand of NC_139483.1, from coordinate 26,377,129 downwards.
TGTTCATTGTCTAGAGCTGGCAAGCAGCTTACAGAAATAAAGTCATTTTGTGATACAGACCACATCAGTGTTCTCAACCTACAATACAGTACTATTAGAGATCATTAGACTGGCCTTGAGTGTCAGAACTCAGTTTCCCAACTTTCCTTCCCATCTTAAAATTAAACTGGTTATGTGATACCATGCCAGAATTTTCACTTCCAGAAGTGTTAGTTTTAGACACATGTTCACCTAAGAAACTTTGTTTATGCACTAAGTAAGTAAGAGTTAAACTCAGGCTAAGGAGTTAAGGAGTAAAGAAATACTTTACCAGATCACCCTTCATTTACCAGTTTATAGCCATTAACAAATTTTATAAGTTATCCACAACTGAATTTTTCATTTGAAAAAAATAAATCTTAGTATTTACATGCTTCATAGTGAAGTTACAAGGTCTGATCCATGAAACTGTGAACTGTGATGAGGTCCTCAGCTAGAAGATAGCTAGACGAACGGTAAGATTTATTTGAAAGTACAAAAAATGATCTGAACAATTAATAGGAGGAAAATATACTCTGTTTCACTCTATTAAGATGAATGGCATTTTGCCTGGAATATGAGTCATGGAGAACATTATATTCTGAGTGTAAGACATGGCTAGGCAAGAAGGAAAGGGGAATAGTAATCTGGAGGATAAATTTCAGGAAGAAATAACTAAGAATACACTGAGGTGTATATTGATGTGTGAATAAATACTGTAAGATTAAAAGTTCAATTGCATCTTATCACTTTGAAAGTCATTCAAGTAAAAGACTCAAGAATTCTGCTGAGAGAATTAATCACATCTCAGAGCCTGTCAATACAGCACATGAGAGCATAGGACAATGCATTCTCAGTCGGGGACACCTGCCTCTGGAAAGAGTTTTCAGTAGAGGTTTGATGAATCATTGTCAGAGCTTTCCTGAGTCATTGCAAAACGTTTCAGAAAACTTTCATTAATTTGTTTCAGACCCAAATAAACATTTACAATACTAACTGAAACTCACAGCTCTCCCACAGAACAATGAAGGTTTAGCAGAAACAGCCTGGTTCAAAACAAAGCTTGGAAGAAAGTGAAATGTGAGAAAAGCCAGAGACTCAAAACTGAAACATTATTCATTGCTTCCATAGAGAATCCCCCAGAACTATTGGTGGCATATTCATCTATTCATCTTCTCTGGTCCCATGTAAACATTTTATTGGTACTTAGACAAGTACTTTGGCAAAATGATAGTACCAATGCTGGCACCTTTCACTATACACAGTGGAGTCTCAGATTGTGGTGGCAGCAGTTTCTGTTTTCTCTTTTTTTTGTGGGCTGGGGTCACTTGATCTCATCTGGTACCATATGGTATTGCTGTTATCATCACCACTGACTGTTTGAAAGGACACCAGAAACACAAAAACATGTCAGGACTGAGATGGGGAAAAGTGTGGGCATATCTTAGTGACAGCAGGAAAAAGCAGACGAACTGCCAGTGCACAATGACTACATTTTATCTGAACTGCTTGCCAAATGCAGTCCTATGCTCTGTCATTAACAGAATCCAGTCTTAATAAATGTCATTTGTGTAGAGTTTTTGCAGGCCCTGATTTGACCATGTAAGTCCTGCTTTGAGGAATTTTTGATCGAATGTGCTGTTACAGATTGCATCCAAAGCTGCTGATATTATTTCCAGAGGACTTTTGGAAAAATATTTCTTGTAGCAACAAGCTGGACAAAAGATGCATCTAGTATTTTTTGCACATTATATAGCTAAAAAATACAGTGGATAATTTAATTTTTATTTGCTGCTATAGTTAAATCTACTCACCTATGCCATCAGCATAAAAGTCACTCACACACTTAGATGTGCTCTGTCAAGCTTTTTTGTATTGCTGTGCACATGCCCTCTGAATTTTGGCTTGGCAATGAATGAAGCTTATTACCTCTTTTTAAGGCTATCAGTTTTATTTAATTACATTCAGATTTTAAATTTATGGCTTTGATTTTTCTGTCTTGATTCAATGCCCAGTGAAGTCAATGGAAAGTTCCTATTGACCTAAAAGGAAGTTGATTGAGGCATTTTTGTGTGCCTGGTTTGATTTGACATTAAAGTTCTACTTTAAATATGTTCCCCATATTTAAAATGGTCTTGGAACTGTCACAAAGTACTAAACTGTTTTCTGAATGCAGAGATGTGACTCAAGCACTGCTTGTGAGAGCCTGCCCCAGCTCTCATTGAAATCAGCAGGAGCTGTTTCATTTACTGCAGAGGATGCTGAGCTAGAGCTGAAGATCAGAACAACATTTATTCCAGGATTTAGTCCAGAAAGTGAAAACCTAATGTAAAAACCAGATGGTTTTGCCCTTTCTGGGTTTTTATTGAGTTGGAGAGAAGGTAGGATCCCAGTGCTGGTCACAAATGAATGAATTTAATTAAATGAAATCCGGCAATTTAAATTTCCAGAGTTCTGTGAAGCTTTCCACTTTCATCTTAAAAAAAAGAAAGAAAAGAAAATGAACAAAAAGAACAGAAGGGAAAAAGTAAAATAACTGCTTTTAAAACTGCAGAGAAAGGTGGAAATAAATCCTAAGAGCTCAAAAATAAGAAGGTGAAGTCCCTCCTCCGAGAATGATATGTGGTAAAATACTGTGATTTTTAAATCAGCTTCATAGTTTGGAGGATTGATTCACTTTGAAAGGCTTAGTGTCATTAATGCCTCTATCTCACTATGTTGGATAACTGTTCTCTAGGCCATGACATTTCTCTCAACAGAATCAGCACTCTAATAATGCCAGAGGCTGTCCAAAAAGTCAAAATTTAAGAAGCAAAAAGTCACGCAAGCATGTCAGCAAAATTAGTTTTATCATGAACTCATATGCAAGTGGATTAAATATGCTGTTTAAACTACATTATAGTCTGCTTTGCTCCTTGTATAAAATCAAACCAGAGGAGAGGTTAGAAGACCTTCTGCAAAAATATCCAAAAATGCACCAGATCACTTTTTTTCCAGAGGGAAACCTGTGTCATATATAGAACATAACATATCTTTGGCAAATGGATGCTGTTTGGAATTCCAAGCCTCTGTTACTGGTACAAGAATGATTACTGACAATCCTGTCTGTAGGTGATCTGCTGCTCATCCACTGTCCCCAGATTTCTTCAACACACAAACTATTGCAAGAGTACTGCTCAAAAAATGTCTGAGTGTTTTATCAGCTCTGCACACCGCGTTATCTTATGCTACTCTGCTGTTGATAAGAAAAATGCTTGTTGTTTTCTCAGCTGTGAACATCTTCAGGACCTTCTCCACCTACTGTCTCCTGCAGTACATGAAATATGCCCTACAGTCCTGAGCTGTAAGATTTTAACAAGTCCCTACTAAGACTAGGAAAACCAGACATGCCTGATACGAAGGATGCAGCTTGGCTGCTTACCTCTTTTCTGAACAGCACCGTATTGACACTTCTTGAGAAACCATTCTTATTTAATGAGATATCCTCTTGCTATGATGGCCTGTTAAACCTCATGGGTCTGCTGCGTTTTATGTACAAAGAATATTTGTAATGGAAAAGTTTCTTTTGTAAAAGGTCCTGCTTCCAAAAGTTGGAGGAATTTTATAATTTTATGAATCCCCAAGCTTTTATTTCCTTTTCTCCATTTTTAATAACATGGATGATAAATAATCTGAATTTTAATCCCACAGATTACATTTGTAAACTTTAAAATCTTAATTTTTCTTTGGAAACCCATTGCACACAATACTTCTATCACTGCCACGGCTATTTTTTTTTTAATTCTGGATATTCACATAGCACTAGGTTGGAAAATTCTCCTATTATTTCTTTTGTTGAAAGTATGTCAAGGATAAGCCTTTTAGTAGAGACCTTTATGAGTCAGTATTTAAAGACCAATTAAAAAAGCTAACACCATGCATAGAGAAAAATCAGCAAATAGTTACTAACACATTGGTCATGAATGAAATGAAAATAAGAACAACAACATACCCAATTTTGTTTATCCTCTGAGAATCTATTCCAGAGCCACCTTTTAAGATGCTTCCCCTTCAATTACACACAACAATTTGATAGCAAAACCAAAGGCCAGATCTTGAAAGTGTTGACACGTAGGTATTATCTCTGCTCACATGGAATTTGCCTGGGCTAACATGATTAAAGTAATGGTGATCCCAAAGTGTTCACTGAACCAGGTCATACAGCAGGTCAGAAGGAACTCATGGACAGTGATCTTAAGACCAAAAAACATCTAGGAGCAGCTAAAAAAAAAATGAACATTTAGTACGTGATGAGAAGAGAGGTTTGCAGAGCTCATCCTTCATACTTAGTCTGACTGTGTTTTCCCTTTCTTTTGCTAAGAAATCCCTCCTGGGATTCACCTGTATTTTTCCCCTGGCAAGCTGCTCAGTTCTTTGGCCAGTTTAAGGTTATGATAATACTGCAACCTCCATATTATTACCCATTAGTAATGGGTAAAAGCATTTTTTAGGGAGTACTGCAGCGATGACTTAAGGACTTGAATGAAGAAAATGGAGGACAGTGCAGGGAAGAAGTGTATACAAAAGAAAGGTACTTTATGGAAAGTGTGAAAAATGCTTTACTCAAAAAATCTTCAATAAATTGCATCTTCTGCTCTCTTTCTCTAATACTGGAAAATTTCCTTCTTTTTTTGTCACTCTTTTCTGGGCTGAACCCTTTTATTTGTGAAACTGGAAAGAATTATTTATCCAGTTCTTTTTCTGTGACTTCCATTTCAGCTGGGGACCACAGCTTCTATGGGTCAACTTGATTTTGCTCTCATTGTAATTGAAATGTTTGGGAACACGTTCCTCTACTGCTGCAGTGCATGGGACACCTATTTTCTCATCCCCTCAGCACACTCACTAATTGTAATCTTGGGGTTCTAGCTTGATTTTTCAGAGTTTATTTTATTTTTTTTTTCTGTACAGTAAACCAGTGTAATTTTTTTCAATATTTTGAAAATATTTTTAGTATTCTAAGACTTCACTTTTAGAAGGGCCTCTCACTGTGCCTTGATTTGCAATCAGTAAAATAGTTAGACAAATAAAGTTTAACCATAGAAATTTATCACACTGTGACTGGGACAGAAATTGGCCAGAGCTCAAGATTTGTGAAATCTCAGCAAAATTCAGATCCAGGAGAAAAGCTGAAGACTGAAAGTGTACCTGAGTCACAGATTTGCACCCAGAGGAGAATTGTCACTTTCTTGAATGGAGGGAAAAAGGAAATAGCAGGTCTGGATGCAAACACTCACTTAGCACAGCTCTGTCCCCAGAGCAACTCCATAGGTTAACCGCAGGTTTCTTCATTAAAGCCATTTTCAAGGGCTGGGATGGACACCTCTATTTCCCATTTGGCAAATTCCTTAGGCCCTTTGGGCTGTATGGGTCATTTGTTGCATTATAACTGTAAACCCTTTTAAAGCAGAGCTTTCTGCTCTAAAGTCAGATATTTCCTTTCCTGTAAAAGCTCATCTGTCCTTTTATGTACACTTAGTGATGCTGTCTTGATGAAGGCCTTGATGAGATGATGACCATTAAGGATACTGACAGGCTGTCCCTATAGAAGTACCACTTACTGCTCTTTGTTAGTTACTCTCCAGCTGTTTATGGAAAAATCTGGTTTTCAGAGGCTTGGATGCCATGTTGAATAAAAGGAAATAAAAAGGGAGATAATAGTAAAGATAATAAAGGGGGAGAAAACTGCTGTGAGCTCTTACTGTCCAGAGAGGTAAACCAGAATACAAAACACTTATCATTAAAGGGATAGGTAAACTGTAGCTTCTTAAGAAGACAGTTTAGGGAGCACGAAGTGTGAAAGTTGGTGTATCTGTGGCATAAACCAGTTCAGGGCTGGTCAGTCTAGATGTCCACCAAGAAAGAGTTACATTTATTTCTATAGCTAAATAGCTGAAAGCTGATGGCCAGGAAGGGGTAAAGCTGCTGCTCTCCTTTAAGGCATTCATAATCCCCACTGAAATTAATGGCAACAGGGCAAATATTGCTCATCCAAACACTATGCAGACTACACTAAGGAAGTATCTCTACCCAAAATTGAAAAACTTAAACCAAATTTTACATTCACTGGCTTAATCTTCAGATCTTTCCACAACTGAAACTCCTGCTATGTTAATTTGCCAGAATGCCATTTCAACTATTTTTTTTTCTATCTGGTAGAACTTCCTTTTTTTCCCCACCCTTAGCCATACACTTTTTCGATGCACACACTGCTTAGCTACAGCACGGCCCCAGTACTTATTCCACATGAATCTCTGGCAGCTTGAATGACTTGGAATATGCAAAGATATACCTACCTGCCTTCCTCCTTAGCAAAAATCCTACTTCTAATCCAGACTCACATAAACTGTGCCTCAAAATAGACTGATTAATAATTTGAATCACTGTTTCAATAATTATTTAATACGGTAAATGATGTGAATCATTTATTATTTTCCATTTCCATGTTTTTATTACTTTAGAGAACAAGTTGGACTCTCATTGATTAGTAATGTAGTGTTCATTTGCAGCAGAACAGGGCCTTTACATTACATTGGGGCTTTTTTTTGCTAATCAGTAAGACATATTCTCATCAGACACAATCACTTGGCATGTGTTTATTCAGATTTCTAATGTCCATATTTTACGTCAGAAAAAAGTAACTGATATTAAAAGTCAATTTATTTTTGATTTCTGATTAGTGTTAAGCTAGGCTTACATGTAAAACGGAATTCAAATATATTATAAACATTCAGAATATTAAAATAATGCTTTACTAGCTGAATAAAATCAGGTTAAATACCCAGCTATTGGAATTAAAAGGCCTGCCAAAATAAAATTTCCATTTAAAATGTCACCTTGTCTTCATTAATTGGATGATTGTTTCTCGGCATTCTATCTTCCACAACGTTGAAGGTAATGTTATTCTGAAACTGGAGGAAACTAAGTTTCTGAGCTCCTTAGCATCTCAGCTGCAAAATACCTCTACATGTACCCTGCTTACCTCTACAACTACCAGGCTTTGTTTCAGATGCAGTGAATTTCCTGTGTGCACTACTGGGAAGCCACACAAGCTCAAAGACCACAGTTTAAGAGCTCAGTGTTTCCAGTTTCTGATTTGCACCTGTACTGCTGTGATCACAAGCCACCCCACAGGTTTAGTTGGCACAGAAATCCTCTTTGCTCATTACTTTCTTTAAACTGCACCTTTCCTTCTAGGATCACTCCTAGTGGTTATTCAGCACTTAGAAGTGGTTATTCAGCACTTAGACCCTTTCTTTTTGCAGATGCCTCCTTTGAGTCATGACAAAACTGGCACATAAAAAACTCTGCATTACCTATCAACCTGGCAAAGAAAAATGACCTTCAGGGAGCAGCTGGAAGCTTAACAGGTGAAACTTCATCTCCGCCTCAAGTTCTGGGAATACCTTCCCTTTCTCCTAGCAGGCAAGCATCTTTCACAGACAACAGAAAGAGTGCCAATCACAGACTGTGATTTATTTATACCAGTAACAAAGATTATCTCAGGCTTTTTTTTTGCTTTTTTTTGGTAGGAAATTACAGTTTACGTAATATGATTTTATTATAGTTTATATGGTTAATTGCAGCTTTTTATTGGCAGGACTGTTTCATGCCACAGAAATGCTATCTTTTGTGACAGCATTTCCCAATCAGACTTCTTGAAAGCTTGCACACAAAACACTTGCCATCATCTACAAAACAGAAAGATTGGCAGGAGGGTGTTCTGTGTGAGAGGCACTTAATTGAGGAGTTGGCACCTCACCCTGAACTGAAATAGCTTCAAGGGCATGCTGCAAATATTTTCCTATTGCCCAGACTTCTCAGTGGGCAGAGACTTGGCAGGAAGCTGAGGCCTGTATGAAGGGTAGGTTCTGTCCTTAGTTAAGATCTAACCACCATGTGTACATATTTTACTGGCAGCTGCTGATGGCCCTGCTGGGCATCTGCTAGGTTTGCCAGAGTACTTTTGCAAGCAAATCAAGGATACCTGTAATTTCCAGACTGATGCCTCTTTCTGGGTAGAAAAAAAGATTTCTCACAACAGAGGAGCTCTCCTTTCTGTTGAAGGGGCTGATGCTCTTAAATAACAAGCATACTCCCTACACTTGAAAAAACAGTCCATACACCCCAAAGCCAAAAATAGCATTTGCCAGTGACCCTACTGTATTCCTCCTGTAACTGCAAGGAACAGACTGTGATTTTGGAGGTTCCTTGATGACTGTGATAGCAAGGCTGATAATGTATTGGAAATAGATCACACTATAAAATAAGATCTCTTTGTTGTGGCTGACAGATATATTACAGACAAAGCAAAGCTTTTCATATGTTGACCTTAGAAGATCATAACATTTATCAATGTTTAAAATATGTATTAAAATAAGTGGGTGCTGGCTTAACTCTGACTTCATAGACTTGGCTGGAGGGGAGGAGCAAATGGGTTCAACCATAGCTCAACTGCAGAAAGTGAGGCTTGTATTTCACAAATGGGCCTGGGAGTCCCTAATCCCTTCTTTGAATGCACCCCAGAACTGCCACAACAGTCACATAATCTAAACTGTAATAGCAGCTGAGTATCTTTGAAACAAAAATATTTTGAGAGCTAATTCTACAAAGAATATAGCAATGGAAACTAGTACATAGGATATTATGAATAAGCCTGAATGCCCTTTTGGATTAGCTATGGTGGTGTACAATCATTTATATTACCAGCCCAGTACTCCACATTGGTACTGCACTTACTGGCTTTTCAAAGCATTAAACAAATGCTTTTATTACAACATCTCACTTCATTACTTGATGTTCAAATGTGATGGTGTGTGCCTGGAGCACAGCAGGACCATCTCCTGCTACTTCACAAGTACAAGCTGCCAAAGCTGATTTTGGACCCAAATTGCATCACCTTGGTGAAGTCATTTGCAGCTAGCTCCACAGAGGAGACATAGGTGCTCCAGTGTTTCATTTTAGGCTAATTCATGCATGGGATATTCAGCCTTGAGATGGGCACTGCTGCTTATCTGCACAAAAATGCATTTCAGAGCTGTTCTAAAAAGTTAAGAATGATACTGCTGTGAACTTTTATCCAGACATAATATTTTAGAATATTAAACTCTGATTGAAGATTTAACAAATCACTTTATGGATACATATGCATTGTATTGCTCAGCATTGACAAACAGGACAGTCACCAGCATCAAAAAAGGCAAACGGCCTGAAGTTGTGCCAAGGGAGGTTCAGGTTGGATATTAGGATAAATTTCTGCACTGAAAACATTTTTAAGCATTGGCACAGCACGCCCAGGGAAGCTGTGGAGTCACATTCCCTGGCAGTGCTCAAAATACAAGTAGACCTAGCACTTTGTTATATGGTTTAGTGGGCATGGTGGTATTTAGTCAAAGTTTGAACTTGAAGACTTTGAGGTTTTTTCCACCCCTAAATGTCCTGTGATTATTTTGCAGACTTGCAAGAAGATTCAAAATTCAAAGACGAATTTTCTCATGCTGATCAAGAATTAAATGGAAACAGACTCCAACAGTTTGACAGCACTAACAGTAAAAACAATTGCCAGACACTGGCTACCATATGTGGTGTTTGTGTTATGTTTGGAGAAACTGTATCAGAGAAACAACTACTTCACAGCTTTGTTCTCACTTTTTGTTAGCACCCTGCAGTCTCCTAAAATTCTTGCTAGTGAATAAAAGTATTTAATTCATAGCTACCCAACAAAAAAATCAGATGAGGTATTCTCTCACTGTTTGCAGCATAATGTCACTGTAACATTCTACTAGTCAGAATCTAAAACAACCTACTCATTCCCGCACAAGAAAAACCAAACCAACTCATCCCACCTACTAGCAAAGCCTACAGAAGATAAACTTAACTGCATATTCCCAAAGACACACAGGCATTACCCAGATGTCAAGGAGAACTGCATGACTAAACATCTTTGAGGATTCAGACCATTAAGCCCTGCTCTTGAGGATTTGGCCCAAGTTCAAAGGATTCTATGGGTTACTTTCTAAAAGATGCCATGATTAAAAAAGGTCTCCCCAGACAGCATTCTGCCTATGAACAGCCAGAAAATACAAGATTGATGTAATCTACTTTTCCACTATCCTCTATCCTTTCTGGCTCTAGAATTAGGGTGCCAGCTAAAATTCCCAGCTGGCATGGTTAGACAAACATGCCACAATGCCTCAGAAACAGCTGCCGGTTAAGTTGCCCTTTGGAATTCATGGCCCACAAGAAAAACAGCAAGGCAATTGTGTGCCCATACCTAAAAGTCACTAGCAGAAATTTGGCTAAGTGGACTACAACAAAATATGGATATGTGGTTGTGGAGAGCCATTCTCCTCCAGAACTGTCCCTTTCGTCCACACAAATGCTTCTATATTGTGAAATTAGGATGCTCTAGTACAGAGAGCATTACAGACAGCATACATGTTATGGGGCCTTCTGCAGAGGACAAATGTGTATTTTTTTAGCCTGCAAAAAACATTTTTAATCCTTTTCCTTAGCCTAAAGCAATTTCCTAAGACAACTTGGAGAAGGGTTGAATGATATACTGTATCATGCAATGAAGTACCATGCAATGTATATCAGTACTGCACAATCAGCTTGTTTTGATGTGTCCAAAATGTTCAGTCATCAGTTAATAAGCTGCTTCCTTCCTCCAGTGAAGGCACTTTATTTTACCACTAGCTAGAAATTTCAGCTCAGAAGCAGTTTCTCACTTTTTGAAGGGAATACAGAACCAACAAGGTAACACAAAAAATCAGCTTCTATTGTATCACTATATACCCACGAGAGGCAAGCTGAATTTTTATTACATTTTACTGGAAATAAACTTGCAGTAGCAGTAAATCAGATAGTGACAGTATATAAAAAATACCACTTGTTTGGATATGCCACATTTTGTACCTTATTCATAGTGTGGAGTACCTTATTACACAGCTTAATGTGAGAATTCATTCTCAATGAAGTAAATTCAATGGGAATTATGTCCCTAACTACCCTTAGATTTTTGCACCTCTAAACCAAATGAGGAGCAATATTTGGGAGAGAGATACTGTACTTCATCAATAAGAGTGACAAAATCTGACTGCTAGCTTGAATTTGAATCAAAATTTTATCTTCTATACATTTTGTTGGTTTTTTTCCTATCAGATTATTGATTTATTTAGCATTCTTTGCTTTACCAGTTTTATGAATATAGCATTTTTCAAATGTAAATGTACTTTCAGATACAGCTGTTCTTCAATGCACTGTAATTCTGTTGACCCATCTCCTTGAGAAAACACCCTACAAGAAGTTGGATATGCCTTAATCTTTGGCAGAATTGGGATTATATATCATAATCCATACATTTCAAGTAAGAATAAATTGAATGACAGTTTTACAGATGAAATGTTCAATAAATGTCAAATTTCCTACCTCACTTTAGTCAATGCTGAAGGCTGACCAATTATACAGAGAAAGTGTTTACACAAATATAACATTTGCATAGCCCAAAGTATTAAGTACTGGAATGAAACTTAAACACACACAAGAAATGTTATGGAAAACTGTCTGAATGGACCTTGAGGGGAAAAAAATCCCAAACGAAACCTATGCTGTATTTGTTTTTCAAATTATCTAATTCCTCATTAAAGCACTTCTTGTGTCAAACTCCTGTCTTTGTGTGCCCTGGTCACACAGGTACCAAAAGTATTGCACACAGAAAGGACAAACAGAGACAAGCCATCTCCCAGCAATCTACACATGCCACAGCTCTTTTCAGCGAGCTCTAACCCCAGCCTGACACCAACTTCTGCATCAGCCTTGGACAAACCAGCTGGGTGGTTCTTATTTATCCACCTGCTGTGGGATTGTAAGGGAAAATGAATGCTGACCGAGTGCTCAGTGCCAGAAGTGTGCACTTGTGTCCCACACACTTTTACTGTTTCTAGTCCTACCATCTTCTCCCTCAATCCAAATGGTGAATTTTTCATTATGAATATAAAGGCAGGAATAAAGCCAGAGCATATGGCACTTTATGGTTGAGCAGTGTTTGTAGAATTGCATTTCACAGCTAGCATGTGACAAGCACACTTGTCAAAACCTGGCTAACCTATATATTCACTTCCAAAGAATTTTCATGACCTTGCCATATATAGTCTCATACTGGAAAGAACTTGAAACTTTTAATTATTTGCTTAAACAAACTTAAAACTTGGAAAAAATTGTCCCTGGCTGCCAGCTGTTTCTGAAAAAGAAAAACAATCTCCAGAAATACTTCATAGAATAAAAAAGCATGAAGATTGCAAGCATAGTTAATATTTGCATGATCATTTGCTTTTAATTTAGCTGAGATAAATAATTTTAGAAGTTTTCTTCTTTATAATTAATGTGACAGCCTTTAAAATCTCAGGGTTTTTTTTTTTTTTAAATAATGTGTCATAATACCTGGTTGTTTATTTTTAATTCAGTGCAACTATCAGTGCTGCACTTACTCAAAGCTCACCAGTAATATATGCTTGTATGTTAGCCAAGAAATCTGGATCAAAAAAAAAAGGGAGGGGGAATTTGTGAATATTATCAGCAAAAGCTTGAGAAACAAATTGCATTTGCTTTTCTCTACAAAGTTTTCCTAGAAGCTTCAAAGATTCCCTTACACAGTTCGCTATTTGTAATGTTTTTGAATTTGCCACAGAAATTAAATTTTAATACTTTGACTCCTAGAACCTGAATTCTGCTGCCCTCACTAGCAGACACTTTTTTCAAGAGCTACCACCAGGAGCTTCTCTGCCCCGTGCCTCCATAACAGCACTGCAGGATGCCACATGGACTGAGTACATGATGTCCCCTTCTTCCTCTCCACAGCAGCCCTACCAAATTTATGTAAATCCACAGTGATCTACCTACCTGTCCACTATTCCTAAGCTAGGCTGGGAAATGCGCCAGTTTGGTGGGTCTCTGAATTTATATTTCACATATTCTGATGATAAGGGCAGCAATTAATGTTACCAAGATCTCAATATCCAGACAAGGATCTATTTTAAGGTAGAGCGACTCAGTCATGGCTTCAGGCTCTCTTCAAATTCAGGCTGACACGACTGCATAAACAAGGTATGCCTGATCTGTTAAAGATTTCTCTGGAACCCTAATACCAAACCAAACCAAACCAATCTGAAAATCAGTAGAACAACTGTTCCCTTATATCACTTTTTTTTACTTCCCATCCTTTAGGAAACAATGCTTTTGAAAGCTATAAAATGAAAGCTATTCATCACTGAAATATCATGTCATCACTTTTTCAAAAGCCTCCAATAGAAAGAGACATTTAAGCTGACAGAATAAAGTCTTTGCTTAATCCAATTAGCATTTAAATATTTTAATCAATAAAAGATTACAATTGGACTGGGCTAGAAACCAGCTCCCTGAGAGCCATGCCTTTTGTCACACATTCTCTTATTTGCACTGCTGCGTTACTGAACAGTAGTAAACATATCATAACAGTAAATATCCATGACAGAATCTGGGAGCTGTATCAACTTAAAATCTTTACCTTCTATGGCAGCAAAAGGAACAACCAAAACTCAACAGCCAGTAATGATTTGCTGATGATTGGGCTGGCTATGATCTATTTAAGATGCATGTGATGAGATCCATTAGCCAGTAGAAAATGGCAAACGGGAGTCCTATGAGATTGTATGTGACCTGAAACAGTTAACAATACTGATATTTAATCATCCTAACTGTGATGACACAGAAAGCAAGCCCTCCTCAACATTTGTTTTCCCAATGGCACTTGGCAGATGAGCACACAGCAAGTACATTTGCTGGAAGTGCTTATGCCTAATGAGTCACTAACATCGCTAAGTTCAGTTTGCATCTTTTAGTGCAAAGTGAGAGACAAAAAGGAAGGAGTAGCTTTGAGAAAGAGTAGAAAACTAAAAAGCCAGTCTGAAAATGTCTGCTTAATTAGGTAGTTATTTGGTCACTGAGTTACCAGTGCCTGAAAAAATCTACTTGCTATTTATCACAAATGAATGGCATCAAGGCAAAAAACCAAGCGTCACTAGTGTCTTCCTGAACCATGTAATGAAGTAATCTTTACTAGCAATACCCACATGGAGAATACTTCACCCATCTCTTCCTTCAGTTTCTTGGAAAGATTTCAAATTCTTCCAGGTTCCTTCAACACAGCTTTCTTTGTTGCCCTCAAGTGCAAGAGTAAGTACTCCCTGTCAACAGAGCACTTACATTTTCTGCATTAGCCAGACAGGATGAACACACTTTTCTGCAAAGTGAACTATGGTTCCTCCCATAAAAGCTGGTAAAAAAAACCCAGTTCCTGATGAATTTCAGATGATAACTTCTTCCATAAAAGCACACATCTGGGAGGAAGACAAGCAGTTCCAAAACCAACTGGTCTTCATATGAGGCACATCTATAATCCCCACAAAAGAAACACTTGGCTCTGTTCTTTGTTAGGGTTGCCATCAGGCTTTCTCATATTGTCCAACCAGCTTGGCTGATTGGGAGCAGTAACACTTCTGCTTAATAGCAAACCTCAGCTGTGATGCAGCAATGTGTTCATTCTCTCATGGTATTCAGGGTAAGTTTTCTTGTCACCACTATTTCATTTTGCACCTGGCCACGTTTATTTTCTAAACCAGTGATTTGGTAAGAAACTCTTAAGCAAAGGAGCTATGTTTGTGATCCCACACAGAACCACTGCTGAGTAGACACTTGTATTAAGCAAAGGGAAGGTCAGTGCCTGGGGACTGACCAACATCCCAAAAACCACTCTTGGATTCCCCAACATCCACAGCAAATGACAGAAAGGGCCATCCTTAGGCCATATATACTTACAGGAGATCAGGAAGCCCAGTTCCAATCCAGGAAAAGCAATGACTTGTCAATGGGATTTCTAAAGACTTCAGTAGCTCCAGAATTTTATTCACAGCACAAGGGCCCTATCATAAACTAAATTTTGTCATTCTAGATGTAAAGAGCTTGTGCTTTTGGCTCACTGTCTTTCAATGAATAATGAATCTCCCATGCTGGGGAATCTTCTGTGTCTGGGAAACTTACAGCTTTGTATTGGGAAAATAAGGCAACATGGTCCATTGCACTACTTCAAACAGCTGTTTGTCTTTCAGTATTTGCACACACCTCTTATGAACATTGATAATACAAAGGCACCAGCCATTCTTGCCCAGAACTATGGGGAGATTGGCAGAGGGTCATGGCATAAGCAACTCTGGGTGGTGCACAACTGGAAGATTTGTGCAGAGGCATTGCAGAGAGATGGGCTGAGGATATGAGTGATGCCAGAACAAACAGGTGCAACAGACTTATCATTTGAAACCTGTACTTCTCTTTTTTTTTTTTCTTTTTTTTGGCAAAGTAAAAGAAAAAAAGGAAAAAAAAGATTTTGGTGCAAGCCTGGGCCGTTTTCAAGAAAAACTGGATGCAAAGTGGTCAGCGACATGCCTGTATAGAAGAAAAAGTCTTTCTGGTTTTTATTCTGCTAATGAAGGAACGAAATGAACCTAAGAAGGAAAAAAACACCACCAACACTTCTACAAGTAAGCAATTAAAATAGTCTTAATGTTTTGGAACTATATCGCCAGATGATCATAATTGGATGGTCCTTTCTCCAGCTTCTGCAGCAGGAAGAGCAGGGTCAAAAAAACCAAAAACAAAACAAGATGAGGAAGAATGTGAGAACACCTGAACACCCTGACACAACAAGGACCCTTCAACAAGCTCCTGTTCAATTTTCATCTGATTGGCTTCTCCAGTCATGGTAACATTATGTAGCTAATCTGTTCTCTTAATAATTTGCACCAAAATCCTTAGCTCAGTAATAGCTCTGGCCAATGAATACACAGGAACAGCAAGGACAGTATAAGAATTTAGCAGTACCAAGGAAAATTCTAATCCTACTAAATTTGGCAGCACAAATCTCTTATGTAACCTGTGATTTAGAGGACAGGCTGATCATCTGGGAATATTACTGTGTTCTTCTCAGTACATTAAACAAAATTGGCAACTTTCCATTACAAATTTTCTTTTGTTTTTCACTGCATAATGTCTCAGGAAAGATATCCCATGCTTACAAAATGTTTTTAGCATCAACAATATAATTTTATATGACAATTCAATTATACTGAGGGTGTATATAAGCTTAATAGCTACTCTTACGTGCTTCTCTGCCAAGGCTGCCTTGAACTGTGGTACATCTCTGAGGTTCAGGAGATGGATGGCTTGCGATCTAAATTTAAAGTAGTGAGGCTTCAAAACAATGCTTGGAAAATGAGCTTTTCTCAAAGTTGACTGTTATATCAGCAAATTTTACAGGTCTTGGGAACTGAAACTCTCATGAGGCTAAGGAGCTTCAAGAGTTAGAGATGAAAGATCCTGAGCACATACAAATCACTAGAAAAACAAAAGAGTTTGTATCTACCATCAAAAATAAACCCCACCAAATAAAAACCTGTCCTTCTTTAACAACAAAAATAGATTCTAACAGGCAGAAGCAGCTGCCCAGTAATAGGACATAAATGTATGAAAGCTCAATTCACAAAACAATTATGAACAAAGCATCATATTATTTAAATTCCTGTTGTTCTTCAATCAGTTACAAAATGAGGTAAAAGTTCATTCAGTGCCAGTATTTATAGAGTGCAATAAGCATTCAATTCATACCAATTCATTCAAGAATTATGATGTCATGAATTTGAAATAGAGATACTGGCCAGTTCTAGGAAGACAATAAGTTTTATTCACGGAATAGCAAAAAATCAATCAATCTTATAGCACATACCCACAAAGGGTGAAGAGTTCAGGAATTATTGGAAAATCTGCCACCTGAAATTAACACACACTCTGCTGACAAGGCTTGCAGCAAAACTTGAAGCCTATTACAGACATTTTCTTTTCCCCCATCCAAAAGATGTATCATAGAGATATACACTAATATGGGAATTCCTTGATGTGTTTGGAAACGAGTGGCCAGCACCAAGCTATCACCAGCTAGCTAAACCATGTACCTCCATTCAATTGTTACAGTAGGAGTAGCTTTTCCAATAAAAAGTGACAGCATTCCTCTCTTCTTCTGGGAGCCCCAGCTCATTCCACTATCCTGACAAAACTTCTTAGTAAATACAAAATCCTAAAAATAATTACCCTCTTAGCAACTGCAGGAAGCAACTCATTTTAACTAGAAACTTTGGTGATAAATGCTCAACAATGGACAGTAAAGGATGACAGGATATGTCAGACAATCGCCTTCAGAGGGCTACTTGCAGCACAATTACAGCATGGCAGGAAGACAACAGCAAAGAGGGTAACTATATGCCCAGTATTCTTCATTTTGCCCCACAGAAAGAACAGCAATTTTTCAGTTGCCATTAGTCATGCAGTTTCCTCAGTAATACATATGAGAACAGAAGGAAACCTAAAACAGAGTATCTATTCATAAGGAAATTCCCATTGATAGTTTTTCTGTTACAGTTGAAAGACAGCTGCAGATGCACAAAACTGCGAAGAGGAGGTTGCAGAGAAGAGTAAATGCATAAATAGGTGTAAACACTTACACCCTGAATTAAGAGTACCATTCTCTTCAATGCATGCAAACGGAGTGGTTATTATGCTCCATAACAGGAATTACTTTAATAGGTAGAAACTAAGCAAAGGACAAAAGAACTGCAGAGCCACACTCAGCCTCTCATGTTCAGAGACTCACTTCAAGTCTTGTATCAAACCAGAGCTGAAAAGCAGGCAGCCTGCTTTGATCTTTCTAATTTGACATGTATGTAAGTAATTACATCATAGAATTCAAGAGCCAGTTTCAAAACAAGTATTTATAAGCCAGACTGACTTAAAAAATTGTAAGACTGTGACATTTAGAAATTGATGCTCATTATTTTATTGCTTTGGGCCAGCCCATGCCATATGTAAAGTCCACTTGGAGGCTAACAAGGGAATAGCTGATCAGTCTTAATGCCTGTGCTAGTTTTAGAGGGGTAGAGGTAGTTTTCCTCAGTGGCTTGTTGGGGCTGTGTTCTGGATTTGTGCTGAACACAGAGTTCATAACACAGAGGTGTTTTTGTTATTGCTGAGCAGGGTTTACACAGAGCCAAGGCCTTTTCTGCCTGTTGCACTTCCACAATGGAAAGGAAGTTGGGGTTGCCTGGGAGGCTGGGAGGAGACACAGACAGGACAGATGACTGCAACTGACCAAAGGGATATTCCAGACCACATGACATCATGCTCAGTGTACAAAGTGGGAGGAAGAAGGAGGAAGGAGAGGACA
The DNA here is from genome assembly GCF_008360975.1 of Lichenostomus cassidix. NCBI lineage: Eukaryota > Metazoa > Chordata > Aves > Passeriformes > Meliphagidae > Lichenostomus > Lichenostomus cassidix. Next base: position 26,358,768 of record NC_139483.1, on the reverse strand, counting down.
TTTGAAGTGATGGTGTTTGTCTTCCCAAGAAACTGTAATGAGTGATGGGGCCCTGCTCTCCTGGAGATGGCTGAACACCTGCCTGCCCATGGGAAGCAGTGAATTAATTCCTTGTTTTGCTTTGCTTATTAAACGGTCTTTATCCCACAAGTTTTCAAGCTTTTACCCTTCCGATTCTCTCCCCAGTCCTAATGGTGGGGGAGTGAGTGAGCAGCTCCATGGGGCCTGGTTGCTGGCTGGGGCTAAACCACAACAATGCCAAGGAAAGAACCTGCACGGCAACACACTAGATTTCAGTAGCTTAACAATTTGTGATTTAACCAACCATACTGTAGGCAGAAACAAAATACAACAGGACAATTGCATTAAAATCTGAAGAGCAAGGCTGTAATAGTGTGAGATGAGAATCATTATACTTACAGGCATAGAACTAAATGAAGATACTTTAATGAGGTGATGCAAGCTCATATTTTATACATCTATAAAACATTACCATGACATAAGCAGAAGACTTGTGTTAGGCAAAAAAAAAAAAAAAAGGGTTCACCTCAAAGATCTGTGTTATGATGGCAATATAGTTTCAACCTATCCACTAGGATCTTCTCATTCCCTTTGAACTGTGTCAGTTGCTGAAAATCATTACCTTTAAATACCAGTTAATATAAGTGCTAAAACAACAATAATCAAATATTATGTACATTTTAGGCTAACAATCTGGCTTGTTTGCCTCCCATTTTACCTCCCATTTCAAGTAAAGGTACTATCTTCCAGAAAGTAATATTCACAAATGATTTTGGAGAAAAGCTACTGTACAAAGACGCAGAAGCTAAAGTTCATAAAAAGACCAATCAATACAATTAGACAGAAGTTTGCTTGTAGTTCTTCGTATCCAAGACCTTCTTGCCACACATTGAGCAGATGCCTATAAGCACACAAAAAGTGTGTAAATTACTTTAAAATCATTTAAGTCTTTCTTCAAAAATACAGTTGCTATGATTTTGTACGGATCTTTTTTAAAAAATTGTTCAAATGAGCTCTCATTGGCAATCCAACTGTGCATTTTCTCAACAGACATTGCAAACTTAGAAGTAATATTATGACTCCTAATCCAAATTAGTATTTGCAGCATATGTGTAATATTTCCACTTAAGAAAATAAGCTCTATTTTGAGAGCATTACGATTCACAATACTGCCCGAAGCCTCCATAATTTGCTGGAATGCCAGAAGAGAGCCAAGAAAGGCTCATATCTGACAAAGAGGTAAAAATGCTGTATTGTTAATTGTTTTAAGTCCTGTAGCCACACAAGACACGACATGGACAGCAAGTAGCAGGGCTAAGAAAATATAGTCACCAACAAACTGACTGCTAAATGGGGCATTTAACAGGTGGGGGACTTCAGGCATTTGAGAAAGTTTAGAATACACTTTCATAGAATTAAGGTATTTATAGAGCAGGAATGAAAAACAGTGAACACCAAGAATACTTGAGAGTTGAAGTGAACACTGATGTCCCAAAGGACTTTGTCCTAAACTCTAAGAGTTTCAAGTCAGAAGACTAACTCAGCAAAACGTACACAAGTTCAGCAGAGAGGTGGGTTGTCTCAATCCTTCCCTCTCCTTCCAAAGCAGAAAGGTGCTAAACCTTTTACCTGGTAGGACCACATCTTATTTTACACAACCATTCACCAGTACACAAAAAACATCAAGTGGCATCTACTCCTGCTCTCTCTCATGTGCTTTCTTATGCTGACATCATGACTGGACACATACCTAGTCCAGAAGGAAAGAGACCAGCAGGGAACATGCCACATGATTTACTTTGGAGACCAAAATTCAGCCCACTAAATAGTGACTTCAGGTCTAAACTGAGGAGAAATTATCTTGAGATTGCCTCTCAATTTCAGAGATACACAACAGCTGAAGCACTGAGCTGTACGACTGCACTTGCTTCAAGAAACGACATCTTTGATGGTCAGAGCTAGAACCTAAAGCACTTAGAAAGTTCTTAATTTTACGAAGAAGACAGGTTCAACCTGGGAGGATACGGAAGCAGACAAAGATCAAATCCTGAAGCCCACCCACACCAGCCATAAATTTAAGAAAGAGAACAAGGTTCTACCATATGGGAGTCAGGCAGCCATCTGGTGAGCACCTAACAGGCAACATTCCTACAGCAGGCTGCTAAAACCACTGACTCAGTGACACAGCACATATTTATTGAACCATTAATTTCATAAACAAAACTTACTACTGGTGAGCTGTAGCTCTACATCTAAAAACCAGTTCTCTGCATGTGCTATAAGGATTCCTTGGCATTAAATCATGTAACTGAGCTAATGATGCTTTTGTCCCATTCAGGAATTTTAGATTTAGCTATTGTAAAAAGGGGAGAGGAGAGAAGGGAGCAGAAAAGGAACAGCAACAAGCAATGGAGTTTTACAAAAATCTAGGGGTTTTTAAATTAAGAAAAATCAAACCTGTTACATGACAGTTCTCTATGCAATTGCCAAGATTAAGCTTAGAGTTATTTTCCAAAATCTACTGTTTCAGATACCAGAAACATTCTAAAAGAAGCAGAATCACAGAATGGCACAGGTTTAAAAGCATCTCCATCAGTCTCTAGTCCTGCCCCACTCAAAACACAGCCAATTTGGATAAGGCTGGCTCAGGACTTTTCAAGTCATGCTCTGAATACCTCCTGTAAAGATTCCACAACCTCTGATGGTACCTGTCATTGGAATATTTGATCACTCCCACACTCAAAAATTGCTTTCCTTGTATGTAATGAGAGTTTTCCACATTCTAACCTGTGTATACTATTTCTTATTCTATTACTGTGCACCTCAGAAGAGCTGACTCAATGTTCCTTGTGCCTTCCTATCAGTAACTGAAGATAGCAATTAAATCTCATTTTAACCTTCTCTTCATAATTACAAATTCAAGTGTTCTACTTCCTCTCTGGTTTCAAGCCAGACTGGGGTATTTTAGCACTTAGTGAAACTCACCTTTTTTATAGGCACATCCTTGACAATAGTGGGACCCTGGCTGATGGACAGAACTCTTACAAATCCGACATATTGCAAATTTGTTCTTTCCATAAGGATCAAACCTGGGAAAAAGGAAAAACATTTTATTTATACACCTTGAAATAAAGTATTTCTTCTGCCTTGTCCTAAAAAAATCTAAGCCAGAGGGCACAGTCAGAAACTCCAGCAAAAACTGTAATTTAGAAAATGGACATACAAGAATTATTTATAATAGGCTGCACAAAGTATGCAGAAAAGTTCCCACTTTCCCCATTAAGAGACACTTCTTCCATCACAGACAAAAACTTAACGAAAGCAGAACTAAAATGTATTTTGTTAATTAATATACTACATGACTTTGACCTTAAACACCTTCCAGCAGCATCCTGCCCCCTTGCAGAACAGAAAGTCCCTCAGACGTGAAGGAAATGCTCAAGAGATTATCCTGGCAATATCAGCAGAGAAAATAAGCATTCCCAGCTTCTCTCCTATAAAAGCATCAAATCCTGGCAATTTTAGTGAGAACTGCAGTAAAGCACTTGCCCACACTCCATAACTGAGCAGAAGACACCCATGAAATATGTATGGATGCATTTTTAGTGACTAATCAAATACCATAATCCCCACAATTATTATTTATTAAGAGTATTTTGGACAAGTTTTTAGTGGCTGCCCAGGTATGCAGGAAACAGGCCTCAGTTTGCTAACTGATGTTTTTAGCCAAAATCAGTGTTAAATACTAACCTTGCCTTCTTTGAGGTCAATGCCTTGTTTTCATTTAATTTGCGACCACCGCTTTCTACAAAAAGAATAAATCCAAAACCAAATAAATTTCTCAGTTCCAAACAGACTTTAAAAAGCTCAGTTTACAACTTTTACATGCATGCAAATAAAGTCACAAAGAGAGATAAAACATACATCATAGCATTAGGGGACAGGACAACAGAACACTTTATACTCTGTTTAAATACTCTGTGTATTATCCTCCCATACAGGAAGGATAAATGACAAGTTCAATACTGAAGAGTTCTGGGCAAATAAATTCCCAATGCATTAAATCAGCATGGGAGGAAAACTACATGAGTTAATATTTAACCTGATTAGTAATGTAAAGTCTTGATCTTAAGATGCTGACATGGCTGAGGTGCCCAACCTCAAAACCAAGTTGTTAAACCTTCCCGAGGTTACCTGTAGTGTTTCTTGCACCATCTTTCCACGTATCAGGAGTGATCACTGTCCCAAGCTTCTTCTCACCTACATAAGGAAACATTACAAAGGAAAGAAGTTCAGAAGCACAGAGTCAATCAGGCTGGAAAGCCCTCTGAGATCATCGAGCCCAGCCCGTGACCGATCACCACATGTAACTAGACCATGGCACCGAGTGCCACATCCAGCCTTTCCTCAAACACCTCCAGGGACCGTGACTCCACCACCTCCCCGGGCAGCCCATTCCAATGGCTAAGCATCCTGTCTAGGAAGAAATTTTTCTGAATGTCCAACCTAAACCTCCCCTGGCCCGGCTTAAGACTGTGTCCGTTTGTCCAGTTGCTTGTCGCCTGGGAGAAGAGACTGTCCCTCACCCGGCTGGGCCTTCCCTTCAGAGAGTCGTAGAGAGACTAGGCCGTGCCTGAGCCTCCTCCACTAAACAACACCAGCCCCCTCGGCCGCTCCTCATCACCCTTTGTGCTCCAGACCTTCCCCAGCTCCGCTGTCCTTCTCTGGACGCGCTCCATCACCTCAATGCTATTGTGCAGTGAGGGGCCGAGAACTGAACACAGCACTGGAGATGCGGCCTCACCAGTGCCGAGCACAGGGCGACAGCCACCTCCCGGCCCTGCTGCCCACGCTATTGCTGACACAGAACAGAACCATCTGAACTACGCGCATCAACCCGCTCCACAGGCGGTGCGCAGGGACAAGGACAGCTCACACAGGGCCCTGCCGGGAAGCGCCACCCGCGGCCCGCCCCGAGCCGCCCGGGACCCGCGGCCGCCGCTCGGCGGGAGGCAGCGCGGCACCCCCGCGGCAGGGCAGGGCAGGGCAGGGCAGGGCAGGGCAGGGCAGGGCAGGGCAGGGCAGGGCAGGGCAGGGCAGGACAGGGCAGGACAAGGCCCGGCGGGCCGCGCAGAGCCCCCCGCACCGATACTCACACTTGTCGCACACCATGGCGGCCCCTCCGCAGGCACGGCGCTTCCGGCAGCGCCCCGGACGTGGCGTCACCGTGCCGCCCGTTCCGCTGCCGGCGGCGCCGCGCTCGGCGGTGAGTGAGGGGCGCTGGCGGCAGCGCGGGTTTGTTCCGTGAGCGGATGGTGTTTTCCTGCCCCGAAACCCTCCCTCTGGCCGCCAGCCTGGCCCGGAGCGCTGGCAGGCGTTGGTGACGGGCGGCTCGGTGTGTTGCAGGTGGGCGCTGGCGGGCGCCATGCGGGAGGCGGCGCTGAGGCGGCTGCTGGCTGCCAACCTGCTGTGCGCGCTCTCCGTCATCCTGGCCGCCGTGCTCCCCGCCGTGCTGCTGGACGGGTTCAGCGTGCTGGGAACGCACCTCACCTGGCTCTGCGTCTGCTCCGCCTGTGTCGCTGCCCTTAACATAGTCTTGCACTTAGTCCTAAAGCCACATCAGTCTTCTAAGAGAAGTTCCTTTGCTCACAAGGTAAGATTCTTACAATTCTTAAATTGCTACCAGACGATACAGAGGGGAAGTAAATTCTCTGAAATAATGAGAAAGAAGACAATTTTTGGTGATGAATACACATTTTCCATGAATAAGCTGAGTGTAGCACCTCTTAAAACAGTTTTTTTATTATTTTCATTATGTTAAACTTCCTCTGCCTGTGAATAACCAGTTCAGGTGAGTGATTCTGTGCTTTCCTTTTTCTTGTCAATGCAATGTTGTTTGCAGTCCTGAGAATTTGCATGATGGCAAAACCAGGCAAAATTAAATGGCACAGAACTCCTTTTGTAGTCCAGGCCTGACCAATCTTCCTGATAAGTGGAAATACCAAGAAGGAAAGTCATCACACGTTTGTCTTGTGTAGTTGTAAATTTGTAATAGCTTTAAAGGAAGAAAAATTTTTTTTTAGAATCTGAGACATAAAAAAGAGAATGCATTACATTTAAACAATTTTTAAAATTATATGGAATTTAAAAAAGTATTAAAATGGCCACATTTCCTTGTATGATAAAATTTGCATACAGAAGAACCTAAAGTTGGGAGAAACTTTTCGTAGTTACAGTTTGCAACAGAGAGCTTTAAAGGTATGAATCCCAATGCAATTCTTTTGAACAGAGTGATTTTTGGAGCAGTACACAACTTGCTCAGCAATGAGGGAATACCCCAGAGTTTTGAAATCAGGTGAATAGTCTTGCACTCCTGACTTGCTGAGCCAGACAAGATGTAGTGCTCTGAGGTGCTTCTTAAACTTTGAAGCAATCATCCCTGAGAGCAGTATCTTTGTATGCAAAGCTTCTGTCTAGTTTTGCTGACTGAGGAGGATGTGAAATGCACAAAACCATGATGGCAAACAAGTATTTTAACTCTCTGTGATTTAAAAATGAAGCATACTTCATGTTCTAGGTGAGATTTCATCGCAGCCTAGCATAAGGAATAAATGTAGAAAAGTAAGGGGTCAAGGGAAGTTATGGATTTGCATTGGTGACCTGATCAGAACAGACCTAACCAGAACTGTTTGTCAAAGTGTGTTTGCTTCTACAGGATATAGTGAGTACCCAGAAACTGCTGTTTAAGTTCATAGAAAATTCTGTTTTGCAGACTTACAGAAAGTTACGGATATTTCTCAAATGTGTTCAGAATTTAAGATGCCAAGTTCAAAATGTAGTTTTAGTTAATGTAATTTTGATTCTCTGTGTTGCAGATTTTTTTATATTGTATGTTTTCTTGCTTTTAAATATTTTTTCGCCTTTTGTGAGAGTTGCCTTTTAATGAATGGACATGACAGATGTAAAACAGAAATGTAAAAATATTCAATAAAATTACTTCTGTTTATCTTGTAATTTCTGGTTATATTTTTTGTATGTTTGCCCTGTTTGATGGGTTGCATGAAAAAAAGTTTAGATGGACTGTGATCTTTTTAAATTAATTATTTAAAATAATAATATATAGAAAAACTGTTTTGAAACATGCTGAGCTATTATATTGTGCTTTAGCTGAAGTTAAAGAAGTTAAAATTAGGGTATAATGCTATTAATAAGATATAGACTGTGTATGTTACTTACGTTCTGTTTTGAAACATTGTTCTGATATTTCATTGCTCTTTTTTAGATATCCAGATTTCTAAAATGCTGTATATACTTTTTCATGTCTTGCATACTATTTCATGCGATTATTGTTCTTTATGGAGCACCTCTCATAGAGTAAGTCAGAAGACCCTCTCTTTCTCTAAACATTCTAAGGGGCAGCTCTCCTTGCAGATGTTGGTATAAGTACCTGTGTGTTGTCTGGTACGCTGGAAGTTATGGGATAAGCTCCTAGCTGGGGGAAGAAGGGTGGCTGTTCTGGCTTTCTCTTACTGGGTTTTTTCTTTTTTTTTGTTTGCTTGTTCAGTGTTTTTAGGAAGCCAGCTCTTAAACAAGACTTCTGTAAATGAAAATCGTAATATGCTTACAAACAACTCCTTTTACTTTAATATTTATATTAAACATACAGGCACAAACAGTTTTTGGAGTTTCATTTAGTAATTTTCCCCAAGATATTCTAAACCACACATCTTGCGTATCTTTCATCTTTCTGATATTTGTGTTTTAATTTTTATGGAAGTTTAAAGAAAAAAGTATGAAGCAACCTGGTTTTTCAGAGATACACTAAGTTGGTGACTAATAATAGCACCATGTAGTTTGGTTTCATGGTTGCTGTCACAACACCAAACTGGAAAAACAAATGGAATAATGAAGTAAATATCCAAGCATACTTCAATTCACAACTAGTGATCTTTGTGAGGAACACCTGTGGTGTTTTAAAAATGTTACAGATATCAAACATTTAGAAAAATCACTACATTTCACTCTTAAGATCATAGCAAAACTTTTCCCAGCTTCCTTTACTATTCTACAGAGTAAGAAAAAAAATTTTATTCTTCCACATGAGGTTTAAGAAAGCAAACATGCTTCCACAAGTTGACTTAGAGGGGGCTTTTTTCTTCCTAAATCTTGGAACTCTTAGAAAATGAGTAACCATGTCACTTAATTTTGTAATATTCTCTTTTTTTGTAGGTCAGTGACTGAGACGTTTTTGTTTGCAGTTCTCCTTTCTACTTTTACTACTTTACAGTGCTTGTGTTTGCTGGGACCAAACATACAAGCATGGATACGGGTATTTAGTAAAAATGGGTAAGTTCTAATCTAAAATTTCTGATATTTCCCTGAATAGAAATGGACAGAATTGACGTCAACAATATATAATGAATTTTTTTGTTAAGAAAAGGAAATTTCCTGAACGATGAGTAGTTTTTGTGTTTGTGATTACAGACATGTGAAAGCTTTTCTGACCAAGAAAGATTTATTTGAAGACATTGTTTGGGAAAAACACCTTTTTTTTTTTGGTGTCCAGATACTAAATCTCACTTGATATATGTTTGCAGGAAGTAAAGTTTCCAACACATGTTTTTCTGAAGTAAAAACACTGTGCAGTCCCATACAATGGTTGTCAAATAAAGAGGAGACCTGACACTTTAGCTGTGCATAGAGATCCAAAAGAGCCTTTGTAAATACAACTGTTAAAGCAGGAATAGGAAGTCAAAACAAGCACTGTTTCAAACTTGAATATGATATTGAAAATTATACATAATTAATTGTGTTCTTAAGTATGTAATCTTAACCCATCCTCTTTTTCCAGTTTCAAAGAAAGCTGTTTTCGGTGTCACAGTTTTCAAGCATTACTTTTTCCAAGAGTATGTTTAAAGTAAAATGAGCCTTCTAACTGCATTTTCACCTCCCATGACAGCCATGGCATTAGCATGTATCAAGAATAATGTATTTTTCAGAAGATTTCCATTTCTTTTGCCTTTTGTCATTCCATAAATAATAGCATTGATGAAAGACTGGGACACTGAAACATAAAAAGGTTTCACATGTGCTTAAGATTTAATAAGATTTTACTATTTGTTCCCTTTTAATAGTTTGTAAAGGTGAAGTCTCATCTCAAAAGAAAGAGAAAAGTTGTATTATGCTGCTGACCTATGGAATTATTTTTGGTTTGCACTCCTGTAGAGAAGGACAAAGGTAGACATTAATACTAGTTTCAGGTATTGGATTTTGGTTTATGTCAGTTCTCAACTTACTGAAAAATAACTTGAGTCCTTATTCAAGTCATTTACTCTTGGGGTTTTTTTCAGTGGAAGGGTTAAATAGAGTGCAATAAAAGCAAGGAATTGTTTAGCCAAAATAAATAATTGCTGATTCACTTAGTCATCTTTGGAGGTTTTGCAACTGGAAATAATAGTTGAATTGAAGTAAGAGATGTTGGACAATATCAGTCCAACAGGTAGATTTTGAATGCCTGTCAATTTCTTTCCTAGTCTAGATCTTAATGCTATTTCAGCACAATTATTGCATAGGAAACAGTTGTCTTGACACTTTTTTTCTGAGGACTTGTATGTACTTCTTACTAGTGAGCCATGTGACATTAACTGAGTAAAATGTCTATTATTAATGATGTTTGTTTACACTTTGAGTGAAAACAGACTACAAAGAAATATTTAAGCAAATTTTTAATGGATTGTAGCAAGCTGCTCATTTAAAGATAATACTATATTTTTTCATTTCATCTCATGAAACTGGAACATCTTAGGTGTGGGCATGAGGTGTGTAGACATGGTGTACTAAAAGGTTGTCTCCAACTTAACTATGTGGAATGAGGTGGGACTGGTTAAATGGAAGAAAGGGATGGTTAGGTAAAATCAACAGAGCTGTTTGCCTTGAAAGTAGAGTTAAGGGAATTGAATTGCACTAGAATAGTAAGCTTGAAAGTCTGATTAGGTGTATAGCTTAATATAAAAAATGAATGTGTTTTAAAGGTACCTGAGTGCAATTTAGACTTAAGTTACCTTAAGCCTCTGAGCACATCAAATGCACAAAGGTGTGTGTATTCTACATCACAAACCCTTCCATTCTTGGCAGGACATAAATAGGGCCCTTTTCACTAATTCTGCATTTGGAAAGGGGTGGGCCCATGCCAGCATCTCTGGACTCCTTACTCTGACATCTAGAGTTGTGACTGATGTCAGTGTCATGACACTAATCATGTGCTGTCATGTGCTGCTGTGGGCAATTGGAGAGATGTAAAAGCTACAGAAAGGGTTATCAGCATCAGTGATAAATTATAGCATGTGGCTATAATTTAAATAGTGTTTCAGTAACTTGTCTGAAATAGCCTCCTGCATAAAAGACTTTAAGAAATCAGTTTTCAAATGCTGATCTTTTTGTCTTTTTCTTTTCTTTTTTTTTTTTTTTCTCCTTTTGGAGACTGTTTATTTCAAATCACTGCCCTGAGAAATTGTGTTGAAATTTCTGGTGTAATAGCAATTATAAGGTGTCACCAGGGTAGAAAGGAGATTTTATTTGGATATTGCCAAAAAATAGTATAAAACCATGACATTAGGGCTCCTTCCAGTTTTCATTACGCCTTTTTTATCACTTTGTTTGTGAACTGCATACCCTGACAGACTTGAAATGTCCCTTGTAAATGTAGGCATCATCACACATCAAGGGCTGCTTAGTGTTTAGTCCTGCTGCAGCCAAGAATTCCAAATCTTGGAAGGAGCTGTCTCAGTGGATTATTTTATGTCAGCTAACCTCTTAATTCAAACATTATTTAAAGCTGAACTGAATGTATTGTATTATTTAAAAGGGTTAAATAATTACTTTAGGCTTCAAAAGACCTTTCTGCCACTAGTGTTCATGTATTGTCTTAAACATCCCCAGTTTTGTCTGCGGGATTATCTTAATTTGAAATGAAAGAAACCTGGAAAATGCTGTTTATAAACATTGCTACAGTTGTTAGCCTCATGCAAATAAGTTCATGTGGGGGTTTAAAGAGTACCTGTAAAAATCCCAGTAGGCGTCATTCCATGAAGAAAAGTGATTAATGGAAGCACTGTTTCTTCAGGATAGTGCTGGAGGACGAGTCAGGTTGTCTTTGGGTAGCCAGTCCATGCTGCAGAGTGGTTCAATTAGCAGCTGAAATAGTTGCCAAACTGCCAATGGCTGTTTTTCACTTGGGCACTGTGCCTTGCTAATTCTGTTGTTTTGCTTTTGGACTCAGTCTGATATCTCCATATGGTACAGCAGTCTCTGGTGAATCTGCTACACACAGAAGATGTCTTGTGAGGTATAACTGTACCTCAGTCCTTGGTGTATTCTGTTGTCTCTTTCGCTGCTTTAAGGCTGTAGTGAATGTTCTCTTCCTCATTCTGCCTAACAGCTCTCTGTTCAATTATTCAGCTTCTGAAAATAATTCACAAGAATTTTCTGTGTGCAGACTCCCAAACAGTTTTACAGTTACATCAGGACTTTTCAAGAAAAAAAATCTCAAACTGGTAGAATTATGAACTGGAGTATTCTAAGTTAAAGGGATTGTGTTATTGTAGAAGAAACAGTTCTGCTCAAAATGTCAACTTTGGATTGTCAGGACTGTAGTCTGTAAGACCTTTTTTTTTGCAAACTTTGAAAAATGTTTGCTTTAAACTTACGAGCTGTTTGGTCAATAGCAAATGCAGCAGTGTGTACTCAGAAGTAAAGTCAAAAATTTTAGACTCTTCAAAACCAAGTGTTCATGTCATGCAACCTAAACAGCACATACAAAGTTCAGAGTTTACAATGCATCTAGTCTTCAAGCCATAAAAATGCACATCTTTTTGCCTCTGTTAGCTGAAGCTAGGTGTGTGTTTATAATCTGAGATGTAGCAAACTTAAAACTCAGATCTCTTACTCTGCTGATTTGGAGCAGGCATTCCAGCCTGGTTCTCCTGTCTTGGAACTGTGCCCTACTGAGTTCTGAACTTCTGTTGCTCTTGTTTCTTAGTTGGTACTAAGTACCCAAATGTTGATGGCCTGAGCAAAGCAGAGCAATCATCTGGTACATTGATGATAATGAGTGTTCATCTACTAAACAGAAATCCAACATTTCAAAAACTTAAGAAGTCAGTAGTGATAGGAAGCTATAAACTGAGAACTAAAGTAATTTAGTGTCTCTTACAATATGTGCCATGACTGTCAGTGCAAGAGTTCTTTAGTGTGCAAAACATTTATCCTGCAGCCAATGTACTTGAACTTCAATGCTCTGGTACCAAAGAGCTCCAGTGTGCAGTTACACTTACTTGCAATGTTTCTTTTCATTCTCATAGGGGACTTCTATTTTAAATTTCAAATTGTTGTAGTCATCAAATACGTCTACACCACAGAGTCTTTTTGACTGTACTTGTGCTTTTTCTGTACAATCCCACAGTACTCTTTCATGTCTGCCTGTCCCTGCAATGCACACAGTTATCATTGAGATAGATTTATTTGCTCAGTCTACCAGTGTTTCAAGCTCAATAGTATTTCCAGGTAAAATAAATTAGTTTTTGCAGTCAACATCTGAAAAAAGCAAAAGTCTCTTGAAAGTGTGGTGTGAAAAGATTGTAATTATAGCTAAAATACGGAACTTACATTTTACATAGTTTGTATTTTTCAGGAGAAACCTGCATGCTATTTATCGAATATATGAATTTTTATATATCTGTTCATAGCCTCAAAAATCCTGGAATTAATCTGGTCTAATGTTCTGCCATGGTAACTTCTACTGCTGTTAAAAACTTGTAACACACTTTTTACAGAGCTATGTCCATCTGGGAAAGCAGTCTACAGATTACTACTGTGTGCAGTATACTTGGAGCTTGGTTTGGAGCATTTCCTATTCCACTTGACTGGGATCGGCCTTGGCAGGTTAGTATCTACACCCCTATCATAAATGTTAATTTTCTGGAGATGCACACTACACAAAATTGCTCTGAAGCTGTACAGCTATATTGGATTTAGTCATAAACTGTTACTACAGAGTTACGCCACACTTTTTAAATCTTATTGGAAGCATCTGTGCTTAGGGTGTAAGGAAGTAAAATGCGTTATTTTTACTTCCGGTTTTAATTGTTTCTTTGTTACAGACTTGTGAGTATCTGTTGCATGCAAATTTTATAATGAAATAGAGCTCTAAGGATTTGCATAAGAAGAAGCTAGACAAGCTGGAGGAGAAATGTGAAATTATGAAGATAGCTTCAAGTTTGCTTTCAGTCTAGTAGCTTTTATTGTTCACAGGTAGGGAAAGAAAGATGCTTTTCTGGTGTTTTAGCTCCCCTCTGTCTTCCATAAAAACACTTAACAGAAGATATTCTAAATGGATTTAGATCAATTTGTGAAAATGGTGTAGCCAAAGCACTGTACTAAACACTTCTGATTTCAAAGGACAGCAAACATTAGCTTTGTAGTTGAACAAGAAAAAACATGAAGCTGGCATTGCAGATTCTATCTTTCTGAATTCAAATGTTTATGCTATTTTCTTGCTGGTTTTGGATATGGAGAAATTATTCAATTGGACATAACGGAAGTCTGCAATTGCCATAAAATGATGGCACTAGTAACACTTCTCATAAATGTTTTCAGTGGATATTTTCTTTCCTCTGGTTATCAAACTCAAACACTCTTAGCTCACTAGTGTCTACCAGGCCTGTTGTTAAGCAGATGGTTTCAGAGGTTTCTTTCAGAAATCAGTGTAACAGGCAACACACTTTCCTATGTGATATTGTAGAAATTTTGTAGCTTACAGCTGCAATTAAAATTTTTCCTCTGTGAATAGCTCACAGCCTGCTTTTATGCCATTAGTCTTTCATTACAGTAGTGTAATTAGACATTAAAATCTGTATTTCAAAAACAATAGAGGGGTAGGTTATTATATTAAGTGAAAATTTTGGGTTATCTTCCCTGAAAACACTTGGTTTTACTCTTGCAAGATGTTTTATCATCAATCTGATATAGGTGTGTGTTGGCAGTAATTAATTGTTGACAGACATGAACGTAAGCCAAAAATCAAGAGATTCATTGAAACGCAATCTCCTGTCTTCTTGCCAAGTCTTACTTCCCTTGTCTGATGAGAGGCAAGCACTTCTTTCTTGCTCAGATGGGATTTTAAAGTAGCATGTCACATCCGACAGGTTTTATTCCCAAAATCTCAGATTTTGCTAATATGCTGTATATAAAAATTCATATTTTTCTGAAGGTGATCTCTTAAATATTGGTCACCAAACCATAGAAGTCAGGACAGTGTCCTGGCCAGGCATTTTTAATAGCTGCCCTGGAAACATTGCTTTTCCCAGCTTACGCAGTTCAGCCAAGCCAAGATATATTCTGAATTGGGTTCTGGGGAAACACATGCAACTTCATGCAACTGATGTCTTTTGTCTTTCTATTCCTACTCAATAGTATGCATTCAACAACTCAGGTATTGCATGTAGTAAATACCTTGCTGTCTCAGAAACCTTCAGGGCCAAGAGATGTTTCTGTTCTTCCAAAGATAACTAGCAACAAAGCCTCTTTTTGCAAGAGTATTCCTTTCACTACCTGATGTCAGGTGGTTACAGAAATTCAGACTAAATTCTTTCACTGTAACAATAAAAGAGGAGAGGTACTTTCTGTGTTGTCTTCAGCCTCAGACAGGGGAAAGAAGAATGTTCCTTGTAAAGGATTCTGCTGTTGCCGATCTGTTTAGTTTGGGAAGATCTTTAGTGCTGATTGCCCCTGAGTGACCTAACCACTGACTTACTGAACATAAAAATACCTGTACGTAATACAGCTGCAGGAAGTGCTTCTTTATTATTTTAATACTGCTATTCTACTACTACTACTATTTTTTTAATCTCCCCAAAATACAAGGACTGTTAGTGTTTTGTGTAGAATTTAATCCAGCTGGAATGTTTAAGGGAACACCTAGAGATTAAGTCCAGCAAGATCTGAAAAAAATCATGTAGATCTTAGTGTAGACTTAAAAGTAATCAGAACCCAGTCAAAACCAAATTACTTCTAGACATCTGCATGAGTAAAGTATTAAGCTGGCATGCTTCTGACATCAGCTGTTTCTCATATTAGCCTAAAAACAGAGAGCTTGAGGATTACCATTTTGGATTTACCTTTTTCTTATCCAAAAATGAACTCAAATGGAAGAGCTTAGTCTTTGAATTCAAGACCAGCTTTTCAGATAAAAAGAGGTTTCATTAATGATTGTTTTCCTTTTTGTATTTTAACCTTTGGGCTGTAAGCAAATTTTTTAAATCTGTGGTAGAAATGGTTCTGCTTTAAAGCAGAAAATGTGGTTTAAAATCCTACTACTTGGGCAAGACTAAAGTGGTATTATTTTAGAGAGCAGCCTTAAGGCCTTTAAGCCTGTTTATTGCAAAATCGGGTTCTGATGTTTGTATTGAATATAGTTAGTGTTTATGATGTAACAATGTGGTGGAAACACAGCTGCATTTATCTGTAACCTAGCTGCCTTCAACTTCAGACAATTTGTTATTGGAGGACTGTAATAGACAAGGAGAAATTGGTACTACAAGCATTGGATGGATCAGTAATAATTGAGAAGTATCACATGATAAAGCAGCAGCTGCTGCTGCCCTTAGGCTCTGTTTGTAGTCCTGAAATGTCAAAAATTGTCAAAAAACATGTAATATCCAGCAGATACAGAAATGTGCTGTGAGTTTGGGGTGAAATATGCTATTGCTATTGCTATTGATTACATTCTATTAGAACAATCTAATATGGCATAAGGTTCACACAAAAAGTTAAGCACGGTCCTGAATGAGCATTTTTCCACTTAATCAGGATTTAGCACTTGATCAAATCTGGTGTCTACACTTCAAACTTGGACACTTTGAGAGTGCCTACAGTCAACTTTAAATTGACAAATCATTCAGAAGGGGGAGAATGTAAAGCTGCTTCTGTGAAGTCTGGTTTGTTCATAGAAATGGCTTCAAATGAAAATGGTCTGTAGTCACTCACGTAAAGCAAACAAGAGATTGAGTGGAGTACTGAGAATGCTGGAATCCCAGCACAGTATTAAATAAAGCTGTCTGCACTCTTCTGTAAGATACTTGTCTGAATTGTCGCACTCATACATATGGCAGTTCTTCTGCTGTCAGTTTGCTGCTTTGTCCTTCAAAGCAAAAGCAATATTGGTTTCATCTTTTGCTAATCTGTTTTCCTGCCCTTGGTTGTCTGCATTGGGACTAGCATATTTTCCTGAAATCTTGAAAGCAGAACTGAAAAATTACCTGGTAGTCATTCCTTTACGTCATGGTTGAGACATATCAGTAGAAGGTGAGACGTCTGTCATACTGTTACCTGGATCTTAACTAGTCAGAAAATCAGATGTCAGTGTCCTGTGTATCTTTCACTAGAATTTGTTTTTACTTTGAAGTACTTCAGGGTTCTGTGGAGTAAAACTGATGATGAATTTCATAACAAGAGTTACAATTCATGTGCTAATGGCTAAAGCCCAAATGCTCCTTCATCCTGAGTTATTTACAAGCCAAAGGAAACATATTGCTTCTTTATACCTACCTCTTGTGACATGCAACAGAATGGAGATAAATACAGATGTCTCAGAAAATCTTCACTTTATTTGCCATGTTTATGTTTGAAAAATATTGCATTACAGGGGATATTCAGATTAGTGTGCCTCTCTGCCCTTAAAAATAGTAATGTTAATTGTTTAAGCATACAACAACTTTTATGCTAAGTAAATATTACTTAACAGGAACAGAATATTGTTTCAGAAATAAACTAACATTAATTATCTGAATAATGTTTGAGAATGGAAATGAAAAAAACAAAAAGCATTTCTGTCAGAAGTATAAAATATATTGCTGAAAGTCAGTTCGTGTCCTGGTGATTCATTGTTTTTCATTATTCTGTTGTTGTTTGTAAAGCTAGCTCCACTGCTAGCTTTAAGGAAAATTTTGTAACTGTGCAAAACAGTTGATCAGGGAGGCCTAGTCTATTGTTGTTCCTGGTTGTAGGTCTGCAGAATTCAGCCTATCTCAGATAAAGGTAAAGATAATTGCCTTACAAGAACGTGGGTTAGGTGCTACAGTTACATTTCTGCATTAAAACCAAAAAAAACAAAGCAAAAAAACTTTCCAAGACTTGTTCTGCCAGGCTTATTTCAGTTAGAGTGGTAGATTAATTTTGCCAATATTTTGCAATTGTTATCTGATTTTTCAGCAATTTAAAAAATTGTTTGCAACACTTGTGATCATTTAAACAAGGCTATTCTAGACAATTTAAAGAGTTGTACATCCATTTCCAGTTGCCCATAGCCCTCTGAAGCACGATGGATATGTATGAGTTACAGTTAGCTAGGACAGTTCTACAAAGAAATAAAAAGTAACTTCCTTTGTTACAGTTGCTTAGTTTTGCCAGATTGCCTTTTTCAAGTTGATGGGGTACTTTTAATAACCACGTGTGATTAGGATCCTGGCTTCATGTGTCACTGAGAAGTGGAACCTTTAGGCCCACCACCACTGAAACAGAAGGGGATGATTGAGGAGTTAATAGAGACATCATTTCTCTACTCAGCCTGAAGTAATTTAGTTGCAGAACAAGGTGGTATAGTTGAAGACCGCAACTTTATTAACACACTTTTTATGTGGTGGAACTGTTATTCCAGACATGGCATGTGTCACTGACAACTGGATTTTGCACATTGTGGAGTTCCTGGGCATAATGCATGTTTTGATAACAGACTTTTAAAACATGCCTCTGGGTTTGTTGTGTGCATGCCCACCCATACATCTGGGTTTTTTATAGCATAATTTTGATCTGTAGTACCTGTTACTAGTGGTAAAAAGTGACTTTGAAACAATATTCTGCTTACAGCATTATCATTAAGTAGAAGTAAAATTGCTATATTCCTACTTCCTAGTGGCTACTGCAAACATGATAGGTAATGCTGATATAACTCACCTGAGTTGACTGGCTGCCATGTAATTTAGCCAATATGACTGTAAATATTAGCCTTAGATACCTCTCAGACATTTGTAGCCTGAAAAATAATCCGAAGAATCTTGGGTACAGTTCTTGCTGCTAACTCAAGTAAGCTGAAATAGGACTATAAACTTTCACACTATTTTGGTTCTTCTTAACACAGCTCAGAGAGTTTCCTTCTTGTATTTCCTTTTGGATCTAGTACCTACTGTGGAAGTTTTGTTATAAAAGAAGTTGCTTAATGTGAGAAGGAGGGATAATAGGCAGTTGGAGTTGTTTTAAACAGAGGTAGAAGCTTGTTCTACTTGAGTGTGGTTATCATTGTTTATTTAATAATGTGTTTTCTCAATGTAAACCTTAATGGCAAGATCAAAGGCAGTTATGCTTGCTATAACTTTGGAATACAAATTCATGAAACCAACTTCTGGTTACAAATACCAGCCTGAAAAATCCTCACACTTTCTTCTTGGTGTGTGCTTGTCAACACACACATTCTGTACAATGTGATAAGACACTTGTAGTTAACATGTGCATGCAACCAAAATAGATTAAAGGCATGTACTGAAGTTTTTAAGACAGGACAGACTAAACAAGCAGGAATTTAAGGCATGTTAGAAACAGGGAGGGAAAATAATTGTGCTCGTTTATTCAGTTTTAAAATGAAACAATAATTATTACATAGCCTTCTAATTGACAGTCAGAAATGGGTCTTTTGAAACAGTAAGCATACAAAAAAGTCACGTTTAGGAATATGAGAAAAGCACTCTTAAGTTTACTAAAAAGAAAAGTAAGTACAGTAGATTGCCCCACTGTATTTGCATTTGTATAATGAAAGTTCCAGCAGGCAGCTGCTTACTTCATAGTATCTTTAAAAACTTTGTTGCTTCCCTGGTCTATGAGAATCTGGCCTTTATGTCCTTATCTATGTGTACGTAATTCCCCTTGCATGGAATGCAAGTTACAGACTTGTAATAGATGACAAAACTGTCATGCAGTCAGAATTCTGGTTTAACTAGCTACATGCACAGTCCAGCAGAGCTAGATACCTTGCTGGGATCCTGCAACATGCTCTGCTTTCCATGCAATATGCTAAGCATTCTCACATCATAGAATCTTAGTTGTTCTAAAGAGCGCTGAGGAAACTAGCTCATTTGTGTCCTGAAAGGTTAGCAATTCCTATTTTGAGTCATTATTCTTAAAATGAGTTCTAATATATATTAAAAACCTTGCAGTTCTGCAGTGTCTATTTAGCTAGCCTAAAGAAATCCTTGTGAAGTCCTAACACTGCTGCCAGATGAAAAGGCAAAAAGAAAATTTAAATTAATAGCAGAAGTCAGAATCATTCTGCATTAACCTACTGGGTCATGCTCCATCCCTTAAAATGCATTTTTTGTTCTTGTCAAGATTTGGTTTTGCCAGGCTGCTGTTCAGGTTCCTAGTAATCATCTACAGATTGTTCAAATTGCCCTTTTCATCATGCATTTGATAAGGAAACTGATTCTTCTTGTGTCAAGCTGTGAGAATGGTAGCTGATACTTCCCAGCTGCTGAGACAGATAAGGCAGTTCATGACAGTTTCATGAAAAATGTTCTGTTCTATCTCTTGCACTCCCCACACTTTTCTCTCCACGTCAGTCTTTCTTCCCCTCATCAAAAGTGCAGCTAGGCCATTGGTCTAACATCTTATTCCCGTGCTCCTGGCCCAGCCCAGACATGACATCAGTCCTGGGGTAGGATATGTCAGCTTCCTCAAGGCAGAAGGGAGCATGAAGTAGGAGGAACTGAGCTAAAAAGTTCTGAGGGGATGAGAGGGGTGTATTACAGGTTGTGTATTTTAAGCAAGCAGAATGGAATCTCTTGGAACAGGCAGACAGATGTTTGCTGCTTAGATTTTTATCACTTACAGGCAGTTCATACCAAGTCAAGGACATTAAACCAAATTTGAGATAGTATGAAAGACAGGGCAAAAGCAGGCCAATTGAGTAAGTCAAAGTCATTTAAAAAGGTCCAGAAGAAAGTGATTTGGTCTCAGAAAAATGAGGCCAGCAGCTAAGACAAAATAAAGCAACCCACTTCCACAGAAAGAAGCAACCCATTTTCATAGACAGTCAAAAAGCATATGAAAGTAGTGTTATTTTAGTGCAGCTGATGTACTTAAGAGCCATATCCTAATCTCTTTGATAATTTGCTCCTTTAGATGTACCCATGGGTGCCTCGGGCTGTATGTAGCCTAAAAGCCATCACTCAAGAATAAAAGGTGCAAAACTGGTATTATAACCTGTTTGTTAGGGGGTTTTGCCCTGTCTTGAGGGTTAGAGGAAATGGCATAAGGACAGCAATGTTCTTGAGTACAGGCTTGTAACTGCTGTGCTTAGGGAGTTTTCAAAAGGCCAATCAAACTGCCTTCAGAACTACTTTGGGCTGTCCAAGCAGCACAGGAAGAACAAGTGCCTGGCCTATGTTCCATACCACTAGAAGGGATGGGTGGTGTCTCTTTCTGTCTTGTTCATAGATAGGGAGATAAAATGTTTTATGGTTTCTTCCCCTTGTTCCCTATCTGTGCCACCTGCCTTATGTGATTGTTCAGAGGTCGGAGACTCACCTGTTAAGAGAAAGAGCCTGAAACTTATGTAAGGTAACACTGATTTTTAAAAAGCAAAGCAAATATTGAATGTTTGAGAAGACAGACAGAGGCATAGTTAATATTAAAAGTTACACAGCTATTGAAAAACCACATCCCTAGTTGCAGTTCAGTCAGGTGAAAGAGACTACAACAATCATCAGAGATCTTTTTAATCATACCAATAATCACCCACTATACACAAAATATCACAATATACAGGGTCATTGGGTCATCAAGGATATTCGCTCTGTAGTTATGGGAATATGATCAATTCAAGGTCCATTACCTACCTATACTTCTGAAAAGCAAATAGGCAACTACAAATTCACCTAATGTAGGTAAAAATTTAATGAAGGATTGATCATTGATCACTCAGCAAATTTGATGTAAAAGCACCACCGAGTTAAGAAGCCTTTGTCCATAGTTTTGTGGATATTAGAGTAGTATTTGACTTCATCAGTGGATAAGAAAGTATGACTTGTGTTCCAACTGAATGCTACTCAGTGAGCAGAAGGGTTTCACAGACTTTTTTATTGTTTTGTCCTTTAGACGTGTGTAATATGCAAAACGCTAGAAATAATTACATTTCATTTAAAAGTTGAAAAGATCCACCTGAAGTGTAAATTTAGCCAAGGCCACAAACTTATGTGAATTTCAAATATATGTAGTATCTTACCATGCCAAAGCATCTCAAGGCTTTTTATAGATGATTTACAATACACAATAAATGAATGAAAACAAGCAAATCTTTGGCTTGAGAGGCAACTGCTGAAATACTCAGCAACAAAAACAAGCAGCAGAGACAGAATGTATGAAAATGAGAGAATGAAACAAGGTCAATAAAGAGTACCTAAGGCACCTTGTTTAATAGTCATCTTTGCTACACTCCTTAAGACCTCCAAATAACATATAAAGCTGTAAATGCTAAGGAATGTGAAGATGAAACAGCTGAGGAGATTGAAGATGAAAGAGCAGAGGACAAAATACATTACTCTTATTCATAGTTAAAATTCCCATGATCAAAGGATGTGAATGAATATATTCTTTTAAGTGATAATGAAGTAAAGAGAAGAATCAGAGCTAGGAAAATGAATGAAAGGAGGAACCAGTACCGTTAAGAGTAAGTTCATTTGATATTCATGAATTGTGAATCAAAGTGAAGTAGAAAAGAAGGCTGGAGATTTGGATATTTCCTCTATTGTTTAGTGCATTTCTCAGTCTCAAGTACTATAGAGGGGGATTTTTACTATATCATTTAAAAAATAAAAGAATGGGAGAGTCCTGTCTGTACTTGCTTTAGGAATATGCACTGTACAGCAGGAATTGCAAAACTGTCTTTGTAAAAAAAAAGGAAAATGCAAAGGAGAATTTTGAAGAGGCATGGGAAATCTGTTTATTCTACAGTAAATATTTTAATCACTAACTTAGTTGAGATTTTCATCAAATGCAGTATGTAGGGGACTGGTAATATAAGCTACATTTGATGACAGACTGGTTAAGTCTTGGTTTGGCTACTCCTCCCTGCAAATCAATACAAATTAAAAAAAGGGGCAGGGGAGAATTCCATTACTGCTCTGGCTCAGGACAAGATGGTTTGTTAAAGTGAGTCGGCTCTATTGAGCTGGCTCCCTGTTCTTATAATAGAAAATAGAGCTTATAATTAAAACTCCCTTTAACGTAACTGGCTTACTACGAGTTTAATGATCTGGGTGCAAGATTTCAATCAGTTTCCAAATTTATGTTCCCTCCCTACTGCTAGCCAGAGGGAATTTTACCCTTTTACCTACTTTTCAAGAAAAAAAGCCAACAAACTATCCATCTCAGTCTCTGGCCTTATTTGAATAGTAATTCATCTATACACACCTAAAAGTTTCAAAACACCATGAGAGATTGACAGGAGAAATTGCTGAGAAATCTGTAGGTATTCAAAGGTATGCAGCAGAATAGGAAGTTAGGTCAGCTGAATGCTTCAGGGGATATAAATACTTCTTAGGGTTTTTTTTCACATAGTTTTTGGACTATGAAACTAGAGTCTGCAATAGCCAGAAGCCTGCTTACATTTTAATGCATATTAATTAAAAACTGTACAACAGCATTTAGTGTTCATGAAGATGATTGTTACACTTTTGGCATTTTTAGGAAAGCATGTCAAGCTTTAAAGTAGGATAAGACTACTGTCTTTCAGTACCTAGACTTTGTGCTCATGAAGTACAAAAAACCACAGATATCTTCCTCATTGTCTGCTTTTACCTTGCATTCTCCCCTCAGGTATGGCCCATTTCCTGTTCCCTCGGAGCTACCTTTGGCTATATGGCTGGTCTGATTATTGCACCTCTCTGGATACACTGGAACCGGAAGCAGCTTACATACAAAAGCCGATAACTGGAGCAAAGAGAGACAAGGTATTTCTTTGTGCAGATTCCATACAGACTGTGCAAAAGTTGTTTTTTTAAGATATATATATATATATATATAGTCAAAGCAGAAGACTGTCCAAATTCAGTTAGAGTATTTCAGGCCAAGCATCTCCGCTCAATAAAATCACACAGATGCCATTTCAGCATGGTGCAGTTTTTGCTTCCTCTAGACTGTGTAACCCTGAGAGATTGTACCTTCCAGTCTGAATAAAATATTTGTAACAGATGTGGTGGCTTCTTTTTGTAAGTTCGTTGAGTTTGATTTTATTCCTCTGGATTTCACTGGTTGTAGAAGGCAGAATCAAAGGTTTAGCTTTCAAACCTGTAACAAGTTCGCTATGTACTTAATGCATTGTATTTAAAATCAGTAGAATTTCACAGTAAGCCTGGCCATTGTCAAATGTCTCTCATGTGATCAAACAGCAGTTTATGCATCTTGAGCCTATTCTCTTCTTCACCGTGTGTTTCTTTGGAGTTAGAATGGCTATAATAGCTTCATCAAAAACGGTCTTCAGTCCTTTCTGTGTTAAAGCTGAACACTCTACATAGCAGTAGGCTCCTATCTGTCAAGAAAATAAGTTAATTCAATAGCAGTATGTCTCAGCTGTTCAGTTCCATCTGTGCACTTCTGCTTCCCCCCCCCGCCCCCCAGCAACATTACAGTGTTTGGCTGCAATCTAAAAAAAGTTATCTGCATGTGCACCCCCCTGTAGGAGAAAATAAGATTTGTTTTTTGGCCAAAGATCTGGAAAGTATTTAAGTTGGTTGGTTTATAAAGGAAACAAATCAGTTCCTTAATTGGCAGTGGGGGCCTAAGATATGTTTGGTAATTAAAGAGCAAAAAAGAATTACATGGACAATTTGTGTTTCCAAAATAAGACTCTGTAAGTGTCCCAATAAGCATTGTCTACACAGTAGTTAAAATGGTAGTAATAACATTCTCAAGTAATTTCTGAAAGATGCTTCCAACATTTTGCTTGAACAGGAGAGGTCCCTTCCAGCCTCAACCAGTCTGTGGATCTTAATTATCTTTGACTAATATTTATGTAGCTTATATAGCTTTTACAATTGTCTACACTGAAAATTAGAACTATTACTAACAAGAAACTGTAGGTCTACTTGTTACCTCTATTCGTTAATGTAACTATTGTTAACTGGTAACCTGTCACAAGGTTACATATGTGGACTGCTAAAAGATATGTGAAAAGTGGTAGAGGAAGACAAAGTCAAGTAGGAATACAGGTGGTGGTGTTGGTGATGTTGTTCTTTGTTGCTTGGCTTCATTTAGGAGTATCCAGTTTACCTCTTTTGCTAACTTCTGTCCTTGCTCCACAGATACGGGCTTCTCTTTCATATCATTCAGTCTTGCCAGAGTTTTTGGGTCATCACGGAGATCAATCTAGCAAGAAAGATTGCAGTCATGCTGGAATACTTTCTCTAAGAAAAAGTCAGCAGGCAATATGATACCCTCTTTTTAAAGAAGAATTATTTAATGTAATATTATGTCTATAAAAATGGAGTTATGTCATGATTCAGACTGTGGACCCTTCCTGATTCAAAAGCTCTAAATTAAAGCTGTGAACTTTTCATCCAGAAGGAACAAACATTTATTCTGTAATTCAGTTCTTCAATTAGATGTGATCATCTTAAAATATGAAAATGTATATCCTGCAGTGGCAGAAAGATTACCCCAAACATAATGCCAGCATGTGGGTCACTTCATAAATGAAGTCCAGTCCATTGCCCACAAGAAGCAAGAGGAAGCTGTCTCACATCTCCTCTTGCTCCTTTTCTTCAGCAAATATTGCATGTGACTAATAGTTGTAGACCCAAGTAATTCCAGTAACATGGGCATGAGCAGACAATTTTATTCTGTAAGTCCCATGACATTTTAGAAAAGGTCACGTGGGAAACATGAAGCAAATCCTGCCACCCTGTTTACAATGGACATAAGTTTTTTTTAACAAAATGGAGATCACTCATTAGAGAGCAACACATATCTCAGTTTTTCTGCCACCTGGAAGGGTTGTTCCTCCAAAGGCAGGAGGAGGTGCTGCTCAGGTCCTGTTGGGCCTGAACTTCAGCCCAAGAGAAAAGGCACCATAAAATGATCCTGATTGTTTATATAAAGTAGAACAGAACCAAATATACCTGTGTTCCTACTAGTAAAAAAGGAACATTAGGTGCATATTCCTTCAATTCCGGTACCCACTCTTCCTTCACATTTTGAAATGAAGCAGGGTTTACCACTGAGAAGCAGATAAGGAAGACATCGGTCATAGGGTAAGATAAAGGTCTCAGACGATCATAGTCTTCCTAAGGAAGAAAAATTCTGTTATCTGCAGTATTAAATTGTTGCCTGTATTTTGTTAATTTTAACAGCTATATTCAGAAACTGTATTCATCTTATGTGAATGTTGTTGAGGCAAACTTTCTGAATGTTTGCAACTATTCCAGGTTAGTTAGTGCAGCTGTTAGAGCAAAATCTACGTATGAAGGTAACTATATGTGAATATAAATATTTTGAAAAATGGGTTAATGCTGATGGAAACTTACTTCTCTGTAAGAATATACAGAAGAGTACCATTTAAAAAGTTTTCACTTAAGAAAAAAACCCAAAAGGCTTATGGTTCACACATACTTGCAGATCAAAGATTAGTATTTGTTTGTAGAGAAATGAGCAGATGTGACTGCTGTAGTCATACAGGTTATACAAAGCTAGGCTGGATTAAGGCTGTTCGGTGCACTTAAATATTGTATTTTGGATCATACATAGAGGTGATATTTAAACCCCTCCTTAGAATTTTCTTTGTCTTTTAGAAGCCTTACAGTCCTGTTGGTAGTGATCAGGGCAGTAGGAAAGATCAGTCTTTTGTCTAGACTGTGCTTTCTATCAGCAAGCCCAGCAAATGATCAGAAGGAACAGAAATTAAGGATCAAAAACACTATCAGGGGAATATTAATGCCCTTGTTTGTCTATTTCTTGGGGATGAGGGGTAGAAGCTAGTGTGAAAAGGTTATTTAGGGCATTTAGAACCACAGCATTTAAAGCCAGCAGTCGTACTGGCAGGGCATACAATACTGTGGCAAGACAAGTACCTGGGAGCATTGCCTCTTTTGTAAATCAGAGTTCTCCCTAGCAAGGGAGAAAGTGGATTTTTACCCTATATTTTAGCTAACAGCTGGAGGGAACATGCCCCAGCTTCTCTCTGCAAGGCTTCCTTTGGTCTTCGGCAGTGAACCAGTGCCTCACCATTCCTACCACAGGGTTTTGGTGGTTTCTGTAACATAGATAACTAAGACTGAGCCCAGGCATTGCAAAGACACTGACAAATGCTGGATTTATGCCTGCCACATTAAACACTAGTTTATTATGGCTGCTGCAGCAGTCTCCCTCTTCCCCATGTAAACTTCCCATCTTAATTAAATCTCACAAATACTGGAATGATTTGTTCATTAAACATAGACAGAAATGTAATTCAACTCCATATTTGAAATAAGCCAGAAAATTAAATTTTTGTTTCCTTGGCAACAGCCACATTACCAGATTATTAACCTACAGACACACCCGCAAAAACACCCTTCATTGATGTGTTAGGTTTTAAACATGGTCACTAGAATTTCAGAAAAACTGTGAGAACTTCCTCATCTTTCCATTTGGATGTCAACAGCTATGGGAAGAGAGCTGTTACTGTCATCATTCATACAGAATCAAAAGGCTTGACCATTACTTGTCATACTCTTGTGTCATTTTGAGTATCCACTCTACTTGCCAGCGTTGTATACAGGCTTATCAATTAGCTAGAGCATCCTTAATTGTTAACATGGCTTCCCAATTTCACAACCACAGTAACTGACACCACTGTGAAGCTGCAACATTGGCAGGCCTTTTCTCTGCCAGTGTCAGGCTTTTGTCCTGATTCAGAAGAAAAAAAACGGTAACCCAGTCTTTTCCAAGTCCGTGGACGTTCATCATAGAAAGCAGAAATAACTTCAAGGCCATCAACACAGGAAGTTGAAACTTTTCAACATTCAGGGTTTTTTTGGGCGTGTATTTTATGTTTCACTTCTACTACTGAATATAGTTAGATCCTGCTCAGGGTTGCACTCTGTTTTCTGGGGTGGAGATCAAAATCCTAAAAGAAGCTTCCCAACTGCCAATTACTCTGTTCCCTGGAGTACAAAATCAGCATGAAAGAACACAGTGAATCCGTCAGTTGCTTTCAAATTCAGCTCTAAATCATGTGTGGGGTATTAGCAATTAGGTGGTGTTTTAAAAAAAAACTATTTTAAAGCTGTAATTTGTCCCTACCGCCAAAGAGCTGCCCTCCCTATACTCTATACTCCCTATACATTTTCTAAAAATCTCATATCTGGATTAGGAGAACTAGAATACTGCCTGCATTAAATGCTGGAATGGAGAAAGCATTTCACTGTCACCAGAAATTACTGCTAGTCCATTAACCTTAAAATAGCTCTTTAGTTAATCCATTTCAAATTACAAATAGACCTTTTATTCATAGCAAATATTAATCACTTTCTTAAAGCCAGTCTCAGGTCTGAACTCCTTTCCTGCTCCTGCATTTGTTTATGTGCCTTTTTATTTATGCACTCTCCCATCTGCACTGGGCAAGCTGTGGGTCCATCCAGTGTAATCAAGAAGTTAAACTGAAGGCAAGTACAATGTGATTGTTTACATCATGTACCACAGCCAAAGATGTGTGTGGTGTTTGCTACATTGGCTTCACTGTGTTTATGCTTCCTTATATTACCAGAGAATTTGATTATACCTACCAGTCCTGCTGTTTGAAACATGTCAGTGCTACCAGGCTCTCCTTTAAACCTTGTCTGTGCTCTGAACATCAGGTTTGTATTGATGCTAATAGTAATTCTAACATGCTAATTGTAATTCTAACAAAACCTCCCACCACATGATTGGACTGGTCCTGAGTCCTCCTGAGAGAAACCCTGCTTAAAGTTTGTCAGCATCTGTAGGCCATCTGTAATTAAGGACTCCTTCTGCCTCCCAACTGCCCCTCAGAAACAACAAGAATACCTGGACACCTTCTCAGATGTACTGGGCCTACATAAGTGCTGTAATTGGTAGAAGAATCTGAAATACGAAATTAATTTAGAATTAGTATTAGACAAGTCTGGAAAAATCTTACTGCTTCAACTAGAATTTATTTCCTGAATCTAGTGTAAGGGAAATAAATGTGATTTATTCTAAAATTAAATGCAGTGGTAGAATTGATTATACTAGCCAGTCAACATAAATTCCAATTTGAGTGCATGTACACACCACACTATACAGCAGACTAATTAGACAATCTAATTGGGGGAGGCACTGCATACATATTTAGGCTTTAAAAATATTTAAGGAAATTAACAGGAATATTTTAAGAATGTGAATAAGATGGGCAGGAAAGCCAGTAAGGATCGAAATACTCAGTATAAGTCTCAAAAACTCCTGGCTATAAAAGTGAAAACAGCTCATTCTCCAGCATACTCTGGACTTAAAATTGTTTGTTGAACCAGGTGAATACAGATAGAAAATACAAGGGCTGCAATAGCTTCAAAAAAATTGGACACAAGAATTTAGCTTAGTGTTATATGGAGCTGTGATCCTTCTGAAAGATGTGACACTGCAGCAGGGCTGTTCATAATTTCCCTAGTATCCCTGTGGAAACCCAGGACAGTTTCAAGTACAAAACAGACATGAAAAAGGAGATGAGATAGGGGAACTAAGGACTTGTATTGGCTTCTCAACTGCAAACGGGGCTTTTTGTTTTAAGAGTGGAGAATGGGAATTCAGACTTTTAAATTATTATATCTTCTTATAGTGGGCTGCAGGTATGTCTAGCATTGCCTTTGTCTTGGATCCTTAGAATCTGTCCTTTAGGTCTCTTTTTCCATATTAGAGTACCTAATAATCTGCCTGAGATTTTCTGCTGCCTTGTACTTGAATACTGTATTTTAGATGGTGAAGTGGATTTGCTTTAACATGTCCAAAATCTGGCTATTTCTGACAATTTACCTGTTTAAAAACAGGTCCTGAGAAACTATTTGTATGCAGATTGAAGAATGGTATTGCAATTCCACAACATTACAATATTTTTCATTTCATGGGTTTGCACAGACTAAAAGCAGAATGCAGTGCCCTATTTCAAGTCATGCATTTGACTGTGAGCTAATACTTTTGCCTAGTTCTATGGATATCACAGCTAAAATCCCACTAACTGTATTCTTAACTCTGCCCTGACACAGTATGTAGTCCTGAGCAAATCATTATCCTCTCTATTTGCATCTTCCCATCTGTAGGGGTTTGCTAGCTTAATAATGCATTAGTCTTTGCAAAGCACTCCAAAAGCCTTTGATATACACAGCTTATGTGCAGTGGGATATTTAAAAAAAAATAAACTCAGACAAAGTGGAGTATAATAATTTCTGGACAACCTTCTTGACCCACAAAAAGCATTATTTCCTTACATTTATTAGAAAACTGAAGTGAGGGCCACAAGCATACAGATTCTGTCATACCAGAGACCCTGTAGCTCCCCTGTTTTATGGTATCACACTCCTCCCAGCCCAAGTTAAATTATGGGACACAGAGACAGAGGTCCTTACCCCTCTGTCAGTCATGTGAGACCACAGGCCTTCTCATCTGCAATGGTATTAGGGTCTCTCTGTCTACTTTGGATTATTAGGTAATTAGTCCTTTGCAGTCAATACGTTCCTACACCTTGACCAAGACCTTCGAGGAAACTCACACCTCTCAGATCTGCCATTGCAGGTAGTGAAGACAATGTTAACCTAGATCTGTCTGTTTGATCCTTATTGCCTTGCTAGTGTTCTTAAGAAAACAGAGGAAACCAAATTCTGGTATGTCATTATCACTGAAGCAGGGGCCTGAGATGTGTCATGTTTTAATCCTCACTCAGTGTCTTGTTCTGACAGAACCAAAGTAATTAATTATTTGATGATGTGCTTTGCAGCTTAGGAATGAAATTTTAACAGTACATCTCCAGTTGTTATACTGACATACTCTTGATAAACCTACTTCTATTCCAAAAGGTGTAAAGGGGATGGGTGGAAACAAAATAAAGCTTGCACCACTGGAAAATAAACAGGAGCTCAAAACCTCTGGGTTTGTGATCTCTGTGTTAGCAACCATCTGTTGTTTTCACAGCTTACAACAGCAATCATAAGAGGAGGTTCTCACTCTCAACCATCTGTTTTTAGAGGGGAAGCCAAAAATAGACATCAGGCAGAGTTGCTAGAGGAATCCAACCTTCATGCAGCAAAGGGTAATCACTAGTGCTCAGAGGGGCACAGTGAGGCAGAGTTTCGCAGAGTAAAATCCCAGCTAAAAGTCCAAGTTTGAACCATTTCATAGTGAGTATTGGTAACAAGTCAGAAGTCCTCTCCCATTACGTGTTGCCGTATTTCAATTTCTGAAATGCGTTTCAAACCTTTCCTTCAAGACTGCATTTTTCAGTTCTCCTCCCTGAAAATAAGGTTCTGTTCAGAAGGTCCCCTGTAATATTTTACAGGAAAACACAGCAAGTGAACCATAACAACTGCTGTACATAACTTGTGGACTTAGCTGTACATAACATCCTCACAGCACAGCTACCTCTGGACGCATCTTGCCATCTCCCCCAAATTGTTTGGAATTTAAGGCTGATCTGCAGCTTTGTCATTAAGCACCAGGCAAAGCCTCTGAAGGCTTTGAAAACAACTGCTTACTCCAAAAGCACACCAGGAAACAGACTTCACTCCGCTGAATCACCCTGTGGTTTCTGATTCTACGAGATGCTTGGTGGGGGAGGAGAGAGAGGGAAGTGGCCTGTACTGCCCCATGCCAAGCACAAATTGCTTCCCTGGCTAAAAAACACTCTTCAAATTTTTCAGTCTGGGCTGTGTCACACTGTAACCCTTTGCAAGAAAAGAGCTTGGAGCATCCCCCAGGATGTTGATTTCCTGGCACTGCCACTCACAAGGCACCATTAATGCAGGACCATTTGGCATAGAGCTGCAATTTGGACTGACACTGCATTGCCATAAAATGTCTGCTTGCCCAATTCTGCAAGCCAATCTCTGCTACGCTGATGACTGCATTTGATTTTCCAGTTGCCTACATATGTAGCCCCTAGCTTTTGAACATGCAAAACAAGAAGGATGCAGTGATTATTCCCTAGCTGCAGGGGAAAAGTGCACTACAGACCCTCTGTCTCTTCATAGGCTTCTGAGGATACAGCTTGCATTGCTAAAGAAAGCAGAATTGTCCTGTTGTGGTTTGTTCGCACAGGTTTCCCAGAGAGTGCAAAAAGCTGCTGATTTGGGCCCAGCATCTATTTTTAATTTATAGAAAAGCCTGCAAGAATGCAGGGTAAGTGCTCTTCCATTGTATTCTAAAAATGAAGTAAACTGATCTAAATCCATTTCTGAATTCCTGTGAGGAGGACTGTTCAAAGGACACAGAAATTATACATTGAAAAAGCCCAGGGTTGGTGAATTATGGGTTTTTTTTAAACAAAACTTTCCTCCTGGCATATTTGAGAACTGTGCAGCTGCTTACATGTCTGCAAAGCTTTCCTGGATAGAGAGAAATAACTAGCTAGAAGATGGAGCCTAGTAAGATTGATTTTAGAGCATTAGAAACAGGAAGGACAGAATACTTTTATTATACACACAATTGTCTTTAAATGATCAGACTTGATCCTAGTCTTAATGTGGGATTCAATACTATCCAAATGCTACATCTTGTCATGTGATGCTAAACTACTTTCCTAGATGGTCTCAATAGCACACTCCTTCATCAACACGGTAACTTCAACTTGCTGGTTTCTTCATGTTTTTCTAAAAGTCTCTGAATTTTCTCTATAGGGCTTATTATTTTAGCATCTGTAACAACCGAACGTATTCAATTGACTGCAAGCACAGTTTGACTTGAACACCTTTACTTAAATGAGTTGCCTACCCACTGTGGAACTCCTAAGAAGTGGCAGAGTAGCTGCCATGAACAAACCCTATCACTCCTTGCCCATGAGAAATCTCAGTCCTGCAGTGAGTTTCTTTCTCACTGTCAGTGACTTTATGAACAGCACTCTTTCCACACCAGATTTCCATTTTCCCCAGGAAGGGAATTCACCCTAGTTGTTGTGTCTGCAGCCATGAACAATCAGGTTTTTCCATTCTTTCAGATATAGCAAATCAAAGTTAAAAAATAAAATACACCCTGACATGGGAGATCTGGTCAGATCCTCTGCAGAACCTGCACTTTGAAAAGATAGGTTCTCTCATGTTATTTTCACAGAAGAATATGACCTGTTCTCACAGGCAAAACAGCCTACAGAGTTGGTTTAATAGTTATCCATATCATATCAGATATATCTTTTAATTTGCTACCTATATAAATGACTGATCAGACAAGCAAGACTTATCAGTTAGGTGTCCCATTCCCTTTCACCTTTTACAAATAAACCCTAAAAGCACATTCTTCAGTCCAGTGTTGAGCAACAGATAAAAGATTACAGCTTCACATTGCCTCCTCAAGATTAACTCCTATCACATTCCTCAGGAGAGTACCAGGGCCGTCATGTGCACCTTGAACACAACACAGTGAAAGTTTCTGGAATTAAAGGAGTTCCTAGCACCTTGTTCTATATCAAGATGTGCACCATCTTCTAGCACCTTGTTCTATATCAAGATGTGCACCATCTTCTGCACCTTGTTTTATATCAAGTCCCAGTTTGTTAGGGCTAACAGGTACCATTGAAGAATGTGGTAAAACACTCAGCAGATGTTAAGGCAATTGAAAAACTGCCTACAGTTTTTCTTTCTTAAGTGAGGAATTTGTAAGCCATCTCACTGCCTGTGGCTGGCCTATCTGTTGGTCATAACTAAAGATGTATCCCAGGTCACACCTGGCATCCATCCCTTTTTGATCCCAACACTGAATTCCAACTGGAAATCAGACCTACAAGGAACTAGCATTAAGTCCTAATGATGATCTTTAAGCATTCATGGCTACATCTAATTTAGAGCACAATCTGCCTGATGCACTCGGAGTCTGTTTTATTCATCTGAAGCAATATACTCACCTAGGATGCTGACAGATGTTGCTTTGCTCTGGAGAATAATGCTGCCACCTGCATTTTTATATGCACACCAGTGAGTGCCAGGCATAGCAAAGAATTATTGCACACGTGCCACAGGACAGATGCAGCATGGAGCAGGATTAGAACAGACCGGGGACAGTAACTGTTAAAGCGTCAAATGACACAACCTCTTCAGAACTGCTGAAAGTGTCACGTAGCATTCAGACATTTTCTTAAACACAACTCACCCAATCAACAATTCAAACAAATACACTGCTTATAAAACCACAGAACAGAGCAGTAAAAAGATACAGTTCTCTCCTTATTTTGTGTTTTTTCTCATTAGAGGAGGAGCAGTTTTGTTAGAAATGCAACTGCTAATTTGGAGGCTTGAAAAAAGAAGTCCTGAAGTTCTGCCCCAAAGCATCAGTTTTTGAGATGTTGAGGTTTATAATTCACAATAGAACTGCAGGATTTGGAATTGGTGTGGTATATATTATTTCTTAAATACCAGGATCCTGGAGTCTTTATAAAAAAAAGCACATCCTTTTCACCTTTAAATGAAAGATTAATTTCTAATACCCCACAGACACAGAGAAAGCTTGGTACATGAAGATACATGAAGGCCAAAGGTTTAAAGAAAACCCACATGCAGCAAAGGGCAAAACCATTTAAATTTCCTAGGGTTTTTAGGTAGTGGTGTATGCGGATAGGAATAGCTGACTCATCATTTTGAATACCCAGGATTGACAAAACCTTGGTATTGCTGAAGTAGGTTTTACATCTACTTTGTCCATGTGTCCTTAATAAAGGAACTGGAACAAAGTTTACTGAAATCAGCAGTAGGGTACCAGCTAACACAGAACTTTGGCTCAGACCCTAACATACTGTAAGCCATTTTACATTGCAGGTCAATGCTGTGGAGGCTGTTCTCATCTAAATTATATTTACTTTCTTTTATGATGCAGTTCAGATGCTAAATCGGTAGTTAGGCTATAAATTAAAACTGTGCATTTTTTTATACTTCTTCTACATGTTTACCAAAATAAGGAGAGCTCTTTGCAAAGGGAACAGATTTCAATGAAGTCTGAGTATGGACCTGACAGAAATTCCCAGGGTTTCATATGTTTTCTATCAGAAAAATTCCACGAGCCGTGCTACCTTACCCAGTTGTCCCATTCCATCACTCCTGCCTCCTGCAGCACAGCTGTAGATTATATGATACTCAACTGAGAAGAGGTGCACACACCATGTTAAAATGAACTCAGAAAGTAAGAGGATACGCAATAACATTGTGCTGGAAGAGCAGTAACTATTGCTTGTATTCAGTGTTGCCTTTTTAGCTGGTTATGTTTGGATAGCATTGAAAGATGCTACTGTGCCTCAAAGAAATTAAAAATTAGTAAAATTCAGACAGAACTCTGTCATGAACTAAAGGATATCTACTGACTCTTAACGTGGGGAAAAAAGGGCTTTTTACTTGGCCACGTAATCAATGTTTAGCAAGGGTCTGTCCTAGGTTAGTAGTCTTCATAAAAATATGCTTTTAACTTATTAAAAATTGAAGTTTCAGAGAACCTGTCAAACTTGATTTGCTTTATGTTCTTTATTTTGGTCTGCCATTAACTTGCTCTTAATGTGGCAAAGATATTCTGGATCTACGTTTTCAAACACATGCCTTAGAATTGATTTTAATATAACTCAGTGTCGCTATTCAGAAGTACTGTGGGGCTTTTGGCACTCTGAAAATTAAATGTAACTGTCTTGAGTTTCCAGCATCTATCTAGTGGATGCTTCTGGGAACTCAGAACACCATCTCCTGTTCTGCAACTCCCCATCTGGTGATAACAGTACTTACCTATCCTTCTAGGAAAGCTACCGTGCTTTCAGAGCATGAGTCACAGCTCACAAGGAGGCGTTTAGATGCAGGCTTTGCACTGGGAGTATTATTGTTGCAAGGCCATTTTTAATAGCAAATCTGAAGGTACAAGTCCTGTTCCTTTTAAAGAGAAAGCCTGTCTGCTTAAACCCTTATCTAGAACTCTCAACAGAGATTGTTAGCTCAGGCACTTCACCTCCTCTTGTGCTGAAAAACTTAAATTCCAAAGGGAGAATCTAGGCATGTTTTTATTTTATCTGCATACATCCAGTTGTTAAATCTACGTGGCTGGCAACATCCTGAGGCACGGAGCAGCTTCAGCGGAGGCTGAGCTATTCATAGGCCAGCACGCTGGGCCGGGAGTGAGCTCATGAGCTCACAGCCTCCCAGCGCCAGCTGCCAGCTCGGCTGGGACACGCGAAGGGAGCGAGGGAAAATGCATGTGGGAGGAGGGAGGCGCAGGGGGGGACAGAAAGGGGACAAAATGTTAGTTGCTAACATCTCATGTTTAGATCTGCCAAAATCACGTTGAAGGTCTCGGTGTTTACACTTCTGCAGTAAAGGGTGGCAGGCTTTGCATTGTGTGAGACTGCTTCGCTCCAGGCTGACATTTGGAGCTACGGCTGCCTGGCAGGGGCAACTCAGAAGGAGCAATGTGCTCTGAGGGACATTTCTATTTCACAACAGACCAGCAGCTGCCTCTCTTCTCAGTAAGATACTGGAGTGGTACCTAGGGCTAGACTAGGGCTATCTACCGAAGCCAAGACTAACAGCCAGGAAGGAGCAAGGAGTATAAAGATTACTGCTACTTATTTATAGCAACCACTGCAAGTTTGGTGACCATCCATTTTAATAACCACACCTCACGCACAGGCGTATTCACATTTATAAACATTTGCTTTTATACCTCTCCTTAAAGTAGACACTGATCTCCCTAATATCTGAGTTAGCTTTACACACTTCAGCAGCCTGACCAACTTTAACATAAAATTGCTTTAACATCATCATGTTCATGTCTCTGTTACAACCAAAAAATCAGTGTATCTGAATTAAGATGGCTGTGGCTGCAACGAGTGTGACTGCTGGTATCTGAGCTGAGATGTGCCAAGAAGTGGCTTGTTCTGTTCTTGTGCTTAGCATGTTTTGTGGTACTGTTCTGGTGAGAGGTGAGAAGGCACCAAGAGCTTCAGTGTATCAGACCAGGTATTAGGGTCTTAAGGCAGAGCTATAAAAGCAGAAAGCCAAGGAGCACAGTTTACCTTACTTTTGTCTGACCAGTCCCCACTAGTATCAGCAGTAAGTGATGCTAAGGATTTAAATGTTATTATGAGGCACTGCACCATAGTAAAATTCAGCATATCCTGCTCTGCACTGCCCAGAAGCTGGCCTGCTGCCAAACCTGCACCAAACAGCCATGCCATGCCTGGGCATCTCTCTTCCCAGAGCAACACAAGCAGTACAGGCTCTGCTACTGCAGCTTCCCCATCCTTCCTCTAGGTCCTAGCCATCCTTTACAGCAAGACACAGGAGCAGAGCAAGATTGTGCCCTGTATGTGGTCAGCACATACTGGAAGAAAGGGACACCACGAATGAAAATCCTACAGCAAAAGGAACTGGCAGGAGGATGGACTCCAACTGCCATTTTAAACAACAGACTTCAATATAGAGCAAAATCCCCAAAAGGCAATTCCTGTCCTACCACTTATCCCAACCATTTGGGACGTGACAAGGGGACATGTGGCACACCTCTTTTTTAATGCTTGCAGACATTTCTCTAAAAGTGTTAACATCTTGAGACTTGGCAGTATTACTTTTGATATTATGGAAGATCAAAATGAGAATCACTTGTCAGCATTCAAAAACACTCCAGAACAGACCCCTGATGAAGGCATGGCTCTCATTCCAAGCTGATTTTGCCCCATACCCCTGTTCAGTGAAGAGCAGTATTGACACACAGTATCCCAAAAGAGGCTTCTGCAAAGCCAGAGGCATCCAAGCATCAGTATCACAAGCACCTCAAGTTTAAACTTCAGTGCATTGATGCAAGTCTTCAATGCAGGTAGGTTCCACTTCTGGGGAAACCAAGACCTGCTCTAAGCCCACCCAGTGCAAGCAGCAAGGTTAAAAGGAGCTGCTGACTCCACCTCTGGGAGGAATTGCTGGAGGAATGGCACCAAATTCCTACCCGCCTCCCTGACATGGGAAGCTCCCTCCACAGCTGCAAACCCAAATGGGCTCTCAGAGCCTCCACTGCCCAGCAGCTGTACTGGCTATTTTCTGCTGAACCAGAGCCTCAGTATCTTCAGCCAGAGAAAAGCCTACTTGAACTCACACACACCCAAAGGCCTGTGTATAAACTGAAATTTGTGAACCACTAGTGGCATTTTTTCCTCGCTATGTATATTACCAGGGAAAAAAAGGGATTTTAATAGATTTATTTTCAACCTACTTTAAACTCAAAAAGATATGAGGCCTTATGTCATCGTTATAGTTACTACATGTGATCCTGTGTGTGTTGTGAAGAAGCGAGCTAGAAATGAGTACTGGATGAACTCAAAGGCTTGCAACTCCTCTGCCAAAGCAAAGTCTGTCACAAGTTGCTAAATACATAACCACGCAAGTTAAAGAGACCCACACACTGATAAGTCAGTATTTCAGGGTGATGAGCCTGCTGTGCACCAGCTATGAATCAAAATGTCTTTAATCTTTCTTCTGCTATGGTCTTCTTGCATGGATTCAGAATAGGTCACTGTCTGAACTTTCATTTATCCCCTTCATCCTCATCCCCGTGAACTGAGATCTGTAGATTGTACCTACTTACTATGTCCAGAGCTGGGAGTATAAACATGCTGATGATTGTGAACTGCTTAGATACCAGAGTGATCACACACAGCCAAGTTTTATAAAATGATACTATCAGGCCAGTATTTTACAGTAAAATTATTTAGGGGTGACAGAATTAGACATAAATGTACTGATGTATGCTGGCAGGGAAATCCCAACTTTGGGCAGCAAAGAATCCAATCTGTACAGAAGTCTGTGGAAGCAGCAGGCGTGTACCAGGTCTGTTACTGTTTCCTCAACACAGAGAAGACATCAGTTCGTGTCTTTTCTGCTCTTTACTATATATATATATTTAAGCTTTAATGTAAGCTTTCTATTATTGCATAGCTTTGGGAAGCCAGGCTTGTCAGCTGCTCTGACAAAGTAGCTTTTAGCTGAATGAAGTTGCTGGACTGGCATCTTGATACAGACTCCCTCCTTTAGTTGTACTGAATGTTGGGATGGGGCTCCCGTGGGCAGTCTCAGATGTCCACCAGTTCCCCAGACATGCTGAAGTGGAATGGGGATAATGGCAAAGATTTTATTAGTACCACAGGTCTGACTAAAAGGGGAGTTTTGCCAAGACCAGATATATCTGTAAAGGTAGCCTCATTAGAAGGTCCTCTGTCAGCTGAGGGTCTTGTGAATCAGGCCAGCAAGATCTATTCCTAGGTGCCTCAAAAACTGCCCTGGAATTCAAAATGAAGCTTTTAGCTTTTCTCACATTAGTAGAAAAAAGCTTACCTCAACTTTTTCTATATACAACTTCACACTGAAAAGTTATTCTTGTTATAACAGGAGCACCTTCATTTGCTGTTTGTTGTAAACTGGGCAGTTTACCCTACTAACTTTTGAGGAGGCCAAAGGTCACTTGGGTTTGCACTCAGCACATTCAGGCAGAGCAGGATACCACAAAACCACCTTAGTAAAGGCTACACAGAGCTAATAACACAAACTCCCATTAATAGCAACAAGCCCAGCACAAGCACTTTGAGACGACATCCCCAACTAAACTTTGCATATGTACAGAAGTGCTATGGTCGCTTTCACACTTTCCAATGCTCGTTATTAAAAAAAAAAAAAATTAGTTGCACATTAAGGAAATGCTTTGTCTGAGCACTAGATTCTCACTTTGCAACCTACTTAAGCAACATTTCAAAGCCGTGTTCTGAACCAATTACTATTGAAAAACAGGACTATGACAATAATAAGAAATGCACTTGGCATAAATTTGACTAGTTTGTGTTTATGTCAGTGAGGTGACACGCATGAAGTCAGTCTTTGTGGGAAGATTCTCGACCTTCAGGGTATCAGCTTTCTGGAAATGGCGCTGTTTCCTACAATTCTCATGGAATTAGTTTTTTACTGATTTCAGGCCTAACAAAGATATAAAAAAACTGGTTAAATGCTGATTCCCTGACTCAAGGCTATATGCAGATCTAAAAAGATACACTAATTCAGAGAGCAGTTGTTCAATTAAGTATAAGAATACCACGGTTAAAAATTACAGCTTCAGTCCGTGCGAGTTCAGTGAGATTATTTTACTAGTTGCTCTTTACAAGAAGGAAGCATGTCTGAGGTCATGTGAGACCAAAGCACATGCTCACACTGCAAGAAGAAGTTTTAATATAAGGAATACACAACTTTACAGACACCCATGCAGCATTTCCGTATATGCTCTGCACCTCCTTGGGAGACGCCTGCACCTCCTGGGGTCAGGCCCTTTTTCAAATAAGGCATCCTGAGAAAGCTGGGAGTACTCCAACCCCAGAGATCATTCTCAGCCCATGGCTGAGTGGTGCCATGCAAGTCAAGCTAAGGAAGAGATGACTTGAATCATAGAGCCCGTTAGAAATCACTAGACCAGTGACCCCTCCAAACATCCAGCATTTTATCCATCATTAAAGTTACTTAAGAGCAGTGCTGATATCACAGCATCTTTCAGAAGTGGCTGTAATAATATTAGCCAAATGAATCCCTTGAGTTGTCTGGGACAGCAAAAGAAACCCAGGTTATCTCAAAGACAGTGGCTGAGAATTACATGTTATTATTTTCCACCTTTAGTTTGACTAACTCTTTGTAGCTATTTGAGTGCTGTAAACCACAACCAAGGCAAGCTGCGGCAGCCTGGCTCTCCATCCGACCCGAGGCGGCAGAGGCAGCGTGTGCCCTCTGTGCTGAACGGGGCACATTTCCCCACCTGAAGGCCGGCGGGAGGGTCGGTGCCCCGGGGAAGGGGGGCTGGCCGGGAGCGATGCCCGGCCGGGAGCGCTGCCCGGCCCGGAGCACTTCCCGGCCCCGAGCACTGCCCTGCAGGCGCCGGGCATCCTCCCGCCCCAGCGCCGGGCGATGCCGTGGCGCCTCGGCCCCAGCCCCGCTAAAAATAAAGCCCGTCTCCGCCTGCCCGCCCTCGGGAATCGGAGTCGGATCGATGGTTTTCTTTTAAAGCCGGATTTTATCAATCGCCCCCCACCCCCGCCAAGCCGCCTCTGAACCGCCCAGCCCGGAGCGCAGCCCTGCGAATAACTTCAGCGCCGGGATGGCCGCCGGGCGGGGGGCCGGGGGGCCGCGGGCAGCGCTCGGCACTCACCTGGCCGGCGGTGTCGTACAGCCCCAGCAGGTACTGCTTGCCCCCGACGGTAACGCTGACTGCGAGGGGGAGAAACACAGCGGGTGAGGGGGGGCAAACCCGGCCGACCCCTCCGCCGGCCCCCCCGGCAGGGCAAGGCCGGGGGACGGAGGGAGGAGGGAGGGGAGAGAGCGGCCGCCGCCCCCGGCCGTAGCGGGGCTCCCCGCCCGCTCACCTGCGTAGTGGTCGAAGACGGTGGGCACGTACTCCTCGGGGAAGGCGTCGTTGGCGTAGCTCATCAGCAGGCACGTCTTGCCCACGGCGCCGTCCCCCACCACCACGCACTTGAGCATGACCGCCGCGCTGCCATGGGCCATGGCCGGAGCCCGCCCTCATGGCCCCGCGGGCGCGCCCCGCCGAGCCGGGCCCCTCGGCATCGCCGCCGCCGCCGCCGCTCAGCGGGCGCCCCCGCCGGCCCCCGCCGGGCGCGGCCCCCCCGCCATCCGCCGCCGCGCTGGGCCCGGCGGGAGCCGCCTTCCCCGGCCGCGCCACGCCGCGCCACTCCGCGCAGGGCAGCGCAGCGAGCGCAGGCAGCGCCCGCCCGGGCGCGGGGCGGCGGAGGCGGGAGGGGCGCCCCGGGAAGGGGGCGGGCGGGCGGCGGGGCTGCAGGGCCGGGGCGGCTGTGCGAGAGCGGCCCTCGCCCCGGCCCCGCTGCCCGCACACGCATGCACGGCGGCGCCCGGCGCTTCCCCGCCCCGCAAGTTACTTGGGCGCTGCGGGCACCCCTGCCCCGCGCAAGCCGTAGTGATCCCCCGCCATCGCCCTGTGCGTACGAAGGAAACTCCGGTAGCATCCCCTTGTATTAGCCCCTAACTGTGCCGCTAAGTATGAAAATAATCAACGGGATGTGAAAGGGTTTTGTTCTGCGCTGAGTTTATTGTCTTTGGGTCTGAAACCCAGTAGCAGGAACAGATTTAAAAGCACCAACGTGTGTGATTTGAGCAGGCTTGAGTACCCGTTTGCAAGGCTAAAAGGACCGGAGCACAAGATCTAGAAAGAATGGATGCTGCATGAAAAATGAGTGAAATCATGCTCCCACTAGTGTCAGTGGCAAAAGTCCCACTGTTCAGCGGCACTAGGCTGTCACCCTAGCAAGCTGTTTCCAACTTCACATTTTCAAATGGTGGGAAATATGTTTACAGTCAGAGAGAAAACAATTGCCT
Organism: Lichenostomus cassidix; assembly: GCF_008360975.1. Classification (NCBI taxonomy): domain Eukaryota; kingdom Metazoa; phylum Chordata; class Aves; order Passeriformes; family Meliphagidae; genus Lichenostomus; species Lichenostomus cassidix. The sequence continues at coordinate 26,317,084 of NC_139483.1, read as the reverse complement.
TTTTTAGTTTACAGTTTTTCCAGATTTATCCTTCAAGCCCTATCCAATTACAACAAAACCAGCACACAACAGTGCAAGTCATGAGGAGACCTCTGTGTTGAGTAGTTTTTGTTTCTATTTGATCTGCCATGCTTCAGAAAGAAAATAAATGCAAGTCCCACGTTGCACAAAGCTTATCTGAGTATTCAAAAAAACCTTATTTTCAAACCAGGACAAAATACAAAAGTTACTTGAAGTTTTTCAGTTTAGTCAATCATGCTTTCATGCCTTCAGACCACAGAGGGTGTGAGCAGGACATCCAAGACTGCTCTGCTGCAATGTCTTCACAATTCATCCAGAGAGCATCAAACCCATGAACAGACAGAAGCTGCCCCAGGAGGTATTTCCTCAGCCCTTGGAAAATGCCAGCTATAAAAGAAAGCTGGATTTACCAAGGAATCAACTGGCAGCCAGCACAGGACTCAGCACACAGATCTCCCAGACAACAACTTTTCCTAATGAGCAGATAATGTCTTGCATGAGCAGCTATTTCAGAATGGGTTTTGGCGCCACATCCAGGAAAACTGCTTTACCATGATCTAGAGGTTTCTGGGTACCCATGAGGGACTGGAAATCATGCAGATACTCAGTGGCCCAGGTGACATCCACTTCCTTTTTGCTGTACTTGCCAATGTATACATTCAGGAGCACCCAACACTTGCATTCCTGGGCAACAGCACCCCAGGCTGCCATCTGCACAATCTATGGGAAACTATACTTCCTCTACTCTGCTCCTTGCTTAATTGCTAGTGTTGCTTCCCAAATCCTGTAATCATCATTTGATCTTGCACAATCTCAGCCAAATGATTCTCATCTAGTCCTCCATCTTGCTCAGACAATAGATAAGCAATTAGTCTGCACTAAATATTTAGTGAAAATGAAGATACGGAACTGGCAAACTGAAATGCTCACCTCAGCTCTCCTCACCAGTCTGGTTGGTTGTACAGCCAGGGAGTCACATAGCTGCAAATAAACCCAAAAAGGGTCCCACACTGATATGGCTCATTCACAGGGGCATGGGACTGTTGGTTTCATCCACAGCATAAGTACTTACTTTGTTTTTCACCCTTTGCAGATGTCATTTTCCAGCCAGCACCCACAGCAGAGGGTTAAGGAGGGTGCAACTCTAAGGAGAATATATACACCAAAAGTTCCTGGGAATTCATTTATTGTCTTAAACTTCTCTGACTTTCAGCAGCTCCCTAAGAATGTGTTAGAGCCTCTTCTGGGTGTCAGCACAGTGGAGGTTTTCAATTCAGCTGTATCAGCACAATGGATACCTTACCAGGAATCACATCCTTCTTTCATATAAATTAACCATTTGTTCTGTGTAATGTGCTTCCATTTTTCAGCAGTACAAATATAAAGAGTGTTAAAATTACTACCTACCTATGACAAATACTATTTTAAATATCTTTATTAAAGACACTCAATCTAGCCATTTTCTTCTACCTTCTTTTATAAGGTCATAATGTAAACCAGTATGAAATTTTAAAAAGAAACATTTATCATCTTAGTGATATTTAAAATGTATTTTCATTCTTCATTGTTTGCTATATAGTTGATAGGAAGTGAAAGACAGTTCCATCTAACTTTTCACAAAAGGGACAGTTTCTAACTAGTTCTAGGTTACATGCTGAATGGTTATTTAGTATCACATATGACTACTAAACAGCCCATTTTTTCATTTAAGGAATTAAAATTTTGCTTTGTAGGATTTCTGTAAGATTTCTGTATGCATATGAGGCTGAGCACTCATTGGGAGGAAGAAACCAGATTACCCTTAGAAATGAGATCTGTTCCAAATCATTCATGTCAGTAATGGGAAGTGCGTAGAGGAGAAGGTCTAATAAATAATGGGAAGCCTATGAAGACACAAGTCTAGTGAAACTCCAGAATGATTGTGCAGCTAAACATTTCTTGGAAGCAGTTTTCGGGGTATACAGACTTTGCAAGTGAGATCATGGAATGGGACCATGAAGTAGAATCACAAAATCCTTCATTCTGAATTACCAGCAGCAGGGAAAATAGAAGAGAATGGGATGGAGCCAGGCCTTAGAAGCAGCAGCAAAAGACCTGTTTGGTCCATGGAACTAGGGAAAAAGTGGTGTTAATAATGTAATCAACACATTTTGAAAAGATAGATCTGCCCATGTCCACTATTAACATGTCTCTGAATTTAACCTTAAAATTTACACAATATAGTTATTTTCATCAACTCTGCTGCCACTCTGTGTGTGAGTACACTCCAGCAATTCTCTGTCTGAATTCTCCCGTTCAGTTGTCAGACAAACTGAGGTGCCTCGCTTTGTCACTGGGTTTTTGTGCATCACTAGAGTGTGGCCATGCATCTCACTACAGAGGTAGACTTCCCATGTTGGGTGAAATGACTTCATGGAAATAGCCAATATTTGAGGAAACACCCCTAGTAGTGCCAACTGCCACCCAAAGCTCAAAGTGATATATGAAAAACACTCAAATTAGTCCCACAAAGTCCATCAGAGGATTAATTTTTTTTAGGCATCCCTGTCTGTGGAAGATTGGAGCCATGGTTTATGGTTCTCTAAAAAGACTTCTAGACTTACAAGGAATGTTAAGTCTTCAGCAAAGTCAGTGAAAAGGGCGATGCCATCTGAATGCCCTGTTTGCACCATATTGTCTTTCAGACCAATCAATCTCTCATCCTCAAGCAGAGCTACCCCTAAGCAAAAGGTTACACCTGAGTGGATAACACAGGCCTGGATTTTACTGTTTCCATAAGAGGTGAGAACATCACTTTTACAGTTTATGAATCTGATCACTACAGTTTTGCTTTTCTACCCAAGATTAGGTAATGCTGAGAATGTGTCTGTATCTCAGCTAATACTGAGGAAACAAATCACATATTTCTAATGTGCCAAGAAAAGGATGGGCAATTCAATAGTTGCAGATCTAATTCCTTCTGAATGTCAGTTTCCACTCTAATTTCCTCTCAATTTAAAGGGTCATAGCTGCATGCTTGCCTTCCTCGTGTCTTTCAAGAACATGGTGATGTCTCCAAGCAAGGGCATACGAAATCAGAATGACAGCATGACACATTCTAGGTCATCTGTGGCCGTCATCTGCTCGAGCATACTGGCTCTTTACTGTACCCGTAGTGGTCCCCCCTCTAAAATGGGGATGAATGTTGCAAACAGGGGAAACATCAGTTGTTCTCTTCAGCAGCAATCTAGTGTGGTCCCCTACCTGGAAAGCTCTGCACAGGTCTCATTCTGTTATGCTGTTGCAGCTTGTGATCCTTTAGTAACATTTCCTTCCTTTTTGCATGGATGTAACTGAGAAGGGAGTTTTCAAAAAAGCAAATAGTAGCAAAACTGCAAAATAGCAGAAACAGAGTAGTAGCACCAGGACCAAAACTAGAGCATATTGCTTAGAATGAGATACAATGTTTTAAAAATACATTCGGAGTAGCCATTGGCAAGTGTCACAATCTCTATGTGCTTTTTCATAACAACTAGTGCAGGAGCTTTAAAGGTGGTCAAAGAAAACACACCAGTGGAAACATTTTCTCCAAAAAGGCAGATCCTTTGAGAAGAATACCTTTTGAAATCATGTCAATTCCATTAAAATGTTTTAAGAAAAGCATACAAATGTTCTGACAGCTTCAAAGTATCTCATTTATATTTTTTCCAGAGCCAAATGTTTTAATTTCTACACCACTATGGTTTCAATTTAAGTTAGCATAGTATTAAAACACAGAGTAACATAAATTAAAAGGTGCCATCATTAAGCATTTCAATCAGCTTCATTTTTCTTGCAGAAGTTTTGGGGTTTTTTAAGGATTTCAAATTTTTCAGATTGCAATGCTAATTACAACAAAGACAAATCTCCAAAATTTTCATGAAGGTGAGATTTTATCCTCTGAACAGCTTATGTCTTTCCTCATGCTCATGGCATGCTGAACTATGGTAAGATAGCATAGCACAGAATCATGTAATCATTTAAGCTGGAAAAGATCTCTAAGATCAAGTTAAATGAGAACTGCCAAGCCCATCACTAAACCATGTCCCCAAGTGCCACATCTACATGTGTTTTAAAAACCTCCAGGGACAGTGACTTCACAACTTCTCTGGACAGCCTGTTCCAATGCTTGCCAATCTTTTAGGTGAAGAAATTTTTCATTATATCCAATCTGAACCTCCCCCAGTACAACTTGAGGCCATGTGCTCTTGTCCTATTGCTTGTTACCTGGGAGAGGAGACTGACACCCACCTTGCTACATCCCCCTTTCAGCTGGTAGTGGAGAGAAATAAGGTCACCCCTAAGCCTCCTTTTCTCCAGGCTAAACACCCCTAGCTTCTTCAGCCTCTCCTCGTAAGACTTGTGCTGCATTCCCTCCACCAGCTCCCAATGCCCTTCTCTGAACATTCTTGAATACCTCAATGTGTCTTTTGTAGTGAGAAGCCCAAAACTGATCACAGGACTCAAGGTGCAGCCTCACCAATGCTGATACAGAGGGATGATCAATCACTTCCCTGGTCCTGCTGGCCACACTATTGCTCATCCAAGCCAGGAATCCATTGGCCTGCTTGGACAGTTGGACACAGTCCCAGCTCAGATGGCTGTCAACCAGCACCCCCAGATCTGTTTCCATCAGGCAGCTTTCCAGCCTCTCTGCCCCCAGCCTGTTGCACTGCACAGCATTGTTCTGTCCCAAGGACAGGACCCAGCACTCAGCCTTGTTGAACCTCTTACCACTGCCCTCAGCCCTTTGATCCAGCCCTTTGATCCAGCCTGTCCTTCTGCAAAGCCTTCCTGGCCTCCAGAAGATCATGACTGCCACCCAGCTTGGTGTCAGCTGCAAACTGACTGAGGGGGCACTCAAGCCCCTCATCCAGGTAACTAATAAAGGTATGGAACATGACCAGCCCCAGTACTGAGCCCTGCAGAACACTGCTCATGACCAGCCAGCTGGATTTAACTCCATTCAGCACCGCTCATCCTGACAGCTTTTACCCAGGGCACCCATCGGAGCCATGAGCAGTCAGTTTCTTCAGGAGAATGCTACGGCAAACAGTGTCAAAGGCTTTACTAAAATCCAGGAGGACAACATCCACAGCCTTTTCCTCATCCTCTATGCAGGTCACCCTGTCATAGAAGGAGGTCAGGTTAGCCAAACAGGACATGGTCTTCATAAACCAACATTGATTATGGGTTTCATAAGCCCATGGGCCTGATCCTCTGGTTATTCTACATGTGCCAAATAATGACTCAAAATGATCTGCTCTGTGACCTTCCCTGGCACCGAGGTTAAGCTGACAGGTCTGTAGTTCCCTGGATCTGCAGCCTTAAGTAAGGTGAACATTTGATTTGAATAGTGTTCAAAAATAGAGTGGAAAGCACTTTCTCTTCTGCAAATTGTAAGATCCAGCCCCTGAAAAAATTCAAGGAGTGCACAACACAAAAATGAGAGGTAGTCAATGAAGTCAGGGTTTAAATTAATGGGAGCAAACCAATACAAACAATGGGCACATGTCCTGCTTTCCAGATTTCCCTATCCCAAGAAATAGTTGTGAATTTGTTTGATTTTCCCCAAGTTCATTTCTTGAGATGTAACTTAATATTTTTCTTGATTTCTCTAGGGTTGTTTATCCCATGCTGACCCCTCTAATACCTCCCAAATTAGTGTTTCTTGCCAAATTCAATGATATTTATCATTTATTTATGATATTTATCAGTCCTTCTTAAAAAAGCAAGAAAGAAATTAATGCTATTTTACTACAGTTGGAAAAGAAAATTCCTTAGGGAGAAAGGAAGGTAAAAAGAGAGGGAAAACTTAAGCAGGCTGGAGGATGCTTCAGGAAATGGAGGAAGATAGAGGAATGAGAAAACGATGGATAGAAAATAAGGGGTAAAAGAGATATTAAGAAAAAGAAAAAAGAAACAGCCAACCAAAAAAAGAAGTAAAAGTGTCTGGTTCAGATAACTTCTGAGAGGGTACTAAATTTCAAATATGAGAAGTCCACAGATCCAGGCCCATGCCTAAAATTAATCTTGTGTTTTATTCAGGGCAACATAAAATTCAGTTTTCTACACAAGGATTTAAAGCACCACAGAGAATAAATCCTTTGGAAACTTGGTGAGATTAGGGCACCTGCCTCCCACAGGTTTCTTGATAAATATTGAATTTCAAGATAGAGTATTAAAATATAAAATAAATTATGCCAGAGCCCTTTTGGTACTATTTCATATTCAGTGAAGGAACCTGAACAGAATTAAATTTCTACTCAGCTACTTAGCACTGGGCTAAGTGTCAAGAAGCAGCAATTCTTTTCCTCAGGCCAACTTGATAACAATTCCATGCAGTTCACCAGACATTTTCTTGGAAATAAAATCTGTATCATGGTGGGGCTTTTTGTACAACTAAATTCACCACCATTCCCAGGCACGGAAAAGAGGACTAAGCACTTAACTTTCCATTGATGCCACCTCTATGGCTCCATCCATCACCACAGCATCAGAACATCCCTTGCATGGCTGCTAAGAAATACACACCTCTGGCTCATCCCAGTGCTGTATAGTCTGGCCTGGCTGTTATGTACCATGATGTACCAAAAGGAGAATGAAATAGAATCTTAAACCTTGGCTCACTGCCAGAGACCAGAAGAGGTGTTGTTACATGGATGGGACAGGATTTGCAAAAGGAATACTGGCTCCTTCCTGTATTTTGAAACAAAAGTAATCCCCCAAAATATCTAGTTCTGGAAAGTTAAAATTGAGTCCTGCATGGCATTGGTGAGTTCCCTGGGAGAATCATGGTATTGCTCCACCCAAAACTATCCCAAAAAATATTCTAGGGATGTCACAGTGCTGACAATTGAGCCTTAGCATTTGATAATATACTCTGGTTTAATTTAATTTACTAGGATAGATGTCATCATTCCAAGGCATTGTAAGGCCTATGTGTTCCAAATTTCATATTTATTGAGCTGCACTAGTTCCAATGCAAATTATTTTCCTTGATTCTTTCTAGCAATTATTATTACTTAATTATTATTTATTATTTAATTATTATTATTATTAAATTATTATTTAATTCTGTTAAATCTGGTAATATTTCCCTTTGTGCAAAAAACAACTAACCAACCAACAAATCCTCCAGTTATAGACACATATGCATGAAAAAAATACCTCTTTTAATTCCACTTACTGCAAATGAATCTGTACCTTAAACTGACCGCTGGATTTTTCCCAACATTTGATGAAATCTGGATTCAGGTTTGAATTTTTATGAAGTCTGGACTTCTTTCAACAGGTTCCTTGAATATGATTCTTGATTTGCTTGACAGACAGAAGCAAGTCCCTAAATTAGTTAATCTTCTGTACACCAATAAGATTCAATTGTAAAGCCAAATGGTGATACAAACATCTTTTTTGATTTAAGGATGTTTCACACAGAAAAACATAGCCACATTTTCACCCACAACAATTAAATGCTTCCTAGTGAAATAAAGTCTAGCATCACTTGGAGGTAATGAGTGGTAGTGGATGGGATACTGGGAAATGGGGGTGGAGAACGGGAGAAGTGAATGGGAAGTGGGACAATCCCCCACTCACTCCTGCTTTAGGATCCAGATCTACCTTGCACTGGTAGGGAAAGATAGGTCCTTCCTTGGCTGTCCTCTTCAACAACCTGTCATGTAATCTGGCATGTGGAGAATGCTGGAGGGCATTAAAAACAGACCTTTGAACAGAAATCCAGGCTTGGGGAATCTAGCACATGGAGGGGAGCATGGACTGTAAGCAGCTCACTGTGAAGCGTTAGAAACTCCTTTGGTGCTAATAGCTTCTAAAAAGCTAATGGTGTATTAGGGCTGGAAGAGGAGAGCATGATGAAAGCATTCCCAGGCAGGGTTTTGTATATCCTGATGGGAAATGGAGGGGAGGGAGAAGAAACCTATCATTTTCTTCTTAGGTATTTATTAGAATTAAAGTGGAACTGTAATTTCTGAGGATTCTCTCATCATGGTGTTGATAACTTCACATGCCAAAGATTTCAGTGACTGGTGACAACCTCCTTCCATATAACAATAGAGAAAACAGGGCTTCAGAGTCACATGTTTATTTAATTTAATTACTGCTGTTGTTGCAATAGTAACTACAAGTGCCTAAATGACCTCTAAGTTCTAGAAAAAAAGAAGTTCTTATTAAAAACATTACTTTGGTGGAAAACTTTGCTGACATATGGTTAAGGCTGCTTACTTGCTTCCATGAAGTCGATATCAGCATAATTCAAACTTCTGAGAAACTAGGAAATACAGAGGATAATAAAGTGATATTCAATTCAACCTTTATAGCAATGCTTAATATACCTGTATTGGAAATAATTCACCTTTTCAGTGAGTGACTTTCAGACAACATAGTATGTAACTACTATAGCTCAGGCACTCCTTGTCTTTGGAAAAGTGGACTCTATTCAAAGTGACACCTCTTTTACATGCATGCTCTGACCCAATTTCCTAGAAAAAATTCCATGATAAGTAAAATTTTATCTTTCCCCCTGACTCACCATTTAGTCACACATATATTATTAAGGCTACAGAATATTTTCCCTACTCTACTTTGCACTTTTGGTCCCACCCACAGGAGTGATGAGCACTGTGGGGCTGAGGCCCCATCTGAAGGTATGGCCTCCCATTTTCCATACTATCATTGTTTACTAAGTTTTCTACCATTTGACACAGCAATAATCAACTCAGCAAAGACTGCCAGTTCCCTGTTCCCATTGCCAGTTCCCAGGAGGGAAAAATAAAGGTTGCTTGAATGGTGACCTAAACTCTGTATTTCCTGGCTTCCAAAAGTCTGAATTTTGCTGAAGCTGATATTTTATAAGAGCTCCAACTACTGCCAGGAAATCCTAACTCTGCATTAATTAAGTCAGTCAGTAAGAAGATGCTTTAAAGACGTGATATTCACTATTTCCTTGATTCTTAAAGTATATTTCAGAGAGCATCTTTGCAATGTGTTGGTCTGTGATTCAGGATAAGAAAAACATTCTGAAGAGTCCTGAAGTTTCTAGTATGGACTAGATGCATTGGTAGACTGGGTGAGGTTTGGGGGTTTTTTTTGTGTGGGGAATGGTAGTTTGGTTTTGAACATTTTCCTGCTGACTGACTCTTTTATATCAGGTGAATGGTGTTCACCAGCATTTTGCTATTTCCTTTAATGCTCTCATGGGTTATGTTTTTAATGAGAGTCAGAAAACACTGAGCTAAGGGTGAGCTGGCTTCTTTAGCAGGCATATACAGAGAAACCAGCTTTTACAAATGTAGGTGTACCTGTTTGAAGCCACAAACAGTGCACGAGTTTTCAACTGAGCTCAGCTCCTATCTCTTCAGGAAAAAAAAGAAAAAGGAGAGTTATCATAAAATACTTCGTGAATCTCAGTGGCACATCTTACAGCTGGGTATTCAGAGGTATTTGAGTGAGTTCTTTGTGTGGTACATGAACACCTTTTAAAACTGATCCAAGCTGTGTGGATGAAAGATAGAGTGAAGCTGAAATTTTGACCTAGGACTACAGATAATCTAATCATTTAGTTAAAGTTCTGTCAAAACTCTGCCACAAACTCATTACTTAATTTTACAGTTCTGCAGCTCGGTAATAGGATGGAAATGCTGTGGCACAACTGTAATGCTGACAGAAGAGTAGAGAGGAAGGACCAGTGGTGTCAGTGGAAACAGGGGATGGATACCTCTCTCCCCCTCCATCTTCTGATGTGAACTTTTATACCACATCTATCTCTCGAAGGTAACTGCAACCTTCTTGACCTTCCATTTCCATAACCTGAAAACTCTTCTTCCAGGATGGCTGGAAAATGCTGAGGTGGCAAGGGCATAGAAAAAATGTTTTAAAGTCAATTCAAGCATTTGAAATTTTCAAAGAATACCATGAAGAAATGTTTTCTATTGGAAAACTGGTATTATCCTGCCAACTTAGGAATGGTGAAACACCTCAGCAAGTGTTCATGAATATTCATGAATGCACAGGAGCACCCCACCACCAAACTCACTGCCCCTTCCACCCATTAAACCATTATCAAAAAGTGGTGGTTGATGCTGGGCAATATCAAGAGCTCAAGGAGATAAAACTGATGTAGACTTCAACTTATAGTAATAGATTTTGAAAATAATTCAGCAGTCGCATGAGTCAGCCCAGTGGTATCAGCTCCTGTGATATCTGAATTTGGTCACTGGATGAATCCAAACAAAGCAAATCTTGCTTTAGAAATAAATTTTAGATAGCTTTTGTGCAGCTGAGCACTGCAGGAGTGGAAAAAAGGATATTCAGGCACAGACAATTCCAACACTCTCCCTAGGAAGATTTCTGTGACAGCCAGTGATTAAATGTGTTTGAAGCCACGCAAAACATTTTCAGAGAGCTGTTTCTTCCCAGGTCAAAATGGGCTTGCTTTTGAATTCACAAATTCCCAAATGAAACTGGCCACCTCCTCCCATGTTCCAATGTGTGCCCCCTTCCTCTCCCAGAAATAAGTAATATGATCATCTGTTCACTAGAATGACTGCCAAAATCCTGGAAGTAACGGTTGTAAATATTTTTAATTTCAAGCTTGTTGAGTTGTTCTAGATTTGTCTGTTGGCTTCTGACAAATCCCAGTTCCCTTACCATCCAGCTTCATGTTATCCAAAAAGCCAGTAGAAAATCTCCTTTGTATTTTCAGACAGAGAACTGCACTCTTTGTGTTGTCATCTAGCTGGAAAAGATAAAGATGCTGCTGCTTCCTGTGAGTGGGTCTCTAGTATTTAACTTACTGACCACAAGCAATCCAAAGAGACAGAGATAGGGACATAAGCATTTGCAAAAATAACTGCACATTCTAAAGACATCAGAGAAAAGTAATATAGGCCACCTTCCCCCTAAGATAGTAACACTGCTGTGTTTATGAATGACCTTAATTTTGAATGACCTTACAGAGTACTCTGAAATCAGAGATAATATCAATTGAGTTAAACACCTCAGGTCCTTTCCTGGCAGTAGAGCTGTATGTAGCACAGTTATGTGGAAGCCAGCTTTGTGTGTTTGCATGCAAAGGTCCTGCATTAACACATGGAGTGCAAAACTACTGCTATCTCCATTAATTTACCTCACTTTTAGCCATGGTGAATCAGTCCTGTTCACTAGGTCATGCCTTTCCCAAATGGTAATCTGCAGTAACCAAAATATCTTTCATCTCCTTTGCATCTATAGAAACATGGACTCATGCCCCAGACAGCTCCCAGGTTTGGGACTTGATACACCCATCCTTTCCAAAGAGCAAGGAAAAGGGCAAAGTGCTAAGAGCAGAACCAGCAGAGGAATGCTTATGCTAATATCAGCTTCTATGCAAGTGCCCTGCCACCTGTCCGACTGCCTGCAGGATGCCAGCCTTTGCTCTGCTAGGGTATCCCTCAAAACATTTTAATGGGAAGTGGCCTGGTCCTTAAAAATCAATAATTAGAGGGGCAAATTTTGTTTAAAAAAATGGAGCCATGTTACAGAATAGCCATGCAACTGGACAAAAGCATTTCCAAACATGATTCAGTCTGTATCTGTGTGTGTTTCCTACACCATGCACAGCAAGCACTTTTTTGCAATAATTGTATTTTTCCACCACATTGTTTTTATTGAGAGGTTTCTTTTTCTTCAAAATCCATGCTCTGAAGTCATAATTTCCAAAGTCCTAACTTAGTTTGGTTTCATTAAAAATTTTGCCCTCCTGATTTTGGAAAAGAAGTGGAAAGCTAAACTGCAAAGTTTTAAATACTTGAGAGTTTTTCAGCAGGTCCAGGGATGGAAGTTTGAGGCCTGATGCTCAGTTTCTGATTGTTGGAGTTAGCAGTGTTATTAGCCTCAAGGCCAGAATGTTTAAAAAAATTGGCTTAATGCTCATACAAGGATTTGAGTATGATGTTTTCTTTTATTCTTCCTTCCCCACCCCTCTGCTAGTACCAAATTACATACATTGCTTCAGATTTCCAACATTTCCCAATCTGGATTAATTTACATTTGGAGAGAGGGTGTGAATTAAACTGTTATAAAAGGCTTAGATGCAGTGCCAACTTGTTACTATGCTCTTTCAAGCATCAAATGCTTTTTCTATTAAGGAAGCTCTCAGAGAATTTCTTGCATCTGGAAATCTCTCTCATTGCAGAGTTTATTTATCAAATGCAAAATATGACAAATATACAAACGAAGGCATTCATAGTAACACATCTCATGGAGACCCTGCTGCAGTTGGAGGCACTGCCATACTATGGCCTACAGTAAGATATTGCTGTCTTCAAGGAGATTTCAGTCTGAGAAAAACCTAGCTCCTGCAGGAATGCAGAATGCTAGGGAAAGGTCAGAAGCAACTGGGAGACAAGCAGAGGACAGCGTGCACATCTAACTGTTACAGCTGACACAGTCAGAACTCACAGCCTTTGGCTTGAACTGCACCTAACAGTCCAAAGTGAGAATCTGGGCTTGATAGCACTTCTTAATTCATTAAATATTCTGGGAGTGACTTCAGATTTCATGCTACTTTTTATACGCCACCTGGTAAACAGCTATACCTAGGAGTGAATATGAAGCCTGCCCTTGTTTTCTACTGGTCTTTTTCCTTGAATTTTCTCATATGTCAAGTGCCTACAGACACAGAATTCCATTTTCTGCCAAGGGATAGGATAAAATTCCTGTCCCTAGTTGGTTGCAAACATCGCATTCATAGCATGCCTTTTAGTTATACCACTAAAACATGGGATGAGGCTGATTCAAAATTGGGTATGTCTAAAGGATGCTCTCACTGTTGCTGTTATTGATACTTGTATCAGAGCTGGGTTAGTCACCAAGGATTTTGCTCGAAAATTGCATTCAAGGTCCATGTAACTTCTCCCTTGCCAGCATTAGCCTCTGCCAATTTTTGTAAGCTCTGTAAAAATTATTCATGGATCACAAATTTCCCAGAGATTGCAATTTCCATCCTGAAGCATTACCGGCCAACACATCCTCAGGACACTTTACTATGTTCATCTACTTGTCATCTTTAGCCTGCCTTAACCTCACACTGTCACCTGGGTGTCTTCCTTCAAGTGGGGGAATACAGGCAGGAGTGTAGAGCTGAGTATCTGGTTTCTTTCCAACTGGCCTGCAGAAGCAGAAGGGATTCAAAGCTTTGAGGGGAGTTGTGGGTGAACTTTTTTCTCCTTCATTCCCCTTCTCCAGTGAGCAGCTACAAGAGCCTTAGAAGTTCTGCATTCGCCTTTTACCAGATTTCTTTAGGAGTGTGTGATGGGTTTTGTAGCGTAGCTACAGTGTACAGCTCTTTTCCCACGTCACCACTAGCTGTCAGAGCCAGTCCAAATGCTGCCAGGAAGGATCCTAGTCCTTCTTCCTGCCAGTTCCATAGCTTTTCTCTCTGATTCTCTAGTGAGTGGGGAGAGAATAATGCGTCAGCTTATAACTCATCAAATGTAAGTAACAGTTTTATGGTGCTTAACAGATGAGATAAATGTGAACTGATGTGAACTGAAAAGTAAGGAAATTGCCGGGCAGCAGGTTTTAAACAACCAGAAAACAATTGTTTTAACATGGTGCTTAATGCTGTTGTGACTCACAGCCACCAGTTGTACCAGCAAAAATAGGTAAGTGTGCTTTAAAAAGATTGGAAAGATTTGTGAAGGCTGATTCCACCCTTGGCTATTAAATATGATCATCCAAATGCAATCTCTGACTCAGGAAACTGTTCAACTCTGCCAAAAAGTTCTACAATGTTCTAGGAGAAAAAACACTCTTCTGAGAGAAATGTTCCCTAAGCATTGACCTTGACCTCTGTTGATGTTAAATTGCTGAGCTAGCTGAACTTTGGTATGGCATAATGTTCTTATATTTTTCAAAAAAAAATCTTCATTTGGCTAATATAGTGGGTAATCTGTGTCATACAGGGGCTAATCTATAAGGCCTTGTACAGTTCTGATTAATTTATTACTCACACTTGATATTGCCAGATATTGCTGGATCATATGCAATTAAATATATCTGTAGTTCTAATAATGGGGGGGGGGGTTACCCAGCACACAGTCTGTATTCATTCTTCTCTGCCATGGCTCACCAAATAAAAATGGAAACAATGGGAATGCGTCCACACTGTGCTGGCAATGCTTGTGAGTCTGCAATACAGAAGGCAGGCTGCAGAGAGAGAGAGAGAAAACACTGGTTTGCTGCTGCACCTTCTGATGTAACCCACAACAGATCTGGCTATCCTTGGAGTCATAAAACAGTCACTGAAAAAAAAACCTCAAATCCCGAACTACTTTATCCAGTGATTGCATAACCTACACAGCCACACTGCAGCTGAGGTGAGAATCTTGCAGACAGTTTGGTAAAGGTATCAAACCCCAGCTTCCCTGGGCAGGAAACTGCATTCACTCCTGCTCAGCCTAACAGGCTCAGAGCTCTCCTGAAACACAGAGGTTAAATTTACCACTCCAAACAGTCCCACCCAAGAGACTGCTTGGAGCTTTTTACAGGGAAAGGATTTAATTAGAATGTGATTTTTGTGGTACAATGCAATATTCAGGACAACAGGACCACCAGAATGTATGCTTTGTGATTCATGCTGCAGGTTTGCTTAGGCAACTTTTAAGATGATCCCTAGGTAGAAAAAGGGCAAAGGCACCAGAGAGGAGGAGAGACTTTGCTGAGCAGGTTTGAATGTCATAAATGCACAGTTATGGCTTAGTATTTGTATCAGAGTTGACAGATGCTGCAGCAGTCACATGACTAGAACATGACCTCATATTTCGGCTCTCTCCCCTCCTCCCCCAGTGATGAGGGCAGCACTGGCACTTAAATAAGCAGAAGGCATTTCCAGAAGGCTAGTTTGTAAGTTACTTAAAGGAGAAGCCTGAATTTTGGCACAGAGATACACTCTGTACGGACTATTTACAGCTACTCAACAGTGGCAGTGAAGCAAAACACTTTACCTCCACTTGGGAAGTGCACTACAGTTGCTGTTAGGGTAAAAACATTGAATCCCAAAACCCATGGGATTAGATCATCCCTTTCCAAGGAAAAATCTGCAGAAGGGGCAGCAGAGGGAAGAAATGTCTCCGTGACTCTTCACAGGTTTACCCTGCAGACAGGGGAGCTGCTGCAAGGTCTGATGTCTTTCAGGGATCTGTGAGAGATGCTGCAGCCACGAGGAGGCCATCTCTGCCCTGACATGGTCCCAGAACCCACTGGATGGGTTGTGTCTGGATGCTCTGGCAGGATGACTTCACAAGAGGAGTGAACATCCAGGAAGAATATATAAGTTTATCGAAATTTTCCAGGGGTATTGAGTGAACTCCTAAGTCCATCCACTCCTTTTTGCATAGATTTTGGATTATGCAGTTCCCAGAAGGGTCCTGGGAGGAAGACACAGTATAATACTCTCTCAACATCTGAACACCACTTCTGCAGGAGGGGGAACCCCACCTTTTCCAATTTCCAAAGACTAATTTTCTGTCATAGCACTATTACACAGGGAGCAAAGTTGAGACTGGCTGAGAGGTAAAAGTCCTAAATTAAAATCCCAGCTTTGGCACTGACCCCCATTACAAGTTATACCAATGGGAAGTATTCTAGAAGTGTAGAGATTTTTGTATATTTTACAGTTTTCTCACTAATGCAGCTGCATTTTGCAGCTATTCCGGGACCACAGACCTGAAACTTTTCTCTAGAGCTTCATAGTTTCCCACAAGATAAAAAGTAAGACTTTTCTGTACAACTACTTGCCTCCAAGCCTTCTTTTCTTTAGCCTGGTGTTGGATTGCAATGTGGCACAATTATGCTCATCTATCCAGAGCAGTGCTAATTCTTTGGGTGCCACAATATCCCATTTAGCCTTGTTAATGTTGACAGCACACCAGAACTAGCTGGTATTTCTCTGCTTTTGATACACAGGGGGTTTCAAAAAGTCACGTTTGGGTTTCAGCTCCATGAAGGTCTTTGCTTGGAAAGTTCTGGCTACATACCGCAAAGGATATTTTGATTATCCCAGCTGAAGCCCGAGCATTTCCACAAGGACCAGCAGTTCAGTGCCCTCCTGCTTGTCCCGTGCTTTTTCACAAGACTTTGCTGAAGATCTTGGTATAATTATTTAGTTTCTTAAACGAAAGAAAATTAAAAATCTGGGGACAAGAAGAGGTCTGTGCGTGTGCGTGCTACACGTGCCTTAAGTGATACTACTTGCCCATAAGCACGGGTCTTCTGGTCCTTTGGAGTGTGCTTGGGTGGCTGAGCCTTCCTCCCCAGCAAGTGCAGCGTCTGTCCTCCATGCACTTGAGGCCAAGGGCACGGCTGTCCCACGGAGGCTCCGGCTGTTCCCTCGGGAAAGGAGCAGTGCCGCCCTCAGCCCGGCGCTGCCCTCAGCCCGGCGCTGCCCTCAGCCCGGCGCTGCCGCCCCGCGCCCGCCATGTTGGGAGCCGCGCACGGCGCCATCTTGTGGCCCCTGAGGGCTGCTGGCGCTAGCCGGCCGGGGGGGACGCGGCAGCGGCTGAGGACTTTGTTGACCTTGTTACGCGGAGAAAGACAAGCATTTCAAAGTGTTGTAGGGCTGCCTGTCTGCCGGCACAGCGAGCGCGCAGCAGCAGCTTCAGTAGCCCACCTGATACGCCTCCCTGTGCGGGGCGGAGATGGGGATTTCGGGTGTCTCAGTGAGCCCCAGCTCTTCCCAGCGGAACAGAAGGCACCTGCCCGGTGGAAACCACATCAGCAGCAAAGAGCTGCTGCTCACACTAGAACACACCGGCTGTCGAGCATGTGAAAAACCATGGTGACAAATATGCACCATTCCTGTTCACGCTGAGCCTGCACCCAACTTCTCCTAACTGAGAGCTGAAAACTCAGTTCTCGGCTTTTCACCAACATTTAAAATCCTCAGGGGCCTTTCTTTCACCTAGCCTGGCCCGTGATAAGGTGTTCTCTGGCAACATGCTGAATTGGAAGTGAGTATTTGGGAAAAATAAACTGTTGAGCAGCTCCGTCATTCCTCAAATGGTGCTGGCAGAGAGCAGTGTCACCCTGATGCTGGTGGAGAAAACTGATTTACCCTGGGTTGGAATGGGCTTCCCCCTCTGCCAGGCACAGAGCAGCTCAGGAAACGCTGCAGAGAAAGCTCCTGTGCCTTCCGAGCATTACATAGCCTCTGGAGCTGGATTGGAACTGAATGAAATTGCCTGGGGTAGGATAGAGAGCAAAGTGGGATCAGTCATGGTTTTAGGTATTGACCTGTTTGTTACAACATCATCCTTCGGGGAGTCTCACTTTATCCGCATTCTTGCTAAAGCTTTCCAAAAAGAGTTACTCAAGCCTGCTTACAATCTGCTGTCCTATGTCATTGAATGAAAAGTTTTCAGAGTCAGTGTATGTTCATTAAATTACAAACATTGATCAAAACATCTAGGTTACTACAGGTTTATGCCATAGACTTAGGTGCCAGTAAACATTTGAACATTGAGCTCTCAGTGTTTATCTCTTTTTTCCCACCTTAATTTTCTTAACACTGGTAAATTAGGTAGTTATCAAATTATTGTTGCTATTTAGTAAAATGCAGATAGGGTGTAAGCAACAAACAATCTATCACATATTCTGGGGCATTGACTTGAAGTTTTAACCATTTAAAAGTAGTTAAAAATCACTTCTAGGGGATAAAGCAGTACGAGGTCTGTGTGTGAGCCCCACCTAAGCCATGAACAATCAGGAGTGAGAATAGATTATTTTCATAAGGTGCTAAGAAGCCTACATGGCTTGAGAGTAAAGCCATCCATGGTTTATATCACTTACACACCAGACTCTCCCTAGTTAGTCTTGGAAAGGAACTTAATCTATTGGTGAGGGGCCTCAGGGTATGCCCCCTTATGAATGTTGTGTGTCACTGTAACTGAAATTTTATTCTGGGAGTAGATTAAATGACAGGATCACTGACAATTTTTCTAAGACTTTACAATTTTCTCTTTTGACATGAACTGGGACTTAAATTAAGCTTGTAAACTCTGCTTTGCTGCTCACAATCTGCCTAATCAAAGAAGGAGATCCTCCTGAACATTTCAATGCCCAAGTTGCTGGTAGGAGTCCCTGATAGATTTCTCTTTTAAATTTAGAACAGCCCAGAATAGTAACTCTTACATAACATATACAGAGCAAATATGGGACTTGCTATAATTTCAGTGAGAGACTGCAGATTTCCTGCTGAATAACTAAGGCAGACAGTGTTAGAGTCATGCCTCAAATACAAATCTTGAGCAAAGAAGCTTATTCTTACAAAGCAAGGGATAATGTTTCTTGTAGGTATCAGAATAGAGTTGACAACCAAATGGACTGTGACAGATCCCAGCTCCTCTCATGTGTCTGTGTTGGCATTGTAGCCTCTGATTACCTCAAAACTTGCAGATGCATCAGACTCCCTTTTCCTGGGAGTAAAGAGAGACAGCAGGGCAAGAATATGTGCTCCATTGTCCACAGGCCACTGGGGCTACTCAGGAAGGGGAGTTCTTAGACAAATAAGATCTCTGCTTAGTCACAGTTAGCTGGCTAACTGTGGGACATGTACTTCTCTACACCACCTGCCTCTCAGATGGGAGGTCTTGAAGGAGCAAAGGACAGGAGCTAGACCTTTCTGACATTGTATGTTTGGCAGGCCACCTAGCAAAAGAAATTAAATACACCTTCCATCAGTTTTCACCTGCTTCTGCCTTTTGTTTTCCATAGCTTAACACCCCCCCAAACAGCGAAGTGAGAGCAGTTGCAGAGCCAGCACATTGTATGTGTGTGTGTCACAGCTGGAGCTTGGTGCCTGCCATATTCCAGAGGTGAGTCTGAAATGCTGCATCCTCTGAGTGCTCTCTGGCTCTTCTGGCTCACAGCCTTTGAAGACTGTAGCTTACTGAGCTGGGTAGGAGTCAGCTGTTCTAGTAGGCAGGACACCAGGGTGCTGCAGCATTCCAGAGTTACTCCAGCGCTGTTATACTGGAGGATGCAGTGAGGACCTTCACGGTACTTAGTAAGGTTGTGGTAGTCATATGGACTCTTGAAAAAGGTTGCATTTCACTGGGATCCACAGATACAGTGTCCTAGAATTGCTGGCACCTTGCATATAAAGTACAGGCTGGACAGAATTTGTGCCTGTGTCATTTGATGAGATTATTTACACAAAAGAATTTGCTTAGCTGAGAAACCTGGATGGAAATACACATATGTCAGATAAGCAGTTACCCCCATACTCCTAGGCTTATGGAGATCAGTCATACTGTCTTATAGTCCCTGCCATTTCCTGGATTGCTTAAAAAAAAAAAAAACTAACAGGAAAAACATTAGGTCATTATTAGATTAGCCTTGATTTTGCCCTGACAATTTTTGATCTGATAAGAAGTATCTCCTTAGCTGATTTGGTATGGTACCCTTTCTTGTCAGTATAAATGATGATGCAGACAAGGCAGTGGAGTCTGAAAACCAGTTCATTACACAGAGGAAATGGATCGGTTTCATCAGAAGGATGATATTGTACCAGTTTAACTGTGTGTTCCCTTTAAACCTTGCTTACCCTGGTGAAGTTTCCCTCAGACTAGAACAGGATATGTACATACACACCCTGCTGCTCTGGTTGAACTAAAGAAGTGTAATGCAATATTTGTTAGCTAAATCACTACAACTCTTCTATGAATATTTAGGTGTGGCATTTATCTGTCCCTCAGACTCATAGCAATGCACTGATCCTTCTTTCTAATCTCTGTTAGGAGCTGGACTGTGATTGTTTTCTCTGCTGATACAAAAGGTTGGGGTTTGAACATGTGTGGTGTTTTCCTTCCTGCTTGCTTCCTCACAGACTCTAGGTTTTCTGGACCTATAGAAGTAGAAGGCAGCAGTAACTGGAAGGGTAGCTTAATTGCCCCACATTGTCATTCATAACCATGAGTATGCTTTTTTTGCTCCCGCAAAGTCCCAGGAGTCTCAGCAAGCCAGAGCTTCTAGATTCTGTGTCTTTATCCAGTGTCGTGATTGTTGGTCATAATACAATTTCCCTAAGGGGTAAAAAACAATAATCAGAGGAACTTGCCTTTGTGTATGCAAAGACTGGCAATAAACCCCATGGTGAGGTGGGAAGGAAGACTCCAAAAAATTAGAAGTGAGAGATCTAGCATGTTATGAATATCTGAAACTCTTACTACAATTCAGGCTGTATCTGCATATTTTTAACAGTGAAGGATAGTTGGGTATTGGGTGAATTCCCTGTTGTTCATAGTCTTTGTGACAAGAAAGGATATCTTCCTAGAAGCCTGGCTACTTTTCAAAGGAGAACTGAGGACTTTAGATATGAATTCTGGGTCACTTTCTTTGGTCAGTCCTTTGGAAGAAGTCAGACTAGAGCATTATAATTGATATATATGACTTTAAACTCTTTGAAACTGCGATCTTGTTTGAATAACACAAGGGAACAGTGTTATTGACCTTAAAGGGAGTTTAATCTCATGTGTCCATGGAAGACTGCTGTGCATCTGCTGTCAGTCAGGCTCCAGCAAAAACTCCAGCATGTCAGTCTCTGGTAGCCTGGGTCTTATTTTGGAAAACTGTAGAAAGCCAATGATTTAAGATATAAATCAGCAGTAAACAGTATAGTTCCAATTTAGAGGTTTCATTTAGAATAAAGAGAACTTGATTAAAAGTTTAGATTAGAAGCAGGACTCAAAAGTAGTCATGTGTAAGACATTTAAATAATACAAATACCTTTTATGAGACATAGTACAGAATTCAATAAATATTTAAATATGATACTTATGTTGAGGGTTTTGCAGAAAACCCTTGGAGAATTCTTGGTTTAATCAGGTTCTTGCTGGTGCTCTAAGTCTGCCTTTAAGAAGAGTTTCAGTTCTCTCATATGTCTTGGAAGGGGCCAGATAAACACCTTGGGGTACTCCTGCTGTGCTAAGGTCACCTTTATGCAGAGATACATCACAATGCTCTACTTAGCAGCATCAGAGCAGAACGTAAATGATGCATAAACCTTGAGCTCTTCAGGAGTTATTTTCACCCTCTCTGTATGAGAAGAAAAGCAAGTAGTTCATTTAATCCTGTGTGGCTTCTGTATTAAAATAAGCCTTGATACTAATCCCCGGCTATCTGGATTTAAACTGACATATATCCTACAGCTTCAAATACCAGAACATCTGAGTTACCAATGTGCCCTTAAACCCAGAGCATTTATGTGCTTAATCACACCAAAGGACAGAAAAGTCATTATATTCCCAATGCTTCCCTAATACTGCAGTGGGTTCCTTCAAAAACCCAGGCAGTTTTCCTCATATTATTTCCTTTTGCTGCAGTGTTCCCAGTGTTCCCCATTGTGACTTGAAAAAACATGATGAGCAATGTAAATGTCACAGAGCAGCACATCAAGGTTGTGTTGGCATCTTGCATAAATTCAACGACACAATTCACAAACTGGAGTTTGCATTGCAATTTCACAAAAGGCAGGTGGCTTCACTTGAATGTGAGCAGATTTTCTCCCTGACAGAAACATCAGGATTCCTAGGCCCTGACCCTAATACAGTTGTCAAACTTGACCAAAAAGTAAATGAGTAAATTATAAGGCATCCATATTTCTGGTTTTTTATGAGTATATATGTGATGGTAATGTAGTGGTAACTCCAATGCTCCTGTATGCAATGTCACTTCCTAGATGTACTGTGCACATTTATAACATAAATAGGCCACCAAATTGTATCTCCTTGTGTCCCTGAAAGTGCAGAGGTACTTCATAAAATGCTGCTGCTCTGTAGCAATTCACTTTACTTTGTCTTTGTGCCCATGCCTTCCTTTCCGTCTTCTGTTTCTCACCCCCATCTGCTGATAGGCACAGAAGTGGTTAACAGTGTCTGAGGACTCTGTTAACTGAGTCCTGTCACACTCAGTGCTGAAGGGCAGGGTCACTCTTGGGGTTGCCCACAATAAAGCAGCCCACAATAAAGCAGTCACTTGGGCTTTATGCTCCTTGCTCCCCTCTGCCAGTATCACAGCAGAGTATCATGTCAGCCAAATTCTGACAATTCAGTCAGCAGGAACAGGAGGAGAAAACCTCTTTCTTCTCTCTCTAATGTTTCTGCTTCATAAGGTCTCTGGGGCAAGGACTACCTGACTGTGAGAAAGTGGCCTTGATTTCTCAGCCATGTTTAGACACTAAAAAAGAGCAACTACTGAACATCAGCAACCTCACAAGTATGGGCAGCCAGCGACAGTCAGAGTTCACCTCATGTGGCAGGTAAACTAAACTAAACTAACTAAATGTAAAAAATGTAAACTCTCAAATGTAAACTCTAACTAAATGTAAAAATCCTTGGTAGGAGGTGGCTGACAGTGAGGAATCCCAGGAAATTCAGTCAAACCATAACGCATTTTTGGAGATGGATACCGACACTATATATGCTCTGATGCTACACTATATATGCTCTGATGCAAGAGAATCAGCAAATGAACAGCAAAGAAGATTTCAACATGCAAGAAATACTGGCATGACCTCTGCTGGCAGAGGAAAGTTCTCAACAGATTTTAATGCTCAGAGTAATGAAAAAGCTGCAAAACACTCTCTGCAATGAGGCTTCTCACTAACTCGGGCTAACCAAGAGGACAAAACATCTGTTTTTGAAATCTCTGATCCTCTTGAAGTTACTGAAGACCCTCAGGCACAGATTTTAAAACCTTATCTAGAGATACCATATCAAGCCAAAATCTCATCAATACCACTATCTTTTTCACATCTAAACTACAGCAACTACTGTTAGCCATAGTGAAAAGTCTCTGAAGTAAGGCAAGCTACAGAAACACAATTTGTAATTTATATATGGCCATTAATATAGATGGATGAGAGTTCCAGCTCCTTTTGGCACAATTTTCCGAAGATACTTCTTTTCCAAGAAAGTATTTATACTTCAATCAAAGAAAAATTGCAACAGCATTTGAAATGTCAGGGTCATCTCTTTCCTCTTGTGACAAAGCATGGAGTAGGGAGTCAGTATGACACTGCCAGGAGAAATGGGTGTTCATGTCTTCACAAGTGAGTCAATCTGAAAGAGCTGATCAGATTCTGGAAAGATGGATGTTGGGGTCTTTGCAAAAATCAAGCTGCGCAAGTTTGCAAAACTGAGCACAGGCTGAACTTCTGAACTTTGGGGGGAAAATGTACAGGCTTAAGAGACATGAATATTAACTTCTCTGCTCAGGATAGGCTTAAAGCAAATTTTAATGGTCATACAATGCATGATGAGGGTGGATACATGTTAAAGGGGGAATATGTACTAGGTGGCTGTACCTTCCTAGTACCTCAGCCAGTGGGGAAAGGATGAGGGCAACATGCAGCTGGGAATTCAGGATAAAAGGAGGCTGCATCCTCCAAAAACTTGAGAGAGACCCCACAGGGGTATGGCCTAGTGGCCTCTCTCCCTTTACTCGAATAAAGTTGATTCTTGCAGGGCTCCTCTGTCTCCTTTGTAGACACTGGCCTTTCACAGCATGATTTTCCACACAACACCATCTCCCACATAGTTAGTATTTCTTTTCCAGTGACTAAACAATGCAGCTGCTAAAGCCTACTGTGATGCCTAAAAGGATCTGATTACTTTGAGCACTGCCTGGCTGAGGAACTCCTGGTCCTTGACAGTGAGCACTCACCTAATCACATGAAAAGAGAGATGCACATTTCTTCCAGAGGGTTCTTTTGACAATTTTAATTTGTTTTGTTTGCAATGCAAGGATTTTTTTGTTTTGAAATAATTAAAACCTTTAAATGATTCAAAACAAAGCATGTTTAGAGAAAATGTCATTCTTTTGAGAATGGAGAGAGTTTTTCTAATAGATGTTTGTTCTCATCCAATTCTTGCTTTCGTGGCTGGTAGCAACTGAGACCTTCAGTAACCAAATTTCTTTCCTTGGTAAAATTGTAGTAGGTAACTTTACATTTGAAAGCTATATACTGGGGGGAAAAAACCCAGACAACAAAATTCGTTCACCCATATAGTGAAGTAGTAAAAAGTAAGGAAGGTTTCTCCATGGCCTCTTCAAATATCAAGGCTTGAAAGTTAAA
Source organism: Lichenostomus cassidix (assembly GCF_008360975.1). Taxonomy (NCBI): domain Eukaryota; kingdom Metazoa; phylum Chordata; class Aves; order Passeriformes; family Meliphagidae; genus Lichenostomus; species Lichenostomus cassidix. The sequence goes on along the minus strand of NC_139483.1, from coordinate 26,292,915 downwards.
AGTTTTAAATTATCTCTAACCAAAACATTAGAAACTGCTTTGTTTTAGAAAATGAGGCACCATGTTTAACAGTCATTAAAAGAACTTGTAGCTGATACATCAGTCAAGCAAGCAATACACTTTTTGATATATCAGACAAACTTTGCATGGATACCAACGAGCCAGCCAAGGAATTTTAGGAGAGAAACATGAAGCTCTCAGTGGATGTGCTGTTGCTATGAGGTGGAGATGACCTTGCTACTCTCAAAACCCTCTATAAGCAAGTGCCTAACCTGTCTCAGGGGCTGCAAAGTCTACAGTGGTGGAACCTCTGTCTGTGCTGTTCTTTGCGGTCCTGGCTGATCCTGTGAAGCTGCTCGTGCTTCACTCTATTCAGTTCTGCACCCACCACATTTATAGTGCTACAAAATCTGTCATTTCCCCACCTGTGCTAAGTATTCAAAAATCATGACTCAGATTCTAGCATCATGACTGGCTTAAAACTCGTGAGATTTTTCTTTTTAAGGATATAAGAGCCTTAGAGCTTTTAAAGTTGTCATCCGGCTTGTTCTGGAGTTTTCATAACTATGAGAGCTGGAAACTTTAAAAGAAAGTGTTTACTATGTAATCACCTGACTGGTGGCTGTGACTTATAATAGTGTCTTTAAGAGCCAGCAGTACCAGTTTTCATTTGTATATCCAGTTTTCACCATGAAAAAGAAAAAAAGAAATGATAAAAGGAAAAAATTTGGCTTCTATAGCCTAGTGCTGAAGAGGGACTTAAAGGGTTTTACTCAGATTGTGCACTGCAGGCATGGGAGCAAAATTGTCTGGTTACCTTTGGAGTCACACTCTGGAGTCCTGCAGGGACCCCAACAATGCTTGGTGTGAGCAGGAGCCTCCCCAGGGCTGGGGTCGTTTGTGTTGCCCCTCTTAAGGTGCTATGAAGCAGAGACTACCCAGAGCTTAGCGACTACCAGCTGGGCTCCTGATCTTCCCTGGATGCTGGAGCTGGGAGAAAAGCCAATGTGTCAGTCCTAAACCAGTTCTTCATAGCCCAGAGCGGCTCTTGGAGCAGAAAGTACTCTCAGCAGATTACTTACCTCTGTGTGATAATGCCAAAACAGATTTCAAGGCAGGAAATGCCTGGGTAAAATCAGCAGCATTCTTAGATGAGATGGTTGAAATGTGCTAATTGGTTTGTGTTTTCTTTTTTTAATGTATTTTCTTATACGAGTTCCTTTTTGAAATGGACTTAGAAAATTTAAAAAGAAAAGGGTTCCTGAAAGCCAGAAAATTATGATAAAAGGGAAAAGCCACTTCATTTAAAAAACACTTTATTTTAATTTTGCATACAAGTGCTCAGATGTTTTACCCCATGTACACATTTCACACACACACACACATGCACAAAGTCTATAGTTAAAGTGACCTAACCTTTTGTTAAAAAAGAATGTGGTCCAAAAAACATACTGTTATCTTAGTGTATTTTGAGACAAATGAGCTATGAGTCAGGTTCTGTTTTAGAAATGAATATATGTGGATGCTGCATCTAAATGACCTGATAAAGGTTCATATAAAGAGCCCGTGTACTCTAAGAGTGAAGGCTCAGAGTGCTGCCTGTTAGTTTTCTGACACTGCAGTCTTCACCATTGGTTGCTGCTGTGGGGCAACTGCAGAAAAATATACCACACAAGGTTTGGGTTTGCTGTTCTGGAGCAACAGGAGGTGCTGAGTCATTTTGATCTGGTTTAAGAGCAGTGACCCAGGGCAGCAATATCTACAGCACAGGTTAGCCCCCAGACTTTGAAGTAGCCTGTAAGAGTGTTCCTCCTGGGAATGCCCTGCCCTGCCCTGTGGAACCAGCACATGTGTTCGTGGGTTGGAGGATTCCTTGCTCCCCTCAACCACAGGGCTTGTTTTTGCCCTCACTCCGGAGCACTGTCTAGCAGTTCAAGGGAAACAGCACTCTGGAAAGGAAAAAAAAATTAAAAATTGTATTGTAAGACCACTCCAGATGGAAAAGGTTTATATGCATGAACTCTAGGTAATAGGGGAATCTGTGCTGCTTAATTCCTTAGTCTGAGGTTCTGCTTTGCAATCAGCGAGTTTTAAGGTGAAAGAAGAAAAAAGGATTTCTCACAGATTTTTTTGAGTGTGTTTTTTTCAGTTGTATTGGGGACCTTGAGATCCATGACACAAGGGGCTTATCTCTTAAACTCCAAGACTGGCAAAATGACACAACCAAGACTACTGCTCTACATTTAGATGTGCACTGTAAGGTACAGTACAATACATTTATCATCAGTGTGACTTGCTGCTATTTACCATCCAAAAAATGCTGGAATAGAGACTCTGGTTCTTCCAGTGCTGGAAAATAAGCTCCATCTACTGGTTGTTGTGCATGACAAAGAGTTAGGACTGAAGACATTGTTCATTTATGTAATACTTGCATTAAGACAGTCCTCAGTCATCCATGGGATTATTAGAGTTGTCTTCTTTTAGAGTAACTCTTTTAGAGTTACAGTAAAACACCTAAGCTTTTGCTTTTGGAATTCTGAGGGACAGCATAGAAAATGGATGCACAAATTTTCTGGCCAAACTAGGCCAGAATGTTTTCCCAAGGCAAAGGAGGAGATGGATGTGCCCAAGATGACAGAAAAATGGGTGCATGCAGACATGCCTGGATCAGAGACCTAGGACTAGCAGGCTTAATTCGCTGCAATAAGGACACACACATCCTGGAATGCTCCTGACTTGCCCTAGGAAGATGGTGGCTGGGAGCGTGATGGTTGGGTCCCTTCCAGAACTTTCACACTCAAGCATTCCCATTCTTACCATTCCTAGCATTTCTGTAACAGTTGTCTACAATAATAGTAAAACTGTAAAGAAATCATTTGCCCAGGCCATTTAAATTTCTGAAGTCTTGAAGGTATTTCTTCATTTTGTATCAAATGAAACCATGAACTTTCCAGAAAGCAAGGGCTTTGTTTTCTTTTTTTTTATATATTATGCTTAGACTTTCCAACTTTGCATGAATCTGAGCTTGACATATATAATCAAAGTTTTAGGTCTGGTAACTAGGTCAGAGGGAAAACAGACCATTAGGATGCAGATACAGATAAACCAAGTTCCCTGTTGCAATACTGCAATAGTAATAGGACAGGTCAAGTGTGTTCCAGATGGATCTGGTAAGTCTAGGCATGGAGCCAAAGTACTCACCTGGCTTACAAGAGAGCTTTGTGCAAGATTGCATACTGAATCCAGAAGGCAAGAGTCTCATGAGTCTCAGACCTCCTAGAAGACTACTCTTGTCAGCTAGCTGTAAGGTCAGATTCCTGCTGCCTTTCTCAAGGCCATATTTACTATCTAATTCACAACAGAAGTTGCTCCAGAAAGAGAAGCTCCCATCCTAGAATAATCTATTGCCTATGGATTAGGACAACCACATAAGAGATGGAAGCCACAACTTGTCCCTTCTCTAAATCAGGCTGTTTTCTCATCTCTCAGGTGAGATATTATATTAAATTATATTAAAGCCTGTTACTATATTGCAGGCTTTCTGTCTTAATGCTAGGCTTTCTGCTGAACTGTGAAGAGGCATCACTTGGCTTTTTTTTCTGAGACTTCATGCCTGAATAACTTGCATACAGAAGCATGTCTTTGGTATATAGTTATTTAATGGTTTAAGGGAGCTCCCATTTTCTTCTGCTTCCTGTCAGCTAGTTTCAGCTAAGTAATGAGATTTTTAATGTATTTTCAAGCATGCAGCATGTTAACCACAATTTCTGCCTTCATAAAAATGTTTACATTTCATAGCTGAAACGAGAAGCACGTAAGCTTCTCCCTGTTTAGACAGAGTCTGAATGAGTCAATGGCACAAGACTGAGTAATGACTAATGTCACCAAGAGACAGGGTCCTTCATAAATAGCTGTTGCCAATTTTAAGTCATAGTTTAACATGGCCTTCATGTCTGAAAACATTCTGTGATCATTTAAAACTTTTGGCTTCAGTTTTTATGTCTGTTGTTACTGGCAAGCATGCCTTATTATCCTAATACAGTGAGACTGAAGATGCAGGGAACTGGAAGACAGAAGAAAGCAAGCTCTTGAGATTGAAACAGCAGCAAACCAAAGACCCACAGCTTTTCTGATTTCTTGGGCAAAAAACCCAGTTCTACCAATGAGGGAGACACAAGCTTTTTAGTTTCTGTGGAAAGATTTCACTGCAGGCTGAGCTCCTGCATCTCTCCATAAGCACCATATTCATCATCTCTTTTGCACACATACTCCCTTTGTGATGTGAAGAATCTGCTCAGCTTCATTTTTTTCTGTTCTGCCTCTTCCCTCCCAAGAGGGAGGCTGCCACTTACTGTGTATACTCCAAATGCCATCTCCTTCTCTCAAAACAAGGTATCTTTTCGTTCTTGTAGTACAATGGTCAAAAGACTTCCCTTGGTCAAAGTGTGCTCCTTTGAGTTCCTTAAACTCTTAACATCCTTGTTTTCAAAAGCCACTTCCTGCTCTTTGTTCCTTCTTTTTTTTTCTGGGATTTTTCCATTACACATCTCCAGCTCTTACAGACCACTGGGTGCAAGGGCAGTCATACATTTCTTCTAAGACAGTTCTTCAGTCCTTTTTAAATGGAAGACTATTAATGGTAGTGACTCACTTAGACATTTTTCCCTTTTCAGGGAGTTATATGACACCAGCTGTGGTAGAAAATTGCTGATTCACTACAATGTTAACCCTCCCATGGTACAGCAATTTTATAGCTTTATCCAGCATTCATAAATTTGAAATAAATAGGTTTTCCTATATGTCACTCTTAGCTATTTAGGACAAACTTTGGCCTCACATGAGTTTATAGAATTGTTTCAGGAAAGCCTAAATAAAAACGTGACTACTTCCTAGAAATGTGGAGAAATTATATATGTATGTATCAAAATGTGAAGCCTAGAATGTGTGAGAAAGGATACAATGTACAACACTCCAGTGCTTGGCATTTGGCATCATTTATACAGGTCCAGGAGAAGGTTTCTGCAATCATTTCACTTGGTGGCTGCTAGCAATGATGTAGGTGACTCAACAACAATGCTATAGAGTCCAGCCCAGAATTTTTTCTTGCACTCTGTTCTGTGTCAGAAGGAATGCCCCACATAATGGAAAAATTATGCCTGCTGTAGGAAACAGGAAACAAAATTTTGTTTGTAGGAAGCAAAAATTTCTTTCATTTCATTTCCCAGGCAAAGGAAATGTGGAGATTTGTTTGCAGAAACATGACTAGATAGTATTAAAAATTACAAGCTGAAGCTGTTGGATAACTCACCTGTAATAACCTGAAAACACATGTAAACAGATGCCATTCCATAGGAAATATCTTCTCTCTGGTTGACTGATAGCCTTTCATGACAGTCAAACATCATGAGATTAAAGGGAACCATTATTTTTTCCCATGGAGAAAAGTGACAAAAAGGAACTCACTTGTACAAACCTTGTAGCAAATCAATGAAAGAGCTGGGATAGACTCCCAAGGTTTACCCAGCATCGTGGAGCAAGGTCAGGTTCAGCTTCCCACTAAGTGGAGTGGTGTGGGTATCAGAAATGCTAGAAAGTTAAAGTGCTGGGGCTCTGCTGAGCTCTTCTAATGTTTCAGGGAAGAAGCTGGGTATTCAAGGAGCAGAAATATAACCTGTGGGGGGAAAGAGAAAAAACCAGCAGGGAACCTATTTTACACCGATGTATTATTTGCTCTCTAAAATTTATTTTCAACCCAGAATTCAGATATAATGGGAGAATTGTGGTTTCTAGGTGAAAAGATTTGTGTTTTAGCTTTGCCTGAGACCACTGGGCTGGGGGGTGGGACATGAAGGATTGCATGAGAGTCACGAGAGATTCCACCTTTTTCCTTGCTGCAGGTGTGTATTTTGAGAGCTGGCCTTTGTTATGAGGCCAGTTCCTACACAGGTAGACAAACATTTCCTTTGATGACTTCTTAAAAGCTTGTTGCTGAGTTTTGCTAGTTGGTTGGTTTTGTTTTGTGGGTTTTTTAAAAGGGTCAGGTTTAGCAAAGGAAATTGTCTGCTTTTTCACTATATTACCTGTAGTTACAGGCTTGTACTGAGAGTGTGGACAAATATCTGGGAAGCATGGGCCAGTGAAGGAGGGCTGATGCAAAGTAATTTTTGTTGCTGGTTGAATGAAATGAAGGCTTGCATTTACTCTGGTAAGAAGAGAATTTAGGGTTAGTGTGGTTTCTTTCAGTTCTGTGACTTGCATTTTTTTTCAGTTACATGGTTCTTTCACTCAGGGGGAACACTGTTCCACTATTGTGATGTGCCCAAGCAAAATATAGAGCCACTTCAAGACTGCTATAATTGACAGAGAAGCTTCTGATTATTTTCTATTATCCCCATGATATAAAGTATACAGTATTGCAGCACAACATAGGCCACTCCCAAGAAACTGACGTCTTCCCATCTTAAGCAGTGGATGGTTCTTAGAGCAGGCAGGTATAGACCCCTTTCTTGTTGTTCTAGAAAAGTTTTTTACATGGGTGCTTGCTCTCCAGAGCTTCTGTGTGATGCTAGTTCAGCCAGTGGAGCTTTGTGGTTACTGAAAAGAAGACTTCTGGAGTAGACTCATACCATATACTCAACCTTCTCTATATGTCAGATAGGTGTCTGGCATTCACGTTTCCTCACGTTTTGGAGGTCCTGGCATAAATACATTAGGAATGTCATTACTGTTGATGTATTTACTTACTTCTGTGATTTATCACTGAGGTATCTAGACACTCCTGGCCTATCTATCAGAAGAGTGGAAATGACACCCTGCTCAAGTCCAGTTCCCCCGCTACTGCAAATATATATATATATATATATATATATAATTTGTCATGAAATGGTAGAACTCTAGCTAGATAAGTATTCAGTATTCTTCCCCCTCCTTTTGTTGTACAAAACTTCCATCCTCTTTATCTTGCTCTTAAGTCTTCTCAGCAGGTATGCAAGTCCCAGTTCACCTGTATTTGAATGTGAGTGACCAGAATCACATGACTGAACCAGAATTGCAAGTAGCATCTCAGTTATGGCCTACTGAATATTAACACTTCTGCTGTGGCATTTCATATTGGGAGTACCCAGGATTGTATTTCACAGAATCACAGAATTGTTAGCCTTTGAAGTGACCTCTGGAGATCGTCTAGTCCAATGACCCTGCCAAGGCTGGGTCACCTAGAGCAGGTTACACAGGAATGTGTCCAGCTGGATTTTTAATGTTTCCAGAGACGGAGATTCCACAATCTCCCTGGGCAGCCTGTTCCAGTGCTCTGACATACCCAGTGTAAAGAAATTCTTCCTCATGTTGAGATGGAACTTCTTGTGTTTTAGTATATGGCCACTGCTCCTCATCCTGTTGCTGGGCACCACCAAAAAGAGTCTGGCACCATCCTCTTGGCACCTGCCTTTGACATATTTATGTGCACCTATGAGATCCCTTCTCAGTCTTCTCTAGACTAAACAGGCCCAGCTCCCAGTCTCTCCTCATAAGAGAGATGCTCCAGACTCCTCATCATCATTGTGGCTCTCTGCTGGACCCTCTCCAGGAGCTCCATGTCTCTCTTAACCCGAGAAGCCCAGAATTGACCTCAGCATCCTTTTTTCACAGCTGCAACCACGGCAGCTGATAGCCCGGATCCCTCCTTCTCAGTCATTTCCAACTGATGAATCCCCAGTCTCCAGCATATACTGAGACTCCTCATTCCTAAAATGTACAGACTGGGGACTCATCCCAGTTCCATGACCTCAGCCTCCGCAGGCCAGCATTCGTCCCTGCGCGATGCGCACCTCCTCGCGTACCGCCCGTACCGCCCGGCCCTGCGCCGTGCCCCGGTTCCGCCGGCGGGGCAGACTTGTGCAAGGGGCTGCGGCGGAGGAGCAGCGCGGGTCACTGTGGCTCCCCCGCCGTGGCGCTGCCGGCGCTCACGTAGCCGGGGGGTTGGCGCGGCGGCCCCGGGAAGCGGCGGTCGGGGCCGCACGTAGCGGGGCAGCCACCGCGCCGCGCCGGTCACGTCGGCGGGGCCGGGCCGGCGGCGCCTTGGGGGCGATTAAATCGGGCTCTGTGTGTCGCCGACTGCCCCCCTCTTTGGCTCCGGCCGCCGGCACCTTCCGCCTGCCGCGGCTGCTCTCGGTGCGGCGCCTGCACGTGTCAGATGCCCCCGTCCTGCCCCCAGCCCCAGCCCTGGCCGCTCCGTCCGACGACCCCCCCGCCCCCGGGAGCGGAAAAACGGGTCTTCACGCTTCACCCGGAAAGCGGAGTCGTGGCTTGAAAGACTCTGCTTACTGTTCCCAAAATTCTTAGGAAAAGCACAGAGTTTTCACATCAGAGCAACTCTTTTTTCACCCAGAAGGTCCCGTTTTCCTCTGAGCTCAAGGAGGAATTTTGAGCAGAATAAGGACTTTTCTATTGTGTCTCAATATATAAAACAGGTTCCAAAATGGATTTTGTAGCAGACACATTTAGTAAGTAGCTGTTACATGGACTTTATACACACATAATCTGTCTCCCCAGATACCAAGTAAGATCTCAAAAAAAGTGGCATCTCTAAAATACAAAATAATTTTACCTGAAATGGTGGAAAGTATGTAAAAATAGTTGCCACTTATTTTTCCTGCTTTGTTACCCTTATATCCCATAGGAAATGCTTCACCTTGTAGGCATTCTAATGATGGCTGTTTCAATTCACATTTTATGGTTATGCATAATTTATGTATGCTGAACTGCATGCTGTTTCCTCTTTTCTTACAGCATCATCATGCCTGTCACCCTAAATCTGCTGCTTAATTCTTTCCTGTCCTCATGGTGCTGCTGCTTCTTTTAATTTCTTCTTTATTGTAGCAGCTTTCATCCACTTTTCCTGTTCCTATGCACACTTCCACTACACATGCCAGCATCTGCCATTTAGCTCATTTCATCACCCAGGAAAGTGAATTAACAATGGAGGAGTAACAAGCTGGTTTCCTGTCCTGAAAGGAATCCTTAATAATGTGTGTAGGACCTGACTCTTGGGTCTGCTTCAGCTGCCATCAGTCTGCATGGATAATTAACAGGGTTCCCTTTAAAAAAAAATTTTAAAGTAGTGCTCTGTTGAGGGAAGATAATCAACCTTATTCACCCACAAAGGTGACATCCCTAAGAGTAAGGAAGTAGGACAAGAGACAATTCCACAAAGGTCACTGGCTCAGTGAAGCAGACTGCAATTGTAAGAAGACAGAAAGTTGCTCTATATCATGCCAGAGACCAGACTAGTTCCTTTCTGCCTCCATATTTGAAGAAAATAGGAAGACCTGTGCCTAACCCTGGTCCTGTTCCTGCTGTGTATTGTAGAAACTAAGTTTAGACTTTAATGGATGGATATTTTGCAAATAGTCATCTCAGAGCTCAGTCTGAATGGCTGGACAATGTTTTGTGTTTGGGAAATAATTATAAAACTGTCGCAGTTCGTCAATACTTTAGGGCATGTCAACATTGCAGTCCAGGACGACCTGCTTGGAGAAACTAAATTGGTTAGTTTCCGGTTTTCTGCTGTGGCAATCATGTCACACATTCTAACTTCTGAACAGTTGACATTCTCCTCTGAGTTGCCAAGATGCTTACAGAAATCTGTTAGTTTAAGGTTGGTCAGGCCCTCTCAAGCTTTCACCCTGCAAAGAGAAAGGAAGTAGTCTCCATACATCTCACCATACAAGAAATTCACCTAATAAGCTAAGGTGTTTGATAACAGGCAGGTGTTTGCCCAGAAACAGCTTTGGCTTTCTATTATAGCAAGATATTTAAGCTTTTGTCAGTGTTCTCTACTGTGTCCTCAGAAATTTTTTGGTCTTGAAAATGGCTAAGAATTCCTGCTACTGCTTGCTGCTCGGTGCAAGATGCCTATCCTTTATTACACCACAAATTGTGTTTCAACTGTAATTTAGAAGTCATAGGATTGGCAGATAATTATAATTGTAGATAGTGATGTGGTTATTGTGCACACTGAGAAGCACATGCAGGTATGAAGCTTTCCATGGGATAGTTCTGATCACAGTTCCTGTGTAAGAGCACAAATTTTCAGTGATATTATAAAACAAGCCCTCATCAGTGGAATTATTCCACGAGAAGCCTGTGTGAGAATACATTCATAAAATGGACTAAGATGGAGATAAGGCCACAGGCCATACATAAAACTGGCAGCATATCTCTTCACTCTTGAACTAAAGGTAAAGCTTCCTCACTGCCCTCCATGGTCCTGTAGATCAGCTAGAGTAAATTCTTACATCTATTAGCAAGTTATTCAGGAGTTCAGATTCTGAAGGACCTAAATCTTCAACAAAGCACTAATCTTCTTCAAGGCCTTATATTGAAATTGAGGTTGTTCTCTCAATAAAGTAAGTAATTTCTTTGGGTTTGATTCAGTTTATTTTTTCAAAAGACAGTGTGTGTATATAGATCAGAGTCTGTCCAGGAAACTATGCCTAGTATTCCCCTTTCTAAAAGGTTTTTAAGAGAGCTTCAGATTATGAAATATTTATCTTTACCCTCAGGGGAGGGGTTTTAGTAAACAGTGAACAGTTGGATAGACCAGAAATTCATGGAAGTGTTGGACAGAGAAAAAGATTGTAGAGATCTTATAAGCCACAAAGACTCCCACAAGGGGAGTGAGAGAGACAATTTATGGTGAAAAGGGGTGATATTATTGAACAGTGGGTGTCTAGGTGTCCCCTTGCAATAGAAAATTAGTGGACTGAGACTGCACTATGGCAGTAGCTTTCTTCCTCCTGAAGTGAAGAATGCCAACCTAGCTGCAAAGCAAGAGCCAGTAATGCAGATGTAAAATCTGTTTCTTCTGCATCAAACTCTAAATCAAACATAACATTCCTAATTCACATTCTGGTGGCTGTAAAAATTCTTCCTCTTTATTAGTGTGTGTGTGTGTGTGTGTCAGCTGATAAACCAGACTTGTATGGGTGATAAAGTTTAATGAAAAACATCCAGTCAAGAACATTTGCAGGATTTATTGCTGGTTCTCTTTACCAAATTGAGTTTAGAAGTGGGGAATGAGGTTTTGATATATGTTTCTTCCTTTTGCTTGCTCATTTTGGGCAAAGTCTAAGCTTGCATAATCTAAATAGTTTACAGTCGTTCCAAGATGAGGCTCATACAGAACTTTAAAAATGCCCACTATGATTTATTACTGGAGAGAGATGTGAATATTCTCTTTCTAAATGGTTTCTAGGCTCACAGTGGGGATTTTGTCTTATTTCGGCTGAATTACAAAGCTGAGACTAGAACTGACTTCCTCAGTTTTGTTCTCAGATATTGTATGCAGCCATGCCTTGTAATCCCTTTTATACCCTTCAGTTTGCTCTAATCAGTATAAAAATGATGAAGAGTGTCTCAGTGAACTGGTTCAACTTTCTGAAAAACCATGCCATACTCTGTTGACCCCAGCAGTAACCTGAGAACTTGAATCTTCCTTAAAAAGATCATCCCTAGTATTTTCTTCCCCTATCTGTTTTTTAGTTCCCTGATATTTTGTTAATTTTTTCCCTTGCTTAGCAATTTGACAGATTTTTTTAAATATAGCTGATATAACTGGCCAGTGTTGTTTAAAGGGAGCACAACACAAGATCATGCCATTACTTTTAAATTTAATGGTTCTCTTTTTCCTTGGTGGTGGCTTCCTTTAAGAGTAATAGCTGAAAAAGAAAACACGGAATTATGGAGAGAGAAATGCACCATGTGAGATGTTCCAGGCAGTAGCTATTACACTCTAGAATAACCTCTCATGGTAAAGTCCAACCAGTCTTGCTCCGGATATTAAGGCTATATTACACATAGCATCAGAAAAGACAGTTTGTTAGCTCCCAAGAAGCTGACAAAATGCTGCAGTACACATTCACTTTATCCATTATTATACCATACTCAAGTAGTTACATTTTTTTTTGTGAAAAACCAGTTTATTATCAGTGAAGTATTTTACAGTGCTTATAGGCCATCTGAAGGACAGAATAAGTTCTCCAAAAGTGAAATACCAGGAAAAAACACACAGAGCTCATATCACATGGCTAATCCTTCTCATAAGGTGTCGTTCATCCTTACATCTGAACACTGGGATTACAATCAGAAATTTCAGTGAAGGATGATATTTGAGAGGAAGAACTAATAGCAAGTTAATAATTTCAGAGATTTTAAAATTATATGTAACAGAGTCAGTACAATAATAAACAGCTGATACTTTCAATGAAAAAGAACAGCAGTTCCTTTTCTGTGTAGATAAGGAGTGTGATGATGAAGCAGTACAAATATCAAAACAATCTGGTTTTAGGACACATAAACGTCCTATGACATTTCAATAGGCTGCAAGACAAAAAGAGCAGAAATAGATTATATGTGTAGGAGGATTTAATCAGGTGGGGAAAAAACAGTGCATTCTTTCCACCTTCCCAGCACTGCTTATACAGTAGTGGACAGTTGAGCTCCCACCTGAATGGCATTCAGCCATGAATATTTCAAGGGCAAGCACTTGTCATTGACACTTGTCATGATCCACTGAAAACCACTTGAACTGCATGGGAGAATGTCTACGAATTGCAGACTGATGGCATTATTTAGGGAAACAATTCAGCTGGTGTTTGATGATGAATATTAAATGTCTCTGAATATTCTGGCACTGAACTCTGCCTTTCTTGTGCATGAAATTCTTCTCCAGTACCAGAGGCAGAAACTGCAATATTCTGTATGTTTTTATATCAGCTGCAGATTTTTTTCTTTAAATCCCAGAGGGTGAGTTATATCATAGAATCATAGGCTCATAGAATCATTTAGGTTGGAAAAGATCTCTAAGATCATTGAATCCAGCCATTAGCCCAGCACTGCCAAGTTCACCACTAAACCATGTCCACAAGTGTCTCATCTACATGTCTTTTAATGTAGATTAAAAGACATTTAATGTAATGTCCCCACCTCCAGGGATGGGGACTCAACCACTTCTCTGGGCAGCCTGTTCAAATCCTTAGCAGCCCTTTTGGTGAAGAATTTTTTCCTAATATCCAATCTAAACCTCCCCTGGCACATCTCAAAGCCATTTTCTCTTGTCCTATAATTTGTTACTTGGGAGACTGACCCCCACTTCAGTACAACCTCCTTTCAATTAATTGTAGAGTTTACACAGTTTCTAGGAACATGTATTCCAAGTCACTTGAAATCCTTTCTACTTCTCATTTTTCACTCCTCTGGAGACTGGTGTTTGGTTCCACAGCCCACTCCCCCTGAAGAAACTTCTGAGAAATACATTCAGCACACTGTTCTAAAGTTGAAACAGTGCTCCATTTAACGCTTGTTACTGTAAGAACAGCACCATGCTTTATATTGGGTAGCTGGTAGCTTTTAAATTCTAGCATGAAAGTTTGTAATCTGAGAGCACTGCTGTTTCTAAACAATTACTTGATTCACATGAGAATTGACCTAGACTAATGTTAAGTTTTTCCTTTGTGGCTTTTATCACTGGTAAAAAGCATTCACAGATATCACAGAAATTCCATACTACTACATTTTCAAACTATTTATGGATTCATTTTCCTGTTTTCACACTGAGTCATCCATGCAGATATTGAATGACCTCAAAAGACTTCCTGGAACTGATGTCAACTGGATCATCCAGGATCAAATAAAGTTATTAGCTGTTGAGTTACTTACAATGTAAGTTATATTTCTACTTTCTAAAGTACCTGTAAGTGTGTATCATTAGAGGAAAGAGAGGCTGTGGACATTCTCATGTGGCTCTTCATCAGACGTACCGTGGTAGATTTTTTAGAATCACCTGCTCCACTTTGCTTTCAATTGGGTAATTGTTAACAAACTGCCACTTTCTTGAGACAACCAGAGCTTGTTTTGCAGTCAGTGGCTTGGATCTGCAGTCAGCAGTCTGAATAACTGAAGACTCATTTCAGAGCTAGCTGAGTTTCCCCACAGCTGTACCGCCATCTGGCCTGTTTCTGTTACATCATGCTCCATGTCTCATTATTCTTTTCCTATGAGCTGTCCTTGTGTCTATTAACCATCACAACTGCTTGTTTTCCCTTGCCTGGGATTTGGTCCTCTAATCTGCTCTTCAGTTTCTTCAGAATTTATTCAGTCACAGAGTATTTTTGAGCTGACTGAATGGTATTCCCTTGCCTCAGAAAAAAATGTGACCTCTGTAATGGAGGTTCCAGCCTCTGCCATGCCTTGCTTATGCCCTCTAACCCAAGAGATCTGGGGCTGTACACTCCAGCCAGGCAGTTACAGCAAGGAATTCTGGAAAGATAAGTGGCTGAACATAAATGCTCCAGAGGGAGTGTAGGGAGTGTAGGAGAGAATGGGCTGTGGGCCTCTCCTCCTCGGAGAGGGTGTGACAGTATATTCAAGGTACCACACAGCAAGGTAGTTGTAAAGGAAATTACAGAAGAAGCTGCCTGTTGGAGGACACTGATGGGACCACAGGCAAGGTGTGAAGGTGACAGTTTTACGCAAGGAAGGGGAAAAATGCATTTGCTTCCTTTAGTCAGATCTCAGAGCTGAAGATAGTGGTGAGTAACAGGAAATTTCCTGCAGTTCTTCTGGGCTAGAAGGAAAAAGGAATCTCTGCTTCTCAGGATGAAGCCATGCTCAGGAGTGAGACGTGAGCTCCTCTTGGTTTCTCTGCCACTTTGTCTTTTGTCATTCTGTTACTGATCAGGATTAGGTAAGTAAACTGAAGACCCAGATTCCTGACATCAGGATGGAAAAGGCAGAAGAGTCCCAGTGAAGGAAACTGAGAATGCGATAGAAGTTTTTTGCATTTTTCTTGATATTTTACCATCTCTAAGCTGAATAAAATAGAGCTTGTCAATATTAACTAGTTTATTGTCACAAACCTGATTATCGATTTAAGAGGCTTGGGTCCCTTTCCTTGCTTGTTTTCCTCTGTCATCTGTGCCAAATGCCAAACCAGCAATGTGGGACTGAGCTCTAAGTGGAGGTACAAACATCTGTCAGGATGACTATGGCATGCTTGCCTTCCTCTTCTCAAAGCAAAGGTCACTTGTGCTTATAAGCAGAAAAAAAAGCTAGAGAAAAACTGTTTTCTGTCTCACCTGGTTTTTTAAAGATTACCTCTCTTCTGAGTCCTGTTATATCCCATGGACTCTTCTGCTTTGCATCCTCTTCTGTCTTCCAGGCCCTGTATCATCATGACTAAACCTTTAAAGTCTTTCTTGTTGTTTTCAGGATTCGACGTTTCTAGTTAGAGTGTGTATAAAATTTAAAGAAAGGACTGTTGGGTACTGTCATCATCATGTGTAACTTACATAATTCTATGCCCTTTCAAAGTGATGTCTGTTGAAGTGGATGTTGTCTGGAGATCTCTTTATTTAGCAGATGCAGGAAACCTGAACAAGAACTTTTGTAAGAAAAGATCGAACAGAAGATGTTAAACTCTCCCTGTCATAGGTGTTAAATTCTGCTGCAGGTCAAAGTCTACATTAAAAAGAGTGAATAAACATGAAACTAGACTGTATTTCTATTACCACTGAGTAGTTAGATACAAAACCAGAGAAACTAATGCTGGGTTCACATACAGAAGCCTCTCACTCTCCCTTCAGAGTGCTCTGGGAAGCCAGTCTGAGGTCAGCTCAGTGTGTCCAAGCTCAGTGCCTGTTGCATGGAGTGGCCGTGCTGACCTCATTGGCCATTGTGCTGCCCTTACTGCCCACCCACTGCACTAGGGTTGTCCCTGTGGGGTTGCAGAGCCCTTTGTCTCTCCAGCTTGGAAAACTGGATGATGTGAGCTTCCTGACACATGCAGCTGGGAGTAGAGCCAGGTCAGGATGCAGTTTATCTGAGACCTGATTTAAAGCTGTCATTTCTAACCCATCTTTCCTATTTTCTCTCCTGGTCACCTCCTATTTTCTGTTTTCTGTGGTGGGAGATGCAGTTTTATCTATGTGATTCTGCATGCTATAGAGTGGTCTTAGTTCACACTCCAAAATATTTGTGATTTACTGAGAGACTTGGAGAAGAAAAGACTTAAGAAGGAAATTGAAGAATGTGCTGGTGAAGCTTCCTGGGTTCTGAAAGGGATTTTCATATTATGTCATATATCAATAATGACAGATCAGGAAAGTGTTTGCTAGAAGAATAACGTGGACTAGCATTGTCATTTTTGTATCAAAAGATGTCTATGATGTTACCTAGTAGCAGCCTTTAACTAGTAAGATGACAAAAAGATAGCAAGGTGGAGCTGGTTACGTAAGTAAAAGACAAAGTAGAAAGTAGCAGTAATGTTTGGCGAAAGGTGGGTAAAGGACTGGAGACAACAGAGCTGGGAAAGTGGAGGTGACCATAGTCAAGCAATAAGAGGTTATTGGCCCATGGCCAAACACTTTGGCAGTCTCTCAGGCAAAACATTATGGTCTTTGCAAAGCTGTGGAGAAAAGAGTAGTTAGATTTAAATAGAGCCAAGAAATAAGGGAATCTGGGAGGGGGGATGAGGAAGAATGGTGCCTTGCTTATGCTTAATGAGTAGGAAGATGATGCTGTCATCCCTGATGAGAGGAGAAGGAGAGAGAAAGAAAAATGGGAAGACACTTGAATCTTAGTCAGGCTATAATAACAGGCCTGCAGCAAACCCTGAAGTGTTGTCACCATTAGATAGACATTCACCATCTATCTATGTTTGAAAGTGATTTTCACAATGGTTTCTAAGGTATTGATTCCTTCATGCCATTTCTCTCCTCCCTGTGAGCTGAACAGCTAAGCACAAATGTACTTTTGAAATATCTGGTTATTCTGCTCCATCCTAGATTCCCCATTTCTTATAACCAGTTTTAATCAAGACAACTGAGAACATCAAAAGAAGAAAAGATGATCTGTGCTTCTTTTGTAGAGTATGAAGTGAAACAGACTTTAAGAACTGAACAAAAAGGAATAATTATGAGAACTGTTCTTCAAAGGAAATTAAACAGGGAAATATCTGACAGGCAGGCAATTTTCTTTTGTAATAGACATTGGGCAAAAAGAAATCCTGGAAGAGCATGAGTCTACACTGCTAAGTACACAGAAGTGATAGAAAGAACTGACGAGGGTGCTCAAACTACTCAAAGCCTGTTGTTTTCCACAGGGAAAACTATAAAAGCTTGGGCTTTGACAGATGTACTCATTGTTGGATAACTTCATGGATCTCCAAAAGAAATTAAACATTAAAAAGAAGAACAAAATTAGTGTCAAAGCTATTTCAAAAGAGCAGATGAAAGTACTTGGTAGCACCATCACAATGTGCATAGAATAGAAATGTGAATATAACCAGCAATCAGACTCACCATGAAGAAACTTAGGAACTATAGCATTCAACAGTAGCTCAATGGAATTTAAAAATTGGTGACCTTCGATGTAACCATCTAAAAATGCTAAGTGGAGGAATAGACCTTTTTTTTGTTTCTTCATAGACAGACTTTCTCTCTCCCCATCAGGATTCACATTTGCTGCATCTGTGGGTTTCAAGCTGTGACATTCTTCAGAAAACTGAAATGTAGAATTTGGATTTGTTTGAGTCCTTCATCTGATCTGGAAATGGAGATATGAATTTCGATGTCCACATCTCTCCAGGTGAGCAGTCTAATCACCGTGTTAGTACATGTTAGGATTGTCAAAGTGGAAGGCAGCTTTTATGGTTCTATTTTGTGCAAAGTAGACAAAACACATAATAGACCCATGTCCACAGGAATTAGAGTTTTGTTGCCCTGTCAAACAAGGGGAGATAAAGACCTGAGGATCTAATGGTATGACACCTTGGACAGTCTGTGTCAGGTGATCATTTTGATGGGATAACTTTCCTTAGGAGATAGGTAAAGAACTGAAGTCATCCATCAAGTGAATTATTCTCAGCAGTCTGAGTATATTTTTCAGGTTGTTTTGGTTTTTTTCTTTTTTCCTGAACTCTTAGTCTTCCTTCTTCAGGACAGAACTCATCATTCTTTCATCATACTTTAATAATCTACTTCATCTACTTTCCAAGGAGAGTTTTGGCTTTGTCTGTGAATATGTTTGCACTATTGGCATATTTTCTGATCTAATTTAAAACAGGCTAAGAAGATTCTGAAGAGTAATTTCTGAAGGAAGGAGATGTTAGCAAAATGTGGAAGCATTTCTCAACTGATTGAGGATGATACTTCCTTCTGTGTCCTGCCCAACCTTCCTTTTCCCATCCTTGCTTACTGATTTGTGGGCTGACTATTGACATGTCTTCTCCATCTCCTCCACGAACACCTTTTACATTTAGGGGTTTTGGTTTTTTGTTTCTGAATCCCACCACATCCTCCATAATACATAATATTCTATGATCTTCATGCTTCAAAGATGTTTTAAGCCTTTCAGATTATTTGGCAGCAAAAGGTCTTTAATCAGTTTTGGCAAATTTTCATGAAGACATATTTTTCCATATATTATCCTAATAGGATACCTACAGGTAAATCCAGTGACCTATTCACATTGCTTTTCCCCTTTTTGGAAAATATCAGACTATACAGATAAAGAGTGAAAGGCTCTGACACTATTCATAGCAATGAGCTTATTTGAGCTAATAGAGAATCCATCATCCATTCTGAAGAATTGGCACAGGTTCCTTTTTCTTTTATAGGTATTTTCTTATGAACATAATTACTTTTCTCGTTCATCTTCCTTCATATTGATATTGAGTGAAACAGCTGTAACTGCTTCAAAATATCTTCCTTCTATTTTCTTTTTTTGTTTCCTCTTACAACTGCTAGCATAGAACCTGTTGGTCATACACAGTAGCTATTAAATATCATTGTGCTGGTATGTGTTGACTTGAAACCTTTAACCACTTCCCTATTTTCTGAAAGCTCAAGCATTATTCTAACACATCATATGTCTGTATTCTAAACAGGCATTTATCACCAAAATGGTGCTAAAATCAATAGCTGTTATGGATGCAAAGGATTTATTCTCATTCCCAGTTAGTTGATTTCTGGAGAATACGATGGTTTACACAAAAGAAAGTGTGTTTTGTTGATGGCCACGATAATATTGATAAAAAACATTTTATAATGATTTCAAAATAGTCTATAGGTTCTCTGATTTTCATGATAACATAAATGTACTTTCTTCTTCCTTTTTCTCCATGGCAGGTGATTGGAAAAAATAATGAGATTTTCAAATCCAACTTAGCAAACTCTGAGCTTCTGGTTATGTGTTACCTTCCATGAGAGAAAAGGCATTTACACAGAAAAAGAAAGCCCTCTTTTATTGTCTACTGTATTCTTTAGTCCTACAAATTGTCTTCTCAGCTCAATATGTGAACTTGAACCATCAAATTAAATTTCATACCTCTGTCCTTCTCATCACACACCAATAACCCACATCCTCCCACATTGTGAGCCAGATGTGCAGCTCCCAGCACAACCTGAGGTCCTCCACAAGCACTGCAAGTGAAGCAGGCAGTCAGCATGGAGCTGCTAGCACACACAGAAACAAGCTGTTTTTAGTTGGTGGGCCGAAGGTAGCTCTTTTCATAGATTGATGGTGAATGTTCAGATAAGCTCAATCCTTCCCCACACAAGGAGTTGGAAATTGCTTTTCTCACCTGGAAGTGGCTCTGCGCCCACAATCACAAGGACTGTTTGACCTCTCTGAGCACCAGCACCAGTCTCAGACCATTCTCATTGTGAAGTTTTGCTAGAATTGACCAGAATTTCCCTGGCTGTAACTTGTGCTCCTTGCCTCTCAGCCTTTCCCTGTGTGTCTCTGAGAAGGATCTGGCTTGATCTCTTCTACCACCACCCATTTGGTAGTTAATATAGCAGGTAGATACCTGCACAGACTTTTCTTCTGTAGACTGAACAAACACTAGTCTCTGATTCATGTATTGTAGTTCTCTAAGCATCATTGCATACCTCCACTGGACCTCCTTCAGTTTGGCAGCATCTTTTTGTGCACTGGGGCATTCAGACTGCATGCAGTACTCTGGATGTCATCTCAAAAGTCCTGAACAGAGAGAATAAGTACTTCCCTTGACCTGCTGTCTACACTTTCACTAGTGCAGCCTAGTATGGCATTGACCCTCCTCCCCCATTAAGGCATATTGCTGACTCATGTTCAGCTTCTCTGCAAACACAAGTTGCAACAACAAGAGCTTGTGGCCACGCAGCACAGGGCTGCAGCAGATGATCTCTGCTCTCTCACCACAACTGTTTATTTCTGGGTTTCCATTTCCTGATCTGGATGAGATACAGCTCATTTATCTTCCTCACTGGTGGTGGGGCGAGGAGGGTAAATTGTGTCTAAGAGTAAGTTAGTGATGCTGTTGCTTCATTCTGGATACTGATAATGCATTATGTGGCCATCTAGTCAATATAGGCTATAATTAGGCATAATTCACACAGAGCACCAGAACTTTTCAATGTGTATTGCTTTTGCAGAAAGCTCAGTAATGGAGTAAAGTCTCCTATAGGCTGTTCCTGTCTGGTTACATATCCATGTCTACTCCAAAGCCATCTAATTGCTTTTGAACTGAGACACAGATCATGACAGAACTCAGCATTGTGTGTGACACACAGATGTGGGCTCCATCTCCCAACATGACAACTATTTTTTAAACTGTATTGGTGATGGACACTTCCCAGAAGTTTGTAATGTCTTTGTCCATACAGCCTAGTCACTTCATGCTGCTACATCTGGCTGTTCAAATCCATTTGTTATTCCTGGACTTACTCCAGAATGGTTTGCCAAGACTTAGAGACTGATGCATTTTCTTTGCTGTTATTATGTTGCCACAGTAGTTTATCTGGCAGCAAGAATGACAACTGCAGCAGGTCACTTTAAGGTCATACAGCACTCTTCTTCTTCATTATATAAAGCTGTCATTGCTTATAAGTGTTGTCTTTATACTGGGTGTAGAGGAGGCTTGACTCTGTTGTGCAGTCAGTACCATTCCTTGACTTCTGCTGCACAGGTTATGTTACAACCTTCCCTTCTGCACTATCCCACATGATGTTGCCATTTGAAGAGATGGCTGCTTGGAGCAGCAGCAGAGAAGCTGAGGAATGGGGCCAGGTGCTTACCAGGTAGAGATTTCCCAGTTAACATTAGAAGAAAACCTGTTAGTTGCCTCAGAGAAGTAATGAAGGGGAAACCCTGTATCTGCTTCTTGAAAAAGGGAGATGCTTGGGAAGTTTCTCTAGAGATTTTAGCTGACAGAAAATCTGTAAGGAAACAGGAGGCTGATAGCCTGAATGATAAAGATGAGCTGTGCTGGTAGGAATTATATTAAAGGACTAAGTTTGAAGATCTAGAGCCATCTGGAAAGGCTAGGTGGATAATCTTATGTTGCTTGTTAAATTTTTTGGTAAATGCAAGTCCCCAAAAAGCGGATGTTCTCTAGCACTTGTCTAACTTGCTGGGAGAATGTAAAGGGAGCTGAGAGACATGATGTTAGCAGGGTTATAGTCTGCCAAGGGGCTGCGTGCCCTGGGATGGTGCAGTGTTGGCTTCCTCTCCATGCAATACACAAAAGAGCAGACTGGAGACAGAGACTGCCTTTCACATCAAGAGTGTCTATGTTCAGTTAATATTTCATTGCTCTTTTGCTCCTCTCTGAGTCATCTATTGTTCTTTGTTTTTAGAGCTTCTCCGTGAGGGAGTTGAGTCTTGGTGATATTAATTTGCTTTGTTTTTTGGGAGCAAGTGCCATTTAAAGCTATTTGTTAGCTTGCTTTCTTTATTCAGTCCAAGTAATGGACTTGTTTCTTCTTTTGTATCTTTGTCCTACATAGATTTTTATGCCTTCTTTTTTTGCCTTACCTCTCTAAAATGCCAAGCATCATCTCCCAGGTTGCTCTTCATATGTATGTCCTGAATCACCAACTTTCAACCAGTGAAATGAGAAGTACTGCTGTGCTTCCATTGCTCTTATTGGAATTCTGCTCTGTAAAAAAAAAAAAAAATTAACTAGGATAAATAAGTAATGTGCTTCGTTTACAGAAGTAGAGCTGTGCCAGGAACAACTTGGCTTCTAACTGAATCCTCTGACCTTGGTTTATATGGTGATGTCCTGGAAGAAGGGACTCATCTACACATGTGTATCAAGACAGACATGTTAGTGTTCAGTAAAGTTAGTCATAAAGAGGAAAGCACCACCCACAAAAGCTTATAGAAATGTTAGATGTGTGTATAAATATATATCAGAAGAGAAGAAATGAAGAATGTTCACAGTATTTAATATCCAAATATAAAGGGATGTTGTAGTCTTGATAGCTTGAGAACTTTTTTCTCTTTAAAGTAATAACTATCTTTTTTTGGAAAAGGATTGTTGATAACTGAGAAACACATCTCAGCTGTTAATGTCATACTGAGACAGTTCTGACCACATGGTATGAGCTGGAGCAGGCTGAGTAACTAGGCTGACATTTAATGTGAGTAGTATTAGTGTGGGGGTACTTCTAAGTACAGCTGTCATCATGAGCCAGTTCCCAGAGTAGGAGGAGAATAAGAGCAGGTATCCAAATAAATCCTGGTGTCAGCTCTGTGATGGTGTCTCAGGCTTGAGCAAGGCTCCTGTTGCTAACAGCATGTGTGGTACTGCTCTGTTCTCAGAATGCCGGAGGTGGCTTCTCAAGTAGCCACATGGTCTTCTCCTTCCTTTCTCAGATATATGGTACACTCTAATTTTAGTGAATTGTCTTATCTGAACACAGATTCCTGAATATTAAAAAAAAATTATATTTCTTAGCTTCTATGCCTCCAACAAATGCAGTGAACTCTGGTTCTAAAGAGAAAAGTAGAACTACGTCAAAGGCAAAACATCACCCAACCAACATTTACACAGGAAGAAATGACATTTTGTCAGCTGTCATTCTCTGAAGGGATCCTATATTCCAGCAGAGCTGCCAGCAGTTGTGAAACTCATGTAGGTGTAAGCAATGGGAGAAATAACTTCTATAGTGTTGGCCCACAGCCAACAGAAGAAAGAATGTGTTAATCTTTCAGGATTGACCTTTTCTTGGCTCAGACTCTATCAATGATCCAGAACGTAAACAAAACTTTGGGCTTGGAACATGGAGAAATACTTGGAAGCAAAAATTTCCTTAATGCTTCAGCAATTGATACTCTGACTGCAGTGAAACCAGCAGCAAAAGTAGCTCAGGTTTTGCAAATAATTTTATGTTTTTTCAGAGGTAATTTCTAATATTACCTGGGATAACTGGAGAAGTTAGTATGATATTTCAGAAAAAACAAATTGGTGAGGCTTTTGAGCTGGCTGTTGACACATGTTGGTTTTCTTTGCTTACTCAGAGGAGTCAGACACAACATGCACAGCCTTCTACCCTCCTCATTCAACTCATCTGTCAAGATTAGAGAGCTTGACAGCATTGTTCCAATACCTGCTGTGGGAAAAGCCAGGCTGCACCTCTTTACCAAAGTGAGTGGGGTTGGTTCTAGGCTTCAAGAAATTAGCTTTCTTGAACTGTAGTCAGAATTTTAATGAGTGCAGAGTAAAGTGTGAAATTAGGGAAGATCCAAAATATAGGTGTAATAAAAAAATTCTGTCATTCCGTAAACTACTGATATAAGAAGTTACCTGGATTTGGGTATGTCATTATTTTTTGGGTAAAAGAACACTGCTTTATCTATAATGCCTCAGAATTGTTGTGAAATACTCTAGGTGAAATCCTCAGATGAGGAAAAACAGCAGAATGTTGTGGAAGAAAATGAGGTTTGCTAAACTAGTCTAGATGATAATCTGATCCCTGGAGGGTTTTAATATCATCATAAATTACTGAAATACCAGTATCATTCAACCAAACCTTAACTCAGAAAATTAATTTGCCTTAATGGATCACAGAACTATTTGTATTTCCTATTCTGTCCTTCATGATATACAAACATCTTAATCATAAATGTAGATATGTAAGCAGGTTTGCACGTTTTAATTAGATTTTACAGGTAAATAGTTTTGGACTGTTTATACAAAATTGACGAGCTCTTTTCTTGGTGCACAAAGAAAAGAAACCATGATAAATCAGCTCATGGGCGTGAAGTATCCCAGTGCTGGCAAAGGGGAGTTCATTAGATAAGCTGTAGGAAAAACAAAATAATGTGTTTAATGGTAAAATTAGATTACTTTCTCTCAGTGCACTTTAAGTAGTATTATCTTTGTTGTCTAGTATGCACAGCCAGGGTGTATATATATACATTTGTGCTTATCTTCAGGAAATTCAAATGTATATTCTGAGTGGTCATCAAAATTCACTAAAAGGAACACTGAAGCACAGTTGGCCAGGATAATTTTAAAACGTTCATGGGGATTGAACAAAAACTACATAGATGAGACATCTTAGCCTTTGAAGTATTTGGGAATGTTGGTTATCACCATTTGCTGGCCTTTATATTTGATGAGGGTTATGTGTATTTCACTTCTATTGAAATATGTACTGTTTTCTTGCATGTAAGTTTTTCCTGACGAGAAGAACAGCTTGGCCATTTGTCTGGAATTTATAAATGTTTGGTATCCTAGAAGTCCTATTAATGTTGCCAGTACACACAGACTGACTGTCCAGTGCATGCAGTGTGATCCCAACATGTGAATAATTGTGCCTGTGTCAGTTATTTTATCTACTCAGCATTTTCCTATGCACACAGTTCTTCCTGGTATTAATTCTTCTGTGCATCAGGAACTTTATATCTGCTTCTAAAAAGCAATGCACATAGGAGAATTGTGATATTTGTTTCCTTTCTGAGAGGAATTTTATTTTGTCTACTGCTGCAGATGGAAGGTGAAAATAGGAGCAAAGAAGGATGGTTGCACAGGTAAGGCGTAAAACTAAAGATTAGGCTTGGGTATGTCATTTGTTACAGCCAGTGACTCAATTCCCCATATGTAGAGAGGAGACAACTCCTCTTACCATACCATTAATTAATGGTTATTGATTAATTTGTTAACCACAAATTAACCCAAGTGCATAAAAGCTATAGCAATAGTGTGTGTCCTGCAGAGCAGGTACTCATTTATTTCCTAAGAGGCATCTAAGGAAGACTACTTGGCTACTTTAACAGTCTAAAAGCTGCAGTCTAAGGAAATATTTCCCCAGCCCTATCCTATTTTTCCAGACAAAAGCACTTCGATCCAGTGTGTTGGAAGGTTGCCTAACATGAGTTGTCTGAAACAGCAGGTGTCTACATACAACTCCATTTGCTGACTTTCCACTTTTCTTAAATATTAAGTAGGAATTTTTCAGTGGCTGACTACCAAAATATCGACTTCTAGAATTCCTTTGGAATTCTTTGCACCTACTCACAATCCCTTATTATTGACATGGTGCTCTAAATTTGGCCTTCAGCATAGATGCTTATATGAGATGCAGTAGGCTTTATAGAGAAATTATCTTCAGATATTGAAATACTTTGTGAAGAGGGACTTCCTAGTCAGGCATGAACATCTCTAATTCTCTAAACATATGCAGTTATCCCAGCTGTTCTGTGCCCTACTGTGCCCTTGCAACCATGGAAAATTTATATAAAAAAGGAAATGAAAGTAGAAATTGGCAATAACTGCTGCACAAATTATGGCAACACTATACTGTCCTGCTATGTGTTAGCTTCAGCTCTGCTGGCAAAGTGACAGCAAGTTTGGAGAGAGAAAGGGAAAACAAAACAGAGCAAAAGAGACAATAATTTGAGAATGGAAGTAGCAGCCTCCTTTTCTTTGGGTGCAAGAAGAAATGACATTAGCTTCTCTGGTTTGGATATGAAGACATATTTTAAAACAGTAAATCAAGGACAAGAGCATGGTTGAAATAGAAAGACCTTGGGTACATGGAGAATGAGGGATTTTGTAAGTACCTATTTACTGTAGGAGGTTTACTGTAATGTCTGCCAAACACTATCCTATGCCTCCCACTTGCCAATTAAGTCATTCAGCAAAACTGAATTGATTTCCTGACTGCACTACAAGGTTTAATCCCTAGACAGAGATGAAAATCCTTTTTGCAGTTCTTGAAGATTTATGGGGAATAAAATTCATGAGGATGTCTTGAGACTTGCTGAACAAATATATAATTAGAAATAATTTAAGGCATTATGATATCTGCATTCTCCATAAGGAATTCAGGGATGCTAACTGCAACAAAAGCAGAGACTGCCACAGCTCCTTTAGCAGTGTCTTCTTAGAAAATACACATATGGAAAGCTTAAGGTAAATATGCAAATACACACATACCCTCTATCCCTTCTTGCTCTTTTACTGATTATTCAATAACTAGAACCTATGTTTAACTAGGTAATTGCATCACTGGCACCAAAAGCAATTAAAAACTAATATATTCAGTCAGAACTAATGATGGAGTTCCAGAGAACTGTGTATGATTCTGTCTTCAGTGAGCTTTGGGATTTGAAAAATCTGTAAACTGACAAAACACTTGATAAATGATTCAACAGGAAGTGGTCTCAGTAACTCCATTAGTCTTTCTTATCTTCACTGTATCTGTCATCCAGCTCTCCACACATCACCCACCAAGCAAATATACTTGCTTTGCAGTGGTGTATATGATATATGGACAGGGCAAAAAGCAACCGAGGTCCTGTGTTTATTTATATGTTATAATCTGTAATTGATAGATCCTTTTCTGAAAGGTGCTTTATATAGACTGATAACAATAGAAGAATTTTGTCTCCCTGTGCCTGAATAACAAAGAAGAAAGTATTTTGTAAGATTGTTAAAGGCTTCACATTACCATACTATAGGGACATCTTTTAGTGTATCACAAAGTCACTGTGAACTTGTGACCAGTCCCTGAAAGGAATTCCAGTTTATAGCTGGGAAACACCTTGAAGAGAAACAATTCAGGAACACTGAAATGGGATAGTCATTTTCATGTTGCTTTATCTGATCCAATAAACTTGCCTCCCAGAGAAAGCTAATTTGTTTGTGCACAAGGACATTCTGGGAGCACACAAATTCTGGCAGAAAGCTTCGCTGCAACATATAGATATATTTATAAGGGAGAAAACAGTGACTGAGTAGGATGTTCTGTGATGGAGGTGGTAGCTTCTGTCCCCCTCAAGGACCCCAGGGTTCAAAACAGAAATGTGACAGAACGTGACCTTGCCAACAACAAGGATCAATTTCTTGTGGCAACACAGCAGTCATGAAGTCAGCCAAGGGCAGAGTCTCTCTGGTGGTTGTGTCCTGACCCTCAAACTGGGACAGCTGGTTTCACATTTTCTGTATGAAAAACCTGTGAAGAAGAGCCTGTTTGTTGCCTGTTGCCTACCCTGTCTTTGGACATCAGTCACCCAGGACAATAACTCACTTTACTTTCTTCCTATTCTGCTCCTCTCTCTCAAACTCAATAACAAACAATTTGCCCAAATCTTTTCTCAGATATGAAATCTATGTCTCATACCCATTTCTATAAATACAGCAAATAACTATAAACCTGGAAACAAGAGGTTTGATTTTCAGTTCACATGCTGAAATGTCAGCCTAGTTTTAGTCAGTTGAAAGGATAGGACTGGCATCCAGCTAATGACTAGACATACCCTACAAGTTGTGCTCTGACTATAATGGAGGCAGCAAGAAACTCCCCTGTCTAAGGCTGATTTCCATGAAAGATTTCCTTGTTTGAGCTACAGAAGGGATATAGATTATGTTACATTTTAAAGAAGTGTGATACATTGTTCTTAATTCCACTTACTGGTGGGCTCTAGTCAACTCCACAGGGAGTACTGTACAAGGGACTGCTGATAAAGTCTTCAAAAGCCTACTGTTGAGATTTGTGGAAGATTTACCTACAGGCCCATATGCAGTAATAGATTTTTAAATTCATATCTACACAAGGAACATGATGAACATAAATGAGAGTTAAGTTCCTAGCCACTTTCCTATAGGCTCCAGTATGCCTTGTAAGTATGTGCCTACATTATTCTGTCACTCCTTTCCTTAACCTACATCTTTGTCAGCACATAGATATCCCCATTCTGTCCCAGAACATCCTTGAAGGTGCTCTAGCATTATTACAAAAATAAGAAAAAAAATGTTCTTTAAAAAGGCAGCATATTATACTCTCTTTGCCCTTCTTTTTCTGCTTTTTAATTATTTTTTTTCCTCACTACACCAATCATACATGGAGGATTTCAGCTATTACACGCACAGTAGTTCATTATGGAAAATGAACTGATTTCTTCAAGAAAACTGCGACTGAGTGGCTTCATTTGGCTTGAAACATGCTGTTTCACCAACATGTTTGGCATCATGCAAGGGCATTCATCTATCCAGATAAAGTTATGCACAATAAAAAATAATTTTGGTATATTTTGTCTCCTTAGATTGACAGTAACTTCGGCTTACCTTCAACCAAATTACACAGGGAGGTTTCAGAGCTGAGGTGATCAGCCTGAAAGGAAGTGCTTAGGAGAATTTAATATTCTGCTAGGTGTTCACTCCCTTGCACTGGGCAGGCACCTTGTGTTGCACCAGGGCTGTCTGTACCCCGGGACAGAAGCATCTTCCTCTGTGCTGTGCCACCCTCTGCAGTTACACATGGTGTCTATCATTGATAGACTCAAGTACTGGGGAGTGCATACATTCTTTGTAGTTGAAGTATTATGATTTCTGAAGTTTCCACAATGATAAGGAAAGATATCAAATACAGCCCAAATGAAAGGTATTTTGTCTAGTGAGAATATGAATGGACTCTCTTCATACAACTTTAGTCTTTCAGTAGAGGATATTTCCAGCTGAGAAAAGGTTAAGAGTCATCTACCATACTCTATGGCAGGTTCAAGTAAGTACAATCTTATCAACCTTCCAGTATTGTTAGGATCAGAGCATTATTCATCCAAATGTACATGCTTTACTGTCTTTTATTTAAATAAGCCTTGTCTCGGTCTGCATTCTCTTTGCATTGTGTTTTAAACAGGAAAATCACTTTAAACCTCCTCACTGCTTTAGTTTTTCTGTTGGAGGTAGTGATTTGACTTTATTTTTTAAAATTACTGAAGAGTAAGACCTGTAAATAAGCTGCTTTCAAATCTGTGTTCTTCTCTCACCAAAATAATGAGAATTTCATCCAGACACCTGGGTGGCAAAGCTGGTCCTTTGTTTTCTGCTGAATCTGAGAACATTTCCTGTACATAACCTGTACAGAAATATGATTTATAAAGCCATTATCAACTTTGAATACTTCTCTTCATTGTTGGTAACTCCTGGGTTTCCATCAACAGGAGAGATGATATCCATCTGCATCTAATATTAATTCAAATTCACAGTCACAGATGGGAGACCACTGAAAGTTTCAGAATAGAGAGTTTGCACAAAAGCATTATTTTTAACACACATTCAATGCTAACTCTGGGGAGGGGAAGAATGAATCTCTTGCATTTTCATTACTGCACACAGGAAGTAACACTAAATAGTCTTAAATATATCCCCAAATCATAAAATCAAGGAGTAAAATAGGTTGTCTTTCCCAGATAGGTTCTCTCTGAGCCATTGTGGGTATCCATGCCATACTTCTAAGGTTATTCCCATAATAATGAGAGCTACATTATTTTTTTTTAACTGGCAATTTCTGTGTAGCTGCCTAGTTTCTGGGATATGCAGCTCAAAAAACTTTTGAAAATAATTGTTGATAAAGTCATGAGGTGTAGCAATACAGCAAAGAACAGAAAAATCCAAGATCCTCCCTAACTGCTTCAGGCCCTCTGAGGTGCGATCAGTTCTTGCCCTTCCCTGGGCTAACAAACACCTCTGTTGAGTTGCCTGGCCATGCCCTGTGCCCTTATTTTACAACAGTAGGCACACTCATCACCAAGTGCATGCTTCCATGTGAAACCACAGGAAATGGTGGTTTCAGCTATTTTAAGCCTAAAAGTGGGTAGTATTTTACAGCTGGTTTGATTTCTAGAGAACCACAACAGGTAAGAAAAAAAACTGTTTAACCTTCAGGGCTGTACCTAAAGCTAAAATTTCACAAGCCACATGAAGAGCCCCAAATTCATGATTAATAATAATTATTGCCACATTTTTTGGCAGCTAATTTGTGATTTATTAGTACCCAAGTTGGGAATTACTGACCTTGGCATAACAAAAAGTTTGTTAATTAAGTCAAGGCTACATTTCACATCTTTTATTTGGCATTCTTCCATAGGCTGCAGCAAATCAAAGGGCAAATTTGGAAGCAAAAGGAAAGCGCTGACTCACTAGTTAACTGAAACTTGTTTCGAATTTAGCAACTGCATTGTGGGGCCCTCCAGCCAGAAATTTCTCTAAACTCAAAGCTGGACTGGGCTTTAGAAGGCTGCAGGGTTTGTTGCCAAAAGTTTGCACACACTCTCCTCAGCGAATTGCTGACTTCAGAGCTCGGATGGACGCTTGGAGCCCAAGGTGAGCTCCTACCTCTACACAGGCTTAACAAACCTGATCGAAACCTTCCTGTTTTTTTATTTCTGCAGTGGAAGGCTAAGGAAAGGGGACGAGGAAATGAGCAGTGCAGTAGAAAAGAAGATCGTTCCAAAAGATTGCCCACGGTGTTCAGTCCCAGAGCGGCAGAGCTCGGCCGGGCGAGCCCCGGCTGAAGGCGGCCGGAGCGCCAGCCTTGGCTCCCGCCGTGCCGGCAAAGCGCATCCACAGGCTGCCGGCGCCTGTTGGCAGTCCTGCAAGGCGGGACAGCACACCGATCCAGCACAGCCAGCGCATCCCTTGCTTTGCCGGGGAGCCCCAGGTGCTCCGGGACTGCCCCAGCACGGGCGCGGCGGGAGCCCCGCCCAGGCAGAGCGGAGCGGAGCAGGGCAGGGCAGGCTGTGACTCTCGGGGGCTGGCTGGGAGTATCGGGAGTGACGGCCGGAGGGAAAGTGCCGGCTGGCCTGGCAGCGAGGCAGAAAGAAACTTTGGAGACCTTCATACCATGAAAGGGTGAGTGATTCTAACTCTTCTGTAAGAGGAAGGAGGATGCTGTGGGTGGGTTTTCATACTGTGGACAGTATAATGTTAATTTTGCTTATTTTCACCAGTGCAACCCCAGAAGTGTTGCTCAAATAGAAAACTTGTACTAATTTGCTAAGAATGATTTGCGAGTTGCCTTTACAAGGGGTGAGATGAGATAGGAAGAGAAAAGATTGTTTTTGCCAAGCTGCAGCAGTGTCCCAGGTGCTCAGCAGTGCCTGGGTGCTCAGGTGTGCTCCTTGTCACCCTGAGCATGGTAGGAACAGGTGAGAAAAGAGGGTGTCAGTAAGGGCAGGTGGTAGGACTCTTGCCCCACTGGTTTTATGGAGTAATTTGTCTGTGGCAGAGTTTGGTGCAGTTCTGCTTGTTGAATAAAGTGTTGCTGTTGATCTAGATTGGATGTTTTTGCTCCAAGTCCATTTGGGACTGTCTTAAAGGCCAGTACAGCACTTGCTAGCAGTCATGAGTAGCCAGCTTGTAGGTGTAATGTATGTACTCTGGGTTTGGGGGGAGTGGGGAAAAGAGGCTTGCAGGTCTTCTGAGACCACTTTTTAGAGGGACATAAGCTGTTGCTGGGGAAAAATATTTTAGGTCCTGCCTGCTGCCTTCAGCTTTATAAACATCTTTGTAGGTATTACAGAATAAGGTAGATTCCCACCTGCATTACAGTTCTGAGGATGACTCTCTGAAGTACAATACTAGGGTGTAAAAAGTGTGGGTTTGTGCATGCAAGTGGCTTCCTCTTGCTGGTGGGAGCTGAGGCCTGACTGGGTAAGTGTTTGGACCTGGGATGTCACTCATCACAACCAAGCTGGGACTCAGGCTCCTTCAAAAAGCCTCACACCTTAAATCCTAGTGCTCTCTGTCATCTTCAGTTTTCTTTCCCAAGATCCATTTAACCTAAGTTATCGTAAGGTTTTTGAATTATCCTTTTGTCTGTGCTTGGTTCTATAAGGGCTGGCTTTCATGTGTGTTGCGTGTTTAAAAGCAAGACACTAACCTTCTGCAGAAATCCACCATGTCTGAATAAACACCTGTGTTCTTGGCTTTTCTCTAAAATATAAGGTGTTTGTAGTGCTGTGGTTAGGGTAATTAACTCTGCACTTTTGGGATTCCCTATTTGTTTGAAGCTTGGGATCTCTTAATTGCTTCATGGACTCCAACCCTTTCAAATGACTTGAAATACCCAACTTTGGATGTGTTATTGAAATGGGGATTTGGCTTCTTCAAAACCATGATATCATGACATATGTTGTTACTTTATTACTGCACAGAGAATTTTAAAATCCTGCCTTGATGCTTTTGTCCAAGGACCTTACGCAGTAGAAGGATGGGACTGTAGTACTGAGGCTAACTTTCACTGAAACCAGTGAAAATCATTCTGTTAACCTCAGTGGTAGCTGACTTAACTCTTCTGGGTTGTAAAAGCACTCGAGAGGATTACCACTGTAGAGACCAATGGCGTAGTGTAGCTGTAAAAGTCTCATTTCAGACACAAAACATTTTGGGTCTGCACAATGGGCAGCACCTTAGATCAAAGTTTTTTGGTGTTTGCCGTGGTGGTGTTCTGTTGCAGCAAAGGTGGAGATTGTTGCAGCAGAGGAGTATTTGTTTGTTTGGAGGATTTTTTAGTACCTCAGTGAGGGAGGCAAGAAAATAGGTCCTTGTTTGCTTTCTTATGCAGCCTTGAAATCATACTAAAGAAGTTCATTTTGCATTAAGGTATCTTCCCCCTGCCTTTTTTTTTTTTTTTTTGCATTCTGGCCCTAAAAGTTTCACTGCAGTCTAAAACTCCTGATATCCACATGGGTCAAGCTCACTGGAGAAAAAACATGAGTGTGTGACATTTTTGACCATCTTAGTGAAATTAGTGAAATTGGACTTCACTGAAATTGGTCACCAGCATGAACAACGGTGTAAATGCTTTAGGGAGAGAGAAAAAGTGCAAGGTGCATCTCTGAGATGATGAGGGTGTTTCTTGTTGAAGGAACAAAATTCATTGGACTCCAGTTGCTCTAACTGGAGTGAACCTGTCTGTGGGCTTTGCCACCTCTAGGGCAAGAGCAGATGAATCTCACAGGTGTTGTGTGATGGTGTGCAGCTAGACTAAGGACCCTGGCAGGTGTTTCTTGGACAGGAATCAGGATCTTGTTACTGAAATAATTTGAAGTAGTGCCATGCTCACAGCTGTTCCTCCATCCCGAGCTGGGTAAGCACTTCCCTAGTGCTCCTGAGAGATAGCTTGTGTCTGTCCCCAGGGCACTGCTGCTCTGCATGGCTCCAGCACAAGCACCTCTGCCCCTGGTGCCCAGAGCTCTGGGTGCTGCTTCCTGTGTGTCAGCTGGCAGCTCTGCCTTCAACATTGGTGTAAGTAGAGGTAAATGGCTTAGACAACTTGGGTTATTTCCCACCAGGAAAAGATATTTTTGTCTTCTTAATGTAATCACCCAAAATATGGTGTCTCCCCAGGGCCTGGAGAGCACCATCAGTCCACTGGTGCTTTGGCTGGTAGTATCAGTGTTAAATGGATGGTCTAAAGATTTGGACGTGTTTGAAGTGGTGGGAATTAGTAGAAAGGTTTGCATCTTTCTAGAAGCCAGTCTGTTCACTGGCAAGAAAGAAGAATACTGGATGGTATTTGGGGGCTGGCTTTTCCAGGTGGCCTTCACTGTGGGTTTGAAGAAAAGTAGAGAGGCTCTGCTCTTGGGTAGTTTTCTCACCCCAGTTGTTTAGGTAGTCAAGCTTCTGCTCAGAAGGAAAAATGGACAGTAGGGCTTGCATAGTCTAGCTAGTTCCTAGTGACTTAAAAACAAACAAAGAAGCCCCAGAGAACCTTCGTCTTTGAGGGGAAATGTTACATAAATTGCAAATTTGTAAATAATAATTTTTGCTTGCAGAATCTGTGTGATTTTATCTCACCTTACTGCTTCTGAACTTGGAAGCAAAGTGAGTTGGCTTCTATAAAATTGATGGAGTGCTTAAAGATGAGCAGTATTTATGAGCCATTTTTGTTGGACTCAATCCATGTGTGGAGCACTGTTCCTTGTGTTACAGCATCTGTAAAAGAGAAATACCTCCCTCCCCTTTGAAAATTGTAGCAGGCCAACTTGTAAGTTATGACTTATACCCAAGAGTTTTTGATGGATGGTGGTATTTAAACATCAAGCTTCTTAGATACACGCTGTAAAATGTGGCAGAAAACAGGTGTATCAGTAATGTTGTCTGAATCATCCCTAGTCTGAGACTGCCCTCTCTTGGAGGCCATCAGTTGCTTTTACATCTTCTTCTTTTTTTTTCTTTCTTTTTCTTTTTTCTGTTTTATTTTTTTTTCTGGAGTGGCTACTTCATTCTCCTTGTGGAGAAATCACTACAAAGTTTTGAAATAATTTGAGATACTTGCTACTATATTCACCCCAGGATAGACACCAGGTGTTGGGTTTTTTTTTTTGGGTTTTTTTTTTTTCCTTTAGAAACAAGGGAAATTGATGGAAGATTAGAAATAAATCAACCTTTCAAATCATTTGTTTTGAATTTAGTAAGGGCAGAGCTCCAAGGGCCTGCCAAAGGGATGCAGATGACCAAACCTTGCTGAATTTTGTGAGGACTTTCAATGTCTCAGAATGTCAATGCCATAGGAAATCTTGCTCTTTGTTAGCATGCAGTGCCCTAAAATTTCTAGCAGATCATTTATGATGATTTTGAATTGCATTTTACTTAAATGTTTCAAGTAACATCTTTTTAGTAATATGAGCAGGGTAACAAGAAGGTATAAGGACTAAAAGTTTTCTTTAGCTAAAGTAATGCTGGAATATTTGTTTAAATTTAGCTAGACTGACAAGTTAGGCTAGACCTCTTTATCCAGTCTCATTCTGGTGCCTAAACCAGAAAATATTTATTTTATTCATCTGTCAATGTTTAAAAAAAAAAATTTCCCAGGTGATTTAACATGCTGCAGATTTGGTGTGGTTGAGAACACTATCCTATCCTGCTGTTAAAGCCTGAATTGATAGATTTTGGTGAGTAGCTTACTATTTGTTTTAGGGAGAAGACAAATTTGAATGTTTCTGCTGGCCTAGGAGTGTATCCATTTTACTTTACTACCATACTGCCCTGAAGCCTGATTTTTGCCCCATTTCATGAGACATCCTGAGGCCAGAGGAGAGATTCTTGACATTCTGATCCATGTTCCTGACCAAATCAAATATGCCTTTGACATTGAGAGTAAACCAACAGCCAGAAGACAGTCAGGCTAGCAGAATGGAGGCAATCCAGACAGTGCTGGAGGCAGCTCAGGGAGGCCACAACAGCTCCAGTTATTTTCACTTCACTTGTTTTCAGGGTCATCTTCTCAGAGTGAACCTACCTGCCTTCAGGTTGAAGACTTCAAAGGGCTAAATTGTTTTGGGTTTTTTTTAAATTTTTTGGAGTCACATTATTTGGATCTTCTTAATAAAATACTGGAAACTTGGGAGTAGCCCAGATCTTGTTTCTTTTCTGAACAAATGTTTGCTCAAATCTTTAGCTGTCACATATTCCCAACAGTATTCTTCAGCTCACTGGATTGCTGTCTGTTGTTGGTTTTGCTACAGCAATTCCAATGGAGAAAATGCTTTATCTTTTCCCAGGAGAACAAGGAAATTAATTGATTAACTCTTGTTAGCTCACCAAAATCACAGTAGCCTTCAAAGATGTCCAACTTGAAAAGAGTATTCTGAATGTCTGCTTCTGATAAGACTAGCTTTTCAAGGATGAAATAAATAATTTTCTGTGCTCTTCCTGTGCAATGAACAATTCCTCTGTCTATTAAGGCAAGAAAAGGCCAGATACTTTTTTTCTTTTATCCCCACAAGTGGATTTCTGAGAATATCCCCCTGTGGTTGTGTGAGCATGTTCCTTCCAGAGCCTGTAGGGGGTGGAAAATCATTTTGGCCTCAAAGCTGAATTCAGAGGTGCTGAGTATATAGCTGCTCTAATAGCCGTTTTAAGAGCATACATCCCTAAGATGCTTTAAAGTTTCAGTTATGGCGTGTTCAGTATGGAACAAATCTTTTAAGTTCAGATGTTCTCCTCAACCCTGGCTAACATCAAAATTGGAACATGTGCTGTTCTGATTGGATACAATCTAGAATAGCCACTGCAAAATTAGGCTAGAGTTTTGAGTTTATGTGGGCTTCAGCTGGTTGTAGCCACCAAGATATTTCAATATAGAAAATGGAAATAAGTAGCTAGTCAGATTTTGCTAGCGTTTAACACATCTCACTGCATTTTGAAGACTAGGACAGCTTGTAGTGATTTATGTAGAAATATCTTGTGCTCTTCTGGTGTTTCCAGATCTGGGGCTTGTGGCTTCCAACCAGTGAGCTCTCAGCATGTTTCTCGTGAGACAAGAATTTAAACTTTTTCTCCTGTCTCCCGTTTCTTGCTGGAGAGTACAATCATTAGCACAGGAAGAGCAGAGTATCTTTTAGCTCCCACTCCACAGAGGTGCTGGGTCTGGTACAGCTGCATCAAAGTGCTTTTTCCTCCAATGCCCTCTTCAGCTTGGGGACAAGGAGCAGGATGGAGAGGACAGGAAGGCAGCAGCCTAGTAGGAATAGCAGCTGGGGAAGATTACTCTGGGAGGCACAGCAGATCACAGTCTTGTGCCTTTCATAGTAAAAGGACAACACGTAGGTGGTTTTGACCTTCTGAAAAGCAATGTCCTTTCATACTCCTTTATGGTGAGAGAAGAGAGCATTTTACAGTGTTGGAAGGTAGTTTAGTTGGAGGGCAGACTCCTGTGAAATGTACTCCTTGGCATCTCTGCCCCCAGGGGTTGCACAGAAGATTTCTGCTGTGATTTGAGACTGCAGGGTTCCCTGTGTGAGAGAGCGAGTGAGGGAGAGGCAGCGTCAGTGCAAAGACTGTTGTTTATAAAAACAGAAGAAGGCATGTCAGGAGAGGGATTTCAGTGGGGCACGGCTACAGATTGTGCTGTGAGATAAAACGTTTCCTCCACAACCCCTGGTGTCTAATGGTGTGACTTAACTCTGGCTGCAGTCTGCCCCTCCATGAGGTATTCAGGATCTTTCCTTTCCCTACATATTGTCAGGACTCTTACAGGGATCTAATATCCCTGAGGTCTCTGTCAAATTTGGATTGGAACTGGGCAGATATTTATTTTAAAAGGGAAAATAAAACCCAAAGCCGCTCTGTCAAGAAAGGCAAGAAGGATTGCAGAAATTACTGTATTTTCTGCTTCAAAGATGCAGTAAGATTATTTTTCTTAACAACTGTTTTTTTTTTTTTTTTTTTAGTATTGATGTTTTTTTTAAAACCCAGTGACCTATTTTGATGTCAGACTGCAGGTAAAACATCTGAAAATCCTAAGCCAGTGTCTTTAATAGTGATATTTCACACATGCTCTAAAAGCTCCCATAAAAACACATCTGAAGAGTGGAAAGTATTTACTTTCTCACTGTGGGCTCTGTCCCTGTCCATGAAAAAGTCAGTCACCAAAAGAGTAGCAGAGTTAATGATGTTTTAATCCAATTGATCTGTGATCTATTTTGCTACTTGCTTACCTACTGTAATGACCCCTGTCCTTGTGTGTCTGGGGTCAGCACTGGGGTAAGAAAGAGTATTTGCAGTGGCTAGTGGAGAGCTGGCTGACTGGCTGCTCCCAGTCAAGGAGAGTTCTAGCTAAGTACCTCCTTGGTTCTCCCCAAATGAGGTGTGAATCTGAATGTTCCTCATTTTTTCAGCTGCTAATTCTCAGGAAGCAAGTTGGCATTTTGGGATCCGTGGTATTTCCCCTTCCATGAAATTTGAATGAGATTTGCTAGGTCAAATGGTGTGAATCACTAATTTAGAGATTCAAAAATACTAGCAGCAGAGATGAACAGACTGAACAAAATATACCTTGCTTTTTTAAGAACAAAGAGAAACCTAGCAGAGCTCGAGGATCCTCTTAAGTGTTCTTTTTTTAGTTCTACTGGAAGTTGAGAAATTAAAGCGTCTGACTGACATACATGCAAATGCAGAACCAGGCTTGGAAATTTATGGGAAAGGTGAAGCATTCTCTTTGCTCGGCCTCTGAAGCTGTTCACCAAAAGGTGGCAGTCTCTGCTAGCAGGAATGCGTCTCTCGCTGGCAGATGGATGCTTTTCCTTAAGGTTCATTCAGTTCAATGTTCTGCGTTGGTTGGGTTTTTTCCTCTCCTCTCCTCCCCCCATAACCTTTATCTTTCAAACGAGACCAGCAGCCTGTATATTTGACAAATATTTGTCTAGCACTGTAAATGCACGCAGACTTAAAAATGACCTTTGAGTTAAACCAGAGCAGATTCCCACAAAAAAAGGAATTGGTTTTAGTTAGGTTTTTTCCCCTAAGCTGTGTAAACAAAAATTATTAGAATGCATGCTATGAATGCTTCATCTCTGCATCTGTGACTGGGCTTCCACAGCTTTTTAAAATGTCATCACAGCTACAGCCATTCCCTAAAAACCATGCCAAAGGCCTGGACCTGTACTCTCTAGTTATAAGGAAAGCTTCCTGGTTTATTCAGTGTTCACTTGACTTGGGGTGAGATCTGAAGGACTTGATCTGAAGGACTCCCTGTGCCGTAATTCAGACTCTGTGGAGCTGGAACTCTTTTGTTTACTGATGTTTTGCTAGTGGAGCTGTATTTACTTGCCAACCTGGACCTTATCCACAGGCACAGTTTTTCCTGAATCACTGCTGGGTCTGACAGCAGTAACAAGCCTGTGGATCCTCCTGCAAGATCCAGCCAGTGGTCATTATGGGACATCAATGGAGGAACGCAGTTCATACTGTGATGTTTCCACCTCCCACCCCCACCACATTCTTATACACATGATTGAAGAGCTCAGTGAATCTAGGGAAAGAAGTGGAAAATGTCTGCAGAAGTAGAAAATTTTGTCCAACCATTTGGGAACAGAAACCCAAGTTTACCTCTTGGGACAATCAAAGGCATATGCTGGTTATTCCTTAAAAACAAATGAAAAAACAGACTTTCCAGAATGGATCTTTTGCACTTAAGAGCCTGACGTTACATTTTAGGTCCTTTTAAATGTAGGGGTAAACTAACAAGGGTATTATAGAGACAGTTTCCCTAGGACTGAGCTTTCTGTTGTGGAGGCACTCTAAAGTAGCTTTGTCTTTACAGCATGACAATTTCTGTGTCAGTTTGATTGGATTAAAAGGATCTTCATCATAATTGTTCAAACTAGCATGGTACCATTAAAAATTTTATTTAACTAATCTGTTTATATCATTGGGCCTGTTCTAGGATTGTCTTCTCTTCTTTAAAAAAGAAATCAATTGGTTAACAAATCTGACTCAGCCTCACTCAAAAGTTATATGACTTGCAATGAAAACCTGGAATTCCTGGGGTTTTTTTGGTGGGGTTTTTTTTTTTTGGTTGTTTTTGTTGTTTTGTTTTGTTTTGGGTTTTTTTGGTGCAGAGGGAATTTGGGAGTGTGGTATTTGTTTTTAAGAATACATTTATTTGTTTGCTAGACCCTGAGGAAGTGATGAGTGTAAAACCCAGCTGTTTGCCTCACTACCGATCTTTGTAAGGGCCTTTGCTTTCACTCTTGCCTCCATTAAAGCTTCATACAATGGGATAAGTAGTCAAAAACCAACAGCACAGAAAATGTCTAAGGGCATCTGATCAGCGGAGGTAGATCAGAGTTAGAGGAGATTCAGATCACAGAAAGAGTAATTGTCAAAGGCACCAAACAGCTTTTGTACAGCAGGTAGGCTTGGGACTTCCTTTCTCGGGAAAGAAGCTACCAAGAAAGCATGGACAAGAGTCTTTTGATGCCACAAGGAAGGAGATGAAAAGGAATTTTCTTGCTGCTGCTTATAATTGGAGATCCAGGGAATGTGAAAAATTTCAGTGGGTTTGGAATTTAAAGCAAGGGGACATGGTTTGTAATGTCATCTAAGCAGTTGTGCAGAGACTAGGGGTACTAGAACTTCACATGGATTCAGGAGTGTGGGATTAAGGAGTCTCACAGGAGACCTGTGAATTGTGTTGATCCTGGCAGAGTAATCTGGTGAGGTGTCACCATGTGCC
The DNA here is from genome assembly GCF_008360975.1 of Lichenostomus cassidix. Classification (NCBI taxonomy): domain Eukaryota; kingdom Metazoa; phylum Chordata; class Aves; order Passeriformes; family Meliphagidae; genus Lichenostomus; species Lichenostomus cassidix. The sequence goes on along the minus strand of NC_139483.1, from coordinate 26,252,839 downwards.
TGCACTAGTCTTGCTTTTCCCCACCCATCATTTGGTATTTGCCAATGTCAGAAACAGACTAACCCAGGCTGCAGAGACTGATGTGGCCAAGAGATGGGCCCATCTACTGTGGGTGTCAGTGATTTTTAAATGCTGTAATAACTAAATTTCATGTGGATAAGAACCAGTTTGAAAGTCAAATCTCTAAAGGTTCTCTCTGTCTTTAGGCAATCATGACTTCTAAGTTACTTTTCTCCTTTTAAAGGAATATTACACATATGTAGAAGGAAATTAGATGATCTGCATTATTTCACAATCCATGTAGAATTTGCTTCCATTTTTTTTACCCTTTCCCCTCTTCTTGGCTTGGCACACTGCAGTTTCTCACTAGGGGCCAGATTCTGGGAGATGAATATTCTAACTCCCACAGAAAGTTTCCTGGAGGCATTTGGCAGAGGAAAAAAACCTCAGGTCTTTTTCTATCACAGAGGGGTTTTCTTATTTTATTCTTCTCTTTTTTTTAAAATTTTTTTTTATTTTGTTTGTGGTGTTTTATTTGGTTAGTTGGCTTGGTTTTTTTCTTTGGTTTGGTTTTGGGGGTTGGTTTGTTTGTTTGTTTTATTTGTTTTGGTTTTTTGTTTTCTCTCTCTTTTTTTTTAACTGATCACACTCTGGAGCATTTTCTTTGCTCATGTCTGGATTAAACAAAAAAAAAAAAAGGAAAAAAACCCCAAACACACACAAAAAACCCCCAAACCAGTTGCTTGTTCCCCCCACTGTGGACAGAAGCACCATGACCACATTGGCCCTGCCCGTGTTGCAGAGGTGCTTAAATGCAGACAAGCTACCACTGTCATTAAAATAATTCATAAAGTGTTTCAATTAAAGTTTTTCAAAACTATTCATATTCCTTCTTTCCTCAGTTAAATTTCTGGGGGTTTTTGTCAGCTGGCATTGGGAACCCATTGAAACACTGGAAACCTACTTGGTTAGATGCTATCTAAAACTTCCCAGGGTGGTGGAATAGTCAATAATCTTTGTTCTGAAGATTTTTTGTGTAAATTGGATGAGAATGACCCTTCTTAAAACAATAAATAGTCCAACAGCAAACTAGCCCAGTCATAAGTTATAAGGCATTAATAAACTTACGTAAGTGTAACCTTTTGTTGTTGTTTTTGTTATATTTTTATAATCTACTAGGGAATAAATTTCCTAATCAGATAAGGAAAGGAATGAATGTTAAAGACACATTGCTTTAAAATAGACCTGGAGCCTTAGTTTCTTTGGATCTCTGTTGCAAAGATGTTTGGATCAAAGCTTATTTCTTTAATGACAAATAAATTGCATTAAACACAATTATATCCCTTTCATGAAGATTCAAAGACAGAGCTTGTCAGCCATGCAAATATTTTGGCATATGCATTACAGGTTTCTTCTGGGCTGGGCAACCTCTAATTTAATTTAAGAAATGAGTGGGGGAGAATCATATTTATAATAATAAAATCACTGTTTCAGAAGAAAAGGATAGGAGCCTGTTTACTGCCTTCAGTGGGCTTTAGATCAGAAGCAAAATTATCACAGTTATCTCTAATGCCCTTAAAATTATTGTAATAAACTTCCTTTTCTTCTCCTCGGTATCCACGTGGAAAATCTTGTAATCTCTGCTAATTTTGAGGCAACAGTTTCCCTGACTTTATTAGATGCTTTCCAGAACTGTGTTAATGAAACAATGATACATGACAGGTTGGGTGTTATGGTCTAATAATGATCTGCCTTGGAGGTTAATGGCATTTGGCTCGCAGCCTCCGAGTAATAGGCTGTGTGTGCACTCAGTGCCCAGGTGTAGCGTTATTAATTCACTTTGGTTCACTCCAGGCCCTACGTGCATCATCAAAACATTTGGCCCTTCCTTCTTCAGCCCCAGAGTAGCCTGGTGTTCGAGGAGAATGGCAAGATTTTGCCAAATGAGAGTAATGCATCTCAAAACAGAGATGGGATGAGAGGAGCCTTTCCCCTTCTTCTCCCCAATGCTGTGCTGCCATGCCTGATGCAAGGCTGCAGCTGAGTACAGAGCTGTGCTCTGCTGTCCACCCTCCTGGGAAGGTGCTAGCCTAGGCTGTGCCACTTCTGCTACACTCCTGGGAGGGTTCAGCTTTGACAATTAAACCTCAAGGACAAAGGAGCTGAAAGGCCGTGGGAAGCAGGTGACAGCAGTCTGCTCCCAGGGCTTGGTGGCTTTAAAGGTGGATTCGCCTTTGCCCTAGGGTGGGAATGTGCAGGTGGAGGCAGGGGCAGAAGCAGAGGAGCACAAGAAGGCATGAGGCAGGACATATTCCCAGTAACACTGATCTGGTGTGTATGTCTGAATGCACTGAGGCAGGATGCAGTCACAAATGATATAATTTTTGGTTCATGAGTGATTGTTGTTACTGCAAAGAGAGCTAACAACCTGTGAGTACTTAATAATATGGATGTGTGTAATTAGCTCAAACCTGGAAGAGAGGGAGGGGGCATTTTGTTTAGCTGAGGTGTGCTCCCTCTGGAAGAGAAAGCAGCCAGAGGTGCAAAACTAACTTTGTATACAATTTCTCTAGGTTACATCTCAAAACCTCCCCCAAATCCTTCTGCTACAGTAAAAATAAGAGAACTGAAACCAAAACACCTACTTCTTATTGCATGAACACAGCCAGACAGTCCTGGGGGTATGAAGTAGAGCACTGAGTGCATACGCTGCTGGGTGGGAATGACGCAGACGCTGCTCTTGAATGAGACGCCACTGCCTGTACTCTGATTTTCTGAGTTATGTAATGACCCCAAGCACTGCCCTGCATCTGGCAGAAAAGGGCCAAGAAGAACAAATATGGATCTCATTCGCACCTGATGAATTTTGTTTGTGGGTGAGCAGGCCTGGGACCCCAGCATTCATTTCAGACAATGCAGTTATCACATAGACTATGAGGAGAATGAGTACTTCTGTACTTCAGTTGCTTAACAAAGAAGTATTCCCACACTTAAATGTCTCAGCTGTTCACAGGGAAGGGCAAACAATAAGGCTGTGTGTTTTGTTTGATGTTTGTCTAGTAGAGTGATTTCTTCTCGTGCTATGATTTTTGGTTTATTAGTGCTTAAAATGGGAGCTTTTTTTAGCAGATGTATAACTAGACTCTGTGGTGAGGCTGTCCAGTGATTAAAAATAGCCTCTTACGTGGGAGGAGAAACTATGAGTTTACAGTGAAGAGCAAATCCTTTAAATGCTATCCAGGAAAGGATAGACAACTGATTTGGAGTGAAGAATATTAAAATATCATCACTGTTGTGTAGTATGTCCTGTCCCAGTACTTACTCCTAAAACTGCAGTTCCTGAAAAGAGTAAAGATGCTGCTCCTGTTGCTGCTGCTGTGTTCTCCAGATGCGCTGATGTTTGAAAAGGTGTCTCTACCTGAGACTGATGTCTGCAGGATAACTGTGTGACCAGGTGTGCCGTGGGATGGAGGGGGCTCAGGAAGCCAGAGTGCTATTTCTGGCTTTGTCAAGGCTCTGGTGCATGACCTGGGGAAAGGCACTCTGCCTCTCCCTGCCTGTGTTTCCTTTCCTGTTTATACAGCCTGCACACCCTTCAGGCACAGTCTTCTCTGACTGCTTTCAGTACTGAAAGTCATCTTCTCCTCATCTCTGGAGGGCTGTGGCCCTTAATGTGTGATAGTGGATAAATTAAGAGATATGGAGGTCTTTCGTGATGCCAGACAGGGACTTGCCTGTGAACAGCAAAGATACTTACTCTTTCCTGTGACTAATAGATGGTTCTTTCTCTCATGACTCTTCTTTTCCCAGCTGAATTGCCTCGATCTAAGTTCCAGAAAATTATTAATATAGTTGCTATTGCATATTTTTTTAAAAGTCAGAGTGAACTTAAGAAGGCAAGATGCTGAAACAATAATTTGTTGCATATAGGTGCCTGTTGATGATTAGAGTACTTTATGAAACAAATCTGTGGTATGGAGTAATGACAACAATTTATATGCAAGTAATAATCATCCAGAAAAGAGAACTCTGTTAGGGGAAAATACCTCACCAGCAGCCTGAGATAGGTGAGGCAGCTGCATTGCCAGGCCCAGCCAGCAGGGAGGCTAACAATGTATTTCCCAAGCGTTAGTAAAGGCTGCATGCTGCTCCCTTTTCTGGCTGAGCAGGGCAGTGCTCCTCTACTGAGAGGTGGGGGGAAAAAAATAATTATATTTTTGGCCCTGGTCTCCAGTAGCTGACTCCCTTGTATTCTTGACCCTAGAGATACCCCTGGCTCTCAGGCTGGTTCACCTCCTCACCAGCCAGTTCAGCTTATGCCTTGCTTGCACTCACATGCTCCCTTGCACACCTCCATTCACTCCACATGGATACACACCCACTCCGACCCAGGATCTGACTTCAGTAGCTGCCCTGTACACACACACGGGGATAATGAATATAATCCCTCAGCCAGCATAAAAGAGAAATTAATTTCATAAGAAATCAGGGTGGGTGCAGCTTGGCAAGTGTACCAAAGAACCAACTGACTACATGTGGCCAATCTTTTATATTCCTTTATCTCTCTATTTTCTCCACATCTGTTCATCCCAAATCATCTAAATCCATTCCTTTTTCCACCTCTGGTGTCTTCCTTTACATCCTGTAGAAAGTCTTGTGGAATATGGGGGCAGAGCACTTTGGAATTGCACAATTGTCCCATAACCCTGGGTTCAACCCCCCTCCATGCAAAAGGCAGTCTAGTGTTGACCCATCTTGATGGGTTTCATGCCTGGACACTGGGCCTGAAGCCCTGCTGGGACAGCTCCAGGAGGGGTCTAGGTAGAGTCCCTTCTTAATTTTTTCCTGCCCTTGTGCCTCTGTACTCTAGGATTGTGAAGATCAGGCTGTGGTGAGCTGATGGCTCCTGTGACCAGCCAGGGCTGAGTATTATTTGGGCTTCCCCTCCCACTGCTATCTCTCTGCGCTCATTTTGGTGTGTGCAAATGAATTTTTCTTACATAACCAGACACTCCTGAGGTTTCCTTTTCAACTTCTTAAATAGCTACAGGAGAAAATGTGAGTAAGCAGGAAAACCCAAATCTGTAACTGTCTAATTCATGGCCACCCAACATGCATAATGCCTGAGAAACACATGTATAACCCTTTTCAAAACTATATAGCGAAACCTAAGGCAAACCAGCATGACTACTTTTCCATATTAGCAATTCAGATCTTTCTCGCTATTTTTTTTAAACATCATTCTTCAAACCATAAGTACAAAACCATAATTAGTACTCAGAGCAGATACAGCAACTTCAAAAACAGAAATCAAGCAATAAACCCTGGGGCAGCATAACCACATCTTGGTTGTCGCTAGCATGTTATAGAGGCAGTAATGATATACGGAAGTGTATGGCTTCATGGGCAGATGAGATAGGAGGCATTTATGAAGGTTAACACAATTTCTGCACAAAATTGAAGGGCTTTATCTGATGATGATGGCAACAAACTCCCAGGTTTGCCCTTGTGGTGGGTTAGGTTGCTTATCCCGTTAGTTACTTGTTAAGCTGTTTTCTGTAGCAAGGTGAAAGCTGCAGTTTGCCTCTTTCACTTCTCTATCATCTAGTTACCAAATTCTTCTACAAGCTAACAGCCTTCTTGTTGGCCTGGGTAAAAGTCAGACCTGATAACAAGTTTGCTTTTCACCCTCAGCTTTTGCAGAAATGGCTTCTTTAAAAAAAAAAAAAAAAAAAAAGTGACCTGGAAGAAAGACTCACAATTTGTTTCTTTCTCTTCCATGTGATGCTGGGCAAGGGTTGCGTGTTTAGCACAGAGCAGTCTTTTATGAAGTACTTGCTTCAATTTGAGCAGCCTGAGCTGAGGGCTGTGCCTGGTCAGAGCTTGTGCAAAAGCTCAGTGAACATACAAAGCGATCAGTTGACTGCAAGCCAGAATCTGATAATGACAGTCAGTATCTTGGGTCTTGTCCATACTTTAAAAAAAAGTGCAAAAAAAGCACAGCCTTAACTATTCCAAAGGATTGTGTTTTATGCAACCCACAAATACAGTTGAACTGGTAGTGTCGTGGTATTCTGTACTTCAGTATCTTTCCCATTCATTCCTGTATATGAAACCATGAAAGAATACAGGTAGAAGACACCTAAATGAAGCTGTATCTGTGTCCTTACACCAATGGTCTCAAAAAAATACACTTTCACACAGACACAGTGACTGCCTGGTAACCAGGGGGGACCTTGTGTGATGATGCTATGTACAAAGTACATACAAAGCCTTTGAGTGAGATCCAGCCCAGACACAGTCATTCATTCCCCTACACCTTTGGTGGGAAAAGAGCTGGGTGGGCTGCTTGGGCAGGGAGTGGAAAACCAGCTCTGCCCCATCAAAGAGGCCTGAAAAAGGAACAAGTAGAGATGAAGATGAGATTAAAGTATGTTACTTGGGGAGTAACCTAAATTATGATCACAAAATTTGACCTGAAACGTAACCTGGAAGACAAAAACTGTGTTAACAACAATGCTTTGAGGCACAAGGGAAATGAGGAATAAGGTAAATGACTGCTGATTCTTAAAAAACCCAACAAACAAAAAACTGCCAACTTGTATTTTTTTTGTGATACTATTTTCCAGGTGCAAATACTTAAGAGAGTTGTTAGAGCAACTCTGTGAGGTGCCCTGTGACAGAAGCCTTCTGTTCTCTCCCCAAGTGGGAATCAGTTATATTGTTCTGAGCGGTTGTAGAGGAATACTACAATGTTTGCCCTCAGAGAGCTTGTTATCTATGGTAATCAGGGTAAAGGAAGAGCACTTCAAAGTGAAGATAAAACATAGATAAAGATATTTTTCCACCTGTGACCCTGTTATCCCACTCTATATTTCTTCTCTATTTTGACCAGGTAGCTTCTAATTGCTTTTCCCTTCTTCTGATAAAATAATTGGTGGGTTTAGTTGAAGTTTTCTGAGCTGAAAACTGATGTCTAGCACTTTTTTCTTTTTTCTTTTTTTTTCCCACGAGAATGTCTTGCTTTGTGGTTGCTTGAGGAAGTTGACTTAAGCAATTTAAAATGTAGTCATGGCTTATTTAGAAAGAGGTACTGGCTGTTAACTCAAAAATATATACCTAAATACGCCAACAGGTGCAAGAGCTGCTAATCACATGATGGCTACAGGAAACCTATTAACCATAGTGTTTGGGTTAAAGACAGGTCATGCTGATAATTAAATACAAAAAGTAATCTTTTTTGCTATGTTTTTTCTTCCTCTCCTCCCTGTTCTATGTATCTATGTTCTAGAGCTAATATGAAAGGTTGTGACACTGATTAAAATCAGTGACAGTCATAGCTGTAGTAGGAACAGAAATAGAGGTGTGAGGTTAAGCAGATGTCAGTGTTCACAGTGAACTTCTGTGCTCTTTCAGGTCACAGCTTTTCAAATACTTTCAATGTATTGCAAAAATAAAGCTCTGGAAAATATATTGTGAAAAATATGAAGCTACTGTCTACTGCTTAAATTACCTTTGGCTCTAGAAGCCTTATGTAGGGCACCATTTGGGTTTGGTTTCTAGGGCTAGGACTTTTTTTTCTCACTGTGAAGAGAGAGCACACACTCATGCAAAAAAATCTTTGGGTAGATTTCAGTTTTAATAAGGAGGGGTACTCTTCTATACTCCCTGGTCTCTCAGGTCTGCAGTCTGGACACGCAAGTGTACATACAGCCTGTGTCAAAGCTCAACTGAGTAAAATCTGTTATCTTTCTGCATCACAGATTTTTTCAGGCAGGGGAACCCTGGCGATTCATGCTTAGCTGTGTTCCAAAGCACTCCACACCCTTGATATTGTTGTGCTTGGTGGTTGAATGTAAAGTGTGCAACTTACCATTTTAATCTTACTTTTCCTACCCCCATAATTACTTTTAGATTGTATAAATTGCCCTAAAGTTGGTGGGTGCCATCCTGCCACTCTACCAAACTTGGAATCATTAAAACGTGTTTGTGGAGCACGTAGCTACATCTGGTACTTAGCACAACAACATTTCTGTTCGAAGTCTACTTCCTAAGGATGTTTAGGGAAAAACCCCAAGCAGCAATCTCCAGTGCCTATTCTTTCCTGGGCAGGAAGCACATCTGCCTGCCTACGGCAAAGGCAGTGATCTCAGAGGATAGGACCAGCACGCTTGTGTAGCAGGAATAGTCTTCCAGCAACAAACAAGGTGATATAGAGGATTCTGTCCTACAAATGGAAAAAAAGAAGTGAATCATCTGGTTAGAAGGCTTCTTTTACTGTGCTCATCTTCCCTCATACCCAGCAGAGCAACGTGACATGAAGAATAAGATTTTTATTTTCCACGATGCTTTATGACCTGGTGAGGTGAATTCATTCCTGTCTGACCTCTGCCTGCTAATGCCTCAACTGGCCTGCAGTGTACCCTTGATCTCAGGACTGAAATCTGCAGCTGCAGTTCAAACACTTCACTTTGTTGGTCAGCTTGTGCTGCTGTCCACACCTTTGAAACTGTACAGCAAATAGGAGCTGCTGGGCATTTCTCTTAGGAACATAACCGCCCTGTTTCTTTCAGTATTATGGTGGAAAGTTGATGATGAGGTGAAAATAATTAGAACTATGAAAGCTAGACTTAGATGATAAATTTGTAGATTTTCATGCTTCTGATTAAGGCTTCTTACTAGCAAGGTGAGAGTATGTGAATCCTACTTCTGTAATGTGACAAAACTCTTGGGATTTTTCATTATAGACCATTTCCCTAGGTGTACAATCCCATGCACAATAATGCTGCACTGTACAGTTAACCTCTGGTCCTCCTCTTTAAACTGCCACATAAAGATCTTTATATGGCAGGTATTGGTAAGCAGTGAAGACACAGTGATTAAAGGGATTGAGTTCAGCTTGTTCTGCTACAAACTTCTCAGCCTTCAGCACGTTGCTTAGACTGTTTGGCTTTAGAGCACATCCTCCTTGTTTGGCAAGATATCTTAAAAGATAAGGATGATATGAGAAACTCCTGCCTTGTAGTCAAGCAGTCTCTGGTTCTTCCTACCTGATTTGTCACCTGCTGACATCTCAGGAACTCATCTGTGTGTTGGATAACCCAACCCTGTATTATACAACTGCTTTCGCAAGAATAAAATTTTTATTACTGTTTTAGTAAGCAATCGCTCTCTCTTAATTATTCCTTCATTATATTGCTTAAATGATTTCATTTGTATGAGGTTGATTTGCTTACCTGATTATTTTTAAGATTTCAGTGTATTTAACCATTTTTCCAATGTGATAATTGTGTTATATACCTAAGGTGAAAAACATATCTAAGGTAGAGTGTCACAGAATATTCTGAGTTGGAAGGGACCCACAAGGATCATTGAGTCCAAGCCTTAAATGAATGGCCTGTATAGGGATAAACAGCCTTGATGTTATTTACACCATGCTGTAGCCAACCTGAATCTTCTGAATGCTCCTTGGAGATTAGAACAGCATGTTTGCTTCTCTGGGTTCTCCATCCTTTTGTCTGTGCTTGAAGCTGCAAAGCACCACCCAGATCTACCCACTCCTGGTTCCATGTATTTCCATTGTGTAGCTGTAGGAGAAGCTGTAGAGAAGCAGACAGAAGGGTGGCATGTTGCTATTGCAGCTTGTTCTGCTGTGGTCTCATGTCACAAGTCCATTTCCATACATGATTGGAGAAAGTATTCTGAAAGGCTCTGCATTTTAGAAAAGGCAAAATTAAACAGTACTTTGAGCTAAATCCTCAGTGATGGCGGGGGTGGGGGGAGGTTGTCAGCAGAAAGTAAGGGTGGAAACAGAGTTATTGGAATATTACATCACGAGCTGGAAATGGAGCTGATCCAGGCAACTGTGAGGTGAAAAAAATATTTGCATTGCAAAAGGTGCACAGTTTTCTGCTGCTCAGCACAGTGTTGAATAAAGCCACAACAGATGCAGCAATATCAAATCTGTTCCGCAGAAAGGAGGAAGCCACCTTCTTTTAGTTAGTGGCAAGTCTTGAAAGGAGCAAAGAAACTTCATTTTGTTTGCATTTCAGCGTTGCTTTTTGCTTCTATATCAGCTTTAGAACAGCATCCTACTCTTGCTCACCTTGCATAGCCTCATCTGTTCTGTGCCTAAGGGAGGAAACCTTAAGTCCCAGAGATACAAAGTTCTTGTTGATAGCTTGAGGGAGGCTTTGAGGTTCGCTATACCAAAAAGCACTAATCTGTGGCAATCACAATGCACGTTTCAAGGCAGCTTTACCACAGGACCTGTTGATATAAGATATGGAAATTACAGAGCATGTGTATATCAGTTGCAGTGGGCTGAACTAGAGCCTATAGTTGTTAAATCCATCTGTGAGGATTCACAGGAAGCCTGTGCAGAGCTGTTATTGTTGAGTCAGTATCTGTGCTGTGTTTTCCGGGAAGCACTTGTACAGCCTGTCGATGCCTTTGAGTGTCTGTTCCTGTCTCTCCAGTACAGACCTCCATCAAATGCAGTACTTGGTAAGAACTTCTGGAGTTTGCTTCCAGGTTGCCAGCCAATGTAATAGAAATCCAGGATTCAACTTAGATGAAAAAGAGATTGCACTTTTCATGTGGGATTGGAGCACACCCCAGTGACATAGCAGGTCTCCTTTTCACCTGCTGTGTTCTCTTTGTCACTCTCTCCCCGTCTGGTATAATTCCATCTGTCATTCCTGCTCTTCTCACTGAGAAACTGAGCACTGAACACCATTTCCTGAATATACAGCTTTTGTACTTCTCCTTTCCTTCCCCGCTTGGATCTTCCCACCAGTGGTATTAGTCTCTTTTCTTGAGAAAAGGAAGCCCTTGGAGGGTTGGGAAAGGGACAGATGCAGCTGTGGTTCAGTCTGCTGCAGGGAAAACAAAGTTTTTTTGGAGATTGGTACAGCTCTCTGCCTTCCATGACTGCAGCACTGGGGCGGTAGAGCAAAGGTTAAAAACCAGAAACTCTGTTGTGCTCTTGCCTGTCTGAACACAGTGCAGGAAGTCTGGATTGCCTGGAGCTGAAGTTCCTGTTGTTCCTTGTTAACAGAGACACTTGTGCTAGCACAGAAAAGTCAATATGAACAGTGAAGGGCAGATAATGTATTTGGCCTCCTGGAAAAGGGAAGATATTTTGTTACATGGTGCACAATACAGCTTGGTTAAGCAACATATGTGAGCCAAGAGGCACGGGACAGGTGATCCTTCAGGTGTGAGAGATGTGCCAATGAGCCTGAATGTGGCCATCTGCATAGGCATGAATCAAGTTCACCCGGTTCACTGAAGGTGAATTAGGATTGAGACATGAATACTAAAGGCAACAGATACATCATAAGATACTAAACCAAAGCACAAAAAGTATTTGAACATTACTATGGTCCTGTTGACACAAGAAAATGCCTTTGTGCTCTACTGAATCCATGCTATTCCATAATTAGAGGCAGAATTGAAAGCCATAGATTTACAAGATCAGTATCTGATGTTCTTGGTCTTGTTGAGCTGCTATTTTGTTGGCACTGTCCACTAAAATATTTATCTTCTGCGGCAAAAAGAAAGTTATTTTTTATATAAGATACTGAACTTCCATGAGATGGGCTCTGTGCTTAGAAATAACTAGAAAAACACTAGATAGGTAAAGAGACAGAATACTGAAATACCTGAGTTAGAGGCTATACAAATGGACTGTAAACTGGAATTTGGGTGTGCTTCTTATATCCACACTTATTTTGTGTTTAAATCAATAGCAGGTCACATAGGTATTCAGCTATGTCCTGTAGATATGCACAATAAGAAGAGCTTGAGAAGTATTTTTCTTATTCCACACTGACAGCTGCATTTGGGAGATTTTAACAATGTACTCTTCAAGTTCATGGCCTTTGAATGCTTGCTGTGAATATTGAAGGTAAAAGAACAGTTGTACACTTTATAATGAGAAATATTGCATAAAGCACTTTTGTCTCTAAATACTAAAGTATTTACTTTAGTAAAATTTACTTTAGTAAATACTATCTTTTTCAATAGCAGCCAATGGTTATTTTCACTTTACTCCCTGAAAAGCTAAAGCAAACACAGCCTATGTAATTTCCTTTCTGAGCTACCTTGGAGCTGCATGTTGGTGTAAGGGATAAATTTCATTCTCACAAGCAGAAGTCTGCATTACATTTTATATTTCAGCTTATATTTTAGCTGTGAATTAAATAAAATAAAAAATTACTTGAATGCTACTTTGGCCAGAACTGAATAACTCTTTGTTCAATTTTTCCATTTATGACAAAGCAGATAGGATTACTAATGAAATCTCCACAATGGTTTGGCAACACCTGCACTTACAAAAGACATTGCATATGAAGACATTCTGGGATCAGTAAACAAAAGAAGAATAACTAGACTAATTTAATTGGAGATTATCTGAACTGTATCAACTGTTACACTAGGAACAGTTCACACTCCCATGTTCCAGGCAGGAGAAACCCTGATTCTAATTCAGGGGGAATACTGGTACTAATATGCCTTCAAAACCCATGGGACTATCAAAGTCAAACCCATGTGGAGCGTGAAAAATTTGGGATACCAGTGAGGTTTTGTTCTGGTATGCAGAGGATGAGAGTGTGAAACCAAACAGGAAAAAATAGCAATAAACTAGCTAGTCCATGGATCTTTCATCTTTTTTTTCATTATGACTGTGTGTTTTATCAGGCCTTTGTACATACCACCAATGAAAGGTAGGCCCTTTCTCAGGATATTTCAGAGGTGGCTCTGAGTAGCCCTGTGTCCATGTGCCTCTTGTCATTGCCAGTAGAATGAACCAGGAGAAAGATTGATATTCTAAGAATAATGTTTGGTGGTTTGGGTTTTTTTAAATACTGTGCCCAAAATACCTATTAGGTCATATCTTGAGATGGCAGCTTTTGCCACCTAGGCCTAGAAAGAAGGAATTTTTCTAGTCTCTAGTTTATCTCTGATAATTGCTGTCCATTACATGTGTAAAAAAAAAAAACAACCAGAAATTGTGATTCTTGCCAACATCTCAGGAAGTTAAGCATTATAGGTGATAATTATGCTCCTGGCAACAGGTTAAGCCAGATGTTCGGAAGCAGCTGCTGTCGACCTGTTAGCAAAGTTAGTTGCTTCATGGTACAGTGCAGTGATTCTTGGCATTCTAGGGAACAGGGGCATAAAATTGAGGGAAAGTTAGACTAAATGTAATTTGCAACAATATGCCATGGTGATAGAAAGGTCCATCAGTAGCAGGTAATGGAGAATCTTGAAAATACTGCTAATGGCTCTGCAGAGGGTAGAAAAATACCTCCTGGGCATAATTAGTCAGTGATTTCTGCTCATCAAAATCACTATTAGGAGTGCCGTCTGGATCTGTTTCAAATAGTCTAGCTCTGCATTGTGGGAATATGACCTAGAGGCTTTTCTTTCATCACAGGTACACGAAATCCAGAGACTTGAGATTTCTTTGCTAGCAAGTTTTGTTGAGGAAAGGAAATAAAAGGTTATAGTGGAAGGTCACAGATACTTTACCACTTGGACAGTTGAGTGGAAAGGTGTAATAATCTTGGTTCTACGATTTCTTGTCACATGTCACATACTTCTGTATTGTCTTAATTGTACATTTGCATAGATAATTCAGTCTCCAGACCAGAGTCCATTTGTGTTTTGTCATCCCTGAGAAGGGTAAAAAAGTCACTGTCAGTGAAATGCATCTTTTCTGTAGGGTCTAGGAAAACCAAGTAGCACAGACAAAAAAAAAAAAGGTGTTAAAGTGTTTTTACATATATGAAACTGAAAGGGGACAAGCTTTATGTATTGTGAGGTGTATCTGTTACTAAATTCAATATAAATTAGTTTTATGCATGTCTGAGATTTGCTTAGTTAAATTGTCAACATTTATATATGCAAAGCACTTGATGCCTTCAGAAGCCAAATATTGACTACAGCTGCATGTTATCATGACCAAGACCAATTTCTCACCATGGGAGTTTGAAGTTCGAGTCCCCAGAACCTCAGGTGTTAAGATCTTGTTTGCACGAAGTCAGATATTTGCACTCAAAGTACCTTCGAATGAGATCCCAAGTCTCAGCCTTTGGTATTTATGCGCATGTTTGCACATGAATGGGCTTACATAAACCGGCATTTGTGTGCTTCATTGCTTCACTTTTCTTAGGTAAATGCATATGAAAAAATATGCGTGCTTCTGGGAAGAGCTCGTTAAGAACATTTTATCGGGGCTAAGCTATTTCAGGGATCTTTGGGGGATGATGGAGTTCATTTAGCTGTGGTTTGCTGTCCTTCAAACGACAATTGCTAAAGGGCAAGCAGTGTAGAAAAAAAATATCATTTTCCCCAATGCTTACTGGAGAGGCATAGAGTTTGTGTTTTCTACTCAGTGTTGCACAGTTGTTTTAATGGAGAAACATATGGCACTGGTCTAGATATTCTTTTCTGCTTACTCATCCCAGAATGCTTAGTCTGTTATGATTTTTTTTTTAATCGTAAGTATAAACACCGTCTAACCATTGGGGAGACTTTGTGATCAGATCTGCTGTTAATATTTCCTGGAGGAATGAAAAAGAACACTTTAAGAAAAAACGTTTTCGTATTGAAGAAAGATTGTAGAGTAAAATATATAAAAGGTATTGCTATGTGTTCTCCTGGAATAACTATGAAGGGTGGATGGATGAGAACATGTTACGAAAAGCTCCAAGAATAAATGAGATAACACTGTAATGTTCTGTAATGTTGTTGTTAAACTGTATCAGACTGTTTCATAACATATTTGTGTTGTTCTGTTCCCCAAAAAGTAACTAATTTTGGGCTGTGCAGACTTTTTCAGGTCCGAAATGTTGCCTGAAATATATGGGGGGAAAGGGGGAACCTGTCTTTCCTCCCACACACACAGTTGTAATCATTAAAATGTATTACTCTTTATATTTCCCACTGCATAAGAATTCTGCCTTTAAACATGTTTTTTTTAGATCTAAAGCAATTGAGGGGAGAGATGGTAATCTGGGAGTTTTGGTGTTTATTTTTCTTTTGTTTCCAAGTGCATGCCCATCAGGATATTCTCTAGCATTTCTCAACAATTTCTCTGTAGAAAATCTTGACAAAAGGTGAAATAAATTTTAAAATTTATTGACCAGCTGTAGCTGAAAACCCTATAGCAGTACAGTATCTCTTGCTTCATGCTTTCCAAAAGTGGATAACAATTCAGGATGGTTTTAAGGTTGATGTCTTGTGTTTACATCAGTGAAACAGGGTCACAGTCCTTCACGTGTTTTGGTTAACTTTTGAAAGTCTCCATGCTGAGGTCAGACTGCACTATTTGAGGACATGGAAGGGAAGAGCAAGTGAGATGGGATAGGGTTGTGTGAAAAAATGCCCATAACAATGTGACCTTTCCTGCTGGTGAGCTGTACACTACCATTTGTTCTGCAAATGGTTTTGCTTGTCCAAGAAACGTATGGTTGTTAGTTTTGAAATCAAATTGAGGCACTGTGACTTATTACTTAGTTTTGTTTGTCTTTGCTCACTTTGTGCAGCTGAACTTCCTTCAGAAAGACATTGAGGTTCCTCCAGAGTATTTAAAAACTGCAAGAGCAGCAGCTGAGCCAGGACATAGTGAAGGAATATCTGCAAGATTAGAATTTTAGATGAAATTCGTCATTTTTACTTCACAAGGACAGGTCTGTTATCTTGCCTGGGGCAGTGGATGGGGTGCCTGCTGACTGTCTTGGACCTCATTATATCCAGGGTGGTCAGTGCATCAGGCTGTAGTTTGTGTGGTTTAAATTAATTTATAACTCATGGACTCAGCCCTGCCACTGTTCATGATTAGGATTTGGGAGCTTAGCTGTTAGTGATTGCTTAGCTACAGTGACACAAGTGCTGGAGACAGAAAGGCTGTCCATCACTTAAGGAGTGTGCTATGCCCTTGGGAATGCAGGGGAAGAGGATGAAGTTGTGATGTTTTCTCGCTAGTTAGGAAGTGCTCCAGTTAGCAGACTTATGGATTATTTTGTGTGAAATGCTGGTTTTGTTGATGCGAGGGAAGATGGGCTTAGCATGAAGAGGTAACCAAAAATTGCCCAGGGGATTCATACATAATGCTGATGTAATGCATTGCTGAGCCAAAAAGAAGTGCACACCAGTACAGGGCGAAAGTGTTACTGGTGAGTGCTAAGTGCTTAGAGGTGGAGGCTGATTTAAATACCTCCTCTACATTGCCATCCCATGACTAAAATTTCTCTTTCTTGCTTAGTATAATTTATATTTATGGCAATTTCTGTAGAGCCACAAATGCCTTCAAGGTACCATTCTTGGAGGTATTTAGAAAACCAGCATGGAGAAAAAAATCCCTGCACCAGAGATCTTCAGGTCTGAAGGGACCAATGAGGCAAGGAAGGTAGTGTAACCAGCCCATCATCCTTCCACACCCTGGGTGCCTCCCAGTGTGGCTGCAGAGCCTCCTTCCTTCCCACAGTCAGCAGCCAGGAACCTGCTGTTCCCCATGCAGCATACCCTCTCAATTTCTGAATGTAGCCTCAAGACTAACCTTTAGTACCTTCTTCAGCACCCTCAGAAGATCTGCTGACCTGGTGCCAAAATAAAGCAAAAGCTGCTGTTGGGGGTTGTTTGGCCTGGTCACCATTTCTCAGTCCTGCAGCAAAAACTGGTGCTCCTACCACTTGCCCTGGTGACTTTTGGTACACCCAGGAGGCTCTTGTGGCCATGGAGGGGGAATGTGAGACCCTGTGGCTTTCTGGGGCACAGGCTTTCTAAGAAGAAGTGCCATGTTGTGATGGGGGTGCTGTTGTTCACTTCTCCCCTCTCTCCATGCTGCCTTTTGGCCCTCCCTGTTGTGCTCTCCCGTGCCATCGCGTGCCTGTCCCCCCTGGCCAGAGCAGTGCCCAGCTGGGCCGTGCAGCTGGAGTGGAGGGGGCAGGATGTGGGGGCAGCCCCCGTGCCAGCTGCACCCTCACACAGGAAGGTCTCCACAGGCTGTTTCCACATCTGCTGGAGAGGCGACGTGTCTGCCGCTTCACCAGTGGCGTGTGGCTTGCTGCCCTTACAGCTGCGCCAAAGCCGTGGGGCTCTGTCCTGCGCTCCCCCTGTGCCCCCGCGGGAGGATGAGTGTGCCTGGGGATGCTCACGAGGTGGTGACTAACTCCTGCTCTGCTCAGCGTGGGAGCTGCATCCGCCAGCACAGAAGGGACATTCTTCAGGTTGGCAAAACACAGATTGTGCCAAAAAACTGAGACAAGTCAGGAGGTGTAGTAGGATGGTAGAAGCTGTTCTCCCTTGCTTTCAGCTGGGCCATCATCCTTTTCCACTGCTCTTCCTATGTCCCTGATGACTCTAAATGATATTCCACCTTTCAGCTTTAAAGTCACTTGAGCGTGTGTTGCCATGTCTCCTGCTCTTCAGCCACATACTCAGTGAGCTTCCCTTGCAGCAGCATGATTGGTATCTTTTCAGCAGAAGGTAGTTTGTCTTAAGGGAGTATTTCTTACATGCAATACTGTCTTGAATTAACATCTGACATAAGCACTGCTGAAAGAAAATGGATCCCACCTATTGTGCAGTAGGTATAATGGGGATTCTTAAACAGCATGGTTTGGGAATAACCCAACTCTCTAATTAATGTTCTTTTTTTATGCCAAACCCAAGCTGCTCAGGCAGTTTTATTCTTTTCCCATGTCTGGGAGGCAGTATGGTGTTTGAAGACTTCAGTAAAGCTACATGTTGATTTTTAATAACACCTATGTCTTGAGGCTGGTTGTGGGGGATCACTGTCTGTCATTAGTCAGGCATCTTGTTTGAGCTTCCTAACCAGTTTGTTGACAAAAAATACCACTGTTTTGGAAGAAATCTGACACTTTTTTGTTCTATTTCTTAAACAGATTAGTTTGCTTTTCTTCTGCTCCTGTGCTAAGGGAGTCTGCCACCCTAGAACTGAGCTCCTGTTTGAAATAACTAGCATATACCTATGAAGTACTCATGAAAGAATTCAGGCCTTTTGTTTGCTCTTTAATTATTCCTAATTAAACATCAGAGGATCATTTGAGATAGTTAAAAGTTAAAATGCTTTTTCTGCACCATAGTTACCTGCCAAGGCAGTGCTGATGAGGGCTTAGGTTTCTCTTCTATGAAGGTGGAAAACAAAAACACTTTCAAATGTCTGGTTACTCTGGGTGGTTGAAGGCTCTGACTAATAGCCAAAGACACATGCTGTGGTGATAGCAGCCATCAGACTGGTGCTGTAACCCACCATGGACTCTGCCCCAGTCCTTCCACATTTGTTTCTGCAGCCAGGCTCCCCCTAATACGTGATGGGCAATTTTGTTCCAGGGGTGGGAAAGAGCAGGAGGTGAAAAGCCTTTTCCTTTTTTCACACCAGTGGTGTTCCTCCTTTCCCCAAGGAAAGTGCTGAAGATTAACCAGGCAGAGACCATATGGAGGTAGTGTTGGGCCCTGCTGTGCAATCATAAGTTTGTCATCTGACACCTTCATCCCTTCTCTACAGACAGGTTGGGGACAGGAGAGTTAGTAACTGGTACAACTAATTCCCTAAAGCCCCACTGATGTTCTTGGTGATGTGTGAAGGACTTGAAGCTCCTGTCATAGCCTGGGATGTATTGTAGCAGAAGTGTGTTTTTATGTTTGACTTACATCTCTAGGAGGAAATGGATTTGTCTGTAGATACTGTGCTTTGAATAAGAACATCCTCAGATGTAAACGATGCCACTGTGCTGCTTGTGCTGTCATCATGCTACAGGCTAAAAAGAGAAACTTGCCCTCTCTCCATTTCCATGCTGCTTTACAGGTATATCCAGCATCTTTCAGAGAACTCTGAGCCACAGTTGAACCTTGTATATTCATTCTGAGCAGGCCTAGCGACACTCATAGTAACCTTGGTGGAATGCTCTGTGATCTCCTAACTCTAAAATGTACTTGTCACTTGTTCATCAGGTGTTCTGGGCAGCTCCTTAGGAACTTAGAGGATCAAAAACAAGCCTTGTTTATATGTGATGGTAAAGAAAAAATAACCAAACCCAACCTCAAAATGAAAAAATTCAAGTCAAGATTGTTTAGAGATTGTGGTTTCAAATTTGTCAGAGTTGTTGGAGGGTAGATGGTGTTGCCTTTTGTGGCACTGTCCCATAATTAAGTGTATTCCTTTGTAAGTCTCTTGGTGCATCTCTCTGTATTCCTATCAATGCGTGACAAAGAGCTCTGAGGAGCGCTGGTGGGCTTGTATTGCAGCCTGGGATAGCTCTGTAATGAATGGGAATTTCCATTCCTTGCCTCTAGCTTCTGTCTCATGCCACAGATTATCTGTGAATGTGTGGTTGACAGTTTAGATGGGCCAAGGAACCAGGAAGCTCCCAGTCCTCAGGCAGGTCCTAGACATGTTGTACACAGGCATGTGGGAAACAAACTCCGTGTGGGAGTGTGATCAGCCCAGCACAAGTTCCCTGCTGCCTGCAGACAGGCATTTGCTTACTGGACCATCTTAAGCCACCACTTTGGAACATATAGAGCGTATTTGTGACCCTGACCAAAGCAGTTAATAAGATTTTGCTTTCATTTAAACATGTTCACAAAGCGGAAGGCACTGTGACTTCCTCACAGTAACATACAGCTTGAGCTTCTGTAAATTACAGTGGACATTGTACTAAGATGGCTTTCTGCCTTTAGGGTTTAGCAGAAAAATTCTGTAATGCCTTTTTGTTGTTGTTGGTTTTGGGTTTTTTTTGCTATTACTTGCAAACAGGAAATGAATAAGCAAAGAAAGACCATTATAACTGTGGTTTCAGAGACTGTACAGCTTGAAACAAAGGGATTTCTTCACATTCAACCTCATTAGTCTGATTAGTGGGCTTGTAAAATGAAGCATGAAAATGAAACATGACATGGACATGAATTGATTGTACTAAAATCTACACAAACTGCTGCTTGGAAATGAAAGGATAACAGACATCTCCTCTGAGCTGTTAAAAAAGTTAAGTTTTCAAAGTAGCTTATTTTTTTAGACCATATAAATTACATTTCTGTAGCTTTTAAGAGGAGACGATAAGAAGCTGAAAAATTCAAATGAGCCTGTCAGGTGATTTTTTGTTTGTTTGTTTGGTTTGTTGGGTTTTTTTAATAGAGCAGAAAAACATGAAGACATAATAGGTTATCAGTAGAAAGATATGTTGGCCTGGAACCTGTTATAACTGTGTAGAAATGGATGATGGGCTGCTAGTTGTTTCCATTAAAAAATCAGAGAGAATACTTAGCATAGTTTTCAGAAAGGCCTCTTTGTATCCTGCTGATTTCTCCCTTCAAATACACTCTGTACTGTTTCTTTGGTTATTGCAAAAACACCTGTTTGGTTGGATGTTGATGGGAGATCCTGAAAGGGGGGTGAGTTTACTTTATCAGCATTAGCTCAGGTACTGGCACGGTGTGGTGCAGGTGCAGCAGTCTCCTGTTTCTAGTGTAGCTGTACAGCTACAACAGATCTTTAAAATTCGGGTTTGAATGCCTAGTTTTCTTAACAGATCTTAGCCCCACAAGCCTGGATCTCTTTGGGTATGAATTGGTTTATTTCTGTATGTGTCTTGTACTGCCCAAACTAGGTCTGTCCAACTGCAGTGTGTGTGCTGCATGTGACTGTGTGACTGTCTACGTCCTTTTTGCTTCTGAAGCTCACTTTAAAAAAAAGGCAAGTAATTTGAATGCATGTCTTGGTGTATTTCGAAGAAGTATTTTGAAATCCTGCTTTCAAAGATTAGTCACAGTAGTACAGTTAGGATCACAGAAATCCTTTTGTAACTGTGGGGTCTGCCTTTCCAGTAAGAGCATCTGGAAAAAGATTTCTAAATGCTGTTGGATGTTGTGTAAAAGTGAGCTGGAAATGTTCACTCAGGAGAAGAATTTGGCATGTCGGTAGTGAGGAAAGCGAAGGTATGGCTGAGGGGTTCCTGCAAAGTTGGTTGAGGAAGTATGTGATCTCTGTGAAATATTTTGAGTGAGGGGCTGAGTGTAAATGTGCTTGGAGGACCCTGTAGTGGTGCTTTCAGTCCTAGCAAGCTGCTGCCATTATGGTTTAGCTCACTGGGAAAAACAGGGTAGGATGTTGGTGTAGGGGGTGTGCTAAGCTGTTGTCCTTTGGGCAGTGAAGCTTGGGGGTTTAGTGTGAACGTGGAATGTATGGGGTTTGGAAAGCTTCCTGGGGCAATTTCCACTTAGGCATCTTTTGCTATGCGTGATGCTGCTCTGTAATGCACTGCCACAAAGTATTTCCAGGAACCATGGAAGTAATTCATTGCCAGGTTTATTTACCCCCTTGCTCCATATATAAGTGAATAATGCATTACCTACGTTAAACCTGAATAGATGTGTGTTGTAGAGGTGACCTGTGGTGGGCACAGCACATGAAATGTGCAGCTTCCTCAGCCACTGTGCTTCTGGCCCATGACTCAAAGAGAAGCAGTGTCTGCTGAGCACAGCCACTGTCTGTCACACAGTGTGCTGGGTGCTCCCATGCCAGGATCAGCAGTGCCTGTGGAGAGCATGAGCTCCTGCCACAGGCTGCAGAAGACCCATTTTTCAGGGTCTTGTGGATGGTCACCCTATAGCTACCACTTTGTACCACAGGTTTTGGAGGCACATGCGATTTATTTTCTAGGCATGAGTCAGGACATGATTTTGCCTACAAGAATCAAAATACTCTTTAAGATGTTTCCATGGAAAGGGGGGCTATGTGGGGAAAAGGGAAGAGGGGAGGAAGAGCGATCACTTCTTTGAGCAGGTTTTGGGACAAGTGTTTTGAGTATGCCCATCCTGGCACCTGGAGTTGTGGCTCTTGAGCACTGGGCACGGGTACTTTTCACTCTGTTTATTATTTTCAGCATAGGTTTGTGGAATTTGTGTAATTTAGCTAAGTGTGTGTGTTTCTAATACAAACCTCAGTGCAAACAAACCCTGCCCAGCAGGGACTGTTGCAGAAAGAAGAATGAGAGTACTGTTGACTTGAATGTTCCCTGTCTTTCCAATGAGTTCCAGATATTTAATGTGTTTTGTTCCGCTGCTGGTTACCCAGACAAGTATTTTAGTGACTTTGAGATGATTTCTTCTTTGGTTTGAGTGAGGGGAGGAAGAATGTGTAAGGGGGGAGGTTGAACATAGCCTTCTAAAAATGAAAGTACAAGTTAAAGTCTTTATTCAGTATATTAAGATACAATTGATGGTTAAAAAAGCTGGGTTTATGTCCACTTTTCAGAGTGCTTGGGTGGCTATTTGCTGTGGATCTGGGGAAGGCAAAAAGAGGTGCTGGGTAAAAGTAAACCCACCATGTAGTTATTCAAGGTGTTGCCTGTCATTAAACAATCTTTTCTGCAGAAGAGAGGTTTTGAGAGGGGAAAGGGAAGTTGACCAAGAATTATTCAGTGGTGGTGTCACCTTTATCTTTGAGATTTCTGTGGTGATCAGAATGGCCCTGAAAGTGATTAGACTATGCACTTCAAAAGCTGACTAAAGATTAAAATTGAAGTTGTGAACAACAACGTGTGTTTTAAGTGTAAATATGTTAAAAATAGCATCTCTGTAGTTGAGCAAGGCATACGAAAACTCATCATGATGTTAGCAGCTGAAGTTAAAGCAAAGAAGAGCAACCTGTTTTCCCAGTAAACTTCCATAGGTTTGATTTCTGTGAAGTTCAGTGTGTTCTGGGGGCTGCTGTTAAGGACAGCACTATCTGTGTTAGCAGTAAAGTGATAGACACAATTAGTATTGCCTGCTCTTCCAGGAAAAAAGCCAATGGATGTCATGCGACGGATCTAAAAATGGACAGTGACAACACCCATTTTATGCTTCGTTTGATCCAGTGTAATACTGGTGTGGTGCTGCTGTGTGATGGAGGGGCTGAACTGAAATAATTTGTATTTGTATTGATCATAAGGCTCATTATATGAGGCAACTTTTGCGGTTTGCCACTTAGAAATTCACACAACTTCTGCTGCAAAATAGTGTGAGGGAGCTTTGTGCTTTGGTCTGGGGTTTTGACAGTTGTGGGGTATTTGTGCTTTCCCCTTCTATCTCAAATTTGGTGTCTACCAACATCTTGAGAAAAAGAAAACAATACTTTCAAGCTGCTGGGTTTATTAGATTTTTTTTTCCCCCACTGGAGAATCTAAAATAAAATTCAGTTGCATAAACATTTGTAACCAGGAAAACGCATACCTGACAATGTCTTTAAAAAGAGCTTTTTCTGGAAAATTCTGCTGAATTAGCTTTGTAATCACTTTCCTGTCACTCTCTCCAGTGATTATATGAGTGGGTTTTAGTTTGCCTGTGTGTCTTAACCTTTGATTTTTCTGACTTACAGGTTATAACTAGACAGAGAGAGATCCGCACAGATCACTCTCCTCTGGGCGCCCTAGAGTTCTCCAAATTCTGGGCAGCCACACTCTGGTGTGAGTGTATAAGGATTGCCCAGGGCTGGAAATACTGATGTTGATAAGCTGGGTTTGGAAATCACACCCTAAGTGAGCTTGCTTGTGTCTATCTAGTGCGTAGCAGCATCTGGCAGCAGTCTAACAAGTGTATGTGCCTCTCTGTCTCAGGCTTAATTCTTGTCTTGAACAAGCAAGTATTTGTATGGGAAGAGGGTTCGGGGAACCACAAATATGTATTCTCTTCCCACTAGTGTTAGTTCTATGGTGTTGATAGGACTAAAAGAGAAACCCCATTCTGCTCTTCTTATGGCTGGGAAATTGTTCTGGCTTTGCAGACCAGAGGTCAGCCATCTGGGGAAATTGCTCAACTCTGCTCTCATTTCCAGAACTGCAGAATAAATTATGTGCACATCTGAAGTTTGTTGGGAATTTTCTTGAAGTACTGTGTCGAGGGGCTGATAAAAGAGACACTACATTTTCTACGAGCCAATAGACCATTTTTCATTCATACCCCAACACCACTTGCTTGAATAGCAAATGGAAACACACATCTAATAGCTGAGGGAAATGCCTGGAATTACTAGGAGGTGGTATTGCAGCTTTTGGGAGGATGCATTAGCTTTTTGTGAGTTGGAACATTCAATCTGCTTTTGTGTCAGGAAAGGACTGTGGTCTGTTACGCCCAGTGGTTAGAGTGGGAATGGGATTTGGACATTTTTATCATGAACTCAACTCAAGAACCAGAGAAGCTGAGGGTTTGGGTGAAGAGGGCTGGGAGGCTGGCTAACAGTTGTATCAAACAGGCAGCCAAGGCAAGGACATGATGAGAAAGAACCTACACTGCAAGTCCCCAGATCCTTGTGAAAACTGCTGCCTGCAATGAGGGGTGTGTAGAGATGGGACAGATCGGAGCAGGCTTGTCAGGAAGGGAGGGTGAGCTGGGGAAGGGGAAGGCAGCATGAGGCAGAAATCAGAATGGTGAAACTACAGATCTGTGTAAGGACTGAGGGCTAGTGGAAGGAATGGCATTGAGGTTAGCGGAAAGGACAGGAATACACTAAGCAATTGCCTGCAGTTTCTTGCTGGAGCTAAGAAACATGTTCAGCTGTTGAGAGACTAGAGGACATTCGATGTTTGATGGATGAAAAAGCCATCAAGATGCTGGTGCTGTGCTGCTGTGGTATATCTTGGACCTTTGGTCCTGGAATTACACACTGCAGGATGACACCAATATGCCTGGAGGTGGCAATGCTTCAGGTAGTTTTCTTCTGGTTTGCCTTTGCCAGTGTTGTGGGGAGACAGAGCTTCAGTCCCTAGAGCCAGTGCCAGTCCTTCAAAGATTGACAGCCAGACCCCAAATATTAAAAGTATGCCTGATGGGGCAAAGTCACTCTGGTTTCTGGTGCTGGTGCCTTTGAGGATCTAGCTTGCCATCTTTGTCTGTAATTCCAAGACCTAAACACAGACTTTTCAAGTGAGGAGTTTGGGGGACTTTTTTTTTGTTTTTTGGGGGTTTTTTTGTTTTGTTTTGTTGTGGGTTTTTATTTGTTTCGTCTTGTTTTTGTTTAATGAAGCTAAAAGGAGTTGGTTTTTTTTGAGATGCAACCCAAGTGCAGTTAAGATGCAGGAATTTCCACATCAGATAGTGCACAAGGTGTGACACAGCTGCCACTGCCTCCAGCTGCCTTCTACTGTCCTGTGTCAAGGGCTGGTGCTGGTTGGCTTGCAAATAGCCCGTGCAAGCCAACTCATGCATGTGCTGCTGCTCCCTAATGAGACATCCTAACCACATTACTAACTGGGACACATGACTGAAGAGAATTAAGTAACTCCTTGATTGCAGGAATTTAGGACTTCAAGGAAAATGCTCCACATGAGACCTGTGGCACATCACAAACTGCCAAAACTTCAGTCTGGCTTTCAGACAAACAAGAAGAAAAAGAGTAGCTAAGGTTTTTCTCACTTTTTAAATTTTTTTGTTTATTTGAATGCATTTTTAATGCAAACACCAAAAACTGAGGTACATCCCAATTACTGGAGCCTTCTGATGGTGCTTTTGTTGTATCAGTTAACTAAGGAAACACCAATGAACTGAGCCCGGGACAGCAGGAATCCATGCCTGCCTCCCCTGCAGGCAAGGGTGGGCTCAGACACAGCCCCACGTAACCAAAAGGCAGCCTTTGTGCTGTGTGTTGATTTGTGCTAAGAGAGCAGGACAGGGATGTGTGGCGGACCTTGTTGTCCTAATAAAATATTAAGGACTTGCTTTTTTTTCTTAGAAATTATTTCTTTCCCCTTGGGAAACCTATAATTAGGAGTTGGAGGGGGAAGAAAACATAAGCTATTTATTTAGATGTAGACGAGTATTTCCAGTTCTCCACTGTAAGTCTTGGGAAAAAAAATAGATACACATGCACATGTGTGTGTAGCATGCCTGTGAATAGCTTTATAAAGCTCCTCAGGTAGAAGTAACGGATGAAACCTTCACCACCTAGAACTGGAGCATCTGTGTGTTAGTTTTCCCATGCTCTGCCTGCTGCTCCAAGTGAGTGTGATGAATCATGTAGTGTCTGCAGATCTCAGTATGGCTTAGGAGCTTGTGTCTCAACTGAAAAGACAGTTGGACTTTGTTATCCAAGTTTTCTAGCTTTTCTTTTATTAGTAATCACATGTTGAGAATCCCCTATTGCATTTTGTTACAAGCGTTTCTGATAAATATCATGAATCTTACCTGAGTGAAATCTGTGTTCTAGGAAAAATGGTTG
Source organism: Lichenostomus cassidix (assembly GCF_008360975.1). NCBI lineage: Eukaryota > Metazoa > Chordata > Aves > Passeriformes > Meliphagidae > Lichenostomus > Lichenostomus cassidix. Next base: position 26,226,612 of record NC_139483.1, on the reverse strand, counting down.
CTTGATCATTTTAAAAAGACGATAGACTTGATAATCAGCCAGAGACTGAGACCAGCCCAAGTCATGAGAGCTTGGCAGAATGGGCCAATTTTTCAGCAGAATGTAATGAGTGGTGAACAACATCCTTGGGATCAGTGCTGTGCTGTTAAGAGATACAAAGTCTGATGCCAAGAAATGGTACTTTTAGGCAGTGAAAGATGATGTAGGCTGAATTTTAAGCACTTCTGTGGCCTACTGGGAAGAAAAAAAAAATTCAAAAGCCGTAATGAATCCCTGTTCAGCAGAAAAAACCCCTCAGCTACTAATACATAGGTTTCATCATGTTTCTGACCAGGGTTTGGGTCTTTGGGGTATGTAAATTGTACTGTCACAGTTTAGCTGTCCAGGATATTCATATATGTGAAGAAAAACAACTTAAACTGACTAGCATGAGACGTGTTAAGCTGTAGTAGAGGGGGAAAGAAAAAAGGCAGCTCAAGGTACTACCAGTATATTCCTTCAACTATTTGAATATGGGAATGGTGAATGCAGGAACCTCTGAAGTCTGAGAGTGAAAGCAATCAGCTGTTTAGACATCCCAAAAAATAATGCCTGACAGCAATAATTTATATTAGCAGAGAGCTATTACAATCTTTAGAAGACAGAAATCAATCTGAAAAGGTTAATCTCTATTTCAGAGATTTTTTTTGTTTTTTTCCCAATACTCAGTTGGATTAGGATCTGCTATGCTGTGTTAGTCTTTAGCAATGCATCACCAAGACTAAGGGGATACTTTGAAAGGGAGGGTTTTGTATTGTTAATGTTAATTACAACAGATTTAGAAGCAAGGATTTGGCTTCTACTCCTGCTGAGTGTCCAGTCTAGGAAAGGAGGTAATGATAGTCACTTTTGCAGGCTCTTCACAAGATTTCCTGCTGTTTGAGCACTTTCCTGGTGCCTGTGTGGGCACTGCATGTTACAAAAGCAGTCATCAGAAGGGTCAAGCACTAACAGCTTTCAAACAGCCCCAAAGTATAAGTGCATGTTTGGAAATTAATTTCTTAATGTGTCTGTCCTCCTCCTATGTGATTGGTGAATTACACAGGCAAATTTAACAGCAGCATTGGGATTAATGACTGAGGGCGAAGCAGAGGCTTGGAAGGATTTGATGGAAAAAGCCCATTAGTCATGGCCTTGTCAGGAGTTCTAGAATATTATGGCTTTTCTAGAATATGATGTTTCTCCACCAAAACTCAGGTTAGGAACTGTAGCAATTCAGCCTCTAAACTGTGATTCGATAGACTTATTTTTCCCTCTTTTTTTTTTTTTGGGTGAGGGTAGCATTACAAAGGGCTACCTCAGCTCCTCAGATAGAAACGCAGTTTTGAAGTGGAAGCAGCAGTCTGAGCTATAGGACGAGTTTCAGAAGGGCAGTGGTCTGCAGGGCATTAATTCCTCATTTGAGGAAAGATGGGTAAACTCTACGAAGCAGTTGATAGTATCGACCTTTGGCAGGCTCCTTCCCAGCTCTCAAATATGGGTAACATTTGATTGTTCTTTCAGTCTTCAAAGACCAATGCAAACCTTTATTTTCTATAAATAATTTAATAAATACTTTTGTTTTACAATGATACAACAAATAACAAATTCATAGCAAATGAGTCACAAAGAATTTAGGATCAGTATACTTTAATAAGGTATCAGTGTCAAAATACATTTCCTTATCAAGTTAAAGTTCCCATACAGTTATAATATTGTCAATAAGAATTCAGCAATATAGATTATGAAATAATTATGATAAAAAGTATGATTAATATTAAGACATGGAATATTTTTTCAGAGTGTTTTAGTAAACTGTTAGGGTATAACATTTTTAATGCTGAAACTACACAAATAAGAAACAGAAGAGCAGTATTCAAGTGTCCTTAATCCTTGAAGCCTTAAGTCTGTGCCACTGCAAATTCGTCAAATCTGGATGGCCAATTTCCATCAGGTGTTGATGCTTACAATGAGTTTTTTCCACACAGGTAATTTTTTCCACACACACAACTTTACTTTAGGAGTAGATTATTTTTGGTAATAAACTCTTGAAAGATTGCCTACGATAGGGAGTATACTTTTTTTACATCATGTACCCATAACAAAAGGTCTTCAGCTTTTCTAAGCATGTGTGGTTAAGACTCGCTTAACACAGCGAACTCTGAAGTGCTTTATGAACCCAAGGCTCTCTCTATGCAAGTGTCAGTGCATGATATAAAGCAATTTTATCCACCAGGCTTCAGCAGACTCAGAAGTCTCAAAAATATATTTTTGTTCTAAGTTTCTGGGCCAGATTTTACCTTTAGTACTTTGCCACTGTTTCATTTTCTTCAATGAATCTACAGTGATTTATACCAGTGGAGGAAACAAGATGATACATCCCAACATGGATCTAAGTCTCTATGTATTTTAAAGTCAGAACTGCTCACCTGCCTTTTACTGTAGTATTTTTTGCTGTTTAGATTTATTGTAATTTAAACTTTCAAAACCCTTTGAAAGCATTCAAAGCCCTGTTTTCCAGAAATGCGCATGACAATTAATGATAGTTGGAAAGGAGCTCTGAAAATGTCTGGCTGCCTTTTAATGACATTTTAGCTACTGATTAATGTAAGGCAAGCAAAAATGAGAGACCTCCCTGCTGGCTATTCATCTCAGTATGCAATCCCTAATTCTTTTTGTCTAATTATAACTGAGTTAGCCTAATACACTGGGAAATAATACTTTTATTGATTCAATATTGCAATTATATTGCTAGCTAGCATATAAAATGAAAAAGGGTAACATTAATCAGAGGTGTTAGTACTGGCCACTGCTCCGATTCCTGAAATATCAGCAACATCATAACAAATACTACAAGTTTCTAGCAGAAACAGCTCTTAAAGTTGTTGTGTCATAGATATAGCAAAAGTACCAAGAGATGATTAACAACTGACCCAGAGAGAAATAAAAATTAAAAAAAAAATCTGTTTTGTGTAAAAAATAAAGGTAACAACAAAGAACAAAACAAGAAACCTCAACACAAACAAAAACACAGGTCTAAATCCTCCACTGGGGCAAATCTGTAGGACTCCCTTGGCTATAGAGCTAAGCCAGGTTAAGGCAGCTGAGCATGTGGCTTGCTTCTGAGGAAAAAAGCTTACAACGTGCAACTTTCACAGATACCCACAAACATTGCATTTCACCATTCACATTTCTTTCAACAAAGTGTATAAAAATGAAGGAAAGGGGTGGGAGGCAGAAGGCTGGGGTTTTTCCTTAGTATGCTTTTCCAAAAGGTATTAAAGTTACAATAAAATAAATGCTGGAAAACAGAAAGACTCAAAGGATTTTAATTTGGCAGATCAACAAAAAACTGTGGTTGGAGATCAAATTTGTTTCATTCATCTTTGGCAATAAAAATATATCTTTGCAGTACTGCAGCCAAAGTATCGCATGATGAGGCATTTATACCACAGCTTTTTATTAGCATGAAATTTGAAAAAAAAAATTCAGAATATAAATTACAGGTAATGAGATAAGGGGAGGGTAATCAAACTCTCTAAACACCACTTTAATTGCAATAGAGAAAATACAGTAGATGTATTTCTTTAATATGAATAATAAAGTGAGTAACTTCAAAAGGCCACTATTTGGTAATGTGGACAGGTTCAATATCTAAGTAAAATCCTGTAAAAGTGTACTGGTATTAGAAACTGTCTACTTGCAAAAATATATTTAAAACTGAAGCTGTTTTGAACAGTATAGGCCACGGAATATTGCGGGATCGCTCAGGTCGCCTGGTCCAGCGCTCGGAGCAGTTCGCTGCCCTGCAGCAGCGTCGAGCTGCCCAGCACAGGCACGTTCACCTCACAGTCATACCTTGTCAGCTCAGGCAGCAGGTAGGGCTCAAAGGATGGCCCCAGCAGGCGACTGGTCATACCTGCAACAGAGCAGGGAAACAAGTTATGGTGCTGAGAGCAGAAAGGGCACTTGTTTCCCTCTACCTCTTCTGTTTACACCAGTTTCATTCTGTTTTGATGTCAATATGCCTCAAAGCACCAGCAGTTCCAGGTGTCAGAGCAAATCTGTGGTCTGCCCCACCTTAAGCTGCTGCAAGGGTGTCATAAACAAGTGAGTTTTTCATTTCAACCCCCAAATTTAGATTGTTCTGAGAAAAACTGTATTGGTGAAGATGAGAAAAGCTGTAGTAAGACATGATTTCTAAATTGAAATTCACTCACCTTATGTACTAAAAAGAACAGATACACATCTGTCCCTTTAGTTACTTATTTCAACTTCTAGAAGGCACATGTTAAGACTCTAACCTACAAACTTCCATATCAATGCTGCAGCAAAGTTGTTTAGTACAATATAATAATCAATTCCGTCAAAAGATATGAGTATGGATGGAGGATGACAGGACCTCCAAGGTGAAAAGGTGTTAAGCTTAACTGAAATGAAAGGTAAAAATACTTTTCTCATATATTACAAATGTAAACATTACAATTTTACACTAAACCACTGAACTGATTTTTTATGCTATATTTGGATCTTACTTTATCATCCTCCTCTGTATTTTTTAACGTGTGTTTTTTTTTTTCATGGAATCAGTATTGGAACAAAAGACCAACATTTTCCAGTTTCTGTGTTTGACAGCTCTTACCTGATGCTTTATGAGCTGGCTGGACACTGTAGTCCTGACAATGGGAACTGTAAAACAGAGGGGGAAACGCTCCTGCTTTCAAATTCTCACCCGGACTGTCACAGGTGGGTTGATGCTGCTGCTGTTGCTGCAGTTGATTCATTGGTTGGCTCAGACCTCTCGAGTTACAGAAAAATTCATCTGTTATTTAAATAGTAGGAAAAAGAAAAGTTAAATGAAGCCAGTGTAATAATTACAGTAGATAATACTGATCCAAAGCAAAGTGAACCTTGGTGTGATGGTGTCACAGCATAGGCAAATCTGCATTTTATCACAAAGGAAGTCTGGAAACAGCCCCAGCTCTAGCAGTAGTACTGCAGTAAAATATGCTTGTATTAGGAAACACAATGTTGTAGAGAAACAGTATCTATTCTAGCTCTGAGATATTCACACCTTGGATCAGCAGGAGGTAAACACAGCTCCGTTAAATTGATTTCTGTTCCCTCCAAAGCAAGTGTGTGTATATACATGAAACCAGCTAAAGGGTATTTATCAAATGTACCTTTAACTTGTTCAGCTCTTAGCGATACAACTTGATCTTTAGTTTTAGCTTAGTGTAATATTTACAGAGCTTATTTACATATACTTTTGAAAGAGCTTTTTTTCCTATTCAACCTGTCTTAAAATGGTGTTTCAATATGTAAAATTGCCAAACCACTTTTGTCTTACCGGTAAGAACACTTGTGCTGAGAGATTTCTTTTCTGTAACCAAGGAACAGTTTTCCCCCTTGAGAAATTTCATTCTCTTCCACATTAAGTGAGATGGGTTAAGGACAGATGGATCTCCCTAGATTGAGAAGGGAAGCAAAACAAACAATTACACAAATGACCATGGTGAGGCCAAAGTTGTGAAGGGCATGCATTTCCAGTGATTACCCCACTCAGCTGTTGCAAGGCTTGTTCTTCATAATCCAGTTGTCGCTTCAGTTTCAAACTGTTAGACAGAGCAAGTCTTGCTGGGTTTACATCTATGCCTCGTTGCCCAAAAGCATCCAGGGTCCTGTGGAGAGGAGATCTTAGTGAGTGCACAGGGAGGCAAATCAAAATCGTCTTGTTCATTTATACAGATTCTTCTTTCATTTAAAGACATTTAAGGCATCTGAGACTTGCCAGTGGACAGATCTCAAACATCAAATAGTTATGAAAGTTTAGCATAAATAGGCTCTAGGGATCTCCAGGCAGAAAAAGAAAATGCTGAGGAAAAGAAAGTAATGTAATTCTTAAGAACAGGATTTGAGAGCCATGGGTGTCCTCTTGCCTTACATACTACGTATGAACACACACGTTGCTGACTGGAGAAAAACCCTTTCTTTCCAGATGCACATTCAGACACTAGCACTTCTGCCAACAAGAAATCCCAAAAAGCAAACTGCACAGCTTCAGGTTTGAAACTGACCATTGATATTTTATGTACTTTCTAAACATGTCAGTTTGACCAACTTTGAAAACTCAAGAGCTACACAGAAGCTTCTAGCTATGAGGCAACTTCTAGGACTGTGCCCTCTGATCTGCATCTCATCACACACTGTTCCCATGTATAAGCAAGCAAACAAAAGGGCTGTAGAAAAAGAGCCTGCAATTTAAGTCTTGGCTGTAGTATTTGTATGTGCCAGCAATAATGTACTTTCATTCCTCCCTCTTCTCTGTTTTCTCTTGTGCAGAACATAGATGCAAGGTCAGAAACTATGTATGTGTCCCTGCTACTGCTGGACCAGTAAGTCTTTTTAGTACTGTTCTTAAACTGCATGAAGTCAAGCACACTTTGCAAAATTACTGGTGTGATTTTAACTGGACCAGCAGGAAATTCATTTGCATATCCTTACAGGCAATGAAAAATTAGCCCACTTCTGCTTGCTCCAGACTCACTGCCACTGGGAGAGCACCTCATTAATTTCCCCAGAGCTGCAGTCTGATGCCTATCACAACAAATTGTTCCAGCTGAATTGAGAGAAATTAATTTTCAAGATTACGACCCTCCTCATTTCCCAAAATATTTTCTGGGTAAATAGACAGTTATACCATGGAAACACGTACCTTTTTTTATATATGGGCACCCTCTGAGAAGTTATTGGTGGCCCCGAGGGGGAACTTGATAGGGATCCTGAGTATTTATCCATGAGTCTCCATTTTGCAGGAACATATTCTAATGGGGGATCAGGTGGCCATTGGGTGTTTGGTCTTCCTCCCATCGAAGACAGGGGAGTGCTGGCTTGGTCATGGTATGGTGGCAGTGATGACCTACTCATATTGTTGAAGAACACCGATGACAGGGACCCATGACCAGAGTTAATTTTTTCATTTGATAGCTGTGGACAATATTTTTCTGGGAGGAACTGATTCTGTGATGTAGGAGCAAGGGGTTGGAAGATGGTACTCATGCTACTTAGACTCTGCTGGGTATTTTGTGCACTTTCAGAGAGAGGGCGTTCTTCTTGGCAGATTGGGCTGAGCTGGAAATCTTCTCCATCCATAGGAATGTAAGGAGCCAAGGTTTCAAGGTCCAGTTCATTAAAGTCAGTCTGTGCAAAGATAAAGAAAGTTCATAAAGAAACTGTAAGTTACTAATAGTTGTGGCAGTTAGTGTGATATGGAATACTAATAGATGCAAAGCTGAAAAATCACTTTATGCTGCATTTACCTAATGAAACCAGCCAACTCCTGTTTAAAGATGTCTTCTCTGCTAGCATACATGTTCATCATATCATCAGCAAAATTACCACAACAAACTGAAGGGAGAAAGCTCCCAGAGGAGCAATATTTGGAAAAGCAGCTTGCATGCTGCCTGCAACACCACTGTAATCTGAAGTAGATGTTGTTTCACTAAACTTTGACTAAGTTGTCTGCCAAGACTCTACAACATGTGGCATGTAGTTCAACCTCAGGCTTTTTCATGTTAAAATATAAAACACAGCTTTCTCATAATCCAGCTACATAAAAAATAAAGGTGTCTAAAACCACAAAAGTTGAAAAAATTTAGCCTGAAGTACACTACCACACTTTAATCTGTATTCTTTTTTCCCTTGAAGGACTAGTCTTACCCACATACACTTCTCTTGGCATTTGACCAGAGCTGAACAGAGAGGATAATCAGTGTTGGTCTCCCAGTCAGCCATAACACTCCTGCAGCACTTTTCAAACACTCGTTTTTCCCATCAAAGCTGCTGAGGTGGTGGGACACACCTGAGCAAGCAGATGCTGACAATACTGAAGTTTGCACATGTAAGTCTTGCACTGAGTTTCATCCTGATCCACACTTGTCTCCTATCTGTCCGCTCTTTCTCTTGCTTTCTGTTTCTGTGGCCAGACTTAGATGAAATTTCTTCAGAACATGGATTACAGCCTACCTAAGCCTGCAAATTGTGTTGGCAAATTGAAGCACCTAATCTGAGCCTCCAGCACACCAAACTTTCTATAGGGTTAATATATGGAGATGAATGTGAGATCTGCACTACCAGTTAACAGTGCCAGCTCCTTTCTCTTGACTATTAAGTATAAGCTCTTAACAAAGGCATTTCAATTAAGTATTTAAAGTTACGTAAACTGAATCAGGCCCACGCCTTTTATTCACTAGCTCACTTGCTGTAGTGTTTTAATAGTGGGTTTATTTATTTATATAGGAAATTTCCACACTTACACTATGATTAGAATGCAGGAGTTGGAGACGGTATGTTACTTCACGTGCACATAATTTTCAAGTCTCTCTAAAAACCTCCAAGAGGCGAAACAGGAAGAATATATCTAAAATGAGTCTTCATTTTGTAATTGAAAGAGATATGTGCTATGAGGGGCATTCCTCTCTCATTTGGTTGTTTTCCAAGAACTAGTTTATTTATATTTTGTTCTAGAACGGATGTTTACTCATTAGTCATTAGGCTGGATTAAAAAAAAAATTGCTGCTGCTTATACATTGCTTATCCAATCTACAGATTGGAGCCTCCAAATTTTGAAAGCTCTCTGGCGACCCTTCTTAGCAGTGCCACCACAGTGACACTCTAAACCTCATGCTTCAGGTTGAATGTCCCTAACCTCTTCAGTTAGGGAGTTTATGTAAGACATTGACATGGCAGCTTTCGGAAGAGCATTGTTAATGTTCATCAAAGATGTGGTGTGCATGTGCAAACGCAGTTTACATGCTGTATCCCAATATCTGTAAACACAACATGCAGCTTCACTGTCTACTAGCAGAGGAGTGATCTTGGTGGCCTTAGGAAGAGATAGTTCCTTACCTGGGAGGTGCACTGACTTTTTGATTCTGTGTCCATGGCAAAAAGTTTTTCAATCACCTCAATCTTAAGATCTTCATCCACAGAACTGTAATAGTCTCCTGGGCTGCTGGGCTGCATGAAAATAACAATTTGTTGTAAGCAGGAGGACAACCACAGTACTGGGTTAGCATCACATCATTTATACCACGCTGTTATTCAGTAACAGATCTTTCTGATGAAAACTGAATGGCTGGACTGTATATTTAGTTTCCTCAAAACCCAAAACGGTCCACTTCTATCATAAGCTTTTCTCTGACACAAGATTGTCAGTACAAAACATCGGCACCCATTACGGGAACCTAGTTGTCATCTTATTTTAAATGTTTTTTAGCAACTTAGACCAAGAACAAGAAATGTACACCATTAAATACTTTCTTCAAGAAAGAGGATGTTTAGCAATACTTCCATGCTTTTCTTAAGAACAGATGCCCTCTCATAAGAGCAGCTCCAGCTCTTGAGGGCAGTGCCATGAAAGCATGTTCATTCCTTCAGTGGGAAACTCCAAGGAGCTGCTCTCAAAAGCCTGACTTGGCTAAGCTTCCTAGAAACTACAGCTTCTAGTTAACAAAAAAAAGAGGACAGGTCTGGAGCAATGCTCCCAGTCGCCACGCAGTTTTACACAGGCTTTTTATTTAAGGCTAACTCCATGAAAGCTGGTAGCATGTTCTTCTACTAGTTGTTACAGTAGTTATGCCACAGTAATTATGAAGGACAATGAGGACTGCAATGTGAAGCCAGGATATTGTTGCCATGTGATAGTTTTGCTATTGATTCTTAAGGCATGATGCAGTATAGGAAGGATACAGATGCATTGGGCCTAGCGAATAAGCAGTGAGACAGGACTGCTAACACAAAAATGTTGTCTACATATATTGATGCGACTTGCATACAAAACATAATACGCTTTTAATGCTTTCTAAGCTCTTCTTACCGTGGAACAGCTACTGTTGCTGCTTGCACTTGGAGTACTGCTGCCAGGTGCAATCTGAGGCATAGTAAAGGATGGTATTGTCAGTGTTTCACCTTGAGCAGGGTGGCTTTTCACTTCCACTGGCCATGCTTTGTTTGGTGTCAAAACAGCATTGGTGAAGGCAGGGGCTTCCTCAAACTTCTGTGTTCCTGGATGGAGTTTTAACAATATTAATGAATGATTTTAGCTGGTGCAGTGTTATGATATAACTGCAGCTATTCATTAAAAGTAAACACTGCTCCTAGTTGCCATGACAATAAGTTGGCATAGACTTAATGCATGTTTAGTCAGCAAGAAAGCCTGATTCTGCTCTCATTCACAGAAATTTTCCACTGGTGTGAGCATGTGGGCTCTTTTAGCCATTACTCCCCACATGTACACACAGCAAACAGACCTTGTCTATTAAGTTTCTAAATGTAGGCTCACATGTGGTTCTTTGTTGCACAAAAATAATTTATACAAATACTAACCAAAATCCAGGGAAATAATGGCATCACCAGGTGTTGGTGCCAGCTGAGCAAGTTCCTCTGGTTCTTCCTTTAGCTTAGTAAACAAGAAGTCACTCTTCTCTGTCGCAGGGATGCCACTGTCATAGGCAGTGCTCATTGTCAGCAGGTGAGGTTTGAAGAGTGATTCTGTTTGGTCCATGGAGAACACAACATCGTTCTTCTCAATTTCACTAACAAGAGAATAAATTTTAGGCATTTTGTACTGTAAAGATGAAAGATATGGGTAAAGCAGGCAACACAAACTCTCTGAAGCTGTGGCTATAGGAGCATTTTGGCCTCTCGGTTGTATGCCAGGCTCTCAACAGGCAAGGCACGGTTCCAGCGTTGCTGAGCACCACCATCTCGGATGACGCAGAGAGTGTGGTCAGGACTTCTGTGGGAATACTCAGGGCTTTGTTGCTCTGCTTTTTAAAGGGATGTAGTTGAGGCTGTAATGACCCAGACTATCACTCAAATAAGTATTTCTATTTTGGCCCCAACTAAGACCAAAAAAACTTGAGTTTTGTCAAATGAAGGCAAAACTTCTGACTGGTCCTGATTTTTGAGGCGGTAAACAGCTTCTCCTAGCAACATACAGTACAATTACTACTTAATTTTATCTCTTGGTCACAGCATTAGAAAAACAAAACACATTAGCAGTTGTGTTACTCAATAAAATCTTCAGTGCAGACCTTATACTCTGTTGCACGAGCACAGCAACAGCTCTGCAGAGGAGAGAGGCTGCGGTGTATTTCAACAGCGCGTATGGGAACAGGCATGCCACATTTTTCATCGATGTCTAACATCAGTAAACAAGACTGAACAAACATGACTAAACTGATTTCAGAACAACAACACTGAATAAATAGACCCTTGAAAAGTTCCTCCAAAGATTGCGTTTCTCTAGCACATGAGTGCACACGTGTTCTGGTGTGTGCCATGAACCCACCTCAGCACGTAGTTGACGCAGACGATGCACTGGGGCTGCAGGTTTCGGGTGTTGTAAATCACTGTTCCTTGGGTCTCCAGCCATACGTATCCCCCGTGCTTGGCAAGCATGCGGTACTGGCCCGTCACTACTTGACCTTTTGTACACACTGAGAAAAGGGGGCAGAGATACAAATAATGCAGCAGGACAGCAACACACAACATGTAGCACTTGTTTTGCATACACCCACTCCTGAGTTTTCATTATGCAGAACCGCACTAACGCATTTGTTATCGCAAACATGCTTAGCTTTGGGGAAATTCAGCTATTTTGAACATGAAAGGGGCTGCTCATCTGAGGCTTTTACTTCAGATTGAAAATTTGAGTTCTGGAGATGGTCTGAATCTTTAGATCAGAATGTGGAATGTTTAAAATGTAATACAGTATCCCAACTGCTCCCAAAATAATGCCTGCTAACTGCATGTTTCTTGAGTCCCTGTTGAAGAAGGGCCTCAATTTGGGCTCCCAAATTGATCTGTAGAGAAGTGAATTTATTAAGGAAACTATTTATAGTTTCCTTATTTAGGCAATTGATAAATACAAGAATCAGGTGATTTAAAAGGTATATTCACTAAGAATTTTTAAAAAATTAAGATTTTATGTTACCAGTATCACTATTAGAAAAGTATCAAAATTAAGACTAGTAAACAGGACTGCTTTGTCTAGGAAAAAAAAAAAAAGCTGAACTACTGTATTTCTCCCTCTGGTTGAACTGCGTTGTTCCTCTGCTGTAACTTGGAATTAGAAGCCTAGAAGGAACGAAGACCCATGTGACCAAATCAAATAATATTTATTTAACTCTGTTTTTTCAACTGTCCTGTGTTTCTCAAGCAATAAACTGACAACTTGGGTTTAAAGCTTCTAAATATTTGAAGGGTGAAATCTACAGCCATGCTACCCCCCAGTATTTTGCAATATTTACAGAGAATGAGTTTTCAGTGTGGAGCTTTGGACTTCTGAGATGTAAAGCTTTATGATGTCCTGTCTGTTGTAATTCAAAGTTGTCAGTTAAGGAAAATAATGTTGATCAATGGCAATAAAATTAGGGCTGGAGTAGACAAGCAGTACTCGCACTAATAAGAGCTTGTACTTGTAAGCAGACATAGTAACACTGAGTAGCAGCGGAAGTGGGAACTGGCTGAACTAAACCTTTGACCACACATTGGCAACCTTTCCTTTCAAACAGCTTTTACATGCAAAAGAAGTATGCCACCACACTAATGCCCTAGAAATAATGTAATTTGAGTGAGAAGGACTGGAAAATTGATCTCGTGGTCTTTTTCAGAAAAATTCCTTGTGAATGTGGCCATTAACAGAAGCTATTTATTGTCAGCCTCTCCTACACTGCCACCATACAAATGTACAAATCCAGGCCTGTGAAATACAACAACTGTTTTGCAGATAATTGTTGCTGTGTTTATCCTTCTATTTCTGAAGTTTGTTTGTTTTCTTCCTAGGAGTATTTAATTATCCATCATTTAATTTATTTAGACAAAGTAGAACATTACTTTTATTGATTAAATACTTCTGGTGGAACAAAATCAAAAGGCTTTCATTTCAAAGTGTTTTAGTGACTGGACTGTTCTGCTCTGCTTGTGAAACATAATTACACTGCTTCCTAATCATCAGCTCATCAATAAGAGTCACAGTGTAGGCGCCTGTTACATTACAAAGAAGCTTTTTACTGCTTTAATCTTTTTTATTATTATTATTCAAAGCATGTCATGTTCTGATATAATAAAGTACAGCAGAATCCCTCCATGGGGTAATCTCATAAATTACTAATACACTTGTAATTGCTGACTTTGTTAACAATGCTACATTCCGCCTTCAGAGTGAATTTCTCACTTCTCTCTCTCTTTATTTTTTAAAAATTTTTTCATAAAGTATACATTACCTGTATCTGTACAGAACTAGCTACATGTCAATGAAATAGGCTCCAATTATCTTTGTGTGGAGAGAGGGGGAAGACAGGGATGAATTTAATAGAACACAAGACCCATGATTTACTTGGAAGGTTTGTTGAACCTCTGGTATGTACTACCAAGTGGCAAGTCTCAGGTGGTGACACTCAGCTGGGGAAGCTAACCCACTGAAGTCAGCAGCAAAATTCCCACTGGCTTTGATGGCAACAAGACCAGCTCTTAGTGGAAACAATTATAGATTATTAATTGCTGGATCAGAAAATACAGTTCTACAGTCATTCTGTTGTGTAGATTTATGTAGTAAGACAGCAATTTGCATCTGGCTTGCGTAACATGGAAAATGGGGTATGTGAAACACTGCCAAGCACGTGCTAATCTTCCATGCAATAGTGACTAATTAAGACTTTCATACTCACTCTGCAACTGTACTTCCAGCCATGAACACAAGCACTAGTCTGGCTTGCTTGAACGTGAGGTTATTTCACATCAAGAAAGAAAACCCAACCCTGCAGTACAGTAAAGCTGCAATAAGCATGACTTATCACTAAATTAGAAGGAAGGAAATGGAAGAAGTTCTGCTTTGTGCAAGAGACTCATTGGAGGATTTTCTTTTCAAACTTTGGTCTCCACCCCCTATTTCCTCTGCATCTTTACAACACTAACTGGTGGGCACTGTCAGAATTGATGACGGCATAACTGCAAGAAGATATACTCTGTACGTAGCTTGTGTCTAATAAAAAATATTGTTTAATAAATGCAAGTGTGCTGAACATGAATTCTGAAGTGGATATTTCCATGTATAAAAGGCTGCAGCCAGGGGAAAATGAGTAAGTTCTGTATAGTTACATGCTTGGAAGAACAAGTGGGGTCTGTATAAGCTGTATACCTGCTTGGTACAGCATTACACAGCACCTCAATGGCACACATGATGGAATTCAGGCATTTCCTATTTGAAGGGTTTATGTGTGTTTTCTCAAATCACAGCTTGCTGTCTCTTTGTCTTTGATTGTTCTCCCACTTGCTAAGAAGCCTGATGGTCCGAGAAGACATGGGAACTATTTATCTTAGAAAAACTAAAGGAGTCATATTTGTTAGCAATTTAAACTGATGGTTCTGTTGTGGGCAACTACATTTATCACAGCAGAGACTTTGGTCCTGTGCTTCTAACAGTAAAAAGATAAATCACGCTGATCCTGTGCTACCATAAATCCTATGGAATCCTAAACATTTATAACCTGTGCAGAGCACAGTGCCTGGAGCACTTTTGTTGGTGTAACACCACTCCTCTAAGACTTTCTCTTGTCCGCATTCTGCTTCTTGATCAGACCTCATACCCTGCAGCAAGTTTGTAGGACATGTAGGCCCTTTTCCGTGGGCACAAATGGCATCTAGACACATACCCTGCACTACGTGAGGTTATTGAATTGCTGGAGTGAGGAGCAACACCCAGGTCAAATGCCTGGTCATAGTGGGCACTAGAAACTCTCCAGGAATCTTTACCTGGACAAGTAACTCAATATTCCCATTTCATTAATGAGACAGGGATGACCAACAAGGGCTCACTCACCCTCCCTTTCCTGTTACCGAAAGGATTGCCAACTCCCATTTTATTCCCTCCCCGGTGGTGTCCCATTCCTAGAAATCCAACTCAATGTTCCAAAAGTACCAGTGCAGCACACCCCTGATTTCAAAGGATGACTTTCAATAGCCCAGCATAGGATATGAACATTCTGTCTAAAAATACCAGTTACTCATTTTTAGTTGAAAAACCACTAAAATATTACCTAAGAAACAATTAAAAAAAAATACATTCCCAGATAACTCTTACTATGGGCTGATTTATTTTGTTTCTTTTAAGCAGCTTTGGAAACAGGATGATTCATAACACTGTTTTACAGCACACAACTTTCATCACTGCCAAGCCTTTTCTCAAGAAACAGTTCAACTTAAAACTGAATCTTTGCCATTGGAGCTAACCCCTTATGATCAGACAGCTATTCTTTGCAGTAACTCTGCTCTGGGAAGTACAGGAATACTTTCTGTAAGTTTACTTGGTGGACAATTCCCTACAGACATTACCTAAGTCATGGGCTTTTTCCTGAGGACAGAGACCTTCATCACAGCAATTACAAGGTGTGTGGGTTTTTGTTTTTATCTTGTAGGTTCCAGTCTAGCTGCTTTGTTTCTATAAAAAGAGCAGCTGCAGAGGTTTTGGTGATATGTTGCTGAGAGCTCTCCAATAAACTGGTTCAGGGGACATAACAGCCAAGGGTGGGAAATGTTATTTGTACATTAGTGCACCAACTTGTCTCCAGCCAAAGTACCAACTGTTAAGGACAGAGACTGAAGATTTAAATCCAGTTATTTTAAGATACCGGATGTGAAAGAGATGGAAATTTGAAGTGTGTGGCCTGCTGAAGAGAGGGATCTTGGATCTGATCTCTGCTCCCAGAATAATTCAGGTACTTAACTTAAGGAACTGACAGTTCCCATAGGCATAACAATGACAAGAAGCATCTGTTCCTGGTGGTAGATATTATTTGTATAATGAATATCCCTTTTAGAAAATCCCCGTGCAAATCTGCTTTGGATGGGGAAGATAGTTGTTATTTGGTAGCAAAAGAGACATTCGAAAAAACACTGCAATAAGCTCTTCCTATTTCTCTTGAACTCTGCCTGCTGAGCCCAACAGCAGATGAGGAGGATAATCAGAGAATAGCTTGGGTTGGACAAGTTCCAGCCCCCTGCCTTGGGCAGGGATACTTTCCACTAGACCTGGTTGCTCTGAGCGTCATCCAGCCTGGCCTTGAGCACTTCCAGAAATGGGGCAGCTGCAGCTTCACTGGGCAACCTGTTCTAGTGTCTCACCACCCTGATACTAAAGACTTTATTCCTAATACCTAATCTAAAGCTACCCTCTTGTCAATTTGAAGCCATTCCCCCTTCTCCTGTTACTACATGTTCTTGTAAATAGCCCCTCTCCATTTTTCCTGTAGGCTCCCTTCAGGTACTGGAAAGCCACAATTTGGTCACCCAAATGCCTTCTCTTTTCTAGGCTGCACAATCCCAATTCTCTTGGCCACCAGTAAAGGCTCTTCTCACCAGGCTAGAACTGAATAACCTATGTATTTTCAAATTTCCAAATTTTCAGCTGAACCTTGCACTACACCTTAGACAGACAGTGATTCTCCTCTCTAACATCCAAGTTTAGTTTTAATTATGGCAAAAAGCAGACCCTCTGGAAAGACCAGCAGCAGATTTCAGCTAGACAGGCACAGTAACCTGGTGTAAATGCTGGTCTTGGAGATTATCTGTACACAAAAGGCACTTGTATTTTCAACTACTTATTGAGGTACCCACGAATTATGCTTTACATGCAACCTACAAAGCAAAATAAGAATGTGACTTACGGTTCTGATGACTCTTGGTCATACTCTCCGAGTCTAAGGCATGGTAGAACTCATATGCTGAACGACCCAGCAGCTCCTCTGGATGGTATCCAATCAACTCTGTTATTCTTGGTTAAGAAAAAAAGCAAGTATTTAAAATTTAGGTCATTGTAACCTTATGCTTACATGTGCAGGGCAGCTATCATCTCGAGCCCTTGTTCAGAATAAATTGCCTTGTTCTACTACCAGAATAAAAATTCCTCAGGATGTCAGTGTGTGAACTGCAAATTTTCCTATGCCTATTGCACACTATCTCTAAGAGAAGGTATCAACTTTTGTTACTGACAAATTTCTCAAGCTGTCCACTACATGCAGAAACTCCCAATGACCACCATTCAAAATCAAATACCTGTGAGGGGGGTAGTGGTTGGCACCACCAGGTTTAGAAGTATCTGTACATTTCAAAAACATACACAAAAGGGTTAAATCACTACTTTGGCTACTGCATTTAACAAAATAAAAATGCCAGGTGAGAAATTATGGGCAGCTAAAAGAAAAAAAAAAATGCTCGTCTACTTAGTCTTTCTTCAATTATTTGAGAACTTTGGCATATGGATTAGGTTACTTGGGTGACTAATCCACAAACTAAGTAGGATTTTACACAAAGAAAGCTATGATCTCAAAAACTAGACTTTCTATCAGAGTCTGTCTGAGGCAAGGCAGGATTTCTTGAAAGTTCCTGAATCAATGAAAATAGGTCACCAAATTGTGCAGATGATTTTCTCTAATGAGGGGGTGGAAGAAAAATGTTCCATTTCAATTGGAAATACCATCAACTTTATAGGAAACACAGTTAGTTAAAAAAGTACATTAAAAAAATAATTCAAAAGCAAAGATTATCTTCCAGTTTACAACACAATGACACTTCTTGTGTACCTCTTTGAAGCTTCTGAATTTTAACCATAACCTGTAATACAGAGAATAGCAGTAGAAACACCACAAGCTGATTGTGAAGCTGTCATAAACCTTTAAAAGCTGGGAAGTTTGCAAGGAATGGTCACATCTTGCAGCACATCCCAGCTGTCAATGGCAGTGTCCATGTTCTCTCACAAAGGCTTTATCTGACATCACCACATTTGATTTGTGGTGTTGCTACTTTCCAGAGACATCCTCAGGTTTGTGTACTCCCTGGAAGGACAGCTTTGGCCCAGCCCTCCAGACACAAGCATGTCTTTACAAGACAGACATGTAAATACTGTAAAACAAACAGAGCAAGAGCATGGCATTCATCTCCTGATCCCCCTCCAGCAAGGGAGACACATAAGATGGGACTATTTTGTGTATGGCTTGAACGTCAAGGTATTGAGTCAGCTTTTCCCTCGCCTCCACAGAACTCTAAAGCTCATAGCCCCAGGACACCTTGCTTTTGTCACTTCAAAAACTATTCTGTGTCCTGATTTCCATGGAACAAACCTGAGTTTATAATGCTTTAGTTGAGCAAAAGCAGTAGCTTTTATTGGGTTCCCCTCAAAAACTTACTCTTCTGTTTATGTTTTCAGTTTTATTTACACTTACAATTAGACCAATAAAGGGGAAATGTTTGAATCCAGGTTTCAAAGTGTTGTTCTTTTTTACTCTCTTCACTGACAAGCTTCTGAGCTTTAAAACTGAATCCCACTCAAACATAACCTTTTTCCTGAAACCACAATTGTTTCTTCTTTCTTACTGAGAAGTACTTCTCATAATGAGTGGTCATCAAAGCTGAATCATCAGGAGAAAGCAACAAATACTGAAGGAGCCCTAAAAAAGTAAGGTTCACAAAATACAGTTGCTGCTTGCCTTTACACAGGCAGCTGGGACACACTGGCCAGGATCAGTGTAAATACATGGTCTTTAAAAACAGAAACTATGGCCTTTGGCCATATAATGGCACAGTATCATAAAGCCATTACAGCTAGCTGGGAGCTCATCACAAGGGGAAGGATTTTAAAATTCAGGAAGTTGAGGATTTACTCTTAATGCAGTCATTGAGAGCTGTGAGCCAAGTCGGGGTTGAGTAGGGAGAAGGAAAAGGAAATGAAGATAATGGGGAAAAAACCGAAGCAGCATGTACCCAGCAGCACCAGTGCAAATCCAAACCCACATTACAGCCTTCATGGATGTCAACAGTGGAACTGAGACAGCAAACAAAAAACATACATTACAGCAGACTGAAGGACTCTTCTCATGTAGGAATTGTAATCTCTATGCAAAATTTGTGTATTCCAATCCTGTAATTCCCCTTCTCAAACTGCTGTTCATAATGAGCACCCTCACTATAAAATTACTCTTCTTGTCATTCCATGGCACAGAATGACTTGTGGTGCAATCCTGCTGTGACAATGTCAAATCTAATTAGATCTAATGTAATCTTGGATGGAAGTTAGCAAACACTGCGTTGGTGGTATCTTTTTACTACAACCAACTATATATTACACAAAAAGATAAAAATAAGGTATCAAAGAATAACCCACAAAACCCACAACACTGGATTAAGTTCTAAACCCATGCCTGGTAAAAGTGAAATACTAATGAAGAGTAATTGTTTTAAAACATTTAAAAAAATAATAATAAATGCCTAGACAGCCTCTACGCCCTCACTGACTGATCTCGTGATCTGTTAATGCTATTCAGATTCATTACACTTCTCTTTGGAAACTCCTGGGATTGACATGATTTAAAAAAAGAAAAATGTAGGATGTTCCTTTTTCCCCACTCACAAAAACCCCCTAAAACTGGCTGTCAGTGTTTCCTAAATACATTTTAAAATACCACTGTTTTATAACTGTGTATAATTGTTATCTCTATTGGTTTTGGGTGCGTGAATTGGCACTTCACACCCTCCTTTTCTCCTGTGGTGCTGCTGACCCTGAAAAGCTCACAAAAAATCTCGTAGGCTGCAGGCTGTGCAGGACTGGAAATCAGATTAGCCAGTTTCATGCCACATTACGCACCAGGGTTGAGGAGGGCAGCTATCCCTGTATCTATCACACCCATCCTGTGACTCTCCCAGGATGTTCGTGGAAGAGGATTGAGCAGAGCCAAGAGCCCAACCAGCCCCTGGGCCAGGAGGCAGTGAGTGTTTCAGCACAGGTCCTTGCACTGACCTCACCTGAGCATCACTTCGAGGTTTGTCAGTGAGGTGCAGCCTCCAAACTCCGTGTGCTCCCCACAGGAGCCTCTTAGCAACACAAAATGCCAAGTGAACATGCAGAGTACTAAGTATAAAGGAAAAGGCATCCTATGGAGCTATGAGAAGGAGGAGTACATAGCTAAGAAAGTCAGGGAAATGTCTATGGCCCAAGGCACCAAAGGATCATATATGCAACTGAGATCAGGCACAAGATTTCTACTTTTGCTTAGACACCAGACAGAAAATTGCTCTTTGTGCAAACTGTGTAATGACAAAATTAGAAAATAAACTGTATGGTGGTTTTAGATGGCATTCCTGCCTTGGTAGGTTTTGTGTTTCCTTTGCATCTGTAGAATGCTAATTAGTAAGATAATAATAATTTTTTGTTGAAGACGACAGGGTGAGCTGCGAGGCTGTTTATTTTTCTGTTACCAACTCGTTTCTCAGAACACAAATACCTCTGGGGGAATCTTAATGTTGCCAGACTGGGACTTGAGTTTTCTGAGCTAGACTTGTCATCATGATGTACAGAGGTCAAAATCTCAGAAAACTTCGTGAAGAGGTGGGCAAAAGCCATCTGCCGTGGCAGATCTGTCCCAACTGCTACAATTCAAGTGCCTTTTGAGCACTATTTCAGTTTCCCTTAAATATACAATATATGTAAGTATCTTAATTTTTGGGACATGGAGTGAAGGCAAACTTTTGTGCTTAGGGTACACAATTAAGAAACAAGTGATCTGAATCCTATTTCAAGGTCCATACAACTTTGCCCTATTTTATCTCTTCAAGACATGGCAAAGCAAACAAAACTCACTGATTTGAGGCTGCATTTCCTACAAGATGAGCTAGTTCAAGTATTTTTGTTTTTCTTAATATTGTGCTTTTCTGTCCCTTAATAGGAGCACAAAGCTTTTTATTGTATACAATTTCTTGAGTGTGGTAAAATAGTTTGTTAAGAACCATCAGGACTGAGAAGTCAGGCTCTGTGAAAGACTGCTCTAATGTTTACTGCTCATAGAAAATAGCTGGGTGTATATTCGTCAGGCTGTGTGCTGACTGTGTTTGTGAGGGTGAGGATCTCTTAATAAAGTCTTTCTGTATTCAAACTGCTACCAAGTTATTGAAATTAAACTGGTCTTGAGGGGAAACAAACAAAACAAAGTTATACTTAAAGCAGAAAGAATTTTAAAAAAAAGACACTATGCCTGGGGTAAAGCACTCTGTCAGCCTGCTAGAGCAGGCAGTGGCACAGTCTTGCCAGCTAACCACATTTCCTCTCACAAATATTCATGGCTGCTTCTACTCTAACCCAGGCCAATTAAAAAAAACCAAACAACAAAATCCAAAAAACAACAAAATGCAAAATCCTAGGGCCCCTGGCCATTCCTTAGAGGGATGGCTGGACTGGTCAGGTGTATCTGCCCCACGAGGTAAAAAAAAATACATGGGTACATGAGAATCTTCACCAGGACTGCCACTCCTACTCGTTTGGTCTACCTAAATGAAGGTTTTGTTATTAACAAAAGAAGTAGGTCATATTTTACTCTTAAATATGACATATACCAAAAGTCCGTTTTGTCAAATGTGGATCTTTAGCTTCAGATATCACCACTTCACTCGTGTCTCCATACTGCATTTTCCCCCAAGCAGGAATGAAAGGTCCATTCAAATGCCTCCTTGCATTCTCATATAACTTAAAAATATTCCCCAAGTATAGGTCAAATGGCAAATTGACTTAAATCCCCATCCAAAGTCCTGTGCTTGCATATTTCTGTTTTACTGGGACATAACTGGAAACAGAATAAAACTCTGTTTCCTCTGAGCTGAGCACAGCCTGGATCCCACATGAATACTCATATGGGAAATCTAACTGGGACCAACACTATGGCATTGCATTTTCCTGCATCATCCTAGTCTGAATCACATATCCTCCATTGCTCCTTCTGTCTTCAACTCTACCATTAAAATGTCCCAATCAAGAATATGAAGACAAGGGTATAACTAACGGGGTTTCTAGTAATCAGGGACATATGACTCCCCACAGCAAGCGATGCCTTCCAAGTAATGGAGACACACACTACTCAGTGTGCCAGCAGCAGGGAACTGGCTGGCCACACAGCCTCTGGAATTGCCACCTGTACATCTCACCCCCTGCACAGCAAATGTTTCTTTATCTATCCTCTCCCCTCACACATGCTCCCCAAAGCAATTACAGGCAAAGGGAGAGTGCTTCCCTCTCCCCTCCCCAGCAGTGCAGAGGTCACAGGGATGAAGGCTAAAGGCACATGTCCCTCTCAGCTCTTAACCCCTTGGTTCCCTCCAATCCACACCATATGGTGTTCCTTTGAGGTGCTTAAGGCATAAAGGCTCAGACCAACTGTCTGTGCTTGGGCACCTGAAGCAGTTTTGGGGGTTTCTATAAAATTCAAGCACAGTTTTCACTATTGTTTTGTGGATTTTTCCACCACAGGACCATACTGCCACTATTTCTACCTACTCCTTGGCCCCGTGGCCCTGCACATGAAGATAAACTGAGCAGCAGCTATGCCACCAAGGTAACAAAACTGCCTTCGTGCAAAGACATACCTTTTCTTCTGACTAGAACACCCTCACTGGCAATCTTTTGTGACACAAAAGCATTGTGCAGCTGAACTTAAACCCTCACTTGGATTATTAAATTGTACCACTGATCAGCATTTCTGTGTTAGAGCTAAAATAATCCTTCCTGTAAACCACTTAGCCAAGATAAGCGGAGCAAGGGAACATTTTTAAATTACTCTCCAGGAATGGCTGAAGCAGGCATTTAGTAGAACAACCTTTATTTATTATTCATATCTCATGACCCTTTCTCCACAGGCTCCTTGCTTTGCAAGAAGTGTTTTAAGAATACAAACATATCCCACATAACCACTGGCATGTCATAGGCCCACATATGTAATTTATTTTTGTTAGGCAAATTATATGGGCTACTGTCTCACTTGTTTTAAATGATGACCAGTCTTGCCGGCTTCATATTGCCTCTACCCTGTACCCTCCTAAGGAAAAGCTAACTAGTTTTTGTTACAAAATGCTGTAAGGTAGCTAGCCCATATTTTACACAATGCTTTGTGACAGACAGAGAGTATGAGCTTTCCTAAGCAGATTATACTCAGAAATCCAAGAGTTTCTTTAACTGAATGCTTCAAAAATAAAAACTTATGCTCTCTGGAAGCAGACCTGTCCACACCCGATGGACTGCAAGGAGGATACCAGGACCTCTGCCCTTAATGATACCAGCCCTGAACTGGAAAGACAGAGTTCCTTATGGTGCAATAAGCTGTGTCAGCCCTGCTATGTCACTGCAGAAAGCACAGAGTATGTAGAAAAGGGTTTAGGCATCTGACTGGCACATGCTGCTTTCCCTCCTCCACTCCCCAGCGTGGATTTACATTCTTGGCATAAGCTGCTCCTTCAATGCAATTTGTCTAGCAGCACTGAATTTGATAAGAACAGCTGAGTGTTTTGCATTTTTATGTGTCTAGGGATGTGTCGCCTGCTGGAGGGAAATCAACAACCCTCTGGGAGGGAAGTGGGTGACAGGCAGATCTGCTGCAAAGAACCTGAAAGGTTTGTGAGGCCTCCTCCTTCCCTAGCCTGGCTGGCTTTTTGCAGCTTTATCGAAATCTGAATAAAATAGGAATGAAACATCCAACCAAAACTATCTAGTAAAAGATGTGCTGCTTTGTAGTCTGGTTTTAAAGAAAAAAATCTCTGAAATCCCTACATTCAATCCTCCAGAGGAACCTGTTGTATTTCACAGCCATGTGAAACATTCTCCCTGTAAATCAAACACCCACTATTTAAGATGGGGCATAATATACCATTATTTTTAAAATAAGCATGTGTATCTTTAATGGGATAGCATCAGTCCCTCTAATTCTCATTTATAATGGCTTATGCATTAAGTCTTGAAGAGACATATGAATGCTGCAATAAAGCAAAATCCTCTGCTACTCTCCTCTAGCCTGCCACTGAATGGCCCCAGTAATTCAGAGACATATTCCTTTTAATAATGAGTCACTACCATATTGTTGCTTCTCCCTGCAGCAGCAAAATCCTATTGATATCTCAGTATTTTTATCCTGAAAATATTAACAAAGAAAAAAGTCTGATTGTGATTACATCAGAGACACTTTCTAGTTACAGCACACTTGCTACTCAGTTCTCAGAGAGGTCAGAAGAAGGTCAGTCACAAGTTTCACACTTGTAATCTTGTTTTCATCCACAGCTGCTAACACTGCAAGTTTATATGGCTGCTACACCACATTGTTTAAAAAAACAATCTTACTTAGCAAAGTTTAAAAAAACCTTCAAAGGTTGAAGAAAATAAAGACATTGGTCCTGTGAGTTTCTGCATAAATTGCGAGCATAATCCCTCTGATAACCCTCCAGACCTCAGAGGTTGCTAGCATCTCTGAATTTCAGTAGACCAATTTCTTTAGGCAAAAAAGTTCATCTTAAATTCAGGGATGACATCATAAACTTAAAAAGCCCCAAAACAAACCCCAAATCCACAGCAGTAAAGACAGGACTTTTGGGGCAAATGGGGAACAGGAAGATATTTCATGGGAAGGGATCTCTGGCTTGCTCTCAAGCACCCAAGATGGTTATCACAGCATGCAGACAGGCAGAAGAGGCAGATGGCATGAAATGCCATGGAGATCCCAGGACAAGTCAGGTAGGTGGAGACTAGAGTGATCTCCATTTTTTCCACTCAAGAGGGAAGTGTGGGGAACAGAGAACAAACCCCTTTTCAGACCCAATATCCTCCCCTTCATTTCATCACTAAGAGGTGCAGGTAGATAACCAGTAAAGGCTGTTTGCCTTTCATTGAGCAAGAGGCTGCAACTCCATTTCAGAGCAGCACTTACTCTGGTCGCCTTAGCAATTCTTGGTTAATTTAGAGCATGAAGTACTTGCCAGCTAACTAATATCAGCATCCTGGGCAAAACCAACTGTGAAACAGTCCTTGACTAAGGTCTGTATGGCATGCCATGGGATACACTCTCTAAAACATGGAAACAGAAATCCTATATACCCTTCAGTTTATTAAACTCCAGGAAGCTGATGCTTGTGGCTCCAAGTTGCCTCATCTTCCACCAGTAAAACTGAATTCCTCACTTGGCAGGAGGAAATACAGCATGAGTACTGTTTTGCATAAATTGAAATTTGAGGTAGATTAACTGAGCCACTAAATCGACATTTTGGTAACAGGCTGCACTTTCTTCTAGTCCTTGATTACCAGGTCCGCACAGGACATTTGGAAGAGCTGCTTGTTTTGTTGAAGAAGATAAAAACACCTATGGAAAGGAAAAATCAGTGGAGCTTACCTGTCATCACAGTAGGTGAATTTCATGTCCATGCTATGACGACTCAGGAAGGTCTTGCTGTCCAGAGGGATATCGATGTTTGAAGGGTGCTGAATAGGCTCGCACATTATTATAAGGCAGGTGAGAAGAGGCTCCTTATACCCACACAGAGTGTGAGGAGGGCAAGTGTTATACACTTTAACTTGTCCAGTGCAGTGCAAAACCTGAAATAATGAGAAACAAACTTAGAATGTGCTTTCTCTACACATTAAAATGTGTTTTAAAGTCAAAACCCACTTTAATATGGCTCAAATATGCTACCTTCCACGTGGCAGACTTAAGGTTAACAGTTCTGCCTCTGTTGGTAACAGTGCATTTCATCCTCATGAAGAAATCACGCTCAGTTGACATCTCTTTGTTTTTCTTGCCAAAGCCTGGACCTGTATAAGGAAAATGGCAAATCATTTTCTCATTTTCGTTCTTGATTTCCTTCTACTTATAAGCATGAAGGATTCAACAGAAATAGTAGACTAATTCTCACATAATTTACCTGCAGAGACCATCAAAGATGCATGGACCATTGCAGAGCAGTTTGTAGAGCTCAGACCTAAAACTTTAAGTGGAACTTAAATAGGACTTGGTGCACTTTAAACCTATGTGTTAGCTTGCAGAATATAAATCTTTCCAAAGCCTTACAGCTGAAAACATTAAGCCCATCTTAACTTGTTGAAACGAAAATACTAAACAACCAGTTCCTCAGTGCTATCATATTTAAGCAATATTTGACAAAACAAAACAAATCTGCAAAGCATTGAATAACAGTTAATGATTACTGTAGGAATGAAAATTCCCTTTTCCATGACTAACAGATCTCTACTGCTAGCCATTGACTTCATTTGGTTATTTCAAAAGCAAACCGGGACTTTTTCATTTTCATTATTACCATTTTTCAGACTCAGATTCTCTCTAATTTCTTCATGGTCACATGGATGAGTGAAGTCAAAAATGCTGTGTCCAGTGAGTTCCACCTGTGTAGAAGAGCTACACTTAGCCAAATGTAAGCAACTGGAAGTATTTATCTGTTTTTAAATACAATGCAAATGAAACTGGTCACTAGAACTAAGTGCATCGATAGGATGCTCACTGACAGAAATCCTCTGACACTCCCTTTGTTTATCCTATGTGTAACTCCTCATTTTCTCCCCAGAACAATTCTCCTATCTTTGAATTTGCACAGTGCAGTTAACAGTCAATACCACTTGTAATTTTCAACACAGGAGAAAACTCCCAATCCACAAAGCAGAAAAGGGGGGACACAAAACAGCAGCTCTATTCCTTCTGTCCCACAGTCTAAGGCACAAGTAGACAAAGGCATATTGTCTCCCTGGTAGTATCTAGGAAGGCACCTCTGCAATCATCAAAGACACTACAACTTGATAGAAAGGGAGAGGGAACCTCCAAGCTGTGTTGTCTGCTGTACAGGGCACTTCCCTTAGAAATAAGACATTTTATTTCTAGTCTTTTTTGCAGTGACACACAGCAGGGTTTTCTGCATTTAGGCATAAGAACTGTTTCTGTGAACTGTACTACAAAGAGAGGAAAACGTAAGGGAACAAGTTACCTGGGTAAGACCCATGTATTTGTTGACATTCTCTGACAAAAAGATCATGTCTCCATCCTGTGTCACCACGGCAATAAATCCCTCCAAAGCTTTCAGGTACAAGTTGTCCATCTGCTGGTCTGCCTCTAGTTCATTCTCATTGTCAGCACATACTGAGAAAAAAAAGAAAAAGCATTTAAAGCCTTTAGCATCCCAGCCAGCCTTTTCCAATGCAAGCACATCCGTTTACAAGTCAGCATAGTATTTTTCTGCTCTTAAAATTTCATTTCAACAACCCCTTCTGGTGGGGCCTTCTGAACAGCTATGAAAGGGATGCCCTTATCACTAGAAAGGCAGGAGATACTTTCCTAAATGTTTTGGCAAATGCACGACCCTCTCTTCACCTTTAGCATGTCTCTGCAAGATGTGTTTTCAGTCACTAAAACCTACATACCCAGGCCCTGAAGTGCATCTTTGTGCGCATTCTCTTGGCCACATACAACATTTGTACCTCCTAACAGCCACAAGGTATAGGGTAGGTCTCACAGAAGGTATATAAATCTGTGCATTCCTAACAAACATCTAACAGGACTCTTCCATCAGAGTCAATTCTGTGCTCTGTGCCCCATCCTGGTGGCACAGGAGTGCTCCAGGCTGCGCCCACCAGCGATTTTGCTGTCCAGAGGCTCCAACCATAATTGCATCAGCCTTACTCGCATGAAGGCTGGGACACAAGTTTCTTGGAGCAGTTGCTCTTCTTTGTTGATTTAATGTTGCAATTTCAGCTTACAGTTTCTGTTCTGTATTGCCCATGCTGTTAGCACTTTAGAAATGTCATCAATTTTTGTTATTTTCCTCAATGAAACGGCAGTTTGATCATTCAATTCCTTCATGTTTCTTGTTGAAACAGTAATTTTGCAAGAAGTCCAAAAGCAGGAATAGAGCACTGCTTTGTAAAACATTATATGCTTTGGGTTTGTTACTTTTTTGAATAGGGAAGAGGCTGAGCCAAACTAACGCAGTTTTTACTTTGAAGTACTAATGAGTGATGATTAAAGGCTAAGTTTGATCTGTACAGCTCCTGGAACTGCATCTACTAGTGCCTGAGGATGGACTGCAAGCGAACCAAGAGGGATGAGCATTTGCAATGCAGAGCCCACCGAGCACTGTTTGGAACAGATGAGTGGTGACAAAAACGATGCTGGCTGCTGCTGCATCCTCCTGTTCCTCAACAACTCTCCCCGGCAGCAGCCCGTCACTCACCATGCAAACAAGGGAAGAAATGGACTCAGCCCTGGGGCCATGGGGAGCCCATGGTTTATCACCCTTTGCCTCTCAACCAAACTGTTTGGTAGCAGGGAAGAGAGGACACTGTCTGGGAATGGCCAGCACAGGCTGGGGATTTATCATCTCATGTCCCTGCACTGCAATTCTGGCTACACATGCAGGGGCCAGTTCCTCCTCAGTACAAAGCAAATGACTTCAGGAAATTACATCAGGGCTAGCATTTAAAATACAGAAAATACACAATAATATATCTGAATAGTATGCACTTTGACCAAAATGACATTTAGGGAAGGGGAAAAAAAAAAAAAAAAGGTAAGTGACCATCTGCTCCCAAGCTTGTTTCTGCTGTGTAAAGAATGTCAAGGGTCTTTTTTTACTTTTCCGGAAGCAAACAAATGGTTTATTCAGCAGGGATCATGGCTATAGCCCAAGACAATCAGCCAAGTGTGGGTTCAGAGAAAAAAATGACTTTTCAGCTCTAACCCCAGACCCTCCTTTCCATTTTTTTTTCCCAGCTCATTAAGTTTGCATTAACAAAACATGACCATTCAAAGGCAGGAAGGCTATTCAAAGCATTTGTATTCTTAAATGCCTCCAACAGTGAAAGACAAACACTTTATTTGTATTATCAGATGATTAAGTTTGCTTTTCCATGTATATAAATTATATTACTTATACAAACACACACACAGAGGACATGGATCATTCACATCAGGGCTGCAGGTTCAAATCTTTAAGGTCCGAGCTGAGCACAGCACTTAAAGATATAGTCAGCTTTAAAGCATGTGGTTACAGGGGTTTGTGGGATCAGAGTTCAACTGTTTTTATTAAAATTATCTTGGTCCAGCTGGAGGCATCTGTGATGTGGACGGGGAGGAGAGAGAGGAGATTGTCTGTCCTGCTGTGCACCCTTTCTAACCTAACCCAAAAGCACCACCAAGGTGTTTGCAGACACACTCACTCCAGCCTCCCTGGTAACTCAGTGAACCCCACTGCACCCCCTCCTTTTTCCTTAGCAGCCGGGCTGCAGTAGGAAAGGGGAGCTGGCAGATAGGGGTTTCTTGTAGTACTTAATAGGGCATGCTCACATTTCAAAGGCTAGGAAACTGCAGGCACTATCAGGCACATCCAGGCAGGTGACAAGTACCTCCAGAGCCATTCTGCTGTGCTTGCCCATCTATTCCTTGCCTGTCCTCCATCAGCAGCCCCCAGCAGCCCAGCCAGTGCAGGACACACCAAAGGTGCTCAATGTCTTTGACTGCTTCCAGGTTCTTTGCAGTGGCTGCAAACAGAGTCCCAGAAGGTGTCATCTGTGCTAACCCACTGAAGCAGATCAGCTACCTGAGGATCCTCAGTTTGCAGCAGAGAACTATGCTGGGCTTCACTGTGGCGGCCCTGGTATGCCCTGTATCAGGTAACTCGGTATAATTATAGTAATATAAATAATAAATAGGAGTCCCTCCTATGGCTGCAGGGTCAGCATTATCGCGCATTCCCTTTCTCCTGTGGAAACTACTAGATACTAATACACAGAGGAGATACACACTTAAGGAGACTGATACATCAGAAGCCATTTAGTCAGTGCCACTAGCAAAAACCTGGTTTGCTTTAGAAAGAATCTATTTTGCCAATGCAAAACAAATAATGGCGTGGCTACTGCAAGCTCCTCCCTGAAATCCCTGCTGTGTTTCACTTTGTTGTAAATGGTCTTCATTAATTTACCTTGGGGCTGAACTGGAGCACTAGCATAAGAAAATTCAGCTTCAGATGAAACATA
Organism: Lichenostomus cassidix; assembly: GCF_008360975.1. NCBI lineage: Eukaryota > Metazoa > Chordata > Aves > Passeriformes > Meliphagidae > Lichenostomus > Lichenostomus cassidix. Next base: position 26,196,704 of record NC_139483.1, on the reverse strand, counting down.
TTAGAGAAGCTGGGACCAAATGGAAGGAAGAAGTTAGCATGAAATGGCGAAGGCAGAACTTCAGCCTTTGGTTTCCAGTAGGTCTGAGGTCACTCTATCCAGAGAGCAGCACCTCATGTAGACTCGTCAGGGTTTTGCAGGTCTTCAAGAAAAGTAACAGTGAGATTCAGTTTATACTGATTTTCAGTGGGTTTTTTTTGTGTTTTTTTTTTTTTGTTGTTAGCATTGCTTTTCAAAATAGCTGCTAACTAAATTTTCAAATAAGGATGTGTTTCCATTATTTTTCCTACAACTTCTTCCACCTTCCCCCAACTAAAGGCAGTTCAGGTGCCATGACAGCATAGCAGGGAGACTGGACTGCCAATATGCCAGTTTAACTATAAGTTAGAAGCATATTCAGCAGAATGAAGTGCTGTAATATTATTGTTCATATTATAGCTACATTGATGGAGCCCAGCCAATACTGTGTTCATGTAACGCTGGGAAGCCTACACAGGAGGAGAATCCCTGTCTAGGCGAGATTGGGAGATGTTGAAACATGTCAAAAAGCCTCACAAAACTGCTGTGGCCTTCCTGGGATGACTGTCAGAGCTACAGGAGAACCAGGAACAGAGCAACTGCGTCCCATGTCCCAACATTTCATGGGTCATCCACTGTTCATTTTTCCCCACGGCAGCATTTCTTAGTGCATCAAATTTTGGTACAGTATTTTTCAGCCTACGTCTCAGTCTCTATTAAATTTTTGGTATGTATTTATTTTGACAAATTTTCTACCCACCAAATAGAATGTATTCATTGACAAGAAACTTTGAACTGTAACGGCAAATGCTTATTGCAGTGTTTATGATAACCTTTTATGCTAAAAATAACTTTTGTAAACAAGCTTTGATTAATTCTCACTGTCAGGATGTGCACTGTTCCCAAGTTTAAGAACACTTTTTCCGTAGATGCTTGCTCATTTCCTTCAGTCCAACCTCTTGGAACAAGTCTGAAGGCTCAAAAACCAGCCTTCTCCTCACAAGAAATAATTGTGCAGGTACAAACAACCCCCTAGCAAACAGCCTATAACTCCTCTCAATGCCTTTGATCTGACTCAAAGGGGTCTCTTTGGTCAGTTCAGAGGTGGACAATGACAAAATGTGTTTCTACTAGAGGTCACATCATCACCTGCCCAGAATTTTCCTGGCTTTGTCTCTCATCCTGGTTCCTATAAGTACCAGTAAGTTGCTTACATATTGTGCATAACAAATACCAGGCTAGAGCTGCCACTCCAGAGGAGGGCTGTAAAAACTGCCTGACACCAGCAGGCAGAAGTTAGGGAACATCTAACAGCAGCTTCATCCTGCATCAGAGAGAGCGGCTTTGAGACTGACTTGTCTCTTCCTGGTTTCTTGTTTTCCATCAAAGGAAAGTGACTGATTTCTTTCCCCCTTTTTTTTCTGTCTTGACAGGGCAGTACATCCTGTTCAAGGGGATATTTTCAATGTGTTCAATAAAAGCTTTCAATTTAGATACATCAAGAAAAAGCTACTCTTAAACTTGAAGTTTCCTGAAGGGCTCTTATCTCCAAGCGCACAAGCAATCTCGGATAAAGAAAACACTTATGTTAGTGTTGTTTTGATTGCAGAGTTTCTATCTAGCCAAATCATTCAGATGATGCTCCCAGGAAGTTGCTTGGAGTCCTGCAGCCATTGGTGTTAAATAGTGGGAATACAGCACCCCATCAGACCAGGCTTTGAGTCCCATGGGACCCTTGGGTGTACCTTCCCTGAAAAGGGACATCACTTCAAGCAGCTGAAGCACTCAGCATGCGGCTCACTCTCATTCCTAGCAGCATGGTTGGCATAAAACTATTTTTCGAATTTCATAAAAGCAACCAAGTAGACATGCTATTTTTAAAGCACTGTTTTATGCCACAATGGTCTGACATTAGATGCAGCTTGTCCAGACATTCAAAAACAATGCCCACATCAGTTCTCCCCACAGTCTGTCCTCTCCCTTAAAAGCCCAGAGAAAAGCTATTTTTTCCCTTCTGCTCCCTGCTGGCTTTCCGGCTCTGTTGTCTCCCTCCCTTGAAACAACTTCACACTGGCTTCCTTGTGGCCTCCCTTCTCCCAAACAACTTCCTGTCTGCATCCCTGTTCCCTCCCCATTTCTGCTGCTGTCTGCCTGCACAAGAGCAACTCCTAGCCAGCTTCCTTTGCTGGATTTCTGCACAGAAAAGACACCCGGGTGACCACACAACTGGGATGGGGTTGAGACAAGCCAATAAAATTGTGTTTGCCTGATTAGCCTCATTAAAAAGTCCGTAGTCCTGGCGCAGGGAAACTCGCTGTACTAAAGAGTTCTGGTGTCTGTAACACCTTTAGCGTCAGCATGGTTCAAATAAACACTTAAAATTACTGGCACTGAGCATACAGGCTTCCTAAAATGGATTCTCCTCTTCATATTCAGACAAAAAGAGAATATCTGAGGCAGCCTTACCAACTATTACAATGTAAGCTGTTAAGGAAGCCATTCTTTAGCAAAAGCCATTACCTCTCTTTTGCCATCTATTAGCTCCCCTACCCGCAAAAGCATTAGTGTTACCTACTAGCTATACTAGAAAATAATATGGCAAAAGTGCTGCAAACAGTTTTTCTGACTAAACTAAAGGACATAAGATCCCAAATCCAAAAGCTCCACTACTGATAAGCATGAGAATGCCTATTTTCAGCAGCAACTTTATGGGATCAAAACCTTTACTTGAAATGAACAAAGATCAGCTCTAAATTTAACCCAAACATTTCAATGTGACGATGGCAAAAATATATTATGCCAACAGAATTAGGAGACATCTTGAAAAATATTTAAGATAATAATTAAATATTTCTACTTAGCATTCCAATTATACCGTGTACTGTTCTGTGCACAACATGGAAACAGTATTATAAAGCTATTGTTTCAGTTTGCTTCCTGTGATACTAATCTCAATCAGGCCGTCAGACGAACAGCCTGCATTTCTAAATGTTAAAGGCTTCCTCTCCAACATTCCCACACAGAATTGCCTACTGTGAAAATCAAAGGGAAATGTGTTACTAAGTAAAGCAGCAACTTTTATAAAGCAAAACCTGGTATTTTTTACCCTTTTGAACTCTGAGATATACAACCAGCTATTTCCTATTATGATAGGATACAAGGGCCAAGCTCAGGCCCTGCAATGCCTGCAGAAGACGTGCACTCTGCAGTCCAGAAGTCGGGATTTTTCGAGGCACGTAGCAGGAGAACTCTCAATGAGGGCTCAGATCCAGGGGCTCTGCCATTCACCTGCTGGAAGAATGTGGGCATAGATTTCCCTAGGTCTTGGCTTCCCAACAGATAAATGATCATTATGCAGACATCGCTAATAGAACAGCCCCAGTTACACAAGTGAAAAGCCTGATTCCGACTCAGGGAATAATAGCAAAGGGCGTCAGACACTTAATGCCAGTGGAGTGAGACTGGCAAGTTGCCTACAGCCATCTCCAAAATCCCACCTGGAGCATCAGCTTGCAGAAAGAGGAGGATACAGTCCTGGGAAAGGCCTTGTTCTCTCTGCTCCAAGCAAAATCACCTTGAAACAGAGAGATGGGTTGGATGATTGTGCCTACAAACAGCAATACAAAATAAAACATGGTGTGCTAGTAGGTTTTGATAGACTAAATTAGAAACAAGAAAAATAGTAATCAAGGTGTAGTTTTTTCTCTACTACATTTTGAAGCTCTTTTCAAGCTGCAGCAGATGTTATTTCAATGCCCAAATTACTGACAGAACCAATACTCTCACTTAACTCCAGTTTACAGTAGGCATCCAGCCCAAATAATCAAAACCATTTCAATGAAGACAACATAAAGCAAAGGGGGGTTTGCAGGCTGGGATGGGCATTTGTTTCTCATGCACTTGCACCTCCCCATTTCCCACTTCATCCATCAAGAGATTACATAGTGTCCCCCATGCTCCCTGTCAGTAAAATCAGATCCTCAAATGCAACAGCAAATCTATGGTCAAATTTCAGGCTGCTAAACCTGCACATGAAACCTTTGCTGCAGCTTTGCTTGGGGCTCGGAGAGGGTCCAAAGCATAAGCAAGAACAGAATGAGCACGAACATCACCCAAGCCCCGTTCCCATCCTGCTTCACACATATCAAAATAGGATAAACAGCAACACTCTTGAAGGCTCTGTGAGCCTCCAGCTGCATGAAAATCTACCACTTTGAATCAAACTGGATGACCTTCTAGTGAAAGCCAGTGTCCTTAAAAAGACTGACATTTTTCAGAGGTCCACAAAGATAGAAAATTTAATTTATATGTTAGCTATACTCAGAATAGTAGGTGAGCAGCAAGACAAGGTTTTCTGACATGAGTTATTTTATATTAATGTATTTTTATTATCAGAAAATAATACCCAAAATTTCCAGAAAATCTGTCCTTTTAAAGTACCTTAGGTTCAATTCCCCAGAATAGAAGCATTGAAGATTTTGAAACCCTTATCTACACCTCTGGTATCTAAAGATGCAGCTACGGACAAATCTGCATTTGACTAACAACACAAATTTTAATGAGAGGACTTACTCCAAGCACATATTTAGACTGAACAAGTCAGTGCATCAGATTTAAGGCTAAGCAAATAACTAATATAGAGAAAGCATGAAATATTAAAGCACAGTCTGTCACTACTGTACCATTTTATTTCCAGATTATTTTCTACTGCTGGGCACTGGTGGTACTTCAAGAAAATGCAAATTTTCTGACATGAAATATGAATCACACAGACTCATAATATGAGTCTAAGCCTTAACACTGTAGAAGCATCAAAATATATGTTTTATCTCTAGATTTTTTCCTCACTGAAAAATGTAAATTCATTTGAAAAGTTCACTTTAATCTTAGCAGGTAAGCAAACGTATTTTTCTGATGACTGCATCCAACTATTCCATGTCAATTTTCACAGGCACTCACATTACTTATATTATCTGTTCCAGCCTTTCAGAAGTTTACTTTTCCTATGCTGTATCAGTCTCTAGCTCATGCCATATAAATATTTGAAAAGCTGAGGCTGTGTTTTTATGAGAAAGTTACTAACAACTTAGCTTTGTTTAAGAACATTTACCTATTTACGCAACTTCAAGTATTAATTACATGACAAAATCAGAGATTATTTCCAAACACTGTTCAGCAAATAAACTTTTCTTTTCACAGAAGTACATGATAAAACCACATTCTATAAGCTAAGATGAAAATACCTACATTTTATACAGTAGGCTTCAGCAAAAGCCAAAAGTACTACAAAAACTTACAGAGCACACAGAAGCAGAATTGCATTTGCCATATTTTTCAGACTAACCAACAACAAACCAACAGCAAACTTGACCACAAAATGGGATGCTTCCTAGTAACATTTATTAAAGTAATTACTCTGGTATGACTCAACGTTTCTGAGGAGAGGAAGTGCAATCGTGACCTTATTGGGAGTGTTGCCATTAATGAAGGAAAAGACAAGATTTTGGGTTTACCATTCACAAACAATGCAGGCATTGTTTTGTTAACGTATTCTCAACACTCATAGGTCACCATGTGAAAGTTCTGGAAACATCAGTTGTTTTCATTGATCTTACAGGCTACTCAAGCCATATATTTCCATCAAAGTGATTACTCAAATATAGGGGCAGAATAAGAATATTGCTAATTTTATCGGTTTTCCCAGGCTATAAAAACTATGCTTGTTCACAGTTCCTACTAATCCAATGTGAGCAGGACTCTCATTGTGTAGAATCCATTCACATTAAGTATTTAAAAGCTGTTTTAGCTATCTTAGTATAGCTTGTTTTAAACAACCTCCATACTAGTCATTGCCAGTGGATAGCAGAATTATTCCTTTCAAACAAAGTATTGCACCTCCAGAGTGTCCCAGCTGCTGTTCGAATGTGCAGACACAAACATGCTTGCCAAACCAAATCAGAATTGATTTGTTTCAGCATGGGATCTTAAGGTATATGATTGAATTCTGATTAAACTCTTTAAAAGCTTAAAATGTTGTAACTGAGATTAATAAACCTCATTCAAGAGTATTCTCAGAGGTTTTTTTAGAGAGGCAAAATATCTGCACTGATTGTTATTTTGGTAACCCTGCAGTCAGAGAAGGGCATGCATCACCTTCCCAAGCTGCCATCAGCCAGCCCTGACAGCTACCTTCTTTTAGGCAGATCTTACCTGAAGACAACAGCTTATGAGTCCGTAGGAAACTGATTGCCAGGCGCATTATGGATGCCTTGTCCAGGTGGGAACTGATGTTGTGGGGCAGGGGCAGCTCGTGTGCCAGTTCATAGAAAACCTCGGTCTCTTTGCTTCTTCTGCACCTTGCTGCATCTCGTGATTTCTCCTTCCTCCGCTCAGAACTGCTCCTGACAGGTAAAGAAGAGAAAGGAAAAGGCATTTCTAGAAATGCAATGCACAACTTGAGAGGCATTTACAAGAGTGTATCTTCTCAGCAATGAATCCATTCTGTCCAGTGGTTGAAATTAATTGGCCAGACTTTAATACCTATTTGTGCCCTTTAAATGGGAATTAGGAGAGGACTGCCACAGCTGGAAAAGACTCTGATTGTACATGAGTGAGCCTTAGAATGCCCTCAATCCCCACGGAGTATAACATGATTGAGATCTGCCTTAGGCAAGAGATTCAAAATCAAACAGCAAGCTATTACTCCTGGGATTCAGGAAACATGAAAAACAATTTTTTTGTTTGTTCAATCTAAATTTACTTACTCTGGGACATGGTGGCAATCCAATTTGAAGCTAGAACAATTACAGTGAATATGGCTGTGTCCTAGATTTTACAGGTCATGGAGTTTTGATAGCTGCACTCCACATTAAAACAAAGTAGTAGTAGAGTATCCAATTATGTTAGTCTATAGAACTGTCTCAACTCTTAATCCAAAACTAATCCAGAAAACCAACTTTCCTTAACCACAAAGGGTACAAAATGGGAAAGAAAATACTGTTGCTTGCAAGATAGCCCTTCTTTTTAAAAACTGTTCTAATTAAATCACCATCTCTCCATTGTCTATGAAAATAGATTCCTTCTTGAGTAAAATAACATGACCAATAGAGCCAACCTCCTTCAAACTCCACAGAGAACAGAAGAGCAGGAAATAACAAAGGGGAAGACATTTTATGAAGCAAGTATGCAAAATTAAGCTACCAAGGGACATAAAGCTAAATTTAACACATGAGAAACACAAGGAATACATTTATAATGGTTCTGGGATAGGGCATTTTAAGAGCTAAGTCTACTGACTCTAAGGTTCTTTTATGAAGTACAATTCTTATTTCAGAACATGAAGCATCTGAATCCATTTAAAACCATGAGCCATTTCAACCCCACGTAGCTCTGCTGATACTACAAGTTCTTACACTTGGACGAGTTGAAGTTTTGCATTACAGTCACACCAACATATAATACATTTCTTTTCGGGCTGATTTCTGCAATAGTCCACTAGTGCCACTTGAAATGAGCACAGAACAGAGTGTGAAGCAGAACAGTTCCACTATTTTCCCTGTTTTGGCTGCACATTTATTTGTGCAGATTTATTTCTAGAATCACCAGCAGCATCTCTCCATTTGCAAGGCTCTCAAAAATTAAGCAGCTTACAACTTGTTTTTTCCAACATCAATATAAAGAAATGAGCCTGTAAACTCAAAATGGATCTACCAAAAACCCCACCCTATCAAAACAAGGAGTTTCAATAAATATATTCTGTTGCATTAAGATTAGGAGGAAAACAAATATTAATTGCATTACTTAATTCTAGAAACTGTTTCAATCATGATTGGTCTCATGCAAAATGGCCTAAAATAGAAAAAGAGTATTAATCCACAGCAGATTACTGTTTCTTGAACACCAAGACAGTCTGCAAAAGCTTCTAGCATTGAAACCACAGGAGGCTTCATAAATTAGTAAGAAGGAAAAATAGCCAGGACACGCATTAAATGCCAAGAGTAAATACAATAAAGTGTTTGCTGGGGCTCAACAAGGCTGGATGCTCAGTATCATCATTCAAAGCAGGAGTGGGCTCACAACACATCAGCAGAGCCCTTGTGCTACAAAACACATGAAGCTGGACACGTGTGGGATCAGAGAGGTGCTCACCAGTGGGTGTGCTAACAGGGCAAGGGGGCTGCTAAATTCTCAAAGTATCTTCTAAAGATTTGTGATCAGCCCTCGGCAAACCTCTTTCACAATTATTTTGGCCAAGGCAAATGTTTTATAACATGGTCTGTGTTACAAGAGGCATGTGCTGGAGGAGACCTACACACATCTCAGTACATAACAGCAGGATCCAACTTCAAGAATTACTTCAGGGGTATTGCTGAAGCAAACGCCAACCCACCTAAGTTTGAATCTAAAGGATCAGATATTCACAAGGTGACACTAACTCATTACTTTTCTTCTTGCCAAGTAAGAGCCATACTATATCCATATTAAAAAAAAAAAAAAGTCCCTTCTTACTAATGTCTGACAAGCTTCAACAGAAAATGCCCCATGTTCTCCTGGGGCAGGTACTGGGTACAGGAGAGTCATGTAAAACACTTACACTGATGGTACTTTCAGAAACATGTCTTGTTCTCTAAAGAAAAATGTACCTACTCTGTGCCTATACAGATGCTAGACTGGGGACAAATATTCTCAGTTTCTAATTATACCAAGAAAATAAAAGAGTAGAAGCAAAACAAAACCAAACAGAACAAAAACTATCTAGCAGTATTTGTGAGCATTTCTAATGGTCATTTGAAAAATATAACCTGAACCATAAATGTTTGATGTCTGTTCTAAATCTAGAGGCCACAATTTTCACATTAGAACCAACCTGGGCAAAACAAGACTCAATCCCTCCTCATTTAAATATGAAACTTCAGGAACCAAGGCCAAAGCCAGGTCACAATTTATACAGTAAAAACAGGTTGTATAAGACAGGGTCTCCCATGACACCACTCCAGCCACAAAGAAAAATATTTAGTTTTCTAACCTCTGCAAATGTAATTTTGAAGTGTGGCTAATAAGACAAGTTGGTTTCAATAACCAGAGGTTGCTCAAGGTTTCTAATAATTAATACTGAGCAGAGACAGATTTTGTCTCTCTCTGTTACAGATGCTTTCCCCTGACACTGCTTCTGACTGTCTTGTTAAGGTCCTCTGCAGAGAGACATCGTCATTCTTTCACACCACACACAAGAGCTTTCTCACATCAGAAACCAAGGGGAGGAATCAGCCTGGTTGCTTTCAAAAGACTTGTTTGCTCATCCATTATCATTTTAAATAAACAACTTGCTTATTAAGCATTTCCCCCTTGTGGCATCCTGCACCTCAGCTTTCCTCCCCATCTCCCCTCACACAGCACATCCTTGAGTCGTGTTGCTGCTGTAGCCAGCCCAGTGTAAGCACACCAAAACCCAAAATGCTCCTAGGCCACTTCTCCACTCAAGACATCCATCTGTGCTTGCTTGCTGTGCCTCCCAGGGATGTCTGTGTCAAATATGGTCATTTATCCTGGTTGCAAAAGACTCCCAAAATTGCAAATTCTGCAAAAAGTAGTATTTTCATGGTTTCTGTTTGAAGACTGCAGGCCATTAATAATTCTCTATGCAGTCAACCCATGTCATATAGGGGATTAGCGTTTCACCCTGGGTGAGGCTGGACCACCCATGCTGGAGAGCGACTGCTCAGCAACCTGCCTGATGGAAGGCCAGGAGGAGAGAAAGGCTGACACTGAATCCTCTTCACATCACCCAGGCAATAGAGGAAAGGCCTGGGCTCTAGCTAATTTATGAATCATTCCCTCCTAGCACATAAACCACCCACTTATGTGGCAGAAAAAGAGCAAACGTGTGCGTCACTGCTTGGAGAAGGCGACGCAAGCAGAAACCTCGCTCACCCTGATGGATTTCTAAAAGTGCAGGGGAAGAGCAGAGAAAGCCACTATGACTCAAGCCACCTGTATGCTGGTCCAAAGCCCAGGGGTACTGCAGGGGAAGCCTCCTGGGAGCTCCTGGACACTTGCTCCTTCAGCAGTCGCAGGATCTGGCAGGATAAGGGTCCGCTGAGCCGCACAGACACCCTTATACTGCAATCACAGCATAACTGGTCCAACAAACCAAGAAAGGAACGGAGAGGCGCAAATTTCTTTTGGAAATGGAGAAGCCAAGCTGAGGAATGGGCCTGGTGACTCCATTCAGGACTTGGCGACATAAAGGGTGGTCAGCAGACCTAAGAAGGAACAGGGAGATGTCGCGTCCCAGCAAGGACTCTCCCAGGGCTCCTAGATGATGGACTGCTGTGCTGCTTACTGGTGTGCAAGCCATTGGGAATGGAAGAGTTCAGGAGGCACAGACAGTTCTCTGACACAGAACACAAGTATGGCACTGTACCCTCAGGACAGCTGTTTACATGATTTCCCACTCCCTCCTGGTGGGTTTAGTTTGCACTCTGAAAATAGAATGTATGGGCCAATGCATGTGAGAAAAGATGACAAACAACTGGAAACTATTTGCACTCCCAGGTGAAGCTTCCAAACTTTCATAAGCAGCTCCCCATGCTACTCCCTAGAGGCCAAACACCAGACTAGTCCCAAGGGTACAGCCATGCCCAGGAAGAGTCCACTTGATCCCACCGGGTGAAAACACCCCAGGTGATGTAGGCATGCCCTGCATGGATCCCAGGAGCCAGATTCCTATCCCCTTGCTCATGTCCGGCAGGCCTTGCAACACAGCTTCACTGAAATCAGCAGAATGCCTGCAGACAAAGGCCTTGCACACCGAGGTGAAGATCATAATCTGACTTTTTGAAGCCTCTCTTACTGCAGGACTGGAAACTTCAGGGATGGCAAATTATTGCCAAACCTGAAGCCCTGCATAACCCATCTGTTTTAAACAATCTTGCAAAACTACCATGTCAGCTCAGGAATTGCCTTCCCAGTGTCCACTGCTGTGACAGCTCCGGGCTCCAGCAGCCAGGAAAAAAGCTGAGGCAGCCAGGGGTGCTGCGTGCTGCCTGCTGCCACTGCTCTGCTGCAGCATCCTCAGAAGGTACCTGTGACCCAGAGACAGGAAGGATCAGCCCCACAAACAATGGGCACAAAGATCACCCCCCGCACGGGAGCTCAGGCCCACGGCGTTGCTCACTGGCCCAAGGTTTGGTTAGACACCCACACAACCCTCCTCAGCTCAGCAGCCAGGGACTGACCAGAGGTTTCAGTCCTGTTTCCATTGACTGTGACTCTCTTCACTCTCTGCAGTTTCAGTCCCACCAGTACTTCATCTCCACCAGTAATCCCTGCCCACCACCTCCACCCAAACATCTCCCTGACCCTTCCAGCAAGCTGTTCCAGCCCCCATCAAAGCCCTCGGTACCCACTCAGCCGATGAGGGTGCCAGGCGGTCAGCTTCAGGGATACTCCCTTCTGTCAAGGACATTGGTGGCCTCCTGGAAGCTTGCAGAGAGGACTTGCCAGGACAGCAATCTTCTGCTCAGGGTTTCGCAGCTCTTCACAAGTCCATGTGGGTCGATACTCCGGTTGTGTACACACACACACACACGCGCGCTTGTTTAAGATTCAGCAGTGCAGCAACTGCACTGAATTAGACTCCCACCGTGTAGACTCCAGATCACAGAAGCCTTCAGAGAAATTGAAATGCACACCTTGCAGAAAAATATCTTGTAAGTAACCCGGTAGCCTTCACTCGTACCTACACTGTGTGTGACACATCCGGACAGCACTTTGAATCGTGCAGTTCAGACAGACCCGCTCGAGTTTACTTCATGATTTTGGTGACCCTTGGACTTTGCTTCAAACTGCCATGTATGCAAGCTAGTAAAACAACGAGCATATTACTTTATATCCAATGGCTGGTTATTAAATGTTTCTAGCTTCAGCACTTTAAAGGTCAAGAATCCACAGTTAATTAAGTTGCCACATGAAATTTCTGTAGTAAATGCTCATTTCGAATGGTTTAGAGTTAAAGCGTCAAATGCTAACTTGCAGAACAAGAAAAATACATTCTGTGGATGCAAAAAGAAGAAAATATAGTACAGATAAATGAAAAAAGATAAGATACTTAGCATAAAAAAATTCCAATTAAGACCTGTAAAACCTCAATAAAAGTATTTTAAAAGGCAGTACTACCATAGATAACAACGAAGATTTATTTCAAACTAGCAAATACATTTTTTTGCTGAGTTTATATTTTGCATTACTTTCTGCTTGGCAAATCCCTAGCTGATGTGAACGAGAATAATAAAAAAGTTTTGCTGACTGTGAGGCACTCCACAGCTATCTCAGAACCACACCACTTGACTGCCCCAGAGATGTGCTTGCAGACACCAAGCAGCCACCAGTCATGCTTACTTAGCCTTAAAATTCCTTTAAAAAGTATTTGTAACCATTCTACCTGACAAGCAGTTTATTCTGGATGGCATGCTGTGCTTTTGAAAGCTCTCTCCGTTAAAGTAATAAAAATGACCATTGGTAAATAAAAAGTGCTAGAAACAGCAATTTACTCACTCCCCAGGAACTCAGGCCACACTATGGAAGCTGTGGAGGAAACCCATACACAGTGCCATGCAGATCTCTCCTTATACCTCTTTCCAGTGAAAATAACTATTTCTAAAGTCTGAGAAGACACCAGATGCCCAGTTCAGCACACCAGCAAGAGCAAAAGGAAGGGGAAGGACACAGTTATTTTCAGGCGGAGGAAAAAAAACCAAAACCAGTTTGAAATATGTGGAGTGGTCATGGAGGGCAAGTGCTAAAGCAGCATTGCTGCCCACTGGGATATGGTACCCAGCACACAGACAAAACAAACACAAATGACGCCAAAATGGGGAATTTGTTAATAAAGGAAATGAGAGTTCGAAGGTAACAAGAAAGGCTACTAACAGAAAGGGCTATTGCAAAAATAAGGAAATGAAGCATCTTCCACCCTTCCTTTAAAGCTGCCCTAACTTATAGTAACTCACCACCAGCTCCTTGTCTTGTTTAAGGGACTTCTTGTGTTTCTGTACATACTCATTAAATAACAAATTCCTGCTAGTTCAGCAAAGCTTGGCCCCTACTGCCATTGCAATATCGATGCTATTCCTTCACCTAAGTTTAAAACCAAAGGCAAGATGATAGGAAAATGAGAAATCTGTGTGTCTCAGGGAGAGAGGAGGAAAGAGTCTGCATTAAGAGTGAGGAGCTCATTTCCATTCTCATTAGGATGCGTGGCACAACAATAGAGGATTTGGCTACTACAATTACAGTATCAAGAGATCAGGCCTAAATGATTACCAAACTTTTCGTGTCTTAGAGCATATTTATGATTCACGAAGTCCATATCACTCCAAGACCACCACAGCTGATAGTAACACCTATACAGTTTTAAAATGTTCATAGCACTGGCATCTTTTTTATACCACTAAAAGAAAAACACTTTGCAAGCACAATTTAAGGTATCACTAAATACTGAAGCTATCACAGCAACTGTGTAGCACTTTGGAAGTTCAATGTTGCAAACCTCACTGAGGCTGCTGGAGCACTTAGATTTTTTTAAAGCATTTAGGTTCACAATATGTCAACAGAGCCTGATAAATTTAATCATAGTAAGCAAAACAATGTCTACAGGATTTATGTTCTTCCATTTTTTCTCTAGTTTTATGAGTACCTTGAACAGAAAGATAAGTATGAGTATTTCGGCAGCCATTAATCTCTTCCTGGATTATTTTACGATGCTGTGAGCATAGCCTGTCCCACGCTGCCACGCCAGCACAAGCCTGGTACCTCAGAGGATGTGCCAAACACTTTGTGTCTGGGGCAAGGCACAGCCCCACGGAACCACCTGAGGCTCACAGCGTGCAGAGAAGATGCCAGGCTGCTGTTTGATCTGCTGTTGGAGCAAATAGCAGCACTGCCTTTTTGCCTTTTCAACCCATTGCCTACATTAGGGCTAGATGACTTTTCTCTGGCTTAGTTTTCAGGAAGAGCAGTATCCTGCTCCAAGTCACTGCACGGTCAGCAAGCACCAGTGCTGGTCACAGAGAGGGTCAAAACAGCTCTGGGTCACCTTTGCAAAAGCTGCTGCAGCCTGCACTTAGCTCAAATCAGTGAAACACATCCTCCATCTTCGCAAATATTAAGGACATTTGGACAGAAACGAGGACACCGTATGGTCAAATCTCAGTGGACCAGCCAATCATCTCAACTCAGGTCTTTCCTCCACAGACTGGTTTTGCACTGCTCTGCTCCATCAAGATCATGGATTCCTTCCCCGTGGCAATTAACTCTGACACCAGCCAAGACAAGGCAAGCTGCAGAGACAACCTGCAGTCTAAAAAAGGCCCAGCACCAAACCCTCTAAACACAACAGAAATGACTGTTTCAACACTGGCTAAAACTTAACTCGCTTAAGTCAAAGTTGTTTTGTGGGCGATAAATGCACAACTCTGCTTTTCTCTCCTGGAATTGTGCTGCAATGGTGGGCATAAGGTTGGTTATGACAATGCACAACCCCAGATGTCTATCAATGATTTGTGTTTGAGAGATTACAGATCCTTATCTTGTGGCATTACTTGTAGTAATCAGTCAGTTTTGACAGCTAATCTAGAGGTCCATACATATTGTTGCTCAAAGGCTCAGCAGGTATTGCTAAGATCTGTTTTCAGATAACCCAACTATTTACCTACTCTAAAAAACACATACCAAAGGATGTGCTTTATCTCTTCACCAGCAGGTAAAAGCTAAAGGTGAATGAAGTGCAATTCGCAGGCTGGGGGGAGGTGGGCCCAGAAGTTAAATTCAAAACCAGCCTCATTTTTCAGATGGGGCACTGACCACATCCCCAGCCCATACCAAACCACAACCGGCGTTATTTATCGAGATGGCGCAACTGCAGGTAAACAGGGACAACTTTTCAATTAAGCTTTATTTCAAGCCTAAGGGACAAACATTGCCATTGCATGACTTTACTATCAGTGGTATGCGTCCCTACGCTTCAGCCTCAAACCCTCTCAGCCGTAAACACTTCAGAGAGTCATGCAGAGCATTGTTGACAAATCCCAAGTTTTACAATCTAATGCTGTGCTGTGCCTTGGGCAATACCCACCAGCATTTGTGGGTGCAAACCCTGGTGCTTCAGCAGGCTTGGACCAGTATCTCAAGACATTTTAGCTTGTGTCCTGGCACATTTGCTGACAGGTTCACACAAGGGGCCTTTGTGGGTAGGAACAATGAGAGAGGCGTGCACAGCACAGGAAAATGGGTGGTGACCACCAAGGGCTGGAAAAAAGCCTCTTTCAAAGGAAGGTCTTTGAAAACATTCATTACACCCCACCCAGCTATTTTCACTACAATATTTCAGTACATAAAAACAACAGAGGGAAAATAAACAGCCCACCCTTCAGTATGGTGTAGTTTCTCCAACCCCTGCAAAGAAATCAGCAAGCTGTAAAGATGCAGAAACCTTCACCAAACAGAGCCATATAAGAGGCCATCCACCAAAACCTCTCTGCACCACCTTTCTTCTCTCATGCATCTCCAGGCTCTGTATATAAGCTGACTCAAGTAGACATCTTAATTTTCAGAGTAAAAGATTTGAAATTTAGAAGTGCATTGACTAATAAATACAAGATAGTGAGCTTTATAGTGATCGTAAATATATTGACACAATTTTAAAAATTGCTATACAGTCACCACAAGGAGTTTCAGCTGTGATTTTCTTTTCTACTTATTTCAGCTAGAAAGAATAAAATATTTCAGATAAAACAGCAGCCAGACAGAAAAGAAGCAATAAATAATCCATAATTAAATGGGTCTGTGAAATCAGCAGACAGTTGTAAACTGGAAGGCAGTCTTTGGAGGCCATGCTCTCACAGAGGTGTCTCCATCATAGTCAGCGAGGTTACCTACAAAGCAAAGACTGAGCAGGTGAAGCCCCTAGCCTTGGGAACACAAAAATAGCTCCTTCTTTTCCTAAGGCTTTGGGCTGCTCTCTGATGATGCACCCTTGCTCATAATTTCTGTGTAGAAAGGCAGAGGAGCACCTACAACAGAAATTCAGCCACTTTGTGTCACCTTGTTTCAAGCACAAGGTCTCAGTGCTGGATGCTCTACAGACTGCAGTGGTGGCACACACCAACTCGAAATGAGAACATTTTTGTCTCCTTCAGAGAACATTCAAAACACTCATGAAAATTACTTTGCACCATTGTCTGTTAATAAGTCACACTTAGTCCTTCCAAAGTGTCAAATATTCTAATAATAAAGAAAACAGATCTTGCAATAATATCCTTATTAAATAATGCCAACCCTTCCTTACTTTTTGGACCTTAATCATTTTAACGTGCACTTGGCAATGATGGAAGTTAATGATTTCTCCTCTATCTCTTGGTGACTTGTAGTCATCCATGGTAAAGAAACTTGTAGTCATCCATCCAAAGAAACAGCCATTTCTTTGGCAGGCAGGGAATAATAATTCTTGAAAATAACAATACAGATGCTCTAAATTTTGATCATTCCTTGTAACACAGCTTCCTCCACTTCCTGCAACAATGATCAATTACAGATTCTGAGGGCCAAGCTACATTTTTTGCCCTCTGGGGTGTGGGTTTTGTCTGTACAAACATCCTGGGACACAGCCCATTCTTAGCCCCTGCTTTCTTTATGGAGGGCTGTTATTTTATACAGTAGCTCTTTAATTGTCTGTCTCCTCCTAAATAAGCCATTGGGTAAACTGGAACAGTGAAGACTTTGCATGCTGTGATTTTGAGCTCTCAGTAGTATTCAAAAGTCTGCCACTAGTTTAAGTCAATAAAAATCAAAATTTAGTAGCTTGAGCTGGGGTAAATTTTGTTCTTTGCTTACTACGAGGGAAAAGTATTGAACCAAAGGGTCAGACTACTTCAGCTACCTGGCCAGAAAAGCAGCAGTCACTTCAGTCAAGTAAGGCAAGTCCTCTAAATTTACAGCTAAAACCAGAGCCTGGAGTGATGTAACCTGGGGGCAATCTGTAACCCCAAAACACACACCTCCAGCTCCTGGCAAAGTCCTGAGGAGCCTTCTCACTGCTCACCTGCCTCTCCACACCCATGGATGAGGCAGAAGCCGGAGGGACATCGAAACTCCAGTACTCGAGGAGGAAACAATTGTGGCCCCTCAGCACTCAACTGCAGTATTTCAAATATCTTAAAAATTAAGGCTTGGTTCTGTCGGGAAACGGCCGCTAGCTCCTTTGACACATCACCCTGAATAATTACTCACTAAACACTAACTTTCAAAGGGAACTGATAGAAAGGCAGTCTGTGTTGTAACACAAAGTAAATAACTGGATGCAGTCTTTCTCTTTTGGTGTTTCTTGCTTTACTTCTTCCCTACTCTACTATTAACTCCTTAAACGTCTACGTAGCTACAATAAGAAGATGGTTACTCTGGAAAAAGGAAAAAAAAGATTATGAAAATAGGAAGAAATTCTGTACATATACAAAGGTAAATTCACGTGGCCACACTTCTTTGTATTTTCTGGGTTTTACTTCAGAACTATGAATTAACATATCAGTATTTTGGCATTATTCCTGCTGGAGCTTCTGTCCTCCTTAAATTTAAGCAAACAAGGCACATATGCATATACTGGGCCTGATTCTCATCCCCACAATGTCCCATCATGTCAAGAGGACAGGAGTCAGGAGTCAGCTGTAATAAATTCTGTTTATGAAAAACATAGGTGGGTAGAAAAGAAACAAGACTTTTTTGTTTCTTTTGATACAATCCACAATTGTAAGCTTACTTAACAACAGATTACAATCATGCAGGTCTTGGAGATCTATCAGAACTGTGCATCTGTCAGGGTGTGGCACCTCAGTATTCACTGTTTTGATTCCAACTATATAGCAACCCAGTTTCTGACGAGAATGTCCAAGATGCACATGCTGAAATGCATGCAAGTGGATCAGTACACACACAAGTGGCCACAAGAATTATACAAAACAGATGGCATCTCCCAAGGCAGGGGTGAGTGTGCTCTCATTCCAGTAACTACCAACACTGTTTTGTAAACATACCTCGTGCCTCCTTACAGTGATTCTTGGAAAATAAGTTTTTATTCTTCTCGTCCTTTTCCTAAATTATGTAACCTAATCAACTGAACTGCACAATTTCCCCAAACCTAAATGCTTTCTCAGAAAAAGCAAAAAAATACAAGGAAAAAAAGAAAAGAAGCTGCACTCACTACTAAAAATGATGATTTTGTTATTAGAAAACACAACTGGGATGGTACAGAGGCCAAAGCTGAGGCAGGCAGAGAAACAACCATACCACAACCAACAGATGCACAGGGAGGGCTGAGGCAGGCGCAGAGAGAGCACCACGTACACGTGTTGATACAAGCTGAATCCAAAAGGGAACATCGCTTCTTGTGCTAATGTATTCTTTTGAACTGTATTTGTCTGCCAGTGTAGTTAGCTATGTTTGTACAGAACATGCTGCTGTGGCAAAGGGTAATTATAAAAATGTATTTACCCCTTCATAGACAGGGGAAAAAAAAATCTTTTCCCACAGAATACAGAACATGATAAACAGTTAACTCTTTTACTGACACAGCTTCATGCTACTGTGAAATACATTGAAGACTAAGAAACTTCTATAATGCAAGGCATATGGAAAACAAGAGTCATAATTAAAGAGCAAGGCATAGTACATCAACTGGAGTCAATCCATATTGTACACATATGACTTAACTTCATTTAACATAGTTTTTAGTCAACAGTACATTTATAAAGTAACAAGCCTCGGAGAAATACACTTCATGTACATACTATTAATTTTATTACTCATTTAAAAAAACCAAAAAAAAAATTTTATTCATGATTGTATATAACAATTGCCTATATAAACCTTTCTGCCTTTTTCTTATCATCATTTCCTGATACAGATAATGGACTTCTACCAATTTTTGTTGATTTTGAAAAAAACTTGGAAACATTGGGAAAAATCTTCAAGGGCTGTTAGACAATGGTCATTACCAGAACAAACCCATATGGATGAACATTTCAACCACAGTTTCTCCACTTAAGAGGAAACCAGTATCTCAGATCAGTAAGAATCAAACGGGCGATTTTCATGATGATACTAAATAAAGTTTCATTGTCTACCAATAAATGTTTACCACAGCTGAGAACAGGTTGCTTGGCTTTAACCAACTAAAGCCTGATAAAACCTTTCCGAAAACAAAGTGAACAAAATTAATCCACCATGTAAGAAAGAGAAGAGCCTCTATCTGCTGTATTTTCAATTAAGCTCCAACTCATAGAGAGATAGGCGTAGGTCTGTGCTTTTGTAGACACAGGGATTTTGTTCATTGTGATTACAGCATGTTTTATTAAAAACCTGAATGAAGATTTGTTTCCCTGAAGCTCTAGCTAGCTAACAGCTCTGGGAGTAGGATGAATGACAGCGTCAAACCTCATCAGTCCAGAAATGAAGAATGCCAACAACTTGTCTAACCTGTAGATCAGAGGTTGCAGGGGATTCACTTGAATGAAAACAATTTGAATCTGAGCATTTCTTTAAAACAACAATCTGACCAACTTAAGCAACTTTCAAGGATGGAGAACCAAAGCCAACCCACTGCAACATTTAGAAGGTTGCTCTACTGGTCAGTCACCTTCACTGTCAAAATATTTGTACAGATTTTCTTTTCCCTCCATTATAATTTATTTCTTAATGCCTATTTTTAAAGGTCCGAGGTTATTTTGGGCACATTAAGTGTACCAACCCAATAACACTTCACTTTCAGTCTCTGGTTCATGCTCTGAAAAACCTCCTAACCAACAGGTCTTTCATCACTGCTATGTTCTGTTCAGAAACTTGGTGCAAATTCAAACCCAGCATTTAACACGAGAAAACACCAGGCCAAGCAGGAAAGCGTGAAGAGTTACAAAGTCAAGTTTGGCCAGAGGGGAGGGGAGAGACAGAGAAACAAGCAAGATAAGCTGCGGGGTTTAGGGAGAAAAATCCCCCCCACACAAACACTCCCCACCCCAGTTTCCAGAAAATACAGTGTTTGGGTCTAGTCTGGTGAATGCTAATTCTCCTTCTGCCTTCCACAGATATCAGCCCCTGCAAGCCATTCCTCAGGAGCTTCCAGAGTCACTGCGCTCACTTGCACTCACCATCACCCACCACCAGTACTCACTGTGCTGGACACAAACACTTCCACAGACACATTGCTTCAGACAGTAAAAACCAAAGAGTGGCTACAGGCAGCAGCAGCAAAGCCTGTTTCTGTGACCTCTCCCTCCCTAGTGTTTACATGGGAAGGATGGAATGCCATAGAGCATACCCTCTGATGTACGCTTGACTAAAGCAGCTTTGCAAAGTTAGTCTCAAAACATGTCTTTCCCACGTTTTTGGGAGCTGCAGCTATTTAAATGATCATCTTGAAATATTAAACTCCTCACTTCCTTGTTTCAGCATTAAAAACAAAATAGCAACAAAACGACTGGAAAAACATCCTTGACATGAGATGTCCCATGTTTGACCCATCTGACTCCAGCTCAGAGCAGGGATCCAGTACTGGCACTCATCCCCACACACAAACAGGGAACCCAAGGACATAAGGGACAGCGAAAAACATCTGAAACTCCATGCAAACAATTATACTTGTGGTACAAAGGAAGAGGACACACTGGGGACACAACAGAGTTCAGGATGAAGGACCAGCCTGTGATATTACAAAGGCAAGGTCTCCCCTCCCAAGTGTTCCTCTGGGGAATCACATCACACCTGGCCCTGGGATCAATTCTTAGCTCATCACACTAACTTAAATGGATTTATCCTGACTTGCATCAATGGGAGACTGGAACACAACTCTTCAAAATAAGTTTTATTTGATGTTTTCTTGTGTTGTGTTAATGCCAGTAAACAGGAAATACTTTGCTCTCCGATTCTCCTGGGACATGTCACACTCCTCACACCAGATCAGCTGTTAAAAAGCAGTGACTGTTCAGCATGGGAAGGAACATCTAGATATCCATGTCAGCTCTGTAAGCTGGCTACCAAGAAAGAAGAATAAAGACTTAAAAGAGAAAGTAGGTAGAAACAACAGTTTTGGAAAAAGTTTAAACAAAACATGGAAAAAAAAGTAACCCTTTCTATAAGTCTATTATAGAAAACATAATTCCAGGTTCACACAATTCCATAGGCCATGTGAGAATGAAACTCTAGCTAATCTGAGACACAGAATTTCCAGTGTCTCAGTACAAATATATTTCAGTATAGAAAAATAAATAAAATATTGAGGAGTATTTGAAATGAATACCACATGAAAGAAATCAAGAAAGACCACAAACAGAGCCTCGTTAAATGATGTTCTGTTCCACACAGAAGCCTGAAACATGGAGAGAACTGGAAGCCAGATTTTTATCAAACCATCTCTGGAGGAAGTAGATAACACAACTCAGAAAATGGGATAAAGATTTGGGAGTGCCGTCAGCAGATTTAGGGAGAGGAAAGGGAAAGCACAAAACCAAAAAAAAAAAAAAAAAAAAATTGCATGAGTGTGGAAAGACTTCAAGAATATGGAAAACATTTCCAAGTGCAGACCTAGAATTAGATAAAGGGAGCAGTCGAGAACTTTTCACCCTTAAGTGTCTTGCTTCACAGAGGGGAAAAGGTGCAGGTGTGCCTGAAATACAGGAACATCTGGACTTTGTTAAGTCCTAGTTATGCAAGCACTGATCATCTTAATTAACCAGGCTTTGAGAACTGTCAGGAGGACAAAGATTAATTCTGTTTAACTCCATGAATAACACTTTTTAAGAACAAAAGGGCTCAGCCCACGCATCAAGAAAGCTTCATCAAGAAAGTTACACTTCTCATTCCCACAGGGATACCGTAAAGAAGAGGAAAAGATACTGTGTAAAATTTTTTTTAAAAGATAAAAATGTGCCTTCTATTAAGCAGTACCTTCACAGATACATACATGACTGCAACTGTGCAGATACAACTCATTCCTCAAAAAAAAACCCCAAAAACCCAAACAACCAAACACAATTCCACAATCCCAAAACTAGAATAAACCTTATGTCAGGGTCTATTTTCTGTATGCTCAAATATTTTTTCCCATGCTTCTGCTCACCAGCTTGCTGTATCCTCACTCCTGGGAAGCACCCATGGATATTTGCCCAGTGAGCCCCACACTATCCCCTCACACATCCCAGACCACTGGCAGCCCTCTTCAGAAAGGTCCATGCTCCCCTAGTGAGAACAGCTGTCCTGTGAAGGAAAGACATTTCATTTACTGGAAAGCCTTTTCCAATTTGGCCTGTGTGAACTTCTTTTCATGGCTGCCTGCCCAAATATCTCAGGTCTTGTATGCATTATTCCTGGCCCAACTGCTCACCTAAACTGCCTAAAATGGCTCATTTTCTAGTGTGCTTCTGGCATTCACAGGCCAGGAGGAGTTGAGCCCTTGCATCCTCCTCCCTGAAGGCAGATTAGAAGTTCAAACTAGAGCTTAGTCAAAGACTAGCTTTCCTAAAGGCCTTAATTCTGCATCTCCATATGTATTTTACACTGAGTTTTCAGCAGAGATGCTATTTTCCTAAAGCTCTCTATCTTTCATGCTGCTGTTTCAGTAGTTTTGGGAGCTACTCCTGTATTTCATTCTATCATGAGGGAACTGGGGACCATTTTCTGCAGTGAAACTGCTTTGTCCAACATGCATTCATACCTACAAGATCACAAATAAGTAAGTAAATATGACAAACAGCAGAGGTTCCCCTATATCTACTTGTAGATTGGCATTCACACTCTGACCTGTGCTTCTAAACACGCATCAGTTTTGCTGCTGCATTTTGTTCTCTGACATTTTTGTTAACCAGGTGTGAACACAGGGCCAACACATTACACTGCTTTGTTATCCAGCTATGGGAATACAGCTTTGGTGTTACTCAAAGTTTAGCTTCATTGAAGTCGTGTTTAAGGCGCCATGAAGAGAATCACCTGGTGCATCGCATCCTGCCTGCCTGTTAAAAGCCAGAGTACACCTGCTACTCTGCACTGCAAGCAGACCTCTGCCACCATACCTTCAGGTTATTGCCCTAAATTTGCATTTATATCACTCAACTACAATTTAGGGTTTCTTCCACTATGGCATTGGTAGTACTCCATTGTATTGCCATCTAAATATTATGCCACTAAATTCATCTTTGAAGACAACTTTCACATACTTGACCAGCATTGACAAAGAATTTAATTACTGGCTCTGCCATAAACACATTTTTAATAGCACACTATTCTTTTTTTTCTAAACACTTTGAAGCTGCAGAGGGAATAAAGCATTACCCACAGAAAGGACATTTGAGCAAAGCTCAAAGTATTATAACAGTACACATTTATAAAAACAGTGTTCAACCACAATAAATACTATGGCACTACAGTACAATACAGACCCATATTGCTTACAAGATTAACACAAAGGTTTTTGTCAGATAAAATTACTTTAGAAAGTTCATATGTGTGATATTTTCTCTACACTACACATGAAAATATCAAGAAATTAGTACATAATAAAATATTAAAATAATAGTAGCGTTGCACATTGTATTAGCCTGGGCCTGTAAGGAATTACCTGACCAACAGCAGCAGGACTATGTGCACTAGGTAATAATCTGCACAGCTACACACATTGAAAAACCTTCCCCAGCTTTTCAGGTGCCCTCGTCTCAGTTTTTAAGGGAAGGAGAGGGAGTTCATGTGCCTTACAGATTGCCTGGACCAACAAGACCCAGGCTTTCCAAGGATTACTGTTCTTGCAGTCACACAGCAGAACAGAAATTGGCAGCAATAGCTGGAGAAGGAGCTGGAGAAAGGGCAGGTATTTTGAAGGATGGGCAGAAGCAAGTCATTTAGGAATGTGAGAGGGTAACTGTCCTTGACATTTGCAAACTGGCAAGCGCTGTACAGCAGTGTCCAGGCTGTAAATATAAAATACTTAATGTACTACAGCTAGTTGTTCCCTATTTGGTCACTCAGAACTCAGTGTCTTTAAATAAATACTTTTACAAACTACAAGTGTACCATTGAGCATGTCCAGCTTTTGCAAGACACTAAACATCCTTCAAACACCCTGCGGCCAGTGTTTTACCCTGGACACTGGCTACCCATTGTCAATGTAATAAGAAATCCAAGAATTTAAAAGTTATGAGAGGCAAGTGTGGTTTACAAGAAAATTATAAAATTTAAAAGCTTGTGCATGTGTGTGCACATTTATATATGTAGACGCTAGAATAACTGTGCACACACAAACACATGGGGCTAAGAAGTTTTTGCTTTCCCATTTCTGAATTTTTGTGAGCAACTGGGACATGACTTCAAACTTTTCTATCTTAAAATCTTAAATTAAAAAAAAACAACAAAACACACAGACATAGAGCAAGACAGAAAGGAAAATACGTGTCTCAGACCTAAACATCGAGAATGAAGACCTTCACAGCAACTACTGTGTAACTCATGGTAGGAGCTACCAGGGCTGCATGAGAGAAACAACTTTCTCAGTTTTCATCATTGCCAGACACATTCCTCAAGGTGGGATGGATAAAATTCTACTGATAGCTGCACTTCAAACTGCATACAAACTTTGACTTGGCAATACTGTAGTTCAGAAAAAGCAGGGGAAAAAGTAGTAGTTACTCCTCAGAAACTTATTAATGTCAGGATTTAGTACAACCATAATTCTATTGCCTGAAGCCTCTACTGAAAAGGCTCTTCCTCGCACGGGAAGAGGGAGAAGACAATAAAAACCAGAAGACAGAAGTAGGTTACAAGTAAACATTATCCATTTAAACTGCTAATGGCAAGCTCTGTTGTTATATTTTTATCAATGCTTCTCTGCAAATTACTTTTATCAGTGATAATTTAGCTTTTATTTCATTATCTGGCAGAGCAGACAAAAGGAAAACAGATTTGTTTTACAACAGCTCCAGCACTTGCTCTGTCCATTAACATTGACAGATGAAGGTAAATTAATACTCCTAGACCACATTTTCAGCATATATGGCACTGAGATCTCTGTTTCTAATGCAGAACAGATTTCATGCTAATGCTTTTTTTCTCTCCACACAGTTAATGCAAGTTTTTGTATTTTAATATTTAATATTTTTCTCCATTCAGTTCTATGTGCTGTCAGAAACATCTCAGGACAATCAGGGAGAATCAATATTTTAAGGAAAACACTACATTTCAGTCAGCTGAAGAGTGAAATAGCACTTTCCCCCCTTCCAGTTTTCTTAAGACCACAAAACCACAGAGAAGTCATGCTTGATTAAAATAATAAATATGCATAAAGAACCCTTGGAGGACTTAATTTTGTTCCAGTGCTCCTCTTCATCCTTTTTTTAACAATATTTTCAGCTATTCTACTTACTTCAGTAGAGATAAACAGATTGCTTTATAACTTTCATCTAAAATAATAAACTTATTTATAGAAGCTAATGTAGCGAGCCAGCTGTTCTGGGCAAACAGTGGACTCTCCATTTAAACGATAGTATAATGGCTTTGATTACAAACAATTCTGCAAGAATAACAACAAAATATTATCGACTGCTCTAAAAGTGCAAGTAATTAGTCATTAGTAATAACCATTCTGCTAAATAATAATAATAATCTTTCATTAAATCCTTTCACTCTGACTTAATGAAAAAGCGCTATTAGAAAACCAGCATTTCAAAGTCCGAACTGACAACCAGATATTGAGGCTCGCTTTGAAGACCACTTGTGTTACCATTAAAAAACATATTCTTTAATTTTAGATATTTGGGATAGTTTTGTGATATACAACCCACATAAAAGGGCTCTTTTTCAAAGGCAATAAATAATATCATTACCAGTTGTTCAGTCTGAAATTGCCTTCATAACTCAAGCATAAACATTTATTAACATCTAATGCAAAATTAAAAGCTAATAAAGTATTTCAAAGAAAGAATATTCTACTTTGTAAAAGCAAAATTAAAGAGTTCTGCTACCATGATTTCTTTATTGACTATTCAGGCTTGCAACAAATTACCCCAATACTCTCAAATGTCTTTTCATTTTCTAATAAATCCCTTATTTTTCTTAGAATAAGATTTTTAAAGGCCTCAGATAAAT
This sequence comes from Lichenostomus cassidix, assembly GCF_008360975.1. Classification (NCBI taxonomy): domain Eukaryota; kingdom Metazoa; phylum Chordata; class Aves; order Passeriformes; family Meliphagidae; genus Lichenostomus; species Lichenostomus cassidix. Next base: position 26,170,517 of record NC_139483.1, on the reverse strand, counting down.
TTAATTTAGTTTTTATGTCCCTTCAGCAAACACTACATGACCAATTACAAATAAATGTTACTGCTGGGGCAGGTCACATTGATGAAAATAGATTAATATTAAAGCACATGGAAATTTGGAAGAGCAAGAAAATACTTCTTGGACTACTACCAAGGCATTTTTAAAGCACAAACATGAATATAATTTAATCATTTCCTTACAAGCAGCCTTCACTACAGGGCTCCCAAAGAAATGACAAAAATGAAGTGTCAGAGCATGTATTTTAAGAGGACCTTTACTGAGATGGGGGAGGAGGAAGAACATGGTATTTTAACCAGCTTTCCAGAGATGAGTCTAAATCAAGCTCTTACGAATCTTCCCTGTCATAACCCACTAGAGAGGTCAAAGGTTGAAGCTTTCCCAGAGGTTCACTGTGCATAACAAACACTAAAAGTTCCCTAAATTTAGTTTATATAGAATAGCAAAAGTGCTGTGGCCAGTGACATCCCATACAGTCCCATTAGTGCTGCACAGGGCATAAGCAGGGCAGGCAAAAGCACAAAATGGCCACATTTTCAACCAGTACCAGTACTCTTGTCTGCACAAGTTAGTGCTTCTTGCACTCTTTAAAATGTGCTCTGAAAGGACAACAGAGCAAATCCCTTACTGCAAACATTAGATTTATTTTGCTATAAATAGCGTATTATTTTCCTAATGTATTATTGTTATTTGTGAACTATTACTAAGCTTTACAGAGGGAATTGGGGGTGCTCACTTTGGTTTTTTGTTTGTTTGTTTGTTTGTTTTGAGCAGAGGTCCAGTGGATCATTTGGAGTAATCTGAGACTGAGAGTGCTGCAAGCTGGACTGGAGCAGCAAGTTCAGCACCCTGCAGCTAATCTGGGGGCGCCTGGTGGGAGCTTGGCCACTCGGCCAGAGCTGAAGCCCTTGGCTCTTGTGCTTGGCATCTGACCTGTACGCTATTTCATGCCTATAATTTATCTTAAAACAACATCAGAGAAATCGGTACGAGAGGGAAGGCTGCTGGATGTGTGTGCTGAACTGTCTAGGAACCTGCCATTCCAACTGCACTTAGGACTCACTCTTCTGATACTGTCTCCAATCAACCAAGAAAATAAAACTAGGATAAAAACAACTCAAAGAAAAACCAAACCAAACCAAATCAAACCACTTTTCCTTTTATGTTTTTTAAATGTTTCAAAAAGTTCAAGAGTCAATATCATGGAGGTGGTTCCAGAAGAAACCATCAGCACGATCAAAAAGGCAAAGAGAAGCCACTGAGTTTCACAAGATAGTGTCATCATCAGCAAGCTCAACATAAGGAGATTTTTTTCTGCCCCAAGCTGTTCATACAGCACTGGGGAAGGACAAAGGGACATTAATGATGCTGTTGCACATCCTGCACAGCCTGACCAGCACCAGGGAAGTGTCAAAGAGCCTGAGGCTGCCAGTCTCTTGCTCCACCAGGCGCCCCATCTACAGCCACCCACTGCCCTCAACATCTGCTGTGGGCACACAGGTTCTGCAGGAAGCCAGCGACAAGTACTTGAAGAAAGCTGGGTTCTCACAACATGATGGAAAGGAGAATTTAGCTTCAGCTGGTGCCCATAAACCTATCTTTTTCTCACCCAGGTGATCTTTGACATTACCATGCCCTACAAGTATCTACAACTTGTTTGGCACATGATGTTTCAAAAACAAGAACAGCTTTTTAATTATGGCTTTGCTTTGTATGTAAGCAGTGGTAACCAGAAAATATATTTAAGGCAATTTGCTGCATATGCAATTCTATCAAGCATATAAACATCCCTCTCCTAAACATAGTATATTTGCCTTCATTAACCAACCTGGTGGCCCCCAGCTTTTTGGAGGACATATAACCATCTTCTCTCTTCATCACTCCCTTCCTCCACCAGCACTCTCCTGTCTGTCAGGGCCTCACTCCTTCTCCTTTGACATCTCAAAAGCCTCCACCACAGACTTGATACCTTGTAAATAGTAACAGATGTATAGAAGAGTTTCAGCATCTGCATATGCTAAGTGTCTTCAGTTCCTCAGCAAAGTCACCCTACAGGAAGTAAATGCAAATTACTGCCTTCCAGACATAAGGCACAGTCCTGGGGACCTTGTTATTAAATCATTAACCTTCGCCTTTCATTTTACCTATGTTTTCAGTATTCAAATGTTGCTTGAAATAGACAAGCTTAGTATTTCCCCATGCTGCAATTTGTAACCAAGTACTTCACTTCAATGATTGAACAGTGACAAACAAATGAGAGTCCCAGTTTTCAAGCAACAAGAAAGCAGTTAAATAATTACTGTGAAAGTTAACAACGGTGTCCCCATAAAACCTTGAAAAATCTGTTTATCATTCCTATGCAATCCCTAAACCGAGATTTTCAAAGAGCCCTAAATACCATTTTCTCTGCCTTCAAGGCTACAGCTCTGCACCCTACTGATGCTCCAGTTTATCAGAAGATGATGCTAGCCATGGCTGGTATCTTATCTCAGTAATCCCCCAAAGTTAGGCCAAGGATACCCTTGTGCTACAGGTATGTAAAAATGTGCTTTGCTGTGGAAAAAACCACATGTAATTTGATGAAAAGGCTGAATAATTGGTATGGAATCATTATGGTTGCTAGTACCAAATGTTGGTTTTCCTGGAAAAAAAAAGCAAAACAGAATTTCATAAGAGCTCTTATCTATTAAACATCAGCCTAAAAGTTGGTTCATACACATATTAACAGATATACAACAAAGAGATGCCTGGTCAAAAAGCACATATGGTACTGAAATCAGTGGGAGGGGGTTTTGGTGTGGATTTGGGTAGAGCGAAAGTAAAGCTGGTTTGCCCCTTCGTCAACCCTTTCTAGCCTCTTGGTGTATCCTTGCCTACAGAGGAATACACAGAAATATCCCTGGTGGGCAAGGTGAGAGGTTCATGTAGCCCAGCACATTCTCATCAGCCCATTTCAATCAGCAGACACTTCCAAGAAGGACACAGAAAGCAGAGATTCTTCCCCAAAACATTCTCCCAGCCTCCTTGCCTCTCAGCCTTCCCGAGCAGCAACCCCAAGAAAGTCTGTTCAGTCAAACCTCTCTCTAGCAGTGGCTACGGGTGCTTTTGATGCCTGAAGCCCAGCACACACCCAAGCCTCAGCAAAACCCTTTGAAACGGCACACTGTGGTAAGCCTGCATGACACTGAAAAGCTGAACTGCTCATCAGCCTCCACAGCTGATGGCCCTGTCCTGCCAGCCCTCGCTCTGGGCCAGCAGCACAGCAGCCTCCTCAGGAGAAAGCCATGCTGGAGAACAGAGCTCCCTCCTCAGGAAGGGCAGAGCCCCAGGGTCCTTCCCAGACCCCAGGAGCATCCATGCTGCAAATGCCACCTCCACCCAAAAGACAACCTCGCCAAGCCTGCAGGGGCTCTAGTAACAGCAAAAGAGAAGTGTGCCTCTTGTCCTCTGTTAAAGCTCCCCCTGCATTAAGCTTTTCTTTCTAAAATGTTCCCATACTTTCTTACTAAAGCAAGCAAAAAAAATGTGGGTTTTTTTTGCTATTTAGAAAAACTGAGGTGTGAACACTGTGTAAGATGTCATCGTTCTTTCTGGGATTTCTGTGTTAACAGTTTGAAAAGGTGCATTTTCATAATTTTTATTGCACAGCCCCACATCCCCATCATACCCTAATGCTTTGAAAAACTCAAACAAAAAACCAATACCCTATAAGCAACAGTTAACATTTACTGTTCACTTCTCCTTGTTCTGACAGATCTGTCAACCAGCCATATTTTCAGATCTCTATTTTTTGTAGTATGCCTAAGACTATACTTCCTCACCATAGCATATGCTGCGCTGTAATGTTAATTTTACTGTTCTTTCATTTCACTTTTTCAAACCACATCCATTTAAGCTTTTTAAGCATACTTACACATACAAATGTACTAATTGTCGTTATTACACCTATCCTCTAAGAGGTGAAGTATACTGAATTACTACATCAGGCAGTAGGAGAAGCTCTTCCAAAACTCCTGAGGTCCTCAGTACTTAGCGAGACTGGATTTTATAGTATCCATTAAAGCTGTTGTTACACACCTTCATTATTCCCTCATGTGCACAGGTCCCTAATGACAGCATACAAGTTACACTGCATGAGACATGGTGTGTTCTGCTGTAATGTCACAAGGCTGGCTTTCCCTGCTGACAGACTGCAGCCTCTGGGCAAGTGCCATTAAAAAAACTTAAATGGTAAGAATAAACTAAAATAAACATCGGCAACTCTTTCTCAAGAGCAATACCTGTATGAGAAGTCTCTCATTCCCCTCTGCACACTACCTGTGAAAGAGGTTCACAGATGTTGCCACTTGGCCAGCTGCAGAACACAGGTCATAGAAAGCACCCTAATGCTCTTTGACACTGTAAGCATGACCCCATTTCTGCTGTTTCCAGTTAGCCTTTACACAGACTCTTCCCTAGATAAGAAGTTTATTCTTGCTCCTGTAAAAGTTCAGCCTGAGAAACACCGAGCAAGCTCTTCATCTTCGGGAAGGGGCAGGCAGAAAACACCCAGTGTTAGGCGAGCTGCTCCCTCCTGCCTTTATCTTGTGAGCACAGGCATTTGCACAGCGTGTATCTGCCCTGAGACATCCTTCAAAGGAGAGCAGTATCTCCCCAGGCCAAAAGCCGAGTGACGGAGGCTGCTGTACCCCCAGAGACACCTATCACTCCTCTCCTGCGGCAGGACACACACTGGATGGGCCAGCAGGGTCCTTAATGCAAGCCTGTGTGGAGCTCCACACGTGGCCGTGTCCTCAGCTACGCCAGGGACACAGGGTGTTCCCAGCTCTGAAAGCAGATTACTGCGTACAGCTACACGCATGTTTACTTGACTGAGATCCATGTTTAGACATGTACACATGCGAACAACCACACACGTCCCGAGCTGTTTACTGGGACATTTCTAGTTCTGATTTTATAAGCCAAAACAATTTTTCTGAAATTATTTAAAATTGTTTACATGGAGGGACATATAATGGACTGTCAGGTCCTAAAATATCTCTCTAACTGCTTCCATTTGGAGAGAAAATCCATCTTTATTGACAGTGAACTGTGTTCTCCAGCTGGCTAAGCAGTGCACAGCCCAACACCTTTTGCCACTCTTATGCTTCTTCCCTAACCTTAGTCCAACCCCAGGCTCAGACTACTTCTTCCATATAATCCATATTTGTATGGCTTATCCAGGACTCCAAACCCATCTCCATCATTGGTCAAAACATGTTGAGGTCAACCTGGTTTAATTGGCAATTATGCTCATGCTGCTAGAGTTGTTTGACCAAGCCATACTAGGATTTCTGGCTTTGCATCCATCTGTCAAAAATGCAGTATATGTAATACACACCCACCAGAAGTGCTGATTGTCCCAACACTATAAAATGGTTTGCTAGATCTCCGTAGTATCACCATTCTATTACTCTGACAATTCTCCAAGCATTGTATTAGCTGGACTGTAGCCATTAAGATGTTGATCCTAAGAATACAAGGTAATAAACCACTTTAAGTGACCAGGAAAGCTGCCTCATAACACACATTAACCAGTAAAAGTTTATTTTCCATTAAATTAATCAGATTAAAGGACAGTGTTGCAAGAAGTCATGTGTAGGCAGCATGACCTTTTCTATGTCAAAGTTACTATGACAACTGGATAACCTGGATTCATGGAAAAGATGATGGTATGTGACGATTTAAACAGAATCTCATGTAACTGTGATGACTAAGTGAATTCTAATGCTTTCCCATAAAATTATTCTTCTGTTTCTTCAAAGTAGATAGCATTTAACTGGAAGATCATACATGACCTAGGAACTATAACAGAAAAAAATCAGTACAGTCCATTGAGTAAGTTTACAAACATCCTGAAGTGACTATTTTGTCATCTCTACTCTGCAGCTTCTCAAAGCCATGCTAGGAACAGGTTTGCCAAAGAACACGAGAAACATTTTGAACACTGTGTTTAAAAGGGAGTTCTAAAAAGTGTCAGAAAAACATCTTTCTGAAAATGAGATACTGACAAAGCTCTGTAAGTACACACAGTGTTCTATGTGTAACTACATGTGCAAACACAAATATTCAGAAAATAATGAGCATAAACACAGTGACATGGCACAAGCTGCTATGAAATACACTTTCTAAACCCATATGTAAATAATCCAGGCTAGTAAATGGTAAATATTAATAAATACACTTGCTTCAACAGTAATGCAAAATTAATGTGTATTTTAACCACAGACAACTGCAGAAACAACTTGTGTGAAAGCATTAAAAAAATCATCAGAAAGAAAATACTATTTTCTGAAACTCCTGTATTGTCTTTAATACTCTAGATACCTGGAGCATGTTTTCAAGACAAATGTAAGGGACTATAAGCAGCGATAAGAATTTGAGAGTGCTCTGAAAACGTGCTTCCATTGGGTGCTGCCTCCCCCATCCTTAATCAGCGCCTGTATTTGCTACAGAAATCAGAGCCACAGCGGCACGTATTTCAAAGGTGCAGTGAATCTGAAGTCGTGCCTCGCGCTTATCTCGTCACGAGGCTGCAGCAGCCAACTTTACTGCCTCCAGCCATGTCGCACTGACATAGTTCCCCACTGCTGGCGGCTTCCCCGCGCAAGGGTGCTTCCACTGGCGTCACCCCCGGGACGCCTCCTGCCACTGACATGGCTCGGCTGCACGTTTGCAGGACTGGCCTTTTAAAAAGTCGGCCGTATAAACTGGGCAGTGACCAGAATGAGCCGCAGTTATACAAGAAGCAAGGAAATATTATGCAAGACCACAGGAAGTCAGAGGAGACAGCATTCTGGGCAGGCCTGGCAAGGAGTCTGTGTGAACTTCAGCTAACAAGCAAAGCTCGGTCATTGGCGCCAAATTCAGCAGAGAACATTCCCAGTGCTGCAAAGGATAACACTCCCCATGCTTTTGCCAGTGGGCTGCGTTCCAGGACGCCATGTACCTGATGAAATGCAGATAAACCCGGGTCTTACTTTTCGCCAAGTTTTCACTTATTTATAAAATTTGAGGCATATTCTGGTCCGACACTTGCTAGAAGTGGCAAATGGTTTGTTTTCATGGCTTTGCTAATACATCACTTGCTCTTACACTCCCTGTAATTTCAACTACAATAAGTGACCTACAAAGAAAACGTTCTGCAGAAGCCTCATTTTTTCCACACATTTCGCCCATCTCTACCTCAAGGCTGCTAATAGGATATGTGAGGATTATGGATTCCTTTTCCCTTGGCATTTTAGAATGACCTTAGAAAATACACTTGGTGCAAAATTATGACACCCACCTTGCACATAACTATACTATTTTAAGTCTGCTTCAATGTCAAAAGTAATTGTTTTGGAGGTTGATGGTTTCTTTACGCTTTTTTGGTTGGGTTTTTTTAATTTTCAAAAGCTACCTCACACAGGTACTAATCAGAGAAGACATCCATTAAAACGCAGCAAATTTGATTTCTGAAATGACTGTAAAATTTTGCCTTAATGTGGTAAACATTCATCATCTAAATACATGAGTTCAGAGAGGTTTTATGCTTTGTTCCAGGATTCACCTCTAAAACATCAGTGATAAAATGCTGGAGGTGGAAACCCAGTTTTAGGTTCACACACACACACTGCCAAATAAGAAGCACAGCATGCAAAGTCTTACACAACACAAAACAATTACCAATTGTGATGAGAGTAGACAAAGCGTTCTCAAGAGAATCTATTTTATGTTTGTAATCACCCTCAAAAAACACACAATAGCACTCTCCTCCCAGCAAATACATAATACAAACAAAAACCAAACAGTAGTACTGCCTCAACTGGGGGAAGTGATTCTGAGAAGTAAAAGAGATCTTCAGTAGATACCGATTGCCAAAGCCAATGAACCGATTTTAAAAGTTTTCATCATTACCTTCGCTTATGGGAACAACAAACATACGCAACTCTTAACAGGAGATTCCCGCCTTCAACGCGGTTTGCACATGAAAAGGTTCCCATAACCTACTGCTTTTGCAAAAATAATTAAACAAGCACCGCCACAACACAGGAAAGTGAAAATGTTAGTGGTGACAATGCCTTCATTGTTACTGCCAGGATAACAATGCCCAAAATTAATCATAACCCTGACAATTGACACCAACACACACACAGTTGGACCTCTCCAACCAAAACAGATCTTTCTACAGCTGGATCCAGAGCTATAGCTGTTGAGAAGTGCAGTTGTTTCTCCAGCTGAAGTCAGATATTCCTGTCCAGCAGAAACAGGTCCAGCCGCACTTCTCAAGGCCCGAGCAAAGTAGGCATTGGTGGTTTTAATGTGGCCAGTCTGAAACAGCCCACAGTGTTGAGTGTTAGTATTAATCATAGTTGCACAGCAGTTTCTTCATCCAAAACTAGTAAGGTCTAAGCACACTGAAACACTCGGAAATGCCCAGAGTAAGGAACAGCATTTTATCTCTATATAATTCTGCCAAACAGCAAGGCAAATATCTCACAGTAAGCTTTTAAAACACCACAAGGGTTAACTAGTGAACCACACTACAAACACAACAAGCTGTTGTGCCAACAAGGGCACTAGCAAAAACATATTTCTCCAGATTCTGCAGACTCCTGGTGGATCCTGGAACCTGTGGCACAGTGAGCTGCAAGCATGTAGCTGGCTGGCATCTGGACTTTTTCAGCCGTAGGAAGTCTCACATCTCTACAGGAAAATCGTGGCTGCAACTTCTCCCTGAAGCCATTACAACACCTACTCCCAGGTACTTAAAAGTCCTTGAGATCTTTACAGCTCTGTCAGAAATGGAGATAGACACACTGTAACCATCTAAACCTTGATTCCTTAAGGAAACAAGCTAGAAGGGGATAATTCATCTAATCACTGCCTCATCATCTATTAAAATTTCGTTTGATTTCCAAGTACTTCAATAAGCCATAATCCCTGTCCAAACTTCCTATATGCAATTCACATTCAGCTACAGCAAACTATAATATACCTAAAACCACAAGCACAATAAGGCTTATACTTCCTCTCCCAGGTGGAGGAGGAGATGTTTTGACTCTCAATAGCAAGTATATCTCTAGGCTGAGGCCTTCTCTTTATTTTCCTTTAGTACAGTGACTTCATATTCCACAGCTTCACTCAAACGTCTCCTGGTATGTGGGCAAACTAAATACTTTCAAAAATAGAGTGCACAGAAATACATTTGTCCACCAAATAGTCCTTCTTACAAGTGTAAATCAGAACTGACTTCTTATACAAGTAACAGTATAAGAACAGATGCTTGTTTTACTTTCCTACCTTACAGAAGTATTTCATTTGGTTAATCTGCCAGCTAACAGAAGTACACCCTAGGTGAAATGACCATGAAATAACCTTTTAAGAGGGAAGAAGTCTTATATCACACACAGTTGACACTGTATTTTCCTCAAAGGCATTTTCACGAAACAGTACCCAGAGGTCTGAGGCAGGAACTGAACTCCATTTTGATAAAAGCTCTAGACATTATGGAGCTGGAGGTTTTTTGGAACAAAAGCCAGAGCACTCCAACTGTTAAGTGAGGTACAGAGAAACTTGGGAAACCATATCAACAGGAGCGCACAGCTCAACAAATTACTCAGTAGGCTCTTTCCATGGCTGTAGCCTACTCAAAATGCAGTACCACATGAAATCATTTTATATTTGCACTGTATTCATCACATGACTCCCTCTGAAGGAATGCTCTTTAATGACTTCACATTGGCACTGTTTCTTCTTAAAAGGTTTTAACAGGTCAGGTGGCAGATGCTCTTCCTCTTTCAGCTCTGCCTTGAGGTGGACTTCTGCTCCACATTAGCCATCACTACACCAAAATCCTTACTGTGACCTGCAATGCAGACTTTGCTTCCTGCTCATTTTATTCCCCAGGTTAGAAGAGGTTTGAAAGGTCCCTATTTGAATAAGCACCATGTGCTGTCATCCTCTTCCTTTAAAATACTTCTTTTTAAAACCGTCAGAAAGCAATAGCGCTGGTCACTCTGGTTCGTTGCTTCATATTTGCCTTTAGAGAAGCTGGAGTTTAGTTACCCCATGTTTACAGTGGCATTTAGGTTTAAGGGGCGGGGGATGTTGTCCTAAGATTTGGCAGGCAAAGGGAAAGAAGTGGTGTTATACAGATAACATGGCTTCTTGCACTATCTTATTCAGGGCCTGTGCGCACAGCACGCAAAGCTGCCAAGTCTGTATAAAATGTTATGGTTTTCTTACTGTTTCTTCTTTACACCAAAGACTCTGTGGGCTCTGTCTTCAGGCCCACCCTGGCACCTGTATGCAAGAGAAGCCTTAACTGAATGAAGATCCACAGGCTTCAGTCTCTGTGAATGAGGTTGCGTTTACTGACCTCTAAACCCACGTCACATTGACCCTGTATATTAGCACTGTTCTACTTTCTTACAGCTCTCAGTTCAGAGAAACTGAGAGCAAATGATTGCTGGCTGAAACCCTAATGAACTCCCCATCTGCAGAAAAGACTGATTTTGTTGTGCAGTCAAACCCTCCTTTTAACTCCTATTGCCATGTGGGTTGCTCACCTGCCTGCTCCGTGATGAAATCTGAGAGAATAAGGGGTTTTATCATCTCTGAGACGCTTTCAGGGTGTTGCAATCCCCTGCTGCCGTCGCCGCCACCAACACCCCACCTTCTCAACTGCTTGGGGCGTCTAAATTGCACATGGAACTTATATGACAGGAGGGACAAATTCAAAGGTGAAGCAAACGAAGGCGTAGGTCACCCGTCAGCACGTGGGTGTAACCTACATATTGAGGGATAATACGGAGTGGTGCAGTAAAGAGAGTAATTAACCAGGCAATATAAGAGTGAGAGATAACCAAACATCTTCCATCTGACAGCCCCCTATTAAAGCATTTTCAAGTTAGGTTTATCCCACAAGCTTCTTGCCAACATATCTACAGCATTGTGTTAGGCATAGAAATAAAAAGTGCCTATTTTAAAGAGTTTACAGTCTAAATAAATAAGACACACAAAGGGTGGAAGGAAGGATGTACTACCATCCCGGTTTTACAGACTGGGGAGCTAGGATAACTACAGTGATCAGCCACACCACAGCGTCCAGGCTACATTATCAACGCAATGCCCCGAGTACCCAGCAGAACAAAGAACCAGGCTGAGCAAAGGGCTTTCGGAGAGGGTGTGGAGTGGAGACAGGAGACAAGAGAAGCAATTGCAGAGGCCAGAGCTGCTTGCTGAAGCTGCTCTTCAGTAGCCAGGTCAGCAACCAGACGCAACTTTCACAGCCAGCTCTACTGAGAGTGGCGAACAAGCTCAAGAGACAGAATCCAAAACATGATTTTGTTCAGCTTCACTGCGCTTTGGCCCAGGTCCCTATGCCAGAGAGGCTTTGTTCAGGCCAGTCAGGCAGCTGACAAACAAAAGTAGGGTTGGGGGGTTGGTTTTTCTTAAATGGGAAATAATGGCTGTTTCGAAACACCAGCATTAAGTTTCCCTCAAGATATCTGCACTTGCTTCTATTTCAGTTTCAAGCCAGCACATGCCTAAGCAAACGGGATAGTCCCCTTTTGTGAATCACTGGGAACATAAATACGGCTTTGCTGTTACGTAAAAGCCAGTAGAAGCGTTAAGACAACTTGAGCACAAAAAGGATGTTCCCATAAAAACATCCCTCTGATTAGTAATGGCAATAAACACATCCTTCAAATCATTCACAGGGAAAAAACCCAAGAATCAGATTTATTAACACACACTGATAATCTCACAGCTGCAGCACACCAACAGCCCACCCGCGCTGAACCAAGCTTCGTTCCCTCAGTGACACGAGAAATCTTCCACCTAATCACACACATAAAATGTTGCATTAAGCGATAAAGGGGATCAACATCCCCAAATGTCTACCTTCCATTAAAAGTGTAAGTGACACTGTTTTGTTAAGACCAAGCATCATCATCATCTGACTTGGTTAGATGGGACTTTGGTTTCCTCCTCTGAAAGCAAATGTCAGCCACTTCATGTGCAAGAACTGGCAAATTCCAACTCTCTGCATTCTTCGATGTGCAAGACAACCTTACAGGACAATGGGAAATGTGTCTCCTAGGTCAATATGGGGATAACTGGAAGAAGCAAACCAAAAGCCACATTTGTCATGGTTTTCCTTTGCAACAGAGGATGAAGGGAAAAGCCAGCAGTAGGCAAAGCCCCGCTGTTCTTCCGAACACCTTATGGTGAAGGCAACATAAGAGGCTATTCAAAAATGGTCACCCTTTTCCATAGGCTCTCTACCTTCACTGCATTAGACAAATGCAGCTTTTCCAGAAGAATCATCTGGCAAAAGCTATAGGAAAATACCAAAAGCATTTTCACCCATTTGCAATCTTCTCTCACAGGTTATGAAACACAGTGGAGGCAACTGAGGCCATCAGAGAACAATCCTGGAGTGGAGTATAGCTGTAATTGGTCACTAGATTTGTATTCCAGAGAAACACTGCCTAAGCTGTTGTGGTATGTTAAAGCCAATTAATGCTGAATTTCTTTTCACACATCCATGTATGATGCTGACATTCCATAGATCATTCAAAAGCCATTTTGTTCTAAGCAAACTTTCTATCAGCTTTAAGTCAATACTTGCCATAAATACCTCAGAGTCTGAAGATACTGTCATTGCCATCAGCTAACGAGTTCGTTATTTCATCATAATGCCATACAAAAATCTAACCTGGAACAACAATGCTTATCATCTCAGAAGACACTTTGCTATTTGCAATGACTTTTGGACACAAATTGCACAGACAGCTAAAACTTGGGCACATTCCTAGCAACATTCCGCATTTACAAGTGTAGAAAAACAGAGTGGGGTGGTTTTCTTAATGTTGCAAAGATCTTTGAAGTATTTTGACAATAATTACTAAATAATACCTAGAATTTACTGGCAGAGAGGGTGATACAATGGTGAATGAACAGACAGGGCTTGAAGACCACCAGCAGCCAGAGAATGTCCCAAACACAATGGCTGAATGGGGTTGGCTTTGTAGTTTAGCCTACAAATGCAAGTGCAAACGACTACAACTGTGATACGAAGAGTTTAAGCACCTTTTTATGGTAGTATATACCTTAGATATGTTAATGGTGAAACAAAATACAAGGAATGCTCTTTAAAGCATACTTCCACTGCCTTTATAGAAGCTGCCTAAAAATCATCTCACTTCATACTTGCTTCAGCTTATTATATAAGCAAATATTTATCTTACAAGTGCATGAATATATCTTACAGGAAAAATATTATACAGTAAATTTTGAACACCATCAGACAACTTCCACCAAAATGATGAGCTCTTACTGGATTTTTTCCCATGCTGATTTAAAAAAGTTCATAAGCTTCTGACACAATGAATTAGAATCAGCTTTCCCTTTTAAGAAGGGAAACATAGGGGACATATTTAAGATTTCATGCAACTTATTCAGGCCACTGTACTGGGTTCTTGAACTGAAACCATTCAGCAAACCACCTTCTGTGTATTAAATAATATATGTATATATAAGGGATTCAGAAGCTGACTACGTAAAGAAAACACGTGTACTAGGCCAAAGGTGGATATCACCTAGGATGACTATATTTCAAGATATTATTATATGTGCTACTTAAAGCAATGGCTTTCCTGGGAAAGGCAAACATTTCTATCTCTCAGCATACGCAGGTAGGTTTTCGAGAACATGGCTCTGAAATTATCAGTCCTTTGAGAACAAGTTAGAAGTTCTGCAACATGCTGTTTTCATCTCTCCCATATTTTGACTCTCTTGTTTGTCATACCAGGAGCCAGGGAGGGATTATGGAGAGCCTTCATTGCTATGTTTTCAATTATACTAGAGTCTTTAAAAAGCTGTTCACATAACCAAAGCTAGAGAAGACATTTGTCATTGCCAAGTCACACTTCCTGCCTAACCCAAGCCAAAGACGACTAAGTATTTTCATCAGACCTGGTTACTTGTCTAAGCAATGGCAGGTTTTGAAAGACTGGGTCTGTTTTGAGTTCAAGGCCCCAAGCGACGAGTGCCTTGTGACTAGTGTAAAAGGAATACCTAATGTTTTGGTTTAGCAGACAAATCTGAAGATTTCTCCTGAAAGGAAGACAGGAATTTGACTGAGGTCAAACCACCAAGCCAGACACATGTATGTGTGTTGTGGACTTCAATACAGAAAAATCTGGAAAAAACCCCAACTGAGTCTAACACCAGAAAAGGAAGACAAAAGAAGAAAAAAAAAAAAATCTTTAAATTTACAAGAGACTAATAACTACTTCAGTCTCATTCAAATTAATTTAGAACATCCAGTTTTCAATTAACAACATAGTGCAACACAGGAAACCTTATAAAAATGAAGACAAATAAAAAATGTTTCAGCAGTCTGCAAATGTTTTGACAATTTCTCAACCCAATCCCTTCATTTTAGTCTAGCTAAAACTAGGACACTAGCTGTTGTTTCCTTTGTGCTCTGGAAAATTATTTTCCAAGAAAATATTTGTTTTTACAGAAAATATTCACTCTGCCTACTGCATCTGCAGCTCTTCCAGTGCTTGGTAGCCCATTGTTCAAAACTTGCACCTTGTATCTTACCTTCATTTGCCTAGCTCTAACCAAATATATTTTGATATATTAGATAATGAGTAACAAATATTTACAATAGATTACGTTCACGTTTCAGTAGTTCCAAATAGTTTCTAAATGATCCCGGTAATCTTATTACACATATACCTTCAGACAGACTGCTTGCTATCAAGTGCCATAAGTTACACCCACATGATTCATCCATGAGGAGAACTGCTCTGTCTAAAAAAGCCAAACCAAAACTCAACCAATCCCTCCCCCCCACCCAAAAAAAAGAGCTGCCATACACAACCCTCCTAATATCATTTCTAATTTTAGCTTCTCTTTAGATAACATGATTTCCTGAAACAAAAAGAGACTGCTCACACTCTTCCAGCTCCAAAATGTTATTGTAAAAGTACTGTAATTTGTAGAAGTAGCCCAATGCACACAATATTTCATATCCAAATATAAAGGGAAATTTCAATACTTCAGCCTTCTGTTCTGCCAAGGCTATGGAGAAGGAGGTGAAAACAAACAGGAATTACTAATTTTTTTGGAGGAGAGAATTAAAAAAATTAGGCAGGCAACATAGAGCACTGTAGGACTGCACTCATGACTGCTTCATCATATATATATATATATAAAACCCCAAGCAAACAACTCCCAGCCAAATCCCATAAATGGCCACAGTCCGATTGCTCTCTCCATCAAATTCCCACTTTACAGTCTGTCCAAATTCTGGCCTGGAGGTTTCATTCATGCAGCTGGGATTTAGGAACATGCCTCAAGAAGCACGGACTGGAGGAATAGCCAGGCATAGGCAGTTTGAGAGATGTTTGTTGTTGGAAATACCACTATGTTGCTGAAATTTCTTTGGAAAACAGTTTGGTTCTACAGATACTCTACAAGTACTTGAGATTAAAACATATGCTACTTCATGTCTGTTTGAGAGCAACTCAGCACATAAATACACAGCAGAACGAAGCAGCATTTGTAACTTGGAGGGTGGTTCAACATATTAGGAATCAAATTCGCTAAGGAGCAGTATTATCCTGTTTTTTTTGTCCTACTTGAGAGTACGAACAAAATTAAAAAGTTATTCCTCCTGCCCAGATGCACAGAATTTGTTCATAAAGCTGCAATAAGCCAGTATTAATTGTCCACCCACTGCCTAACATAAAGCATGTGCAAAGTTTCTGAATTTTTCAGACAATCTTCTTGGAGGCAACACCCTAAACATTCCCCTAAATCAAAGAAAACTGCTGATTCCACATATTAGCACACAGAAGAAGGGTCAAGACCAGGGCACCTCTTTGACTGAAGATCAGACAAAAAAATTTAACTAAAGCAACTTCTTGTCTGGCAAGACATTTGATGAGTTTCTATAGAATAAATATTGAATACTTGCTGTGTCATGTAATGCAATAGACAGAGAAGCATAATAGACATGCTATCCAACTCCAAACTCTTTGTAATAACAGTGAAGTAAATTAAATTACAAGTCTAACTGTTTTCAGGCGTAAATATGCCCATTTAATAAGAATGTATTATGGCAGATTTTGTTTCAGCTAAATTTTCTAGACCTAAATAAAGTCACAGAGGAAAGAACCAAAATCATAATTAGATTTGAGCTCAAGAAGTAAAGAGCATAATTAGGTGAGTTACTTTGGAATGCTACTTATTTATCAGCCAGTTGGCCTACTATACTTTATTAAGCTACTTTCCAAATGCACAGTAAAATAGTTTCCCATTTTACAGACTTCAGAAAGTGTCTCCATGAAAAGGAGCCCTGTAAGTGTCAGAAAGAAGTTATTTTTTCTTACGTAAGCAGTCAAGGTTTTATCCTTACCAGATAACTACTTTATTATACTGCCTTTTAAGCAAACTGAGCACAAAATGATAAATAAGAATAAACCTGCCAGATACATAATATTCAGACTCGCACTTTCTCTTAATTTAAGAAAAGGGTTCTGTCAACCCTGTGCCAGCTACTAGAAGTATTTATAACTATTAAGACATACTTGCCACTATGAACATTGGAGTAATTAACACAATAGCATTTCACAAATAGCTTTAGAGGAATAAAACCATTCTGTGTAGCTAAATTATTTTCAATTACAATCTGCCTTTGTATTGCTCATTTCCTTACTCTAATGTTTATCCTAATAATAGCAAAAAGTTCAATGCTTAAAGAATTCTGCCCCACCACACCTAACAGCAGCTCCTGCTTGAAACCTAGAAACAAAAATACTTAATATTTATGAATCCATCATAGTAAAAAATATTATAGAAAGATGCAGAGGGATCCATTTTTGATACTCATGATGGATCTCCTGAATTTGCAGCATAAACCCAAAGCTGGTATTAGCAGGGTACCTCAAATATGCAAGACATTCCCTACGACCCACACAAGATAATCGTGACAAAAGATGATTGAGATCAGAAACTGAAGAGAGAAAAGCACATGCTACAGAAATGTGCTATATACCAAGAGGTGACAATATTTTAACTCAGTCTAGGGCTAAGTGCTAAACACAAGTAGAGCAAGCCCTCAGAGCATCCCTGCAAAACACAAATCCTCAGCTGCCCAGGTCACTTTGGGAGGATAGTACACACTGGGAGGCACTGACATTGCCCACCTTTCCCATAGCAAAAGCCATTCAGTCCTCATCAAACTCCAATACTTTGGCTCTATCGAGACGAAACTAACGGAGCTGGGCAGAAGTTAAGTACTCCCAAGCAGGCCATGTCACCAAGCCAGAGCTCAGCCCAACCTCTGCTACATGTCACTGCAGGCAAAGGGAGACCTTCCTCATTCTTGTACCCTTGGGCCACCCTCTGGTAGAAAAGCCAGACACCCGCAGAAATGCAGAAGGGGCAGGAATACAGAAAGCGAAGGGGCAAAACCAAAGCAGGATGGGTATGAGTGGCCAGGATCATTCAAGATGACCTACAAACTATGAAGTGCCTAAATTTGTGGTGCTGAAATGTAAATACAAGTTGCTTAACGTTAACATGTCGTAAGCATGTGCTAAACTTCAACAGATTATTCATCAGGAATTCAGAAGGTCACATTTCCTTTTGATAACTCCAAATAAGAAAAACTGCTAGGGCAGAGGTGAACATAGAAGAAAAAGAAGTAAATTAAACATGTGGGCTATGCATGGGGAGATGTTGAGCAATACCAAAACTTGAAAAAAAATTTAATGAAGCTGAGCAATCCATGAAACAGTCCACAAAGCAAAGTGTGCAAAGCTCCATCAGCTGGAGTACATAAAACGAGGTTTACAAGAGTATAAGGAAAAACCTATGTTGGTAAGAGAACAGACAAGATAATCCCTTTTACAGCCATTACAGAGTAAGAGGCAATAGGGAGTGTACCTGGCAATAGTGACACACAGAAAACCTACTGGGTAGAACAAAACTTAGACTATGCAATTCCTGAAATCTGCAGTTTAACACCCTGGCACATCCAAATGCTCACATTTCCTGACATCCAAATTACATCCATTATGAGCGAGCAACTACCTGAGCTCTGGAGAGCTGTGCCATCAGGACAGTTTCCTCATCCTGAGGAGGAGCAGCCAAGAGTGACCTCAGCTTGGCAAAACTATTCTCCTGAAGGAAAAAGTCAGTGAAAATTGAGGCACAAAGTGTCTCATTAGAGGGGCTCAACATCAAATGAAGCCCCAAATGAAAGGGTAAATGAAAGCAGTCTATTAACTGGACAATAACTGGGAGTAACCCCATCTCTTTACTATCTGGACCAGAAGAAGCTAAACAGACTTACGTAACATTACATAGTTATAGTCCCATAACAAAATGTATAATTATGTGGGGACCACTAGCATAGAAACACCCTGAACTGCGAAATTGTTTATTTTTCATACAACTGGAAAGCAAGCACAGAAATCCTCAAGTAACAAGACAACTGAAAAGGTGAAGCCAAAGGATGCATCCTTCTCAGTGGTGCTTCACTTGTCCTGAGCCTGGTTTCAAACTTTTCTCAAACAAATATGGCTGTCCATCTGGAACAGTTCATTTAACACATTATCCATTTCTAACAAAGTAACTATGTTTCACAAATCATTAAAAAGCACATCAAGATATTCTATCAGACTGCTCTAATTACATTGGGACCTATCTAGCACTTGTCATTGTATTGCACAGTGAACACAGATACTTCTTCCTTAACTTTTACTGTTTTGCTAGTATTTTATTATACCCTTTTATTCCTCCTTCTCCCAGTTTCTAATTACTGGCATTCTATGAAAGTATTTAATACTGTGTAGATAATGATTTTTTAAAAATTAAGGTAAAAGAATAATCATATTAATCTCAGCTCTGTATCTTGGATTAACTTCAAATGTGGGAAATCAGCCTACTTAAAGTGCTATATAAAATTTGTTCCAAATAAAGCAACTGCTCTTTTCTGCTGGCAAATAGAGTTTCAAATGAGGACCCAAGGATGTTCTTCAACTTAAATGGACCATTAAGAGAATCAAATATTATCTTCCGTAGAACATTTGTATAACAGTAAAAGAACTGCTCCTCTTAACATATGTTTCAGAGCTGCCTGGAAATCTGGTAACAGTGCCCCACCTTTCCTCCATGAAAGTGATTTATAAATGCTATTAGCAAGTTAGGTTAGAGCTCCTAGCTGCATATCTGGATAGAGGTCAAGCAAACAATACAGTAACTGTTGAACCCAAGGCAATAAACCTATTCTGTAATAGTATAGGAAAACTAGGAAAGCAAAACTATCTTGGTTCAATAGGCTACATAGAGTACATCCCCAGCAGGGACATCCACAGAACACTGCCAGGGAGGCACAAGCCAGCTAGCTGAAATCCCTCATATGACACTCTCCCAGTTCTTCCACAAACATTAATTTACGCAACAATCCCATGAACCAGATAACAATTAGCCTACTTCTGAGAGAAACAGAAAAATTGTCACTGAATGTCACAATATTTAAAGCCAGTGACAGAGTCGGGATCAGGGTTCAGACATCAGTCCTGTGAGGTTTGTGTTGTATCTGAAGCATATTTCCACAAATCACTGTGCTGTCCTGCGAGATTAGACAGCGCTCAATCCCTCACTGTGCTTGAAAGTAAGAGGTTAAAACTGAAGAGATTAAGAGTGCCCTATTAAAAAGAGGTGATACAATGACTGTACTGTATTTCCAATATATACACTATTTCATCCTCTTGCTTTAAAAACTATTACAACACAATTTTATAACTCTATTTTACTGTATTATAATTTGTTACTTTTTCAACATAAGACACAAAACATATGTATATTTTATACCCTGCACAGAAGATTGTTACCTAGAACAAAATGCAGATGCACTTATTTACCCTTAGTATGTTAGCATCTGATAAACTGAGGAAAAAAGAAGTACGTGGAAAAGGTATGATTTATACTACTATACCTCCCCTATAACATCGTCATAGGGTGACTCAATGAAAAAGGAGCTATTATACAAACAGAAACCCAGGGTTTAAAGTTTACTGCATCATCAGCTGGGTAGCACACGGCAAATAACATAAAATTCTTAGTCTGTAAATAACATCGTTTATAAAGAGAATCTATAGTCAGAACAGCAACCTGTGCTGATAATAGCCTAATCCTTGCGACTGCCTGCTGTAGAGAACAGACTAAATACATATCCTCTTGCGAGACTTCATAGACCTTTATTCACTTGCTTCGCTTTCTCCATGTCAGTGCCCTCGCTCAGCCACAGGAATTGTTTATAGCTTTGGAGCAACAAGTAGATACTTCTTCCCTTAATCTCCACCTATAGCTTCTATGCTATAGACCACTGAGTTTTATTTTGACGTTGGCTCTCAAGAACCAGCGAGAAAACGCGCACTCTGATGAACTACAAAACCACCAGTGCGTTACTTTGATTCCCTCTGGAAGGGTCGCTCTGGCAGTGTGGCAATGTCTAGCTTTACACCGCTCTCGAAGGGCAGCAACACACGAAGCGCTGGGCACTCCTGGAGCTCTCAACCCTGCGGGAAAAGCCGCTGACAGCTGAGGATCTCCATGAACCGCGGGAGATGCGAGTCCCCCGCGCACCGCGGCCAGCGGCTCGCACCGGAGCGAGGAGGTGTCGAAATGTTTACACAGCCTGGCAATTGCATCCACGCGACTTTAATTATGAAACATGTTTAGCTAAGGGTGCTACTACCTTTAAAACCCCCGTCCTCAGCTAAAAAAGTTTGCTACTGACCCTGTCCCGGCCGATCGCCAGCCCCGCCATGGCGTACATGCCAGTGGCCGCGCACCGCCGGCCGGCCCAGCCCGCCAGGTGCACCTGCCCGCCGCCGCAGCCGGGCACGGCCGGGCTGCCCTCGCCGCGGCTGGGGCGCTGGGGCCGGCCGGGTGCTCTGCCGGCCGCGGTGCCTCCCGCCGGGGGCAGCTCCCGGGCAGGCGCTCCCGGCTCGGCGGCGAACGGACGGAGCGCGGGTTGCCCCGAAGGGGCGCGGTGCCCCTCTCCCCGCCCGCGCCGGGCGAGCTAACTCGCTCCCGCCGCAGCCCGTCCCCGCCAAGGCTCCGGGTCGAGCCCTCGCACGGGAGCCGCGGCAGGGGAGGCGAGGCCGCGCCGTCCCGCCGGCAGCGCGCCCGCGGCCGAAGGGGGCAGCCGGAGCAGGAGGACGCGGCGGCCCGAGCGGCGCGGCGCCTCGCCCGCGGCCCCTCACCTTTTCTTCTCCTTGTCAGCTGTCATCGCGGCGGCTGCTGCCTGCTCCTGCGCCGCCTCTCGGGCCGGGGCGCGCTCAGCACCTGCCCGCGGGACGCGGGGCTCCGCGGGCGGCGGCGGGCGGGGAGCGGGGTCCGGTTCGGCCGGGTCGCCCCCGAGGCGGGCGTACAGTCTCAGGACACTGCCGAGGATTGTACGGCCCGCCCGGGGGAGGCGGCGGCGGCGGCTGCTGCGGCGGGGCGAGAGCGGCGCGGCGACGGGGCTGTGCAGCTCGGCGCCGCCCGCAGAAAGTTCTCACTTTAAACCTTGGGCCGCCGCCGGCCGCGGGGGCAGGGCCGGCCCCCTCCGCCCCGGCCCCGGCCCGGCACGGCCCGGCCCCGCCGCCGCCGCCGCGCCCGCCAATGGGGGCCGCCGGGCGCCCCGGGCTCCCCGCCCCCGGCACCGGCCCGGCCGGGGGTCAGCGCGGCCAGCCCGCCCCGCCGCACCGCTCGGGCTCCGGCAGCACCGCACACGGCACCGCGCACGGCACCGGCCCCTCCGCCGCCGCCCTCCTAGCGTGTAGATCTTTTTTAGTTATTAAGGCTTTTAGTTATTTAACTTTTTTTTTTTTTTTTTAATTTGCAGAAGGGGTATTTCCCCGCCGGTGCAGTCCGAGGGCCACCGCGACACCTGCTCGGCGGGCGCGGAGCAGCGGCTGTACTGCCCTGGCACCGGCGCTGCTCCCAAGCGGGTCCCGCCCCGCCCTCGCCCCCCGGAGCGCCCGCCGGAGCGCCCCCCTTCCACCTGGGGCACGGGGTATTGAAAAAATAAATGTAAATTACGAAAATAATAGCCGCCTGGACGGTGCGGACTTGGGGCGAGGCTGCGGAGCCATCCCAGGCGAGCGGGACGGCCCTGCTCCGGCTAGGAGAGGCGGGAGCGTGGCTGCGGCTAGGGGCACAGGGATGTGCAAGGAAGCCAGGGCTGCGCTTTTGCCTCTCTGATGGGACTTCCTTCCTCTCCCTGGTTTTTCGATTTTATTTTCTGTGTCATAATGCACATTTCAATTCAGGCACTTTTAAAACTCGTGGTTGATGACACACAGTGTAGTGCGTCTGCGGCAAGAAGCACCTAAGCTCCTCTCATGCTAGCACCTGCTATGGCTTGCTGAAGTTCAGATAAATGTAAATAATGAAAACACCCTCTCACTTTGATTTCTTTTACACCGAAACAACTAACCTTCCTAGACAAGGGATTATGAGAATTTTTCTGATATTTTCTTTCAGCACGGTAGAAACCAGCCTTATCCTAATGTTTTTTAAGGCCTAATTTACATTTTTACATCTTGAACCAAATGCACACCTTTGCATTAGGCTGCACCAGGTTTCCTTCTGGAAAATGCAAGTACTGCAGGCAACACGAGCCAAAAAATACTTAATTTTTGGTAATACAAATTTGAGCCATTTCCTTATGCCACTTCAGAGGCTGGTTTGTATACAATGGGTCAGAGGGCGTTTTCCTTTTTTTTTCTCTTTTATACGGCATGAAAGTTTAAAGAAATGTGTTTGGGTTTGAATTTGCATATTCTGCTCTCAAGTCTGAAAAGAGCTACACATGCTTACACAGCAACAGCCTAATTATGTGGTAACAGTTGGGTTTTTTTCCTTGTATAACAAGAGAACCTTAACAAAAGAAACCCACAAATATTTAAAACCTAAGTAAACTTAGTCAAACAGAATTTGTGTATGCAGGACTAAATTTAACCTTCTGGGAATATGAGAATGCAATAGGATCAAAGAGCCAAGTCACTCATTTCCTAGATTAAATAGACCTCTCCGTCCTTCATTGATCTCTGCTGATGTCAATGCTCCTTGCTGTATCTTAAAGTGCCTCATTTGGACAAAACAACTTGCCTTCAAAAATCAGACAAGAAAAGCATTCAAACGGACTAAATCTAAACCACTCAGTAAATTGCAATTATTTCACTTCCAGCTCATTGGCCAAGCTCCTGTTGGCTCTGCCCACATGGATAGGGTGTACTCGATTAACAGTGGAAATCTCTCACTCTCTTGGCCAGCAGGGCCTGAAGGTGCTTTGACGATGGGACAATTCCCATCTGAGTGCCACTCAAGAGCCACCACCAGTCCTGCCCTCCTCTGCACAGACAGGTGGGAGGGCTTCAGCACAGGTCAGTGCCCAGAAAAACAGGAATCTTGCTGCTGCATCAGGAAGGTGAAGCAAGCAAGACTGAGTGATTCTTACAGCTCCCTCACACCTTCAGTTCTTGAAGTTGTCTATTATTTCTGGCAAACGAGCGCCCCATCTTGAACATAATGAAAGAAAATGGCCTGTCCTCTAGAACTTTCTTTAGTTATTAATTCCCTCTTTCCCTGGACTGTTCAGGGAGGGGAAGATCAAATACATATTTAATACCACAGGGAGACAAAGTTTTTTCCTTGCTGGAGAACAGTGGAGATAATCATATCATTTTCAAATGCATCTCATTACTACTTTAATTTCCATTATGATATGTCTATTTATTAACAGCAATACCCACCCTAACATGGACTTTTTCTAACCTTATACTGCTCAGAAGCTTCGATAGGAGCTACTCCATTAGTGAGCACATTTACTCTACAGATGTGCACTATTTAACCCACAGAAGATACAGCTGGCAGAAAACCCAAACAAAGCCTTAAACTGATAATAAGCACCGTTTGTCCTCTTGATTACTCTCACCGTTGTAAAGGCTCTATTGCATATTCCCATGCTACTCCTTACATATTACCTTGCATTTGCTATAAGCCATTTTACACTTAGTTTAGTGGATATAACTCAGAGAAAAGCTCATGGAAGTGGAGAGAGTGCTCAGGAAACTTGATGAGTTGACATTAGTAGGGGTTAACTCTTCTTTTTCCTCCTCTCACCAAACATTTCAACAGGATCAACCTACTAGATGGGGCTTAATTACTCCTACTGGGCAGAGAAAATACAAGCTGCTACATCTTACCCATTCTGTTCTGGAAAATACTGGAGAAGATAACTCAAATAGTTCCTATGTGAATTATTCTAGGGATGCTGTAGGAACACAAAGTTTTTAATTCTTAAAAGCAGCCTTCAGGTGATGTATTTGAAAAGTCATTGACATCTGCCTTGATATGAGATGGGTTCTTGGAGTCTACAGAGAACCAGTTTATGTCAGCTGCGTCTGGACTAAACTCTAGGGAAAAGACAGACTTCCAAAAAAAACTTGGTGGTGTGAGAGCAACTTTCACAACCCACACTGAAGTTTAAACTACATTGACAAGCTAGGCAGTCTGCACAGGATAGTGACAGGGCCTCTGGTGCTCATGGGGAGCACCCCACCACCCAGAGGAGATGCTGGCAAGCTCCTGATTGCTGCCATTTATTCTGAAACACACCAGTGATTTAGGACCAGTTATGCTGCATTGTTTTTTCTCAGGATATGCATATGTATGTAATCAACCATCCAAATCAGCCCTTGCACCAGTTTGAATGCGCATAGCCATCATCAGCCAAGTGAAAGCACTTCTAGTACTCTGGTTTATGCATGCATGCTACTGGCACCTGTACTGACTGAAGAGTATTGGTAAAACACACAGAAGTGTGTTTGACACTGCTCAGCCATTTATGCTCCAGAGCAGTCAGAAAAGAACATGGATACTCCATGTCTTGCAGGGGAGGTATTATTTTTAAAATTAAAAGCAGCTCTTAAAACCAGATGATTGAAAGGATAAAGTGTTTTAGCTTCATTAATAATGCCTATCTGATTTCTTTCTTTTTGTGGCTCCTCAATACTGCAAAAGCAAAAGGTCGATGCTTGTAATAATAAATAATGACTTGATGGGAAAGGAAAGGGGAGAAAAGAGAGCCCTGTTATTCAACACAGCTGATCCTTTGAAGGAAAGAGACAGGATTCTTCATGTACTTGTGCCAGAATAAGTTAATGCCACAGAACATTTATTACATGCAATAGCAAACAAGACTGTAAAATTTCAGATTTTGTGTTAATTTGTTAGCAGGGTAAAAGGGATATTTATAAACATAGATAGAACACAGAAGGTCCAAGAGAGAAAGCAGGGACTGTTTGGATGAAAATATTAAAAAATAATGCTTGAACTGAGTGGGAGGAAATATATACACACACAACCTTGTGCTGCATGCCTGGGTAGGAAGCAGCACCTCAGCTAGCACATGGGTCCTAAAAGCTCCTTCTCCTCTTGCTGCAGTTTCATTCTAGACCTGAATTCTTATACAAGGACACATAACAGGATGCATATATTTCCCTTACACAAGGACAGATATTAAGAACATCTTATAACAGCACTGCCTGTTACCCAGTAGAAAGCAATGCACATTCTATACAAAATCCAGGACCAGCCAGGCTAAAATGTAGTTTTGAGGGAATGAACATTAAAACGTCTTTGAGAGCTTCCAAATACTGAGTATGCACCTTCAAGCAAGGCTTACAGATAAGCCCCAGCATTTTGAGGCATTGATTACTTACAGACACATTCCAGACCTTTCAACCATCACACTCCCATGAAAAAAAAAAAAAAAAAAAGACATGATGGCCAAAGTGCTGGGAATGCACCTGTAAATATTAAAAGGCTTAAAATTACTCTGCTTATCTTTTTGCCTTTTTCAAAATGACTGCGGATCTCTTAGGCCTATCCCAAGGAAGGGTGGTCAAACAGTCTAATTAACACAGCAGTGTGTTGCAATACAATCAGAGTAGAAAGAAAACCCATGATGAAGCACACAGAAACACTCCTGTCATGATATTGGAAAATATAATTTTGAAATATTGGGAAAGTTCAGCCAAAAAACCAGGGAGAAAACAGGTGCAATCCAGCTTGTTAAATGGAGAAGGCTTTTGTTTTGTGCTTTCCTCTTCACCTTCAGTATCTTAGTATTTAGAAATACTATGGTCCCAAGGTTGTTTTTGTTTTATTGGTCTGTAGAGAGTAAAGGCTGAGCACATTTGCTAAGCAGGACCCTGTCTCATCATGTAGAATGCAAACAAGACTCCAGCACATTTAAAAAAAAAATCATTGAGGAGTAACAATAATCTAGGAATATAGTCTATTAATGGATGCTTTTCAGTATAAAATGCAGTAATAGTCCAGCTTAGTGAAAATTAAGTATGAAGTGGATATAGCCTTCAATTAATTTTCATAAATTCTTTTGCAGTGTTTCTGGAAGTTAGGCACCCTACAGTTGAAATATTGATGATTGCCTCCTATTCTATTTTAACCTATTTACCTCACCCTCTCTATTAGCCATTCTCGGTGTTGGCACTAGCATCAGGCAGAGAGGTCTGCAGCCTCTTCCTGCTCCCTGAGAAGGAATCCAGGATGCCAGATCAGAAGTAGTGTGGTTTACTCAAAGCCAGTGACAGCAACATTAAGAAGATGGGAAGGGAAAATGTTTCTCTAGGTGGATTTTAAAAGCCAAATTTTGTAGTACTATTTTTTATACGGAGTATCACCTGTCTCCAAGGAAGTTATCACCACAGAGGAGGAAGAGGAACAATATAAACAAGAGCAAAAGCACTGTGTGGTGGATGAATGTTCAGAGAGAAGGGAAGCTGTGATTGAAGATTTTTGCAATACTGAAGCTGATACCAGTGCCTAGTGGTTAACATTCAGTCACTCAACAAATATTTATTTAGAGACAGTGTAACATGCCCATTGCAGAACTTTGAGTCTTAAAAAGAGCCAAGAGATTGTGGTTGGATTTTTAAAAAATTCTTATTTTATTTTACAAACCTTAATACTACAGGCAATACAGCTGTTAAATTTTTTTAATCTCTGGCAGTTACTTCTAGAGGGTTTGCATGGAACATGGCTGATGCTCAAGCCTATGCTGAGATCCTGTTGAGCACTGAATTTCTCTCATAATCCCAATGAAAACTCAGTTTAGAGTGAAACTAAAGCAATGAGGTCTCTTCTTAATCCCAGCACTAAATTCCAATTTAACCCTAATTCGGGTAAATAGATCTCGGCTTTGTTTTTATTCTTAGACCAAAACTAATTTACTTTAACAAAGGTCTTGAAAAGTGTTTGTTTTAAAACAGTCCTTAAATTACCAATGTTCAACAAAGCCGCTGCACCCATTAACCCTGTGTACACTTGTTACCAAAAGAAGGTGACAAATTATTGTAAATATGCAAAGCAATCCTGAACTCTTCAGGCACTGCAATACTAAATGCCAAATCCCTGCCAAGGATATGACCTTTTCTGGGAGCAGAAATCTGTCCTAAAAAGATAACTTCCTTATCACTACATCCTTTGAGATAGTCCCACATTACTGCTGAAGCTCTCTGACTTCTAGGTATCTGTTCTTTTGTCCTAAAGAAAGGTTAGTTTTTAATAGGTGAGGTTCTTGGTAATGGAAATCACAGTCCAAAGGTGCTGCTGTACCATTCCCAAGTATATCCTCGATGCTCAGAAACCTTGACTGACCCAAGGCAGTCGTAGATACGGTGGAAAACTGTGACCAAGTTATCCACCGCTAAGCTCAGTCTTTCCTTAGCTCCCTCCAAATCAGTGATGAAAACAAAACTTTCCTGAGGGTGTGACCTGTAGCAAGAGTCTAACTCAGCTCTTGGAGACATCTGGGACAGCCTCCACCTACCCAGCACACTCCTGCTGCTCACGAGTTGCCTCGTCAAAGGCCAAGGGGTTACAGAAACCTGACTGCCAAGACTGATGGTAAAGGTCACCGCTTTCTCCCTTTGCCCTGAGACTTGTTCTGTTTCAGAGATCCAGTCCAAAATTTGTTTGGCACGGGATCTATCGCTGGTTTCTCAAGTAGATGTGTTCCTGGGTGTATTTATAGGCTCTTAAGTAGAGAAAAGATAAAATATTGCTAACAGTACAAGTGATTCGCATACACACAAGGAGTAGGATAGTCATCCCCTTTTCCCCCAAAGCCATTGCTGTGCCTTGTGTTTTCCTTCTGTGTCTATGTGCTCCACGCTTTGCATGAGGCATCTGTTATCCATAATGGCCCTGGCTGTGCATACTAAGGGGTATTTCTTGTCATAAGACTGAAATATATAATTTATGACATGTCATTTCACCAAAAAAAAAAAAAAAGTAAGAGCAAGCTGCAACTATTATATCCCAAGTCACTGATTTATGTGAAAAAACAGATTAAATTTCATTGCAAGTTGCTTTGATAAGGGAGTGCTTTAATATTCTCCAAACCCTTGATCTTTGGGTTTCAGTAGTAATAAGAATTAAGACAAGAAGGACCATTAAAGCTTGCTTCAAATTAACATTAATGATGAACCCAAGATAATTTAATCTAGTAGTGAGTTTGCTCGCCACATATACATTCAAATAAGAGTGCATCATCCTATTTTTGCATATTCAAAACCAATATTAAGCAGCAGCACACGAACAAGGGTAGGTAAATTTTCACAAAGTCAGAGCTGGAGACTACATAAATACCTTACATAGTTACTGATTCCAAATTAGTCTTTACATTGCTACAGACACCTACAGTCAGATTACAAATATCTGAAAATCCTGTTCAGCAACATGGAATCTGAGACACTGTTACACACGGTTGGGTTTTTTTTCTTTCATTACCAGTGACAAAGGAGCTGATCCAAAGTTTCACACTGCCTTTCAAAAGTATTTCTATTAATTTCAAAAAGTACCAAAACCTCTGAATCTCCATCTCTATCAAGTTTGTTAGAGCTCCACATCTACCCTCTACTTCAGAGCAATTGTAAAATAGTGTTTGCTCGAGCTATGCAAGTTGTTGACTTACTGATTTTATGTGATATGTCCTACAGACAAGGCAAGGGCAGCAGCCAAAGGGGAGAACAATGTTTAGAAATCTATTTCTCCTCAGACAGCAAGGCTTTGGGAGCACAGCTAAAACCTCCAATTACATTTTTCAAATAGCGGAGCATGTTAGACCAGTAAGGCCCAAAATCTCAGCCAGCCTGACAGGCTCAGCAGGTTTCCACCCTGACTTGTGTCACCAACTCAGAGACAAGTTCATCAGAGTCCCAGACATGCCTTGCATCAGGAGGGAACAGTGACACATGAACACGCCGTTTAAGTTTTCAGAGATGCAGGTAGGAATTTTGCTGCAAGAGTCCTGCAGAAAACCCTGAAAATTATGAAAATGAAGGCAGGAGCTCCTGCCTACACTCCCAATCAACACAGAAAGTATCCACAGCAGTCAGTTTGAGGTATTTCTCACCATCAGCACAAGTTTTCATTATGCCTAAAGATCACTGGTGGGATTTTCCACCGATGATTTTTGAGTATAATGTCCACACTGACACCAGTTCTCAGTAAAACCATCAAGATTTTTAGCTCACAGCACCAATTGTTGTTATCACAATAATCCAGTTCAAAACCATCTTGGGTATCAAAGCTTTTCCTGGAACCTACCCATTTCCAAACACTGATTGCACAGAGGGTCTTGTAGTTATCCATGAGCTTTATTATGTATGCTTTATTAAAAGTCTTTTGAGCTGTGTGATATAATGCACCTGATCCTTAGCAAAGCATTGGAAAATCTGCACATATGTTGTCAGAAAAGGGCATTAATAATTTGTAGCAATGTCCAAAGGCAAGGTAACAACTCAGAATCAGTGTCCTACTTAAATAAATCATGTTCTGTCCTGAGCACAGTAAAGAACTGAAGTTTCTAAGTCCTTCATTGACTTGATACTCATGATTTGGCTTAACACTGTGTGCTGGCATATTTCCATAGTTACAGGCACATAAATGACTTCAGCAGAGTTATCCAACAAGCTAAATTAACTCAGTGTCCATATTATTAACATTGCTTTTGCCTTGTATGCAAATATTTTTGTTTACATATTTTATTTATTTTCAATTTTTCTGTTTATGTGCTGTAGTTTTATCTCCTAAAAATGTTCTGGAAGCAAAGATGCTTGTGAATGGATACTTTTTGATGGAAACAGTAATTTTTGCAGTCTGAGCGCATGCAAATTCAGCAGGGGTTTATATTGAAACTACAACTAGTTCACATTAAAAAATACTGAGTATTTTCAGAAGTGATTCTTACCAGAAAATACCCAACATCCATACCATGCAACTTAAAAGAATGAAAACAAAGACAAGCCTGAACTATCAGTTCTGTAAGGCAGCTTTGAATTCTTTTTCAATAAAACCTGGCAAACAGATGAAAGAATTAACCTCCTGAGAGATAAATAACTAATTTCTGTTGATACTGTTATATTTCTTTAGTAAATAACAGAGACAGATTATGAAGCACTGAGGCTGGAAGCTGTGCTGCTCAGCTCCTGTCATGAAGCATGCAGTGTTACTGGCAAGTGTCAGAATCAAAGCAGGACTAGCAAGTACCGAGCTCAAAGGTTAGGCTATGTTTTCCTCCCTCACTTATTTGGAATAACTTTCACTTTCTAGCTGAGATTTTTGGTCTGCAAACAACAACAGGAACGGTTAGTTCCTAGCTTCAAACAGAAAGTGAGCTGTGAGACACTCGTTTTGTGACATGGAAAGTTCAGTCACAAAGAGTAAGAAGACAGGGCAAAAGAAAAGAGAAACAAAGTACTGTTCTGGCTGATCTAAAGATTCCATGCTTTATAAATGGGTTTTGGATTATTTTTCTGTTGGAATTTCTCTTTTTTGCCCTGTGAATTCTGAGTTAATTTTAATCTTCATGCTTTCGAAGATGTCCATGAAAGTATCCTTCGAAATCTTTAGTTCTGCAATTCTGGGAAGTGTCTAATGTGTCTCTTCTGGCGTGACAGAGAAACAAGCAGGATTTTCAACAGTTTGAGGTTGTACCCAAGCTGGGAGGAAGCAAAGAGCTCTTTAGGAGTTGCAACAGCACTCCCCCGTTTCAGTTTTGCTGAAAGGTTCCCATGTTTTTGTCTGCTATCTGACACTGTCAGCGTTGTTTCCTAACTACTCGCTGTTCTGCAGGAGTCTGCTGATGAAATTCCAGCTCCTTACTGACTTCAAATCCTCACTCTCTCTCCCTTCCTCCTGTCCTCTGCCCTGGACCCACCCCAGACTCCCCATTCACAGATTTTTCCCCATGTCACTCTTCATCCATTTCTGAAACTGACAGTTCACTTGCACTCAAAATGTTCCATTTAAAGAGACTTATTAAATACCATTGTCATAAATTCATAGATATAAGCCAATAAACCAGCATCACAGAGAGCTTTTATAGTATCTTTTAGATATTTCTTGGCGAGAATCCATCATATCTCCTTAAATGCTCTCACATATTATCCTCCCAGTTGAAAGCCTTCACTAGCTGTGAAGTGTCCTGACTTCTACTTCCTATAATACATTAAACATTTTTCAAAATCAATTGTTTTTTTTCAACTTGATTCCCATTTGCCTGGGAGATACTAATGATCTGCAGTCTAGTCACCTTCTATCCTTTTGCTTGACTCTGGAGGCAGGTGTTTGTTCCCTATGGCACACTACAAGCAGTTTGGGGCTCTTTTAATTATTCTCAGATGGATTTCCTGGACAAACTGGAAAGTGCCATAAAAGTGCCATATACGTCCTGTGTAAAATACGGGGCAAGATGGGTTCTAGTGATATTGCCTGAAATTCTTCATAAATTTACGGATCACATTGGTCTTTACATTTACAAACATACTTGAATATGAGGTTTGGCAAGTTATCCAGTCAAAGATCATTAAACTGCTGTCAGAGCCACAGCTGCAAACAGAGCCTCCCTTTATCTTTGTAACTGCATATTGAGCCTGAGCTGGGCAGTGCCCAACTTACCAAGCATCTCCACCACTTTCCTTCAGGTGCTGCAAGTCTCCATCACCTGTTAGCTCCCTCAGCCCTTGCAGAGGCTGCAAACATTTGTTACTAGGTTTGCACAGAATCAATTAGGTTGGAAAGACCTCTGAGATCATCGAGTCCAACCTGTGACCAAACACTTCTATGTCAACTAGAGCACGGCACTGAGTGTCACATCCAGCCTTTCCTTAAACTTGTCCAGGGATGGTGACTCTACCACCTCTCTGGTGGTAGACTGCGTCCCCTCATCCTGTTGCAGGTTGCCTGTACAAGGGGCTGACCCTCACCTGGCCACAGCCCCCTTTCAAGTAGTTGTAGAGAGGGATCAGTTCCCCTCAGCTTCCCTTTCTCAGGCTAAAAACCACAGCTCCCTCAGCTGCTCCTCATCAGACTTGTGCTCCAATCTCTTCACCAGCTCTGCTGCCCTTCTATGGACATGATCCAGTGCCTCAATGTCCTTCCTGAATTGAGGAGCCCAGAACTGGACACAGGACTAAAGGTGTGGCCTCACCAGTGCTAAGTATGAGGTTTTGGTTGCTCCAAGAGCTTTACCAAGCCTTTCTACAAACAATATTCCTATCACAGTTATGTTTTGAGACCTGTCAGTCATGTGGTTTTAATACACTGAGTAGTGTTTTGCACTAAATCAGGTTATTCTAAGTTCTGATGTAAACAGTGTATGACATCAATTGAAATGTTCTACTGGAACCAGAACATATCACTTGAACACTCCTAATTTCTGGAAGAAAACTTCCAGAAAGGTTTTGGCTAATGGGCACTATAGTGTGAGACCACGTTCACTCTTCATTCTTTACCAGTTTTTATATTAGTTGTTCCACTCTCTTCCCCAGAATTTAGACTATAATTTATCTTTCTGAAAATGCTGCTGCAATGTTAAGTTTAAATCACTCCATCTCTTCCATGGTTTCAAATGGATATTTGTGGAGGAAATCAGTATCTGAGAGACTTATTCAGCCAATTATTCCAAAACTCTCAGATGCAAGTCATTTCAGCCTGTCAATATGAAAGTCAAGAAACTCCTTTTTAGTATTCTCCTTTCTTATGAGTGATACTGAAACACTTTTGATTTCATCCTGCAATTTCTACACCACTTCTCTCAAATACAAAGCACAAATATAACTGTTCAGCCGTTTAGCATTACTGCTTATTCTTCTGTTTTTGAATTCAAGTGAACTAATAATATTTTCTTCATTCATGTT
Organism: Lichenostomus cassidix; assembly: GCF_008360975.1. Lineage (NCBI taxonomy): Eukaryota > Metazoa > Chordata > Aves > Passeriformes > Meliphagidae > Lichenostomus > Lichenostomus cassidix. The sequence goes on along the minus strand of NC_139483.1, from coordinate 26,137,161 downwards.
TTTAAATCCCTTGAAGCATAGGCTCTACAATTCACGGCTCACCAATGACCCTACCATTTTCATTTCCTTTTCTTGCAAATTCTCCATCATTGACAGCCTCATCTGCATCAGTCATTAATTCTGCCTGGATGGGCAGCTTCCTTACTACAGCTACCTGCAGTAACTTTTGAGCACCTAACAACCTTTTTTTTAAGAAAGTCTGAAGGAAAAAAAATGAGTGATCCAATGCCAGGGAGGTCAAAGTGCCTAAACATCAGAAAGCTTCTGCAAAATGGAAGGTAATCATGAGCTGCTGGGGAAGGGACAAAACTGAGACCAAGATTTCTAGAACACTGATCTTTGGAAGAGAGGCTAAGGAAGGTGAGGTTGTTTATCCTGGAGAAAAGGAAGCTCAGGGGAGATCTTATCCCTCTCTACAGCTGTCTAATAGGAGTATATAGCCAGATGGGGATCGGTGTCTTTTCCCAAGCAAGAAGCAATAGGGCAAGAGCAAATGGCCTTATATTGCAGCAGATGAGGTTTAAATTGGATATTAGGAAAAATTTCTTTGTAAAAAGCATTGCCAAGCGGTGCAACAGACTGCCCAGGGTAGTGGTGGGGTCATCAATGCCTGGAGATCCTGTTTAGATGTGGCACTTGGGGACATGGTTTAGTGTGGACTTGGCAGTGTGAGATTCATGGCTGGACTCAGTCTTAATGGTCTTTTTCAACCTGAATGATTCCATGAGACTTAAATTACACAGACTTAGATTTTAGTAAAAATAACTTCACTATTAGGAGGAGTGAGCTGTGGATCATTTCCTGAGGTGGTGACTTTGGTCCTGTTTTCCCCCTGCAGCTGGCATGAGAAGGCAGAGATTGAGCAGCATGGAATTGGTAAAAGGTGTATAAAGCACTGCTCACAAACTTGTGCAAATGCACTAGTGTTAGAACATAGTCAACAAAGTTTTTTCCCCTCCTTTAATCTTATCATCAAGGAGGAATTACAGAAGCAATATTTTTAAAGATGCATCATCTCTCCTCCCTAGCAGTAGGTACCCACTGAGAAAAATGTGCTCAGTCTCTGGAGGAGTAATAACCTCAATAGCTGTGTAGCAAAAGGATTTGGCAAGAAACATCTAAACAGTTTAGGGAGATTACTTGGTACGTTTTCAAAAAGATTTTATGACATTCATGTGCAGTAACAGAGAGTAGTTTAGGTGAGTCAGAAGGTCTCTGTCTATGTCCCTAAGAAGTCAAGAACATTGAAATATTTAATTCCACTGTTAATCTCATTGCTGTTCATAATTTTTGCTTTAGAAGTGATTTAAAGTCTCAGCTTTCATTAAAACAGATTTCTAAACCTCACAGTTTTCAGAGGAAAACATCTTTATGACACAAGCAAAATATAATGAATCAGGAAAAAAGCAGCAGAGAAGAGAGAAGTGAAAAAAAAAAGCCCAAGGAACAGCAAAATAAGAAACAAGAAGGGAGCCCTAATACTCTTCAGGGCAATTGAATCAATTATCATGGATCTGGACACACACTTACTGGCAAAAACTGTCCACCTGTGCTTTTCTGGAAGTAAGGAAATCTGTTGAAGGAAGCCTTTTTGCCATATTATTTTCCAAGCAGCAATTTATAAAGAGAATTTCTTGATCTACACACCTATGGCATTTACAAATAATGTAAATATAGCTCAGCTGATTTTTACTACATGAAACGCACAACTATATGGAGACTGCTAAAAGAAGAGATTTCTGAGGCACTCAACTGGTGCTGGAACAGCAGAAGAGCTGTGCTCTTTCATGCTTTTTTATGCATGTTGAAACAGGTGCTTGACAACTTCTAGCTTCTCTCTGAGTGAGCTGCATGGTGGAGGAGAGCTGCACACACAGACAGGGGGATCTGTCAGTGTTCTTTGCAGCTATACCAAGTAATCTGGTTATGTTTGTGTTGGAGAGGGCAAGCAGGCAAATTTCAAAGGGTGAATAGTGCTAGAAATAACTCTGTGAGATAACCTAACCTTGAAATTATACCAACCGGTAAACAACCAAGTTGAAATTGCCTGGTTTGCTTTGCTAGGGGTGTCAGTCTTTTGAGTGCCTGCCTGGAAAAAGCCTGCCTACTTTTTTCCTTACTCTTCCTTAGAATGCAATAATGAAAAACCGGTTTCCAAGGAAAGCAGCATGTGTCAGTGGACTTATTTACGTAGGTGTAATGTCAATATCAGTGAGGGGACCTTGCCTCCTGGTGATAGAACACCAGCCTTTGAGACATCACATCTGGTTTCAGAGTGCCTTCACCACAGAACTCCCCATGATGAGGTTCTAGCTATGACTAATCCCATTACCAGCCACCAGGGCAGGGAGCACATCTCTCTGTGCTACTGTAATGTGGCATGTTCTGATTTCCATTCAGGCTATTTTATTTTTTTTTTCAAATTCAATGTATTATGGGTCTTTATATTATTACTGGTGCCTCATAAACATTTCTGTTCTCAAATGTAAAAGACTTGAAAACTAGGGAGCAAAAAATTCCATAACATTTTGCTGGAAGAACAGCATTAAAGCTTTGATGAAAATAACTGCAGCCCCAGACTCCACCTGGTCCTGGATGCACAAGGAGCAGAGCCAGCAGAGAGAGGAAGCCACTACAGCTGGGCTGAGAGGAGAATCCAAGGGAAGAAAAGGCAGCAGTTGTGCTCAATTGAAATGCAGACTGCCTGCCAAGTTCTCCCACTGCACCAGGAAGTATTTTTTAATCAGTAAAAAAAAAGGAAAAAAAAAAAGGAGGCAGCGAAAGGAGAATGGTTACTAGAAACAGGGTGAGTTCTTTATTATTTGGCATTTTCCTAGAAGGATGGATTGTCTCTTAGAATATTATTTTTAATACTTGTGGTAGTAAGAAAAATTCTCAGGAGGAGTTTAACACAGGTATCTCACAGAAGGTTATCTCTTGTTTACAGTACATTTTGACACTGCCTTTTAGGCGCTGAAACAAACAGGCATCTAAATACATGGTACCACAGTTTGCAGAAGTCATGAATTATTAACTATTTCCTGTCGACTTCTACATGTTGTTAATTTGCTTCATGTTGCACATCTGTCATACACCCTCTCCCATTAAACATAAGAGAAAAATAGATTTATACGGAGTTACCCATGCTCGCATGTCATCACCATAGCTAATATTAAGATACAGCAGGTGAAATCTTCAGAGATGTAACACCACTTACTCTGCCTGTGCAACAGTCTATGCCTTGCAATCCTCACCTTCTAAAATTATTTTTATAACCTTATCACTTGTTTTTTTAAATTTAATTTTGGTTAAAAAAACCCAACTTGATGGAAAAAAATTAATTTAAATTGATGCTTTATCACACTAATCCTTTGTTCTTTTGACTTGTCTGATTTAGGATTATCTTTGAGTTTGTTTTGTTATGCAATCACCCAGTTATCATGGAAAGAGTGAGGGATCACAGGCTTTAACCACTTATCAAATGAAAATAATCAGTCTGAAGATTCTTGCAGGCTGCAGTGGGAATTAGATCAAACCTAAGTACTACACTGCAGGAACACAAATTCCACAAGCAGGCAGCAGTGGAATGCTGCCTGCCTGATGGAGCATACAGACAGTGATGGTCTGTATGCTGCTTTAGCAGATATGGTTTTACACAAGATTTTTATTATCATGAGAAAATCTGACAGAGATATGGATTAATTCCATCATAGCATTTTATTTCCAACTTTATGAATCCTATAAATGCAGAGACTCCATCTAAATGCAGTGGCTTCCAATAACAATGCAGACTAAACCTTTGTTGATGTAAAGCATAAACACAAAGATAGAAATTAAGTTATATGTCCAAGCATATGGCTACAGTACAAGAAAGCATTTTATTCTTTATATATTTATTTACGTAAGTCTCATTTGCCAGTACGTGGCAGAGGAAGGCTGAATGCATGCAGCTACTCAATTGCTGTAGATCAGGTGCCTCCTTTAAAGTTAGCAACCTCGTAATTAATGAACTCAATTAATATAAAATAGGTCAGAATTTCCTGCCCTGGAAGAATTCAGTTTAAATACTTGTAGCTCAGTAAGTAAGACTGCAGTACAAATATGCATCTTCTTCCTCCACACCTCTCTTTGAACAAATACCATGGTTTTCACCTGTTTATAGTGTCATAGGAGGGTTTGGGTTGGAAAGGACCTTAAAGATCACCTTGTTCCAACACCTTGCAGTTGGCAGGGACAACTTCCCTGGCTGCTCAAAGCCCCATCCAACCTGATCTTGAACACTCCCTGGAATGGGGCATCCACAACTTCTCCAAGCAACCCCGTCCTGTGCCTCACCACCGTCACAGTGAAGAATTTCTTCCTAATATCTAATCTAAACCTATGCTCTTCCAGTTTGATATGTAATCCAAGACATCAATGGAAATCCCACAAGTATGACTCAAACCAATCATTTTATTTTTACCCTGTGTTTTATTTCAGGCTTCATTTGTGTTCATGAGACATATTAACCCTGGATTACTTGTAGGAATGCTAAAAAAAGCATTACAATGTTCTAGAGAGGTGTGTTGAACCAGAGAGTCTTCCTGCTACCAAAATACCAAATTTTCTGTTTTCAAAATGCACAAGTCTAAAGCACTGAGTCACACACAGATACTTCAGGCAGAGAATCACCATATTTGGTCACCATATTTCTAGTTTACCCCAGGCTGGGGCTATTTCGGCTCAGGGCCATGAAAAACAGACACTGACATTGAGTACTTCTCTGGAGTGAGGTCTGTGGATGGATAAGAGCTCCTCAGCTGCTCACATCTCTGCATTCTGTGTGCACCATCTCTGCACCCAGACCCTCAGAGGCAGAGGCCCTCTCCTGTTTGGGAAATACTTAAAATCTTATTCCTACCAATAGAGATTTATAACGACTAACTCCAAATCCTGAGAGTTCATACAACTGCACTGATACCATAAATAGTTGATAGTGAGGTTTTTTTGTTTGGCTGTCTTTTTTGTTGCTGTTGTTTAGTTTAAATCATGTGAATACATGGCAAAGAACAAAAAGACAGCACCCTTCCAAAAACAGAAAGTGAATTGTTGCCATGGACAATCAAGGTTTGATTTCCTTTATCCTCAAACCTGAATGCATGGAAACAATAGTCAAACTTTTGAAAAAGAATCTTTAATACAACCACATAGGTCAAAGGAATGCCCTTTCGGGGCAACTGCCCACAGCAGATCAAAAAACTCAAAAAATTGATGAGTTTTTTAAATGACTACTTTTTAAAATGTTAGTTAAGGGTTTATGACACGTAGCTATTCATCAACAGTTAAAGAGATGGACTGTCAGGCAGCAAAGCAAGAGCTCTAGAGTGAGGCTGTCAGAAGAAGAGGTTTGATAGTTCTGATGTGGAATAACCAATGTTTGTGGCTAGCTAAGAGTATTGGCTGCTGTTAACCATTTGTACCCCACCACATGGGGTCATCTGCACCCAGGAGCTTCTGCATGTGTCTGCATCACCACATACAGCTGTGCTACTTAAGTCAGCTTCATAGGCAACTATTTTACATTACAAGAAGAGAAAACAACACCACAAGAAAAGAAAAAAGAAAATAGTCTTGACATTAGAAGGCCAGCTCACTTAGCTCTGCAGCATAAAGCACATGCTCCACCTTAAGCACATGAGCAATTCCCATAATGACTCCTGCTTGAACACAAGTGTGCACTTGTACTTGCACTTGGCTGGATCCTTAATTTCCAACGCATTCATCTAAACACATTTCTTAAGCAAAGGGAAGCTGAAAGAAATTACCTGTTTTTTTATTATTGGGAAAAGTAAACAAGTGTAATTTCCCATTCTCCTATGCCTCTTGTTTTAAGAAAGTCTCTCACTGCTATATGACATTTATTTAAAAATAAACACTTTCAGGCAAAGAAAAAACAGTATTTGCTTTAAAGAGGGGACAATACAAAATGGCACATACAGGTCTCTTTCAGTAACAATAATTACTATTTTCAATAATAATATTTATTATGAGAGTAGTTAACTACATAAGCAGTAGCACTAGAATTCTAGGATCTTGGATTCTTTGTCAAGTCGTGCTTGCAGCTGAAACTACCAGTGCCCTGAATGTTTCACAGCCATGTGACATCCTTTCACAGGCCAACAGCCTCCCTTTCTGCCAGAAAAACACACTAAAGATTCATTGGGAGTGAGGATCTTAATTCAAAGTTTTCCTTGCATGCTGCTGTGTGAGAGGCTGTACTTGCTAGGAGGTGGGGCATTAAGATATCTACCTTTAACAAGAGCATCTCACATTTTAAAAACTGTATACCTTGAGCCCTTCTAAGATGAACATAGAAGCTAGTTGGCAGGATGAAGCCCTGGGAAGGATTAGGAGATAATTTTTAAAGGAAACTATAAGGTGAGAAATGCAATAGCTGAGGTTCCAACAGCAATTATCATCACTGCTGTTATTTACAAAAATATTTTCCTAGAAAATATATCACACTGACTGCTTACTGTGGAAACTGCTGAAGCCTCTGGAACTTTGGGGGCAGTGAGTGGGTGGATTGCTGCAAGTTTCAGGATCGAGAATAAATCATCAAATTGTGAATGTGCTCAGGCTGTGTTATCAGACCATCATTTCATGGTGACCCTTTATCTTTTCCTATATCTTTCCTTCCCCACCCTTTATTAGTGTGTCAGGCTATGGCCTCTTCAAGGGTGGAACACACCTTACCACATTTTTTCTTTCAAGATGTCCAAAAGCACTTCCCAGGGAGATGAAGAGAAGTCCCACGGACCTCACTAGGTGGGATGCAATCATTTTGCAGCAGACTCGCCTGCTTCAGCATTTGCTAAACATGTGCCATAAAATCGATCAGACATGCTGTTGTGCCAATGTACTTTTCCAGCTATATATTTTACATGGGTTGATTCTGCAATTTCAGATGTACAGCCTTAGCTTTGCACTACTCTATGGTATCCCTAAAGGATCTTGTCTATAACTCATTTGCAAAATTACTTTACTATTTCAAAGCACCTAGTTGGGCCTGCAAGTTACATTTTCAGTTCCTTGAGTACACAGCAGTTAACAGTAATTATTCTGTAATAATTCTGTTTAGAATTATGCCAGCAATTCCTTACATGCTGCCTTTTTTTTATGCCTTTTTATAAAACTGATGTGACAAAGTGATTCTCTCAGGACAGTTATAGGTAATTTTGGAAAAAGAGACCTAATTCTAGGAACTTTGCATTAAACGACATTAATTAAAATGTCAAATGCTTTTTAAAAAAAAAAAAAAAAAAAAGACTCCATCCCTCCATATTTCCTCAAGCATAGTTTTTGTAACACTTTCTAGCACTTCAGGAGAAATGCAGGGCTAGCACAGGAAAGCTCCAACAGACGACTGGAGGTCCAGAGGGGCTGAGGCTTGTGTGGATCAGCCTTTTCCTCCTGGGCTCCCTCCCCAGTTACAAGAATTGTCCAAAGAAATTGGGCCTGTCTGCAGGAAAAATACTGCAGCTCCGGGGGACCAAATGTGCTGATCTAACTGTTCATCACAGGTGAGAAGTATTGTCAGCATCCAGCTTCCCACACCCACTCCTGCCTTACATTAAGCTGTTCCTATCAGCCACTTCAGCTTTCCTGTGAAGACAGGCTGAGAGCTGGGGCTGTTCACTAGAGAAGAGAAACTTGGAGGAAATTTTACAGCACCTTCCAGCACTTAAACAGGATTACAAGAGACCTGGAGAGGGACTTTTTATGAAGAAGTTAATAGTAGAACAAGGGGAATGGCTTCAAACTTAAAGACAGTAGGTTTAGATGAGATATTAGGAAAAAATTCTTTACTGTGAGGGTGGTGGGGCACTGGGGCAGCTTGCCCAGAGAAGCTGTGGATGCATCAACCTTGGCAGAGTTCAAGGACAGGTTAAAAGGGCTCTGAGCAACCTGGTCTAGTGGGAGGTATCCCCACCTATTTCAGAGGGCTTGGAATTAGATGATCTTTAAAGGCCCTTCCAACCCAAAACATTCTATTATTAACCCAGGAGGAAACAAACCAAGAAAAAAAAGCGTATAAAGTACACAAATCTGTGCTAGTATTAAGGCTGGCTCATCTCAGAGTCCAAGCAGTGTGCAGCTGGTGCAGAAGAGTGAGACAAACCTCCTCTCCCCTGTGGTTAAAGACAGATGCCTCTGCCTTTTCTACCTGGCTTCTCACCTACCTGAGTGAAAGCACTCAAGGAGTGTAGTTTGATTACTCCTAGGACAGAAATTTATTGTGGGATCAAGACTAAAACCAACAACTGGCTGGCAATTCCAACCATTGCAACGAGAGCAATACCAGAAGTTCCTGATGTTTGAAAGCAAGTGTCTGCAGCTGCCTCCTCCACAGCAGGAGAAACAAACAGCCTTCTCTAAAGCTGAATGCTGGGGGGAAAAAAATCTCTTAATTTTCTTAAGATCTTGGCTTTTGAGCTCCCTGGGATACCTCAGGAAATGTGGGTTTCCTCATCCAAACCAGTCAGTCTTGTAAATTGGTACTGTAGAAACCAGCGGCGGGTGTGGTTAGCTTGTAAAACCACTGGAGAAATAAACTGCAGAGGCTCTCTAGCAATGGGATCAGCGTTTAGGGCATGGGAGTAGCCACAGGCACCGCAACAAATTCCCTTGTCTCCGAGGGGAAAACGACACCACTCTTGATCTCAATCTAAGTTACCATACATCAACTACAAGCCAATCCCATCATAGCTGGTTGCTTTTCCAGCATTTGCCTGGAATTGCTGGCCCATGGCACCACCAGCGCCATGCTTTGCCTGATGCCTCTGCCAAAAGGGGCAGAGGATCAGGAGACAGATGCCCTCTGCCTCGGCAGGCAACCCTGGGATGTAACATCTATTTAAGCACACTTTAAAGCAGAGGAACAGGGCAAGAGCAGCAGCCGTGTCAAAGTGCACAGCCCCATTCCACCAGCACGCTGGAATACAGAAGATGTTTTCTTGTACATTGATTCTGAGACTGAAAAAGGAGGGAGGTTGATGATAAGCTTTTGAAATTCAAAGTAGGTTAAAAAAAAAAAAAAGTGATTTTACCACAGAAAATCTGCGTTGTTTTGTAGTAGAATAAATATTTTGGGTGTTTTCTAATGGGATTTTCTGCAAATGGGTGCTATAGATGGGTTGCCTCTAAGGCTGTAAAAGGGCTTGGGAAAGCTTGCTGCACACTTGTTGGTACCTCAGGACACTCTGCCCACCGACAAGCAGTAATGCAGCACAGGCCTTCTTCCACCATCACCTGCAAGTTTACTTCCTACCTTCATTGCTTTGTACTGCATTCATTCCTGCCCCTAGAGCATTTTCCACCTTGGACACTCTCTTTATAAAACAGATGCTCATGAAAATAAAAAATCTGCTTCTACACAGAAATGGCTGAATGAGTGAACTGAGAGTAGGTGAAAGAGTACTTTAAGTTTTTATCTCAGCAAGTCAAGTGTAAGAATTAACTGAAACCACAGTAAAAGAAGTTCACTTTTAGCTATTTACTGTGTGCTATTTAACAACTAAATTCACTTCAGTCTCAGGTATGTGACATCAGTCTTTAAAGAGATGAGATTATGGCAGTATTAAAGGGGTGCTAGAGAGAAATTAAACGGTATGGCTGAAAATGAAAAATCACAGAACAGTTTGTCATTACTTGTATAATTATATCACCCTAACAATAAGACTTCGTGGAGGTCAGTTTGAGCAGAAGTAAAACAAAATAACAGGACTACAAAATGTCTGTACATATTCTTATAGAACTCTGAGCCAGTGTAAATCAATGAAGATCAAGATCTTTAATGGACACTTAGGCTGAGCAATACTGTAAGGATCTGTCTAGGACAAAGCCAATGGGTTTAGTTGAGCTATAGGAGTATTTGAAAAAGAAGTGGTGCTCCAGCTTTTCTGCCTTTTTTTTTTTTTTTTTTTAATGAATGTTCTTTTTGGGATCCATGGCAAGATTATACTATTCTTCAAGAAAAGGATAAAGTTATGAAAGACCAAGTTTCCCTCTGTATTTTTTGAATTATACTGAAAGCAGGTTTGGATGGCATCTTAGTCATCATTCACAGATTATGTGTTGAACAAAAGAGAGCCAGAAAATTGTTAGGAATAAGGACAATGTTAAATGGAATCAAACCTAGGAAAACATCAGATATATACAGTGTTTGAAAGGCAAATAATTTGACAAATGTTAGTTAAAACACAGTAACATGGAATTGTGAAATTTAGAGCTGGTCCTATTTCATCCCCACTGCAAAGCTGCATCATTTAAATCAAATTCCAGCAAGAGCCAATTAGTCCCGTGCAGTGAGATCAGGCACCACAACATGAGAACAGCAACACAACCAAGTTTAGTCTTTAGAGGTCTGGATTCAGAAAGGGCAAAAAGTATTTCTTTGCAAGGCCAGTGACAGTACAGTGGTATTTTCATCTGAACTTCAGAAAGATGTAAACAAACATGAGGGACTTGGGAAAAGAGCTTCAAAACAATTATGTGGTTGCAGGAACTGATTGAGACTTCTTCACAAGAGCTAAACATATCTAGTCCAACTGAGAAGTCTCCAGCAGCAGTGGGAGACAGACCTGGGAATTTTTGAGAGTCTTCATCTAAAGTCCAAAACATGAAGGTATTTACACAAATACAAATCAAACCATGGGATATAATTAGACACTAGAAGGAAAGCTGGGAAAAAGGGAAATGTATACCCCATTAAAAAAGCAATTCTGCTGTGAAATAAGTAGCCAAGGAAAGGAGCTGCATATCAGTCCAGATTAGCAGGTACTAACAACCAAATCTGATGGGGGTTATTTACTGGAATCACACAGAGCCCCAGGGAGCAGCACAATTAGCAAACTGAAAAGGACCTGAAGACACACTTCTTGGTGTTCTCCAAATTAAAAGCAAAAAGCACCTCCCTTTCTAAGTTTTTGAAATAGCAACACCTTGATTATTTCAACCATCTAAACGCTTCACTAAAATTTTGATCTGCTAGCTTATGCAGAAGGCTCTTCCTCATAGGAAAACCCAAAAGGTTAGCTGTGACTGATAAGGGAAAAACTTTTGCATGTATTAGTTCAGTTGCAAATCTATGTAATTTAAGAATGCAGAAGTCATTGGAATACAGCTGTCAGAGCATATTGATCACACTGTCAGCATCTGAGGCTTTTTAGGTTCACAGAAAGAGCAGAAAAACATAGGGAGGAGGATCCACAAAATCCTGTAATTTTGCTTTCTGCTCTTCCTATGTCTGTAAAATTGACTGAAGCAAACATCCACTTTTAATTGTTTTTGCATTTAATTACATTAGCACATGTGGGCACATTACTGGATTGGTGTCTCACAGGGGAGTCACATAGCAGCAGGAACAACAGACTACAACAACATCCTATTTTCCAGTTCTTAGACTTATGTCTTGCTGAAAAAACTGGCACTCCAATTCCTGCATCTTATTCCATCTTAAAATAAACCCTGATTGTGGTCAGGTTTTGTTGTCTGTCAACTTTATGGCACACAAATACACCAATGTTGATTTTCTATATCTGTCCATTCATATTGGTGAGAACCATTGTACATCAAATCTTCCTCCAGTGTCTCTGTCCACCCCTTAACTTCATGTCCTTGTCTATTTTCACTTTTGCTCAATATTTTCCTCCTTTGGGAACAATAACTGAGGCACAGAAACTTTCCAGTTACATTTGTTTTTCCCTTAGAAATTAAAATGATAGGCATTGGTAGGGGGAGAGGACTGCACAGTAGCAATTACACTCATGTTGAGTACATCATTTGGTCTGTGTATTTTGGTTGCCTTCTGAAGATCCTTTTATTTTAGCCCCAGGCCTACTTGGCTGCAGTAGGTCACTTGTTTCCGACAGCAATAAAAATAAAAATAAAAAAGAAACAGCCCTGAAAGCAGCATTCTTTTTCTTTTTTTTCCCTGAGGATGTTGTTTTCTAGCCTGTCTCAGTTTCCGGTTCCCATGAACCAGCTTGTTGCTGTTGTGTTTGGATTCACTGCGCCATAGGAAAATGTTAAAAGGCTTGCTTTCTCTTAAGGCAAAAGCAAGACAGATGTTATTAGAAAGCTACCTTGATTTCCATGCTTTTAAAAAAAACAGATCTAATTTTCCAACTTTTTTCTCCATAGTCCTGTATTTATTCCAGAAAAATCCCTGTTATCTTTCCTAATATTTGAGAAGTACAGAAGGGCCAGGGTTTGCTTTTTGCAGCAACTCACTTCCTCTATGGATGGTGCAGTTCTGCCAGGAGATTTGCACTAGGGTTTTGCCCATTGCAATCAGGATTTTGGGAAGTGTGATCCTGCCATGGCTCCACTGTCTAGCTAGGAGTGAGAGCTGGGCCAGACCATTCACATCTTCAGATCCAACCCATCCCTCTCTGCTCCAGAGAGAGAGAGGTCAGGGGATAAGAGTGCAACTGGTTACAAAAGCCCAAAAAATTGCTGTTCTGTGGCAATCATGGCTTGTGGAATACTCATTCACACCCATATAGGTAGTATATATATATATATACACTATATATATATATGTGTATATATATATATATAGTTACTCTCTACTCTTCAGTCCTAAGTGCAGAACATGGAATGAAAAGAGGATTTTTGCTTTGGTTTCATTTTTATATAGCCTCATTTCATCAGCTGGAATATGTGACCCTGCTTCCATTAGTAGGATGGAAAGATAATCCAGGGAAGCCCCTTCCAACCTGAAATAGCATCCTACGACCCTAAAAAGCAATTAAAGTCTCAGTCCAGCCCCCACCTCAAATAGCTTAGGGACTTGACTGATTTTTATGCAGCTTGGCAAGGAGGTATTAAAATACAATTAAGGTCCTGGGAATTATTTTTATTTGAGGGTTGGTTTGTTTGGTTTGGGGTTGTTTTATTAGTTTGTTTATAGGGGGAGGGGGTTTTTGGTTGGTTTGTTTTGTGTATTTTTTTTTTAATTATGGTAGGATAGAGAAGAAAGACGAAAAGCAGATTCCTCCCCCCTCCCCTTTCCTGGGAAAAGCAGACAGATTTCTCATTTTGAATGCTCTTCAGCAACAGCACATACATCAACCAGCCTATTTCCTTCAGTGGTTTATGTCTGTGACGAAGACAAGTCAAGGACACCAACTCTCACGCAACATGCCCATTTTCCCCTGCTCAAGATGCCAGCTTTTCTCCAGAGGGGCTCAACCCTGATCTGGCAGATGCCATGCAGAAGTATTGGTGCTCCATAGCCGCAGCTCCAAGCTCTGGAACTCTCTGGAACAACTGGAGGTACACCCCATATTCCAAAGGAACCACAAAATCCACCCCCTGTCCCCTTGAGAAATGGCTTAGACAAAGCCTGGGAGAGCTACCACATACTTGTGTCACTGGCACAGATAAGTTGCATTTTTTCCTGTAGTTTCATGCCAGAAACAGCTGCTACATGCTCTGGCAATCTTCCTCTCAAAAACAGCCACATGTACTTCAGACTTCACAGGAACTCCAAGGTGCTCTCACGCCCCAGAAGGTTTTCACCCCTGAGGACAGGTACAAGATTTGAAAGCAAGATTGGACCCTCAGTCAGCAAAACATCCAGGTTTCTAAGGGCATTATCTCATCCTGGGCTGGTTTTGTGGACAGTTGGAGACACCCAGCATGAGCTGCCCTGGGGGTGACAGGTGAGGAGCCCCAACTGCTGCTGCTGGCTCAGGATGTCTCCCCAGGGCTGTGCTTAGTGTCAGCATCAGCCAGGCACCCAGCTCAGAGATAGTGATAAACCTGACGTGCATTTCCACACAGGAGCCACAGGTCCCCCTTTGTACCTCTGTGCTTCCCCCTCCTTCCCTGATGTGGGATAGAATGCAGCAGACACTAAAAGGTTTAAGGTAGCCCTACATATTTCTGTATATATTTATAGTTCAGGCAAAGCCAAAACACCAAAAAAAGCTCTTTCCCCCGACAGGCTGCACACAAGCACGGCACATTCAAGTGTGCAGTGTGTTTGACAGCCAGGGGCATCCAGCTGTCCTCTTCAGTAACAGACACTGTGGTGGCCATGTGTGTGTGGCTACTGTCCCCTCTCACACTCACAGGGAAATATCACAGCTTATTTCACAGCTCCTCAGCCTCATGTGCCAGGACTGAGTGACCTCAGGCTGCACCATCAGGTTTGGGGAAGGCCAGGGGTGCAGGGAGCAGGGCTGTGGTGTGCTGTGCCAGCTCAGGGCACATGGGGTTCAGTGCCATCACGCAGGTTAGGGGTGGGCAGGAAAAGAGTGCAGGAGGTATTCTCCACCACAGCAGGACTGTGAGTGCCTGTTCTAAGAAAAATTCTATTTGTGCCTGTTCTGGGATCTTAAAAAAAAAATAAAGAGGGGGTGAGGGGGGAGGTGGGCAGACTAGTGGCGGTACTGAGAAACTGTAAAAGGACAAACTGACAGCCAGTTGCACAGAGCAGTATTCCATCGATCCCACACCAACCACAGTTGCACAAGGGCACATTCCTGAGTGCAGCACCACCAGGCTCACGCAGGCTGGCACTGTTCTGGAGAATTCCTGTAACCTCTGGGAAAGGTTCGGAGCTGGTCCAGGACCCAGCCAGAGGTGCTTGCTTGGCCATGCAGCCAGCCTCCTGTCACAGGACTGTAAAAAAGCAGCACATCCTGCCCTGCTTCCTCTGCACAGCCAATTTTGTGAGTGCTCTGCTGCTGGTCTGTGGGAGTAGCCCTGCCCTGGGACACTGCATGCACAGGAGGAGGACCTGCACAGAATCTGGTACTCCAGAGTTTGGGATGGCACCAGCCTCAAAGGGCCTTGCTCCCAGCTGTGGCAGCAGCACTCTGCCAGCATCTTCCAGTTCCAGCCTGCTGCATGGCTTCCATGGTATTATCCCACCCTTACAGCCCTGCCTCCAGATGTCTCAGAAAAAGAAAGGCATCACCCTTTGGGTGGCAGGAAGCACAGGCTGGCCACCACCCTCCTTGTGAATTTCAGTTTGCTGCCAAACCAGTGCTAATTACAATTTCTTTGTATGAACTCTCACACAGGTAGCATTTTGCTCCTGAGAAATCAATAGAGCCCAAGTAACTGCAAAAATAGAATCAGATGCAATAACATCTTACATAAGCTTTGGTTAATAATAAACCCAACTTTACTCAAATTCTAGTGACTCTAGTCCTAGTAGTGACAGGATAGGAGACAACTATGAGAACATACTGAACTATTTCCCGTGAAGTGATGAGATTATCCTTCCTGCATTTTGTACACTGTTAATGAAGGAAAGGACATATTTGGGGTTCCCCTCTCCCATTAATTGGAATTGTTCAGGTAGCTTGCATCAAGTATCTGATTTAACAGACTGATTATGAGTATTACAGCACAGATTGAGGAACTGTATCTTACTGGGACTCAAAAGATATAAATACATATCAAGAAAAATTCTCAGCTGTCTTTTGGTTTACCTCCCTGTAAAGTCAATTGTAAGGCTTCAAAAAAAAGATAGTGTTACTACTGTTGTCTGGCTAAATTGTGTCTGTTCTGGCTATCCTCATGCTTCTTGATTAGACAAACTGGCCTTTATTAAATGTGTTTACCTCTGCTAAAGCAAAACCTGCTTGGTCAGAGAATAATCTGAATTTGTGATAAACTGGATTATCCATTTTGGAGCGCTTTGAACTAAGAAAATATTAGTCTTCCCTCTTGCTCTTTAGTGATTGTAAGGGCCTAGAAACATTGTCATAGAAGTTTACAAAGCTACCCAAGAACAGGCTGTAGCCTGCCTGTTCCTCCTACTCAGGAGACATGTTTAGAGGAAAGTGTTAAACAGATACTATTATCAGCCATACCTATCCTCTTCTGCCGTGGAGACAGAAGTGTTCCAGGACAGGTTAGAGACAAAAAGGCACCCAAGTCTTCAATAGCTAAGTGACTAAGAATACACATTCCAGGGGCAAACAAAGGAAAGGAATTTAGATGCATTGAAATGCAATAGTCTCAGCCTCAGTGATATTAACAAAGAACAAGCCCTATAAAGGAATTTGCAAGGTCATAACCTGGTAAGAAAATTCGTAATCCTTCTAGGACTGCCAACTAGATTTTCAAGCTTCTCTAAAGCCTGTTCTAAGTTAGACATTGCTTCAAGTTTTTGGTGTCTCAATAATAATATATGTGTTGGTGCATCAATTAAACCTGTATGTAATGAGAGTTATTTATTTATGTTTGTTAAAAGCAAAAACCCCCATCCATTTGTATATATCAGATCATCTGTTTTTCCTCAGTTTGATGACAGGAGCCCAACCTAGATGTTAATTACAGAGAATATTTCAAAAGCAAAGGCACTTCTTAGGGTAACTTTGAAGGAAGAAAGTAACACACACCTTTCAATTGCAAGCTGAATTTGCATTTCCATTTCTGACCACATCTCTATTTATTCCATCTCAGAATAAGTTATCTGACTGCTCAGGTCCAGTTTCTCAGTTTGTGTAACAGGAATATTAATGTTAATTAAGTATCTCAATAAACGAACACCTACACATTAATGCTGAAAAGACCATGGTACTTCCATGTTAGAAATATGAGTTAGTACAGGGGAGCTCCTTTTAGTAAAAGTTTGACCCTTTGACATTCCCATCAAAAAAAAGAAATTGTCTATAAGAAGGACACAAAATTGACACAAGGCCTCACAGTGAGGATGATTTGGGGATTTAAGGTATCAAAGAGAAGGTCAAAAGTTAACTTGATTACAATCTACAGGTACTGATACAAAAGGAGCAACTGTGACCAGAGGGCTCCATCTCCTAGACAAAGGCAAAACAACTGCTGGAAGTTCTAAATACCCAAGGCTGCAAGGAAGGGGCTGCCAGCAACAATCTTCAGATCAAGGCTGGAGAGCATGAAGTTCTGAGATACACATTAGGTCACTGGGTTACCTGCAGGCATCCCTGGTCAGATCCCACACACTTCCTTTGCACACGGATCAGATTAGACTTTATCTGAATGTATTCTGGCTGCCTCCTTCTAAAAAATTATTTTTTAAACAGCATAAATTGAATTAAAGTTCCAAGAGGGCATCCTTTTCCAAGAGCTGGTCAAAACTCAAGAAAAACTGAGACTGAAGCCCTAACATTGGCTGGAATATTATGGAAGTTTCTGTAGCAACCACTTAAATTGATACCTTTAAAATATCAGCTCAGCTTTTATAAAAGGCTTTTTGGGGGCGTGTGGCAGAAATACGGTGGCAATTTTGCCAAAAAGGGTGGTGAGGAAAGCAAACAGCCAAGGACTGCCCCACAGTTCTCCACTTGCTATTAAGGAAGAAGGAAGGGAAAGGTAGGGAAAGAGTTATTGTGAGTAAAAAATCCTCAGGAATGGGAAGAAAGACTTCATGTGAGCTATCTCACTGTGGAACTCTCTGCTTCTTTCACCTGTAAGTGGTCTGTCTTCCCTCCTGATTTCAAAACTTTGTGTGGGAATTCACAAGAGCTTATTTGTTGTCCCCTTGTCCTCTTATTTTGGGTAAAGATGGGTAATCAGCACTCACCAAATTTGAGCAGACCAGTCTTTTGAATGATTAATTCAGCTGGAAGTAACTGTGTGAGCTAAATAGTTACAGAAAAAGACAGCAGTTTTGGATCCACGGTTGTTTCAAACAAAGTTTACCAAGCCCGGCAAATAAAAGCTCTGTACTGTCAGGTTGCATTTCTCTT
Source organism: Lichenostomus cassidix (assembly GCF_008360975.1). NCBI lineage: Eukaryota > Metazoa > Chordata > Aves > Passeriformes > Meliphagidae > Lichenostomus > Lichenostomus cassidix. The sequence goes on along the minus strand of NC_139483.1, from coordinate 26,119,426 downwards.
TCCCCATCTCTATTATCAAGACTCCAGCATCCACAGGCAACATCACTCCATAATGCAGGCAACCCTGAAAGGTCTAGAAAAGTTAAACTACAGCTGTAAGCAGGGATTAATTTGGATATTTACACTTTGCCTGTTATTTTTTCACATATTCCAGAACAGCAGCTAAGGACCATCTCCTAGCTGTATGTCCCTGTCTTCATACAGACAATAATAATAAAAAACCTAAACCAAAAAAATCCTGGAAACTACTGCTTAAATCCCTAAACTCTCATCTTTGGAATTATATGTCTAAACAGACTGTCTTCCCACAAAAAAATGGAAACATTCAGACTTCAAATTAACCAGGGTTAAAGGAGTGCTCTGTTGGGATACAGGAAGCTTGGGTTTAACCCCTTGTCCTCTGTGTGATTTAGAACTTAAAACATGAACCTATGTCTTCTATCTCATGGAGGCCCAGAAGGAAGCCTGAACGGGCTACTGCATCCTAAAAATTCTCTGGAGCAATTACTGGTAAGGATTGTGTTGAAATGATGCACTGCCTGCAGTGTCACATTCCCAAATGTCACATTATTTACTGTAAGCACCCATGAACTACATGCACTCTTATCTCCTGATTCAAAGGTAGTTGGCTGCAGACATCAACAGAGACAAACCCACAAATACAACACTATGTGATTTGCTGTTTACTTTCCATCATTTACCAACACAGATCCATACCCAACTGGCAAAGGATTCAGTTTGGGTTTCGCCCTTTTTTTTAATTATTAAAAAAATATAAGTTTCCAAAGTTGCATAACTTTATTCCGCTAAGTCAGCAATAAGTAAGAACATATTTAAGCATTTAAATAAGACCCCCCATTTGAAAGTCCAATCTACTATATAGCTATAAAAGCAGTTAAATCAACCTTTTTACATATTGCAATTACAACACCGCTCAATCAAGAGTTTGGATGGAATCCTAGCGAGGGACGTGAGTGTCCCTGCAGCGTGTTTAGCCCCATTAAAAAGTTCTGGGAACTACTTCAGATGACATTTACGATCCCAGGCCTCTTGTCAAAAATATCTCTTTCTAAATATTTCACAGAAATCACTAGAACACCATTTCCAGGAGGTGCTTCAAATGGCCTTCTGTGAAAGCCAAGAGCCTACTGGAAACCCGAAGGCAAGTTATTATCCACTTGTGAATCTCTCAAGTACAGGGTATTTTTACTTATACCACCAAAGGAAAAGGGGTTTCCTCATTTTGGGGAGCATATTCACGTGTGCTATGAGTTTAGCAAAGTACAGACCAAGTCCTGCATTTTTCACTTTCCATGTGCAACATATTCAAGACTGTCAGGGCTCCGTAGGAAAATGAATTTTGTTCCTTAAAAGTGAAGTATACTTCACCTGAAAAAGATATTCTTGGTCTGTTAGAGATTATCAAGTGTAAAAAGAGAGGAAGACAGATTGCAGGTTTTCCCCCACCCCTCTCCCTAGGCATCCAGGAGATTGTTCTGCAGTAGCCTCAGGTCAGAAGAAACCAGGCATCTCTCTCATCTGGCCCCAACTTCCCTGGTTCTGCTTTTCATCCACTCAGATGCCCAGTCCAACCATCTTGCTCTACTGCACTAATGCAAAACCCAAAAGAAATGCTGGGTCATTGAGTAAGGGGATGGACCCCCCAGGTTCCCACTCAAATAATTTAACTACAGAGTCCTGTTCCCATTTATCTTTGTGGTGGCAAGATTTTAATGTGCAACACGTGTCAGGAGACATCCAGGGCTTTCTCCTAGTTGGCATGAGATGCCTGTTTGACCCCTGCAACACAGGGAGGCAAAGAAACTGGTTCTCATCAATTTATCCAAGAGTATTCCTAATTCTCAGCTTCTAAAAATTAATCAGAATCACTTCCACCACCTCTTCCATCATAGACCATACTGTAAGAGGGATCTCATCCTGTGAACCCTCAGTGGATGTCCAAACTTCTTTGCAGCTCTAGCTTTAGTTGACCATACCTTGTTGTTGGTAGGATTATGGACACAACCCGACATGTAGCACTCCTTAGCAACTGAATTCTCTAGGGAGATCACATTTAACAGGAGTTTGTCTATTCAGAGCCAATGCCCTCTGTGCTCAGTTGTGCCTACCAAAATCCCTGGCACAGGTATTTGGACTGCACATGAGAATTACTGAAAGTGGACACTAGAACATGCAGTGGCCAAGTACTATTGTTACTGAGTTGTTTTCCTTATCTTCCTCATACCTTGACTAGTCCTAAAACTAGCAGTTATTAGAAGAAATCACTCTTTTACCCTGTAGGGCTACATTTCTGAGAGAGCAATGACATTTTGCAACTGTAAAAACCACTTTAGCCTTCATGTAGTCAGATGAAGATAACAAGATTCTCGTGTTCTTGACAAAGCATGCTAACAAGCCTTGACAAGGGAGGACAGATGCCTTTGCAGATTTTCAAGAGACACACATGATGAGCTTCTAGCACGACACACATTGCTCTGCTGCTGTGATCACACTTCTGCATTGGGATTTGACAGGCAACACGTCTCTCAGCAGTGATACAAACTTCAGCAGCCTCTTGTCTCCTTTCCTCACTTTTTCATTTGCCCTCCTGTGCTCTCATTCACATTATGGTTTATCATGGTGGTACATTTGCCCATGCAGTTGTGCATTCAGCCAGGTGAGAACCAACTCAGGTTAAAGAGAGCCTTTCAGAAAGGTCTGGCTTTAGTGTGGGAGTATTTATAGATTGGCCCAGGCACCATGATTCAGCTCTGTACCAGTAAAGTGGGAACAGAAAGTAAATGGGAGGATAAACAAGCTATCTCTGGGAAAGGCATGCCCATCCTCCTTGCACAGCTTGCACCTTGCCCTCTGACTCTTGCTGCCACCCAGCCCTAAATGGTGCTGTCAAAAGCCAGACAAGAAGAGAATGAGGAGATGTAGACTAAGTTCTGGGTTATAAAGCTCTCAGTTACACCCATCAAGAGCCCTTTTCCCTCCCAATGCAGAGGACAGGCCAAGATGGTGACCAGAGAACCTCTCTGCCATCCCTCAGAACCCCCTGCCCCACCTCAGCCCTTCTATTCTGCAGAGCCACACAAAGGGGCAATAAAGACAAACATCATTAACAACTTCCTGCTTCTGAATTTGCTCTCCACTTTATCTCCCAATATTTTTTAATTCATCAAATAATGTACAAAGGTGGGGAGGGATGAAGGGGCTTCTGTTCAGAAAAGCATGTACATACCAAAATGAAGACTGCAAGTGACAAACCAAAGCTTCAAATACATAATTAAAGAATGTTCTCCTTATAGCTCCAATTACCACCTGTGAGCTTCCTGGTTTTCAGATGTTTCACACTACAAACAAGCCACCCTTGCTCTGAGTCACAGAGATACAGACATGTGACTTGAGACTAAGATAAAAAGAGAAAAAAATCCATCACCAAGTGGCCCAAGAATCACTGAGAAAGAAGTTTTGAGTTTTAATTTTCTACACTTTTGATGTTTGGAAAGTGGTGGGGGGGAAGCAAGAGAAAAAAAACTAGGCTACCTAAAAGATAAAGGAAATGAAGAGGTAGAATATAAACCAAAGGATTGAATAAAAGATGAAACAGGGAAGAGAAAAAGACAACTCACAGGCCTTTTAATAACACAACCAAAGCCCACAAAGTTGAGCAACTATAAGCAATATTAAAAAATATAGTCTAGCATTTAGTTTGCATCTGGAATGAGGCTGTCTGCAGAACTTTCTTCCCAAATAAGTTTGAGAAGCCTTGTCTCAGGGACTGGAATGTTTTAAATATTTTAATAAATAAAGAATTTGAGGTGAAACAGACAAAAACCAACCCAAGCCACCAAATGACTAAATAAAAAAAATCCCCCAACTAAACAACAAAAAGCATCCTTCAAGGAACAACAGGTTGTTGTATCATTCTTCCAAAAGATAATCTCATAGACTGTCCCAACAGAAAAGACACACAGCTGAGATGTTTCTTGACATTTAGTGAATGCAACTGCTCAGCTGTATCTTCCTTTGAGTTAATTCTGCTTCATGAGCATGAGAATGCACAGAATTGACTTATAAAGAATTGTAAGAAGGAGAACATTTACACAGGCATAGACCAAGAAAAAGAAATCCAAGTTGTTTTGCCTTTTAAATTCTCACTTTGTTGCATTTTTGTAGGAAGCTAAACTTGGAGGAGGTGGTGCAGCTGTAAGAGAGGCTGCATCCATGAGCCCTCCAAGACTGAGGCCACATGAGTGTAAATCCTCCCTCACAGACTCCAATTTCAGACACTTCTGCAGCTGGAACAATCCAGCAATACCAGTTATGGAAGCCCTCCCACCAGTGTCCTGCACAGCTTCCTAGTGGCACAGAAATGCTGGCCTTGGGCAGGTTTGGAAGGAGTTCAGATGGCCTCAGTGTCACTGCCCAGTGACAGCACAGTGCAAGGTCCCTGGGTCACTATGACTTGTGGATTCCTACACAAAAACATCCACATCTTTTCAAGTGCCAATACAGGATAATCACCTCCAGAAGAAACTCGAGCAGTGAAAAGAAACACATACAGACAAAGAGGGTGGACTGAAACCCATGTTTCTTTTTTCTGCTCTCCAGCTGATGGCAGCTCAGGACACTCTCCACCACATAGCATGAATAGCAACAGCACTGGCAGACAATAAAAACCCAAGACAGGTTCATGAGAAGAACTGCTTCATTTATGTGTCTTAATGACTGTCTGTCTGTCCCACCCCAAAAACTAGCACAGGCAATCCTACTAATTTCCTTATCTTCCCCACAGGCTCTCTGACAAGGAGTGAAGTCCCTTATTCAAATTAGCAACTCCTCACAAGTGCCCTCCTATATTGATAGCAAGCCCAAATTTTAGTAATTTAGTCTTTATTCACTCCAGGTGCTTCAGGGCAGATCTACCACAGGTGCTACACCTGCTGTGAGGATAAACACAGAAGCACAAACATTTCACCTCCTCTTACCAAAGGGAAACATTTGCACTTAGACTAAGGATAAACCAAACAGAAATGAAGCTTGTCTGAACCTTTGTTCATTAATTATATTTCAGTCCTTCAAAGAGACAGAAGTATTGCTAATAAATGTTTTTTTCACACAGTTGTGAGGAAACAGAGCCCCTACACATCCCACTTGTCTTTGCTTCTAACATCACCAGCCTCCTTCTGCCTTTGTGGAACTGCTAAAAACCACAAAAACCTCACCTACCACTTCTTCCTCTTCTTTCTCATCATCTCCATGAGAAAGGTGCAAGAATAGGCTGATTTTCGTGCCAGAAGATTCCATCTCATAGCTTTTGTCCTTTTACTACTGGAATCATACAAGGCAGACTGACTACAGGGCTAACAGGAATTCATCCAAGTTATAGAGCAAACCAGAAGAAGAGATCAAAGAACAGACCTTCAGACTTTACTACAATGTCTATTTCTTGAGATTCAATTCAGTCTCCACCAGCTTCTCTTAATTTCACTTTTCAGATAAAAAGAACAGTTAAAACTAACACTGTGTGTCAACTCCCAGTGAAGTGAAATGGCAGGCCAGTTGTTTCTGTTACTAAGGTGAGAGACTGAAGGCTGTGTGTGTAGTAAAGCCTTCACACAGCAGGGTTTTTTTAGTAACACATAAGATTTCTTTATCACATAGCAGTAAATTAATTTCATAATAACAAAAAAATAACATGCCTTATTTTTACCATAGTTTATCCTATGACAGCTCACAAAACACAAGGCACCTTGTATGTAGCAGTGAAAACTAGAATTTTTTTTTTCTGGAAATATGCACAGAGTTTGTGCTTGAGCAAGATCCAACACAACAGAAGCCTACAATTTCTATCTGCTTCTACAAGAAATAGTTCTGTTACAGACAGCCTTGAACCATCCTATTTATTATATTAGAAAAGCACTGAAATACTGAATGCTCATGTAGACTATGTGCAGTAGCAGGGAAATACACACCTCACACATCAGAATTTTTGCAGGGGAACACTGAATTCTGCTAACAGGTTCCAAAATTAAGTCACCTTTGTCAACAAAAGACCAATTTTCAGCAGACTTTTCAGGAAGTATTCATATATACAAACACTATTTTCTCACGCCTCAAACTCATCCCTGACAACACCACCAAAATGGTTAATTGCAATTCTTGCTACCTTACCTGTATTCCTGCTGCAGACAGTCCTGTCCTTCAGGATAGTGATGAGAACACATCTTCACACCAAACCTCTCCTGCACTGAGGATCTAACCACAAGTCTTGCTCAGAGCCTCCCATGGACCACATCCCTCATTAAGCACAGCTGCTGGTGCTAGCATTGGCACAGCTCCTGATGGCTCTGCCATCTCCAGCTGCTGCTTAACACCCTGCACCTGAGACAACAGGTTTCTTCATTTTATATAATATATATACATACATATATGTATACAAATATATATATATATAATATTATATATTATTATGGGAGAGCTTCAGCCCTCCCAACCTGCCTCTTCAGGCCTGTTGCAAAAACCTCCCAAGCACAAGTGTAAGAGGAGGTAGGAAGGAAAGTTGCTACCTGTAGTAAAAAATGCTGAGTGTGGCAGTGATGCCTAAGGAGAGAAACAGCTTTATATTTGAGTGAATCATTAAGTGATTGCACATAAAACAAGGAACACAATTTTCCTTAGCATATAGGATGGTGATGGTGAGATAGACTGGAGAGCACAATATGTGCAGGTGATGAGGCATGCAGGGCATTTGGGGAGAAAATTAAACAGCAAGGGAAATGGAAATGCAGCCTCATTTCTGTTTTTTCTCTGAAAAATCTTCAGGCCTCAGCTGCCCTTTCTTATTGTGATCTTTCTCCTGTTGAAACACCAGCCCTACTCTTTGCCAAAATATGATTCCCATGCCAGTGCTTTATGTTCTTCCCTGACTACTTTTACAGGAGGAATCAACTCTTGTTTTTTAAACACCACCTTCAACATCCCTCTCAGCTCTGTCTAATGCACATTGAGCACTGCAGTGTGCTGACAGCTACTGGCTTTGAACCTGCATTTGTAATTACAGCCCCTCTATGCCTCCATCTGCTTTTTCTCTTCTACCTGCTTGCTCTTCTTTTGAGATTAGAAATGGATTTTTGGGCAACTAGCACGTTACCTAAGAATGCAGATCCCCCACATGGTGGGATCCTGAGCTGCTGGGAAATACAGCTATCAGCAGAGAATATAGGTTATTATTTCAAGGGGGCTGTGGTACTTTATTACCCATCAATCACATCTGGGCTTGCTGCAGTTTTTTGTTTTTTACTTGTATTGGCAATACAAGCCAATTTAAGCAGAGATGTAAAGATTATTCTTCAGTTGCAGGTTAGTCATGCTGCAGACATATCATGCATGCAGATAGAATTGAAGAATTTGGAGCTGACCTAGGTAAGCACTGCTAGATTTTGGTTCAAATAACAAGCAGTTCCTTTGCTGTCTTCTCACACTACTTCACAAATAGAAAGATGTTGTATCTGAAGACACTCACTGCACTGTCAGACTCTGGAAGGTGCTGATCCAGTCTGTGGAGAAGAAACTTTGAATCACTGCAAAGCAGCCGAACAGATGCTCACTTTGCCACTCCTAATTGCATAACACACAAAAGAAAGAGATGACAGTACATGTCTTTGAAAACATATCACCATAACAGATGCCAGCCCTTCTTTTCCATTGTACTTACGCCTATTGTACACCCAACAATGAAATCAGCTGTCACTTCAGCTATCCTCAGGAAAGAGAGTTGTATATATTCACACTGACATGTAAAGCAACAAGTAAATTTGATGGATATCAGCAATATTAAAACTCACAATAAGAGGAAAAAGTCATGCACTTTTAGATCCTTGTAAAAAATTCCTTTTTTACAGCTTTCAAATTTCAGTTGGCCAGATAAAAGCACAGGAAGGTGAGCAAAATAAAAAGGGACACGACGAAGAGCTCACTGGTTAAGGCAAAATTTAAGTCTTGGCTAGATGCCTCCAAGTGCTACAGTCCAAATAACATTGTTAAGGGCCTCACTTAGACAACTGAGCTTGCAGGTCTCTAGCAAGCACACCTCTCCTTTACCTACTTCCAGTGCAGGAATGGCACCAATACTTCAAATACTGGCCCTGCTGCCCTGGTCCCCCTGCTAGGGACCTGCCCTGCTAAGCAGGTGTGTACTTGACCTCACCCTCTGCTCACAGCAGGAGAGAAGGGCTCATGTGCTGCAGGGGGCAAGGAAGGCAGACCTAAACACACAAACCCTGCAGAGGTCAGAGGAAGCAGCTGCTAGGCTTCCACCAGCAGCACAAACTGGCAGAGGGAATAGCATAAATGGCCCGTCACGGAAACAGCCACCAGTCATGTAAGTACAGGAGACCAAGCACCAGGGTGCTCCTCATCCTCTCCTGAGCTGGGATAAGAGATTAGTCTTTTCCTCCTCTCATGGTCTCAAGAAAAAAGGAGAGTTGTTGTGGAGTGTTGACCTTATTCCAGGAGTTGTGGGGAGAAGGGGTTGAAACAGTCCCTTTTCTGCCAAGCTCAGCTGCTCCTCTGAGGGTTCTGGAGTATTTACAGCACAAGCACATCAGGACTTGGGGCAAGTGGATTTGAGACTTTCTGGTCCCAAAGTCATAAATCTGAGGAATCACCCTAGCAGGAGACTTAATATGCTCTGTTCTTTATTTCCATGATATACAGCACCATCAGGAGAACAAATCCTCACAATGCGCTTTTTCATTAGTAGTCATAGTATCAATATGGATTTCTTAATTTATGGGTAACTTTGCAATGCCAGTTCATCTCTTTCCCCTGTGAATCTCAAAACACATCTCTTGTCTCCAAAGAACAGCAGAGGACTGATCAGTAGTCACAGCAGCTACCGACAAAACCACAAGTATTTAGAGTAATTTTTTTCCCTCCTGTTTGCATAGATCTACTTTGAAAAAGATTTCAAAGAGTCGATTAGTGTTTGGTCATTGGGCATCTGTGACAGAAGATGACTAAGTGGATCAGTAGTTCCTTTCACTTATAATCACTCATTGTGGGTGTTGGGTAGCAGTTGCACAAAAGTGTCTTGCTCCTTTTATTATACATGGAAACGAGCTTTCAAAGTGAACTGAGGGACAAATGCTGCTGCTCAGAACACCCATTAGCCTTCTGATCAAATCCCTCTTTGATATCCAAAGTGGTGTGTTCCAAGAGCACATGCTATTGACTGCAATACCATGAAAACTGGCTGGCTCACATGCAGGACTGTAATTTGGGTAAATCTGTTTTCCTTTAATGTACTTACTTTTTGCAGTGAGGAGGAAAAGGGGTTGTGGGGAAGAAAAGGGGTGCGAGGTAGCAAAATGAGGCAGAATGCCAGCATTTGCTTTCAGTCCGTGCTCATACCTATTAAAACGTTTTGCCAAATCAAAGAGATGAATTACTGCACTGTTTTTGGAGTCTGATGCAACTCTTTTTGCTCACTCTGAGCCTGCAGTCAGCTGGTATCATTTTGCAGGCTAGAAGAGCTGTGATTTACAGTCTGGGGGATATTAACAGTTGGATCACAAGTTTAGAAACTTTCAAAGCACAGCACTGGGTGTCTGCTCTTTCAGGGTGTGTTTTGGCAGATGGTGGTAGCCAAGAAAATTCACCCTGCCTTTCACCTCCATTAAATGTTGGCTGGTGGGTAACCAGTGCTCTGTGTTTACATATATTTGGAGTATCATCATTGTTCTCCTGTACATTGTACTCCTGTAATGAAACAATTTCTTTGCTCCTGCTGTGAATGGCACTGAATGAATTGCATTATCTTAGCCAACATCACAGCAGGCACTGGGTCAATGGGTAAAACTGTCCAACATAGGAAGAAATCTCACCCAACAGCTCAATCTCCAGATGTTGACATGAACTGGAGGGAAAAAAGATAGATAGACAAGGAAGGGACAAAATTAGGTTGAATGGAAAAGAAATTAATAATATCAGTGGGGAAATAGCCAGAAATGGATGAAAATCAAAGCAAGGCACATAAAAAACAGTCAGAGAGAGTTCTTCTAACTTTTGAATTTCCACAGTATTGAGGAGAATGGGCTGCAAATTGCTTAGTACTTTTGCAGAGCTCATTGAAGTATTGAATTTCACACCTTGTATGCCTCCACTCCAGTGATTTGAGCACTTTATTTTCTCCTGAGGCCTGAGGATGCTGTGCACCTCACAGATCAGGCTCAGTTCTCTTGCTTTAAACAATTGGACTCAACCTTCCATCATTGTACTAGCCAAGGCTGTGGCTGAGCTGCAAGTTGATGGCTTGAAAGGGTTAGGAAATCTCCATCTCAGTCCATGGATATCACAGAAGCAAAGAAAAGTTTCAGCAAAGCAACTGCTAGGTCATCATGTCTTTTGATGAAATACTAAGCATGCTCAGTTCTTTGAATATTGCTGCAGAGATACAAACTGATGATCTGTGACACCTGCTGGAAGTCTCTCTTGGAAAATTAATTAAAGAATGACTGTTCATTAGGGGAAAAAAAAAAAAAGAACCCCAAACCTCCTATACTAAAATACTATAGTTCTGTTGTCCCCATAATTTGTAATTTCCTCAGCCAACAGGTAAGAGAGTGGGTCCTGATCTGTACCACTTCTGCAAGTCTGCAAGGTCCCTTTGGGAGACTGGCAAGTGCAGCAGCAATGTGTGTCTGTGGACACACAGTCCCTAGCACAACTCTGGATTCTGGTCTGAGTGCAAAGGCTACAGGGGCTACACTGCTAGGTCACACCCAGCGGGGTGGTGTCATGTTTGAGTGGGAAGAGGAGCTGCTGTTCAGCCCTGGTGGTAATGCAGGCTGCTTGCCTGAGGACAAGACACTTTTTTGAAACCACTGGCAATTCTTCCCTCACTTTTGTTGGGTGAATACTTTTAATTGTTGTATTTTAACTTAATTTACTGTTGAATTTGCCCTGAAAACTGTGGGCTTTCTTATTTTTGCTTTTTAAAAAAAAAAAACTGCCTTTCAAGAACTTGATTTTACACCCCATTTGAATTGCTACATTTGAACCACTACTTTTCCAGCAACCACATCCTATAATTCATCAGACCAGCACTGGTTCCAAAAAAGGACAGCACCCCACTGATTCATCAGCAGGGTTTCCTGCAGCACAGGATTGCCTCTTAGCTGTTTCTCACCTTTGCAAGGGTATCCCCTGAGCCTATTTAGTTAAGAAATGGTAACGTAACTTGAGATGAACTGCCTACTTCCCCCACCCCAACAAACAGTCCTTCCCATTTCTACCACCTTGGCATTCCCAGTTCCACAACCACACCACTTGCCTTCAGTTGTCTGGCATACACTTGACCCTTCTGTGAACTAATTTAGTCTTCTAAATTGGCAGAGTCCTGACTCATGAAAAAAGTGAGTTGTTTCCTATCGGGTTAGCAAGCTGGATTGTATCAAAAGAGCCAGGGAATGGCCAGAGCCAGCAGAAAGGCAGCAGTGCAAACAGGAAGCTCCCAGAGGCAGGAAGGGTGACTGCCCTCCTTGTGCAGGGGAGTGTGCTAGATAGGCTCTGCACATTGCAAATATGGGGGTGGGTGCAGAGCTACCCCACTTCCCATCAGGGAGTTTCAGCGACCTGATAAGCAAAGAAGAGGAAGGGAGTACAGCACCCCACACACTTGAATCCCAGCTCACAGTGCCCACAAAGCTGGGATCACATGGCTGAGAACAGGGAGAGATGGACAATCTCACCTCTTTCAGCCACTATGGGCTGACAGGCTGGCTGAACTACCACAGCCACTGCAACTACTAAGACTTTCTGGACTGAAAACCAAGATTTTGCCAAGTACCCCTTTGGTCAGCTTGATCTACCAGTAACATTATGCAAGTTTTCTATTCTGAAAAATTGACCACTCAGAGAGGTATGAATGTTGATAAATTAAAATGTAACGTGAATACAGGAAATATTTGTTTTAGCCTTTATTTCTGTCATCTACACAGAAATTAATGAGTTATTAAATAGATCTCATATTTGGGGGGTTTTGCCTTGTTTTGCTTCATTGCCCTTAAGGGAGGAAAAGTTTTTCATTCATTGCTAAATGCACAAGGAGGACAACACTGAAAAAAGCCAGTGTATCCATTTGGGCCAGCAACATGACGGCAGTGGGCTAATACCCATAAACTGACATTGTAAGTCTTTACCTGATGATCTCCCTACCTTTTATTGACATATACAACACCAATATACACCACCAATAACAGATTCATTCTATTTTATGCTAGAACAATCTGCCTCCAGTTTTGGTTTTTTTTTTTGGAGAAAACCCTGCCACGCTATCTGACCTACATTTTTATCACATAGGCCATGAAACGGATTTTCTGCAGTGTTTCAAAAACATTGTACTATTGGATTTAAAAATTATGCCCTTCTCTTGAAACAGCTGAATGCAAGAGCCTCATGAATGTCCTTTTGGAAAGGAGATGGTGGCAGAGTTGTAATCCTGATGGAAGAAACCATGTGGTCTGAAACCATGGACATGACAACCTTTGGTTATTATTTAAATATGCCTCCAGTGTAGGTCAAATTGTGTATGAACAGCCTGGATGAGCTTTAAAGCAGATTCTCCTGGTGATCACACATACACAGGGGAGTACATCACTCCTGGTGATGTAATCAGCAGCCACATTGAGTGCTCAGCTGACTGCAAACTCCCTCCCTCAGGTCAAGTTGATACCTGAACACAAAGCTGCACTGCTGAGGTAAGAGGACCCATGTTAGCTATTCTAAAAGTAGCTTGGGCTTCACACCCTTGAAGCACAGATATCTACTTAGTCCTTGTTCCCTCCTATGCTTAGCTCCAATGCAAGATTCACATTTCCTCCCTCCATCACCTTTCAGCGATCTTTGATCACTGGAAACCTCTCCAGTTCCAAGGTCAATTTTCATTTTGAACTGCTACTGTGTTTTCTACCTTTCCCATTCTTACCTCCTTGCTTCTCCATCCTCCTGCTGCCATTAAAATATCCCTCCTGCCGTCCCACTCAGTTTAATTCCTCCGATGACTTCCCGTTGCATGCCAGAGGCAGCTTTGATGGCATGTGCTCACCCCTGGCACTGCACAGCCGCCTGTGATGGCCTGATAGCGTGTCAACAAGGTGCTCATGCACGACAGCCAGCTCTGGTTTACATATTTCCACCGGGAGCTCGGCAAGGATGGGTGTTTTCCCAGCTGCTAGGCAGGAGATGGCCTCAGCGCTTTCCCCACAATCAGCAGTGCATCTCAAGGTCTTGCATTCTTCCACTTCCAGATTCTTTCACTGAGGGAAGCATATTTATTGCTAAGTACAATTTTGCCTTAGTAATGTATGGTTTCCAGCAGAATTCCTGGAATCTGCTGTTTACAAGCAGGGTCAGAGGTTATAGAAATAGTTTCAGTTTGCATGAGTGATATACCAGAAGGTTTTTGCCCATGCATAGTGTCTAAACTATATGACAACTGCATTTTTATTGGTGTTGATAACCTCCCTGGCTCTGAAACATACTTTTTCAGCTGTGTGGGTGGTTCAAATTATTTCTAGACAGCTTAGTAAATGAAAATTAATACTTTCCACTCGTCTTCATCACCCAGACTCTTCTTCCAACACAGGCAGGAAAATTAACAAGAATGAAAACATCAGTAAAGCTCTCACATTTGAAGTCTTGCAGCTGGAGATCCTCTCTCAGTGTATCAACCAAATACATGGTGGCAGCAATATTATCCAGTGCAAAATGGTCCTGCATTGTGCTACTTTTATCACTGAGCAAGCAAATTAGAGAAAGGATAATGTCACTGAGCTGAGCCCCTTGACAGTTCACCACATGGTGTAGGCCTCTCAGAAGGCTAATGGCTGATAGTACACATGGGTGTATTGAGAGGATGCTGTCTCTAAGTTGACTCCTTCTGGAGAAAGGAGATTCTGTCTGGTGGTGTTAAAAACTGATGGTTTAATGTGGCTTTTGTAGCCCTTTAACTTGTCAGAACATTGGTGTTCTGCACAGTGTTCCATTTCTTCTCCCACCAAAGTCAATACCTGTCCAGCTGCTGGCTGACCAAGTCAGCACTGGTGATGTGCAGTGGGATGTAGGGTCACAGTAATCCTGTTCCTACAGTGCAAGATGACCATGCTGCCAACAAGAGGGGCTCACTGTAATGTGGGCTTTGGATCAGAACTTCTTGGCCCATATTTGGTAGACTGAACACACCAATGATCTCTCTACAAGCGGAGATGCTTGAAATGGGAACACACATCATAGACTGTGTTTCAGAGTGCCCAAATAGAGTTTCATGATGACAGCTGCTTAAAAAGTTGCCCCTCTGTTTGAGATTGCAGAAGGGTGTTATAAACCCATTCTAGAACACCAGTTCTCCAGTGAGACAACTCAAAGGGGATGGATCTTGGGATTAGCCAGGGCTGCAGTTCAGCAGCTAGAAGGCAGTCTTTAGGGGATTTCACAAACCCTGTACTTCAGTAGAGCAGCATCCTAAGCCATGAACAAGCCTCCAGCAGAATTCAAGATCTAGGAAGTTCAGCTCTTGTCCTTTACAGGAGGATAATGTGAGTGCAGCTGCAATGCACTAGCATGCAAGGGGCTAGCATATAATTCAATCAAAGAAAAAACATCTCCACATGATTCCAACAAGAAAAAATGAAAGGTCTTATGTTTGCTTCTAAACAGGACAGTGATCCCTGCCCGAACATAAACATTTACCTAAGTGAGATTTGCATAATCTCTTTGACCCTCAATCTCCCCACCTTAATCAACCATCTAATTATTTAGAAAAATGTGTCTCCATGGGCCTGATATCTTTGCCTACTTCTCACTGCTCATTAACCAAAAATCAACAGAACAAGTTTTTTTTATGTACCAAGACTGAGTAAATAGCTTTCCCAGAACACAAAGGTTCTCAAACTTTGCGTGGGTGTGACTGTTTTTATAAAAAGCTTATTTTACTGTAAACCAAAACCTGCACATCTTCCTTATGCATAGAATCACAGAATGGCCTAGGTTGGAAGGTACCTGAAAGATCATCTAATTCCAAACCCCCTGCCATGGGCAGGGGACACCTTCCACTAGATCAGGTTGCTCAGGGTCCATCCAACCTAGCCTTGAACGCTTCCAGTGATGGGACATCCACAACTTTTCTGGGCAAGCTTTTCCAGGGCCTCACCATCCCCACAGTAAAGAATTTCTTCCTAATATTTAATCTAAACCTGCCTTCTGTCAGCTTAAACTCATTCATCAGCTACCATATCCAAATGCATGCCGCTTTTAAATGCACAAAGGAATGAAGGGAGCTCCAAGCAGCCATGAAGCACTTCACAGGAGAGCACCAGCAGGTATTTACCAAAGCGTGGTTTAACACCACCTTGTGCTTAGAAACACCAGGGTAACTGGGGCACTGATGAACATCACCCGTACTCTTTTCCTAGCACTTCTGCTGACTTCATACTAGCATAATAAGAAGCAAATCACCATCATGGCACCTAATTTCAGTTTGCTGATTAGCAAAATGGCCATAATAGTATCTCTCCCTTTGCATCATTTTGAAGTCTCAAGCTCCAGGCTACTTGTGTCAATGAAAACCAGGGAGTTGCTTAGGCAACTGGACTCATTTTTCTTGCTATGTGAAAGTGCAAGTCTCAAGTGCATTTCTGACATTTAGACACACTTCATGATGAGGTTCCAGTCACTTCATCTCTGGAACTGTCACCATTTTATAGACATGTCTGAGCAGAAGGTTTTTGCATTTACTGTCACTCAAGGAGTATCTAGCCTATTCCTAAAAGGTTTTCAAGGGTACAGATGTATAAGAGGACCCAATTAACCTAACAGCTTGTGTATGCCAAAAGCAGGATTTCTGTTCTTTACTTTCCTCTCTGTGGCACTGATCCTGATCCATGTGGCACCATGGAATAACATTTTGTTTTAACAGATTTGGAGGAATGAGAATGTCCATCAGCACAGAGGAGCATCAGCCCAGCACTGGCTCTCGATGTGGCTACAAGTCTTATCTTCAAGCTGCTTCCTTCAGTACACAAGACGCTAGATCAAACTGCTGGTGTTGAATGGTGATGACAAGTGTATGCAATGCTCAATTCAGTTCTCAATCCAGTGCCCAGATCAGCAATAGACTCCAGGTCAATGACTTGCTTTCTAATTGATTTTTTTCCAAGGATTAAACATCTGTGTACAAACACTAAAGTTCTTTAATGCTTCTCCAAATTTTGGACAGTCTTGCATAATCATTTCACAATATTTATAGTGGCAATTTAAGTTTCAACTTAGGCTGCTGCTCTTATCTCTTGATTCCACAGCAATGATGAGGTAAAAGGAAAGATGGAGTGGAAACTATTTTGGCACATATATGCACTTTCCCAATGTGCTAAGAAAACCTTTATCCTGCTCCCCTTCACTGCAGCTAACAGGTCAAAAGTAGGGATACTCCAGAATACAGTAAGAGCCTGTATTGATAGAAGGGGAGTAGAGCAGGTCCTGTATCTTGATTTGGGAAAAATATTTGTTTCATACAATATAAACAAGCTAGGGAAAGACAGTCTAAACATAGCTATATATAGGGGGTATGAGAACAGCAGGAAAACCATAGTGAGAAGGTGACCATCAAAGGCTTACTGCTAAAATGGAAGCCACACCAAGGAGCACTTTGCAGCTAGTTAAATTCCTATTTAACATATTTTAGTCTGTCCTGGACAGAACCTGTTTTGATTATGATCAGACAGAAAACATGCATATTAGATTTACAATTGATGCTAATCTGGGACAGCCTGTGAAATAACTGAGAACAAACTTGGATTAAGAAAAGAAAATGTAAAAATGTAGCAGAAAACAAACCAGAACACAGTAGTCATTGTAACAATCCACGTTGCAGCCACATGCTGAATATTATATGTAGTTCTACTCCCTGTCTTCAAATGGATACAGCAGAACTAGAAAAGATTCAGTGAAAGTTGATACAGATGACTGAAAATATGGGATGTGTCTTTATGAAGCCTTTTGTCAGACAGGGCAAGACTTCTCAGTCTGAAAAAGAAATGGCTGAGGAAGAACGTATTAGTGACCTATAAAATTCTGAGAGGCATGAAAAAAGGTGAATAGCAAAAAATGATTTATCCTCTTTCAAAGAAAGACCCAGGCAGCATAAAATGGTATTATGATTGGGTCAGAATAAACAAAAAGAGATAATTTTAAACATAATTGTTGAGCTCTGTAGCTCTTTCCCACAGAATGTTTTGCATGCCAGAACATCAACTTATTCAAAACTGATTATCAAAAGCAATCAAAAGAGAGTTTCATACTGATTTCATAATGTAGCTGACTAGACTACCAGGAGGCTAAAAATCTTGTTGATTATAAAATGCTCTAACAGCCCCTGTCCCTGGAAGGCCACAGAAGCAGACAGATACTTGCTGAGACTCTCTTCCTGAACATTTTGTACCATGTTTACAGCATGGATAGCCAATCAGACTGCAACTCATTCCTTTTCAAAACACTGCTGTGTTCCCAAATTCTGCAGTACATCAGCAAGGAAAAAAACTGTTCTTAATAGACATCAGTTTCACAGTGTTACAAGAAAACATATAGACTGATCTGTTTAGAGACCAGTGATGCTTACTGTTTTTAAGATCAAGTTAAGACTTCATATGCTTTTAAGGCTGCAACACACACCCAGAAAATTGAAGTTACATGGTTGTTTAACTGGTAAATTCTGTGTGACAAAGATTATGCTAATACTGTCAACACACAGGAATTGGAATATGCTCATAGGCACCAAACACATTCAGCGACTTTGAGTCAGCTCAGAATACTGAAAAAAAGTGGAGGTTTATGCAAAAGCTGAAATTTGAATAGAAAACACCATTTAATTTTTTTTTTTAATTTTTTTTTTTAGTGTATGTACTAGTTAGGTATACTAACCGGAGATTGGTAACTGGATTTACTGCCAGAGTATGCTATAGCTGATCTACTGAAACTGAAGTTAAGAATTTCAGACTATGGAAGTGGAAAATATTTAAGATGCAAATTGAAACATGAAGAAATACTGAAATATTTCATTCAATGTGACATTGACATATTAAGTTAAATAAATAATATGATAAGCTTTTTGACCCTTAACTAAATTTACGCA
The DNA here is from genome assembly GCF_008360975.1 of Lichenostomus cassidix. Classification (NCBI taxonomy): domain Eukaryota; kingdom Metazoa; phylum Chordata; class Aves; order Passeriformes; family Meliphagidae; genus Lichenostomus; species Lichenostomus cassidix. The sequence goes on along the minus strand of NC_139483.1, from coordinate 26,101,230 downwards.
TACCATTAGTCTCTTTATTCAATCCACAGAGAGACTAAAGCAGTCCAACAAGTGCCCTACTGAAGTGAGTTTTGGCAATGCAGCTAAGCAGAATGCTGTGACCAGTCAGAACTCAATGATCATTATGTAGCCAGTAAACAGACACTCACCTGCATGGTGTTTTTGAGGCAAATGTTGTATTACCCAAGATAAATAGCATTCATGTGCTGTTACCTGTGTTTTTCTTGGAGTGCAGTGCTTCACAGGTGAGGCTCTTGTTAGCAAATCCTTCCTTTGCCAAATGTCACTCCTAAAAGACAAGCTCACGATATTTTGTACAACATGTAACAGGAAAAACATTCATCCTTCATCTTTCTTTCTTCCTCACTAGGAAATACTCAGGAAAACTTTGGGGAAAAAAATAAGATTTAACATCATTGTATTTATTAGGTTCCGAAACAATACACATTCACATCCTTTTGAATACAGTACATTTGGCACAGTAATAATGTTTACGATGAAATAACACTAATGAATGGCAAGAGATTCAAATTACATCCATAAGAAAAAAATTCTGTACAAATAAATCCTCACAATAAAAAAAACCCTACCCCCCCAGCTGAATACATTTTATATTTAGCCAGAACTATTCTCACATAATTTAAAAAGAGGTAATTTTTAAGCCTTTTTTGGAGAGAATTATTTTTCACCCTATGGAGAAAAATGCATTTCCATTTTTAAAGTCTGCTTGGGAGGAAAACCAAGAAACAATGGATTCTTTATAATTATTATTATTAATAATATTTTTGGCATTTTGCACTCATTTTACAAAGAAGGAACAGAAAAGATTTTATAGAACAGGCAGAAATGTAACAGAATGTCCATTTTTAAGAGTTATCTTTAAAAAATGTTCAAGATAACAGACAGACCTTCTGATGTAAACCCAAGGCAGAGGATCTAACTATTTATATTGAAGAAATATCTGCCCATGCAATAGTTTCTATCTCCTTCACTTTTCTCTTAGCATCCTACCCAACACTGCAGGCCCTGAGGCCTCTTCAAATTACGAACATTTGCTAATTATCTTCATGTTAGAAAGGGGAATACAGACTACATAGCTTGTGCACAATAGCTTTATGGGATGCTTTTATTCCTTCAAAATAAATGCTCAGAGTTCTGTGTAAAGGCCCCTTGTTGGACAAACAGTAGTGCACAATCCCATAACTTGCCTTCCTAGAAGTCTACTCACTTATGGAAAAGAACACCTTAGCATTGTGATCAGTTCTTGCCTGGATGTCAAAAGCTAACTGTGATGAGAAATAAACAGAGCCAGTGGCGAGACACAAATTGATGGGCAGTTCTACAATATATTTCTAAGAGAGAAAGAAATTTAAACATTGAGATGATGCAATCATTAAGATGTTTCTGTGCTGGTACTCAGCTCCAGAAGCTAGTCTTTTCCCAGTACAAAAGATTACTGAAGATAAATTAAATTAAACTAAAGGCTTGATCCTTATTACACTTGTAGGCCAGACAACACATTAATTGATATATCATAATATTTAATATTTTGAAATAATCATAAGAATATATATAATAATTACACCTGAGTTTTAAAAACAAAACAAAATGGAACTGAATGGTGTCATCAGTAACAGGCTATGAGCAGCCAGACGCAAAACTGACACAAACTAACTCATCTGCTTGAGACCAAGACTATCTCTTAAAGCCAATGATTCACACTTTGTCCACCACGATTTGTAACATTCCTTTCTCTTTCCGAGCTCTATCATGTCATAATAGAGTTGAAGAGAACTATACAAGAGATTTAGTATAGCTTAATATATGTCTACATCTTTTATAACAAAAACCTCATCTTTCTGACAGTAAATTGAACCAATACACATACAAGAGTATTGCACATGGACATTATTATAATTATTCTTTCATAGACTAACATTTTAATAGTATGCCTGAACATGCAGCAGTTGATACCTCTATATTCAATGAATTCCACAGGCCTTGCAGCAAACACTATATACAAAATCTCACCTGTACAAAAGGCAAAAAAGCTTCTTTAGTGCCACTTTGCCAATCACAAGTATATATATTTTTGTGCAGCTGGAAATCCATGTGCAACAATTAAAATGGATTCCAATGACCGCTCACTCAGTCCAGTAAAATATATACTAAAATGACCTCAGCGATACATGTACACAAAAAAAAAGAAATTAAAAAAAAAATAAATCAAAACCAAACCACAGGGTACTCCTGGAAATATAAGTACATAACACTGTTAGCGTATTTACAGGAGGTAACTTCACATTAGTAATATTGTCCACATGAGTTACCATTTCAATTCATACACACAAAAAAATCAATTTACAACTCTCAATGTCAGTTTATGAATGTTTGATCTTCAGTTTTTTAACACATTTCCACATAATGCAAGTGTAGCCTTATTTTGTGTCTTCTAAACGCAGATTTGTCTTTAGATTTTAAACATAAAACCCAACAAACACAGTAGTATTATGGTTTTGTAAAAGTGTGCAAAAGTAACACACTGCTGAGAAAATAAATATAAATAAGAAATTATTTACCAACTTAGCTACAATGGAAAAGCCAAATTTATAATGTTTATAATTAATTTTTTAATGTAAAATTAACTGTAAACATTTGCAAGCTTGCCATCACATTAATGGTTTGTTTAAAAGGATATTGAATTTGGTAACATGGATAGTACACCAAATTGTCTGAAAAACAGTAAAATGGCTATATATAGCTGTGTTAAAGTACTATAGGCTTTTTATTCTTTAGCCCTTTAATATCTATCCATGTAGTATCTATTTCTTGCTTTAAATAAAATTTCAGTTATCTTTGTGACTCTTATTCCTAAGAGCTTCCTGTACATTGTATGAGGAACTTCACTGAAAGCCTTAATTGATGTGCTTCTTTTTCTGGACAACTTTATACTTTGTACCTCTCCACAATAACTTAATAACCTCCATGAAGGCAGGCTTTGCTTTCCAAAGAGCATCCGAGTACAGCTCTCACCATAACCACCAGTGCAGAAGAAACAGTTCTCACCTTCTTAGCTTAATTACATATGATGATTACAGAACGTGGTCTGCTAAATTGCTTTTAATAGCATAGCTTCATTTTCTATGGAAAAGATGTGATTTTGTCCTCTGGGAATTCCTATTCTTTGGAATAAAAGAAAAATTGCAAATATATGGCAGTGTGTTACATCCACAATTTCTGATACAAAATTACTTTGCATTGCTTTGTGAGACAGAAATTAAGAGTGCTTTCAGGTCAGAAGATTAAAGGAAAAAAAACCAATAAATATATACTTTAACTGGGGTATGGGCTCAGGGTAAAAGAAGTAGTTCTTGATCTACTGAGTCTCAGTAATTTGATGATCTCTTCAGAATCACTTCTTGCAGCATCATTCATCTGTCAGCCTAACGTTGTCTATGGCAGTAGCTCTTCTCCAAAATAAGAAAACCCTTTAAATTCTTCTTGATTGATTTGTTTTATAATTGTCTCATCCACTAGTGTTAATACTGGTTCTTCTCGTGTAAAGTCTTGATCAAAGTTATTTACATCCCTTTTGGTTTTCTGAGAAGAAAAATATAAATAAGGTGAATGGTAAAACAGCAGAATAAAATAAAATGTGTTCTCCCTCCTCTCCATCCCCCCCCTAGAAGGCTGAATTTTCTGGAATGATTAAAATAAAAGAGGAGCTACTTCACACAAATAATAACAGACGTATGAGAGAAGCTACAGGAGCAAGAAATATAAATGAGTTCAGGAGAGGCCACAGAAGCAGTACTATAAATGAGTTCCCAGAGGCTTGTGGGTCTCTGGCAGGTGAAGGAATAGCAGTATGATGATAAAGCAGGAAGCTGAGATTAGGACTAGTTTAAAAGAGGCTTTAGCATAGTCGGTGGTACAGCTGTTTCTTCTTAGATTTGAACATACTCATAGCTCATTTCAGAGGCAAAGAGTGAACTGATTTAACTGATTTCCCCCAAACACAGCCTAGGTGTTTCAACTCTAAGTTATCATTTCTTTATATCAAGCTAGACTCAGGTTTAAAAATCTGAGGTAAAGCTTACAACAGCTCTCAATCGAAAATCTTTGAGCTCAACATTGGCAACTCAGATTTCCTAATGCAGCCAAATGTAATTGAGAGCACCATGGCAAAGTGTGAAATCCTGTCTCCAGAGAGATCCACCTCAGAACTCTTCTTTATTTTGATGGCACCAGAATTTTCTCGCTGACGTCTCAAGCTCCTCACTCCTTCAGCAAAGTTGGGCCAACAAAGCACAACTGTGCCTGTTCTGGGACAAGAGGTATTAACGGAGACCGTCTTGGGGAGGCTGATTTGCCATCCTCTGGACGCTCATGACAGTGACTATCTGTGACCACTTACATGAAAAAAATACTCTATGCTATGGTGGAAAATGTTCTCCATGGTCATTCCTTTGAACCTGCAGTGTTCACATTTTCCATGTTAGCAGCATATTCAAGCATGTACAGGTTTGGGTAATTGGAACAAACATTTTTCTTTGCAATGTTTCTTTTCTCTATGTGTCATGAAACCTAGTAATTACCTGGGTGATCTTTAATGGAGGCACAGTGACACATTGAAAATGAGCTTTGTGTTCCTCCTGCACATGTCTGAGATTAAATGACACTCAAAATAGAACAGCTATTTGACTTGCAAAGTAAAATGATAAAATGACAAAGTCATACATTGTAAAGTACATTAATATATTCCAAATGGGATATATACCCCCTTTCAAAATAGGTAAATTTTCTGTAACATATATATATATATATATAAATGTATTTTGTTCATCAGCTCTACGGAGACACTAAACACTTTTCCTTCTCACAATTGTAAAATGATCATAGCAACCTTCACCTAAACTGTAAGAACTTTATAGATACAGGGAAAAAAAGGTCTGTGTAAATGCAAGAGACTCACTTGTAAACTAGGTACTTTCTAAGTGCAGACAAACAAAAATCCACAACCTCTATCTACAAAATTCCATTAAAAGAAAAGGGATATGGACTTAACAAACGTATATATATGTTTATATTATTTACATTTGAAATAGTTACTTTGTACACAAAGATCAGACATGAAGTGTATGTGACTTGTGTAACTCTGAATTGCATAAGGCATGAGGGACATGGCTTTGGACTTTATGAGTTTTTTTCCAAGTAATTTGGGCAAAACCTGCAAAATAACAATGAAATTCCAACTCAATTTTTAAAAGCATTACATTGCAACTACATCTATATTCTTATTGCTCTCCATGTCCTACCGTAGTATTTTCACACACTCACACTATAAATTTGCCACAGGAATAGTCGCTAAAGCAGAAGAAGGTTATTGAGTATTTGCAAAATTGAAATTCAAATTCAGAACTGCAGTTACATGCAAAAAAAATGTAACTACACTCACACTTTAACCACTAGCTATCGAGGGCAAATAAACTCTGGAGTAGCCGAAAACAAATACAATACATATTATTTTCAGGTTTTCACACATTTGTAAAAAGTGTTATTTCCTTGCTTAAGTTAAAACAGTAAGATGACAATTTTGTCAAAGCCTATCAGGGGCAATAATCACTAAGACTTGTGAAGGTGTTAGATGAAAAAGAGCACAGAAGAGTACATCTGAAAAAGTGTCCCGGCATTGGTGTACCTAAATCCTGTAGATTAAAAATTGTGCTTCTAGTAGAATTTTGAATCCCAAACACTTCTGAAACAACAACCAAAGAGCTTTGCTTAGATTTAAAAGCCTACTGTGTCTTAAAATATGACTTTGAGACCAAAGGAGGAAATAGAAGTTTTTACTTTCTCCGATTTATAAACAAGTCCATGTAGTTTTGGCAGTGTAGATGTAAATCACCCAATTTATTAACAGGACAAGCATGGAAGAATCTGTGATTGCAAGGATATGCTAATAGGTCTCTAACTGACCAACTGATGAAGTGAGATTAAACAAATCACAGGGAACAAAAGTGAGTGGATTAAGCCATACAAGACCAAAGGTAGAGTTCATAACAAGCGCTTCTTTTCAACAGAAAGATACATTTGAGAAACCCTCCTTAGCAACTTAGGCAGTTTCTTCCTGAAGCTATGACTATTTTGCAAGGCTCCATTTGCTAAGACGAAACAGGTCTGGCCACATTACTGCTACTGTTGCTATCTTCATGCACTTGCACTGTGAATAATCTGTAGGCCAAGAGCATGAACCAACGCACAGCTGCATCATGAGGGCTCAGAATGAAGGTATGAAGGGCTGTGCCTGTTTCCTAGCAGAGAAGCTGAGAAAAGAAGGAAGATCTGCAAGGTAAGGAGAATATATGAAAGGAACAGAGTGCAGCTATTATCCAACTTTGAACACTAAAAAGTCATGAAGATAAAAGGAAAAATGTTTAGATGGGCTGCTAAATGCATCATTTAAAATGAAGTAATTAAATGGGTGGGATTCTGTTTATTTAGCCTGCAGCTCCTAAGACTCTGGGACTCATTATTTTAAACTTTTCAAATTTTTTTCCAGGTAAGACTTTTCAATTTCAGATGACTGAGGAAACTAGAGTACTAGGAAAGAAGAATACCCAAAACTATGGCTGTCCTCCCAAACACACAGAAATTCCATTAGGTTTCCGATACTCTTTTTTTTCTTTCTAGACTACCCAAGCATCTTGTCTTCAGCTACACGAGAGCAGGGGCACAGCTTACAACAGCTTCCAAGCTACTCAAGAGCTTCCAACACTAGGTGCCAAATTCCACACTGCACTGAAGCTGCTCTCCTGTGTGCAGCATGTGGGCAGAGCCCGAGTCCATCTGTCAAACAGCAGCAGTGTCATGGTGCTGGTCATGACCAAAAACGACATAATTCCAATTCTAAATCTCATCAGAAAGGTGGCTGCTCCACCAGCAGAATATCTCTGATGGTGAGAAGGAATAGGGACTCACTACCTCTCGTGCACGACACATGCTGGCCACTTGATCTTTTGTTTTTCTGTTCCCCAGCAGTGTGAATGCTCCACAGGTCTCCTGTCTGAGCAGTGACCTAGTGTGACTTCAGAGACATGAACTGATTAGATGTTACACTTGGGCCACAGAGATGGAAATCCTCCAATTAATAAACCCATGTGACTACTACCCATCAAGGATGACAAATTTTAAGTCAAAGTCATGTTTTATTCTATTCAAAGAGATAAAGATATCAGAAACTACAACAGACTCTCTCTTCATAAAACACCATTCAATCAGCTTTTGTAGTTGGCCTGTACAAATTTGGACAAAGAGATATTGGGTTTTTTGAGTCAATTTTTTCCCTCAAATTTCTTCACATATTTACTAAAAGATGCTGTAAATAAGCAGACATTAAACAGTTGTTTTTTGAATTGTTTTTGTTTTCACTACTGCTTCAATAAAGCATTCATTTTTTACCTGCAGTTACAAACTCAGGCTTAAGAAAACCCCTCTAAAATCTGCTTATTAAGCTTTCCAGTGTTAAAGATTACCCACCTTGTCTGTCAGTGATTATTAAATGACTTTAAATTAATTTTAACAGTGAAAAAAGGAATTTAAGTTGATGTTCTTATAACTGAAAACAGATTCAGAAAGTTAAAACTTGCCATTCTGTCCACTAATTACATGAACCAAATGTGAATGACGGGAGCTTTTGGTATTGAGAAGGCACAGAAATCCTTGCAAGAAGGCACCTGACAGAGGGTGTTACAAACCAGGGAACTCATCAAAGCTTGGCCATCCCATCAGCTGTGTCACAAGGCCAAGAGGCACAGTGGACGCTCTTCTGCCTAATAACGACTAAATTAATTCTGCAGTTTGGAGCCATTAAGAAGTCTCTCTCTTTACTCTGTTACTTATTTTCATTTAATTTGCAGAAAATCACTGAAACTCTTTCAAGTCCAACGGCTCCCATATCTGGGCTGGCATTTTCCAGCAGCTACAAAGGCTACTCAAAGAAGGTAAAAAAAAAGATGGAGGTGGTGGCTAGGAAACAACACTGCCACAAAAGACTGGGGTTTGTATTTTAATCTGGTTGTCCTACAAATTCACAATATGCTGTTTAAACATAACTACAGTAGGCTGCTGCAGCTTTTGCTGTGCAGCTCCAGAGGCACAGGGCAGCAGTGCAGCAGGAGCAGGACATGCAGTGAGAGTTACACCTCCTCATATTAGACATATGACACAGTAGCACTTAATTTTATACAGAATTTGGTTCAGTAAGAAATAAGTGATTCCCATGTTTGACAGAGTATCACCAATAATATGATGATATGAGTTCAAACATTTTTAATTTACCTCATTGCTGATAAGATTTTCAGAATATATTTATCAAGACAAATGGAAACTCAAGACATCAAACCCGTTGGTTTGAAGCACAAGGTTATGTGGCTAACCTCATGTATCACAGTCCTCTCATTCACCTCTCCATATTATGATAACAAAAACCACAGCACAGGCAGAGATCACTTTGCACAACTGATTGGATCTCTTTTTGTAAAGGTGTAGTTGTTTCAAAGTATTTGAGACCAACTATAATGAGCACTCAATTCTGCACATAACCCATGCTATATATGTAAATTCAGTACAAATATTTTGAAGGAAATGGGCTAAGAAGCATAACACTTCAGGCCTGTCTTTCAGTTTATCCTCAGGATGCCTCTTCACAGTATTTGCATGTCCTGAGAATCTGTACCAGTATTAGAAATACTTCCTAGTTTGTCTTCAGAAGATGTGAAATACACATTATCAAAATAACTATATAAGGTAATTAATTTTCTCAGCATGTTAATTGCTCTATTCACACATGGAAGAGTGACAACACAACTGCCATGAGCTGTAGTATATTCAATTGAAGCTTATGAGGATAAAAAGGCTTTTGAATCCAAGTAGCTTTTACAAGTATACCAACATTCACTGCTTCCAAACAGAGGGTGAGATTTCATTCTGCTGGATTATGCTTTCATTAGATGCAAAGGACACCCCATTTAGTGAAAGCAGTGGGAAACCCCCACTCAATAAAGATGCTAATAGATAGTGAAACAGTTATTGAAAAGCATGTCAATCTATGCAGTCCATATTTTAATCTGTTACAGAAGTACACAGATATTTAATAAACATCAAGCTAATTCACAAAACTATGGATTTTAAAAGGGATAATTTGCGATACAGTAAGCTGAAACCATGTTTATTATGAAATTGTAAGTATTTTGCTTAGGAATGTGGAATGGGTCAAGTAGGAAGGAAGAATAACCTAAACAATTAGGGGTATAAACATTTAATGACTACGTGGCCAGAATGCCAGCCTTTGTATTTCACTTTTACACAGACTTCCTTAAAAGCAGAGCCTCCCAAAACCACGACCACAAAACAAATAGCAAGGCAAACAAAATCAAAGCTCTGTAGGTTCCCTAACAACCACTCTGTGTTCGCAGTCTGGGCAATGAACCTCTCCCAGCAGTCACTGAAAATCTGTTGTCCTCTATGGCCCTACTTGGGTATAGTTTTAGAATCACCATGAGTACACAGCACTAAAGTTATATATAGCAAACCTGCTTTGTTCATAGCCTGATTGCTACTCCACAATGGTTATCTCTGTGCACAACATGGATGGAGACAGATTTCACAGGAGCTTTAGTGGAGCTCAGCACCAGCTTCCCATCTGTGGCTAGTCCTTTACCCTCAAGATCCATCGTGTCCACCTTCTCAGGGCTTGTTTCCATTAGGACTCAACTGGGGCACAGCTGCTGCACATTAACTATACTATGGTAGAATAGATGCATTGTGTAAAGTGAAAAAAACTTTAGGGAAAGACTTGCCAACTTCTGAGCTCCTACACTACATCTTCCCCTTATGGTACACTTTGAGAGATTTAACCTCATGAGATACAATTATATTTTTATTTGGAGAGGGGAGGCAATACAAGAAGAGAAAGTAATGGAACAATTATATGAAAATACCCAGAATGCACAATGTGATTTCTTTTGCAAACCTTATGATCTACTCTCCAACGCATATTTTTTGTGTGTCTCTCTAATTCACATTATATTGGCAAGCTTCCATTGGTACCCTCAGCTGCTCTAAGGTCATGATCAGCAATGTCACCTCTCCTCTTACATCCTGGCACACATCCAAGAAGAGCCCATTTTCAGTTGTGTTGTCCTGAAACTGCATTTCAACCATTGTTAAAGAGGAGTTAAAGGAACCAGGGCTGGTGCACCTGTGACAATGTGCTGAACCATCTGCTGGTGACTTCTCAAATACATGTGTAGAAGTCTTTTTGTCTTCCTGATCCCTGCCACTTTGGCACAAAGGACTATCCAGACAAGGGAGCTGACTTGCAAGAGGAGGAAAAATGAGGCAGGTTGGTAAGTCTAGGGCATGTGTTCCTAGAATTTCAGTGGCTTCCAGGAGACATCCATAAAATCACTGAAAAATTATCCAAATATAGATAGCCTAACTGTGCACTGAAGCATTTGACCAGACACATTCTTTAAAAGACCAATAGATTTACTTTACTTTCCATTCTTTAAGCATTCACAAAGACAAGGAACAAATTAAGGAGACTGTGATGTTAGTAAATAGATGAATGATGTAATTAAATATTTCAAGACACTCTATGTATCCTGAATAAATACTGACTGACTGACTTTCCAACATTTTATCCTACCTTTAGTCACCTAAACACTTATTTGCAGAAAAGCATCATATTATGGAAACCTTCCTGATTATGGCATGAAATTATATATTAGTATCTTGTGATTCTGAGCCCTCCTCTATCAAGGAGGCATCGACATATGCATTGTGTCACCGGAGGCAAAGAAACACTCCAGCTTGAAAGGTAATAGCAACACATATAGTGGGTGCAAAATTCCAAGACTCAGTTACACACTAAAATAGTTGCCATTACAGGCCATAGAATAAGAATGCTAAGTGGTTTTTGGCAAGAGTACCTACATTTCTGGAAACTCATGCTCTTTGATGGTCTAGCTAATTAGTTGGACATGGATAATGCATATGATAGTCTTTCATACAGCAAAATGGTATAGCAGGTCTTACCTTTTACAAATGGAGAAAGCTACATAGAGATGGTTTAATGCTAAGACCACTGAAGTGTTAGAGATTACATTTTGAAGTGTAATTATTATTTTTAAGTCTTTGCAAAGACAGAATAAAATAAAGTTGTTTGTGACTTTAGAAAGCAGCTAAAGATGCTGCTTTTTTTTTAACTAAAGCACATAGAAATCATAGGCTGAATAAAAGGCATGAATGTACTTGAATACCTACTACTTCTGCATCTCAATACATCTCCTTTCCACCTTTCTTCCAGACACTGTAAGTGCTTTTTTGGAACACAGTGTTATTAAAAGAGCACAGTATGACATAGCAGACTTCATAGTGACATGACTTTAATTCTTGGTTCTGCTACTGATTTGCTTTGAGCTTGAGTAATTTTCTCTTCATCATTCATCTAGTTTTCTTCCTTTTTTGTTCTCCTATACATGGGCTGTGATCTCTCTGTCTATCATTGTCTATGATCTCCTGACTGTCTTTCACTTATGTGACTTTTTGCACAATGGGAACCCCATCTTGCTGGGAATTCGAGCTATTAATGCAGACATGATGGCACGAACTCAATCTTGCTTTCTTTTTATTCTTGTCAAATATAAACAGCCTTCCAAAGAGTCATGGGGAGTCATGGTCTTCAAATCCTTCTTTTCCATATTCCAGAATTAAGCCAAGATAATTGCTGTTCCGTAGGTACTTCACAAACCTGAATATGGCATGCAAGGGATAAGATATGTGCTTAAGGTTTTTCATAAATGTCTAGAGTGAGTGTTCCTCTCATCCTGCAGGATTTAAGCATGTGACTTCTGGAGCATGCTGTTGAGAGGACTAGTACAAAGTTTGTGCCTCCACAGAAACAAAATCCCTTAAAACAACACAGCAGCATAACAAGAAGAGAGCAGCAGCTAATGAAGTGCTCAAATTCCTTAAAATCTGAAGATACCTTCTTGCTACTGCAGATAAGTAACTACACATCAGCTGCTTCAGTCCACTGCCTTGTAGTGCATATGTCAAAGGAATTAAGTTTTGCTCTAGTATGCTGAGCTGTGAACACATACATAGTGTAATACAAAGTTTTGCTGCCCATTTTGTGTGAACACCCTGGTAAGACCTAATGCTTGCATTAGCATAGTTTATTGCTAGTACAGAAAGTTCGGCATGAGAAATAAACCCAAAGCCAAAGCTCTTTTTATACTCAGTGTTTACTGGACTCCAGCTGGGATGGGACTAGTCATGAAAGGCCAGCCTTCAATGAGTCTTGACTTTTTTTTATAAATTCCACCTCCTGATAAAGAGCCAGATGCTACTGCTTCTTAATGACCTGGTGTTTTTCCACTGGCTTTTATTGACACCAGAAACATGCCCAACCCAGGAATATTATTTATCATCTACATTAATATAAAAATAAAATATTTCTGTATGAACTCTTAAGAACGTACATAAGAATGTAAGTAAACATGGTAAGATTACTTTGCCTAATGGCTTAAATTACTTTATGAAAATAGCACTGGAGATTAAAGCAGCCAGCAAGTGAAACAGATTTTGTGTTTTTCTGGGGAAGCCCAAAAGGAAAGCAGGTATGCTCCGGCTGCTTATCACTCTATCCCAATGGGCACCACTTAACAATGTATGTTTAACAGATGGTTAAATGGACTTGAATATCCAGTATGAAAATATTTTAGTGCTATAAAACCAGAACTCAAAAACCCAAACAAATATTGATGGATCCCCTGTACAGAACCAAAAGAAGCATAATAGAAGTTGTTTAACTTATAAATATTTGGGAACCTGCAGTGCCGGGAAGTAGCTTTCAAACTTCTGTAATGCTAGTGTTGTGGTAATCACATCTAAGAACAGACTGAATCACATCTAAATCAGACTAACTGAATGAGAAATTCTGGGAAAACAAAACCTTGTTTATTCAAAGAAACAACATTGTAATCCCTTAAAAATACCAGCTCACTGATTTGTGATTTCTCTAAGCTCCACATAAGCTCCTCAAAAGCTATATACTTACATCTTGGGCAAACTTAGTGGTTTGTGCTAGTTGAAAGTGCCAAGCTAGTTGAAGCTTTCAAAACCAAGGTCCTTTACTTTGTTGATGGAAGAGGCAGGAGTATTCCAGACTTCTCTGTCCTGCCCAGCCACTCACCAATTGGTCTGAGCTTAGCTGCAGGCATAAGTATGATTCTATCTGCTGTTCACAGCTGACTATGGCAAGCTCAGCTGAGATCTTGAACTTCATTGCCTAACAACGACGAATGCTTCTCAACCTGGCTAACACTTGAACCAGCAGCAGAAAGGTGTAACTTCTAGGAATCATCTGACACTGAATATTCTGATTCATGATACCCTGTGGCAGGGGTAGCATGCAAAAAAGGTGTTATGACTGTTTGCAATAAAAAGTGCATCTCAAAAGTCCACATCCATTTTTCTTTAGTTTTTCTAAAGGATGTATGTTAACCATTCTGACAAATACAGTCTATCCCATTCCCATTTATAAGCTTTTTTTGTGTACCAATATTAATCAACACAGTGTCACTCTCAGAAGGAAGCCCACTGTCTTCCTATGCCTGAAATGTCTGCAGCAAGTGGGAGATACATAATGTGCAATGTGTAATAATGGTACATGAGGGTCTGAGGTCTCAAGATCACTCCCCAGTGTTTTGTCTAAGCAGTAACACTTCATGCAAAGGCATGCAGTATAGCCCCTTGCGTGCCCATCTGCTAAATGCTCATTGCCATGCACTGATGACTGAATGGAAATATATTATGAAACTGAAGGGACACCTCAAGGTTATTAGGCCTAAAAGTGGACCTACCTTGACATTTTCCCCATATTGAAGGCCTTACCTTAAAGAGGGACATTCACACTGAAGCAAACTTGAAAAGAGAGAACATTTATACAAAAAGAAATTTACTTGGCCTGTAATTTCCTATGTTCCTTCTGGTGCTATTGACTGATACTGCATTTTACAGGATTTCTTCCCCACAGCGTAAAGGCAAAGTCATAATTCTGCATGGATGACGATACAATCTATTGTCACAAAAATGTAGAGGCGTGCCAAAAACCCCCACCAAAACAGTATCATGACTTCCCAACACCAGGTTAAAAATCCCTCATTGAAAAGTAAAAAAATTCTTTGCCTGCTAGCACTCATGTATGGAAATGAATCTGAGATTATAGAACTTATGTTTCAGGCTAATATATTGGAAAGTTTTCTCCAGAAACGTGGTCCCTCTTTAAGGATTCCAGCCATATTTTACAGTAAGCAGATGGTTGCTGCAGCAATTTGAACACACACCTCTCTAATTGAAGACATTTTTCGGGAGCTGTTCAGTGTGGCACCTACCCACGGGCAGGTGCTGCCTCTGCCTGTTTGCCTGTGCAAACAGCCCAGCTTCACACTCCAGAGGTGCTGATTTGTATTTGCTATTTATTACCCAGCTTCCAAACACTGTGGGCATCCGGCTTCTTGTTCAGTCATAGGCAAAGGATTGCCAAAATTTTGACAGTTTTTCACTCATTTAGGGGAGGGGGGAAAAGAAAATTCACTGTGCTCAGTGACTCCAGTTGTAACCCACAATCATTGGCTATGACTAGAATTTCATATTTGGGAATGGTTTTATTTCAAACCTTTGCTGCAGTGCAAAACTGAAAGAGGACACATTGCTGGCATCCTTAAGTCAAGACTTAATAAGGGAGTTCAGGTTCACAAAGGAAACTGTATACAGACAATGTGGCTCAGATAGTGATAACTAAGGGGGGAGGGACTTCGATAATGGTTTATCATTATCTTGGAGCTACTGCAGCTGAGAGAGGTGCAATTTAAGACTGAGAAGAAATCTGCTAACACTGAGGTCTGGTATAGGATGAGAACACTCTTCCAAGGGAAGTCCAAAACATTCAGTCAATTTAAAAGCCAGGCTAATCTTGAGCACTTGTTTTTTGATATTTCTCAATTATATTTTTTCACTGGCCCAGAACTTTGCATTAAGCATCCTGTGATTACCACAGAGAGGAAACTGGAGCATGAAATATTAGGTGATGCAGCCTGGACCACAGCATGAGTTTCTAGAAAATCTGGTGGAAGAACTTCCATATCTTGCAATTCTTGGGTCTTTGGTTTTAGCTGCTAGACCAACTCTCTACCCTGAGAAGTCAGAACTGAAGAAGGAACATAGAATTATTCAGAAAATATTCTCAGTGATGTAACAATAGAAGCTGAAGAGGCTGCAAAATGAAGCAAGTCATATTAGATGAATAGGCCAGCAGCAGCTGTTGTTGCTGCATACTGCAGGATACAATTCTGCAACAGACTATCTTGTTGATTTTGTCTCTAATGCTCTTGAGAAAAGTGGGCTTCTAGAATGGAAAACCAAAAAATTATGAATGCATTGAGGAAATTAAAATAATGCATTGTTCTGTGAAAGCTGCATGTTGACAGTGAATCATTGTAATGTGATTATTTTGTTAACTTCATCTCCATAAAGCCACACTATGAATGGATTGCCACAGGCACTGATAAAGCCATTAGTGATAAAATTTTGGCTTAATTGCTAGGAAGAAATGCATATGGCAAACATCTGTTTCACCAGGCTTTGTGTTACCCTCTGGCTCAGAGTTCTTCAGCTTTTCTGTGTTGAGGACATCTTGGGCAGTGTCTCAAATTTTCCCAACCCTGACATTGACAACAGGGTAGATGAAAATGGCAAGTCTGTCTGTTTGCATGAACATTTCAAGGGTTGAAGTGAAAATTCAGTCTGGAAGGACAGGAGTGTGCCTATAGTAAGACTGTCCTTGCTGCACAGTGCCTAATGATTTCCTGTGTCTCACAGCTCCTTGCAGCACACTGAGCCACTGTGACCAAGAAATAGGAGAGTGATTTTACTATGCTGGTCGCAAGCTACAAAAATCAAGAAGAAATCCCTCAGAGGGCTGGAGCACATCTCCTCTGAGGAAGAGCTGAGAGAGTTAGGGCTGTTAAGCCTGGAGAAGAGAAGGCTCTGGGGAGACTATTGTGGCCTTTCAATACTTAAGGGGGGCTTGGAAACAAGAATGGGACAAACATTTTTGTAGGGCCTGTTGCCATAGGACAGGGGGTAATGATTTTAAACTGAAAGAGGGTAGATTTAAACTAGATATAAGAAAGAAATTGCTTGTTATGAGGATGGTGAAACACTGGAACAGGTTGCTCAGATTGGTGATAAATGACCCATTCCTGGAAACATTCCAGGAAAGGCTGGATGTAGCTCACAGCAACCTGATATGGTTGATTAGGCTCACTGCAGACGGATTGGACTAGATGACCTTTAAAGGTCCTTCCCAACCCACACTATCCTGTGATTCTACTAAACTGATGCTCATATGAAGCTACCACTGACTTCAGACAAATGAGAAACTAATTTTAGGCAGTGATTTTCCTCAATCCCTGGTAAGAGGGACTGTGATATTGCACATCTTTTTGCCACTTTTGCACTCGTTTCTGGGCTTCACTGGCTGATGTTGCTGCCACCTCAGCAGGCCACAGGTTTACTCTGGAAAGCCTGCAGCTGGCCAGCTGTGCTCTCAGAAATGGCACAGAGAATTTCTTGCAGGGTAATATAACAACATAAAATTCATCAATACACATAAAAGGTAAAGCAGCAATCTGCCTCAATGGCTGTTTTTACTGCATAGTTTGTTATTTGGTATATATAGACAGAATCATCCCATCATGCCTCTATGCAGGATCTACCACACTTACCACCACATGAATAACTTTTGTAAGAAATTAATCTACTGCACCATTCTTTTAATTTGTAAGATGGCAAATGCACTTTGAAAATGGAAATAACCAACTCAACCAAGCCAGGAACACAGCCACGGAAACAAAGAAAGATGGACAGAGAAGAATCAGGGAATTCTATCAAGACCTTTGTGATTCTTGGGCAATAAATTATGTTGCAAACCATAGCCTGGCCTTATGGCTACTAAAAATGGAAATTTCATTCTCCAAATGGAATAAAATTCCAGGAAGAATACATGTGACAAAACAGGTCAACAGAGGACTAAAATGCCTCAAAGGGTTTTCTGTCTCACAACAGTTGCTCTGGAGAAAAGATATCAGTCTGCACTAAAATGGTACTTACTGCATATGCAATTACATATTCATGACTGCATTGAGGGAAGAATAATATTATTCAGAAAATTTCAAGACAGACTGTGAAGCTCTAAGGATTCGGCTTTAAGAACAGCAAAAATGATCTTCAAAAGACACTGCAAGGTCACTGGAGCTTAGATGTAACAAATATCTTCTTCCTAGTTGCTTAAAAGTTTGCTTGATCTCTCATGGACGTGCTCCAGAGCTATAACTTTATTTCTACACTTGCTTAACATTTAAAGAAGCTCTACATGGGTTTATAAACTCTCAGTATAGTAAACCATAGTTTGTGTATATATATATAAATATAAAATTAATTTTGCCAATGAAAAGGCTCATGATCTTAGATTTATGAAAGGAAGAGCTGGCAGATAACATGCATCCTAGGACTGAGCTCCAGTGCATTTTCACCTCTTTGTGTTCTCTATTCCAAGTCACTAACTGGAGCAAAGACCCTTCTCAGCAGGTTTCAGAGCCACCAATCTGCTTCCATTGTCTCTACCTAGGACAGCCTAGGATGGCACTTCTGTCACTGCTTAGCAATCTAAACCTCAGCTATTTGTATGAGTCCTCTGTCCAGGGCACTCTTGCAAGCCTTCAGAAAGCATAGTCAGTTTTTCAAAGTCCTTTTGACAATTTTCACTCTAAGGCTGAACACAGGGAAGAAATTTCAGCTTCCAAAGCATCATTAGAATAATCAAATCATGTACAAACTGGAAAGACATTAATAGTATATTTCTGGTATAATAAAGGACATAATTACATTAATCCACCATGTGAATGAGATTTTAAAAAAAATAGACCACTTCTAAAAGTCAGGCTAATACATAGCCATGCAGTGTTTTTTCCAAGTTCAGTTGAAAAATTCAGACTTAAGGCTATCAGAGCTGAAGAGACATACCTGAACTATGGAGAAGCACAGGCCTCATAGTACCATGTAATATAGCTCCTCAGAAAATTTATTATGGCAGAGAAAAGATGGAAGGTAACAGAAAAGCAAGCCAGCTCTGCTAATCAAGGAACTCATGTGTTTTGGAGATCAGCAGAGTAGTGAGGCAGAATAGAAGCAAGGTGTTTTCCACAATAGCATCTCCATGACCTCCCTTGGCAGATTATTCCATTGTCTGATGGGACCTCAGTGTTTGACCATCTCCCCTAATGACTTTACTTGTTTAGTGTCATCATTTTACATTGCCTGGAGCTCATTTGAACACATCTTACGTGTTGTTTCATTTAAAAATTGTTTATGATACAATCATACATTTTCCCCCCTTAGTCATCTTAACAGCTGGTCAGAAAATAGAAAACTACCTGTGTAAATATATGCATTCTTGCATGAGCAGAATTTTGTATGTGCATGCAAAACTCAATTTAAATGTACAGATGACTATATATGCATTGTGCTTCTTTCCCAACACATATGTACACTCACACATCACATGCAAGAATGTCTATTTTCTGACTAATAATCTGGCCTCTCTTATCACAGAACTAAGCCCTCCTCAACACAAGATTAAAATAACTGTTTTGGTCTTCTCTTAACATTACAAGTCACCTTTAAATAACAGCCCTTTATGAACACTAAAATACGTTAAAAACAAAAACATTCCAAACACAGACATTAGTTATGTTTTTTCTATAGTTATTCCATAGCTATGGAAAAGTCACATTTGTTCATCTGAATCAGTGAATCTCAGTGCTACACCCACAACTGAATTTAGAGAAGAACTCTCTATGTAGATTTTAAAGTAGATTTTATTTAATTAGTGTTCACCTTCTTCCCTCTTCTCTGATTTTTTCAAAGTGAATGCAACCGGGTCTAGCTTGGCAAGTATACTAAATTACCTTGATAGCATTTGAAATTTACTGCCCTAAATTCCTTTGCCATTTCTGAAGTTGAATAATTATTAATTTTATTTTATTTGTGTGATCTTTCTCTCCAGCCTAGATCCGTATCACACTTTACTTTCCAAGTAATACATAATTCAGTTTTAATATGACAAATAAAAATTTCAAGTATGATCTTGCTCAAAGATTGCTATACAACAACAAAATCCAAACAACTGTAAAATTTATACACTTGGTACAAAACAGCTGATGGATCATAGACATGGACCATAAATAGATAAGGTACGCTCTTTCAAAGGGTAGAAAAGTTATCAGTAAAAGCTGATAGGACCCAGTCATTGGGAAGATACCTTAGAGAGAGCAGATGGAGAACATGAAAATAATAAGGGATGCCTGTAATGTAGAGTACATATCTGAAATTACCACTATAAAAAAAAGGGGTTCAGAAAAAAATCCAAGCATACAGAACTACTAGACTGCAGGAATCAAATTTGGTAGAATAAAGAAAGTTGGCAGATACAACATAGAAAGAAGTAGTATGGAAATCCAACATTACGGAAGTAGCCTGAATAAAAATGAGACAAAGTGTAAATAAAGATGTATGAAATCACCCTAACAATTATTAAGGAGCAGGCAGCTGTCCTAAAAGTTATACAAAGGACTACTCTGAAATAATCTGCAATCACTACTGAAATGGAATAATTCAACTAAAATACTGTTAAAGAAAGCAGAAAAGAAGAAAAGGAACAAAACAGGAATTAATGAAATAGGAATGGCTTTACAATGTTACAGCAGGGAAATAATTACCAGAAAGACAAAGAAGCTCCACTGAGAAGGCAGAAGGCATTTATACCAGTAGTGAATAAAAATACCTGATACACGAAATGCCTCCTGACTTTTAAGGACGGCCACAGTGGGAGTACTTACAAAAATAATAAAGATTTCATAAAAATACCTATTGTAAAAGGGACTGTGCATCTTGATCATGAAAGAAAAACAGCCAATAAACAGATGAAAGGAAACTGGAAATTAGATGCAGGCATAAAGTGAAAATAATTCTGCAATTGTGCATCTTCATTTAATAACGGTATTAACGAAACTCTGATGAATACTGAGCAAAGCAACAAAAATTTCTGTGAGATGAAAGGCCAAATACTTGTGAAAGCATGAAGAGACCTACACAAATGCAACTCAGCTGAACCCTAACTATGTCTAAATGCAAGTATCAGAGAACTGTGGAACCTGACTGGAAAACAGTTAGTCACAGCATTAAATAGGCTTCAGATAGACACTAAAGGAGTTAATTCGGTGCTTACACTTCCTGCAGTAGTGCCTGGAGATACAGAATTATAAGGTTTCCACTCTTCAACATTAAGTAAACCTTCCTCATGTGATAACACTATATCTTACTATCAGTCCTAGAAAGGCATTTACAAGGGCTTTCAACTACAGTTGTCAATCCCTTTTAGCTTTTTCTGCACAGCTACAGAGAGTGAGAGTTTTCCCCAAGAGTGGACTCAGAGGAGCTACCTCAGGCTCCTGCTCTGGATGGTCAGCCCCACTTTCACCATCTACACAAGGAATGTGGGGAAATGCATCTCACTTAATTAAAAGTAAATGCATTTATGTAACATGTAACACGTGCACGTAAATATATAACATACAGCAATTCTTCAAAAACAGAGGGGACTTTTTCATGTCTAAATTTAATTCAGGATTCAATGTTGAGATCTAAGGTTTGCATTTCGTTCATTTATTTTTGGCTTTGGTTTTTAATACTGTTGTAAACTATCTAAAGAAAGAAACCAATAAGTACCTTGACCATATTCATAGGCAAATCAAACATTGTAATTAGGAATGTGTGAAATTGAAAGATGCAAATCAAACTCATAAAATTACCCTTTTGCACATTTTGAGCACAAAAGTAACTGTGCACATTCTGTGACATTTGGTTAATAGCAAGTGTTTTCATCCAGAGGAAGACTAGAATAAGTAAAGCATTTTTGCTTGGCTTTTGTACTTTCTGCAGGTGGGGCTGCTATTTACATATTTTTTTTACTTTAAAATCGAAATACTTGATCATTATCCAGGAAAATATAAGTATATAAATTTATCTAATCATAATGTGTATTTCTCCCCCCCAAGAAGTTGTTTTCTCAAGTTTCTTCACTTAAAGTATTATTGATCACAAATTCTTTTACTACAAAATCCAGTGACCATCAGCAAGGAAGAACTGTGAAGGGTTCACACATAAAATATAGACAACATATATCAACTGAAATAATCTTTTCTGGCTATGGTATCTTTAAGAACACAGAAAATAATTAAAATAGGGCCTCAAACTCACTCATGGTTTATGTGGCTGAACAGGAACATTTTCCTGTGCATTACATCTGTTCCTGACACTTACCTTCACAGAAACAATGACAAAGAAATCTTTTCAGTGCCATTTTATGGTACTATTTCAGCCTCCAAATACTTCTGGAATCTCATTCTCAGAAAAGCCAACAAGTAGAATTGCCAAACCAAGTTTTCTCTGAACATTATACAAACTGTTACTTACAATCCGAGGTTTGAAAGGTGGCTTGATTTTCCTTTGTTCTAGAAGAACCCAGTCAATTTCCTTGAAAAATGGATGCTGCTTAATCGCATCTTCCCCGTTTTGTGATGCCACACAGCCAAGTCGCTTGTTGGGATTTTTTGTCATGAACTACAGGGTGGGGAGGGAGAGGAGGGAAAAGTTAAAATGTGAATGGCAACGCCTGGAAAACATTTGCAGCTCAATTACATGCTATAATTCTTTAATCCAAGATTTTAGCGACAGTCTATTTTCAGAAGCTTTATTCTTCTGACCCTCCAAATTTCAGAGGTTCCAGCCAAACTATAAGATTCAGAGACTCCAAAGTGTAAATTTACCGCAGAAAACTCTTTCAGTTTATTGTTGAGACCTTTTAATTTCACCTGATTTGGAGTGCTAAAGGAATATATTCTCTTTCAGCATTTCTAGTTCCAGCTTTAGCCAAAAATAGGAAAGGAAAGAAGGATGACCTAAAACCCTCCAGAGACAAAGAGTGATCAGTACCTGCAGAAAGCTTCCCCTGAGAATGTGAAGTTACGGCATGTCCCCCATGACATAACTTGCACATTCCCTTTCATTTATTTCATTTCACTGTTAGAGTCAGCAACTGGAACTAACTGGTCTCCTCTAGTGTGGTAATTTATAAACTTCTCAGTTTTTAACTACTACTATTCCCTTCAGGAAAAAGCTGTACAACTGGTGTAAGACATTGATATCAACTGATGGCAACTCATAACACTTTACCTGATTTTTCTCCGCTATTTTTTCCTTCTTTTATTAGCAATTGCTCTACTTATTTCCTAATTTGTGCGGAATCCTTGCAATTCAATTAGCAATGAATGCTGCTCTTGTACACACAAACACATTCACACTATAGAATTAGCTCAATAGCTTTGCTATAACTTCATATTCAGCCATTATATAACATTTTTTAATTTTTAAAAAGCGTAGAAAATAAACAAAATGTAATAACTGTTCAGTGCCTTTTCAAACTACGTATCACATTATACTATACTTCTGTAGAAAAAAAAAATCACTGTAATGCATGTCCTTGCTTTAGTGCTCCAGTTATTAGATAAATAGCTACTGAAGCCCTTAAGATAATTTTAGATAGCTTAGATCAACCATCCACAGAAGTATACCCTTGCTTTAATTTTAAAGGTAAAACACAGATTTGCAAGGCAATTCTGTCTGTGGTTTCTGACATACACGCGCCGTTCTGAAGATGCTCCTTTTCTTTGGTCTTGAGCTCAATTGCTCTGCAAGTGGACAAGTCATATCTAAAGTACAGGCAATATTTTCTATGGGCAGGAGAAACAAAGGTTTTGAAAGGATTACTGTGCTTTGGTGAGGTCTCTTGAAAAACCACAAAATGCATTCCTACATTCCTCTGCTTTATTTCATCTCCAAGACTGGAGAGAGCCAGGCCAGGAACCAGCAGCCACACGTATTGCAGAAACAGAACATTGAAACTACAGGATATGCTTTTTGTACCATATAATCCAGGTATCAAAGAAGTAAAATATGATCCTAGTATTTGCCATGTTTATCTGTGTTTTAAACTGGAGACAGGGAAAGCATCTGGACATGTAATTTTTTAAGAAGCCCAGAACATGAAAATGTGACTAGACACAGTCCAGTTTAGTGCTGTACTTCACAAACTTCATGGACCTTTGAAATGGATGATGAGGGAGAATGAAGATCCATTAAGCATGAATATTTAAACAAACAAAATTATCATATGCATATGTGATGAAATAATATCAAACTTCTAAAGCAGACATTTAATTCCATTAACTTAATCCCTTTCTGTTTCTGAAGCACAAGCTGACATTTATTCCCTGTTTATCAACAGCATCAACACTGATGCAACTGTCAGGACAGACACAGCTGGTAACTGTACTGTGCTGAAGAGATGTTGCAAAGGGAGCTGACAGCCATAGCCATACGGCTTTTTATTTTCCCATACTAAGACAGGAACCTCTTTTTCTGAAAGGAGAAGCCTTTCAGGATCAGAATTACTACTGACTTAAATGATAACAGAAGAAAATGTTGCTTGGGTCCTGAATCAAGGATCACTGGGCTCCCCAAATTTCACTTCTTGAAATAAATCACGCAGCTTAAAAACAGAGTTCTGCTTCTGAAGCCAAAGACTGTCATCCCAGTGCACAGGGAACACACACTGTAGAGACATCTCTCCATTGCTTAAGAAGCAGCAGAGAGCCAATTTCAATGAAGAATTGTTTTCCTTACCACACAGGAAAGAATTTAAATAGCAATTCCCGTCAATTCACAGAAACAGGACTAATAAGATGTGTGGATTTTCATGGAATAAGCAATGTGCTGCTTTGTAATACTGAGCTTTTGAATAATTTGTTCTTTCCAACAAATCATTAGTGTTTTGTTGGAAATAACAGAAAAACTGTTTCTTCAAAAAATAAGACAACATTGTTACTTAATACAAGAGAATGTCTTCTTATTAAACTGCCTTACATGCTGTTTGCAGGAGTGTAAGAACACACAGTTTCGAAAGAATAAAACTAATGTCTCAAAGCACAATGTGAGGAAATGAGGTGTTCCAAAGTTAATCCCTTGCTACCATTCAGCAGTAAAATACATAGACGCCTCTTTCTTTCCTCTGTTTTTCCTGTTCTTCATTTAACATAATATGGACAAGTGTCAGATGAAGAACACAACTTTCAAACGGGTTTCACACCATAGATGCATAGGCAGCAGGTCATTAAAAATAAGGAAATGTATTTTATTTATGGTATAAACTGCCACAGCTCCATTAAATTGTATCAATTTATGCTTAAAAGGCTATGACTACAGCAAGACACAAATCATCACTCCTACTATCAAAATGTAGATCCAGGAAAACAGTCTCATAAAAATGTATAGAAAAGTCAGCTTTAAAAGAAATTAGATGGATTAACACCCTTGCACTTACATTCAGAAAAATATATAGATTACACCTGCAGTACAGCTCTACGTCTGCATTTGTGTGTGGTTAATGAAGGTTGTGCATAACATTAAGAGAACATCTCGCTCCTTGCATCACCAATGAGATAACACAGTAAGGCTCTGATTGTTAAATCCATTTCATCCTTTCCTCTGTACAACAAATACCTTCTCCTAATAGTTACAGTGGCTCTTGTACTCTTGTACAGTGGCTCTCACACTTAACCCAGAGAGTTATCTGTTTCATTTTCCCTTCCACCAAAAGCTTTCAGAATAATAGAAAGCCCAATTAACATAGATTCACTCAAGAAGCCTCTGGATGGCAAATAAACAGATCTTAAAGACTTTGAAACCAAAACACTACAACAAATTTCCTGGACTACAATAAAATTCAGATGTAGTATGAAAACTGACAACAACCCTTCCTTTACAATATGCCAAAATAATTCCTGAATCCTGGATAATCAGCCTGAATTCCACAGCTCAAGTCCATGCATTTTATTGCTGAAGTAAAATAATCAAAGAGTGTGGAAACAGAAATGGATGCATGAAAGTATCATGTCAGCTAACAAAACATAGTCAGAGAGTTATTTTGGGGAGAAGGGAGAATATGTACTAATAAATTATTATCAGCAGTAATAAATCCTCCATGTTCTCACTACAGTGAATGCAGCAAAAGAGATACTTCAGCAAACATTTTTGAGAGGTCAACTTTGACTTCTGCTTTGAGTCATTGCTAGAGCATCTCTCCACTCAGCTAGAAGGGGCCTCAAGATATTTTCATTAAGAGGTCAAGATGAGAATTTCTGCACAGTGTGTTATCTGTCCACCAGTGTTAAAATCACAATTTGTTTAAGTTTTATATATAATTCCAAAATAACCCTGTATGAAGATCTCTGCAGGATTTTATACTATCAGCTGCCCTCATAATTGAAACTCTCCCTTATTCCAGATGCTGAAAGAAAAATATGTGGAAAGGTAGAAATTTTCCTGTTTCAAAGAAGATGGAAAAATGGAACAAACAAAAACCAAGTTGTTTTTTTTAATGCCAAAAATTCTCCTCAGGTTTTCAAACTATGGGGATTGGCATACTGCTTCTGTATTGTTTTGCTTTTTATTTTAGGATGACACTACAACAGAAAAAATAATTTATGTCAGTGTCATGGTAATGAATGACTTTATAAACTTGACTTTAGAAAGACAGTCTAAAAATCGCATTTGCCCAGTGGCACATATTGGCTGATTAAAAAAATTGTGGCATTTGGTGATACAAGTTTCTGTCAAGTCACTACTCATACTGAAAAATCCCAACCAGAGCAGGAACAATTACACTGAAGTAAGGCTGCTTATCTTGTGAACTATAAAATAGAACATGTAGCTGTAAATAAAGGGCTTTCAACCCATCTTGATGACACGGGAAGAAGGGCAAAGGGACAGGAAATTTTGTAAGTGGGTTAAGTAAAAAACATTGTTTCTTTAATTACGTAGTGCTTCTCCCACTCTAGTGACCATGCGGCATATAAGGTGTCAGAGTGATAGCACAGTTCTAGCTGGTTGGGTTTTCCCTGAAACATGAATCTGCAGTACACAGATTTATACAGTGTACAACTGCGTGGAACACAAACATTCTGTTCCTTTCCCACAAGTGGTGTAATTTATCCCAGGCCCCATTATCCTAACAGTGGCACTCTGAACTGTGCTTGAACTCCCAGTGGTGACTGCTCTCAACAACTTTCAGCAAATTCAATTTTAATCAAGACTAAAAACCCAACAAACCAACCCCACAAAAACCCATAAGGAGGAGGAAAGCAAGTAATGGAAGACTCACTGCTTTTAAAATGCTGACAGCTTCTTTACTGAGCCAGACTGGATACAATACATCATCGTGAAGGATGGATTCAAAGAGATCATCTTCATTGTCAGCTTCAAAGGGGGGCTGCCCAGCCATCATTTCATACATGAGAACACCCAGAGCCCACCAGTCCACGGATGGACCATATTCTAGCTCCTGGAGGATCTGGCATAGAGAAAGAGATTGGATTGAAGAGACAAGTGAGACAACTCTCTCGGTTGCACATTTGCTGTTTCAACATGACATACCCCTTCTATCCCCCAGTGCCCAAGTAGGACTGAATCCCACACTGCTTTCAGTAACAGCAGGGCAGGGTTTCTTACCCATGCAATTTGCCCTAACACAGCTAAGTGTCAATGAGATGCTGTTCTCAGAAGTACTGACGGAGTTTATCAGTCCCCTGAGTAAAAGACTATGCTTGTGAGCAAAAGAGCTGCATATCCTTCCAAGCTGTTTAAAGCAGCTCACACTATAGGGGAAAAAAGATCACATATACAAAACAGACTGGTGGAAAATGTGAAACATTTCCTTGTCTCTATCTTGAACAAAACAAACTGAACCAGCTTGTAATGCTGCACAGAGATCATCTGAGAGATTTATTTTTGTCCTTTAGGTAGGGCTGAAGGAAGCCAAAAGCATTTTTGTTCAAGTTCCTTTTACAGCATTAAACCACTGTATAATGCATGGCTGTGGGACTCACATTAATTGCACTTGCTTTCAGAAAAACTGGCTACAACTTCTGTGGCACAAGTTCAACCTTGTAGCAAATACCTTCAGTGGCAAGTTACATGTTAGCATGATGAAGTTTTATTGTAGCACTTGGTGTTACAGAACTACTGTTGTACAAGGAACAAATTCTTGTCTCCTTTTCACTTGAAAGAAGCTTGCAGTTTGGCTGCATTGGTTCAGCATGATGGGGAACCAGGAAAAGCAGAGTGGGTGCCTGTTTGAGGTGAAGCTGGCTGCCTTAAAGTGAGTTAGAATGGCAGCAAATCCCCCACCTCCTCACACAACACTTAACATTGCAGTCAGAAGTCCTGGGGTGAACTGCATGGGCTTAGTGGTCTCGTTGGGAATCAAGACCAATAGAAAACAAAATGCAGTCTTAACATAAAAACAGAAATGAGTTTAACATTTGGATACACAGGTCTGGATCCCAACTGCATTATTTGTTGAAATAAAACTGTATTTTATAGCCACTAAATACAGAAAATGAAATGCACACTTTTCAAGTGTTCTGGGCACTCTTTGTAATTCAGATATTGCTAAAGAAAAGGAAATTGAAACATATCACCACGGTCAAGAGAAATAGAAGCAGGAGATAAACTTCGGCAATTAAGATGACAAATCAGAAGCCTCAGTAAAAGTTCCTGGGTTCTTATTATTGCTTTATTTTCAGTAATAGTTTTCAAAGACTTTGTCAAAGGACTCAGTTTGTATACTGAATCAGAAAAAAATTCATACAAAGCAAAATCACCACACTAGTATTTATTTTCTTTTAATGCTGGAATACCTTTCAAACTCTGCAAAACACATATTTATACTATGATAGTTTCAAGATGATTCACACCTTATCAGTTGTGCTACCAAAGTTGGACAGTCATGAACAATAACACTATGGATTTATGATTTATTCTCTCTAAAGAATAATAAATACCATTTTTCTCCACTGCAAATTTATGTTTGATGAAAGACAAACCAACAACTTTTCCATTAAACCCGCACACTGAATCTTCAAGTGGAAAGATGCACAGGTTACTAACTCAACTAAGCAGATGAAGTCTGCCTAACAGAATAACTGTTCAATATTGGTTCATTTTAGGCACTTTGAAATGCACCTCATAATATTAAAATCTAGGATATGTAAAAGCCACACTGCTGTCAGGTTTTTTTTTTTATCCAATGGGGGCCTTGAAAAGTTGCCAACTAATATAGAGCATCCATATCTAGTTTCTATCTTCCTGTGCAAGTCTGTAAAGTAGCACAAGCAAAATGTATTTCACTCACAGATATTTTAAAGACAGGAAAAAAAAATTATATTCCCACAAAGACTGTAGACAAAATAACACCAAACATTCCTCTGTATGGACATGTCCTTCTAAATCTCACTAAAAAATAAAAACATTTTTATAACTATTAAAGACTACTAAGATAGCAATACTCAGTTGCATGTAGTACCTTTAGGGTTGCTAAAAATCATCATGATGGTGCTGAGTCAGAAATGAGCAAATGGAGAAGAACACTTTTAATTTTAGGAAACAAATAATAGAAAAACCATGCCTTGCCACTCTTATAATCAAGGAACAATTCTTGTGAGCAGTGAACTAATTTTTGTAAGATTACCTAAGCACAACTGCAGCAGAGTCCAGTCTGCATCTTAATTTCCACTTTCACCTACATGTAAAGAATGTCTAAAATTGCACATGTAACAGTGTGATAAATGATAATATCTGTGCTCTTAGTGCAGAGCAAAAAATACCTCTGGAGCTATATAGTCAGGTGTGCCACAAAACGTCGTGGTGGTCACTCCATTCAGAATCCCTTCTTTGCACATCCCAAAGTCAGCCAGTTTACAGTGGCCTTCTGCATCCAGAAGAATATTGTCCAGTTTCAGGTCCCTGAAATATAAAGGGCACAGATCAAATCAATTCAAATTTTGATCATATACTCTTGGATTTCATAACAAATTAGAGAATTTCACAAATAAATGGTTTCACAAACTCTGCTGAGAAACTGTCCTTCACACGTGTGCATGAAAAGTTGGTAGCAGTCACTAAATAGACCTAGTTAAAGGCAATAAAATAAATAAGCAGGAAATTACAAGCATTTTGCAAGACCAGGCTTTTACTCTCTTTAGCTGCATGAAAGCACAGCTTTCATGTATTCAAGACAGCATCAGAAACATTTGGGAAAGATCTCATTTTCTTGTTTGCTACAAATCTAGCACTCTGACAATGTGAAATAGGTCAGTGAAGTTGTTCTCTCTTTTTTGCATTAGCACTAAGCAAGGAGTACCAACTTATCCATACTCTATCATATGGGTTCAGTTAATAGGTACTTTTGAACTTGGAATATTTTGAATTTGATTCTTAATGTATACTATCAATTCAAAGTTCAGATTGCAATGAGAGGGATGAAAAACAGCATTGCCATCTTTGGGAGCACTATTTTCTGCAGCTTAAACCTGCTCAAGAATAACTTCATAGGAATACTTTGCATTCATTGTTAAACAACATGTCTAAGCATCTATTTCTGATCACTTGTTGTACAAATGTCTTTGTGTCAAAACCACATAATTGTCTGCTTATTAAATTGGGTCAGGTCAAAAAAAGGTTGAGAAAAGGATATCCACCTTTCCTGTCTTGCCCTCTGCATATTTTCTAAATATACCATTGATGGTTATTGTATGTTCCAACACAATAGGTGCTAGGTACCATATAACTTACCTGCCACTTGCCTTAGACTTAATTACAAAAGGATCTGGAAAGTCAGTGCATAAAAGACCTCTCATATGCATGAATCCCCCTCTCCCCAATTAAAAACTTCATAATGTAGAAATAGTAACACAAACATACTGTAGAGCTGCAGTGAATCAGACACTTGGAAGCACTGGAGGACTTACTGTGCATAGAGAGATAAGTTGTGCTGTGTACATGTTACAAAGTGATTTGTGCATGTAAAAGAAGTCTGATGTGGCACAACAAAGTCATATTTACCTCAGTAACAGTAAAACCACTGTCTCCTACATGAACTAGCTTTATCAGATATGGTTTATGTAGCTGAAGTATACACTGGCTGTAGAAATGTTTGTTGCAAGCAATATACCCACATCTCACTTTGCTATTTCTGGATCAGCTATACTGCTCTTGCAGGTTCTCAGTGGTCACCCATGTGAGGCCCCTTGGAGCAGACTACATATATGATCATTCCTTAAGGTCATTCATTTCAGGAGATCCTAAACAATCCAGCTGGCTGCAACATAACTCCATACATATATCCATTTAACCCCTCAAGGAACCACCTCTTCCTACCTCTGGAAAGTGATTTGCAAGAACTGTCCAACATAATGCCAGGGCAAACAGATATCAACAGGTCTGTCCCCCCACCAAGAAGTCAAATAAACAAAATAAAGCTCCCCGTTTCAAAAATCATGTGCCTTCCCCAAACAGCTCCTTCAGTGAATTACAAGTGTTACAATCAGAAGACCTGCATTGAAACAGGACTAGAGCAACATCAAATAGAACAGGACCAAGTACAACATGGTAAGGCTCTTGTCGATGGAAGAAAGAAACAAGCTCGTAGCTGGAGCTTTTAACCTTCCAAGTGCAGTGTTATTTTGGGTGTTCCTTAACTAAGGAAGAATACAAACCATATTTCAAAAAGTCAAGATGTTCAGATAAATCAAAGTATAATTATATTTGATGTAATCTTGGAACCACTTTCAGCCACCATCACAAGAGACTGTTAGAAAGGAGGTCATAATACATATAATTATGAAGAAATTCAAGAGGCTGCTTAGAAAAATGGATCCACCTTTATTTGGAGTATTAAGTGTTTCTGAGAAGACTCTTAAATGATATCTTAACTCTGACTGTAGGACTTCCCCGTGCAGGCAGGTGACATACCGGAGCTGTTAGGACCCAAAATCATTTAAGCTTCATTTAATGCCGCCCATAGGGTAGCCATAGACTTGAATGGAGATATAGTCAATAATCCAGGAAACTCCTAAGTTAAGAGAAACCTCAGCAGAAATAAAGTACTAACCATAAGGCACCACATAATGGATAAGGACAAGATACTCACCGTTCTCTTTATTTCCTTAAGGTTTTGTATAAGACACAGATATTAGCAACAAAAATTTAACTTGACAGTGGAAAAACAGAATAAACAAACTGAGCCAAGAGAAAACCAGGAAGAGTCTAATTATTAAATTCTGACTACCTGGGAAGACTGACAATGAAATTTTAAGCCTATCTGTAGAGGCACAAGTCAATTTAGCTTTTTTACTATTTGCCAAACTATAATCTTACTTGACAGAAGAAAAACATCTGGGACCCCTTCATCAAGCCATAACAGTGCAGCAAAGCCTATAAGCCTCTTCAAAACTCTATTGAAGGCACTGAGGACATCAGCTTAATTACTCACGCAATAATGAAATGTAATACCAGTAGGTTTGTGTTATCACAAAGTGCACCAGAGTTTCAAAAGAAATTTGGAAGAGGCTAAAACAACAGCAGAATGACTCCCATCAAAGTACATATGGGAGGTTAAAAGGTAAGCTGGGAGTCTGCCAAAGTGGCAAATTCATAGCTAGCCCACAAGATTATCTTAGTCCATAGAAGTGCTTGCACTGAAAATCATTGTCAATTTACAGTTGCCAGATTAAAAAAAAAAACACAAAAAAACTCCCAAAACCAAGAAACCTCACCAAATCCCTCTAATTCTGCAACTTTGGAAAAAGAAATCTTAGCTAACAAAATAAATATGAGAGTAGGAATAGATAATGTGCAACTTAACACCTCATAAGAAAAGAATCCCCAACAACCAAGATATACAGAGAAAAGGAAACAAGTGAAAAAGTAACAGAAAAAGAGTTGTCAGGGAAGCTTGTATTTCCAGAGCTGCAGCCTCACCTAAAAAAATTAAAACTTTAGCATTTAGACCCGTATTTCCCCAGAACTGTTCTAAGAATCAGCCAGCTCTCCCACTCCTCCAAAAGTAAAGCACACAGCCATATCTGGAATGTAAAATAATAGTCTGTACAGATTGTTCCATTCTGATCCATTCTATCTTTTTTTTGTTTCCTGGACTTAGTACCAGTTGTCTATCTCTGAATCAGAGCATACTAAATAATGCAGTGTCAGATAGCTCAATGACAAACATCTATTAAATTTTGACAAAGGTCTATTAAATTCTTCTTTTTCTCATTTTGCTTCCCTTTGTAGCAACTGAGAAAGTTATCTCTGTCTGACAAAATGAGTTCCTACAACCTGAGTAATTAATTACATGTAACTGCAAAAAATCTAACCACCAAAGCCAGAAGAATGGTCAGATTGCTTGAATGCAGCAATGCTACATTAAACTGTTTCTCTCTCTCTTTTTTTTTTTTCCACAATGCTTTGTAGAGTCCCTTCAGTTGACTTGAGCATTCATTGCATGGTTGTTTTCTGGGCTTTTTTTGTTGGTTTTTTTGTTGTTGTTGTTGGGTTTTTTTTTCTTTGTTTTTGTTGGGGTTTTTTTTGTATTTTTTTTGTTCCCAGAAAGGTTTAAACAGAAATTTAAGCCTTGGTCTCTATTTCTGCATACCTGCCAGCATTACAATCACCTCCAAAGCTGGAATGACTGGCAGGCAGGATCTCAAGAAAGAATCAGGATTATTAGTTAGGTTTGTGCAAGTTGGAACAGAAAAGCAGGCTGACTACAGGTAACCTGTGAGAAAACTTCCGTAACACTCATTCCTTCCACCACACACAAATGCCATGGGACACTGAGTGCCTTGGCTTCCTCCAAAGGCTCAGTGGATGAGTATTTCACAGGACTGAGCTCTTAAAGTCTGAATCCCAGCAGTAGCCAGAGAGATAAGCATATTGTGTGTGTGGCATTGTGTGGCACAAGTGTCATTTAGATAACACACAATTTTCTTGTTGAAAGTAAGGCAGTTAAACAATCAAGATGGGTTTCAACCAGTAAAATCAGAAAGTCAGCCAATTACTAACAGTAGCCTTTCAACATGGTAAACAGCAGTGACTAAATAAATACATATTTGAAGAACAAGATCAAGCAGCTGAGAAATATGATCACAAGCTGGCAAACAAGCACTTTACAGTGGCCACTTTATTACTTCTACTCTGACTGTTGATTGAGCAACATTTCACAGAATGAAGCATAATAATTATTATCTACAAAAAACAACATTGGAAACAAGAATATTTCCCTATAGGGGGAAAGTTAGATGAAGGATTGTACCTTACTAAATATCTGTAGAATATCAGCATTAAGAAAGAGCTAAAAGCAATACAACTGTAAAGTACAGAACTACTGAACAACCACTTTTTTGGTGACTTTCAACTGCAATAAGTGCTCTCAATAGTGTATTTGAAATCACTGCCATTGTTCCCCTGCATGGGAAAATCACATCCTCTCTGCAGGCTTTAAATAGACAAGCTGTTCACACAAGAAACTACAGAAGGTAAAAGGGAAACTTCCTCCAAAACCATGGAAAACCATCAGAAATATTCTCTAGTTATTAGTGTTCTCGAAATTCATAACTGAAGGCAATATGCTCATTATATCAATTAGAAATTTCAACAAGATGAATTCTTTGTCTGTTTAATTAAGATAAGCCTTCTACATTCCTAGAATTACTTTCTCACTTATTCAGTGGTATTCAAATTGCTTTTGAGACAAAGATGCTCACCTACATCAGGTCTCTCAGATACCCAGCACAAATTTAATCTTTGTTGTACTCAAAATACTGATTATTATTGTATTAGGTTGCAATTCTAAGCAAGATGAAATTATTTATGGAACTAGTCAGAAAGCAAAAAGAAAAGTAAACTATTTTAAAGTTTAGATGTTAACTTCTTTAGTGATTAGATCTCACCACCTTAATCTCAGTTTCAATACATAAACAGAACAGGACAGATATAGGAGAGGACTGTACTTCAAGAGTGGATTCTTTTGCTGCTCTAATTATTTTAGTCACAACCCATCAGCAAGGCTGTTTTTCCCCCCTGCAACAGGTCAGAGATAAATGGGAAAATTCAAACCACACCTACTAAGAAAACACAAACTAATAATAATAATTTTTTCCCATTTGAAAACCTCTATGGGAAAGAAGAAGCCCATACTGTCTGAGGTTACTGAGCAGAAACAGGCAATAATTGCAGTGTTGTTGGGTATCAGGTTCCACCAGTGACCTCCCTTATCTATTGAGTAAAAAATAGGACACACACTGGACTGTTCATGCTTGTGAGTGAATTTATGACAGTAGAGCAGTTTGTGTTAGCAGGGAGGAAGTAGGGGGATACCTGAGTGAGGCTAACAGTGAGAAAGAGATGGTTCTGCTGCTTTTGTTGTTGTAGGATATCTCAGTTTTGCCTGTGATTGTCTGAGTCTTGGAATTTCTCTGCTTTGTTTTTATGTTAATCCATAAAGTAATTGCTGTATTTATGATATACATTTTTTGTCACTGTTACATTACTTGATATCATCAAAGAATAAAGGGAATATATAACACAAACAATGGAGCTGTACTCAGTAATACACAGAAAAATCTGCTGTGCAGATTTGAAAACTGCTACTTTCCAGTGTCAGGTTTGGAATAAAGTGACTCCACCTTATTCTGATGTGTGTCAGTGGATATAATTGCTAATGGCAGATAATTACTATGACATACTTGGTTTCAAATAAAGCCAGAGATACTATAATTCATTTTCACTGAAGAAAACAGTGATAGTTCAGATAGCAGGCTAGACATAAATGGGAAATGTTGCCTTTTAATGTGACCATAATGACAGTCTCTTGTCAGGCATGTTTACTTTAAAAAACACACTTCTACTTTCCTTATATAACACACCATCCACCATCCTGCCATTTGCACAAATGATTTGTGGACTAAGGGGTGGCAGAGATGGGAGGAGGGATGTAGCAAAAGGCAGTTTGCTGTCTACCCAACAAAGACATCAGAGGGAGATAAACATATGATCACTGTATGGCTCTGTAAGCCCTTGTTGTTACAAGGCAAAGCAAGGCCTGCAGATGTATAACATCACCTCTCCAGCAGTGCCTACCATTGAGGAACCTTTCAGGTCAGCAAGGACCCAAAATGGAAAAGAAGGCCCTATGTATTCCATGGCCCTGTTTACTGATGCCTTAATGACATATTGAACAAAGGCCTAATATTCATTTCCAGCAGCTTAAGAAAACCAATGACTTTTACAATGGCAGAAAAACATTTTCTTTAAAATAATTTCTTTATATGGCTTTCTACTGGCTTTGACCATAACTTTATTACAATTGTCGGTAGCAGCTTAGGACATTACTGTGCCTGATCTGCTTATCTTATTATGCTGGGTTTCCTTTAAATAATGTGCAGGCAAATAAATATACCGTACTTAACAGCTTTCCTTTGTATGACTTTTCCTTTCTTATTATTTTCACATTTTTATTTGTGAACCTACGTGAAATATGTACAAGTTCAAATATGCATTATATAAAACATTCTCTGAAATTGGCCAAGCACAGAAGGGAGCGGTCTCTACTTCTCTTTCAAGAGAAGGTTGCTTTATGTATTCACATCATGTTACTTTATAAACCTCATCCTTCGTGACTCCCACACCTGGGAATGCAACAATTTTTCCATGGGTTTGAGATAGGAATGCGATATAGCACTACAATGCTGCCTCTTGACTTAGCCTACTGCCAAAGACTTGATTTAGACAAGGTTTCTGTAGGATGCCAGTGGCAACTCTCCCTTCCCATGGCCCACAGGCCTGGATTTTTTGTACCAAATAAGAACTGTCACAAATGGACCTGGCTTCATATTAGGTCTATTGTATAGGACAAACAATCTGCCTCAGAAACTTGCAGCTAAACTAGATAGAAAATTATTTTCTCACTTTGTAAGGCTTCTTGAGGTTTTACAACCATTTATGTTTCACTCTCGGTGAAAACACAAGCTGTTCAGAGCTTTTTGTGAAAGCAGGGTAAACAGTGCCCAGTCTGGTGCTCCAGCCAGGGACGGGCTCTGCATGGGGCTGAGCTCCCTGCAGGTCCTGCTCCCCCACAACCCCGCTGAGTGTCCTGATACTAAGGCTACCAGCAGTTCCCTCAGGGATTTTCTTCCTTCTTTTTCACTCTCTCTACGCTGGTTAAAACCATAGTTTTCTTAATTTTCCTTGAAAACTTTAGCTGAAAATTCTTAACTGGCTCTGCATATTCAGGGTGGGAATGATGGGGTGAAATCTATATTACTGCTATGATATTTACTGTTTCAGCCTCTGCTATGAAGCCCATGTGTTAAGTCATTGCTAAATATGTAATGTGATAAACCTTGTCCTCACTAACACCTTGGTGATCTCACTGAAAAAAACAGAGGTCCCCACGCTTAGCCAAGGACTGACTCAAACTGCGGTATTCTACTCTGTGAGGTTCAATGCTTCATGTTCTTATTTTTGTATCTCAAATAACATAAAAATAAGACTGTGTATTGTAACAATAGGTTAGGTGGAGTGCAAACTAAAAGTGCCTACTATGTATGTCTATAATCCTTTTAAAGAAAACAATACTTAATCATTATTTGCTATAAAACCACTTGATGAAAGACAGTGAAAGGATGCTGTGAAGCTAGGAAAGCTTGTCAGATCAAGTTCTGAAAACTCAATTCTGAAAAAATGTTACCAGAACCTTAGAAAGCAAATTCATCAGTAGACACCCTAATGAAGTTTGGATCTGCTCAAAAGTTTTTCTTTGGAAACCGAAAGCAATGTTGCTTTTCGCTTTTTTTTTCTTTTCTCAGTGACCTTAGTAGGTAGGATGACAAAATCATTATCATTTGAACAGCAATGGAATACAAATCATGCAAGCAGAAAGAAAAGAGGCATACACTTTCTGTGTCTAACCAAAAAGACTGAAATTCTTTCTTCTCCTTCCAACTTTTGAGTGAAGCTCTCTTGCACAGAATAGAAAAACATAGAGCCAAGAAATGCATGCCTATCTAGGTAGCATTGTGCATTTCAGAAGCAGTTCTCATTTAGCTATTTCAGCAATGAGTCTTTATGACTTAACCCACAAAAAGGATCTTTTATCTTATACAGTTATCAGAAAAGACAGAATTAAAAGGTATATTGTAATCAACCCAAATTCAATAAATTTTCAAAATTTTCCTTAAACATGAATGTAACTATAACTCTGAAACATTTTGGTCTGGTTTTAATTTTCTATCCTGTATTTTCCAGGATAATGACCAGATTTATGCCACCAGTCTTTGGAGGTTAATTGAGGTACCATGGTTTGCCCCAGGCTCTCTCCATGGCCATCTCCACAGATATGTTTAAGCAGATGATACACACAACATGTGGGCTGCACAGCTCCCTAAAGCAGTCTATCCTTCTCCACTGACTGTAAATGTACTCCAGGAGAAGCAGGTTCTGACTTGAGAGCTTCAGTTGTGTTCCTAGAATTAGGTGAGACGAATCTGAGTCTTTGTGGACATTCAGTATAAGCTGCTTCCTGGCTTCCTTTATTCCAGATAGAAATTTCATTCAAGTTAGTTGTAGAACTTCCATTTTTGTAGGTGAAAGTCAGAAGGGCAGATTTCCAAAAAAGACCTGCATTTGTCTTCTTAGTCATGACGGAATTGCCACACACACAATTTGCTAGGCTTTTAAGTTATGGCCTCTAATAATTCTTAATTCTTTTTCATTTAGGTCACATGGAACTCTCCTGTGCAAAAACTCCCACATGCATATCCATCAAAAGGCCAGACATCTAATTGCTCTGCTTTGACACACCAAATAAAGGGCTCCAAAGCATTATTATTCTACATTGTTTCAGGCACACAGAGAGAATATTCTGAAAAGAAACCCCAACAAACCAGAAGAAAAGCTGCTACTGTAATCAGGCACGATTGAAGGCATTTCCTGTATTTTGCTATCAAGCCTAGTTGTTTTTTCCATTACATACCAAGTGAACTTTAGTAAGGTCAAGACACCAGAGAAAAACAGGATCAGAATATCTTTAATCAACTAAACTTGAGTATTTTAGTCTCTCTCTTTTGCTTGTTTGGCTCTGGATCTTATCCGACATCTCCAAATTTTTTCCTTAAATCACAGATACATAAACCAGCTCAGTTTGAATTTATGATTTAGACTGTTGTTTTCAATGGCATTTAACTTGTTAGCCTTACACTTCCCCTAGCCTAAAGGTCAATCAACCTCACACTGCGTAACAAGACCATTATTATTTTAATATGATGTGAGTACAACAGGGGAGATGGGTTTTCATTCCCAATCACAATACTGAGGAAAAAACTTCCTTTGCTGGAAGCCTATCATTTCTACCACGGCGACTATAGAGATCAAATGTAAATTCTGAATTTACTATTAAATGAAAGTCAAAGCTGTGATAGCATAGGTGAATTTGATCTAATGTTGTATAATGTTGTTCTGCTGTCATACCAAATGCAGATTATTTTAAGGTATATAGCCCTCTGTCCTGTGCTCTGACCCTATTATTTTTGGAGAGAAATAATCTTTACCTTCCATGAATGCCAGATTACATGTTCCTTGTTACTGTAATACAACTATCAACAACTGCCTTGGAAATGACCAGAACCAAGCATATCATTGATTGATTGAAGAAGGGAAAACCAGGCCATGCTAAACCCAGCAATTCCACAGAGAAAGCTTCTGATGCTTCCAGCCACAAGAACTAGTAAGGAAAGAGACTTCAATATAGATGGTAGGTTGCAACAAGAGCCTAGACCTTTCTCCTGGAGAAAAGGTGACCTGTCAAAGATGAGCACAGGCTGATGATCTGTTGCATCAGGAGTGCCAGAAAACAATTAAAACGCTTTGCAGCATTAGAGGTGATGAGATGGCAGATAGGTAGGTGGTTTCTGTGGTGGACACCACAGAAAATGAGGCACTTGGGACCCTGGTGACACCTAAAAGCAGGACTCTGCTTCATTCCCCACCCCCCAGCATTTTCATCAAAAACACAAATGAAGCTTTGACAGCTGCAGACACCCACAAGGAGCAAGGTCTGCAAGGAGAAACTCTACCAGCAGCACATGGGATAGTGGATACTGTGAAAATAAAGACAAGTACTCACAGAGGCTCACTCTTTGTTAAGGGGCACTGGGGAACCCATCTGCCAGCCTGCCAGCAGTCACTGGAGGCATGCTGCCTTCCAGGAGCTAAGGTACGGGATGTTGCCAAGAGCGTGCCACAGCTGGTCAGGAATACACAATACACTGCTCCTTTTTCATGTGGGCAGAAATGACACCACAGGCTGGAACCTGGGCCACAGTTAGGGAAGACTACAGAATCCTGAGAGGGCAAGCAAAAAGTATTGGTGTACAAGTTATCTTTTCTTCTCCTTTACCACTCAGAGAAAAAGATATAGCCAAAAATAGATGCATAATGCAAATCAACTGGCTTTATGGCTGGTGTAGTCATGAGGGTTTTGGCTTTTATGACAATCAGACATTCTTCAATGACTCTAAGCCTGTCAGGGAGGGATGAGATCCACCTGTCTAGAAGAGGCAAGGGAATCTTTGGTAGCAGGCTGGCCATGGTGGTGAGGTGGGCTTTAAACTGAAGGACTTAGCAAGTGGGGCCCAAAGTGGCAATACTCATGCCATTGCAACCACGTGGGGAATGAGCAAGACCAACCAAAGCAGGGACAAACATTCCTTAGCTGCCTTCCAAGATGAGAAACCAAAGACCCACCAACCATCTCAAATGTATATATATCAATGCACACAGCCTGGGGAACAAACACAAGGAACTGGAGCTCTGTGCCCAGTTAGAAAGTTATACCATAGGAATAACTGAAACATGATGGGACAACTCACATGGCTGGAGGACCATGATGGATGGCTACAGGCTGTCGCATAAGACAGGCAGGAGAGAAAAGGAGGAGGTGTCGTGCTCTATGTTAAGGAGAAGCTTGAAGGTATAGAAGTCAGCTATGGTGACTGTGGAAGCCCTATTGAGTTCCTTTGGGGGAAGATCAAAATGGTTGTCTCCAAGAGGGATCATAGAGTAGGTACCTGCTACCAACCTCCAAATCAAGACAATAAGGCCAAAAAAAGCAATATTTGTGTTATTTAAAGCAAGCTTAGGGTCAGCAGAACCTCTCATGGATCACTTCAACTACCCAGACACTTGGAAAAACAATACAGCGGCTCACCTATCATCCATCACGTTCCTGGAATGCGCAGAGAACTGCTTCCTCGTACAAACATTAGATGTGCCAACCAGGAATGAGGCACTGCTGCACTTGCTACTTGCAAACCAAGAAAACCTGCTTTGTAATATCTCAGTGATAGCCTTGGCTGCAGTGATCACCATACTGTTGGACTTTGGGATCTGGCTGAGCATGCTGAAGCTTAGTACTGAGACAAAGGTCTCAGATTTTAGAATAGCAAAATTCAGTTTGCTCAGAGGTCAGTTAAGAGGGATTCCATGGGAAGCTTCCATGGATGATAAACGAACAAGCTAGAATGTTTCTAAGCATGCTCTCCTGGAAATGCAACCACTTCATCCCTCTAAAGGTAGGGAAAGTTGGCAGAGCAAGAGATTTCCCTTGGCTTAACTGTGAGCTTCTGGGTCTGCTCAAAAACAAAAAGAGAAGTGTACCAGAGATGGAAAAGCAGATGAATATCCATTGAGAAATACAAGGGCATTGTCAGAATGTGCAGAGATGGAGTGAGAAAAGCAAAAGCTCAGACTGAGCTGAAACTGGACAGAGATGTCAAAAAACACAAGAAAGGGCTCATCGGGTACCTAAACACCAAGCAGAAATAGAAGCTAAAAACTGTCCTACTGTCAAACCGGAGAGGTTAATTAATTGTCAACAATGCTGAAAATGCAGCATTTCCCAGCACTTCCTTCACCTCTGTCTTCACCAGCACAGTTGGGCACCTGGTCTTGGGAATAAGAATCCATGTTGATGAAAACACCCCATCCACCACCGGTGAAGGAGGAGTTGGTGTGTTAAATATTACAGGAGCTTGACCCCAACAAATCACTGGGCCCTGTCAATATCCACCCAAGGGTGTTAATGGAGTTGGCTGACATTGCCACAAGGCTGCTCTCCATAATCTTTGAGAAGTCATGGAGAACCCAGAAGACTGGAAGAAATCTAATGCCAACTCCATCTACAAGAAGGGACCTGCTTTGTAAAAAGAGGATCCAGAAAATTACAGGCTCGTCAGTCTTAACTTCAGGTCCTGGGAAAGTTATGGAACAAATCCTCCTGAGGGCTATCACAAGTCAGATGAAGCACATGATTGGGCAAAGCCATAACGGATTAGCCAAAGGGAGATTATGTGTGACAAACCTGACTGCATTCTATGACAGAGTAATCTGCTCCATTGATGTGGAGTGAATGGTGGATGTTGCAAGTGTGCATTTCTGCAAGGCTTTGAATATGGTTTCCCACAGCTTCCTTCTAGAAAAACTGATGTGATACAGTCTAGATGAGTCTGTGAGGCTGGTGGGGAACTGGCTGGCAGGACACACCCAGAGTGGTGGTAAACAGTTCCTTTTGGAACTGGCAACTTGTCACAAGTGGGGTCCCTCAGGGATCAATACTGGTCTCAAGGCTGTTTAATATTTTCACAAGTTATCTGCATTATGGGATCAAGTGTACCCTGACAAAGATTGATGTCAATACCTAACTGAGTGGGGAAGCGGAAAGAGAACCACTCTGGTTGGATGGAAAGAGAACCACCACACACTGGAAGGAGAACCACCCTGCAGGAAGACCTGGATAGGCTGGAATAGTGAGGCTAACATTACAAAGTTCAACAAAGACAAGTGTAAGGTCTTGCACCTGAGGAAATGTAATCCAGGAGTGGAGCATAAACTGGTATGTACTTAGCAGGGGAGCGGCTCTGTGGAAAGAGATATGGAGGTCCTGGTGGACAAAAAGCTCAACGTGAGTGAACAGTGTGCTTCTGCAGCAAAGAAAGCCAACAGGACACTGGGTTGCATCAACTAGGGCACCACCAAAAAGATGATGAAAAGACTGAAAATCCTACCATATGATGAAAGAATGAGATAACTGGGTTTTTCAGCCTTCAGAAGAAAAGGCTCGGAGGAGACCTCATCAGCATGTTCCAATATTTAAAAGAAACAAAAAAGTTGGGTATTCACTTTTTACAATAAATCACATGGAAAAAAAAGACCATATATTACTATGTTACTCCTGGAGAGATTCCAATTAGACACAAGAGGAAACATTTTCACAATGGGAATAATCAGCCATTGAAATAGTCCCCCCAGGGAAGTGGTGGATCCCTTAGCATTGGACATTCTTAAGATTCAGCTGGGCAAGGTGCTGGACCATCTTATCTAGACTGTGCTTTTATCAAGAAAGTTTGGATCAGATGATCCTTGAGGTCCCCTTCCCACCTAATATCCTATCATTCTGTGATTCCCAGCAGCTAGGAGGAAAACCTTGTGCTTTGGTCCAGTTCTGTTACCTAAATGAGAAGAACAGGCTGCCTGAACAGTGCAATAAGACTGAGAGCAACCTTATTATCTACCTGCTGCACATAGATGCAAATGATGAAGGCTACTCAGTGCTAATACAGGTTCTTTTGTTAATTCTGATAAGATTGTTTATTAAAAGAAAACTAATGAAAAGAAATCACCATTTCTCAGGGAAGGAACCAGACCATCAGCATACTCCAAGATGAGAATGCACAGAAAAGATGAAGAGCTCTTAAAGTATTATCATCTGCTGGTAAAAGTACAAATCTTGTATATCCTCAATAATGCTTATTATCTATCTAGAATAGATAGAACCACTATTAGATTCAGGGGAAAACTGAAAACATTGCAAAGTGGGGAACCTACTTTATAACTTGAATTGGTCTTCTTTTCCTTTCATTCCTTTGAACAAAGTCTATATATACACACTGCAAAATTTAAAGAAGATGTTTAAAAAAAAAGAGAAGAAAATATCTTAGTCTGGCAACCACAGCACAGGACATACAATAAAAATGGCGAAACTCAGGTGACTGGGAGCATATCCTGAGAAAGCCATTAACACACCAGCATGAGCCAACACTTCATGTGACTTTTCTTTACTAGCCAATGCCCTCTGCACCTTTATGAAGCCCAGAAAGTGCAAAGGAGGAGGGCTGCTGAAGGTTTTTACATACAATGTTTCTTTTTATGAAAGAAACAAATTTATTAGAATCCTCTTCTCTATGCTCCCAAGGGTGTCCTTAGCAGGGAACAAACACAGCTCCCAGCAGTAAGTAGACTCTTGTTAAGCTCCATATCATGTTTCCATGGAGAAAAATGCTTTCTTATTCAGAAAAGAAAAACTCTGCAGTGAACTTTTGTACAGACATTGATTTTTTTCCAACCTCACTTTGGTCTTTTTATGGAAAGCATTTCCACAGAGTGATGCCTGTAATATTACACAGAAAGGACTAAATAAATTATATAGCATAAGTGAAATTATGTAACACAGCAAGAATGTTGCTTCCAACAAAATGTTTACTTATATGGAATCACTAGAAGAAAGATTTCAATGTTTTTTGCTTCTATTCTGATTTCAGTAGCATAGTTCACATGCCTAAACATGTTTTTAAACAATCACGTGGTCTGAACTTGGGAAGGGTATATAGGTTCTTAATTTAAAACCTTTTCCAACCCTGCTGTATTTATTGGGGATCAAAACAGCAGCAGTCAACAGCAGTTTAACAGATTTCTGCAGAAACGCTAGTAAAAACTGTGAGTCAAATTTATTTTGTCTTTTAACCTTCTAAAAGCATTCTATTGTACACATAGATTTGTCTGTTCCGAAATTCTGTGGAGTTAACAATTTTCTATTATGTTTGATGGAAGATCACTGCAGTGGAGGGATTCTGGCAAAATTAAGGAGAATATTATTTGTCCATAAGTTATGAAGAAGATGCCTGAAAAAATGGGAGTTGCTCACCCTTATATGTTGTTCTGTGCATAAAATAAACTCCTAATGCTGATTCTGGACAAAGGTCATAAAGACTGATGGTTCAAAATCCAAATCTTGATATGTAATTAAAAAGGGCTATGTATGTTAATGCAGAGAACTGTATCTTGTAAGACACTTCTTTAAAATTACAATTGTGTAGCAAAATCAAATTACTTTTGCCCCAACCGCTGCCAGAAAGTTGCACAAACATTTCTTGACAATCTTTTCATGTGCAGGAAGTTTCAGCTCCAGCATTGTTTCCAAAGAAGCTGCTGCAGCCTTCCCCCAGCTACTCCCGAAAACACGAGCTTGGAAATGCTACTTTGGCTGTAATGCCAACTCATAATGTCACCACTTAAAATCTACTTATACAAGGCACCCCATGGTTTTTAATTATTATGGATGCAATGGAAAGATGACTCATGGGTTACTCACATGAAATAAAACATGGCATGACTTAGGAAATTCACAGTGCATTCACTTTTACCAACATCAAGGTGAGGAGAATGCTACAGCAATTTACCTTCATCTGTGAAGACAGAGAGGCTACCAAGAGAAGCCAACAGTCCAGCCCAAATGCAAGAGAGAGGCAATTCTGAATAAAGATTTGGGAGGCTAAAATATGATTTTAATCTCTAACATTTGGTACTTACTGGGTAGTCACTGCATGTAAATACTAACTTCAGTAGGACAACAATATTAACTATTGGTCAGCATGCA
Organism: Lichenostomus cassidix; assembly: GCF_008360975.1. Taxonomy (NCBI): domain Eukaryota; kingdom Metazoa; phylum Chordata; class Aves; order Passeriformes; family Meliphagidae; genus Lichenostomus; species Lichenostomus cassidix. The sequence goes on along the minus strand of NC_139483.1, from coordinate 26,056,319 downwards.
CTGTTCTTGAACAATTTTGTCAACATGAAAAATGTTATTTGGGGCCTGAGGAATTATCTTTGTATCTACTGCATGATCAGCCTCTTCCAAGATCTGCTAACCCAACTCTATGATCTGACAAGATCAGAAATTATCCCATAAAGTCCACAGATAGTTATGTGGGCAAAGACTAGCAAGGAACCTAATGATACAGCTTATACATAAATTTTAATTAAATTAAAATGTACAATAAAGTCTCTTTGCATCCTTCTGACAGCCTTGAAGTGAGCACACTGAGTACAATTTAATTCCACTGTAAAATTGCTTTTTTCTTCTGTTGTCAGAAGGAGGTTTTACTGTAAATAAGAGTCATGACTTTTAAAGAACCAGTATCTTATACAGCAGATAGTGGCTTCTCTACACATATGTAATGTCATAATCACATAATGTGTTTTTATAATGTATTATCACATTTTGAATTCCAACTACGCATGAACAAACAAATCGCTGAGAAAGATTATCAAAACACTTTTCAAACAGAATGGGACATAAGTTGCAGAAGCTGTGCTATATCTGTAAGACACATATATGATAAATTAAACTCAGCATTGCCCAACCCTGAGACAAATATGGGTATTAGTTTACAGTCTCTGTAGCCAATTTATAGTATTGTGTTAAGACTTCATAGTGTAGCAAAAAATATTAAGGGGCACTGTGATTCTCAACTCAGACTCATTAAATGATGACACAAAATACTCCATTAGCAATGATACAGTTCCACCCTTTCACCCTTTATTGCCCATCAGCCCCAGACATCAATCCTTCCACTGTTTTCCTACTACCATAATTCTGATGCATTAATTAGGCAAACATAACTGTGTTTGACTGCTTTTTAAATGGATTCTATTACATAAGGTATATAAAAAATAAACTCCATTATTATATGTCTTATGGGCACAGTTTTTTGATTTTAATATAATCTCTCTTGGATTTGGTTTATACAGACAATTGTTTTGCCCTAACTAAGAGCACATGTATCTGAGCCAGGGGAGAGAAGTCTGTAGAGGTAATATCACATTTGTCATTGAATTATCTCTGGCTTTATAAGCTATAGCTTACTAATACCAGTTAATGTTTTGTAATTATTAACACACATAGAATTTCCAGGATGCTGTTTCAAAATTTCCTCAAGCCCTCTTGCTCATGGACAAAACAACTACTCAATCCGCAGATGTTTTAGAAATCCTGGCAAAATCCTCTTCCTCTGGGGACATCCACAGAACCCCCAAACTTCTGTCCTACTTTGTGTGCAAGAATACCACTAGCTCTGATCTGGAGCTGAAAAGATATCCCCTCCTTTTTCCTCTGTGGATTTTAAAAAGGTGAAAAGAGCACCTGCCTAAAACCTAGGGTTGTCAAAAGGATTTCTCTCCCCTCTGCTTGGGGCATTTCTCACTCAGTGTCTCAGAAATTAGCTTCCAGGGCTTTAACAGAGGCAGCTTCAACAAGCTTGCAATGGAGTGCCTTTAGCCTTGTGCAAGGAATATGCCGCTGAGCTGCTGTCTACTTTCCTCATGCACTATCTGAGGATCCTTTTATGCTAGCAGATATTTAAAGACTTTCATATAAATGACAATCAGAGCCTTTTTATAATAGTTATGGCCCCTTTGGACCCATTACAGATTATCAGCAAATGAACTGGCAGACATTTGCTATGCCTTCTATATCCTCAGTACAAAGTACCATAAACGCTGTCCTCTCACTGGTAGTTAAGTTTAGGCAAATACATACTCAGGCAGTTTCTTAAGTGCCTATTATTTTCGTTCTACAAGTACTCCTTTAGACCTCTTTCAGATTTATTGACGTTTGAAAGCTTTAAAATATCCATTACCCACTTAACTGACCATAGCAATTCCATCTGACTCATTGTTTGTGTTAGAATATATTTAGGCATTTTTAAAAATGGGTCTTAACAGACCATAGGATCTCCCTTGGAAACTCTATAATAAATCAAGTAAATACTTGGTGAAGTGCTATAATGTTTATTTGTGACTACTTAATTCTATCCTTTCTATTCCATGTTTTGAACATATGAAGTTCCTCTGTTCAGGTTATTAGTGACCAAGCTTCCTTCAGTTTTTTTATAGTACTGCTTCTGTATTGCTCAGTTTCATTCCAAGATGCACCCTTACTGGCTGCTATACTGGCAATCTGCTGTTGAATCCATCCAGTCCTCCCCTTCCCTTGAAGGGGAAAGCACATGCTCTAATACTGGAACAACTTGTGAAGAACACTTTTACAACTGCCACTGTCAAATCTACATTAAAAAAATGCACAAAGCTGCATGTACTGCTTGCATTTGACAGTGACATTTTCTGTGTCTTCCACACATCAGGAGAAGGAAATTGAAGCCTAGAGGAAAAAGCATACATATGTCAATACCACCATTATTTCTGGCCTCTCACATTTATGTTCTCTCTTTCTGTCTGCTGTTTGTACAACTGACTAGTGGAAACAAATTCTAGAAGCAGGAGGCAAGAAATTAAGACCCACAAGGTGTGTACATTGTGAGAAGTACTGCTTGGGCTTCTCATAAGACTGTCTTCTCAAAAGCTGGGTTATACTGTAGAATATTTTAAATCTAAAATATAATATCCCCATTATAAGTGGTCTTGTCAGGGTCAAAATTCAAATTGGCGATGGAAGTAAATTGTCTGTCCCTGGAGCCATCCACCCCTGGGTGTATATAAAAGTGCAGAAAACACACTATCTCCCATCTCAGTAAACCTGGCCTTGGCATCACCGCTATTCCTGCTTAGCCCTGCTCCACATCCGCCTCCTCCACAAGTATTCAATGCTGAGATGATGAAGACTCTTACTTATGATTATTTCTCCCAGTGTCTGCTGCTTGTTCAGGCTCTGTGACACACTGGCAGCCAAGGAAAGGGCAGGCATTACCACTGGCACAAGAAGTGATTTACTGCCACTCTGGCCTTGTTGCCCCTCATCCTTCTGCTTATTTTCAGCACCTTCAGGGCCACCAGAGCCATCCTGTTCCACTTTCTGATTCCCTTGGTTAGACTGCACCTTGTCTGTCCTTCTGAAGGTATTTAATATGCAATACTACCCCTATTCATTCTGGTAGCAGTAGAGACTTTGGTACACTCTCCAAAATGCTGGCTGTATTTGCTCTGTTTTAGTTTGTTAGGCCTATTTAGTTAACCTCCTAATGAACAATATTCTGTTTTCTTCTATTTAAGTAAAAGTCATCAACTAAACAGACATTTTTTTAGTTTTCAAAGGATTCAGTGATAACCCAGTTATGCCAGCTTTTGGATTGGCTAAATTCTCATTTTTCACTACCTTTTGCAGTGTTAAGCCCATAGCAGGGGATTAAAACTAGATGCTCTTGAAGGTCCCTTCCAACCCAAATGATTCTATGGTTCCATTATTCTGTGATTCTGTTTTGAGAGAACCATCTTGAGAACACAATAGAATCTTCATGAAATGCTTATCACCTCAGCACCATGTTGGCTGTGCAGTTCTCTGCATTCTTGTAAAACTTTGGCAGATGTATTCAACAGCATGCAAAAAGGCAAAGCCTCACCCTTAATGTGACATAGTTTCAACACCACTGCAATTGGGTTATAGAAATATTTTTCATTGTTTGAAGACAAACATGGTTGAAGTAAAATTCAATCCTAACTTTTGCCTATTAACAGCAGAATTACATGTAGAAAGCACCTTCAGATTTTTAATGCACTGTAAAACAAAAAGCATTCTCTTTCTTTTGTTAGAAAATTGTTTGCAGAGTATGATTTTGTTTGAAACTTGTGTACGTGATTCTGCAGAAACAGCGCCGTGTCTCAGCAGTTTAGGAAAACTTTTGGGTTTGTCCTGTATCAGTACAGTTCAGTTTCACATGTGCTGCAGCTCTAGTGGATTTTTATTTTGTATATGTTTCTCTCAGTTAAAATCTTCTTATCAAACGCTGAGAGATAACACACATTTCTTCCTGTTATAAAGACACAAACATCAATCATCTAAAATCAGTGACATTCACCCAGAAATAAATACAAATATGTTCTGTAACATTTCACTGCTATTATCTGTTGAGAGGCACTGTCGCCCTTTCGACTGAGGGCACCGGAACATGGCTGCCCTCACAGGAATGTAAACTTGGCATTAACCCTGGCAGATTCCCACTCCCTGCCCACTCTCATTTAACTTAACTCACTCCTATACTGTTATCAGAAGGTAAAGGTCATAGCTTTATTTACACAATACAGCACTATACAAACCACCATTAAACAAGAAAATCTTGCGCCGAATAAACACAAAGCAAAAAAACAATGCTGACCTCTCTACCAAGAACGCCCCCTGGAAGTACCTTGTCATTCCCCAAATAAGGTCGATGGTGCTGGTCTATCCTTCTAAATATTAACTGCCCAGCACTGCCCCCCACATACCCAACTCCCACGCAACAGCCAACTAAGGACTTTTTAATGTTCCAAACCCAGGAGAAATTTAGAAAGCATTCTACTGTTGGCAGACCATGTGGTTCATATCCTATTCCCACAGCCTTTACTCATCCTTCCACAGCTGGAAACCTTGTCAAATGCTCTCCTATAGGACAGAGCCTTTAGCACAATACATAAGCTGGGCAGATGGCAGGGTGGACTCCCTCGGTCCGAATGCTAGAAGCCTGGGAACCAACCCTCCTTCCTGCTTCTCATCTCCCTCAGCTCCGCTCCTCTCCACCCCGGCCCACTGCCTTTTCCTGAGGGGAAGACATCCTGCTTATTTATGCATTTCATGACTGCTGGTCTGCCTATATCCAGCAAGAAAAAGTGCAAAGAGGGCAGGAGGCCACTGACTAAAATCCCATTGGAGCTCATGTTCAGTTTTGGAAACTAGAGCAGGCAGAGCAGAGAGAGCATGGATGTAGTCCAGGGTGCAACCCTGGTCAGGAGCACTGGTCAGGTGGTGTGGCCTGGGCAGCAGTCCCTGCAGACACTGGGACTCCAGACACACCTGCTACAGCACAATTCACTCCTTGCTTCCTATTTTTACTGAAGGTGGTGGAAATAGTTTGTTGCTCACTTGGGCCAGAAGCAAACTGTAACTCCTCTGTAGCAGACTGCTGCAGCAGGCAGTTTAAGTGGAGAGGAGCTTGCATTCAGTATATTCCTCTGCTTAGGTGTGAATAGGGCAGATGAGGGTACAAGGTCTCACCCTCTTTCATGGACCATAGCTACAGCACCAATTTAAGCTTTTACTATTCAGAGTTGCAGTAAGATGACCTTTACATGTTTAAATCAAAATTCTCCATGTCTAGTTTTGCATTAAAAAAAAAATAGGGGTGAGGGGAATTTTGTTTGGCTGCTGCCATTCAGAAATAACACAGTAAGGTAACTTGGGAGAATGATGACTTTTAACATGTTAACCACTGACCATGCAACATTTTCATCAGTGTAAATATAACTCCTCGTTACTCTGCCAAGATTGTACTGAATCATACAACCACCAATGAAGTCAGACTTTCTAAATAAATATTCTTATTTCACATAAAAACATACTAATGAAAGTGCTTTTAATTTAAGGTAGTTCTTCTTTCTGAAACACTGGTGTGTGCTGCCCTGATAAACAGGAATGCTGGGGAAAATGATCATCTAGGGAAAAATTCAGTTAGTGTTCAAACAAGTTCTTAGGGTAGTTGCGTACAGAAAAAGCCCGGAGGTACTCAAGGATTGGCATCAGCATATTTATATCCACATTTGCCTCAATTCAGTGTTAATAAATCCTTCATCACAACCAACACATTAATTACAGAGTGCAGAGAGCCTCAGAAAGCTCCAGCAAGTTACAGGCTGGGTTATTCTTCATATTGCTTAGGAGCATAATAACTCATAGTTATGAATAAGGACTCCATCATGACTATGCATGATTTGAAAGCAACATCTCACAGATCCCGCATTTGAAAACAAAACAATTAGTCAACCCAAAGCAGGCGACACTAATTTCCATGTTAAGATATTTTTCATCATTTCAGGTGAACTGAAATGGTGTACATTCAGTTTCTTTCTTTTGTGTTTCAGAGAGAGTGCTTGAATGATTCTGAAGGATGCGAGAGATCAAGCAACATGCAACTACTGAAGCAATGTTTCTGGGCCAAGCAAAACCAACGCAACAGCTCACATAGTTATTTCCTAAATCAAGTGTGAACTGGGGGCAGTGTCATTGATGATTGTGAAGAAGTACCCTGTTCTAGTGCTGGCCTTCCTGCCTGGTGGGGACAACAGTTCATAGCAGGTATTTCAGGCTAGAGCAGGCCACTTGTGTCACCTCAGCTGAACTCTCACACTGAGCACAGAGACAGCCACCCAGGTACTGCTGACCTCAGCCCAACAACAGCAAGTGAAACAAGAACATGCCACGTTTACATATATCTGCAGAAAGGGCATAGGAATTTTGAAAGTCAGTACAAGAGAAGAGTACAGAGCTGACAGTTTCTTAAAACACACAGCTTGTTGCATCATTCCTATATGAGAATATATACTAATACATTTTACAGAGATATAATATATACTAATATTTTATGATAACTGACTTTAAATACACCAGACTCCAGGGGCAGGTGACACTGAACATAGTCCACAACCTTCCATCATCAAGTTCAAACTCCAGTCCAGCTCACAGGCAAAACCAAAATGAGATTCATAGTCTAGTCCTTAATTCCTGAAGCTTGGATACATTTTTTCAAACTGTTGCAATTGCAATTGCATAAGAAACAAGGACAAGTGCCAGAAAATGCGATTGAAATTTCTCTAGTGTCTGATTGACTCTACTTGTATTATCAGGCCCCAGCCTGACATGCACCCGAATAGCTGAATGCCAGATGAGAGGGAAGGTGGCAGGGATAACGTAAATATTTTTATTAAGCTGTTGAAGTGTTTTTGACACAACAGTAACATCATACCTTTAAAAAAGCCACACTGAAAATTATCCTAAAATTTATCTATCCTACAAGATACATTCAGTAACAGGAATGTCTTTATACATAAAAATTGTGAGGTTCATCTTAATTTTCAACATAAACTCTATAAACATAAAGAAGATAAACATAAGGAAGATATATGTAATTCCAATGAGCACACCGGTAATTGGACAAGTCTGGGAACAGCTCTTGGGCCAGCTGCAAATATGTGAACTCAGGGAATAATTTCGATTGCCAAACAGGGAGCTGGCTTTCTCTTTGAACTTCAGGGGAAACAAGGATAAACTAGTTATTACAAAAGATGATCATTTAGCATCATCATAGCACTTTCTAAAAACCTAACCAACAAGCCAAAGCACAAACTAAAGCTAGTTATTTACTTCCAAAAATATAACTTTGTTTAGCTCCAAACAAATACTTCCACATACAAGGCTGAAAAAAGATCAGAAGGTATAGCAGCTATTTTGAAACCTACATTTCCATCAAACATCTTAGTTTATTTATATATTCCCCACTTTCCTTGAAGTAGTGCCCACACAGGCAGCATTTCCCACTTTGGAGAATAACCATTAATTCCACACCACAATGTTTTTTCTAGAAATATAATTACACAGAAGACAAGTATTCCTTATTAAAATATCTGAAGGCATGTTAGGTAGTTATGACTGCTGGTTATTCAGGAGCAAAGGGTTTTTTTTCTTTTTTTTTTTCCTTCCTTTTTCTTTCCTTGTTTGCCAGCTAATAAGAGCTTTGGAGATGTAAAGGAGTGACTAGATCCCAATGCATTTTTGACATTGTAGTGAGGTATGGAATAATTAGGCTGAAACTGTTCTGTGCAAGACAACTATTCTTATGTATGCTTGACATCAACAAATGCATTCTCCCAAGGCATGGCACATTGTGAATGAATTGTAGCATTTTCTTATGATTAATTCTTTTAAAATAACCTCTAACTTCTTCCTTCTTGTTGTATTTTATAGAAAAACTGGGATGTACATTTTACAAACACTTGAGGCTCCCAGTATCCCACAGTTTGGAAAATTAATTATTCTTACAGACAAAGCTATGTCAAGATCCAAAAGCCTACATAAAAACAAAATACAACTGAATCTGTTCCTAATTTCTTCCTGTTGGTTTTCATAGTTTATGCTTTCATCCTACAACTCATGCTCTCCTGTTTCTTTTGATAATAGACACAGCATAACACGCCATTTAGAAATTCAGTGTCATACTCTAACATGCAAAGGACATGTCAGCATAGGGTCTGAATTAGAAGCTGTGAGTACACTGAGAAGTTTAAATTGTGAAACAATGTCTCAGAATGACATTTCTCTTGTGATGGAAGCATTCTTCTGATAAAGTCACAGGAAGAACGCAGGCACATGAAGCCACTCAATGCATCCAGCTGGGAGCCAACACATAGCAAAAGCTACATATAGGACAAGGGAGCAGAGCTAGGAAAGAAAGAGTAGAGAGAGGAGAGAATGTGTCTTAAGGGAGTGAAGGATGTGGGGGGTAAATGAATGCACATTCATATAAAGAAAGGAGATGTACTTTTATACCAATTCTTTTTTCCTGGTTGACAGAAATCATTAAACTGACTGCTAATTACAAGGTGTCTACCTCCAGTTTCCAGGAAGAGAAAATTAGCTCAAGTATTTTATGGAAACAAATCCTCAAAATCCTTCACTTTTCCAAGTGCCAAGCTTATCTGTTCCCCTTATGACAGATACTTGTAAATTCTGAAGTTGCCATGTCCTATTATGGGAATGTACAAATACCTACCTTTGGAAATAAATGCAGACAATGAATAGGAAATATGATATGGGCAGGTAAGGTAAGAAATATGTTGGATCTTTGGCACTTGAAAACAAAACCATGTGAAGTATCAGGGCCAAAAGTACAACCCAGTATGCAAACATCACACCAGTGTTAAAAATAAGATGGAGATCAAGAGCTGCAGCTAGCAAAGAGTTTTATAATGAAAACTAGATTTTTGATGAAAAGACCACTTTCACAGATATTTATTTTCTTTAGAAGCTGTGATGCCCTACTGTTTGTTATATCTCTGGAAAGGAGATGCCTTTGAGAAATTTCCGTTTGAATCCCTTTGTATGTGGGAAAGACAATTGCTTCTAATGGAACTTACCACTCAAATCTGGTTACTAAACATTTCATATTCCCTTCTCAATTTCTAGCACTCTTAAGAGCTGCCTTTATATGAATCCAGGGATGTGACAAATTACACATTCTCATCTTGGATGTTTCTGTTCATAAAATTTGAGACTGGCTGCCCCTGAGATGACTACCTCAAATCAAAACTGATAACCTGAAAGAGGGTAGGAATATCAAGGCAAAAAACAAAGCTCAGTTAGATCTGAAGAACTCAGAGTTTTTACTAGACAGGACAGAATTATATTACAAAACCTGTTAAGCATACTGCTTGTGAAAGCCTGAATTTATCACAAGCAATAACAGTCTGCTAAAAACAAATATAAAAGCAGAGAGGAAGTGTGAAATGACAAGATAAAGGATTTAATAAACACATTAACATCAGGGTGACATTTTTCAAAGCAAATCTTTACTTTTAATAATAAAGCCTATCCCTAAATGCATTCCTCATCCCAGCAAACAATATGCACTTTTTGTGTGTGTGTGCATGGGTGCTGAAGATTAGAGACTGGGGCCAGTGGGGGAGGTTCAAATAGATGCAGGGCACTTGAAAGCAAATCAGAATTGTCTCCAAAGAGCCACTTCCTGCTGGGGACTAAGCCTTCACCCAAACAGTCAAGAGGAAGGGGCATAAGCAAAGCATTGCAAACGACCATCCCAATTGTATCGGAGTGGAGACAACTAAGACAAACAAACTCAGGAAGTGGCAGGGAGTTAGAAACTGAGAGGAAATCTATGGCACAGAGAGGAAAGTGAAGAGATTGCACCGATCTGCAGCAAGGTCACCTCTGGGTCTCACTGTGCCAAGCTTTTTCAAACCCACTTTATTTGGACTAGAACACAAAACTGGCACACACAGCTGGCGACTGCTGCAGAGGCTATTCAAATGTTAACATTCTCAATGATAAACAGCCAAAAAAAAGTTCTGTGTAAGCAAATTGGAACAAACAACTAATCTAAATCTGGTTGCTAAGAGATGGAGGATTTCAGCCAAAACCATCCTGAAGCCTCAAGAATACTTTATTTTTGATCAAAAAAAGTACCTGTAGATGACGCCATGTTGGTGAAGAAACATGAGTGCTGATGTGACCTCTGCAGCATAAAAGCGGGATCGAGGTTCGTCAAATTTGCGTGAGCGCTGGATTTGAAACATCAGGTCTCCTCCATTTACATATTCCATGACGAAAAAGAGGCGGTCCTGAAATTAATTAAACAGTGCTATTTAGCTAATTTCTTCTAGTGACATAAAGGACTGCTTGAAGCTACACTTTATGTGACTGAAGCATTTACATCAAGAAATAAAATAAACTAATGTTACGATTCTGAAAAAGGAGAAAGCTGGCAACCAAAATCCACCAAACCTAAAGAAAATGAGATGAGTCTCAAAATGAGAAATGAGAAAAAGGCAATCAAAATACTGTATTAAACAGCACACACACATAAACTTCCACACATCAACAAATACATATGGAATTATAATCAATTTCATATAATAACAGAGATACTTCATATAATAACAGAGATGTTGTTTCTTTTGTAATTTAGCCATAACTATGAAAATATGTCAATTTTGTCAACTATTGACAGGCTGCTGGGCAAATGTCAGTCTCATTCTTTCTTCACTTCTCTCTTACCAGTTACTTTGTCTGCAAAGCATCTTCCCCAAATTAGGTAAAAATTATTTAGAATTGTTAAGCTATAGAAACCAGTGCTGCCAATCTCAAACACTTACATATGGTTTTTTGAATTGTCTCAAACTCTCTTAAGAAAATGAAATGGAATTATATTATTAAAATACTTCTCAGTTTTGGTTTTTTTTAATTTTCTTCTAATGCTTATCACATCCATGTTCAAGCTTTAAGCCTATTTCCATGATGGAGGACTAGAAATTAACTTTCCTTGAGAGCAGCAACTGAGATTCTCAGGCAGTCACACCATTAACCCAAAAGTTGAGCACTTGTTGAAACAGTCAGAGGTGAAAATATCAGTAAACTAAACATGTGCTTGGCATCTTGAACCATTTATTATGTAAACTGGCAATGCAGGTGAAGGCACAAGGAAAGAAATGACAGATGTCCACTTGATCTAATGTAGATCCTATTTTTTTAAGTGTTTCTTACAAATTTTCATATTTTCCCTAGTCGGTTCTAACTTCCCTTCCTTGCCCCTTCAATCTTGCTGAATGCCTACTTCACATTCTTTATTTCCTTACTGTTAATTATCTACATCTATCTGGACATGAGTTTAGTTAGAGGTGAAGGGAATTCTGATGTGATGTGACACAGACATTTCTTTCTCCAGTCATACAATTCACAGGTGTGTGAGCACAGGACTTCACCCCTCTGGAACTCTGATGTCACACTGCAATTTGGCTCTAGTTCATAGTGTCTGGTGTGCTGGGTGAAGAAAAGGAGACAAGATGTGTGACTACTTTGGACAAGGAAAAACAACAGAAGATCCAAGTTAATCAACCTCCCCCAAGTGAATCCGAGCCTGCAAATTACATAGTTTATATATATGAATTCAGAAATTCATAAATGTTTGTCATTTGTCTTTAATAATCTACGATTCAGACTCAAAGCATAGCACTTAAAAATACCCTTAAACTTAAGCGTGTGCATTAATCCTGCTCATTAAGTGCCTAAATGTTATACTTATCAGGGATGCTTCCTGGAGGACACTAGAAATGTTTGTCTGACTTTTTGCTGATTACAGAAAGAGGATGCAGAAAAAACTTTGTGCCTTTCCCTCCATATCTTAGGAACACAGAAACTGCCAGACTGTATGAAATTTGGAAAGCCAGGTTTCCAAACCGGCGTTCTTGCCAAAACACTGCTAATGACTTTGGTACATTTTCCAACATTTTTTTTACCATTCCCTAGGAAGGAAAATCTACTGAAGAATAGCATCAAAGCATCTGGCTGCATCATATGCTCAAAAGAGCATGGATTCAGAGCCATGCCTTTGTTCTTTCTGTAGTGCTCAGTACTGCTGATATGAAATGTTCAAAATCATGGTGCAGACCTTGTGACATTAGTGTAGGGTTTAAATCTCATCCTCTTTGCTTCTTTAAGCAAAAATATGGGTCCTTGTGCTGTCCATCTGATTTATCTTTGGAAACAATAAGAATTAAAGTCTTACTTTAAAAAGAAAATCTGATAGTTCTCAGATGGTCTCAGGATTTCAGAAGCTAGAGCTGAAGGATAACATCAATACAGTCAGCTTTGTGATGAAGTCAGTCAAAAACATAGCTGTATTGCTACTGCAACATAACATAAGAGGATACAACATCCCTAAGAAGAAGATGCAGGCATTGTTCTTTGTTAGGCTTCTGTCTGCTGCACCACAGACTATCTCTGAAGAGCAGTTTCCAGAGTCCCTTTGCAGCTCTGTGCCTAAGATTATCTCACACAGATACAGCTCAGTGTTTCAAGCACAAAACCCATTGGACTGCAGGTTAAGGAGTGCACTTGGGTAAACTAACTTCTCCTAAACCTTGTTGAGATTGAACTTTCTTACACTGCTGTTTTAACCTTTCTAAAGTCAATAGCCTGGACATGAGTGGGCACAACCAGGAAAAGGAAGCTGCAATTCCCATTCTCCTGAGCAGCCATATTCATTCCCAATGCTGCTATCATTTTGCTGCACCTATATCACAAGTAGAAAACAAAGAAAGCAAAGTGATGGTGCTGTGCCTTACAGCTGTGACTCTCAAACAGTGACTCCCAACTTGTCATTAAGCTGGGAACTGCTGCTCTCAACCCTGAGAACAACAGAAAAAGCTGGTTAACACAACTGTACAGATAAAGGCCATTTCCTAACATGTCAGGATACATATTGTTCCATTTTCATATTAAATACTCTCTGTGTTTCACCCAAACAGAACTAATGCTTTTTGTGACTAAATTCACTAAATGCCTAACTGCTGATAATAAACATCAGAAATTGTGTTTAATTAAAGCTTCAAGTTCTTTTATTGTAGTCGAGTCTTTTTTAGGTCACTTACAGTTTAGCTAACTGAAAATTTAACCTGGACTACTTAGCAGAGCATCTTGACACCAGACAGGCTGAACAAAAGTTTTAGCAGTATTTTCTGAGCTGGACACTGCTATCTATCTATCTATCTATCTATCTATCTATCTATCTATCCTCTTTCATATCTTCCTTATGGTGCACATCCCATTCTCCATTTGAAAGGCAATTTCTGACAGATTCTGCATCTTACTTGACAATCTCATCAAAACTATACCTACTAAAAGCCGAATTAATAGCTCAATAATTGAATTTTCTCTGCTGTTGATTTCTTCTGCTACAGACCTATATTTCAAGTCACTTTTCCAGCTTTCCTCAGTAAGCATTTCAGTTTTCTAGTGAGAATTCACAGAAAAAAGTTAGTTTGAAAGTTCTGTTCTCTGTTTACAGTGAGTCTGGGAAAGCCTACTAGCATGCAGTAAACAGTGCGATGCACAATATGCACAAACACAGCAGAGCAGAATTTCAACATTAAAAGGCATAATCTTTTTTTGATAAAATATTTTCAGTCCCTATGGAAACTACTTTCTTAAAAGCACTCTCTAGTCTTTCTTTTTGGTCAGGACAATGATGTGATCAACTGAGACTCAAATTTACATGAAACGAAGATGCAAGAGAAGAGAGAATATTTTATGAATAGGAGCTGAGATTGGCAAATCCTTTTTTTTTTTTAAATTTCCATAACCTCAACAACAGACACACTATTTTGATTTTTGCTACTCCCACTTTTTTCTATATCTTTCATCAAAGGTTAATGATCAAAATATAAGTTCCCAACCCTCTGACTATTTCCTTTCTGTCACAATGTAAGCACACGCACAGAGTGACCCAATGAGACCTCTGAGCTCAATGCAGAGTTCATCCTCCCACTAGGAGTAAAATAACCATATTATTCCTGGTTATATGTATCTTGCTACATGTACCACCCGGAGTTATTCAAATATTGAAGTAGGAGAACATAAACTGAACAACCTTAAGAATTACACGTTAAGGAACAATGCAGCGTTTACTCAGTTCAAAACGAGATACAAGGTATGACTTTATCATCAAGTGTGTTCCAAGAGAAAACTGAATGGGTTTGGTTTGGACTGCATTATTTTTGGACTTTGTTTTCATAACATTTGGGAAGTATGTTTTGATAAATAAAACAAATGTAAAGCAGTCCTGGGAACTCTTTAATTATATAAACTGAAATAAAAGGCAAGATCACAAACCAAGGCATTACAGATTAATCCTCTCTTGGCAACTATAAAACAAAAAAAAGTACTGCAAAGCAAGCTAATATGTTTTCTGAAGCAAAGTAAGCTAATATGTTTTCTGAAGTAATTTGATTATTTTTCAGGGTTTATTTTAGCCCTTAATCATACCTGCTTTTCCTTGAATTTCTCAAAAGATATGGTTGAATGACAATACTTAGAATAACAAATGGAAAGAAAAGCAGAGCAGAGTGTATGGGTAAGAGATTTTAAAAGAAAATGGTATGAAATAAACAGGCTAGAAGTCAAAAACAAGAAAGTTCAACTTCATTCTGTATTTCTGTAGTATTTTGTGACCATATATGTAACTCCTATACTGGGACACATAAGGCCTGTCTTAATATCTCTCTGATTCAGGTCTCACCTCTCAACTTTCTTAATTGAGAGTCTCCTACATGCTTTGTGCCATCAAAACTGGACACCAAAACAACCTTTTTTCTAGTCTTTGTCCCTATCACTATATGGAAAAGCATGATTACTAGTTAAATTACAAACCTTGTTTAATCTCTTTCATTCCACTCCTCTAATTTTGTCCCAATTTAATTTTTCATCCTTCTTGACATTCAAAATAGCGACTCTTTGCTCTACAGTAAATCACTCTAATTAATACTTCACACCTTATTCTGATTATTGCCATTCTCTGAATTTTTCTTCTATTTATACATTTTTTTGTTAATATCCATGCATTATGTGCACTCCCTGCCAGTTTATATTTGCTTGGGTTTAAGTGTTATGAGTTTCACTGGGTAGAGGTTCTACCTTTTTTCCCTTTTGGAATAATGTACATGTTTTAAATTGGGAAAAGGAAGGGAGATTTCCAGAAACATCAATAGCAATGAAATCTAAGGACATAACAGATTCAATCCAGCTCCTCTTTGTGAAGGTGTGATTAATGACCAAGATCTTCCTACTAGTAAGACCAGATAATCTTGCCAATCAGTTCTGATTTAACAGATGACACTATACAGTCTATTAGTTGTTTAGATGAGGAATAATACCATTGTTAAGGAACAAGATACTACGTAAACCCTGTATGAAAGGTTAGACATGGAAAGACTTTGATGTATTGTTTACATTAATTATTGTGTAAATCTCAAAAGACTTTTTAAAAATTGTTATCAGTCATTAACCTGTCTGTCCTTCATTTGTTTTCCAATTAAAATCTCATTAACATTAAATTGCAGTCTTAAGACAATCCATTGATAGACATAAGACAATGTACAATTATCACTTCAATCTGAAGAATACAAACTTTTTTCCCTTTCAAATGAGTCCTAACAGCTGGGCACCCAAAACGCAGTTCAACACAGCTTCATTACTGAAACACTACAAAACAAAAATAAATCATGCAGTCTCTGTCTCCTAGTTTCAAAACTAAGATGTGCATCCATGGCACAAGTCTGAGAACAAATCTTTTCACTACTGTTTTTTGTCTCCCAGTTCAACATTTACAATACTTAAAATCATTTGGGAAAGGCAGGAACATGGACTCTAGTGAAATTCACAATTGATATATCTTAGCAGCCTACTCCAACAACCATTTTTTCCTTCATTTATGTTTTCAAACAACTGGCTGTGAATCAATTCTTCCTGATTCTCACTAGCTCCCTAAACTAAGTTCTTTTTATGAACGCAGTTTTTTCCTCCCAATTTCAGAAAGTTGCACTTGAATTAGATTTCTTCAGAGGCCTCTGAAAGTATCAAGTAAACTAATACGTGCATCAAATACAGGTAAATGTAAGTGTAAAATAGTTTGCATTCTATTAGAGAACTGTTACATAATGGAATATGTTTAGCCACCAAACTTGTTGCAAAACAAAAGTCCAAGATAAAACTTTTATTGCTCAAGAAGTCCGGTAAATATATCACCTTGGTATGCCCTGTAAGATGATATTTTATTCATGTCATGCATGTACTGAATTCTTTTTCAACCAGTACAAAACTGTGATTACTTAAGTCTATTTAAACAGGATGCTCAAACAGTTTGTTTAAAATTACCTAAAACTACAGCAACTGTCCCACCCCTCAGAACTTAAATAAACATTTCCTGCTTCTGATGGAAATTGCACAGGCATAGTGTACACAAAACCATGAGCAAACCTTCACCACCCTGAGAAGAAGAGTAACCAGGGTGGTAGATTCATCTGCCACAACCCCAGCATTAGGAGGGACAAATATAAACCCAAGAGAAAAACCAGGTACAACACTACAGAAAACAACAAGAAGCTCTCTCCTCTTCTTGTGATTCCTTTTTGAAGTTCACAGTAACAATCTCCAACAGGACATTATGACATGTTATCTGTCTCTGATTTCAGTGTTTATACTCAGAGCTAATTGTGTTGTTTTTCCTGTTTTGTACCCAGGCTTTCAAGGAGTTCCAAATAAGAAGGGAACAATTTCTACGAATCCCATATTTCTTAGAGTAAGTGACCTGTACATGGAAACTGCTATCTTAAATTTCACATGAGATATCTGCATCTTTCACTTAACACAAAATGCACACGTTCAGATTTTGCATTAGAGAATTTTTTTTGTTAGCTGGACACTGCAAATTTCTCTCAAGCCAGTGAATACTATTATAGTTATGGCTTATTGCTCATGAATACTATTATAGTTACAGCTTATTGCTCAGTTTTACCTATCTTTGTCCAGTATTTCCTTTCAAATCCACTTTTTTGCCCATGAAAGAATTGCCTCAAAGATTCATAGACCAGAAAGAGTCAGAGAACTCCACAAAACCGGACAAAGAAGTCATGTAAGGTCATCCAGTTTATTCCACAGCTGACAGGCAGGATCAGCTGTACCCAACCCAAGGGGAACTAACCTTTCCAATGCTGCAAGGCATCCTCTGGACACTTTAATCCAGAGATCTAAAACTGTGAACCTGAACAGCCCTGCTGAGTGGACTGAATTTGGCCCACAAACACCTAGAAGCAGGAGCCTCTGCTAGTCTGGTCTGCCAGAGGGCAAACGGGCTTCTCTGCACTCTACTGCAGTGGAGTCCCATTTCTGCCAGAAATGTCCTGCTCCCTTCTCAGTCCCCTTGTCACCAGCAAAAGCCAGTAGTAAATAGTATTCCTTGAACACATTCTGCCTTGCAGGTCAGAAAATTGTATCAGTTACTGAAATTAAACTGATCTTCTCTTAAAAATCACCGCGGATAAGCACTCCTTGACTTCCTCTGGCAGTCTGTTTCAGTACTTATAGAAGACACCATCAGGAGCTCTTTCATTGCTGCAAATCATTCGCATTGCTTCTTATTCTAACCTTACTCAAAGTATCAATTCCTAGCTGTGCTGGAAGTTATATAATAACTTCAGAGAAACATTTCTGTGCTTTCCTTTGTTTCTTATGAAAAGAACGGTTACTGTTTTTTCTTGATTTTACAAAATTGATTACACAATAGCTCTATTCTACTTTAGAGACCTCAGATATTATGTTAGTTGAGAGCCTGTGGGATAAACACTTGTAAAATCTTGAGAATGGTTTCAAGATTAGCTTTCAAGATTAGGCCTTTCTTGAAACACGAACAATTCTCAAAAATCCCTCTCTACCCCATCATACCATATGATGTGAATGGCCAGAAAAAGCTACAAATCAAATGCAATTAGTTTTCAAACAGTACGTTCAGAATCAGTATGGAGATTCTCAAATCCTTTTTGTTACTGTAAAGACTTGCCTTGCAGCATTTACTCATCTATAATATGAGTTTGTCTGAGTTCTTTGTATGGCATAAAGCAGCCCTGGTATGTCACTTTTTTCATGGGAGATTTATGTTGTCTCCCTATGGCTTATCAACGGATACTGGAACAAAACAGGGTTCTTAACATGTTTCTCATGCCCATAACACATCCCATAGTGGTATTCAAAAATAAAAATGTGGCTAATATTATGTACCTTGAGATAAATTAGCTGGTTTGGGTGGGAGACTTACTGCGTGCCAACAATAGGTCAGAAAACCATGGAAGTAACAAGTTAATGATTCAAAGCAGGAAATGTTATCCAGGACCTCATGGACATCACCTATTCTTTGCAAAAAGTTCAAGGGATCATTACATTTTTTCTAGACTGGCACTCAAGAAGAAAGTTTGATTTAATGAGAGCTCAAAGACATATCCAGCAATACTCTAAAACTGTCCAAAATGAAGAGAAGCAAGCCTGTCCCAAATTCACAGAGAGTAAAAAAATGTGCCATTTATTAATCACCTCAGCACTAATACTTCTAGAAAAATTTAGTTGATTGTTTCAACTACTGAAAGACTCTAACCCCACATTACTGTGGCAAGCAAAACTCACTGACATTGACATCACTTTTGAAAGGTATAGTTCTTCAACTGTACCATAAATCTTGGAATATGCAAAAACATGGTTATGAATAAATCTATACCCTAGACTCCTCAACCGGCAATCATATATAGCTCACAATAACAGATGAACATTACATCCTTCACACAGAGCTTTCTCCTGTGCAATTTATGAACACCACATCTTGAACACAGTCTTCCCACTGTTTTCTCAGATAATGAATTCTGTCAGATTACTATCAGGACCCAATTTACTATGCATTGGATTAGTTGCTGTATTATTTGGTGTATCAGGCTCACACCAGGTCTCTTAAAAAGAAAATATTCAAAATTTAATTAATCCTGTTTTTTAAAAAAGATAATATTTAGAGTAATTCAATGCAGCACAGAAACAGCAGGTAGAGAGTTGTCAGCTTGCCCTCCATAGAGCTCTCATTTTACCCACTGAGAATAGACATAAAATCCTAGCTCTGAGTTGCTTGAGTAGACAAAAATTTCATATTAAGACCCTAAAATATTATCATGTGAGTGCAAACATGTTCATTATCTTACTTCCTTCCTGCTTTAAATTAAGAATTAAGAATTACAATTTTGGTTTTTGTTCTTCTTGGTCACTGATGGATAGTATACCTCCTGCCCATGTGAATGTTTTTTGACACCAATAATATCTATTTTTCTGACACAGTGTCTACAGGACTTAGTGGTGAGATTCTCTTTAACTCAAATGGGGTTCAGATCAGGATTAAATTTTTAATGCTGTAATATGTGGGATTTATTATCCAAGGGCATGCAATGAAAGTGCTGAACAAATTATATCCATTTGCATTCCATCAGCTCAATCCCCTACCTTCTTACCTTAGAAATTAACTGAAACAAAAAGACTTCTTAAATTTGGGAAAATCTTCAATCCCAAATTATCTTGAAGAGACATGTGTTCTGTTGTCTCTGGATTTTTCTGGGAGCTGGTGGAAATCTTTCAGTGTGCCCCTTGCTGCAGTGTTGGTAGCTGTGAGCTCCACGGAGAGCTCAGGGAAGGAGCACTCCCTGGGCAGCAACCCTGCTCCTTGCCTGCTCCCTGAAAGCCCAAACAAGCTCCAAGAGCAAGAACACCAGAAGAGCTGGTGTAATATGGTTCTTGTGCCCTTCCTCTCATATAAGGGAGAAACACAACTGGAATCCTCTGCAGAAATGGCGTGTTTTGTAGTTCTAGTCACTTCAAAAGGGGTATCAAGTAGGAAAAGCTTCTCAAGCCATTTCCCTAATACCTTCATTTGATGACAGATAAGCTGTGAAAAGTGCCTTTTATGAAATTCTTTGATCTCATCTTCTTTTGGTGTTTGGAAAAAAGAACTGTTCTGGTGAGATAATTTTAAAGACCTCTCATTTAATGGCCTGATGCACATGGCAGAAAATTATATCAAGCCTGTAAAATGTCATTATGCAGAAAATGTTACAATGTGCAGGCAGCTATTAATATTCCTTTGTTCTGATTCTTATAGGAAAAACATAAACACTGTCTTCCAAATAGAACTAAATATAAAGGTTTTGAAGGCACCTCAGAACTTCTTAGAACAACTTTAGACCTGTTCATATTCTACCAAGGAGCTAAGATGGCACATGTCCTGCTTGTCTCCTCAGCCCCTAGGCTGGCTCTGGTACCTTCCTTGTCTTTGCAATTCCTGTTTCCTTATGCTGTTTGGGCATCTAGTGTATGTCTTTGAGCACACAAGGAAACGTATCAGATCCTACAAAACTAACAGGGAACAGTCTGGGGAATGCAGCCAGTTGGTCCAGCAGCAGTGATATCAGAAGGAAAAGGAACCCAGTTAAGGAAGATAATGAAAATGACAGGACAAAATACTCATCCGGCAATGAGTTTCTCAGAAATTATCCAGTATTGCGAAAAAACCCCAACCAGAAGTAATTGGCTGAGTGGGCAAGTTCTGATATCACAGTCATGATATACTGGCAACAGCATCTTTGTTTCTAGGAATGCAATCAGCTGACTGAAAGGCAAAAGTTATCTTCCCAGATTTATGCAACTACCAGTTGTGATCTAGGAGGAATCTACAATAACTTCACCAATGAGTTACTTGCACACAAACTATCAAAACTTGTCTGTGTGACAACTGTTGTCTGTGTGATATGTGTGACTAGAAATCACAGGCATACTGAACCAAAATGGGCGGACTAGGGCAGAAATAGATGAGTATATTTTATATTTAAGTTTCTCAGTTCATATTTTCAGAATTTGTTAGAAAACACGGCATAAATGTATAGATATTTCCGCTCTCCCCATGCAAGAAAAAAAATCTTGCCATTGCACCAGACTGTGAAAGAACAATTTTCTTGCATTACAGAATTTAGCACTGGGAAAACCTGTATCTCTTTCCAGCTCAAAATTCCACTTGCCCATGGACAGAGCATTGGACACTGTAGAGGGAAAAAGGCAAAGCAAACAGATACAAAAAGTTATTCAAACACTTGATATGTTGTCCCGTAAGTTAACTTGCCTAATAGGTGTTTGATATGAACACTAGTACATTTATTAAAAAAAGAGTAAAACAGAATTCTCCAAAAATTTCCAAACTACTTTCCTTGTAGTGGAATGTGGGAATGAGTGTTGGAAAAAATGTGCTGCAGCAGAGCCAACTTCTTTACATACTGCCTAGATATTCCATTTATGATGCTCTATGTGTTACAGAGACATTTGCTTCCAGATATTTTTTTACTGTTTTTAAATTGTTATTTCTGCCTAAGCAAAAAAAGAGGGATGGTGAAAAGACTGGTACATCTTCCACAGATAATTTTTTTTCCTGAAAAAGAGCAACCAAATGAAATTAGGAAAATAAAGTATTAGCATTAAAGAGAGGGCTTTTACCAATTTTGCAGTACAAGTTTCTTATTCTGATAATTTCACAGTCTGTACAAGTCATTCATAATTAATGTTTCCATCAGAGTGCCCTTTGCATGTTACTCATACCTCCTTACTCTTACAACCAACTCAATCACTTTGCACTAAGGAAAAAAAAACATGATTATTCGCTGATGCATCTAGAAGAACACAGTATTTCTTGTTCAGCAATTTTACACAAGTCAGAGCACAATAAAACATTCTCTGGCCTTGTCTTAGGACTTGATTTTCTAACTTTTGTACATTAGACCAGGCCACTGACTCCTACAGGACCTTTTGTGAGATTAAGTGCTAAGGAATTGACTTATACTTTTAGAAAGTTTGTGGTGGGGGAGGACAGGGAATCCTGTGCTCCTTTCAAAAGGAGATGAATGAAGTCTTTGGCAACATAGAGATACTACCAGAGAAACAGCTCTTCTGTATTATGTGAAGCGTTTCAGTAATGTTCCCACGTACTTAAAAACAAAGGTCAGCCAGTGACAACAGTTGGTTCTAGCTTGACAACACAGCAAGAAACTTCTATTGCTCTGTGATCATCCAGATGGAAAATTTATATGAGATACTGTCATATCAGTTCACAAACTATGCCCTGGATGCCAGAAATAACTAAAAGTCTAGAGTTTACTTGAACATGATGTTCTGAATAGAAAAAGTAGTTGCATTTGTACTAACAAAACCTTGTTGAGGATTTCAAGTTCCTTAAAATGAGACATTAGCATTGAGTAACTGTGTCTCCGCTCACATGAAAAAAAAACCAGCAGAGTTTGTTCTGCTGTTTTTACCAAAGAGACTTTCTTTTTGGGAACTTGGCTAAGCCAAAACAAAATAATTATGACAGCAAAATAATGGTGTTTGTTTTCCAAATTAAGTTAAGAGATATTTCCATTCAGAAATGTCTAATTCCAGATTTTTATTCAGGACTCCTCTTTTTTTACAGGAATTAATTCATAGTACTCTGACAGGCACATTAACATGCTCATGCTTACTTCCTCAAACTCAAGCTCAGTCCTTCACACTGGACATATATTAAAAAAATGTTGATCTCAAATTGTCATAAAATGCCACAACAAGACTAAATGAAAGACCAATTTCTGCTGATACTCCACTTAGTAATACACACTCAAAGCTTCTCTGCACTGGTACTTGGTATACGCAAAGAAGGGTAGAATTGGGATGTACAGGGAGAAACAGCAAGACAAATAGACAAAGAAATGTAAGAAAAATATTTGCAGGGCATCTGCCACCTAACCTGAGGGAGTTGCAGCCTTTACTGAATGCTGAAGCCACTGATGAAGCCTCAGGAACCACCTCCCTTTACTAAGCTCCAGGGTCTGCATGTTATACCTCACTCTTTATAAGTGCCCAGCTTATTTCCCACTGAGCAAGCTTCAGCACATTGACTGCAGCAACGAAAAAGGAGATGCTCATCCACACTTTGGGAAGCGTATCCCCCACTGAGACAGGATAACACAAAGTTATCACTGAATCAGGCCATTTGGGAAGAGAGAGACTACAAGTTCCTAACTTCATGGCTAGGCAAGACCAGACACAGAACTGTCCTCTCTTTGTCTCCTCATTCAGTACCTTTCTTTCTCCTAGGCTGTCGTAGCTGTTAACATAAGTTTCATTAAACAGTGATAATATATCGTTTCTCAAGATATTCAGTGCTCTTCCTGAAACCTCGCTGTGGAAACATGACAACATCAAAATTCCCTCGTCATGGGGAGATGGAGATCAGTATGAAGAGCAGCTCACAGACAAAGTTTCTACCCTTGGTAAATGTTCTGAGCAAATCCCTGCACTGCCTCTGTTGCTATGCAGAAACCAGATAACCTGCTCTGCTAGAGAGCAGCTGCCAGAGAGGGAAAGTTAACCTTCATATGCTCTCTCCTGCACACCACTATTCCATGCACAGGCTCAGTGTTTCATGGTCTGATTAGATCTCATGCAGGAGAAAATCACACCACAAAAAGGGAGCATAATGAATAAAGACTAAAAAAGTTAACATTAAGCATGATTAATACAAATTCAAATACATATGTCTACTTCAAAATAACAAATATATGGACAGATTTCATTCAGAAAGTGGTAAGAGACCAAAATATATAGTCCTACCACATGAACTGATACAGGGAGATGAGGACCATGACAGACTACCTCAATACAGCACCCTCAGCTGAGCTGAGAACTGTCATCTTCTCCAGCCTCAAATGTAGCATTTTTATCCTCCTTGCACTTACAAAATTTGTAATGATAGAGTTCAAGGCCCTGAGGGCACTTCCAGGCCCCTGTATCCCTGCCCACTCTTCCTTAGGGAGGGAGAACCTCTTAACACTGCCCATGGGAGATGCATTTTGGACCAGCCCAGGGCTGTAGGTGTGCACCTCTGGCCCTCAATCTCAAGTGAACTCTGGACCTGTTTGATCCCCTCACCCTGCTGGGGGCTGTCAGTGGACATTCTTCCCAACAGACAGCTCTGCCTGTCTCCTCTGGACCCTGTAGGTAGGTCTGCACTGGCTGGTGAAAGTGGCCTGTGCTGGGTCACTCTCAGCACCCAGTGCTCAGGCTGGCTCTTACTCTTACTCTTACTGACAATCTCCATCTACTTCCAAAGATGTGAATAATTTTAAACCAATGGTGCTTAAATTTATACCCTCAAAAGAAAGCAATCAATGTTGGCACAACGTGATGCCCAGGAATTTCAGGTACAGGAAGATTTTCTCTCTGAAGCACAGGTGATCCCCTGCATGACTTATAAGTTAATCACTAGCCAAGCTGCTTCCAGGAAAGAGAGTGGAGGGATAGATAGATTGCTATGTAGATGGCAAGTACCTTTGAGGTTACCGATGAGAATTTTGGTCTGGATTGAGTAAGGCTGAACTCCCCCTAAAACTCAGCAAAGGGTAGTAGCTTTTAAAAACAGCTCAGCAAGAATGCCCTGAAGCAAAGAGCAGGGACACACACAGCAAGGGATGCCACAAGGACATGACCAACAGTCACTGACCTCTGACTTGGGCAAAGCTTTTGGGAGATCAGATTTGCACCTGCTGCTTGGATCAGTGTATATATGGAGGCTTTGGGCTGCATATATTCTCTAGGCAACTTCAGTGCATACTGAAGCATGGTTAATTGAAAACATCAGTCCTGCAAACACATGCTGCTTCTATGTGGAAATTATTGCACTTTTTGAATATACATTTATTTTATTGATGAGGTCTCCAAATCGATTTAAGTTTGCTGGCTGCTCAATGAATTTCTATCTTCCCTTGGAGGAAAAGTCTTTTGATACACAGCAAACACAGACTTCAACTTATCTTCTGTGTCTATAGTCTTTCTAAATTATCTAGAAACTGCTTCTTTGATTTGTTCTTTAGCTGGTTAAAGGTTAAAAAGCTTTAAAGAATACAGCATTTATTGCAACATCAAAGATGATTACAGAATAGCCTGGCAGTTTACTTCTCTGCAGAATGCCCATAAAAAAGAAAGATGTGTACATAAGGAATTTGCAGAATGTGTTGCACTATAAGATAAACTGAAAAAGGAATGTGCATGTGCATGAATACAGTAAAGTTACTATTTTGACATTTACTGAAATAGCTTAAGTGGTACCATGCTTTTTGTAAATCTAGAAGCAAAGATGTTTCTGAAAAATAGTTGAAGAGACGACAGAAGGGATCCAAGTCAGAGAAGTTTCATTCCTGGTTAAACAGAAGATGCAACGTGCTTCAAATCACGAAAGAGAGAGAAATTACAAAGTGGAAACATTCAATTTACACTAGACTCTTGCTATTTCTACCACCACAAAATTTTCAACCACCTGGTGCCATTACAAACAGAGAATGCAATTGAACAGATGGAACAAATTAACCTCAGAACCTGTTCATAGTTCATGAAGTTTACAAAAACATGCTGCTCAACAATTTCAGTAAATAATAGAATTAAAGTCCCTTCAAAACTACTTAAATATAAACTTATGTAACGTAAACTCCAGTTAATTCCAAAGGTAAGTTGCAGTAATGTGTGCAGGACTCCTTGAGTAGAAAGTCCACTGCACAAAGGAGTGTAACCAATATGAGTGAGATTAAAATAATCACAAAGATGGTGAATGAGATGAGTACGGAACTATTTATCAAATCCTGCAATATTAGAACTGGGACATTTTTAAGCAGTAAAATGGGTAAAAAACCTGATTCTTCACAGGAGTTGGCTGCTGTAGTTGTGGAGGCAGAGTGTACCAGCTACTTCAAATATGAATTAGAAACATTTACGGACAACAGATACATAAGCAGATACTAAAAGGGATAAGGCAGAATAGTCTCTTTTAACATCCTTCTACAACTCTGGATGCTGGGATGAAGGGAACAGACTGCAGAGATGGGAACAGACTGCACTTACATGCCCCCTCTAAATAACCTCTTTTATTGCATTGTGTCAGTAGCAACAAAACGGATTAGACAGACCACTGATCTTACTTGGTAGGACAGGTTTTATTCTCACAGGATGCAAAAAACTCATGTATTTTTATTTATATGCATATACAAAGACACTCAGAAAATTTAATTTCTTTTAATGATCATTATCCTAGCAAAGGCAGCAATGTACCTGAAGACTAACTGTACCAGTATAGTAATTATTTTAATAGACCCCGAAGAAGGATTCAAATTATGATTGCAGCAGCTTGAAGGAAGAACGACAGCCTAAAATGTAAGGGTCATGTTTATTCTCACTTTATTTTGGAAAAAAGACTGAAGATTATCTTGTTTTGGGCTGTCAGGCTCTGAAAATTTTTCATTTAAGACTCATGAACTAATATAAATGTGTGAAGATAATAAAAGGAACATGAATTGTGTGTATCAAGCTTTCAAACTCTGTAAAACAATTTCAAAGCCTTTTCCTCTCCATCTATCAATGAACTGTGACATCTGCTAATGTACAACAATTCAGATCAAATGCAAAAACGCAGTGAAAAAAACTCCACTGATCAACCACAAGCTTTCATTAAAAATCTGTGCTTTCACAAATGTGGTGGGACAATAAAAAATAGTAATAATCTCCTTTAGAATATCATGTTGTGAATAAAACTCATTATTGTATCAAGCCTCCAATCAGATGGATTTATAGACTCTGCCCCAATCAAAATGACAATTTGAATAGATTTGACTGCACAATGGGATTTAATTTGTTTTTACTGTCACTTTTCCCTGTACATATTTTCTGATCACACTGGAATACTACAAACAAAGTCACAGATGTACACAGAGGTACAGATTGATTTCAATCTGCAGGTTGAAATAAACAAACAATCCTCCCCAAACCAAAACCAACCAACCAACAAAAAAACTTACCAGTAAATCCACTTCACAAAAAAAAAACAAACCCAAAACCAACCAAACAAAACCAATTAGTCTTTCAAAGTACAGGTATTTATGCCAACAGGAGTTTTGCACTGATATGATGTATTGAAACATTATGGCTGTACAAGATTATCCTTTTAAAAGAATACTTGAAACTAAAAATGACAGGAAAATTCTAAAATAATTTTAAAAAATGTTTTCTGTTTCAAAAAGTGTATTTTTAAATACATGCATTTTGCTTTTGTGACATGGGATCACCCTTAGCTCCTTATTGTTCAATGCAAAAAAATAAAAAGTTAACAGTGACTCACAAGAAATGTTTCCATTCCCATATCAGGTGGGCTTTTTTTTTTTTTCATTATAACATTAAAGCCAAATAAAACATATTTCTATATCTACAGTGAACAGGAATAAAACAATAAAATCATTTCAGCTGCTGGAGTTCAGGAAGTAAAACAAAAACACAATGCCAGAGCAAGAAAGAGAATTCCTAGCTTTCCGTCTCTTTTTTTCTCCCTCTACATTTATTACCCTGCTGCTAAATTAATTACTTAGCTAGAAACAGACCTTCATTACTATTTAACAAGTTATTTTTCAGGATGATTTCACTTTGCTAACTTCAAAATGCTTTCTGGTCCAATCATTCTGATCATGTTGTTATGAGTGTGAAATAAGTTTGGGAGCAAGTGCACAGACAGGACTCAAGGATGTGCCTTTTCTGAGGGTATGTTCAGTGGTTTACATGTTGCATTAGTGTTGAAATCCTACAGAATATGAAGAGATTTTAAAAGTACTTCAAAAGCACAGCAGCAAGGAAGGTTTTCCCTGTCTGACAAGTCCAATCATAAGACATCCTTTGAGGCAAAGCTGCCATCAGAATGAGGATGGTCCCTGCACCCAAAGCAGGAAATAATTCCTTTATTTGAGTGTCATTTAAAGCACTGCTTTTATGTCCTGTTCAGCTATCAGTTTAACAAGCAATTTACTAGTACTATAGAAGCTTTTTTAGACTTTCCATTTTTCAAGTCCATTTTGTTTTTGAAATCAGTGCAGCATTGTGGTGAATATTTACGTTAGTGTAAGTTACCAAGGAATCACAGTCACCATCATCAGCAGCTTCTTTTGCACCTCTCATATTATCCTTATTGGTGAGACAACAGTCTTACTCTAACCAAGACAACAATGACAAAACAACTGTTTTTACTAAACATTTTAAACTTTAAATTCCACAAACTCCACACCAATAAACCCTAAAAACTGCACAGTAGTTAATTTTGACCAAGTGTCAACAATATAATGCTCCATGGGTGACTGAAAGCAGATGCCCTTCTCTTCCAGCCACCAAACTTTAGTTAAACCCACCCTGCCAGAAAAAGAGCCTAAGTGTAATATCAAAGGTTTCAGCAAGAGCCCTAAAGGCAGTCTGGCAAAAATCACTAAGGGTCCATTCACCACCTGGTGATTACAGGAGTGTGTTATTCTTCATCCTATTCCTTCTAAGGCCTCAAAGCAGCCCCTTCACAGCGAGAAAACAAGGATTGCAGACCTGCTCTGGTCTGTTACATGAGATTCTACTATAGCATGGAAATAAAACCAAACCCAGGGAGATGCTATTTAGGCTTACTGTTACTAAATGATGAAAAAAACCCCAGCCATTTAATTTTAATTATACAGAAATGAGAGGATACGATGTCTAAATACAGTGAGACAGGTTGGATCTGGTTTAAATAATCTGCCCTTCATTTTTGCTAAATTCTGTGTCAGCCAGCGTGACAAGTCTTACCACTTTTTCCCTGGTGAGGCTTAAAAGTTAGCCCTTTCACCTTACTTAAATGCAGTCTTGTTTTACTGAAAAAATATTTAACATCCTGGACAGTGAATTGGTTGCTTCCAAGTGTTTCTTTCCATCACAACACAACGAGCTGCTGGACTTCTGCCAGGGATCTTGGCTTGTGGAGGGACAAGGCGCTTAACCTTCCGAAAGGGGTGGCCATGGAAGTGTCCCGAGTTGCACTGTGCTCTCTGCAGCTTGCGTAGTGTTCCAGTGCTGGTTTATTTATGTCTTACCAGAGTAGAAAACATGCAAGTTTAAGTAAATTGAGGTCACAAGATGTAGTAAGCTTCTACAAATCTAACCCCAACGTGGTATTAAGTTCTTGGCAAGCTTTTAGTAATATGATCTCATATAAAAAAATAACCTATTCACTGGTATGAGCAAGTCAAAACTCTCTTGAATCAATGGATTTGGGATTACATGGAGCTGCCATGAAGCTGATATATTGTGTTTAACAGCACTGGACACTGACCAAGTAAACTGCTATAGTACTGCTACTTGATACTATTGTCTATGTGCAAACATTAAGCTGAATAAGACAAAATACTGACTCAAGCCTTTATACAATACATAAATTGAAACTTCTTTTGAAGGTTAAGAAAATTATTTTTTCTGTTTTCATTACTGGTTGAAATTTTACAAGTCTGATGAGGCTGGTGGCAAAGCTGTCACACAAGATAATGAATAATTTTTTCTGCTCTAACTAGACAGAGAAAATACCCTGACATGATTCGTTCTTGGGATGGAGAATGAGAACATTTCTATTCTATACTAAATCAATCACTCCTTGTTTGCAACTTGTTTAAAACTTTGCAAAGCTTAAAAGCCTTTCACTCTCAATGAATCCAAAAGAGAGAGAAAACATTTGTTAAAAAAAACATAAAACAAAATTACAAAAAAAGTGCATTATGCAAAACCTAGCAAGATTAGAAACAATAACCTGTAACTAAGTATTCTGACAACACAACAGTTGTTTTCATTTTTTCCTTTGTAGCACATAATTAAATTTCATCGAATTCTATGGCACTTTATTGAGATTAATATGATCACTTATAAAGTAGTTGCCTTTTTTTGGGGTTTTTACACATATTAAGCATTTGCTCAACTGGGAACACTAGATGATTCTTTTACAATAAATTCTTTTTCCTGCTACAAAACCAGAATTCAGTTGTTGAAAGAATGATAACAGCATCGCTAACCTTGTAATGTTATTTATCTGGGGATAAAGAGTTGCAAGCAATAAAGGATTTACTTTCTAAGCAGAAGTACATTTTGAGGCAGACCCCTTGGTATCTCCTGGAATGAAGGAGAGGGGGTGAAGGAGAAAAGTAGCTGAGGAATAAACTTCCAGTACAATATTTTCCAGACCCAAGAAATCTCACTAATTATACAGTCAGCCTTGACACTATTGACTTCTTCGTGAACAGGAAACAACTTTCTTCTGTGTAGCAGAGGAAAGCTAATATATAAAGTTCAACAGATACTACACATATTGGTAAGAGTACACAACACCATCAGTTTAAACTGCAGAAATAAGAAATGTGCGCAAATTTAAGTGTAACATTATCCTGATTGCTGCTTCTTTTCTCAGTAGGCTTTAAGAACCATGCATTTGGGGATCCAACCCTGAAGCGTCACATGCTCTCTGGACAGTTCTGATTAAGGCATCACCTGCTCTGCAACACTCAGGCAAAGTGAATCAACATTTATTCCATATGGCAAATCAGGAAAATATTTTTCTTAAGAGGTTATGTAATTCATTCCTACTTGCAGGCTATCTCACAGGTGCAAGCGAGAAAACCCCACTATTTGATTTCCTGGGCTTAGTCTTCCTGCAGTCAGCACATTAATGAGAAACATTTGAACTATATTTAAGTATTTCTAGCTCATGCTTTATACAGCATTCTCGCAGTCAGAAACTAATAACTTGCTAGCTTCTATTTATGAAGAGGTGTCCATCACTTAACTGAGCTGACTGTATTTCAAGTGGGATTTTGGGTTTAAATAGAAAATGGGGGTTTGTTTTTCTTTAAATTCTGCTTGCAAAGCCATCCTCTTTTATTCCTGGAAGGTGTTCATGATACAGTCACTTGCTGGGCTGGCTCTCTTCTGGAGAGCTTAGTAGATAAATTTTGAGAACTATTTATCTCTGGGATAATACATCACAGGATTTTTTTTTTTAAACTATTTCTTTCTTACTGAGTTTCACAGTTCTCATCTTCATAGATTTATTCCTTTTCTTCCCCCATTTATGAAATACTCTGGAGAATGGCTAAAAAAATAACATCAATGCTTTTACTATCCATATGTTTTATCACTGAGCACAGCATCAAGCTGGATGGATTTGCAGCTGAATTTGCTTTGTTTGGAAAAGTGACTTCAAATAATCAGTGCTATGATGCAATATTAATCTGTTAAAACCTTCTGTATAAAATAACTGTGAGTTATTTTAAAATACTACTTAAATTTCTGTCATGCTGGATTCAAGCACTAGAATTTTCATAGCTTTTCAACAACTTGTCCATCTGCTTAACCATCTTTTAGGAGCTTGGCTTTAGGAAACCAAGTTTTAAAAATCTTCAACTACAGCTCATATGCAGCTCCAGAAATGCTTTAAGAAAAACATATCAGCTACATTAAAATACAGTGCTTTCAAAATTATCTTATTGTTGGACAGGGCCTTTTTTTTAGTATTTGAGGGCTATCACAAAGACTTACCAAATATAGCTTCACTCCCTCCTCACTTACAACGAAAGTGCAACATAGATGCACATTAAATGGTAGCTCTGCACACTATCTCCCACTGGCCAGGTGGGAAGACCAGACAGAAGTTTAGAAAAAGCCAGAAACTTTTTTTTTGTTGTTTGCTACAGATAAAGTTAAACACACACTTTGGACAGCATTCCCAGGATTCCATGGGAGATACAAAGGAGGTCCTGTTGTGATTCTCTAGGAGAGATGTGAATTAAGAAACAGTGTCCTCAGGAGAAGATAGAAATCCAAGATAGATGCCAGGACTACAAACAATATTGTGGAAGACGTGTGCTACAGATTTCAGCAAGCCCTGCTCCACATGAGCTTCCCATGTCACATATTAATAATTTTGAAAACCCATAGAATGATGTTTCTCTTGAAAACACACAGAATAACAGATATAAAGAAACACCACATCAATATTATATACAATATATGTATCCATTCCTACATGGGAAATAACTTATTAAAAAATCTTGGAAAAGCCTCTAATTCTACCTTTCAGTTCCCTTGTCTCTGAATAGATGTGATGATGTGACTAGGATGTGACAATAACACGTAAAATCTTCTGTCTTTACATCATGGGCCATTAATCACACAACAGCACATATGTTACTGAAATTGCTCTGATAAAGAAATTTATGGTATGCTTCAGATATTGCTGTAGACTTCACTTTACTGGAGACTTACAACAGATTTAGCAAATCCAGTCAAGGTAAGCCAAACAGTAGCTCTTCCTCGAGAAAAACAGTATATGTATGTGAAGCTACATAAAGACAAGAAGCAGCTAAAAGGCCAGATTATGTACATCCCTGAAGTAAGTAAAATTGCATGTAACAGTAAAGGCTGGATTCCGGCCTAAAGGACTAAGCTTGGTTTCCCATTATTGTGGATATTCATATGCATACAAAAGGGCATATCTCTTGCAAATAAATATAAAGCAGTCACACAAGAATATGGAAAAGAGCATTACAGAAGCAGTCAAAGATTCAAAATCCAAGAAATTCCAGAATTAAGAATGTTTATATACCCTGATCTATTCCCCATCTGCCTCTCTAGACTGAATCTTGATAGTGTTTACTTATATGATAACTACATTTTCTTCTGAACCCCTAATTTGTTAATATAGGAAACCTTAGAGAAATAATGAAAATTACTGATTTTTAGACAGAAGATCCTAAGCATTGCACTGATTACCACAGACACAAAAAAGACACCTCTTTTCCTACAGCAACAGTCTGGGATAAAAATCCTCATAATCATGGAATTAGGGACTCCATCATACTGAATACTCAGAAAGCTGAATTTTACAGGAAATCTCAATACAGCAGTGAACTTTCCTAAACTTGTGTTTAGCTGTATGACTTTATCTCAGCATTGCCTAATAGACTTTTGAAAAGAGGTTATAGAGTTCATCTTTTTAAGCTAAGCATTTAAAGGCTTTAGTGATCAGCTTCTTTAAAAGTAGCTGCTCGAACATAGGAGGAAGATCTTAATGTATTCTTTGCCAATCATTTCCTACTGGATATAAGTGTGGGTGAATCACAGGACTGAAAGTTTCTTGGGAGCTATCATGCAAATTCTCATATTAAACATTTTTAAGTACAATATTTTATACAGAATCTTCAGAGGCTTATACGGAGGAAGGAAAAATATTGCTCATTAAAATAGTGAGGAAAAGAATCAGGCAAGAGCAAGAAAATTAAAATTAGTATCTTCCTAGAAGTCCTCACTGACTGAATTCCACTTGGCAGTACTCTGGGTATAGGAAAAACCTCTAAATGAAGGGAAACCAATCTCAGCGTGGCTGGCTAACATTAAGTCAACTTTAAAAGCTGTTGACTATCATTTTGCCTCGTCAGCAGGCAGCTTGGTAAGGACCAGGTTTATATCCTTGAAGGCGTGCCCACCAATATCTGGGGACACATTACGTGGAGGTGCTGACAGAGAAGGGACATGTTTAACCTTGGCAGGGGGAAGAAGCGGAACTTAACAATAAGCAGTTTTCTTTTAAGCAGCAGCTGGTTTCTTGAACTTCACTTAAGCAGAGGAAGTAGCATCCATCTGGGCTATTGCTATAACAAAGGCCCTCACTAGCACAGAAAAGGGATCGGGCAGAAAAGGGAGTAAGAAAAAAACAACCCCAAGATCTGACTTCTTATACAAGATACTTTGTATGCCAGCATAGTTTTTAGAAGCTATTCATTGCAGGAATCCCTTCCTCTCTAAACTTGCTGCCACAGAAAAATTGAGAGTTTGAGCAATTTCAAAGTGTTGCAAAAATTGTTTCTGAGAAATAAAAAGCAACTACAGCTCATGATGCTGCCTCACAGAAGAGGAATGTTTAGCACAAGCACTATTGTGATAAGTGCCAAGTAAGGAGATACACTCAGAGAAACTGCCCCCCACCTCAACCCCCCCAGATTCTTGGATACCTCAGCAACATTTATTTTAGGTCAATCAAAAATAGAAGGAAAAAAAGCAGGGCAGGAGGGGACCAGAATGACTGCTTTGGCAGCTTTGAAGGCTCCAAAGTCACTCTCTCCACTCAGAGGCAGTAATTCAGATACCACTGTTGGCTAGAAATTTGAACTCCTGAGTGATATTCCCAAGTATTGCCACTACATGCTATTCTTACATATTCCAAGCAAAAACAAATTAAAACTGCTAAGAGAGTAAAAAATACTGAGATTGCCTTTTAAGAAATGATCCTGATATGAGAAGATAATGTGTATATAGATTCTAAAAATAAATGAAGATGATCTTTGCAGCCTGAAAGCAGCAGCCAAACTCCTGACAGTCCTTGTCCAAGCAAAGTTCTTAAAAATCCATTTTAGAGAAGACTGCCAGCTGTACAGACAGGGTTTTAGAGTTTGAATGGAGCCTCTTCTCGGATAGACACCAACCAGTAATGGAAAAAGGATTACAAACTGAAGCACAGTTGGAAAACTGGCCAGGAAAGTCCCCTGGAGAACTGTGGAAGCTCCTGGGCTCTGTGGCAGCTTCTGTTAGTGATACAGGGATGTGACTTGTACTGCAGTTCACTATCACTAATTACACGTGGGTGACTTTTAAAGCTCTAACAAAGGGGAAATAAAACAATGGTTTTCTGTGTTACTGTGATCTTCAATAAAACTCTGACGTGGCAACCATCAAAGTCAAGAAGTTACACAAGCAATTCCCATTATCAAAATGAAAATGTAACATACCCCTCAAAATGCCCAGATTATTCTTGACTGTAATCCAGAAACTTCAAAGACAAAACACACAAGAACTGGAAGTCTGGATATCTACTAAAATAACCAATATACCCATTCAAGCAGGCTGTTCCTAAATATCAACAAGTTTTGTGTCCTGTACATTATAAATGTGGAGTTTATATTCACATAATAGATTTTACAAGAGTTACAAACTAATGTGACAGTGATGGTGGTTTAATGGCAGCTCTGACATTTAGATTCTTTTGCAACCAGACAATTTCTCAGGTTGTAAAATATATGGGTAATTCTCCAAGAATGATTGCTCTGGTCCAACACACATGCCATATTTTCCAATAGTTCTGATGGCCTGAATATCAGTAAAAATGCTTATACATAGATTTCATTTTGACACTCTCTTGTCTGTATCCACTAATATCTACAGACACATACCATTTCTCTGAAATTATCCAACAGCCAACATGTTTCTGATACATAATGGAATTTCTTAGAACCCTTTTAACATACTTCTCAAGGTTAACACTACACACACTGCTTTTATTATGCTCCCAACAAAAGAGTTTTGCAAATGCCCTGACTTATTCTCACACTGAGATTTGCTGGTGCTATCAAGGTGAGAGACCTTGTGGCTCTGGGCAGACTGATCAAGCTGATCAGTCACTGCTTTTCAGGGTGCATGTGCCTCTGTGTGTTGTGCACACGAATGCACAATGGGTGGAATGGTCCCTTCTAAGCCTAAATTTTACTGTGATTATATGAACTGTTATTTGACATTTTTTTAAAAAAAGGTGTTAAAATATGACAGATTTAAAATAAAATTGAGTCTGAAGACACAGAAAAACTATGTGCAAATCAACAAGGGAACATACAAATAGAGTTAATGAGCAATTCAAAAGGTTGGTAGCTCTTATAAAAATGCCCTTAAAAACCTTTAATACACACAAAGAATTTTTAAACTGAAAATAAAGAACAGTTCCTCCTATTTTCTCTTGCCTTTAGCATTATGGCAACATTAATGAAAAGCCTTTCCTTCTTTCAGGGACCCCACAAAAGGAAATGAAGGCACCCTTCACACAACAGGAATAGACAGAAAGTAATTCTGACTCTAGCTGGTTAACACCTGCAAACAAAGATTTTTACAACATGCATAAATCCCAAATGGTTTTAGTTCTATATGGAAACAATGAACTGACAATTTTCTAAATTACAGAGAGAGGATGATGAAAGTAATTTAATGGCACACTCATTTAATCTGTTAGACCCTGACCATGTAAGAAAAAACCAGAAAGTTTACAATAACTTCAATTTGACAAAGTGAAATTTACTCAACTCCAGTTGTTGCAAGTCTAAATTTTTTAGAGAACTATACTGTAACTATTCTTTGTGTATTTCTTGTAAACAGAGTATCTCTGCAACTTTCTTTTTAGAAAATCAGATCCTAATTGTTGCTTGCATGACTTTTCCCCTGTGCCACGGTTGGACTGCATAATGTTTTTCCTGCCACATAAGCATGTCTATAAGAAGCCCAAACAAGTTTAGAAAGAGTTATATAACATTTTTTGCATTTTTGGGGACTATAATTAAAGCGATAAGATTATGGCAGAGATCCTAGAACAGATTAAGAGCAGAATTCTATGATGAATGAAAGTTTGGGTCATTAAAAGTGCAAACCTAGATTTTTTTCTTTAAACCACACTCAGTTCAACATGTAGGACACAAACTTTTGCACTTAACAAGCACCTTTAACAGGGATCAGTAAGAGTACTGGTGTATTCATTAAGGAAAAACAAAAATCCAAGACAAAAAATAGATAAAATAAAACCCAAAGCTGCAAAAATTTCTGTTAGCAAGCCTGACTCAAAAGACCTGTGCTGTATCTAGATTGAAAGTAATTACATGGAAAGACACAGATCTAAGAAATTTCCTGGAATCCTTAGGGGAAAAAAAACTCCTAAGAACTTCTTACAGAGATAACTTTGATGTACACAAGACCTAATCCAGACTGAATTCATGTGAATCAATAGTTTCATAGATCTTGCAAGTTGTCTGAATAGAGCTTAATATTTACTTCAACATACTGAAAATAGAAAGCTAAAAGACTCTGTGGTTTGAAAATTGGAAGAAAAGAGAAATCTCCTAGCCTCCAGCATGTATAGTATTGGTTTACTGCAAAGCGAGCCCTTCTGCTGAAATGAACAGCTCACAGAAATACACTCCTCTGTATTTCTCTTTGCACAGACAATTTCTCTCTGCATTAAAAATCTGATAGTGTTGTAACACCAAAAAGTAGCTCCATGGACACCTGCAGTGACCCTCCTCTTGCTAGATGATGACCAGCAGGTATCATTTCCAAGCATCATCAGTCATAAGCCTTCAACACTGAGTATTCTTCTTCCCAGTGCCAGTGAGATTCAGTGGGTTCTTTTGCAGTGCAAAGCACTTTTATGTGGTGTTTGAACTATTTCTCTGGTATTGGGTTAAAAAGATGTGTTAAGAAAAATCTTAGATTAGTACATATTAATGAATTTAAGTAGAACCCATGTTTTAAACCATTGCAGTGGATCTAGCTTTTATTCACAATGTGAATAAGGTTTTAATCACAAATATTATATATATATGAAAATTCAAATAAACTTAAGAAGAAAAATCAAGATTTTTGGGAAAGTAAAAAAAAATTGGAAGGGCAATCTTCCTTAAACAGCTCCTAATTTTAAAAATATAGCAGACATATTAAAAAATGTTTATGAAAGTAACTAATGTGCATAAGGGAAGCTATATGAACACTGAACTACCAGGATAGAAATATATCCTAGAAAAAAGTGTATGTGCTTTGGGTGCATGAATATACAAGAATGTTGCTGCACATGTTTTATACACATGTTTTGGCCAGAAAAACAGTGACAGACTAACCTGTTTCTGTCTCCTGAAACATACTCTCCTGAATCCTTTCTTCTGATTTAGAACAGGAAGCAGAAACTGTTTCAAAAAGTAGTCAAGAGTCTGTACAAATACAGCCTCATGATACACCATCAAAATAGCCATGGCAAGCTCTTGTGCATGCCTTTCAAATAATTTTGTGTATTTGACTTTCCTGTTTTACCCATTTCATCCCACAAACTACTGTAACAGCGAGTAAGGCACAAAGTAAGTGTAGCCAGCAGGTTAAGACTTGTATCTATCTGACTGCGCCAGGTCTTGTTCAAACACAGGATGTCAGGACTGCAGACTCCAAACCAGCAGCCGTGCACTTGGCAGTGATGCAAAGCAGAGCAGTGGTCAGAGAGCAGGGCTGATCCTGCCTACAGAGCTTGCAGCCCTGTGAGAAGATAGTGACAGCCAGTCACAGGGGATATCTCAGAAGGTTCAGGAAAAATTGTCTGAATAATAAAGAATACACACGGATGAGCAAGTTCCTGAAAGATTGATGTGTCTGCAGAGTGCTAATACAAGTGTACATTATTCTACAAATGCTCTGCAATCTATAGCTATTCTCCAAATTAAATGCTGCATTTGATACAGAGAAATCTACTGGCCAATTTTTCCTGTCCTTTAAATATGCACATTCAGATATTTTACATTCCATTTGGGATCAACCATTATAAATCCTTCACTGCATAGGTAACATACTGTCTAATCCACATAATCTAATGCTGTGCAGAAGTGAAACAATTACTTCCAAAGACAGACATGGAAAATGACAGCATGTCACCTTAAGACCATAATCAATTTATGTGTAACAGCTACTACTGAGGCTTCATTGACTACAAACACTAGACCAACAAACATAAGAAAAAATCCACCAAAACCCAGAAACAAAACAGCAACTGTACATGCTGCTCACATAGCCACAGTGCCAAATGCTGAATTTCTAACAGATGACAAAATGACACATCTCATCTGCAATACATACTTCTTTCAGGTCATGGCAAAAAAATAAGAAGGCTAATGTTTCTGACCCTTCTGAAGTCAGTGGGAATATAACCAATATCTTCAAAAGGATCAACACTGACCCACAAATCTTGTTTTCCATTCTCATGAGCAACTTAATAGCAATCATGAGAATAAAGAGTTTAGGATCACTTCTAAGGTGATTACAGCCACAAAACACCACTGTGAAAAACCTGCAGTTCAAATTTTCTTTTTACTCTTTTAAGAAGAAAATCCACTGCTGTCTGGATAGGCAGGGCTACATGGGATTTCTCTGCTGGCTTATTGTCCCAGCAGTGAACTGCCACTGAGGAAAGTGACAGCCTCTTCCACACTTGCTGTCTCACAGGGACCAGTGAGTGTCAGGCAGCTTAGAGCTGCTCAGTGACACGGATTACTTTTTGCTACTTCAGTTTTCAGCCCTACCAGAAAACTGACTCAACTCATCCATACAAGGGCTTACTGGAACAGATGCAATGGAAAGAGAGG
Source organism: Lichenostomus cassidix (assembly GCF_008360975.1). NCBI lineage: Eukaryota > Metazoa > Chordata > Aves > Passeriformes > Meliphagidae > Lichenostomus > Lichenostomus cassidix. Next base: position 26,017,089 of record NC_139483.1, on the reverse strand, counting down.
GTAGCCTCAGCAAGGGGGAGCAGAGGGCAAGACAACCTCATCCTCCAGCAGGAAGCCAGTCTCAGATCAGTGTGCACACATCATGAAACTGCACAATGGATTGATCAGTGTTCGTGGAATAAAAGGCGTGTCATTTCTGTACAAACAGATCCAAACTGTTCGCTTTCCATTTTTCAACCCTCAGTACTTAATTTCACTTTTTCAACTTCAGTGAATTAAAATCATTATTAAAACAAAAAAACAACAAACAAACCCCAATTCCCCCATGCCACACAACTTGGGCAATATCCCGAGAAGTTTTCAATGACAGATACAGGCTGAGCATATTTTCAGTATTCTTTCTGTAAACATTCTCATCAGAAGACACACTGCATCAGCAAAATGTTACAGAACACTCTTAAAATCTATACAGTGCCATCACCCAGTATTCTGCTTTCATCTTTGTGAGCCATCAAAAGCAAAATTAGTTCTATGAGCTCTGCATCAAATCACAATTCCAGATACAGCTTCTGTAGCATCAACTGATTGTTCCATGCAAATAAGAATAAGGTATGCATGTGAAGTTTATTTTTAAGACATGGCTTTAAAGACAAGAATTTTCAGTACCCTTTTCTCAATATCAATGCTGCCTATAAAGAACATATAAAGATCCCAAACATGCAAAAATAAGTACAGGTTTTGATAAGCAGTAAATAAAAATCAAGAACATATATAGACTCAGTTGTGTTTCTTACCTGTCAAAAATCCCATCTGTAGAACAACAGCAAGTTTTAAAGTAGGTTCAGTGACCTTTTATATTAAGAAAATAAGCAGAAATGGCCAGTGCCTTGGTGAGATTACAAGAATCAGCTATGAAAATGTGAATGGTATTTACAAGCAGTGGAGTGATGGCAGCTTCATAATAATTCAAGAAGACACGGGAAATTCCTTTCAGGAATTTTTTTTCACCACATATGCAAAATTAAGGCAAAATGCCTTCCTTAAATAATGCATGAATAATGCATTCTCTTTGGATAATGCAAACAGGATTGCAACTAAAAATTTTATAAGACCACCCGTAATAGGTATTTGTTGGATTTCTAAAAAGAAAAAAAACCCTAGTAGTATCTAAGAATGCTGACACATTCTCTCCCTCCTTTCTGGTAGACAGATGTATTTTAATTTGAGGTTTTATAAAAATAAACAGGCTATTTTTCTTTTCACTATTAATTAACTGATTTCACTTTGTGTGTCAGAAAGAGGCATAATCATATTTATTTTTCTAATTTCAGGTTTTAAAATTTATTTATTATTAAATTTTAAACTGGTGTGCTCTTTCCCTGAAGCAGCAAAACTTTTCAGCATATTAAAGAATATAATATATAAACAACCTCTTGCTCAGAGTCATCAGTACATAGAAAACAGTAATTGTGAACTGTATATTTATAAAATCATATAATCAAGCAATGGGCTGGAAAGGTCCTTAAAGATTATCCAGGTCCAATTCCCATGCCATGGGCAGGGACACCTCCCACTAAATCAGATTGCTCAATTAAAAAAATTATGTCAAATGCTCACATAACTATTTTAAAAATAAATAATGCCCCCCCCCCCAAGTAGTAACTTTCAATGTATTTATCTTACTTTTATAGCATTTGTAGTGTTATGCGAAGGCAAAGAGAGGGCCAAGTTTTTGTCTTTCTTAGTTTAGGATCAAAACCTGCACAAAGGACAGAAGAACTGAACAGACAGACCAACACAGCTAGCCAGTAAAGCAGAATGATGCAACCAGTATCTGGTAACTAACCAGATTTAAAACAAAATCTCATGTTTTAGGAGAAGAAGAACAACAGTGGGAGAAATTTTTCTTTATATGATTACAAAATGTTGAACTTGTCGTTTATATTTGCCCCACTGGTTTTGCGTTGCATTTCTACAACTGTTCCTGGACTAAAACATGTCCAGGGAATATAACATGCTGTAACCAAGGCCCAGTGCAATATTTCATTCTAAGAAAAAGTATATTAATCATTAAAAAATGTTCTCTGGAATTAGGAACAAAAGAGCAGTGGGAACAATGCACACAAACTTAGCCTTTGTGATTCAGTAAATACACCAGCAGTGATTTGAACCTTCCCATTCGGCACTTTGTGGTTGTGCTAACCCAGCATTTCAAAGCAAACTTCAGTTCCACTGACACAATTTCCCATGTCTTTAGTTCCACAGGGGAAAGTCTTTTTGAAAATTTTACCTACATTCACCTCGAGGCTTCATGAGACTCCTTTGAAGTTTATAACCTAAGGTTTCTACGGGACAAGGATTTACATAATTCAAAGGAGAGCTTTAAGGAATGGTCACAAATTACTACATTTTAAATTAACAGACATCTTGTCTGAGAGGGGGAAAAGAAGGAAAAGCAAAAATAATTAGAAACCTCAGATTTTTTTTGTAACAGATTATCATGTTTTTAACCTTTTAAGCATTCTACTTCAACCATCAAATAATTTTATTTGTACTCTGCTTATCTTTCTGAGACCATCAGTAACTTGACAAAGGCAGTAACTTGCAAGCAAAATGTATGGGTAGGACCAAAAAATTGTAAAATTCTTCAGTGTATCATGATAAGATCTGACAACCTTTTTTCCCCCCCACAGTTTAGATTTCTTTATTCAAATATAACAGAGTAAATTCAGCTTGCCAAGACATAATGTTCTCTCTGCTATTACTTGAATAATTTAATTTAGCATTTGTTTCATGGATATCTTCAAAAAGAACCCATAAACTCATATGTCCTCTAACCTCTTCAAGCAGTAGCTTCCGCATTTCCTCAAAGAATGTAAACAACTTTAAAAACAACAGAGTACTAATGGATAAAACATTACTTTTCTCTGTACAAGACCAGTAAATAACCCCCTTTCTGTCAATGCTATTTACAGAATGATGGTAACTGCAATCAGATAATGGTTAACGAATTTTAATGAAGTCTGCATTGGCTATCAAATCCTGAACTTGGTGATGTTTAGGTTCTGGGAAGCTGCCTGTGGCTTCTTAGACTCAAATCATCACTCCAAATCCAGTTAAAAAGCAGAGTGAAACAATACTCAGATATTGGGTTACACATGTGGCTGAGATTACATGTTAGCCTAAGGGATATTTGAACCACTTCAAGTGTTTTATATAATAATACCACATTGAAGAGCACTGTAGAAAGCAGTTAATCTCCTCGGGCATATCACCCAGCAACAATTCTTTTCTAACTTTTCCCACAGATTCATGGCAAATTTCCAAAAGTTCAGAGGTTTGGTGAGTTTAAGCCTCTTTAAATTCAGATTCTTATCTAAAACTCCCTCATTTCTGAACCAGAAATCTCATTAGATATGATCTTCTCCTTTCTCATTATGCTAGGAAAGCTTTGCAAGCTTCCTTTTCTATTGCTTTTGCAATAGAGCAGTTGCCATTAAAGGACCTGTTCTTGAATATTGCAAGCATGAGAACATGTGGCACAAATCAAATGACTGAGACCTCAGGAACATGACCACCAAGTTTCTCACATCTGAATGCAACCAAATGGACTTTCTAGAAGTTAAATACATCACAGGGCTATACTGAATTTTAAAGCCCTGAAGACAGATCCTCTTTCTGGCCAAACTTTCTTTTATTTTCACTCTTTGATTGTCTACAAATATAGCAAGTGAGATTTCTTGCATGTCCAAATAACCCAATTAATTTGTCTTCTAAAACTTGTTTCCCTACTGTATGGGTCCATAAATAAATCCATGGGTTATATTCCTTATTATATCCAACACACCTATTGTTCTTTCTGAAAGATGTCTATACCAAATAGTTTCTTTAAGAAATGCTCAGGTAAATGTATTAAAAAGTGGCTGAATCAAGTTTTTAAAAAAGCTTTATTTCGTTTGGATTTGATGATCCTTGCGGGTCCCTTCCAACCCAGCACATTCTGTGATTTCTGCTTCAGAAATTCAACAGATGAACACTGCAGTCTAAAAATTTAAAAGAGGATGGCATTACTCTTTGGCATGTTTCTTAAGTCTAATGCATGATGCATGATGCCCCTTTGGCTCTGCATGGCATTGTCAGCTGTGGTTCACTGCTTACGTTCCTCACGGGAAAGCACAAGATAGTGTAACACTTATCTCTTTCTTTCTGTACCTTAGCTCTTAGCAATGGAAAAAGCAACTTGAGAAGTGTTCTATCCAATTTACTATGTACAGTTTACCTGTATACCAACATGTATTACTTTTTCTATCTAATGTATGGATAACAAAACATAGTGGGCATGCATACTGAAATACCTGTGGAGAATCTTGTCTTTTTCTATCTGACAAATCTCACTCAATAAGTTTAGATGGTATTTCCAGTTGCTCAGATACGTTATTTTGCTACTCTAGAAGATGATGAAAATATGCAGCTACCTCAGTTTTGACATCTTTGATGGCACAGACACTACCTTCAGAAATGTAAGTTTTACACTGCATTACAGGGCTGTCTATATGCAGATTTGGTATTAAGAGGATTCCTCCACTATATGTGGGTGAACAAAATGCACTTCTGCCTAAGAGTTACATTTCCAAATGGCTTCTCGCTTTTAACACCTACAACAAAAAATATTATGTACAAAGTGCCATCTGATTACATCCAAACCCACCATCTTTGGCTCAGGAAATGCGAAAGTCATCAATCACGTGATAATGGGATAGTATTCTGGAAAAATGTCACAATATGTTTTACATTCTTCCTGGACATCTGCTTTGGCACTGTCAGAGACTGGGCCAAACACGCTGTTGGTTGCTGTGCTCATATGTCTTATGCAGAACTTCATGAGAACAGAATTCAATTTTGTCTTTTCTTTGGCCCTTTACACAAAACAGTTCTCAAAAAGGGATGAAAAGAATCTACCAAGAGGTTTAAAATTCAAATTTCAAGAGAAAAATACATAAGCACATAGAATTAATGAGAACCTATAAATATGTGCAAAATCCCTAGTCTACATATAACATTCTCTGTTCAACATATCTTCATAACCCTTCCTGAAAATGAAGGTCTTTAGGAATATCCATTGATCTGTGTAAGCCCCACATCCTGACTTTTTTGGTTCTTAGAATAAACATGAGTTACCTGAGCCAGGCTTTTTCAATACCTGTTGGAAGTCCTTATTCATACACCTCTCTTCACTTTCTGGATTTCTGCAGTTGTATAAATGCAACAGTGACCTTTAAAAACATTAATTGTATCAACGTTTTTTTCCATACTTTCCTGTTTCCATAACCTGATTAATTTTTGGCAAAGCGTATGCTTCACACAGCTGAAAACCCTGGCAATTCATAAGTATAAATTAGTCAGACAACAGGAAACACTGTCCAAAATTCTGCAGTCACTTAAGCCATCTTAAACCCTCTGAAATGAGTAAAGCAGCACAGAAGAAAACTGTGTGTTTTATTTTCAAGGCACAGTTTTTTCTACAACTTGGGGAGCAGTTTTAAGTAGCAAAAATCTGTGTGATTTTAATATTGGGTTTCTCAAAACAAAAAGTGAAAATAAGTACCATCATAGACTTTTCAAGAAACTACTTATCAATAAGAGAATTCCAATTTAGTTGTTTTGTGTGATTCTGTGAAGCTTCCTGGAAAACCTTATTTGTAGAAGCTTATGAAATGTATCTCTTTCATCCTTCTATAGGCTGAATGGAAAGGACAATTTTCCTTCTTGTGAACTTGGCAAGATGTACATACTCTGTAAAGAAGAGTTGTAACTGGATGTATTAAGGAAAAAATTGGGTGTTCTCTCCAGGTCACAACTTAGATTACAGAAATATGCAGACTTAATGCTAGCTGGTATTATTCTAGACACAATTAAAGTATGTAAGTTTGTAAGTTAACACTCAGAATGCCTTCCATGAACACTCCTTGCATTGCTATGAACTATGTGTTATTAAGCACAGCCTAGACTTGGAAGGAGTCTTTATTATTCAAGTTTCCTCAGTTCTGAACAATTTCTCTTTAATGAGTGATCAGTTTACTAGAAGAGAAAAGAAAGCCTTACCGATGAGATACATTTTACCCGTATATATTGTATAGATTTATCTTTACAGTTTCTTACCCTCTGTGGAAGATGTATATACTCTTGACACAGTATTTCAGCCTTGATGCAGAGACACTGTGGACTCTCAGGCCCACAAGGGACACACACCACTCGCTCTGCTCCAGAGAGTCACTTCTCTTATAGGCTAAGCTGACATTATAGATCACCTTCATCATCATTTTAAGGAGATAGAACAATGCACTGAGTACTTCTCAGCTTACAGAATGGCCTTAGGCTTCCCTTATGTGGGAGCACAAAGACATTCCCTACAAGCTTTCTCACACACAAGCATGAGGCTGTGGACTGGGCATCACTACTCTTACACAGCCCACAGCAACTGTGCAAGAATAAACTGCATCAAAAACCTGTGTTTGGTTTTGCTAAAAGCACTCACCCACAAGTGAGATAAAATGGCATAAACAGGATTCCCTTAAAACTTCTTTCACACTCATTAACAGTGTAAACATAATCTGATGGTGCGGTTTTGATAAGAAGAGATAAAACATAATTTAAGCTATACCCTCCCTACTCAAGTTTGGCCCATATGTGGTGTATGGAGCAGAAGACATGTTATGCTGAATTTACTCTGTGTAGATGCTAAAAAAAGCAATGAAAATTTTATTAAAGATACAAACCCAAATGTTTTGTAAATTCCACTTCATTCCCATGGTGTAATTCTCTTGTGTACAATTATAATATACAAAGCTTACTGTTGCTACCAAAAAAAAAAAAAAAAGCTGTATTAAAGTGCCCAAACAAATTCCAAAGAGAACAATTTCCTGCATTTAGAAAAGAAGCTGCAGAAGAATTAAATTTTACATGCAGTTTCCTTTTTCTTGACTCTTCCTTTGGGGTGCGTTAGCTATTTACTTGTAAGAGCAACACCTAACAAACACAGTATAAAATGTTTCCCCACAATCTCTTGTGTGTCATGGGCTTTCTTCAAATAGTATTTAAAACAGTCAACTGGCATAAATAGGCATCCCAATAGCTACACATGTGAGCATTACATTTTCACTTATTTTAAAGATAGGTTTTATTATTGCAAATTAATTTTTATCCTGAACCCACCAGAGGCAAATTATGAATAGTGTTTTATGGCCATAAAATACAAGAAAAAGAACAAAGGGTGCTAGAACAAGGGACCAGCGGGTCATGTACTGAGGTCTCTTTTGTCCAAATGAGGGAACCTACAACAGTTGTGAGGATGGTCTCAGGACGTAGGTGCGGAGCAAGGACAGAAAGGAAGGTCACAGCCCATGTCTGCAGAGCGACAGATCCTGTTACAAACCAGCCAGGCACATTCCTTCCAAGCGATGCTGCCACAAGTCACATTACCCTTATCCTTCCCACTCTCCCAAAACAAAACGGAACTGAAAGCCACAACCCAGCTTTAACATGCAGGATTTCATTTAAAGCAGCAATGTTCAGTTATCCTGCTGGATAGGGAGCAGTACTCCGTTTTCACAAGAACTGTAAGATTAGGAATGCCAGATCAGGAGCCAACCAGAACGATACAGCCATAGCACAAAGCTTGTACAGAGATTCTGTGGATCCAGTAAGTGAGGGGACTACTCCAGTTTGAAAGTCTGCTACCCCCCTTCACCCTGTTTGGATGACAATATTCCTGTCTCCTCCTATCTCTGCTAAAAGATAGCGTACAAGACAGACAGACTTGCCAGGAAAGTTACTAGTAAAGCATTTGGTAGATATTCTGAAAATTTCTCCCCTCAAATGTGCCTCAGCTGGAGAAACGCACTCTTCCCAAGAGGAGAAATGTGTAATACGTAATACCAGCTACTCTGTCCAAGAGAGATGAAAACGGCACCTTAAAGGCCCTTAGCTCTACCTGTTATCCTCAAAATCTCCTGTCTGTACATGATCAGATCAGGATTAAAATCCTAACGTTGAATTTTACGCTTGGTTACACTAAGATGTTCTTAACACAGTGAACTACTGGCACAGTTAACTCTAAAACCCTAATATGCAGGCATGAGGGCCAAGGTCAGAAAAAAAAAAAGTCAGCACAAACTCCAGCTTGCCCTCACCTATTTCAAGACAGCAGTTGCAGTGAATTCTGGCCACAGACGCTGACTCGGGACTATTCCCGGGACTGCTGAGGCCTCGCTTACAGCAAAGCAATCCAGGGAGCTGCAGCTGCACCACTCACTTGTATACATGCAAACTAGGAACAAGCCCTAGCTTTGAGAGGGTGTGAAAGAGTCCTGTTCAGTTTGGGTGCTACATCACAAAATAAAAGTCCTTCCTGTCTGAAAGAGAAGCATTTAGACTCTTGTGATTGATGCTGGAGGAGTAATTTCTCCTGCGGGCTCTTGATGAGCCTGGCTGCACTGCTAGCCTGACTTGAAGTTTAACACTGAAGGGACTAATGTGAACAATGAATCTTCAGTGAGCTAACCAGGCTTTAATAATCCTTCAAGAGCAGCTAGCAATAACTGAGCAGCATAATAGCAAGTTTCCCAAAACGGGGTCATCATGCTGGAAACAGGGGCTTGTGTGTGAGAGAGAGACAATGATTACAGTATTTAATCATCAGCTTCACCATTCCAACTATTCCTGACCATAGTGTCTACTTTCAGACAATGCAGTAATCATGGTCAGGGCATTCACACTGCATAGCAGTCAACAGGAAATCTAAATTTAACATACACGCTATACTAATTTCTGAAAAACTTCATTCTACCAAAATTGTATATATTTACATAATTTTTAACTGTATGATATACAAAACACCACCACATACTGTGCTAAGTCCTAGTGCTTCAGGAAATACTCTGAACAAAAAGTCAAAATCAGTATATTTTAATTTCTTATGATATGGACTGCCATTATAAACCAGCTGGGAATTAAAAAATACCTACTATTTTACATATTCTGTGAATATGCATATATAGCAATCCAGGTAAATAAACTATTATAGCTGGGTTTGAATATAAATGTGTATAAATGTATATAAAAAGGTACTATAATATAAACAGTATAAATAATATCACTCCATGCTTACCTACCATTTTATTCTACCTTATTACCATACCTAACACTTATCTTTAAGAAACCTCTGTCAATAATTTTATATTTAAATTGTATTAAAATATTTTAGCATTAAAATAGCTAAAAATACAGGGGTTAATTTAGTATTTTCTCTCACGCGTACAAATTCACTGAAGCAGGGATAATAATGAACAGAATTGGGCCCTAAAAAGTTCTAATTTGACACTAATTAGTAATAAAAGGCAATGCAAACTTGTGTTAAACTGATTACACCCATATAGCAATATCAGTATAATGGCCTTAGCTGCTTAGCAACAAAAGTACAAGAATACCAGATAAAATGGATTATAAAATCTGATTAGTCCCAGATGAATGTAACAGTGGCAAGTCAGCTAGGTTAATTTGCACTGTATATCATAAATGACACTCCTCTGAGCTATAATGGCAGAAGACATTTAATTTTTTTTGTACAAATACACATAAAAGAAATGAGACTTTATTTTACATTACCAATGACAGTTTTGGTCACACAATACAAGGATTCTTCTAAAATTAACTTAGAAAACATGACTTTAAGAAATTGTAAGCATGTGATTCTCTTTCTTTTTTGTGTTTTATACTTCCTTACAAAATAAGTCACTTTAAAAATGGAACTCCATATTACACCTTCCCACTGGACTTCCAAACCCTTCTTGGAAACATTTAAATACAAGCCATGGTGGAAGAAAGACTGATTACTCTTGGCTTTTACAGGGGTCTGATGCAGAAGGAGGTACAGGGATTTTTCAGAGTAACAGAGGGACATCATGACAGCTGAAATGGAAGAAAACATCCTGAATCTCAGCTTTATAAACACCAGACGTCTAGCATTACTCAGAGTGTGCTAGGTACAGGGCAAACAGCAGAAAGGAGTAACACCTGAACCACAGTACTCTATTCAGGATACAATCTAGGATACACCCGCAGTAAGGATAAGCCACTAGGTAGCATATAACAGGTAAGAGATCAATGCAGTTGTAATAGATCAACTACAGCCTCCTGCTTGATGTCCTTCAGTTCTGCCATGTCACATGGCTGATCTCTGCCTGACAACACCAGAACACAGGAAAGAAATGAATGCCCTTGCAGGTCAGCCCAGGAGCTGTGCTATGGACAGATACATGGATTTTAATATAGGAAGAGTAACGTTTTTACGGGTGGCATGAGTCTATTTAGCTGTAGTAACTGACATTCTCTACCCTTTATTTAACTACTTGTTTCCGCCAACAGAAATAGTCATAATGTTGACTAAGGGTCCTTTACAAGTTCTGCAGCTCTATCATTCAACAGGATTACTTTTCTGCACAAAAATACTCTCTACTATGTCTGTTGAAAACAGTGCTATGAAAAGAGAAGGAGAGGACTATTTTCAAATTTATCTAATTTCATGAAGTTGGATAAAAAAATCAAATGGCAAATGTTAGAAGCAGCAGCTCCCTAGTCTTCTAATTTTATAATGAATTATCATAATAAAGCTTTCACTGCCTTAAATAATTTAAACTCCACTTAATTTCTTAAGTATTTCTTAAGGTAATTCATTATAAATTATAGGGTGTGCACACACATGTGTATGCATCTTATAGGGTAGAGGTCTAGAAAATTTTAAGTACTTATGAAGAAAGCTGACAGGGGTGTAGGAGGAATTAAGTGAAGCTAGTTATAGTTTCTAGACATCTCCATAAAAAGCACTTTAATTCTCACAGTTCAGAAACATCCAACTGTGAATGAAGACAAGAATGTCTTCAGAGAAAACATGTCTAGAAACATTTAAATTCCCTTTGTCCCCTTCAGCCACCTGACTGAAGCTTTATCAATAAATCCTAATGTTGATACTGTTCCACAGTTGATCCCTGAAGCAGGGAATGAGGCTGGAGGGAAGAGGACACTGAAGAGGGGAAATGGGCAGCATCAGATCACTGTCAGGTAAGACACCCCTTACTGAAAAATCAAGGGACCAAGACATAGAAGAGAAAGAGAGGATATGAAGAAGAGTGAAAACAGAATGAAAACAGCAGCAATCCTGAAAATGCCCTGTGTTCTCCCAATAAAGGACACAATGAAGTCCTGAATAAGTCAAAGATGATGATAAGCAAAGGTCAATCATCACAAAAATGCTGTACCCTGTATGCTAGGCCTTGGGCAGGTTTTGCCACGGGAGTGCCAAATACAGAATGCAGTATTCAGAGTCCATTTTCCTACTGACAGACCAAAACACAACTCAAACCTCTGAATACGCTGATAGAGGCAATGACCATACTCTGGCAAAACAAGAAGGGAAATGCTGCCATAGTATAGGAGTGTAAAAAAATACTATCCAACAGTGACATAGTTTTATAAGATATGCTCCACTAAAAGAGTTAAGCTCATTCCACATAAAAAACCCAAGATCAGCTGAGGCCCTGCCTGTAGATTTTACATTCCTGCTGATGTAGCACTGGGTTGCAGAGCTCACAGCTCAAACTACTGCAGACAAAACATCCTGTATCAGCTTTGCACACTTTATCCCAAGCTCTGGAGCTCTCTTAATTTCAGATCACTGAAGAAGATTTCAAAACTATTCTTGAAGTACGATACTTGAATATTTTTTTAATACATCTAAAATGTTGATTTTGGGAGGGAGCCCTCATTTTTTGATGGGCTTAAAGCAAATTGGTTTGATTAAAGTTTGCTTTTGTATTAAGCAGGAACATAAGAAATATCAGTCCCAAGAATATTTCTTCAAAATAAGGAAGCTAGATGGAATTGTTAAAACAAGTTTAGATATATAGGGCTAAAACCACTTTAGTGTATAAAGTATGCTGTTGTTAGCCATTATTTGGCACAATTTTTGAATTCCAAAAAAATTTAAAATATCATCCCTTACTTGTCGTGATAATAATAGCATCATTTAATAAGTGACACTACTGAAAAGTCTGCTCCATGTAAAAAATAAATAATACTGAAACGTACTTACTGTAAAAAGCATATTAGGCAACTTTTCTGCACTGTCTTCAGCTGATTACTGAAGGAAAACACCACAGCATATAAAGTCAGACTTCTACATTTGCATTTTTGTGGAAGAGGAACAAAGCAAGTAATCTCATTACATAAAGACAACCTCTGAGTGCTTTGACAATGAATACTGAGTCAATCTTCCCATTAAGTCAGGGTGTATATGACAAATACGCTCTACTTGAAATGTAAAATTAATTCCAGCATGATCACTTCAGCGACCAGTTCAGCAAAGGACAGTCACCTGTACTGGCAGGGCAGGGCACACAGTTGCAATGCAAGTAACTACAGACTACTGTGAAACTCTTCAAACCTATTGTACTTCAGCCTTTGTCTCAATAAAGCTATTTTAACCACAGAATATGTTTGTTCAAGCAAGTTTTTCTACCTGTTTTTCTACTGAACCTGAGAAAATCATTCAGTGACTAATTTACTTGGTACATTTTTATTTGTTGCCATTCATAAACAATTAATCATTTTAGCAGACGTATTGCTTTTCCTTTTTCGTATGTTTTGGTGTTTGGTGTCTTTGTTCCTTCAAAAAGAATTCTTTGTAAATTGTTTGCAGGACATGCTCAAGAAAACCCTTCAATTTTTCAACTATGGATTTTTAATCTGATTAGGTATCACCAAGTGTAGTTTTGACTGTTTGATCAGAGACACTGGCCTATGACTTGTAACTATAAACCACTTAAGTATCAGTTCCTCTGAGTTCAAGAAAAGCCACACACTACAGTTTCTCTCTGTTAAGAGAGCTGGGAAGAGAGAAGAGAGTGAGAAGAACTTTTGAGTACCTTTGATTAATGGCACTGGAGAGCAGGGAGGAAGGTAGAAAACATGGTACAAAAGAGGGAAAGCAGATCAAAAAATACAAAAGGAAAGGAATCTCCAGGAAATCAGAGGAGTAGCAAGAGAATCTTCTGTCATAATTCACTTAATGTAAAACTGACCCTTACAGATGTTCTGCCACATGATTCACATCAGGCTGTTGATACATTTATTCATACTCCAGGGAGTGCACTTAGTCCTAAAGGTCCCTTTTTGTTCACAGAGCTTATACCTCACCCCAGTACAATCTTTTAATCACTTCTTTCATCTGAAATAACATGCTTAATTCTAGTTAAAAATTTAAAATAATATGTTAAAACATTTTAAGAGTACGTTCATATATATAATAAAAGTCTGAATGTGAAACACCATCCACAGACATACACGCCTTCCTGGGCCAATGCTTTGTGTCAACTTCAAAGCACATAAAATGCTAGCACATTTTCACTACTTTAAGAACTGTATAAACATATTAATTGTTTGCTATTTCCATATTCAAACCACTATAATTTCAATCCTACTAGCCATTTTCTTATGGCTTTCCCACAGCACTATTTATCTTTCCTGACAACTTTGCTAGAAGATCTTTTAGTCACAGCTTTTCTGCTAATTCTACACACACAGTATTGCAACACTGGATGTTAAAAACATTTGTACTTAATTCAACAAATTATACACTCTATTGATGTACCAGAGAAACACAGAAAATGGCACCTCAGTAGGTGCCAATACACCTCAGTAGGTGCCATTTTTGTACATTTATGCATGTGGGTTTTTTTTATTTTTTAACTCATTTACTGCCATCTCCTGGTTCTTACAAGGTAATAGTAGTTATGCTTTAACAGCAGCCAGTACTCCTGTACAATACTACTGTAATGCCAAAAACTTACCAACATCTTTTCCAAATACTGATGCACTTTTTATGTTGTTTTCTTTCAGTCTGGAAGTAGTGAATGTTATTCCTTGGACAGAAACTGGTAAAAGACTCATATAGCTTACCTTTGTCTGGAAGCAGCAGTAAAGTTGTGTTAAATATGGATGTTTCCGTGCTAATGCCAGAATTCTCTTTTCTGTCATTGTACAGTCTACGTCATCATCTTGAAGTATGACATCTTTCTTCAAGACTTTCACTGCATATACTTCATCTTTTCCTTTTAGCTCAGCTAGCATTACCTAAACCAAAGAAAAATTCTGTTTATATATGAAAGACAAATGCAGAATTTCATATGATTTGACTGCAATGAAAATAGAAAGACATTATGATAAACGAAGCTGCAGTATATAAAATAAAAAGTAAGATACTGTAATTTTAGAGGTATATACCTCTGGTGTTCTTTAAATTTGAAACAGAAGGTATCTGTTTTGTTTGTTAGTTAAGTATCTTAATGAGTACCTATTAGTGAGGTCTCAAAAAGTAAACAAGGAAGGAAGCTGATGTAAAACAGACATTTATTTCCCAGTTTTATCTGCCACTTCTGGTAGTGAGATTTGAGTGTGATGGACTTTGTATACAATCCAAAGTTACCATTCCAGCTGCTTTCAAGTCGTTGATTTTAACTACTGCTATTGTTTAAGGTTCAGGCCCTATATTCTGTTTAAGGTCAGTTCTGGCTTGAAGCCAGGATAATCTTCAGAGAAAGGATTAGAAAACAGGGACACAAAAGAACTGCTTCAGCTCTGTTCCCTGGCATGTGAAGTTCCCGTACATCAAGGAAGGAAGAGTGTACTTCTGAAACAGATTCATATTTCACTCCACCTCTTTGATTCCATGGGGCACAACAGTGTGGAAAGAAAATCTATAAGCGCTGTAAACAGAGTAAATCCACCATCACCAATGCCCTACTGTGGGGAGGTATCTGGTGAGTTACATCTCTGCTGCTTATGCAGTATTTTGGGCAGCTGTCTAAGCCCTGTCATATCTGAGTGGAAATGCTTCAGTTCTGCTTCCTCCAGCAGTGAACACACCCACTAAGGAAAAACAAATACACACAATGTTCTGTGAAATAAGTAAACTTGAACAGGGAATTATGAAGAAAGTGAAGCATGAAAAACTCCACAGCATTATTTCTGACATGATTTTTCCTGCTTGACCACAAGCAAGTTTGTTGAACAGTATGCATGTAACTGTATGTGAGTCTTCATCACCACTATCCTGAAATAATAAAACACTGACATTTTCTTTCAAAAGGCTTGACCCTAGTTAACAAAGGGAGCTAAAGCACAGACAATGTCAGCTCATCAGAAGACTGATGCTTCTGATCTGTTGAGTAAAAAAAGAACCCCACAGTGGAAGCACTTTCTGATTGTCCATACGAACACTTCCAAATCAGTACAACCAAAACCACCCCGAACACTAACTTACAAAAAAAAGAAAAAAAAAAAAGAAGGAAACGAAAAGCTACCCACCTTGCCAAAGCTGCCTTTTCCCAATACTTTGATGAAGTTGAACTCTTCAAGACCTATTCTCTTGCTCTGGGCCTGCTTAACCTCCCCATTTTCACCATTCTCCCCAGGTTTGTTAAGCTGGTTGTCTGTTGACGTTGTAGCTGTCGCTCTATGTTCCTCTCCCCGATTGTCAAAAGATAATGCTTTCCTAATGTTGTTTTCCAGCTCTTTGATTTCTGTGGAAACATGAGGAAAAATTAGTTTTAACCAACCATCAGAAAAATAGCCTGTGTTAGTCTATATCAGTGTGGGAAGAGACATTCATCATCTCTGAATGCTATGTTTAAGAGCATTCTGTGGTTAAGAATACATATTTAGAAAACTGCTTCTCCACCTTACAGTAATCGGCCAAAACCCTGCTCCAACAGGAAGGGTGGCCTTTTAAAATGAACCTAAGAGAATGACATATCCAAAACTTGAAAGATAAGTCAGAATAGTAGCCAAATAGTTGTTTTAGTGACTTTGGGTGTTCCTGTACAGAGAAGTACTTTGTTTTGAATATCCCTATCTTCCTGCAGCACTTACTCATCTTCCTGCTGAAGTATTTTAGAGCTGTGTCTTCAAAAGTTCAAAGGATAGTTGGGCGTCCCAGTCCTTGAAGTCAACATGAATGGAGCATCTTATTCAGCTCCAGCTGTTATCAGACGCCTGCCAATTAAGTATTTGACCACTTCCTAGTGCTGCTTCAAGCAGCAATTGTGTAGATCTGCTAAATGGTTCTGAAAGTTTCTCAGTGTTAAATACAGAGCCCTGGTGACTAACAGTCTTCAGGGTCCGCTCTGAGCTTCTACATGGTACTTCTGCCTGATGGCCTTAGAAGAAACAACTTTGTTGGACAGCTACAAAAGTGAAATCTAGGAGTGAATTTAGAAAAATTGTCTGTTCTTATTTTGAAAAAAAATTGGACATTTAAAAAATTATGATTTTATGAAAACATTGTCCGTGAAACCAAAACGTTAATAAGTTTAAATCAGTTCTGGATTCAGAGGTCACAGACTTCTGATTTTTAAAAACAATTCGATCAGAATCAAAAAGTGCTGTTGACATACACATTCTGTCAATTGGCTGCTCAGATAAATGAAATCAGGCCATATTAGTGAAGATTAAAGTGCCTGTGTCCAAATCTATGCATTAAAAGAAACTGCTGAAAGGAAACATGGTTTTAAGAAGCCTCTAGAGAGCACATGGACATGGTAGCATAGCCTGTCTGGATGGAAGTTTTTATTTTTAGAAATGTTCAACATGGAATTACAAGGAGCCAATTTTATCTCAAAAACTTATTAACAGTAAGAAGATTTTCAGATAAATAAAGGCTCTCTCTCAAGTTCTGTGTTACTATTCAAAATATTCTCCACACTTCCAACAGAATATATAAACTTCTTCCATAAAGATATTTTATTGACAGAACCCATGCAGTAAATGTAACAATATTACAAGATGACTGTTTTATCATTTCGCTTTAAAAGCCACTTAGTTCCAGAGATTTAAATTAAATGAGAAGCAGGCATTTTTAGAAAAGATTTTGCAGTTCATAAGTTTAAACGCTTCAATTTCTGGTGTTAACTACCTCATTATTTTGGTTCTACAGAGGCTGGTGCTCTTAGATTTTTTTTAGTCCAGGCAAATGTGTGACAAAATATGTTAGTTAGGAAATAAAAATACTTGTTTGACCTTGATCACATGGAGATGTTGGTGCTGATTTCGACCTATCTTCTTCTGATGATGCGCTTCCCGGAACTGGAGGTTGAGTCTCTGCACCTGCAATTAGCTAAGAACAATTCCAAAAGGGGTACTCAGCTGTGAGATCTTCCCATGTCATGAGGAAATTTAATTCAACAACTTTAATTTGTAAGTAGAAGTATGAAGGAAAGTGAAGATCTTCTACCCCTATGGATTCTCACTGGGAGAACCCGAGCTATACACTAGATGGCATCATATCAAATGGAAACCATAATATAAAGAGAGAAAAATCAGGCAAGTGAAAGAAAAACAGATTCTTAAGATGAAATAAACGTAGTATACATACTCAGTGAGTGGGAAAGTTATGAGAAGCCACATGAGTTTGTATTCAAATCTATCCAGTAAATACATACAACATGTATCAGCAAGCACTGCAGACTAACTCATGCAATAACAACATGACAACACCTCTTCCCAGAAGTGTCAGATCAATTAATTCATTCTTGAGTTTCCTACATTTCTGTAACATTTCAAAACAGCGTACAAGAGATCCCAGTGTGCAACAAGCAGGAAAATTAACAGAAGCAACTGTCAATGTTTAAAGAAATTATGGCAAAAATTGCCTATTTCTGTGAGACTGATGGGTCTGTTGTGACAATCATGCAGAGATACAAAGTATGGGCCCATTCTGATCCAGGATACATATCATCACTCAGGTATAACTCCACTGGATTTGGATGTACTTGGGGTGATCTATGCTTTTCATATCTAGAGCAGCCTGGCTCTTCCTATAAAGGGGATGCTAACTCCTGAACTGTCATCTGGAAAACAGCTCCTCTTCATGAGAATCAGCACACTGCTTGTTTATCAGCATTTACAACACTATGGAGTAGTGCTGTCTCCCAGTCAATCAATTATCCGATGCCAATTCTGAGCTGAACAGGCGTTTATGTTAACTGTTGTCAGACATTGTCTCTCTGTCAAATTGCCTTCTTCAAAATTAAAAAGAGGAAATCCTTCCAGACACTATAGACTCCAGGTCTGCAACATTGCACCAGGTCAAAATAAATTTCATACCAAAGTTAACAATAGATGGTTTACACTTATAAAACAAAACTCGAGATCTTAGGTCTGCCCTGACTTCTAAAAAAATTATTGTGCAAGTCATTTGAGTAGGATTGAACCCCAACTAATAAAGTTACAATACAGTTATACTTATCTCATTTTTTTAATGTGACAATCCATAGTAAAATTACCTTTTTCCTCCTTTGCCCACTATTAGTGATCTTATCTGGAGTGACTCCAAGATCTGCAAGAACTTTAGCTATGCCTCTAGCATCCACTCCACAGTTTGGTGCCACATTTGTTTCACAGCGTCGATGTACATTCATCTTGCAAACTGCAATGAAATATAAAGTAATGCAGTAAACTAAGTACTATCTTGGCATGCATTTGCCTTATCTGAATCAGATCTCATTGGACCTACCAGTAACTTTTTCAAATATATACAATCTCAGTAGGGAAGTACTTAGCTGGATTTGAAGGTATACTTCAATGCTAATGTAAAGCGATTAGCCTTGTTATCACTCTTCTGCTATGATAATGTAGAATAGTATTTTCACACAGTATCCAGAACAGACATAGGAACAAATAAAAATCTCCAATGATCCTGTAACTCTTAAACAGAATTTGAATTAGAAGAAAAATCCTTCAGAGCCTGGATTTTAACAGTCCACTATGGAGAGTATAACATTAAATGTTTATGTATTATTGCTTTCTTTTCCATTTTGCTGAAGTAGATTACCTTCTAATATAGGCAGTCATAAAGCCAACAGCGCTGTATGTTTTAATAAAAATAAAGGTTAGATACCCACTTTCTTTAGAGGGCAATCCAGTTACTAAACTCTTTCCCCTAAATCTCCTGAAACTATTATATTATTATGCGGAGAAAAAAGTTACTTTCCTTCCAGATTATGGGGCAGAGACGAGAACGCAGCTCCATTAAAACTCATGGAGCAGAGATTTTTTAGGAGCAAGTGACATTTTATCTGAGACTTCAGTGCCCTCTTGTGGAGCAAGGCATATAGAGAGCACAGCTGCAAATGCGATCAAATGCTAGACTAATATTCAATTGCTCAAATTCCTCACTTCTTTGCTTTTTAGAGAAAAGAAAACTTAAAAATATGTATTTTTGAAGTTACATTTCATTACAATTTTCATCAAAGAAGCTTTCACTGCACAACCACTAAAGTGAAAAAAACCACATTTGCCTCTGAGATTACCCTTGGGCACTGTATCTGGACATAACAATGCACTTCAGAAAGCTGGTGCCTTTCCTTTTTAAGTATGTTTCAGCTCATAAGAAGAACAAAAAGAAATTGCTAAACGTGGTATTTTCAATGAAGGTATATTCAGTGACAAAACCTCAGCAGCAAGTAAAACTTTTGAGCTAGGATCCATAAAAGTAGACATCGAGGAACCAAACTGCTTGAAATAGCAGGACAATTTTGTACAGTTCAACTTCATGAACATATTTTGTAAAAGGATTCACAGGAATAACCAAGGAAAAAAGACTGAAGAAGAATAAACCTCTGTTATACACTTCTCATGATGTTAATAGCCACACTGGGCAAGGAAGTAGATTCCATTCTGAAGAAGGGAATCGCTCAGCACTTGTTAAAGAGAGAAAACCAAGCACAGATAAAATGACATTTCCAGTTCAGGTGAGTTCTTTGTATAGACAACACTGCATTTTTATTGGCAATAACTTTAGGAACATGGAGAAAGCAACGTAGGATCTCTGCACTATTGTTCCTATCCATCTGCTACACAGTAAATGCACACATATGAGAAATACCAGTTAAGAGCAAATGAACAGTATGGTATTTGAGTTAGAATATGAAAGAGAACTCATATATGCACAGATTAGGTAGAGAGATACTATAGCTCTCATTAAAAATCTGCAAAGGATGTATTTCATAGATAACATTTATACATATATGTGTGACTCCACATTTCGGCTGTTGAGAGGTGTACATAACATGATTTTTGTATATATGAAGATGGACCTATCCATTCATAAGGTATAACAAAATGAAAATGCTTATCATTCCACTAGGCACTATTTCCTAAGAATCCGACAGTCATTTCCTTCATAATATCATTTCCTTCAACCCATTAACTGAAGTATTTTATTAACTATTTCTAAAATAATTTGCTTTGCAATTGTTTACACCGTTTTCTCAGCCATTACATAGATCTGCTTGAAACAATGAGATATGGAACCAAACATTTTTGGCAACTAAAATTACATGAATGCACCTTTCAGACATATTTTCACATACAGTTCTTCTACAGAGTACACAGACTTTAAGTGGCAGAACATACTGAACTTTATTTCCTGGAATAGAGGGGCTAGGCAGACTGTCACAAAGGATGATTTAATAGGATATCAAAATACCTCATATTCTGGATATGGGCACACAGGACTGGTTCTATCTACTCTAGCCAATAGATAATAGCAATTTTTGAAGATGGTATTAAAAAGAAATGTAGCTGGAACAGTAATGTTAAAAAAATTATCAAACCTGAAAACACAAAAGGCATATAAACTTAAGGGATGTATATTGCCATGTTCCTTTATTTTCTGTTAACTTCCAATATCCTCAGTGGCAATAAATCTACATAGGAGTGAGTGCAAAATGTGTTTCTTCACATCTGACCGCTTCATCTGTTACTGACTGGTGCTGCCAACAGAGTAAAGGACCTCCTAACCATGATGGAAATTCCATCATTGGTCCACTACTTATTTTCTATTCATTTCTGGACATGCTGACATGAAGTCTTTCCAAGTCTACAAGTCACTCACAAAGAAAAAGAAAAGCTCTGAAGTGGTGCCTTACCTTTGCATTGTAAACCTTGTCTCAAAAGACCCCAGAGCAATGAACCACAGTGGTCACAGAAGGTGGGCACTTTGTAATTGTGAATGCTGAACTTGTGAGGCATGTTGACACTGAAACGCTGGGATCCCACTTGCTGAAAAAGGACAGCACAGCATATTTCATTTTAATTAATTTCTTTGCAATTGGTGTATGCTGAGGCCCTGTTGCATTTTGAAACCACACAGAATTCAAATGAGATTAAATAGGTCTGTGCTCAGATGAAGATTATTGCATTAGATATACTCCAACTGCAGAGTTCTTTTCACTACTTTATCTGGGGAAAAGAGGGGGAAGGGCTGCTGTTGTCCAAGAGATAAAGACTAAAGTCTACTTCCTAGTACTTTTGGGAACAACAAATACACAGTTATCAGGATAGATCTCTAATGTCGAAGGCAAGGAAGTCACTCCCAATTGTTTTAGGAGCAGGAGGCCAAACCAATACAGGACTAAGAAAAAGAAATATATCATAAACCTGTTACCTTTTCATATCTCACTCTTCTTTGGATAATGACAATGATAACCTGTTGTGTTCAGAGATTCCAAGGTATGATTATTTACTAATTAAAGGATTTAATTGATAAGTTTTTATAGTGGCCATTGCATTGCAGGAGATTTATTTTTATGTTTTTCCTTCCCTTTTCTATTACCGCTGGCTTTTCTCCAGTGATCTAGTACCCCTTCTAAACAATGAGAGAATCAGTAAAGTATGCAAGTCTCCACCAGTCTGGAGCCTGGGAATATAAACCTGTGCAGGATTTTATATCTTCCTGTGAGTACTACACAAAACTAGCACTAGCCCAACACAGTCCTTTACCACAGTCTTTTGCATGTGATCACATTTCGGATGTAAAATACTGGTTGAACTAGACATTTAAGAATGCTTCCAGTAAGGAAAATGCTAGTGAATTACACAGGAAAAATGAGATCAATTACTGCCTCAGTCAAACTCATGTTGAAGTTCAAAGGATAGATTAAAACTGCCCTGTTACATGGAACTCTGAGTTGTAATTTAAAGCGAGCCTTTTTGAATCATAGGAAGGTAGGTTTTTAATAAATAAAATTATGATATGTACTTTTTCTGTGTGGCCAAGGAGCTGTGATCACCCAAAGACCACCTCACCTAATCCTATGGTGAAAGGCAACAGGCCCTTTCTGTTGCACCAAACAGAACAGAACGATGAGCACACACTTGCTTTTTTGTAGAAGCACAAACCAAAAACCTCTGGGTAAGAGAAAGCATTCACTGTTTATACTTGAGGGCTAAAACTGTTTAAAAAAAAACCATAACTACGTTTTGACAGTTTGGATGCAGTCTTTGTGGAGGTGAGACTTCGCAAGCAAATTCTGGTCAGTCTTTTATATTGGTGCCAGATACTCTCCCAGGCATCCCAGCTCTGCTATCAGCTGCTGATGGCTCAGCCACACAAAATGCAGTCAGGTGAATGAGGCATCCCAGACTGTTTCTTTTGAACTAAAATGACAAAACTTGTACTAACCCAGAAATGGAGAGGGAATGTTAAAAATGAAAAGGAGTAGAAAGAGATCACTGAACTTTTGAGCATTCAGATATTATAGAAAGTACACCAATTAGAAATCAATTTCTGTATGATAATTCCCCCGTAAATGAAACTGTGATGGCAATCTAGCATTCTGAAGTAAATGCTACACCACAAAATGACCAGAAGGGCACAAAAGTCTGCAGCATCCATTGATTAAACAGAGGAGATGATACTACTTTGAACAGATGAAAGACAGAATTTTATTTAGAAAAAGTATTTTATAAACATTTACCTCATCGTGAGTTTCCTGTTTTTTTAAGCCAGCACACTTTGTTATTATAAGTTCATGGCATCTCTTGTGAACTACACAAGTGCAAACTAGAAAGACAAAAACAGAAAAAAGAATGAGTTTTCATGAAGATTAATTTTAAAGCAGAAGTCTGATATGAGAAGACTAGAACCACTGGAACATGAAAGTGTGCAAGTGACTGGTGGTGAATTGGTGAATCCTATGAAGTAGGTCAGTTTACAAAGGCAGAACTTAATGGACTCTCAAAAGAGCAAAGAATTTTAAGATAACTAATGAATGAATATCTGCCAAATATCTTGTCAGTAAAACTACAAATTACCATCTGAAATGTTAATTGCAATTTTTCTTTATTTTTACCTATGTGGTCTATTTAT
The DNA here is from genome assembly GCF_008360975.1 of Lichenostomus cassidix. Classification (NCBI taxonomy): domain Eukaryota; kingdom Metazoa; phylum Chordata; class Aves; order Passeriformes; family Meliphagidae; genus Lichenostomus; species Lichenostomus cassidix. Next base: position 25,993,889 of record NC_139483.1, on the reverse strand, counting down.
CTGATGAAGTACATGAGCTCCACATTCCAAGAGACACAATAGCAAAAAACATTCCTGTCTAAAGAGCTTTACAGGAAAACAGACATCAAGATAATTCATTGTAAAAGTCAAAAGAACAGAAAAAAGAGAAGACAAACATTCTTTCTGTAACACATTATCATAAGTTGATAGCAGTAAGAGGTTTCAGGAGGTAAAAATGCCTTGCCAATGTACATCCTGATTACTTAATCAATGAATAATATTTGCAGATATGACAGATAAGATTAACAATTATGAGATCTCTCATACTCTAGAATTCAAGGTCATTAAGTAAAGTAAAAACCCTCATAGTGGAGTAATGAATTTCACTTTCTCCAGTTTTGGCCACTGTTGTAAGAAAAAAAATTAAATCAGAAGTCAAGGTACCTCTGCAGTGTGTTAATACAGTAATTCTTATTATAGCATGTAAAGTCTTATTAAAAAAATGCATTTAGTCATTTACAATGAGATTTCATTAAGTCTTTTGTAGCTGAAAAATCACCACTGACTTGATGACTTCTACTTGTTATATGAGAATTAAGTACTAAAACATCATCCCAAGAGGTGATTGCATAAAAATGTAAGAGTACAAGAAATTGAATTGAAAAATGAGAGATGAAAACGAAGCACTTCTGCCGTCTTAGCTATAACCTTCTCTAATGATGACCTCTATAATTATCTCATCTATTTAAATTACAGTCTTTGCAATTACGTGGAATTTTTAAACATAGAATCTTAAGCAGAATAAAGAGCTCTCAATTTTAAAATGCAAGGCTTGAAAAATGAAGAAGCCAGCATCTGCAGATATTGTTCCCTAGATGGATATACATTAAGAGATTTCTGCGATCTGATGTTCAGAGCTGTTAGCTGAGCTCCGACTTCATATATGATGCCTAAGACCGACAGTTTTGAAAAAAGGTACTGTGACTTGGTGTAAAGATTGTATACTTGTCAAGACAAATTTATTCTGATCATCATGTGCTAAATTCTTAGCATCATACATATATAATGCCTGATAAAAATATGTTATTACTTACGTAACATAATAAGTATACTCAAACTGTCTTTATGTAGAATTTCTCTTACCTTGACATTGGTATCCCTGTTTTCCTATTACACCCCTGAAAAATAATGAAGTGTTTTAGAAAAGGAAGAGGAAACATTTTTTTAAATGAAAACATTTTTCCCTCCCTTTACTGGACATGCACATGTTTGAAGAAAAGCTTCTCATAACCAATCATCTGATAATTGCACACCTAGATTGAGATCAGATCAAAGTAGGAACATTTCAGCTGCTAAGAGGTAACAGGAAGGATGACAGATCATTAAGGCAGTCAGAAGTAAAGGCACATTTACTATGGTGAAACAGATGAAGCCAAAGGGTACATCATCATCAAGCAGACCTCTAAATAGACAGAAGATTGCATTTGTCAATATTATTGCCTGAAATCACCTTAGCCAACATGAAGACTAAATTCCAGGCACTTTTTAGAGGAATGCAATTGAATTCATGTACAATTCACATAATTTTACACTAAAAAAGACTGATTCATTGAATACTCCTAAGAAATATTAACAGTGGATCACATCAGATCTTATGGGTAAATCAGTATCTCTAGGTGACTTTAGAAAACATCAGGAGTTGCTGAAAAATAACTGAAAACTGAACGTCTCCACCACCTTCCCCATCTGAAAATTGCAAACACTCAAAATTAATGTAAATAATTTCTAAAAGGAAGTTCTTGGTGTACATTGTAGTAATAAAAACCCTGTACGCTGAGTACAGAAATCCATATATCTTTAGAAGTATACAATTAACTTCAGTAGGATGTACAGGAGCTTTGCATTTCTTAGACTGAAGATGGTGATTCCTAAGAGTGTAACAAAGAATTCTGTCATCTTGACAAAATATAAAGGTCTAATATTAGGTCTAAATCTACACTTAGGTACTTACATAATACAAGACTGGTTGTCTACCTGGAATTTAGTGTGCCCTAGATAAGGAAATATGTAACTTGGTGGCTCAAAGGAGAAAAACCACAAATGCAACAAATTCTAACATTTGTGATGTGAGTTTAACAGCCTTCTATTATCACCTGAAACACTGATGACAACTTAATGTCAAAACAAAGAGGAAAAGAGCTACTATTCTATGAAGTTTTTACTTCAGCAAAACAGGAAGGTGTGCTAACTGCCCAAAAAATTCAAAGCTGTCAACAAAGCAAAGCCAGAGTTACTCCATACCATATAAAGTCTCTGCAGTGTGAGCAGTACGTTGGTTGTCTAAGATAGGTGGCCATAAACTTGTGTCCATTAACCTGATGCACCCTGCGCCGCACTGCACCCTGGCGCTTCCTGGGGCGCATCCGCTCCCGGAACACTCGCTCTTCATTGTCCTTGGGTGCTGAAACACAGGGAAAAACAATAAGCACTGGCTGTCTCAGACAAGTATGAGGAAACTCAAATGCAATGCATAGTTAGATATTCTCCAAAACCAAAACCAGTCCTCTCTACCCAGCAGTGCAAAATAACTTCATTAAGTTCTGGGTAATTTTTATTCATTTTTAGTATCAATTACCAAAGGGCAAGGGTTTTCATTGCCTAGTACAGGAACTTCTATTTCTTCTAAAGCTTCATCTTGAAATTCAAGCTAAGTTGGGATTAAGTCCTCTACACTTTATCACTATCAAGCACACTGACAGCCTCTGAACAGTAATTACACAGTTATATTGTCTAAACTGCTCAGACTTTCACCTCCTTTCATCTTCAGTGCAAGAAAAGGATCTCAACTTCCCCTGATCCCTGTACACTCAGAAAGTGCTGATACAAGTGCAAGAAAGCTGAGTAAAAACACATATTATCAAGCAGAACAAAAAATTCCATCCAGAATTGACTACTATGTAGAATTCCTGATTAATATGTTAACTTTAGGCTCTAATAACCCACTTTGATACTAATACACATTCAGCAAAATATTCAAGGCAAGGAAGTTGTTCTTAACAAATTCTTGTTCCAACTTTACATAAGATTTAATGGTAGAGGAAGAATAAAATGAAGCTGACATATCTCAGAATGCAAACGTTCAGAAAAAATTCATCAGAATGCATTGGGTCTATTTCTTAAGTTGTTTGGTTTTTTTTTTAAGTATCACTAATACCACTGTAATAGTCTGTATGTATTAAGCAAAAGCTGAGGATGAATTAGCAATGAAGAACAGTTCAGTATTGTTAATGAAAGATTTTACAAATATTCCCCAAACCACTCATGTCTTGGCAAACTAGAATATAAGACTTGGAGGGGACCATATTCAGTCATCCATTGCCAACTGCATCTATGCACTCAATACTTCAGCGCATACAACACTTTGATCTGTAGCTAACACTTGTCATTCTTTGAATTTCAACTACTGTGAATCATTACAATGGCCTAAAAATACCAACTTTGGTCTGCTGCAAGCTTTTCTGTACATGATTAAGTTGGCCAAGCAACAGTACAGTACTTAATAATAACACATAGAAAATTCAAAGTCTGAGAACAACTCAATCTATAAAGGTCTCAAATTCTTCTACAAACATTGGGAATAGGACCAAACAATAGGAATAAATCCTGTTTTTGAGGGTTGTAAAAATAAAAGGTATTGATTTAAGAATTTCTAGAAAACTGTCTTAAATTAAGCCAGTGGATGGATCTCCTGGGAAAAAAATAGAATATAGATGAACAAATCAAGACCAATGTCTCATCACAGAACAAGGGCTAAATTCCATGACACCAGAAAATTTACTTATATGCAAAAGAGCCTCAGCTCCATACATATTAATGTCTCACAAAACCTTCAGAGTGGGTTTTCACCCTAAGATGACACATCTGTGGGATGGCCAGAAAGGCACTATGTTTCTAAAGTGTGCTCTCAGTAAATAAACACTGACTCATGCGCAAAGCTACTCCTTTTATTTATGCTGAAGAACAAACAAAAAGCAACGATTGTAGACCACCCTTCAATAATGAGATAAGAAATACCAGATATTATTTCTGCCAACTTTGCTTATTTTTGTCAACTTTGTTTATTTTTAGGTATTAAGCAAAACTCTAATATCTAACAAATATCATGGTTCCTTAAAAGAACGACTGTCTTCCACAAAAAATATGTAACAAGTAGTTGGAAATCAAACCAAAGATTCATTTTTTCCAGCTTCTCAAATGATTTACTGACTTTACAAAGCTTCTGAAAATCTTTTAAAAGCTATTATAGGAACTAGTTCTATATTAACACAGACCTGTTCTTTTGGTTATCATTCAGATTGTAGAATTTGCTACAGTATGCACAGCCTGGATGTGGGAAAGTTAAAATCCAGCTCTTCTGGAAAGGTTTCCCAAAAAGTTATCTGCTTACATGAAATGAACAAGATGTTCTGACAGTGCACAAATACACATTTGATATGATAATCAGTTTACAATACTGTTTTTCTGATTTTTTCATCTGAAGTGCAATTCTTCACAAGTAAAGTACCTGTAATTTCACAGAGAATGTACAATGCTCCTCATGTTTTGGCTACATAAAAACGGTATCATGATACGGGGGTTTTTGTCAGTTTGTTTTGTTTCTACCAACAAAGTCTTAAAACTAACTTCACTGCATTACTTTCATTCTATATTTAACATTTTAATGAAATTCCACTTTTCCCTTCTAATACTTTTAGTTTAAATAAACAATGAAACAGTATCTTTTTCAGAAATGCACTGACTTGAAAAGAGATACAAGCAATATATCTGAAACTATCAGATTAAATGGCAGGCCTCGATCATCAATATCACTTCCACACAAACAGCATCACTGTGTGTGAGTAGGATGCTCCAACAGCTCAAGAAAACGTAGTTTTTTGGTCTATCTTGGATATGCTGGAGGTCCTTTAGCCAGTTGCCCCCAAACAGTCTCTGCTGTCAGTCTGCTATTCCCCTTTGGTCACTAAAGGCTGGCACTTGGCCAAATTCATGCACCTTGTCTTGCTTTAGAGTCAAAATACAGGGATGAACTGCATGCTCAAGAGCAGTGACTCTGCCTTCACCTCACCTCTCATTACAGCCTGTGGAGAATCCCCACCTAGTCAGTCAGCAGCAGTACTCATTTAGAGGGCTTGGAGCAGCACAGAATCATAGAATCATGGAATTGTTAAGATTCAAAAAGACCTCTAAGATCACTGAGTCCAACCATTAACCCAGCACTGCCAAGGCCACCACTAAACCATGTCCCTAAGTGCCACACCTACACGTCCTTTAAATATCTCCAAGGATGGTGACTTCCCTCGGCAGCCTATTCTAATGCTTGACTATGCATTTTGTTAAGAAATTTTTTCAATCTAGACCTCCCCTGACGCAACTTGATACCATTTCCTCTTGTTCTATCACTCGCTATTTGAGAGAAGAGACCAACTCCCACATCACTACACCCTCTTTTCAGGTACTTTTAGAGACCAGAAAGGTCTCCTTTCAGGCTCCTCTTCTCCAGGCTAAACAAGCATCTGACATTACAGTGCATGACTGACCACTGGATGACTGGACATCAGCCTTTCATCGTGGCAGACCAAGTCACAAGAGAAATTAGCTCACCCACAAGCTTAACACCCAGTTAACATCAAGTTCAGTCAGCTCATTCACTGTGACCCTGCATAAACACATAAGCAATGCTTTTCCACAGTCCCCAAGCAAAACATTGCCACAACTTGCACAAGACTGGATTTTAGGAAAAACTTCTTACTGAAGGTCAGGCATTGGAACAGGCAGCCCAGCACGTGGTGGAGTCACCGTCCCTGGAAGTGTTCAAAAAACATGTGCATATGGCACTTAAGTACATGGTTTAGTGCTGAACATGGAGCTGCTGGGTTAACAGGTGGACTTGATGATCTCAAAGGTCTTCTCTAACCTTAACAATCCTATGATTCACACTGCTGTTGTGGGCCACAGGCATAAAATCAGGCAGGAACTGTCCCAGGTGACTCAGAAGCCGATGATCACATCTGTTCTGGCTCATACCCAGGGTTGTGAACCGCTTATTTCTAGCAGAACTAACAATAGTCTGCATTTAAATTAAAATCCAGTTATCTCATACTGAACAGCCACACTAGAGATGTTAATTTATCTGTCTGAAGACACCTACTTCAAAAAGGAGCTACACTGCTCTCCCCAAACATCTCTCATGGTTTACAAGCAGGAAAGCAAAGATTAGTAAATGCTATCAGAAATCAGGGAGTTCTTGGGAAAACCCCCAACATTCCCAAAACTCCCTGTGTGATACAGACAACTAGTGTTTTCAATACATTCTTTTGAAAATACTAGCATCCCCCAAAAAATTGGCCTTTTAAATATATTTTTAAAAGTCTTAAAGAGGTATGTATTAAGTTCTAGAAAATGTCATTAGCATACTGCATACTGTGCATGGCATTTCTATTCTTAGCAGAGGAGTTAAAATTAAGTGAATTTTTCAGTCAGAATATTAGCAAGTTTCAATAGAAACAATTTCTTCTCACATTATTTCTACTAAATAGTCACAGAGGGTTATCATTTCCTAAGAAAGGCTGTTTCTTCATGTAATGTACATTCTGTTCCCTGTTTTGATTTTGAGACCTTCTGTCTTCTGTATTATTTAAAATGCATTTCTTTAATTTTAATTTTCAAAGGATGGAGTAAGAAATGATGCTAATTTCCAAGTGTTCATGGAGAATGCTGTCAATGGAGCACATTGAGTTTAGGCTTTGTATGATGGTACTTGAGAACTGGCAAATTTAGAACTAATTTTGTTTCAAAACCATAACCAGTAATGCCACTACTTCTTTTCATTGCAGCCAAGAGTAACTCTGAATTATTTGAAAAACAATAGCATATAATTGCTTTTATAGAGTCATATGTACATACATACATAACGCCTACAGTTTTAAAGACTAAAAAGACTTTCAGGCTTAACTCCAAGCTCGAAGAGAAGTGTTATAAAAATCAGAAGAAACTGAGCTGAAAAATTGCACAAAATTCATAAATACTTGCTAAATGGAAGCTTAAATGAACTGTCTGGAATTACATTTAATGCTGTTCATCATATAGTATCCATTAAGTGTCAATTGTAAGTCAGAACTTAAAAGTTATTACTTAAAATATAAAAGAAAGGAAAGTGATGCATAATGCTCAGCAACCTTCAAAGGAAGTATGACTAGGGGAATAAGACCTGTACACCAAATAACAAAGGCTGAGCTGTGTCAGGTCTTGTTTCATGTGGTTTTCAAAAGGGTTTCAGCATGAATGACAGGGGCTCAATGTGGAGCACTAACTGAAACAGGATTATCTACATAGCCATTTCCATTTCTTATCTTCGATGTTGTGAGTACTTACAGAATTCTGACAACAACCAAAAAATGCAAAAAAATAAGGCAGAAAAAGAGCAAGAGAGCTTACACACAATAGAGGTGATATCCAACATATTTTATTGCTGACGATGCTGACATCTGAACAGGAACATGCTGAGCCCTTCCCTCAATCTGGAGGTGATTGTTACCAAACTGTCAGTGTTTGGGGAAGAAGAAAAACCCAATGAAACTTTAGTTAAATGGCTTCTTCCATCAAAGCCAAAGTGCAGGCATTGAATGACAGTAACACTTCAGCAACTGGTGGAGCTGCCAGGTAACCCCATGCAAAAGACCACTGACACCTCCATGGCACTTCTGGCACAAGAGGCTTTTCACCCTGGGCACCTCCTGGGTGTCACATTGCTGCCATCCCTAACTTACAAGCAGCATCCAGAAAAACTAGCTGGTTTAACATCAACCTTTCATAAGTGCAACTGACCCTACGTGAACAACAAATGCAAAGGAAAAATGATTGTACTTATGTTTTATAGCTGAAGGTGAAAACTAACACTTTTGTATCATATTTAAGCCTGACCACTTTAACCAGTATGTATATCCCAAAATAGAGCTTTTGTTTTAGCACTAGATAATGTCTAAAGAGAGGAAGGATATTGATTGAGGCAGGAGAGGTAATTTGCCTAAAAATATGTTGGAAAGTGAGAAGGGGCAGCAACAAATGTCCAGGACTTCTCAGGATTCAGAATCGAGTGTAACCAGATCATTATGCATCAAAATTAGGTCTCGAAGGATTATTTGCAAGCTCTATTTTGGGCTGTACAGTAGAAGCATATATACTGTCATCAAGATTTCTCCAGGCAGAAATCATTACAGGATTTTGCCTTTAAGACTTTGATCTGTTTTAAAGAGAAAAAAAACCCAACAAAGACCCACCAACAACAAAATGCTAAACGCCCCCATATATGTGCATTTCTATATTCTTTCTTTTGAAAAAACCTGCTTAGCAGTAACACATGCAACAAACTAATTTTGTACCTTTTAGAGAAAAAAAACAGTAAGGTACATGCTACAGTGTAATTTCATAGAGCTGTTACTGATGAGCACAGAAATGAAGTAGATAGTTTACCACAGTCATCAAAATAGCATGACATTTTTCTGTATCTTTTTCTAGAAGTATTACATTTCCAGACTATTTCTTAAACAAAGAACAAGCGTACAGGTTTTTCTTAATATATCTCAAATCTGCTTTATTTAGGAGACCTCACAGGAAATTTCTTGTTTAATAGAAGAATCAGGTCCTTAGATAACACTATATTGTTAACAAAAACAAAGATGCTAAGTGCTACTAAAGAAATGAAAAAATGCTCACAGAATGGGTGAGTTTTAAGAGACCTGTGTGTCTGGACATGCCTGCTAACACCAGCTATTTACTAAATGCATTGAAGCATAAATTGCATTTTTAAGTATATCAAGTCCAAATATGGTGGGTGGCTTTGTAGCATGGGCTGAGACTCAAATACATTTGCCTTCAAACACATACTTACCTTTAAATGCTTAAAATTCTTGTCTTAAAGAGAGATTCTCCCTACATGTATTTTAAAATTTCCCTTGATACGCACACAGATAGAGCTGATATGGGTTGTGACAGACACATATTTTTTTAAGGGCTTCTATTACTTTCCTTCTTCTAAAAAAGAGTCCAAACCAAAACACCAGTAGCACTATAAAGCTATCCAGTGATTACTTACACATGATCCTAACTTTTTTGACATAATTATCATCACAAACACATTCATAAGCTTACTCAAAGCTGAAGGGACAACAGCTTACCCCACATCCTTTCAAATAGAAGCACTTTCAATTCAATACTTTTAATAAAGCAGGACTTAATGTCCAGGAGTACTAGAGACTCTCACAGACACTGACAATCCAATTGCAATTTCAGCACACAGAGAAGTCCAATTTAGCTTTCAGAAATGTTCCAACCTTACTGGCTGGCAATAACTTGGACCAAGTGTTCAAAACCAGGATTGTGGTATCTGAAGAGACCAGGTGAACCATCACTGCTGCCCAAGCTGCAGCCCATCTGCATAGCCACAGAAGAGGCTGGGGCGAGGAAGGATTAGTTTCCATACCTGCTCAAACAAAATTTTCCTTTAAATGACTCTGAGACTTTTCTTAAGAAAGACTTCAAGATAAGCCCTCAAGTTTCTGTGCTTGATCTCCACAATGCCCAAAGAATTAGTGACAACTTACACAAGCTTAAAGTATTAACAACATGGAATTACACATGGTCATCTTCAGTGATCATACAGCATGGTTTAATGAATCTAGTATTTAATGAACAGAATTCTGTTTTATAGGAACTGGACAACTGGAAGGGGATGGATATAAATATGTGGTCCATTTTTTAGATCCCTAGGAGCTCACACAGATGACAAGGTACTGACATCATTTTGGAGGGTGGATATAGCAATTTCTGTACTTAAACAGCTGCCAGATCCACAAAGCAAGCAAATCAGAGACAGATTCCTCCTACTTCCTCTCAATTTCTTTATTGGTGACATTAACAATTTTAAGAAATACGGTATTCCTGAAACAATCAACTTGTAACTAAAATTTACATGTTAGAATTTATTTGACAAAGGAAGTTACAACACTAGAAATACCACAGAGAATTTATTGCTAAATGGCAGGTTTTCTGAAAAGTAAATTTCACATATCAAGGTGTTTAAAAAAAAGTTTCAACTTCTAAACCTTTTTCCACAACCCAGACATTGGTGCTTTTTCAGTTGGAAAGGAGATGTCACAGACAACAAGACCAAAAAAAACCCCGAAAAACCCCAACACTAACTAAGGTTATTTCAGTCTTTCAGTGTTATTTTTCAGGAGGAACAAACAGCCTCACTCTAACCACAATACCCTTATGTCAATAAATCTGCAATTGAAATTAGAGAAGTGGAAATGCATTCTACATATGGTAAATACTACAGCTATTATTCAGGAGCAAAAGCTTGCTCCTTGAGTTTAATCGGTCTATTCATGTCCTAACTAGTAATGCAAAGTACTAATTTACAAAACATCAAACAATTTTTGTGCCATAGCTTGACTTTATAAACTTGCAGGCAGAAAATTAAATTAGTTTGTGTCAGTAACAGTCAGATCATGTTGTTACAGTGTTAGTAATGAGCAGTATTTGCAGCCTGGTGTTAGCATTGTTAGTGTTAAGTCCTGACAGACTAACAAGATGAAATATCTCCTATTAAGTCAACTACTTATTAGAGCTAAGAAAAGTACACAATCTTTTGAATGAAGAATATATACACAATATAACACATTAGATTATTATTATAAGATTATTGTAACTGATCAGATTATTGTATTGATCAGAAGAGCTATCCTTGGGACTTGACCCCTCTACTGTTACTGCTGCAAGTCCACAAACATGTCCTGCAATTTGACTGCACTGTGCTCCTTAGAGCACGCCCAGCCACTTGTGGTGGCAGTGGTTGTATCAATACTCTGGTGGTGACACACACTCATACTGGCTGTGCTTTGTCTTCAATGAAAGAAAAAATATGGGACAAACCATCACAGTCAGGGCTGCTGTGGGAGGGGAGCTTCCACAGTGGTACACAGGCTTGCTTATTTTAACAGAGCTCCAGGCTATGGAAGTATCTGCAGGGTCAACTGACCTCTCTGCAGGGTCAACACCTGAGCCACTGGCCTTTGTCAACTCCCTGGAAAGGAAATGATGTTGATGCGAAGAAGAAAAACAAGCATTGTAAAAATTTCAGGACAAGGCCCTTTTCCCAGAGGTAACTATTAAACCAGACAGATCCCAAAAGACACTATTTTAAGCAAATGTTTGTGATAGATCAGAGAAGTTCAGCAGTCCTTTTCTAATATTTCTAAAAGCTACATAGATTATGATGAAACAGAACCTTGTATGACCGGGATTTCTAGTCTTTCAAAAGTTGTTTCTTAAATATTTTTCCAACCCCAGCTTTGTTCCTTTCCCACAGAATAACAGAAGCCCGAGTAGCAGGCACCTAGGAGATTTTGAGCCCAGTCTCCTGCAGTGAAGAAGTGTCTCGTGTACTTCAGGCATCCTCAGCTTTCATTTTCTGATGGTTCTTGAAAATCTCCAGTGAGGGAAATTCCACAACACACTTGTGTATCTTGTTTCACTACTCTGGCAGACAGGCTGTTTTTCTAATATTTAATCTAAATCCTTTGGCAATAAATTATGCTGGATGAGTGATGGCAACCTGAAAAAGCAAGTTTTTTGCCAGCACAGAAACTACTGAAGTATCTGTAGCAAGGCAGCCATTATCCTGTGGATACCATGCAAAAGGCCACAGACATAGCAAAATCTCACAGAAAAGAGGACTGCAGAAATTTTGTATGACTCTCAGGCCACAGCAAGACAGAAGCTGCTTTGCACTAAACAGGACCCCATGGATATCCCAGTCACATGCTAGCTGCAGAAAAGTCATGGTATCTGAATGTAAAAAAGGGAATGAAAATCACTTACTGCCTTAAGCTATTAAATCTCACAGGTGTCTTGTTGATTCCATTTCCAGATCTCCACCCTAATAACAACAATTTGTTTCCATCCAAGCTTTGAAATGCATGTAACAAAGCTCACTTGCACTTAAAATGTCCATATTAAAATTCCATATAGCCACAGTAAGGACACATGGTGCATAACCTACATAGGTCAGAGAAGGTGGCTTTCAGAAGCTCGTTTCATAATGGCTGTAGCCCTCACCAAGCTCAAGCCTGTGATATACATTACACAGATTCAGAGTACTTCACAGCGGCAGTGAAATCTTACCTACAATTGGAGAAGTGGTTTTGCTTTTCAAATTTTTTTCCTTTTTTGTTTCCCAATAAAGAATTAACTACTTGCTTGTGTCCTCCACAGGGCAGAGGGAGCCTACTGCAGAACTGACTGTGATTCAGAGAACCTCACACAGCACCTGTGTGATAACTGAGACAAAAAAGATCTCATAGCAGATTCCTTGTCCCAAGCAGGAAGAATTCTTCAATTTTACTGCTTTTGGTAAAAAGTAAAAACCACAGAATCCTCAATACTTTGGTCAAAAAATGCCTATGAAGGTCAGAAGAAGCTTCAAGGGCAGGGAGAATGACAGTGATATTTTAATATTTTATTTACACACCTTTTTTTTCTTATACTTTCAGGTAACAATAATGCTATTCTCCAACTAACTACAATAAAGGCTTTAAAATTTGGAAATTATTTCTCCCCTCCAACAGTATTAAAGTAGTAAGACACAAAGTAGCTGTACCTTCATGTAGATAAACCCACTGATGAGACTGTAATGGTTCTAATAAACAAAAGATGATTTTACCACAAGCAGTAGGACATATTAAAACAAGGCAATCAACCTTTGGATTTAATTTTTCACAACTCTACTGTTGAACTGAACAAAACAAGTGAGAGATACTAGTTTTGCTTAGAAAGGACTGTTCTCTGGTGCAGCTGTCACCAAAAAAAACCATCTTACACAATTTTTCCATTTTTGGCCCTATATATAACCCATAATACACACCAGTGTTCCAACATGTCACTTCTCTTTCTAGTTTATAATCTATTAGCAAGGACTATATTATGACAATCCTGTCATACTCTACCTAACAGCCTCATCTTGCCCATTTCCTAATTGGGCAATTCTTGCAATCAATTGCAAGAGACAAAAATCAGCAGCAAAAGAACTCATTCCCTCTTTCCATTGTCTTTCTTGCAAACGTGGGAGGAATCTTCCTTATTCTGATATCCCCGCCATGCACACAACAAAAGCTTAATTAAGAACATCTCTGACTCACAAACAGTGCTATTAAAGTGACTCTCACATCTGCGTCTCTCAACATTACATATATTACTACAAATTTCCACTCAGAGAACAGTAATAAATATCTTATGTAAATCCTGAAGTACTCAATATGATTTATTATCAGCATATTACTGTCAGACTACAGTTCAGCGAAGTATTTCTGGATGTGGCTATATGAAAGAACATATTCACTCTGCCGTGGATTGCAATGGAAATTTTCCAATACTTAAAACGCTGTTTACCTGCCCTTAATGCTACACATCTAATGCATGGTAAAAATGGACATATGTGCTATACAGTATTTTCCTTCTCCTTGCCAGGCTTACGGACACAGCACCATAAGGGAATTGCAGATGATGAGTTTACATGTTGTCAGCAGATCCAGAATGTGTTATATAGGTTTTTACAGAGGAGGTGATTGACACATGACAGGAACAAGGAGATGGCCACCCTCATGACCTGTTATTGGCAGAAGAAGCATTTCTTAGTGACAAGATTAAATAAGAGAAGCTTTAATGTCTTTCTCATTTGCTTTAGGTTTCAATACACAGAATATTTTGTTGTTCAAATTCTACAAAACAATTAAAAAAAAAGCAATAAAGGGGAGATGAGAGTGTTAACTCATTCTACTTTTCAAAAGGAATTGGGGTCCTACCATGCATTTGCTACCAGACCCATCATGTGCTCTGATTTGTAATATCAGATTGCTACCTATAAATGTACTGCTGATTTTTTCCAGGTCTTGGTGCAAAAGAACACCAAAGGGATCTCTCTCAAGGTTCTTATGATTCCCAGCAAGATTTTGCAGCATTTGAGGTTTTGCATAATGTGCTTGCTGAAATACACAATCACATGAGAACCTTGGCTCTTGTTAAATTAAGCAACACATATCTAGCCCTCAGATTATGGAGAAACACTTGAAAAATGGGACGTAAATGCACACCCCACCCCAAGTATATTACTCAAAATTGCGCTTGTCTCTCTACACAGGATACATGAATTCAGATCAGTATGGGGTTCATGGGGCAAGGTTTTGGAGGTGGTGGTGTTAGGCTACAGGGGCAGCTTTCTGTGAAAACCTGCACCTGCTAGAAGCTTCCCCTATATCTGCAAATGCCAGCTGGGTGCATGACAGACCCATGCTAGCTGAGGCCAAGCCCATCAGCGACAGGAGTAGCACCTCTGGCATTAAATATTTAAGGAGAGAAAAAACCCACTGTGCAACCGCAGACAGAGGAAGACGTGAGAATTTGTGGGAGAAACAATGCTGCAGAAACCACATCCAGAGAAGAAGGAAGGCTAAGAAGGTGCTTTAGCTGAAGGGGGCTGTGAACCCATAAGAAGCCTGTGAGGGAGCAGGAGCCCAGCAGGATGTGGAGACCCATGCAAGAGAAGTCCACACTGAAGCACGTTTGCTGGCAGGACTTGCGACCCTATGGAAGGAACACATGCTGGAGCAGTTTGTGAAGAACTTCAGCCAGTGTGAAGGATTCACCCTGGGCAAGTTCATGAAGGTATGTCTCCTATGAGAAGGACCCCATGCTGGAGCAGTAGAGGAGTGTGAGAAACCATCCTCCTGAGGAGGAAGGAGCCCAAGAGAAAATGAGTGATGTGTGATGAACTAATGCAATCCCCATTCCTCGTCCTGCTGTGTCCCTGGAGGGGAGGATGTAGAGGATTTGGGTCTTATGTTGAGCCTGGGAAGAAAGGAGGAGTGGGGGGAAGGTGTTTCAAGATCTGGGTTTATTTCTCATTATGCTTCTCTGATTTGATTGGCAATGAACTAAATTAATTTCCCCAAGTTGAGTCTGTTTTGCCCTGAAAACACTCTCCTAACAGTCATGTCTCCCTGTCCTTATCTCAATCCATGAGGCTCTCATAGTACTCTTCTTTCCTGTCCTGTTACAGAGGGGAGTGGTAGAGAGGCTTTGTGGGCACCTGGCTGGAGTCAACCCGCTACAGCTTGACAAACCTTGTGTCTCACTGTATAAGACACACACATGGGTAAAAGACAAGGCTCAGTTTGAACCAAGTTCTAGAAGAATACTTATTTCTAACTTCTGCTGTGTTTTTTACATTCCAAACATCCTAGCTGCAAAGTTCACATATTTATTTAATCCTTTTTCTCCAGCCTTTGATCAAACAGATGTATCCATGTCTTTCTCATCTTCAGTGATTCGGTGAGCGTGTGGCTCAAGCTTTCACATGAAATGAAAAGAGCTTCTGGCTTATGAAAATATGCTTAACTGGCCACCCAATCTCTAACTGAGTCAGAATTTCAGAAAAGTGTTGAAGCATCATCTGCTTGAAGAAATCTAATGGGATCTGAGCTATTTTACCTCATATTTTAACCTATGGCAGATTAAGTCTCTAATAAAAAGTATACTAGAGAGGAAAAGAACTGGAAAAGAGCCTTGGAAGAGGCAACAGATGTGTTGATTGAGATGCATTTTGTTTTTCATAGTTCTCTAAAATTGATGTAAAATTCAGGAATGCTTAAAAACTTACTGATGGAAGCAGCTGGCAAGTGGGAAGAGTGGGATGTTGGATGATGAGGTGACTTAGCATGGGAATTGAGAGAAAAAAAAAAAAGACCAAAACGGAATCCAACAGAGTTTTAAGCCTCTCACTTTGGAGAAGGAAACTCAAAGAAAAATGGGACGTAAAAGAAAAGGTAGGGAGGAATAAAAGGGAACATAGGGCTGATGAGAGAGCACATCAGAGAACACTCCTTTTCCTCCCTGTAGGTCAAGCTGTGAGCAATGCAGCTCACATCTGTCAATGGCCCAAACTCCAATGGCAATGTGAGTTTAGAATTATTGTTAACCAGTTAATTAATTTCCTTTCTACCCATTTGCTGTACAGAAAAGCTAACTCTCCCTGTTACAGAAAACTCATACGTAAGAATTAGCAGATATACATTTACAGAGTTAGCTACAGAAAAGCACTCAAGATCCATGCTTTTCCACAGGGATTCAGATACTTGTCTTGCAGTGCTCTAGCAGAATGGATATTCTCATGATGAAAATATATTAGATTTGCCAAGGCTTTCCCAAAGATATTTTCAATCAAATTCACTGAAACAACTAACTTTAAAAACCCCACCATAGATGGTGTGTCTTCAGATTCACGATAGTTAAAGCTAATTTAAACTATATTTATGCAGAAGAACAAACACAGAAAGTCAGCTTTCCTAGTTCTTCTCCTTCCGCGAGTCACCTTTTGCCATTTCCTAAAACAGAAAGCAGTTCAGTACTAACAAATTCCCCCAGCACTCACTGAAGGTTAACTTTCAAAATATATGTGAAAACTCCATATAAGAATTAATGTGTGCAGGAGAAAACCTGCTGCTAACATTTCTTAAAACTGTAAGTCTTTGAAGAAAAATATCTGTTAAACTCTGGGCTGTGTATCTGTATATTGTATCTGAGAGAGAAAACAGAACTAAGAAAAATGCTCTGAATTTTTTTTCTTTTCTTCTTCAGAAGATCAAATAAAACGTTTCTACAAGATCCAAAAAACTTTCTCCCTACTCCAGAAACTAAATCAGGCAATGAAAACAGAGACAAAACAACTATTGGAATTATTGTGGATTTAATTTTATCTTATTATTTCAGTGCTGTAGCTGTTTTCCATCTAGCACTGACCCTGTTTTCACACCAGTGGTACTGCCTTCGGATATTCTAAGGCATCAGTTAAGTTCTCCTGACACTGACAGCACAAAATTCATCTGGAAACCTGTGCACAGCACAAGGACGATTGGGTCCAAACAAAATCTGTGGAGAGCCAAGAGAATGACAAGGAGACTGCCTGCAGCACAAAGGACAACTACTTGTACAACTTAATGCTCTAAATGCATAGTCACATGAGGATAAGATCTATCTTTGGTTACAGCCCTACACTTATGCCAGAGAACAGAGACACATAAAATCCAGGAGAATTTGGCTCAGTTTACTTACAGTAGAGATAAAAAAGGAAACCTTAATTGTCTATGTCCAAACTGGAAGGATACAAAATGTTCTAGCAATTGTAAAAAACTAACCTCTAAAACTTCATTCCATTTATTGTTTTGTTTATTAACAAGTCAGGAGATAGCAGACACTTTAAAAAAACCTTTCCTTAAAAAATTCAGGTCACAGCCCATTATCTCAAAACCTTTCTGTCCTTCTTGCTTTGCCAGCACCTCTGCTCATATTCAAACACTACATAATTCATTTTAACGTAGCCTTATCAGGTTGCTGAATAAGAATGTGAAAGTCAGCTGGCTGTAAGTTGAAAAAATATATTCAGTGCCTTCTTACTGCTGCTGTCACTGATTTAGCTGTTCCCATGGTAAACTTAAATACCACCACAGGAAGCTGTATCATCTATCAATTCACAAGTTGCAAAGTGTGGTGGATGGAGATTTCATTTAACAGATCCCAGAACTGTCTGGTTGAAGGATGTGGCAGTTGAAAGCTGGAGACTGAATTTCTTCCCTTTTTTTTCTCTTTTTTTTTGTTTTTTTAAAAACCCTGTATAATCTCAAGAATAAGACATATGGCAGCACTTCCAAGTTGGTTTCAAAGAGATTTTGATTTCTCACACACTTTCTCTCAGTGTGAATTACCTAAGAAGGTGTCAGAAATTCCTCGAGAAAATCCTCTTAACACTGGTTGTCTTTAGAAAGAACCTCTAGAGAGAAGCTCCTTTAAAAAAAAACCAACCAAACAAAAAACCCAAAACCACAAACAATTTTGCCTGTTCTGTAGCTGGAGCCTCTAGCTTGACTCTCCATGACACATCACAGAGGTCATGAATTAGTTTATTACGATCATTTTAATTCAGAAAAAAAATGCACTTCGTTCTTGAGAAGAAGACAAAAACAACCTAAGAAAAAGTTTATCCCCCACACTAAAAATATATTTTACCATCAGAAATCAGACAAATAAGAAGTAATGAAACCCTATGAAGCCTTTTCCTTTAGTAACTATCTATTGAAAATCAAAAATATATTCTTATATGTTGAAAAAATTTCTCTAAATGTTTGTTTTTATAGAACATTACCTTTGCCATTAGGACATGGTAGCCAAATAAAAATATTGACTGCATTTAAAGAAATACAAATAATGGTGTAAAAAGACAATTAAAAAAGCTAGTTTAAACTAAATAAAACCACATTTAAAATCTGACCTTTTCTTATTCCACTTCTAGAAAACCATAACCAAAAGACTTTAACAAAAAGAAAAAACATATAAAGATGGTTTTTAACAAATAGAAAAGAAATGGAAGGAAATGGAAATTCAGCATTTCAAGACTTGAGCATTCCAAAAATCTCTTAAAAGAAAAGAGTCTTCACTATGAATCCTCAAGACTATTTAAAGCTCCCAGTAATACCTCTTCCAACACATGAAACTAAACATTTCTTTTTGATGTACTTGGAACACCCCCTGAATCTGAAAATTTGATATAATATAGTGGATTTAAACCAGTCAATTGCCAATTAACAATTCTGTGATCCTGTATTTTTGGAACCATTACAACAAACTTATGTCAGAAAGTACAGATTTTATAGGATACAATGATACTCTCTGAGCTCAGCTGCTTTAAGTGTCTTAAATCCTATATCCAAAGCCAGAGGTATTCGGAATAGCTGCCTCTATTTAGGAACTCAGACTATGATGTCCACATTATGGAATCAGTTTGCTTACTCTCCTACATGCAAGAATATAATCTTAATATACAAAATGCCCCCTGTTCCATGGTGGGGAAAAAGTCATAGAAATAGGCCAAGAAAATCAGATGTCACTAAGTGATTTTCAGCCAGCCCACACAGAACATTAGGGGGAAGAAAGCATTCCTCTGAGCAAGCATTAGCACTATTATTAGCAGCATCTCAACTTATTTAAAATAATTATTACCCTATCTATTCCAGCAAGCACTACAAATTACACTTGTCCCTTAGATGGAAAGACAGACACAAAATCATGAATATGATCCTCCCTCTGCATTGTGTTTACCTTTACCAGAAGCAAGGAAATCAAGATAGAAAGTATTCCTGGAAACCAAGGGCAAAAATGAATCTTAGTTTAAGAGAAGCCAGTTGAAACATTATGATTATCGTGCCAGAGCTGTGGGTTCGATGAAAATGAATTGTAAATTATTCAGAAAGAAGCAGAAAGCTGCACCACAAATCAAAAGTACTCAGATCACAGTTTGAATTTGAGAACAGAGATCAGCAAATCATTGCTGCCTGCCATCAGCAACACAGCGGTTGTATGGCTCTACCTTTGCACCACAAGCATGTTTTGAATCACCATCAAAATAAACTGACCTGGGTATCTACAAGTTTTTGAAATAATGGGACAATCACTAGATGCAAGGAGCACTTGCCTTCTGACCAGTGAAGACCCTAGTTTTATTTGTATCACATTTTCCCCTTCTTTTCATTCTCACACATGTGTAAGTTCCTGCTGACATTTCAGACCATCATCTGTCTGGTCACGTGCAACAGGAGGGTGAACTCCTATTAATAGCTACTGAAATACTCCTGCTAAGTTATCCTTTTTAACAGGGTGTTACACCACTGGTCCTAGCACAGGAACTCTTTCAGCCCACCACTCATTTCTTTAAGGGAAACTACCTCTAAAACAGCTCCTTCCCCCTCAGACACAAAGTGCATACATGCTAAAATACAATGGTCTTAGTTAGGGACCAACTCTGAAAACGGCCAAGAGTTTGAATTATGTTGCTGTAAACTCACATGAAAGTAATCTGCCTCCACACATATAAAATAAAGTAAGAAATGGTTCTAAGAACACTCTTTCAGAACAGTTTTTTAAGGTGTTTTATAGCTTATGCATAACAAAATTAAAGCAAAAATCTCTCAGCAAGCATAAGACTTCTTTAAGAAACTAAAATAGAAATTTTCCTCCTATGTAAAATGGAATAACAGGTTATACTATACTAAGCTAAAAATGAATAATTTGTTAATTTTAAAAATTATTAAACTTTTTATTTACATGTAATGGTGTTACTCTTTCACGCAAGCCTAACTCCTGAGAAACAGCATTTCTCCTACAATAAATTTTTTCTTCTAACACTGCCAAACACCAATTCTCCCTTTTCTTCCATCCCTGGGCCCTAGAACAACAAAAATTAGAAACCTACTTCTAAAACCCCACTTACAAAATCTATGATTATACTACCACTGACTTGGCCATGATGGCTCCCCCTCCACAACCTTATCTAGGGCTAAGAAAATAGCATATCAGAACTGACAAGGTTTTCAGATACAATATACAATGTAGTAGGTAGACAGACAGATAGATCAGTCAACTTTTTAAATTTAGTGATTATGGTTTACTGTGAAAGGAGAAATTTTTCATGAGAGTAGTTCAGGATTTTCTGGTTTATTTTTGGTTATCGTATCTTTCTAACAGATCATGATTCATTCACTAGTCTTCAAGGAAGACCAGGGCACATGAGTATTTTAAGCACAGTGCTTGCACACTTTAAAACTCATTTGCAGCAGTAAGATTAGATCTCCAATGAGGGCTCAGCACTTCTACCCGTGTATTACATACAAGGGGCTGTGGAGCCCCATAGCTTGAGTTGGACTCCAGTCCTGCTGAAATCCAGCTGCAAAGCAGCACATGCTGTGGGGATCTCCCCAGACCAGACTGAGCTAATATTCCTAAAGGGAGTCTTCAGCCCAGGGATGTGGATGTTTTATGTAGTGAAGTAAAATTTTAGAAAAACAGGTTAAATATTTTTATTTGACATACGTATTATGTGGCATGTTTTTATGGGCACATACAGGCACAGTCAAATCTGATGTCAGAAGACATGTACACAGTTCTCCTGTGAACTCCTCTCCATGAAATTTATAAACACATCAGATTTGGGAAATTTGGAAGATTGCAGAAGAAAGCATATTTACCAGCACAGACACTCTCTCTCATAAACTTTACTAAAGCAAATTCAATTTGATAAGAGTGATACAACTTTCATTGCCACCTTTAACCTGTTCTGTTAAACACAGTTATAACTATTGGGCCTCTTGAACAAAACCAGAACAAAATATCCTAAGAGGTAGCATCATGTAGAAGTGTTTTGTTTTCCCTCTTGCAGAAAATATTCATCTGAGTGCTTGAGGTTTTTCAAGACTATTCAATTTAGTGACAGCCCATGAACCAGTGCTCTGCTTCCAATTGTTTCTGAATTACTAAGAATTGGAAGTAACATTTAGAAATTTCAAGAAAGGAACTTCTGAGAAAGGCAATTCCTAGGAAACAAGCCTCTCTAAATACTAAAGAAATATGTTAATGTTTAAAATCATAAAAGATAAATTAAAGTCAATTATTAAAGGAGCTATAAAAATCCTGAGCATTCTGAAAATAAGAAGATTCATAATCAAGACAAACAAACCTTTGAACACAACAATTCAAACATCCCATTATTCCAGGCTCCAAGCTGAACAAATCTTTCAGTCATAACTGTAAAACCCATAAATATCCCATAAATTATAAGATCCCTGAAGACTTTAAGTTATGATCCAATTAATAATTAGAAATTTCAGGACCTCACTTTGCCTTGTGACAGTAAGCTGGAACGATGAGGTATTTTATCATACCCATAAGCTGCACAGTGTGTTATTTTTTAACTCACCACTTGTTCTAAGTAGCTCCAAAATGTTACCCTCAGAAACTCACATAAATTCACATATGCTCAGTATGGAATACTAACAGGAATTGTTTTTCCAGAAAAACATTCAAGCTAACTTTCAATTTTATAAGTGTCAATTACCATATTTTTTAAAATTATTTGATGGATACAACATGATTTCAATTATTTGGGGTTTTTCCACTTAGTCATAAATAAGCTGCCAAACTGCCTTCAAAGAATGATATAATTTACATGGAGAGACCACCTGAGAAACAATCAGAGAAGAATGATATGTAAAAATATTAAATAACCTTTAAATTCATGAAAGAAGTTTAGTTTATATTTAAGATGTTTTGACACAGACACATGACACTACAAGCTGTTATTAGTTGCAGTGCTGTCCTTTCACCTGGTTTAATGGGTTCTCTTTGCAGAGTGAACTGAATGTGGAGTTTGTTTCTCAAACAGGGACTCCAGGATGAAAAAAATACATTACTGTGCTTGAAAAGCTCACACCTGCAAAGCATTAATGACCATATTATTTCTTTCAGGTGAATGCACTACCTTTTCCCTTCAGCAGAACTCACTTAAAGATTCTCTGAAGACTTGCTCCTGAACAGCTCTATGACCTAGTTTAAAGAAAATGTAAAAGGATTATATTTTTGGCTCTTTGAATCAAGGGTTTTTTGCATTTCCAAACTTTGCTGAATCGTTTTGGCTGTGGTGCCTGTCCTTATCTGCCCAAGCAATACTCAGCAGTATGGAATTTGCTTCCAGTGTACGCTGAAAGTGCTAGCACTTTGCAAAAACCATTATTTCTTTAGCAAAGCATCTTTCATTGTATTTTCCAATCAGTTTTGAAGCCTTTCGATACATACACACAATGTCCATCTGTACAGTAGAAATGTTCTCAAATGCGTCCAAGAAAATCTTCAGAGGAGTGTGTGGGTCTATCAAAACATGACCTAAAAACATCCTACAACAGAACTCTGTTGATTAATACATGAATATAAGACCTAGTGCTTGAAGCACAAAGGAATGAGTACTGAGAATCAACTGCTAAGACTGTTTGTCTAAAAAGGTTGACTTACAGAAGGTTTCAAAATCTGCAAAATCAATTAAAAGAATCAGGTTTTATTATTGAACATATTCTAACTACATTAACAGCAGAAGGGAGATGACTGAGCCTCAGAGGTAGAGCTTGGTAGAGTTAATAAAAAAAGAGCTAAGTGATTTAATTACACCTTTCAAATCTGCCTGCTCACATAGACCCCATACTTCAACATTCAAACTTAGTTTCATCCCTTCTACTAAAAATATCTTTTATTACAGGGGAGTAAAAGCAAAAAGCTTATTCAGAACAAAAATTATAATTTCAGACAATGCATGGTGTGAAATGACATGTACCTTCCCATGTTAATGAGTATTTCAGTAGCAGCACAGCTTACGTAATAATCACGGGGTTTATGGCAGCTGGTTATTTTGACAAGAAATCTGAAGGAGCTGTGTGAAAATAGCATGGAAAGAAGGAAAGAAAAGCAATAGGTCTGACAAGTAGATACCCTTGTAAAAAGCATGCCAAGTCTGCTCTTTGCTACTTAGTTTTCATATTGAAGGACCAGTTTTGAATCCTATTAATAGATAAAAACGGAATTTGCAGCAAAAAATCTGAAGGAACCCATCTATAAACATGTTTCTGCAAGTCTCTCTCCACTAAAATGGAAATTGTTAAATGGAGAGTGGGCATACTCCTGTATTTTTAAGCAAAGACTAACCTTTTTAATACACTGTAGTGAATGGAAAAAACAGAAAAAAGGTTTAATTAGTGCAGTTCAACTGTGGTTTTGGAAATTCTAATTTCACTTCTGACAAGAAAATTTAGGGACTAGTAGTGTTCTCAAACATCAAAGAAAGATCTTTATTACTTCTTTTCAACAGGAGAAAAAGCTAAGGCAAAAATACACAGTTTACAGTAAATCCCAGCAAATGAAAGGACAATTTTACTGAAGGAAATTGGTTTTTTTCTAAACATGTACTTTAAAGTTTAATATTTACAAACAGCATAGCTTAAGTTAAAGTCTGACCATTAAAACCAAAACAATCGTGATAGTTTATATTTTGTTTTTACAGAAGCCACAGTAGTGCACCTTTCTTAAAATGGTCGTTGACTCTGAGCAACACAACCACATGGTGGCAGAAGAACCAATATCTTGCTCAGGAGCTGTATTGCTCTGGTGACACCATGCAACCTGACGGCCTTGCACAATAAATTATTTGCCCCTAATAACGATGATGAAAAATGGATTCTTTCAGGGTAACTCAGCCCTCAGGGCTGATAAAGGTACGTGTCTTCCCAGAGCATTCTAGCTGCTGCAAATTGAATTGCTGCTTTATAGATTGAAAGCTTGTACAAATGGAAACTTTAATTTAAAATAAGATCAGATTGTTTTATATCTAATTGTTAATAAAGTTTCAGGAAAAAAACTTCCAAACAACTGTTTTAATTCCAGATTCAGCTTAAAACTTGGAAGAGCTCCCTTTTGAAAACACATTAAAAAACCAGCATTTATTGAAAATTTTATATACCCATCCATAATTTTAAGAGATTCTTTTTATGACTTTTAAAACAAATAACTAGCTAGTTTACTAGATTAGTAAACAGGGGCCTCAACTACCAGTCTATTTTACTTTTCTCTCCTCTGTTTCCTACTGTAATAAGACCCTGGCAGAACGGAATGTATTTCACTGTGTATAAGCCAGGAAGGCTTGTGCTCCTCAGTGTCCCCAGGCTGGGCAGAGCACGGGCTGGAGGAGACACAGCCACTCCCTGCCCTGCCCCAGCCTGTGGGAGTTGTCCCTGCAAGGCTGCCCAAGCACAGCTCAGCATCACACCCACTACATGTGCACCTGCACAGCCAGGAAACTATTCCCTCTCTGTGACTTGTGCACAATCCTGCCACAACAACAGAAAAACAATTAACCTGCTAACCCAAAAGGATGATTCCTGAATGAGCCTGAAAGCTTTAGCAGCTTACTGCACTCAAGTGAAAGCAGGCAGAAAATGTACTGAAGAAAAGCTCCAGGGAATACCTTTTGCAAAATATCTGAAGTACATATTATATCTCATCAATTAAAAAAAAAAAGTGTTTGCAGCTGAAACCAAGAATCCAACTAAACAGATCTTGCAGTCTTTTTTTACAGCTCACTAAATGTAGCTCCTACTATTTATAACCTTAAATAATTGCACGCAATGCTTTTACCTCACAACAGAGAATTTTCTGCTCCTCAGTGTTTCCTAACAAAAATCAAAATGCCCTCAGCTAGACTGCAGCAAAATAAAAGAACGACTGATGACAGATGTAGATCCCAGAATGATGATGATGATTTGTCACATTCATAGATACTAGTTTCTGTAGCAAAATGATACTCATTGGAAGATTCTGGGTGTGTGTATGAGAGGAAAAAAAGACAGCATGAGGCTCCTCTTAGAGTGAATGAAAAGTACTCTTACACTGGCATTTAATCTCAAATTAAGTGTGCCTTTTGGAAGCAACTCTCCCAATCATCCCTACCTACCACACTTTGCTCCACATCACCAAATGCTCTCAGACAGCATGAACTGGAATACTTCCCAGCAAGACTAAGGCAGACAAGAGCTTGTCTAAAGTAAAACCCTCAAAACACACACAGTGTGGACACTGGATCCTCCAGCACTGAGGCTTTGCCTTACAACCTTACATGGTGCTGAATGCTGTACTAATGCAGATACAGCAGACTCTGGGACATATTTTGAGATTCGAAAATACAAAACAATAGGATTGTTGCTATCACAAATTATTTTAATGCTTTCTCTTACTTGTATATTTCATTGTGTCTATCATGCTACATCTCATTATTTGTAGTACATTAAAGTACAAGTCTACTGAAAGCAGAGAAAAAAACCTGTGCAAAACATTACTAAATACCTTTTAAGTTAATACTATTTAGTTATTTGAATCCCATGCCAGGTTTCTGATTTCAGCAAGTTTAGTGAAAAAAATAAGCATTAACCCATATGAAAAATTACTAAAAATAATTTGGGCAATGTAATTTTTTTTCCGCAAAATCAGAACTACACAGTACTCAGGAGCAAAAAACTACAATGGGAATCTATTATAAATACTTTTGGAGAGGATATATGCATCATCAGTGTCTGAGTGACAAAATGTTCATATTGGCAAATGCCCTTAAGCTAGGTTCTGAGACATGCAGTTAAACAGTATGTTAATGTTTTTCTTCCGGTGATTTTCTTTCAAGAAAAATAAAATTTGAAAAAAGAAATATGCAAGATCTACAACATGAATTCAACATAACTAAAGCAAAAGGAAAGCATTTAAATTACATAGCTTTTCAGTTCTATTCAGCAGACATAGCCATAGTATAATGTATTCATTACCAACTTCCCACTGTACATGATTCATTTCTGTTTGACTGGTGTCACTTATAAGAGGAAAAAAAGTTTGAATTTACAGAAGCTGGGTTTTTTAAAAATTGATTACAGTTTCATTTTCAACAAAAACTTGGATTATAACTGACCTCACGGAAAATATCTCTCCTTACCAGATTATACAAAGAAATACAATACTTCGGCTTCTCTTTAGCTTCACTAACTCACTCACTGCTATTTGCTTATATATCTACATTGCATCCAGGATGGAGGTGGCATTGCACCCCAATCACACATATGCATTAATAATTTAGCCTGGAAAAGATCTTGAAAGGTCATCTGGCTGGGAGCCCATTCAAAGCAGGACTAACCTCAGTCAGAGCTCGTAGCACTCATCTGTGTAGGCTCTCTCTGCTTCCCGTTTGCAGCCTTATGACATACATCTGAATAATTCACAAGGTCTCAGATTTCTCTAGCCACTGTACTAAAATAACAATTGCACATAATTTGTAACTTGTGAAATATTTTACTAATATTTATACATCCCTTTGAAAGCTTGAAACTAATAAAAAAGCAAAAAGTATGTGAACAGAGGAAAACATAAAACTTTAATTTAAGAACAGTAATTGAAGAAGCATTTAGAAAGTCTGATGTGTTCTCTAACTGAAAATGTCAGGGAAAAAGAAAAGTTATCTTAGATCCAAATTCCATAAAATCACATGACTAGAAAGCTGACTGCTGCACAGCAGCAATCCAAGCAATGTTAGTAACAGGTCACAGAAAGCTGTTTCCTATTCAAATTAATAGAAAAGAAAAATCACTGAGATTCTTGTTGCAAAGCCATTTTAGACCATTATAAATCCATGCTGCCAGTGCAAAAAATAATCCTCTCCCTTGTCAACTTTCCTGGAGCATCACCTCTGTCTCTCAGCACTGCTGTGTGGCAGGTTCAGTCAGGGCACCAACACGCTGAAAATCAGTGCAAGAAGGTCCAACGAGAGCACAAACTCATGTCAGCTTGCAGTACACATTTAAACAGAGTCTCATTTTTGTTTCCCAGAACAATTCAACATTAGACTATTTTTTAGAATTTGTGACTTCAAACAGGAAGCGTAAGGCTGTACATTCTCAAGACAAAAGACACTGCCAATATGCCCTTAAGAAAACGGCATACTAAGAGGAACATCAAGAAAATTAATATCATATTAATATTAATTATAGTATTAATTAGAGATGCAATTACAGGTACATCACTTTTAAATAATTAAATGCTCTTACATTTGCATAGCCTCTTTCATATTGGACCATCACTAGCTAATTTAACATCTGTAATGCTGATGCCACACTGTTCCCTTTTCCTCCAACAGAGCCCTGGAAAAGCAAGATCCCCATTGAGACTAAAAGGTTGTGATGTTTTAGGTAATGGTTGGGGTGGCCCATGCTGAAAAGCAGCATTTCCCATCTCTGCTTTTCCTACCCTGCAGAGAGAGGAGGAATACTGCTTTTTCAGATGAGTTCTACGTTTTTCTGCTCTTATTCACCCTTCGAACAGCAGGAAAATCTTGGCTTGTCACCCTCAGGATGGCAAAATGTATTTCTGCACATGCTCCTGAGAAAATCTGAGCTAAACTCAGAGTTAAATTTTATGAAGCCTTATGTGCCAGCACTCAGCTCCAAAGTCAAGAAAACCTGGTGTTGAAGCACTGCAACCTAAATCCTAAACAAAACCAGGACCCCGCTATACACTATATTTGGTGAGATCTGGTTGAATTAGTGTCAGAGTATAGATTTTAAATTTACTTGTACAAATAAAAGAAAAACTTTCTCAAACTAGAAACCTCATAGAGTAGACTGCATTATCAAACAGCCCTTTCTGGGCCTCAGTGCCCAAGCTGTTAAACTGCTGCTTAACAGCAACATGGGAGAACCGCCTCAACCTAGTTTTGATGCCTCTAAAAATGCTCTTTCAGCAGTCCTGAAAGCCATTACTGTAACCTTCCAGAGGTAAGGAAATATCTGAAACACATCGATGAAATTGAGAGAGAATCTATCCTGTAAACTTGAATAAATTACTTTTACTAGACAAAGAAATGACAGTAATGGAAAATAACTTTGATCCAATTTATTTCCTTATGACATTCTGACTCTTTGGGACAGATCCATATCTTTGCACCAATTTGGAAAAAAAATCATGTAAAGCAGCAGTTCCCAGAAATCCTGTATTATTTCAGTGGATTCAAACAACTCCAGACAAAAGAAAAGCTGGATCTGGTCTGCATTGTGAGTGAAAAATGCTTGCTTCAAGGGACAGAGAGGAGGAAAAATGATACAGTTTGATGAATGACTTCTACCTATAGACTGCACTGGTAATTGCCATTCAGGAGCTTAAGCCTCCTTATCAGAGTGTTAGAAACAACTTCTTCACCCTGTACTAGAAAACTAGCACAGCTTGCTCGTTTGGGCCAACTCCTTCTGTTTTCCATCTTCCAACCCCTTTAAAATTTCCCACCCCCCTGCTGCATCACATTCCACATGTCTATCCCAAGACACCAGACAAAAACAGAGGACAGAGTGCTAACACTTTGAAAGCTTGAAAGCTAGCAGAGCATAGCAGTTTTATCTCCAAATGGGGCTTCTGCCTCTCAGAACATTCATGCCTGGATTCCTCCCTCTGCTTTTGAGCCACGGAGCAGTCATAGCTCTTTTTGTTCCTTCATTCACTCCAATTTGATGTGTTTTTTCACACCATTTCTGGTGAACAGAACAACATCCCAAACGTGGCCCAGATTCTCAGGACCTAAATGGTATTTAAATCCCTAGGCTACTTGGCTTCTAGAGCTGAGGCACCTCAGAAGGTAGAAAGCCAGACCAAGGAAATACTTGGCAAAGGAATGGGATTAAAATGATATGGCTTGACTTGAATGTTCTCCCCTTGTTTAAAAAAAAAAGTTGTATTTCCTATTTATTCCAGTAACATTTACAATGCAGAACTGAACTGCTCTGTTTACTGCAGCCCTCCAGTGCTGTTAGACTGCAAATTGTTTGGGGAAACCAATAATGGAAAAGTTTATTACAATATCCTGCAGACATTCACAGAACATTTCAGCTAACATTATCATTGTTTACTTGCCACATTTGCTATTGCAGACTGCTACTGGAGCACAGTAATTTTCTTTCTTTTAAAACTAAGACACATTTCATTTGGCAATTTCCACACTTTCTGCCATGACATACTCCATGCCAAGGCATAAATACTGAGCATGACAGGAGATTCTGGAGGGAGAAGCATGGCTGGAACCAGGCTACCCCACCTGGCCCACTCCAAAGCACAGAGACAGAATAATCAGGAACCAAAAATTACCACCTTGGTCATAAATTCTTTCGTAATGCCCATCCTCGCCTCCCAGGTGACACATTCCGACAGTTCTTTAAAGCCTTTTTCCCAAATACAAGAGATTGCACGGATAGGAAGAGTAAACTGTGACTGCTGTCACTCTGTCACAAATGGTTGGCTCATGTTTTTGATAGGCTATATTTGAACTAGTTCGTGGAGAAACTGAGCTCCCCTGTACTGTCTGAACAGGAACAGGGCCTTTGCTTTCTCAACACTCCCAAATTCAGTTTTTGGATCAAAGCAGACAGAACAGGTGCTGTCACAACATCCTTTTGAAAAAGGGTAGCAAGAACTTACTTGCTATGCAATAAGCATAGCAAACCCCCCCTACACACTTACAAAAAGGAATATATTATTTTTTGAATTATATCCTTGAAGAAGCACTATTCATGTTTCTAAAAGTATTCCTTTTTTCTTCGATTTATGTTCCCCTGTTTGAATTTGGCAGTTCCACTCCCACTCTTGATCTCAGATTGTCCTTTTGTGCTTGATATTTTTGTGACTGCAATTAAACTGAAGTTTACAACTGTTCTAATGCAGTTTCAATTTAAATCACCTTGATGATGCATCTTTCTTTATATTAGAATTACTGCTAACACCTGCAGAATTCTCAGAATAAGTTAGTGCAAATTGTGCCTTCAAAAGCAGTATAATTTGTTTTTGTTGTATCTGTTTTAAAGAAGTGACTATTATTTTCATAGGTACTTTGTGAAGGATGAGAGCCTTTTCTGAATTATCATAATGTTAACCAGTTGTGCACTATGACACCTGTCTCTTTGACCTAGAGAAGTCCACAATGAACAAAAAGTGCCAAAGAAAAAAGCAGAAAGATTAACCAGGATGGGTGGTCCCAAAACTCCTTATGCTTGAGTGCTCTGTGACAGATTTTTGTTGTTTGTTTCTATCGAGACTGAGAACAGAGAAAATGGAAAATACACAATTTTTTCCAAAATGAATTTGCCTAGGCTCCAGCAGCAGTCAGAGCAATTGCAGCTGCTCCTTGTCTTGTCTATGAGTTGGATGAGGTATTCTGTTATTTGTAAATGATTATGTAATACCTTGAAATAGCTTTCAAATCACTATCAATACACTAAATACAGTTCATGAACTTGCTTTTTATCATTACAAAGAGTTCAGTTCAAGCCCATTCAGCCAACACACATAAAAAACACCCTACACATTATACGTTTTAATTATTCATCCACAGCCTGCTGATCTAATGGAATAATTCTGCAAAGCAATGCACAGGCTAAACATTTGCACATGCTCCCTCTCATTTTTAACAGCAAAAGATGGAATTAGAATTAATTTCAAAAAAGATGTATTGGCTCCGTGAGGTATTATTGGACCTTTTATGTCTTTAGTCTTCGAGAGACTGATTAACATGCACAGAGCTCTGCACTACCATAACAAGACCATCCTGGTTCTTAAGAGTTCATTGAAGGCTCATTCAGAAATCTTTCAGAGATATGAGGAGGGCTGGGACCATTATTGTGAGATTAATTATTTATTCCAAGAAGCAAATATCCATTACAAGTACCGCTCCTCCTCCTCCTCCCCACAGCTATTGCTCATAGAAGCCAAACCTCTTTCAGTGTTTCTCAGTCTGTTCCATCCCCACCTCTGTTAAAGCCACATTATGCTCATGCACAGAGATATTGCTGTCAAAAACTCTTCATAATCACTATTAGTATTCCTTACTTATCTGTATTTAAAGAGAGCTTATTGGCTCAGGTTTCATGAGGACTCCCACAAAAGCTATCAAATCAACCTTCCCTGCTCACACCTGGCAAGAAAACCACTCATTTCAGGAGATTCAGACTCAGCTGTGGAAAGCACCTGCAGCAGCTCCAAGAGGCCCTTGTGGTGCTCTGCACACCTGGGTACCAGGCACACAATCTGAGGAAGATTCATGATTCACCAAAGTTTTTACATACTTAAATCCTTTTGTTTTCAATGGTGCCTGGGTTCCAGGATGCCCTCTGAGCCTAAATGGAAGTGATTCAGACCAGCTACTCTGTGGGTGACTTCAGGCAGCTGCAGGGGCTGTGCCACCCTGCTCAGGCTGGAGAGAATCACATGAACTGCAGTGCTCCCACGGCGACAAACACAACTACTGCTGCCACCCAGCCCTCCAACAGCAGTGCCACAAAATAAGCAGATGAGCAAAGCAGTATCTTCTATTCAAACAAAGAAAAGTATACTTCCTCCTTTAGGTAGGAACAGAATTGTTTTGAGATGATTTCTACAATGTTAAGGGCTGAATTAAGAAGTAAAATAAAAAGGAAGGATGGTTCAGTAGTTATCAATCTATCTGAAAAAAAGAGGGCATAGTAGGCACAAGGATTTTCTAAAAACGTATTAGTATCAATATTTGTCACTTGTCATCTTCCAATTAAATTACTGATACTACTACTACTACTATTACTTGTGTAGCAGTTATACTCTATGCAAGTAGTGTTGGGCTCTTTTTGCTAGTGGATAACCCAAACCTAACCTCAGCTGGAAACATGGCCAGGCAGCAAGAGAATCAGACTCCTGGATCTCTTTAAAGTGGACTTCAGATTACTAATAGGCAACAGTGCTTGCCCCTTAGTGAGATTTAGTTTCTTTGCTCCTGATTTTCCATAAAGAATATCTTAAAGTCTACAGGATCTTGTATATAATAAACATATACTTAGTAGGCTTGCCTATGTAATGGCTGCTGCTCCTCTATTTTAAAGCTGCCACAAACAAAACTCTATGCTCTAGCAAGCATAGTGACCACAGACTAGGCTTATGCTGAAAAAAACCCCTTTGCACTTATTTTCTTCTTAAAACCCAAGTCAGAGAGGACTGATGAGAAGAAAAGTTCTTGCAGAAGTTGCCATCGACAGCCAAGGAGGCAGCTGCTGACACAGCCTGCATGGGACCCTTTCTGATGAGAAGCAATGATATGGGGCAAAAATCCACTCACCACTGAACCTGCCCAAATACTGCAATCTGCAATCAAAGCAAGATTAGTTTAAAACAAGGTAACGTAGAAGTTTGTGGTGTGCTGACTCTGGCTGGACACCACATGCCCACCAAAGCTGCTCTATCACTTCCCTCCTCAGCTGAACATGGAGGGAGAAAATATAAGAAAAAGGCTCTAGGGTCAAGATGAGGGCAGGGAGAGATCACTCACTGATTACTGTCACAGGCAAAATAGATTTGAGTCAGGGAAATAAGTTTAATTTATTACCAAGCAAATCAGAATAGGGAAATGAGAAATTAAACTACATCTTAAAATACCTTCTCCCCACCCCTCTTTTCTTCCTGGGCTTAACTTTATTCCCAAATTCTCTACCACCTCCTTCTCCCTAGAAGCACAGAGAGATGGCAAATGGGGGTTGTGGTCAATTCACATTGTCTCTGTCACTTCTTCCTCCTCACAGGAAGGACTCATCAAATTCTTGCCCCTGCTCCAGCATAGATCCCTTCCACAGAGTCAAAAGTTGTGCCAGCAAACCTGAGTTTGCCATAACACGGCTCCATAGGTCTTGCCAGGAGCCTGGCTCTAGTGTGGGCTTCCCAAGCAGTTATAGCCTCCTTCAGGCATCTGCGTGTGCCACCATGTACCTCCCTGGGCTGCAGGGGAACTCCTACTCCAGAGCCAAGAGCACCTCCTCCCCCTCCTTCTGCACTGACCTTGGTGTCTGCAGAGTTGTGCAGGTACAGCTCTCCATCTGCAAGTGGGCAGGTGTTTTTTCCCATTCCTAAATAAGTTATCCCTGAGGCACTGCCACCATCATGGTCAGCTGTGGGCCCAGCCTTGGCCAGCAGCAGCTCTGTCTTGGCGCTGGCTGGAATTGGCTGTACTGGACATAGGGAAAGCTTCCAGAATCTTCTAACAGAAGCTGCCCTAAAAGATCCCCTACTACACAACACATAGCTTTAATTACACATCAGATCTGTTGCCAGATCCTGCATGTAATCATACTGCCAAGGAAATCCTTGTGCTGCAGGCACAATCACTACAGTTTTGGACTAATACTTCTAAAGAGCACAGCAGTGAAAATGTCTCCATTGAGGCACATGTTTATATGGTGCTTCTTCCAGTTTGGAGTCTTGTACAGAAATCAAGCTTTGTCTTATAAAAAAAAAATAGACCCCTTAAATTGCATTATGCATGTGAAATGACAAGCTCTTCATCTGTGGGCTGCTTTCTTCAAGGAGCCTCCCAAATAAGCCACTGCACCTTTCTCCAGAAAACCAGGGCACTTATATGTGCATTTTTTTTCATCAAATTAGTTTGTATGACTGTGAGCAATGGTATTATTTGCTTATCTCAAAGTATATTGCAGAAGTAATCTTTCAGCATTCCACTTTCAAGCCTGTCGATTCATAGTTTATCAATATCTTGGGTTTAATCAGTAGCATCTATAGCATTATAGTGTCATCAATAATTCCACTCAAAGCACCAAAAACTAGTTCACATAAACTTGATTTGCTAAATTCATTTATATTGCTAAGGCTGCCAGAGGTCCAAACAAAAAAAAAAAAAGAAGAAAAATGCTCTATGGCAGGCCATTAATTTTAAAATGCTGTCAAACCATCCTCAGTCTAGCTTTGATTATTAATTTGTAAATAACTGTTCACTCTCTCAGCTGTAATCTTCCATGGAGTGCAACATGAGGCACTGAGACAAAAATGTAATGGGAACTTCTCCTAAGGAATCACCTTTCTAAAATTTCCTCACATCCCACTCTTTGAAAACTCATCCCTCTAACAGATGACTCCAGGCTTTTTCTTACCACTCAATTATACACAACCTCGCCGGTGAGAAAAGGGAGATCCACAGCTCAGTATGACTGCAGAGGAGGGGCAGGGGAGATCCTCTGCTCTCTCTCTCACACTTCCTTGGGTGGGAAAGGAAATTGCTGAGTCCTTTGCTTGTGATTTCTCTGGCAGATAGGAGCCAGCAGAGAATGGAAACTGAAAAACCTGGCTTGTCTTCTCCCTATCTGCAATGCCCCACATCAAGGGATGCTGGTGAGTTTTGCTGCTGAGGCTGCTGCTCCCCAGATCCCCTCAAATCTTTATCTGATGCTTGCAGGGAACAGGCTGCTCAGGAGGTAGGTAAGATGGTGCTCTCCGCTGCATTGGGCTGTCCTGTACAGCATCCATCTTTTCCTTTCCCTTCTTTCAAACCCAGAGGACCAGACAGGTCTGTGAAGTGCATTTGAGAATATCAGCTATACCTGCATTTTGGTCAAAGATGCTATACATCGTGACCCAGGATTACTTAACTTTTTCTGACAAGACCTGTGCATTGCTACATTACCATCTCCTCTTGGGATTTTACAACCTCTTCTATCAGTCTCGAGATGTTGTGCTTTAGAGACTACAGTGTTGCAAAAGAGATGCTGGGTCTCCATTTGAAATAGAGAGGCATGCTTATACTTTATTAAGAAACCTTGAGGTAAATATTCTCTTGGATACTCAATTTGACATAAAGAGTAATTTTATTTTCACCAGCTTTTGAATATCTTAAAAAAGGTATTCTACAGGTCATACAAAAGGTATTACAAAATACCTTTCATAAAACAAAATTAAAGGCATTGACTTTGGCAAAACCAGAAACATGAAAGTTTCATCATTACATCAAATAAAGAAGTCTGATAAATTACTCAGACCTCCTAGAAAACAAAAGTTTTGCCTCTTCCAAAGGAAAAATACAAGAGAACTCCCAGGGTTACATATTTACTCAAGCAATTTATTTAATGCACAAATGTGGTAAGTTGGGATATAAATCTATGGCTAACATTTGAATGTGTTGCAAGAAATAAGGGTGGTGTAGGGGTGTGTGTGTGTATGTATGTGTGTATATATATATATATATATGTATGTATATATATATATGCACATATATATACTAGATCACATGCACAGCATCACAAGGCCAGATATGCATACTATTTTTTAATCTATCTTTGTCTTTCCTGCCCCATCCCAAGTCTGCTAGAATAATATGAAGGAAGTATTAGCAAGATTCTTCAAATGCAAAAAACCCAAACTAAACTGCATAAGCCTAAACCAGTTAACTGCATAATCATTACAAAATCACTACATTTAGTATATGGAATGCAAAAATTTTCCCATGTAATGACCATCAAGACACTTACATAATAACATGATATTCTTGATACTGACTATTTTTCAGGGTAGAAAGTTTTCTCCACCATCTATAAGGATGGCATGACTAGCACAATAATTCCTCTATATTTTATCATTATGCTGCCAATTAATGCCATTTAAAGAGCCATGAGAAAAATAAAAAAATATGATCACCCACAGGGTGATACAACTTGAAAGTTTTTTTATCCCACCTTTTTATTACTTTTCAGCAGAACATTTACAAGTAAAATTTCATATTAATAAAAAGGAAGAATCAGACTGTTGTTTGTACTAGAAGAATTTGAAATGCAGACTGGATTGGATGAAGGTAGCTCTGGATAATCTGGGAGTGTTTAGCAGCCAGTATGTTCCAAACAATGCCTAAGAGTGATTTTAAAGAAAGGTATTTAAACAATTGAACAGTTGAACAATCCCAGCCAGCTTACGATGCAATAAATACATCTTTCTTTACAGGAAAAAAAGAGAGGCAAATTAAACAAATAGCAAAAGATAACAATAGTGTTTCCAGTTTTAAATTTCTTTTTCCCTTCTTTTTTTTTCTTTTTTCCCAAGGGCAGAGAACTTTTGGAGGTGGGTACCTCCACATTCATTTAGGCCTTATTATAGTTATGTTCTGACCATCTACTTGAGCAAATCTAGGACAAAATGTCTTTAGACCACACACTGAGAAAAGATGCGTAATTAAACAGATAAACTGTTTAACTATGCATGACCTTTGCAATAACAGAGAAGGCAATTTTACTACTAATAGCAAATGATCACAGCTATTTGCATGGGGTTTTTCCTTAGTTTTACATTAGTGTTCCCCTTTTCTTCTTTCCAGCTAGAAACATACAGAGTGTGATCCTGTCCCTGCGCCAGGACACAGCACACTGGGATACTCAGTCCATCTAGCTGAACCTATCTCCATTTCCTCCAAGATGATGGTCTGCTTTTTATCAGCACCAGGACCTCTGCCGCTAGAAAAGCATTTTATAATGCATTATGGTATTCTTTTAACATTTTCAGGTAGATATGAAAATTGATCTGAACTTGCAACCTTTTCCCATCATGGTGTTTTTGTGTTAGACTCTGGGATTGGGCCAGACTGCCAGGGCCTGATTTCATTAAGCTTGAATAGCCTTTTGCAAAACCTAGTTTATGACTATGTGATAAATTGCTTTCTGTATTTGTACATTAATAAGCAGATAGCAGCTAGAGGAGGCTAAAGGCAGCATTATGGATCAAACTGTGTTTATTAACACTTACTTCCCCCCAGACTACTTACCTAGCCTACTCAAATTCATCATAAACACACATTTAGGTTACTAGACTAATCTGAGAAAGAATAAAGAATTTAAAATGTTTCTCTCCATTGCGGAACATATTTTAACCTGGTCTTTTTGTTTATTTGTATTGCGAATGATAAAACCTGCATACACTACAACCCAAACTCCAAGGAAAAAAAGACTGCACACACATCCTGGCATAATCATCATCCTGCTTCTTATGAGCCTTATTGGCAGAAATGGCTCCTGCACAGATATCTCTGTGCTCCTTGACGCTGTACCAGACAAAACCAGCAACCTTATCCAGAACACATTTAAGGGACAGAGCTGATGCACTCTCTCAGCTCGCTACTAACCAGGTGCTCAGATTTCTTTTGTAGTTTGCCACACTTACTAACATCTCTCTTGAAATACAAGCTTTAAGTAAAGTTTGAGAGAAAATTACAAAGAGAAATAGTTTTCCCATGGTTTAACTAATATTATTGCTAGAAATATTAAGTTTTATTTACACAGACTGAATATGGCAAGGATGGTAAAGCAAGTATTTCGAAGAATACTAAAAAAATTTACCAATCACAGTTGCAGACCTACTGGTTAACCCCAGCCCTTGGGATGTAAAGTTCTAGTCTGCATCTCATATCCTTCAATTAAGCAGCAAAGCAATTATTTGATACAACACCTTTACAAATGTTATTTAAGGATGTTAATGCGTAAATATATTTTTCCTCCTCAAGAAGTGATAGTATTTCTCTGCTTTCAAACTGCTTTAGTGCAAATATTATCTTTTTGGCTTTCTAGCTTTCTCTTTTCATCATTCTGATACAATGAAGTCCATGCTTCCTAAAAATGCTTCCTAATTTATGGAATAAGCCTGAATAACAAGTGGTGTAAATTTAGTGCTATACCAAGTGCAAGGTGATCTCAAAACATTCAAACATTTCTTCATCTCCACACTAAGGAATAAAAGCCAATGGTATATCCTTTTAAGCATTAGATGACATGAACACGGGACTTCCAGCAAGTTTATCTTTCAGCTTTCCAGAAAGAAAGTAATGTAATTTATTCTATATATTTGGTATCATAATTAATGAAAAAAAATGCAAGTACTGCATCTATACCCACAGACACAGAGTCCTTACCCACATAAGGACGCCTATAATATTTGCCAGATTTCCATATAGATTCCCAGAAGAGAAGCAAGCCCTCAAGCATGACAGCATCCATTATATCAAATTTATTGGGACACATTTTTATTTTTAATAGACAATTATGTGATGTTGTAAAAGCATTGTTCTTCTAGTTAAAATAGCTGGCAGTTAAAATTATCTTGCAAAGAGATATACACTGGATTCATAATCTTTAATATAAAAAAGGTATTAAAACCTGACACTTTTGGACACAGTATCTGGGCCTTTTTTTATTATTTCTTATACTTGAAATGAGAAAAGTAAGCTTCCTGCTATTTTTATAAAGAGTCTTCCAGGATTTTTAGTTTTAAAATTCTTCCTCTGCCACTTACTTTAAAAACTGTAGAATGATGAAGAATTAGCTGGAAGAAAAACTTCACGAGTCCCACTGAAGCAGTTTATTCTGGAACACCATTTATAGAAATGCCATT
Organism: Lichenostomus cassidix; assembly: GCF_008360975.1. NCBI lineage: Eukaryota > Metazoa > Chordata > Aves > Passeriformes > Meliphagidae > Lichenostomus > Lichenostomus cassidix. The sequence goes on along the minus strand of NC_139483.1, from coordinate 25,955,153 downwards.
TTGTCATTTTTACCCTGAGCAGAAACTGTGTGTGATATTTCCACCCTTATACAGCTCAGCTCATTATGCTGTTGCCATAACAACAAATAGCAGTACATGAAATTAGATCCCAATAAGATTCTGAGAAAATTAAGTTACAGCCTGCTAACGTGTCTCTTAGAGACTCATACAGTGAACGAGAAACCAAATCTGCAAAGCTGGCAATGTGGGTACCTAATAATAGCAGTACAAGAGGTTAGTATCTCATGGAGGGAATCAAAGAAAAACTGCCTTAGCCTATAACAAAGGTAAGGAAAAGTTTCGTCTGACACAGAGGCTATAGAGGTGGACACATTTAACTCAGTGTTTTATCCAAGAGTTGCCCAAATGGCAGATAGAATAAAAGAGTAATGGCTCCATGGGGTAGATTGTCTGACAATAGTTTGTTAGTTGGAAAATTTTTTCTTAAGTCTTAAGGACTCCTACAGTCCAGCCTTCTTGTTCCAGATAATACACACAATTCAAGTCTTTAAACTTTTATAATTGTCTATAGCTGAAGAGTATGTATAATTAATTTCTTTTGGACACTGTTTTGATTTTGCAAAACAAAAGAAGTGAAATGAGTCCGTGTCTAGCTTCCTGTCAAAGGAACTTGGTCTTAACACAGCACCTACTGAACTCCAGTGCTAAGCTCTGTTGTTGCTCTAATTCAAGTAATTCTAACCTTGCAGTGACCTGTAACACCATCACCACACACACTACAGTCAAGTTCAAAGTCTTTTTGTGACTATATGTTAGAGAAAGAGCCTTCTTGCCTTCCTACAGCCTGTTTTTGTATCCACTCAATGATGACAGACAAGAGCACACCTACAATTTTAATGCAATTTAATAAAATATTGGTAAAAAATATTTGTAAGACAGCAATGACCCTAGATCATGCTACTTCTTTCTGTCTCCTTTCTCCCTCATCCTTCAACTTGTAATGGAAAGCAGCTGTACACCTTTCCTTTGACTCAAGAGGAATGGAGAAAAGAAAGAGGGAGGTGCCTATGCCTCTATAAAAAGCATTGTTCTTAAGAACTGCTGATTTCCTTCTGGTACAAAGCATGTGTAGCTCTTCATACAGCAAGGAACATCTGCATTACATACCTATCTACAGACCTCTAGTATTTGAGGATGGCAAACAAAATTCATCTTGAATCAGACACCATGACAGCAAATTTTCAACAGTTCAAGGATGTAAGAAGGTTACCTAGACAAAAAAAAGTCTGAAGCTTAAGCTACATAGTATGAAATTTGGGGACAAACTCCTTTCAAAATATTTTTATCTGTCATATATAATGGTCTTTTACATAGCCATTATAATGCAGTAAAGGAGTAAATGGATATCCTGGGGAGAGACCAGCACTCAGAATATTTGCCTGTAGGGGACCCATAACTAGCCACATTAAAGGACTGAAATCTAGGCATTCTGCCATAACTCACATGGCCTGAGCAGCTAACAAAAGCATATATAAATAAATAAAAATAACTTAAATAAAGGATACTGTCAAGGCCAGAAACTCCAGAATTAGCCACAGTAGCCATGTTTTGGCTTGTATTGCACAAGCCCTTTTCTGTGCCTGGCACAGTCTCTTGTCCTGGTCAAGTTACATATCAAAGCAGACAAATCCTCCTCATTACCATACAGAGACAACCAATTACTGTCTTTCAGCACCTGCTTTCTTCTTCAATTTGAATGAACAAGAAAGCAAAAGGGCAGACTGTTCATGCTTCTGTCACAGCATCATTCCCTCTGCAGACCCGATGACATAGAGGTGCACCGAAGTGACATCTTACTATAACACATGCCAGACGTCTTTGTGCAACACTGAACTGTCATAGCAATAAAGTCTTCATCTACACCCTGCTGAAAAATGATTACTCAAAGCATAAGAACCCATCAATTTAGGAACACAAACTAGATTTCAAGTATGTATTTTGCAGCTTAAAAATCTGCTAACTTTAGAGTTTTCTTGCAAGAACTAAATTCCATTGTAAAGCTTCCATCATGTTTCTGGGTGTCGCTCCTGAACTTCAAAAGGACTCATTGATCAAATATTTGCTCACACTCAAAATAATCTTACTATCCTAGCAATCTTCACAAAAATTGATGCCTGGTCTACAAAAAGTAGTTGTGAGCATATAAATTGAAATACAGTTTCTTTAGTGATCCTTCAGAATCTGATAATTTTGAAGAGCAAATATGTAGAGCGAATCTCTGCTCTGATCCTGTTGTGATGACCACAAAGGTGTATTTTTTCCCTAATTCTTGTAAGAATAGCTATCACAACATAAAGTACAATTATACAGTATGCATGCACATTAAAATGCTTTTTACCAGTTTACCCATATTGAACACGTAGAACAGTTTATATGTGAGTATATAAGTCCATAGCAGAAGAAATGTGGTTTTCTATTAGGCTGAAAGCCATCTTTAGGGATAACTCACTCCATGATGGGCCTAGGACATCTAATCAGTACACATGAAGTATAAATTTGAATGACTTGTGATATTATTTTATATTATTACGAAACATTGCCAGTCACCCATATCAGGATACAAGTGTGGATTACAAGCATTATTTTAAAAAAATCCTTTTTCAAGCAATAAACAAGTCCAAGAGCCCAAATGCAAATTCCAGCCCTCTGAAAACAAGGACAGTACGGTATTCTGCTGACAAAACAGACATAGAAGGAGAAATATTCATCAGCAGGACATCAGAGTGTCTGTGGTCAAAACAAAACTGCTTTATCCACAAGAACAGAGCAGGTCATTGCCACGGGTCGATCTGGCACATGGGCCAGGCAAGCTGGGTAGAACAGGACTGTTGCAGAGAACGTCCATTCTATTTGCAAGGCCAAGTCAGCATGGTTTCACTACTGTCAACTAAGAGGTTGAAGAAACAAACAAATTGCTATGAAGTAAAATATGAACTTAAACTGACAATCTATCAACACTCCAAAATGAATGAGGTTTAAGAGATTCACGTTTGCATTAGGTCAAGAGCATGCATACAGCAATCATCAGACATAGCAAATAAGACTGCAATAGAAAAAAAAAGATAAAATAATCAGTGCCTAATCTATTACATCTGAAGAACTTTTTATTTCTCCTTTAAATCATCATAATAGCTAATGGTAAGGATAATAACTTCAAACCAAAATCGGTCAAATATCTCTAAGGACAACATACAGACAAAATGTACTTAAGTGATATTTCTTTTGATAAAATCTTACTGATTTTATGACAAATAATTCCTTCAGTCTAGTGAGTAAGACAGGAGGAAGAGTAGCTGCTACTAAGTCTAGAACCCTATATGCATGTGATTGCCTCAGTGATTCTTCAATAATATAAAGTTCTACTGCAGAGATAGTTTCTGCTCCTTGTAAAATAGATAACCTTCTCCAACAGATATGAGGTTCAAAGGTCTCTCCAGAAAGAAAGAAAGACCAATGCATTGTTTTAAATATCCCCAACAAATATACAGCACACCTCCTCTCCCCTGCCCTCAGTTTTCTTGCTGCTTGAAGTTTCAAGCCCATAATGATGTCTTTTAATCTGTTCATCACTGTAACAGATATAAACAGCAGACATGTTCTTGGAGAAAATGCTTGCACCTTGAGTAAAGTCAAGATCCATAAATGTCAGCACTGTTACCATTCCTCCTGCAGGATTTAAAAAAAAAAAAAGTCTGCTTGCTTATTGAACAAAATCTTGTAAATAGAATTTTCAAGTTATTAAAATATGCATAACTAAGCTAAAGTTTTCATTTTTGTCCAGAGTTTTCAAACAGAAAAAGAAACAATGTCATTTTAGTATTTTGGAATCTTTGAGAGAAAGCAGCATCTAAATTAAAAAAATTAAAACAAAACACCACAAAGTAAAAATAAAATAATGAAAAGGGCAAAGCACTTGATGTTTTTAAGTTTTGGTTTTTTCGCCCCTACAAAATTACCATAGTTACTCTTACACTGTGCAACTAAAACTAGATCTCTAGAGGTTAATAATTTGACTTTCTGTTCTTAATAAACTGTCATCTCAGAAAAGATTCCACAGTTTTCACCCGCCTGAAGCATCCATAATTACACTGAAAAGAGAAATAAATTTTATTAATAAACTGCAAATTCAACTGTGAGAGCAGCACTGAGTTTCTCTACCTCTCTTCTTTGATAAGACCCAGAAACTGCTGATGGGAAAGATGGATGTTTAATTTTTAAAGTTTTATTGAATATAGAAAGTATTAATGCTTAAACTTAACCTGTCTTTTCATAAGTGTGGTAAAGACACCCAGTTCTGCTACCACCTTTATACATTTTGGGACTTAATTATGTACCATCAATATTAATATCATTTGTAAGAATCATCTTTCTAGTAGTTTCCAGTGCTTCTGCACTAAAGATGATTAAGCATAGCAAGGAAGCTGTAGAATAGGTAATATAAATACTGCATTGATCTTGAAAGCTACCCATTAGCGAGCTAGAAAATATTAAATGTCAATAGAAAAGATACTGCTGGATGATAAACTTTATGACAAGAAATTAAAGCTCTATGCAGGAGAGCATTAACAGGCAATTAATTACTTATAAGACTTAAACCAGCAATCCAACTACCAACAGTTAAAACTATTTCAAATCCAGTGACAATGTTGAGGGAGTAAATTGCAGCTCCATAAATCTCACCATCAGGAAGAGCAAGAGTAAGGGTAGCATAAACCTGCTGTCTCAAAAAGCACAGTTTAATTTTAATGTAACTTTTTTCCATCTGCTTTCTCAACTTGGAGAATGTAAAGAGTATAGGACCCTTGTTTAAACAAACAGCTTTTCTGTTCCAGTACAGAGCTGGTTGATTCTCAGAAAAGACTTATTGCTCTATACCTGAGAAAGGAGAGAGAAGTAAATTCAGACCCTTCAGTGATACTGAAGCCAAATCTTCTCCCTTAACATCAGAGCACAAATTGATGTTGGTTTGTGAGTTTATAACAAAAGCAAAAAATATGCTTTTGGAGAATCTAATGTAAAATATGTGCATGCAAGTTGATACTTACAGATACAGTTTCCTATAATTTTACTGAATCTGGAATTAAACAACCATAAAGTTAAAAAGAAGATACTTTATTTTTTTTTCTCCTGAGCAACCATATAAAAACCAGTTAGACTGATTTTGAGAACTGTAACTAACAATAAAGAACCTCCCCATTCATCTTTAATAAAAACTTTGGTCATGGGTTCAAGTGAGTCTCAAATCAATTCTCATTCCTCCCAATACTAATTTAAAAATGATAAAAATAAGTTTTCTACACAAATCATCTGTAGTAAAACAGATTTGAAAACATCTACAAGCTGTGAATATAAACGCAGACTATGTAATTTAATACAAGTAGTGTTTACTGTGATAAATAATTCCTCTTTCCTGAACTGTCTCCTCACAATGTATTTGCAAGTGAACCACAAACTACCAGGTCTTCAGAACCATCACAGCTATAATGACACCTTCAAGAGAAGGAATCCTGTGCCTAGACGACCACTCCTCCGCAGGAACACAACAATTCCTCCTACATGGAAGTAGAAAGCTCCCTGATTCTTTTGGCAGCTAATTTTTGTCTTCCTGGTGCCTTACATACTAGAGGGTGAGCTTTATAAGTATTGCATATTCAACCTCCCTCAAGGCCTCAGGCTTGGACTTTCCAAAATGGCTCAGTTTTTAAAGTGCCCCTGAAAACCAGAGAGTTTAGCACTTCAGCATACTGAAAATTATCTTCTGAAAACCAAAGTGTATGTCAAAAGGTTATTCTGATGCCTTTTGGAAGTAATGGGAGCCGTCTTATTTCTTTGCATGTCTCTGGATAATGTTTTATAGGAAAATAAAGGAATTGCAGGTGAAACTGCTCCTGTAACAACATGCTCATCCAGATTGAAAAGCTCTCCAGGCAAAAACTACTGCAGTAGCATTCAATTATACTGAAGTATAATTATGTTGGAAATAACTACCAATGCATTTTAAACATTAAAATCTCTGGATTTTTATGCAATTATGAATGTGCCAATATTTTTCCTGTGACCAAATCTTCCGCTAAGTATCAGCCATACTGGCTATGACTTCCTGCGACTAGTTTTAAAAGTGGTTGCTTGTTGGTTTTACTGGAGCTCTCTCAAACTTCTCTCAGGAAATGTTTACAGAAATTTATTTCCTAACGGTCATTGCTTTTGTGCCAGCTATGCTCTTCAATCATTATTTTACTTTGAAAACTAGCAATAATCTCCTGACGTATAGAAGCTCATTGCAGATTTTGCTATCCTTGTTTCAAGACCTTTCTGCATGTGCAACAGCCAGAGTAATAAAAACATCAACATATTATGAACTTAGTTGTTTAAGTATATTTTTAATACTTTTGCCATGGTTGCTTCACCCTTTTCTTATCATAATTTCATATTTGTTCATTATGCACAACAGTGGAGGCGGTCTTGGAGTACCAGGTAAGCACATCATGTGGGTGAAAGCCTGGTGTGTTAATCCAAGCCAACAGCCCCACTCTGGCTCTCAAATACCAGCAGAGGATTTCTCTAGTCTCCCTGCCTAGATTCATGGCAGAGGACTAAGAAAAAGGTAGGGGAAGTTCTTTCCCTGATCACTTAATCTGCTGTAGAAAGATTAGTAAAAATATTCATTGTGATTACAATACTTCCTAAGCCTTCCTAAAAGGACTTCCTAAACCTAGAGAAAACCTAAACCTCACATCCCCTGCGAAAACAACTTTCACTTACAAGTAGAACTGGATGATGAAGTTTGAGGAATTTGAGCTCATCTAGAAACTTGGAAGTGGAAATGAAAGTTCTGCAAATGTGCAAATATGACTAAGCAGATATGGCCCATGAATCATCTTTCCGACATCCTCATCAACTGAACTATGATTTAGCAAAGTAGGACCATACAAGTCCAACACAAGTAAGTTAATTCAAATTACATTTAACTGGAATGAAGGAAGCTATTCACACCTCATAGCTATTGTTTTAGGCTCTCTTGTAAACTCAGGAAATAATTTCAACACTTCTGAAGCTCTTTTAATGTTTGAAATGTTTTCTTTGCAACTATTTGAAAGGCCTCAGAAACCTATGCAACAAATATCAATATGAATTGTACTCTATCTACTCATTCAAGTATTCTGCATATTTGACCTCTGAAAACTGGATTGTTACACAAATAAATACTACAATTTTGCAAGCTTTTTGCATAATGCTATTTTGCACTGAAGAACCGCAAATTCCTGATCATTCTAAGGAAAAATGCCTCTGACATTACCTCAACGTAAATCAAAAGACAGGATGAAAAAAACACCAAACACACAAATTTTCCATCACCTACTTTTTTTTTTCTTCTGGAATTTTGTTGAAACTTCTATTATTGCTAACCACAGAACTGAATTTCACATTTGTAGTTCCACCATGAGGCTTTCTAGTCATCTTACGATCCATGCTCCTCATTTTTTGATCTTTCCCAACACATTATTCACCACCACAACAGTCAGGAGGAGTTGGAAGGACCACAGAAAAGAAGAAACTAACTTCCAGCAGCACATTTAAGTAAAATTTAAATTACATGAAGAAGCATTCAGGATTTTTTTTTCCCAGGAAATCATATATATATATACACACACACACACACACACGGAAATTTAACTCACGCCTAGGAAATTCACATAGTACATTCCCAGAAATTCATTACATTTTTCAGCAGTCAGCTCTATTAGACTAATGTAATAACACTGCCAGCCACCATGCATAAGTCATAAGTGGTATGATTGGATTTGTCTGCTCACTGCATTTTCAATTTGAATAATAGTAATTTTATTCAATTGAAAGTATCTTTTTTTCTCGAAATACTCTACTGTTATATTTAGTTGGAGCTGGGACAGTAGTTAAGGAGGAATTAAACTGGCTATTTGTATTGGCATACAACCAAATTCCTAATTTTTCTGAGGTGCTCTACCTTACTATAGCACTAGAAGGATAAAGTCTCATCCCCGTATGCTACTGTTATAAATACTACAGTCATTAGAAAGATTTTGAAACAGCATAATTAGGCTAAATTTTTCCAAATGTTTGGTTGCCAATTTTACAAGAAAAAAAGCTTTGTGTTGGTCCAACAAGGATGGCAAGTACAATGTAAGTGCTTGTCTACATGGAGAAGCAAGCTGGAATGGCTGTTCCATAGCAGCTCCCACAGCACTTGCTCTTATTTCAGAAAAAGTGCTTTCTTTTCTTTTTTTACACATTAAGAAAGAGTAGAAGCCAAGGCACCCTGAGGCTTTGGCTGTGTCAAGTAATACAACATTCATAAAGAATCAATGTGAAAGAGTTACTGTTTTTCAGTATGTACACTAGAGTATTTCATAAAGTTTTTATCTCTCATTCCTTTAAGACAATAGACAACTCTTTAGTGACTTATAGGGATTGATCAGGTTTTGAATTTGAATTGAGGATTCAACCTTCTGATGAAGGAGACCCTTCCAGCCTGACTTCAGTCAGGCTATGCAACCTTGCTGTAGTGATGTAGTTCACCATTGTTTCAAGGAATCTATCTAATGGGGGAAATCTGAGGTCTTTTACTGCATGGGAAGGCAAAAAAGTCTTCTATTTTAAACATCAATAAAATTCCAATATTAAAAGACAATAAAAATAAAACTGTGTTAAAAAATAATTGAAGTGCTTATACTTAAAAAGCCCAAGATACATTAAAAACTAACCTTCTTCTTCCAAAATTGTATATTTAAGTAGACTGATATTTGTTCTGACATCTAAAAAAAGAGTTCACTGACATTTCAGTTTATTTCATTCAATGTTTACATTGCCATTCTGTCTCTTTCATTTCCCCCCATTTGCCACTGAAATAGACTGGAAAAAAAAGGATGAAAAAGAATTTGATTTATTTTAAACCTTTGTAAAAAAGTTTATTTTTGCCTCAAAACCACCCCTTACATATAAAGACAGAAAGAGCTCTTTTGCTTTTATGTAATCAGTTCCAAAGGCATTTGATTTCTTTTTCTCCAGCTAGTGAAACCATGTATGTACATTTTGAATCCAAGAGAACCCAAGGGAAACAGAGAGCATAATAGCCCTGTATGTATTGTAAATAACTTTCTAATTTCTCAAAACTGTTAGCCTTTCCAAGCATATGAAACAACAATCAAGCTGAATCCCTTTTTTTTTTATGTTAAATACAAGTGTTCTTTCTTTGCCTTGATTTTTCTGGAATCTTCTAACAGAGTAGCCCTTGGAGCACGGCCTGGGGCCTTACAGGAGAACAAAATAATAAATGAAACCAGGGAGGGTTGCATTATTTACTGCTCTCTGACAGCAAAGGCAAGGGCTTAGGCTGTGGTTATGTCCCTCCAACAAGCTGGAATGACCTCCTGTGGTGGAGTTCCTAATTTACGTGGATGAGTACCTCCTTCCCAAGATCATGTTCATTTGGACATACAAACCGGTGATTAACGTGAACAACACTGTGAGCAGGTGATGCACAGGGGTGGGAAGGCTTCACAGTTTCTATTCAGATTGAATTCATTCCAGAAAATGAAGAAGCAATGTAAATTATTACCAAAAGCGCAACCAATAGGATTTAAACCAGCTAAGTGTGAGAATTAGCATGCATTGGGGGCTTTTCTCACTTTGGCAGTGGATCGATAACCAACTTCATTTTTTATGCTGTTATTTACAGAGACATGTGCAGAGGTTGGACAGCCCACCAGAGGGCTCCCATATTTTTTTAATTCAGGTTAAAAAAATGTTGATATTAAAATATATATGCACATTTTGCTTCTAAAAGTTTAAAAACCAGAATTAAAATAGGGAAAATAGCAGGCCATTATGATGATTTAAGTAAATCATCTGGTAGCTGTAGTGATTATTTAAGAAAAGTTAAACATCCCCAAATTTCGAGGGCTGCTTTACTGCCCATGTTCACAGATGTAGCACTAAACAAAATGAGTCACAAACTACATGTGTGCAACCTGTAAGCATTTCAGTGAAATGAAATGCCTAGGTACTGGTTATATCACCTGGCATACTGTCTCTCCAGAGAATGCCTAAAAATGACTTTTAAAGGAAATCTAAAAAAACCCCAAAAAAACCAACCCAAACAACAAACCAACCAACAACACCTACCACAACGCTACTAAAACCCCACAAGAGGGCAAAGGGAAATATTATATAGGCCAACAAGGGTCTAAAATGTATCTTCTAAAAAATAGAAATGTCTGCAGAAGGAAAACGAAGTGAAAAAACAGTACACATCTGAGTAAAGCAGTGAAATCACACATGTACACTGAGAAATGGCCTTAAGTAGATATGGTTAGATGTATTCCAATTCACAAACTCACAGGAGCTGTTTGGTGACTGTAAAGATGAAGAGCCACATGAAAGTATTGAATGTGATGAATCAAAGATAAACCAATCCATTCAGATTATGGGATAGGAAAGATGGCATTTTCCAAAGATTGCATTTAACAATTGCTGCACTCTCGGAACTCCGAGTAGGAGGGAGGAGTAGTAGGGAATCTCTGGAGCAATTTTAGTTGAAACAGGTCAAACACCTAGGATTAAGAAGGCAGAGCCTACAGCAGCAACATTACCACTTTTCTGTCTCTCACTTTTACTTCAATTGTGGGCACACCCAATGGAAATTACCTGCCCAACAGTGGTGGTGCAGCTTGTTGGACAGCCACAGAAAGCTGCAACATTCTAGAGCAAGTTAGTGCTAATAGTAGAAAAAAAACCCAAACACTTGAGGATTAAATATCTTTAGAGCCACATATTTATGGTTCACTGTTTGGGACTAATGAACATTAAAATGGCTCCTGTACAATTTAAAACAGTTGTTAATAAAACCATAGTAAGATCGTGAGAAGGCAGAATGACTTGCTCATAAAGGCATTTTTAACTCAGTTTGCATTCCCAGCTTTCTATGAAAAGGTATTTAATCAAAACAAAGACAGAATAGAAGCAGTCTGTAATATGAAGAAACTATTTTATAAAGTTTATAAAAGAAACTAATAGAAATACAGCAAGATAAAAATATGCATTTTATTAAACTATTTGCAAGAAAAAGAACAAATTTCTACACAGTTATTAATGGGAGATGAAAATACACGTGTGTAAGAACTAGAGGACATCAAGCGTCACACAGGGCAATGATGTTAATTTAGTGGTCCATTGTCTGCAGAGTGTGAAAAGAAAGGGTTGAAAAATGATCTAGCAGATGTGGTGCTGAGGGACACAATTTAGTGGTGGACTTGGCAGTGCTGCAATAATGGCTGGACTGGATGATCTCAAAAGTCTTTTCCAGTCTAAACGATTATATGATTCTGTTTTTCTATACCCATAATCCTGGCAATCAAAAAAGGAAAATTCAAGTCATGAATGCACTTGCAAGGTCTAGTGCTGAACTTTACAAATATGATTCTAAATCAGAATTCTCAAGGTTATGCCAGACAGCAAAATATCCTAATGGTGCTACCAGGTGTTACAGAGAAGCAGAGTAACTTTAAATTGGAAAAGGTGAACAGTATTTTTTGGAAGTAAATATAGTCATCAGTGTCTTCTGCCTTCAAGTTTTAGCATCACTAATGAAACCAGCATAAGTAGTACTGAAATTTGATGTAAAGAATTCTGACTGATAGCAAGGTGAAATTAGAAAAAAAACATTCCAAGGACAGGTAGTGCCTGGGCCTGTATGAGACCATAACTCTATGCCAAGTATGAGACACTCTCAGTGTCCAGCAGGACAGCACCTTCAGTAGGACACTATAAGATGGACAAAGTTACTGGTGTTTGCAGCTTGCATATTTGCTGTCATTTGTAGCATCTTGGCACTATCCGGAAGAAGCAAAATGGCCTTTCTGCTTTCCAACAACAACAAAAAAGTATAATATATCTAAAATAAATACAAAACAAGAGTATTTACTACAGACTTCACCAAAACGAATCAAGGTCACGCATTCTAGTGATACAATTTAACAAGAAAAGTTATGTAACCTTATTCCTTTGGAATTTCAAACTCATATCTCAAAGCTGATATGTCTGGCTTCCTCTGAATGTCCCTTGCACAGTTCTCTGATGGCATGGGACTTGTGGCTGACAGTTTTCAGAAACACTGGTCTCATTTCACAGTGCTGGAATAAGGGTCAAAACAGGTCATATGCTGGAAAAGTCACAGCAACTACTTTATTTTTTTATCTGCTTTTCCATAAACAGCAGAGAAATTTGGTGCTAAGCCAAATAGTTATTTATAGACAACATTTATTCTTAGGTATTTATTTTAGTCACCAGAGAACAATTGCAGCTAAATGTACTTATTACTATCTGGAAATCTATTTTTTGAAATATCCTCTGTTGATGTAACTTTTTTGTCACTCTAACTGTATTTGACCCTCTGTGCACATGCTATGTGTATTAATCACACATATTTCCACCACACTGGAACCTCTATGATTTGCCTAAGTAAAAGATGCAACCCTGAAGTTACTCCTCAGTTTTTATGTAAAAATTCCTATTTGCTCTGCATACTGGTTTTCTTAAATAAATGCTAAAACACGAATCGAGTCTCAGGATTTTGTACTATGGCTTGAATGAGTTGGTCATTGCTGATTGAACCAAGTTTTTTACAAACCCTCTGCACAAACCTAGATTTTCAATTCAGAGCCATCCATTCCCACTGCTGAATGAGAAAGGCTCTGCCCTTCAACACCATGTCAGCTGCTTACACAGCCAAAAGAGCATGTAATTAAAATTGTGCACCCTCCTTTCATAGGCCAGAGCTTTTCACACTTCCAATGTTATCCTTCTGTCAGGGACTCTTCTCTTACTTTATAAAGCATCAACTTCAACCCTTTACATTTTCTGCATCTTTCCCCTTATCTTCTTTCGTCTGACTGATTTGTCTCACACTTGGGACAAGACCTGAACTGACTTCAGTCTCGATATGTTTGCCAGTTATCTATTGACACATGTTCAGCTCAACCTCTGCAAGATAAGAAATTTTTTGTTTATTCTATTCTGCAGACTGATTGCTGGGCTGCAGAACAGATGATTGATTTTATAATCCAGCTACAAGCGCTTGTGCTTGCAAACTCCATAATACCAGTGCAACATATTTCAGCCAGCCACGTGCATGTAAGCTATCAGCAGGGATTTTTGGAAGTTTCTCTCCTGCTTACAGGGCTCAGAGGGATGAAGCCATTACACTAAGCCCAGGCCTGAAGGGTGAAGGGGCACCCATGTGTCAATTATGGGCACATGCAAAAATCACCTTACTGCTCATGACTACTCAAAAAACCTTCCAGGTTCTTTTTCCTCGACAGAAAAGAGGGAATCATCAGGACAAAGAAAAAACAAAACCAGCCAACCATGGAGGAGGGTGGGGGCGGGGAGTGAAAAGGTGACATAATTCCTCACTTTGTGAGGAATCCCACTGTTTTCACCAGTGGATTTTTACCATTGTTTTTCAAACAATGGAGTGACACCAATGTCTTTAGAAGCACTGTGTGGGCAGAATGCAACACAAGCCATGTACAATTTTTTCCCACTGCAAATGCCATAATGGCTTTTCCATTATTAATGATAACTTAGAAAGATCCAAAATGCTGTAAGGTGGTTACTGGACCCATAATCTACCTAGGCCATTAACTGTTTCTCTGATTATACCAAAATGCATCTCAATTCCCCATCTACCTCCTCACTACAATTGCTTCATCAATATTCATAAGATCCAAGGGCTTGATATTGATTACCGCATCTAATGGACTCATTATGCAAAGTCATTGTGACCTCTGAAGCAATTCTGCTTTTGTGACTTATCTAGATGCTTGTTCAAAATGTTTTGAGATATTTGTACCCACACCAGGAGCAAGCAGAGCAGAACAAAAAACCCACCACAGGATCTTTAAATGATGACCCTCTGACAGGACGGACATTTTCCACGCCTGTATGAGATGCCACACAACCTTAAAAGCTCTGTCACATTATCCCTGACTTAACAGGAGCCCTTGTTATCACACTGCAGAAAGAAGTAGTTAATATTAACTGATCATTATTAACATTCATTACGGAAAATCAATCTGATTGTGCTATAACCTCCTGCTGCAGTCAACTGGGTTATTCTGATATTTACACAATATTGAGCTCCTGCTAACCAAAATTGTGGCAGTTATATAACATCTTTCAATGTCATGGTGATTCTGCAAACAAAATCTATTCTGTTCATCAGCACCAAGGTACAAAATAAACACATTTTGCAAACAGTTTCTAATGGCAAATATTTTACTGCTTCGTATGTCCAACATTATTAGTGACAAGCATTCTTTTCTGAAAAGGTAAGAACAACACAGTGCAATTGCAGTGTGTATTCATCTTTTAGTCTAAAATCTAACCTCTTCTGGAAGAATGACATTCATTAAAAAGTCACTTAAAAAAACAGGTACAAAATTACAAAACTCTTTCATATGTTAAGGAACTGCAAGAGTAAAAATAAAAGTTAGACAAATTTCAGAGTAGGAATTAGGAATAATATGTTAAATTTTAAAAAACCCACAAGAAAGAGAGACCTAGGAAAGAAGTGAGTACAGTATCACCTGGATTTTTTTTTTAATGAAGTATCTGTAACTCAGAAACTAATATCTGGATTCAAGAACAATTTCATAAAATATTATTGGTACAACTGCAGATCCTCCATTATAGTTGACTATGAAATTATTATTGGGATGTTTTCTGCCAACTACATGGGATTAAATCCAGATGGACAAAAATACGTACACCTACTTTTTCAGGTCATGTCCCCACACCACTCTCCCAAACTCTTCCCAATAATTTCTTGGGGATCAATTATTACATGTGTCAATGTTACAATGACTGTCAGACTGGCTTCTCTTCTGCACTCTTGAATAATTTTTCTCTGTCAAAAAGTAAAGTTTTCATTTGAATTCAGATTTAATGTTGAAATACAATTTGAAGGTTCCAAAAATTATATATATATACTGACAAGATTAACTCATTATTCTGTTCCTTAACGTGAACATACGGTTAAAGATATTTTTAACAGTCACACACTGGTTTTGAACTTGTATCTTACAGCAGAACACCTTTTGATCATCTTGCTTTAATCTCCACTGAAAATTAATGAAACCCAAATATAAGCTTCATGTATTTCCAATAATTTAGAGATACATTTTTTTCTACACACATGTAACCGAAAAACTTAGCATCTGGAAAAGATGAAATATTTTAATCAATCTGAAATCAATTCAAATGAGAAGGCTGAAGAAAAAATTGTCAGCCATAGTCAGAAAGTAGAAGCAATAAAATATTCTCTCTCTGCATGTTATCAAGTACATCTATAGCTGTTCTCCTTGGTTTAAAACATGACTTGTGTAGCATTTTCACTCATAGAGGGAAAACAGAGCAGAACACAGGTATCTCATTTAGGTTTTACTTTTGCTACATCTGAGACTCTTCCTAAGTAAAGATGGAGCAAGATTAGAGCTGTGTTAGGCCTATTTTATGCAGTACTACAGCTCGTTTCTTCAGAATTAGTTGAAGTACACCTAAACATGATCCAACCCAAAATACAGATTACCATAAAGTGTTTATTATTTCCATTTTTCACATTGAAAGTAAATATGTATTATGCTGCAGGATAACAAAGTATGGCTCCAAAAAAATGTTTGCCTAGAGTAATTCATAGATTTCATTACACCACTCACATTTGGGCATGGCCTAAACCACCAAATTTTATCCTCATTCATAAATTTCTATTTTTTAAGCAATATGATCTAAAAGGACAACTTTTTTTACAGAGAGGGAACCAAAATTAAAAGTTCAAAGCACATACTCTCACTCTGTTTCACAGCTGAAATCTCTGCCAAGTAGCAACTCTGTCAGCACCAACCTAACACTGCAAAAATTTCAAAGGTAGAACTAATTGGAAAGCAAGCATAAAGAACCCAAATTACATGAGTTCAAAACTCTAAACCTTCAGTCAGTATTCAGATGCATGTTTGAAATAAGAGCATTTACATGTGTAAAATGGCAACTTGGATTTACTGACCTGCAAAAATTCATTTCCCAAATGTAACTAATATAGTTGTGTTTGCTATTTATCACATTATGGTCACTGTTCACATTGATATATGAGAACACTAGTGTGTAAACCAAAGAATTCCAAGATCCTTATCACAGCTGAGTCTCTGGTAGGTAACAAGGATGTTGAAGGTTTGTAGGTAAACCTTCAGCATGTGCTGGAGCCTGGGTCACAGAGGCCTGAACAAATTAGCAGCTCTAGGCAGGGAGAGGGTGGGACCTTGCCCTTGAAGCCAGTCCAAGGGAGGAAAGAGCAGACCATGACTATGCAGCACAACTATGCACTGCCTTCCAAACAGAGCTGCCTTGGAGCAGTGCGGTCAGACTGGGTGAAGGAGCTATTCACTCTGAAAGGACTCAGATCTTAGCCCCATGAATTGGAAAGGAAAGTACAGTTTATTAATTTGATTTTAAATTATGCTCTTTACGTTGTTTTTTTCTAAGTCCTAATTATTAGTCTTTCATCCCCCCCCAAGTAGTTAGGCAGGCAATTTATTGATTATCCATCCTACCAATACTACCAACATTTCAGAGCACTTCACTTATGTCACACATGTACGCTAAAAACCTTAAATAGCTGCCATGTTTAATTCTAAATATAAATCTCCACTGAATCTGCTCCTGAGACTATCAAACCCTTGGGCAGAAAGGTTCCAAATGTTTGGGAAGCTGCAATGTAAATGCTGCAAAAAACCCTGTAGCTTTATGAAGTTGCCAGACTTGATTTTGCACCTGCTAAAAGCCTATCAGCCTCCCTGACATCTTTCAGATGCTCCACGAATACCAGCAGAATAAAACCAAGACATATAAACTCTACGAATGGCATTAATAGGATTCAAGAGACAGTTCAGTATACTTCAAGACACAGTAAAAACTGTTATTCCAATTTGCCCCTGGAGATGATGACCACTGTTGTGCTTGTCTTGTTTAACAAGTCAATCACTGATTCACCTGTAATTCTTAATTTTATTCTTCTCTGGGAAGCCATCTATCAGAAGTAACAAAGGCACCTGATGACAAACTGAAGTCCTGTTTCACAAACCTGAACAGCCTGAAGTGTTAGTTCTGTGTTTCAGCCCTTTTGGAGGTGCTGAACACCTGTAAGATCAAGTTACAAGGTTCAGTTCTAAAATTCTGCCTACAGAAGCACCACAGCCAAGCTACCAAGGTCAAAACTGAGCCATGAGGGTCAGCATGAAACTGAGCAGGATCTATGGAAACTTTTCCAGTGGCAACAATGGACTTTGAAAAATTACCTACATGACCAAGACATTTCATCTACCTAAAAACAGATACTGTTCTTGCACAATATCACCTACAGTTGAATATAACAATCAGCAATAGAACTTACAACAGTGTGATATAATATAAATTTATCCTGTTACCTTTAGTATTAGATAGCTTTCAGACACCAAGATCATTTTGTCCTTTCAAAAAAGGAATTGTTAAAAAGAAAAAGTAAAGTCCAATCGAAATAGTAAGTGGAATCATGTAAATTCTGATGAGGCTGGATTGTGCAATCATCACAATTGTGACACCAGCATAAAGACTGCAATTGAAAGAAATGAACTTTTCATGGGTACTTTTCAGTATGCATAAATCTGATCAATTAGTTGAATACTGTGATAATCCTTTTTCTCCCAATCTGTAAGGGTACAATAGAAAATCCTATTTCAAAGTTTGGGTTTTTTTTTTCACAATATGTCGCTGTTGAGCAGCTAGCAGAGTAATGAAAGCACCAGTTCTCAGTGGCAAGAAGGAATGACCTTTATTGTTTTGATTTCATCACATTTATAGAGTTCTCAAAAGTCACCCAGATTGGTCAGTCAGAAGCCTTCCCCCAGGCCTGATTGGCCAGGCCTGCACTGCCCAAGTTCTGGGACACTGTTCCAACAACATCCAAACTTTATCTTTATTTACAAAACACAAGAAAACTTCTCATGGGAAAAACCTGTGCTAGCCACAACAATATGGAAGAGCCAAAGTAAAAAATACTGTTTAAAAAAAAAAAGGAGAGAAATCAGCTAAACTTCAATAAAATATGATCCCAAATCCCCTCAAGGCTGAAGATTTAAAGGGTGTTATGATGGTCTTCTTGGATGGATGCGCCATAGAGGAAAAGATGGGTTTTGTTCCCTGTAGATTAGTTTTTTCCTCCATGAGATGGACAGGTCAAAGTGCTAGCAATGTACCTGCATCCCAAAGCTCTCACTCATCTTCTGATAGGAATGACAAATAGAGATTTGATACTTGCATCTCATGAGACAGGATAATTTACAGACTTTACGTGAGGTCTTCAAGATGGGGGTGGTGGATCATTCAGTGTCAAAGCCTGGACTATTACATTGAAATATGTGTTCTCAGTTCAGTGAAGTATGGCAGACTCTCAGACTATTAAGTCCCTCAGGTCCCAAGAGTGTTCACAGGGATACAAGTGTAGCTTCAGGCCACAGACAAAGGGGCAAACTGTCTACCAGCAGATCCCTGTCCAGCAGCAAAGTGATGAATCAGCAACTAAATGGAGCACAGAAGGGGACTATTATGAATAGCCTGTACTTTTAAATCACATTTGTTTTGACAGACTTTTGGTCAAAGTAATGAGCATTTTTTCAACAGTGCCTCTAAGGAGAAAGGGGAAAGGAAAAAAAAAACCGGCTAGAAAAACAGCAGACGAAAGAAATGGAGATGCCCATGACAGGTAAAAGTGCTTCCATAAAAACTGGAATTACCAAAGTCTGCTTTCCTACCAGTTTGATATGAATGGTCTCCAAGCACTTCTGAATCTTTCACAAAGGTCTTCCCATCTCCACCAAGCCATTTATTTTTCACTGAGCTTGTAGGAACATAATCACCTTCAACACTTCACTTGCTCCATCACATTTGAAATAAGCCAACAGGTTCCCAGAAGGAGCAGTATCTTCTCCATTAGGGAGAAGGGACACAGTCACAGAAAAATGGAACAGCTTTGAACCTATTTTCAGGGGGAGTGTGTGCTGTGGCATGAAGGAAAAACATGTCAAAAAATCGTGAGAGGCAAGAGGCACAAACAACATGGACTTTGCATAGAATTTTTTTTCCCAATCCATCTTGAGTTTTAATGAACTGTCATCGTAACGGTTTTGAATAGTAAGTACCTGAGCATGAAGCATTTTTAGATCTCCTTTAGGAGCTCCTATATTTAGAACAGCACAGCCTAAAAAATCAGGAAGTTTCTGCTCAAAAGTTCTTTTGTCAAAATGCAAAGCTGAGTGGAAACACCTATTTATAACAAATTCAGTTTAAAAAGTCACACACTGGGTTTAGCCAAGATTACTCTAAAACCCTTTTGGAAAAAAGGCTGGCAGAGGATA
The DNA here is from genome assembly GCF_008360975.1 of Lichenostomus cassidix. Classification (NCBI taxonomy): domain Eukaryota; kingdom Metazoa; phylum Chordata; class Aves; order Passeriformes; family Meliphagidae; genus Lichenostomus; species Lichenostomus cassidix. The sequence continues at coordinate 25,935,654 of NC_139483.1, read as the reverse complement.
GGAAACAAAATTTTTTACAAAACTCTGCATTATTTTCAAAAGCTTCTATGCAAAATATATTTTTGTCAGAAAACTCTCATAGAAAGGGGAAAAAAGAGTATTTCCTGTCCAGTTCTGGCATCTTGCCTTTCAGTGACCAATAATAACAGCCCAGTAAAAACAGTGCACAACACACAGGATCCAAGTGTTTCCTCCAGATGCACCTGCAGATGTTCCTTTGACTCACAGACGAAAGAGTCGTCTCCCTACTAAATCTCATCTTTGCAGGATGACAATTTGAAATAAATACATTTAGTTACATCAACAGGATCTGATTTTCTCAGCATTTTTATTTCCTTCTATAAGTTATTCCACACAGAAGAGCATTCTACACAGAAATAAAAGAAGACAAGAAAATACTGTTTTAGCCACAGCTTGTGTATGATTGAAGGTAAGCCTAACAAAATGACATATTTCTGAAACGGAAATTTAAATCAAGGATACAAATGAGAAAGATAAATTAGACTAAACTTTTAAAGGTCTTGCATTTGCTGTTAAGCATGCAGCACTATTTTGTTTCCACTTTTACTATTGCTACATTTCACTGTCATTGAGAATGCCTTTGGCTAACACAGAAATCCTTGCAATGTGCTGATAATTAATTTTATGAAGTTTCACCACAGTGATGCTTCCTGAAGATGCACAGGAAAAAGTGTCAGTCAAACTGCACTAGAACATCTTGCACTGGGCTTATAAAAGCGGTTTTGCAGAAAGCCAAGAGGAAGCGTGCAGCTTTCAGCTGCATGACCGCTCAGCTAGGGCTCCTCCCGTTCCTGATTCCTGGTTTGCAGAATACTGGGAAACAACAGACGCAGAAACATGAATGGTTTGTTTAAAGTAAAACATCCTCCAGCAAGAAACTCCGCTGGGTTATTAGGCTCAACAAGTAGCTGAGCACTGGAGTGTTATTGCTTATGAAAGGATGAGACAGAAAGGCTCTCAGTCAAACACGAGAGAGATGTACAACGCCGAGAAACTACTGCAGTACAGAGAATCCTCATCTTCCACAAACACAAACTGTGGAATGTTCTTGAAACAATGACAGATGCACAAGTTTGGGTGAATACTTTGTGTTCTGCCCTATTCTGTTTGTGTACAGATGTCCAGAGAGGAGCCTCTAAAAGAGCAGCACCAAATAATATGAAATGTTGTAGACACTGAGCCGATCTGCCGCATTCCCAGTCACCTCAACAGGTGTAGATAAAGCTCCCATCTAGGGGCTCAAGGATGATAAGTTTATATTATCCTATTCTTAACCATATCCAAGGTAAATTAGGAATAATTTTGTAGGAATAATGGAAGTCTATTATTTAATACAGGATGTATGCTTCTTACATAATTTTTTTTTAAGTCACTATAGACAGACATAAGCAAAATAACAATGATCACAGTTGCATGTGACATCACTGCTGTTTCTTAAAGAATGTGTCATACTGGAAGAAGAAAGTGACAGGCTTATCTCCAGGTACCACTAATAAACAATCACTCCTTCTCCACTTATATATAGTTGGCTAAAATCTAACAGCACAGCATATAAGAATTTTCAAGTATCTCACCAAGAAGCTAATTAATTTATTTGGCTGTCATCAAACAGTATGTGGATTTCCTCATCCACACCCCACACTGGACAGTGTTACTGAGTGGAGCTCCCTGCTACATTTGCTCCTTTTCCTTCTTTGGACTGACAGTGAGGAGCACTCTGAACTACATAGAATCACAAATCACATAAGATTTATTCATTGTTAGTTTAATCAGTGAGGGCTAAGGCAAGAAATTTTGTAAGATTTAAGTATATCGCATGCCGACAGGTAAGACACAAAGATACTTCTTTTCAAGGAATTAAGTCAGTATCTAAATACAACTTTTTATGGCTAATTTCCTGTACATGCTCAAAAATGAGCAAACAGTGGTTTGAGGTCCCTCCTTAAACTATATCTGTATGCTGGTTATGAAATCCAGTAACAAAATAACACAGTGAGAACACTCAATTTAACAGTGTTCTAGGAGAAGTTGGAACTAAAGGTCAGAGAGGATTTCATTCCTCCCCAGCTCAGTTTTTGTTCCATGCTGAATGTATCAGCAAGGGTGTTGTTTATAATGAAGGGGGGTTTTTTTGTTGTTTTTGATGAATCCATGAGGACTCAGACCACCAACTGATTTCACACAGGCCACCCAAGTATTCCCTCAATATCAAAAGCAGAGATTATTTGTTAAAACTTTAAAATTTTGCTTTTGTCTACAGTACTGATTGCAATGTAACACCATCAGAGATACAAGAATTTTGCTGTAAATCAGAACAGAGGAGTCCTGCATAAAAGCAAGGACTATTTAAAGACAAAACATAGACTGATGGAATCCATGCATTCCAAACAACGTTGACATCACGGTACGGTTCACCCCAGAGAGTCAGTTTTCCATGCCCCAGGCAAACGCTCAACTGCCTTTTATCAGCACTATTAGTCATTAGCATGACAGCAATATAGGATGAAATCAGCATCTGTTACATCGCATAGTTACCTTAAATGCCATCCAGCCACTGAAACACAGATGCCTGGAAAATTACTTGGAGCAATATTGTGCTTTTGCTTGTGCTAGTGCATTTTTCAATTGATGCAAACACATTAAGACAGTTAATCAATTACAAATCAAAATCCATTCCCTCTCCTATTACTGAATGCAACTTTGTTCAGTTAAAAGCCTTGTGTTGAAATACTTTGAACTGAACATCGAGTGTATAAATTCCGAGTAACAAGACCAGAACAAACTCTTCCGAGGAGTTTGCCTATTTCAGACATGATCTTCTGTCACTTTAAAGATGTTTCAGCTACTTTCATAATCAATTGCTGTCTTCTTCTGAGAGCTCCCAGGAAATGCACTATGAAAATTGCACTGTCTGTATTCTACACTGCAGCGACTAACATATGGATAAAAGGCTTGGCAAATCAGAGCTATTTTGATACCATACACTAAAACTATAATGTGGAATATTATATTTTTAGAAATTTAAAATTTGTACCCTCTCATTAAGCTGCTGCTTTTTCCTTATTTGTGTCACACAGATGAGACACAGGATAAAGGATTTGATTTGCAACCTGTACATCAGCAACCCCCTCTTGCCCTGCATGAATGAGGATCACAGAGCTCAATCCTGAAAAGAGGTTCAGTCATAATTTAATAGCTTTAAAATGAATCACTTTCATGTCAATAGTATTGCATGGCTTTATTACACAAACTTGATTTTCTTCTCAAGGAGGTCACAGGTGAAGCATACTGTGGATTCCACTACATCTCTGAGGTGACCAAGTGCTAACAGAAACACCAAAAAGAGTGCCTAGGGCTGATCGTATGGGAAAAACCTGCGTTGCAGATCTTCGTCATGGCCTTCAGCAGCAGTTGACAAGTTAGGGTAGCAGAGCAAACCAGCAGCTTTTCCTCTAAACTGACAGAGCAACTTGACGTATTTCCTTCATCTATGTATGCAAATTCAAAAATTTCTGGTTTAAAGTTATTGCACTTTAATTTCAAATTATTCAGGAGTTTTGAGGGAGAACAGAGCTGATAGCCCTCATTTAGAGAGCTGAACCCAAGCTCCAGTGCCCAGATCCCAGAAAACTATTCTGCCTCATAATCTGCCACAGTTTGATGGCCTAAGAAAAAAAATAAAGAACTTGCTACTAGCTGGAGGCTCTGAACTACTGCATGGAAAAAAGAGAAATAGAAATAACAACATTTCTAATTATATTTTCCTCCAGAATCAGAAAAGCTCTTTCTTGTTAACAAAAAGGATTTAAAAGGCTTCTGTCATGTAGCATCTGGCACAGATGTATCCATTAGTTTTATTTCATCTTTCTCTTCACAAAGCCTGACTGTCTGAGTTCAGGCTCCTAGCATGGGCATCATGACAATCTCTACTCCAACATGCCTCTTTGCAGCCCGAGCTGCTTGATTCATTTTTCATGTATTTTATCCCTGAGGCAGCCCTATTTTAATAACAGTGCTCACATAAAAACAGAATTGAGATGTGGGGCAAATTGATGACTTGTCCAAAGTCAGAAATACGTTTTTGCTGAGGAAGCTTCCTGAGTCCTCTATTCACTGACCAACCCACTAGCCCATAATCCTCCCAGTCTGGCAGTATCTCTGTACACATAAAACCAGATTTTCTAAAGATGGAAAGCTTAAGCAATATATAAAGGGTACCATGATGATAAGAAATACCATATAAATACAATTATTGCCATGCAGAGGAAACCTTGACTGCTTTCCATATAAACAACATCAACAATAACAGCAGAAGGAATAAGTCCATGGTATCAAGATTATAGTTTATATAATATTTTAATTCTAAATTACATAACCTACTGTCTTGCAACTTCAGTCTAAAATGACGTTTTTTTCATACCTCAAATAAGAGATGTTGATAAAATACTGAAAACCCCTTACATTATGTTTTGCTGCAGAGTCAGGTGTCTGCTTAAATTGTAGCAAGATTTTCTTACTCCTTAGTTGCAGAAACAGTTAAAAATTTGCTTTGGCTTTTATTTAGTTTTCCAACAGGTATTTCTGTGCTTTTGCCACAAAGAACATAAAAATTGCCACTAGGCCATACGCAGAAATAGAAAGCAAAAGCAAGTTTTACAAAACAGTCTTGCTCTTCGGCAAGGGTCTTAAATATTTTGATGCATCCACCTTGAGACTGACAATAACAAACAAAGGAAGCACTCATTTTGGATATTTGTCACTAGATGTGATGGAAACACATGATAGACATAAGTTGCTTAGATTTTCTTCCTTCAGAAGAAGATTAAGGTGGTGGGGGAAGGTACGTGCAAAGTGGAATTCTGGGATGTGTACTGATATTTAGGTGAGACCACAACACAGTGCAACAGGAACAAGGACAAGACAACCTGAACCCAACCAAATTAGTAACTGGATATTTCCTGTACTGTAGCAACTTCCACTTAAAATTTATTCTCGTATTCTATTCCAGACAGGCAAAATGATAATCTAGTCTTAAAACAGCAGGTAACTTGGTCATTTGAACATAAAAAGATTATATGTTTAATCAGTATTAATGAATATACCAATACTATTGCAACCATTATCAAATATTTATGTGCTTGATAAAACCATAATAGAACTTCTCATTTTTCTGATATAACATATCAAACACTAACATTTTCCAGGCCCATGAGAAGTTTTTCAGTTATAATTATTTCTTTAAATTACAAAAATACATATATATGTGCGTGTGTGTGTGTGTGTACACACACGTCCTTTTCACGATAAAAACAGTTTAGTCTAAATTTTCTTCATATTTACAATGTTAAGAACAATTGTGGTTTTGTAATTGGATGGTCTTTTAACAACAGTATCTCCTATTATTATGTTTTTCCTATGGATTCCATTTATCTTCTCAAAAGAAAAATGTACAAATGGTGTTTTGGATTGGCAGTTCCATGCATAATTATTGCTACATAAAGGCAGGCCAATTTATCCCAAGAACTTGCAATAAAACACAAATATTACAATTTGCAATGATTTTTCTTTTCCTGCTAAGGGTGAACTCCAAATAATAGACAGCCACAGTCTCTCCATGCCAGTAAAGTCGTGACTTCTCCCCAGAGCAGTAACACATTTCAGTGGTCTTTCCAAAACAAACCAAAGAGGAAAATCCATTCTGCCGTTCAACTGATTCTGTCATTTCTGTAAGTACTTTTACTTACCCTAACTACAGCAAACTTTAAAGAGCTCAGCAAGGAAGGATTTACAGGAAATTACAGCTCCAAATACTGATACCCAAGTAAGAATCAGTTTTGTCACGGCAGGGACTTCAGATTTTGGCCTGCCTGCACTTCTGGAGGCTAAGCTGGCAGGAAGTGGAAGGGGAAGCAACGCACTTGGGGCCGGGATAAGCTGCTCAGCAGGAAGCAAGGGAAGACAGTTACAGGCAAGTCAGCAAGATAATGAATACAATCCAGCCTCACAGTAACAAGGAGAAAAAGAAGTTTGACTTTGATTTTTAGCTCCAAATTCAAACAATGCGATTAATGGTAGTCTGCTGTTTTCCTCCCATTGTAACAAGGCATAAAACAAGCTTTGTTTGGTTTAGCAAGAGAAGACACTACTTGTGTGCACTGGTACCGAGAGCTGTGCATAATCAAACCCCACACAAAGAATTACAGGACAGATTAAGGCTTTAGTGCCTACAGGGACAGACAACAGGTAGGATTTTCACAAGAATCTAAATGAGTTAGGTGGCTAAATCTCAGAGAAATTCAGGAACATAAGGAGAAAAAGCCTTGGTTTCATACTGATTTCTGTGGATAAGTATTTGCTTCAAGAGACTGTTTGCCTAACTGCCCCAACTGTTCCATTGCCTCCACTGGAAGGAGCTACCAACAGTGGTAACCAAGTGAAAAAAGAAAGAAAGATGTCTTAAAAAATAATTTAAAAATCTTCACAATTACTGAGGTTTTGAGCCCATTTCTTAGAAAACTACCTTCTGAAAAGCTTATGATTGCACAGCTAAGCAGAAGTGGCAGCAAATTTCCAAACAGGCCATCACACTGTGAACACTAAAAAGATTCTTTTTAAACTGGAATTCCATAATCTTTTAACAGCACACTTCATGTTCAGCTCATCTGTGATTAATGTATACCAACTGAAGTCCGTCCTCAGCTGTTATTTGAGCAAGAAAGACTACATGAGAAAAGAAGGAAAATGTCTAGTTGGGTGTGATAAAAATAGGAAACTAGCAATAAAATTTAGATCCTACTGAATTTAACAATGCCATTCTTTAACTTTATTCTGAATAATCCTTAACAGAAACTTCCATTTCATAACTAATTAAAAACTCCAACCATATGTCTCCCAGAAACAGAAAGAAGAAGAAAGAATGAAAACCCAACATCAATACCATAAAACTGAAGAAATAGATTCCAGATGTTTAAGAGACAGATTCTTTGTCTCTCTAAAGTAGGTATGAAATTGGAAGGTTGGATTCTTTCCATGTTGTCTTCCAACTATCTTATTGATGTAAAATTGTTTCAATGGAACTGGGCTGCCTTCATTACAATCACACAAGAAATACTGTGTGCCTCATTCTATCCAAACTTTCTCAGACCGGAAATGCTACAACAATTTCAGTCTCAACCGTGCTATAGCAAATCCAATCCTCTTTTAGTCTTTCACGCAGTCCTTCAATACCAGTAATGTTAGCAGCAGCACTATTGTTAGAAGGAATCAGTATGAAACTATCATGCAAATACAACCCTAAGAAGTGGTAGCTGTGACTTCAACAGCATCTTGTATTTGTGAGTCAGAAAAATAATTTGGTAACATGTTAGTTTCATTTTAATACTTTATATGGTTAAGAGTTTGGGCAAAGAAATGAAGAAGATACAAATTTTCAGATACAACTCTTATAGCCTGTGTGCCTGACATATACACAAAGAAACCTGCTTTGACTGCTCTTACCACATATCCTGAATTAGGAATCAGTAGTCATGTTCCCTAGGAAAAAAAAATATTAACACCACAGAGAAACTAGTGTAGAATGTATTGGACAGTATTCATTGCACCAGCTTTTCACAAGGTTATTTGTAAATTGCTTTTCTCCAAAGGCAGCAGCAATGAAAGTAAATACTCTCCAATGCTTTCCATAGTTGTTTATGTGTAGCTAAACTGCCATAGAAGAATGATGTTTGTATTCCCTACTCTAAATATGTCACTGAGTTGCCATTCCCAGTTTGTTCAGGAAACACTGTGCCTGACAACTCAAGTGATCTGTCCAGTGAGTGGCAAGAGCTCCAAGGATGCCTGCTGAAACTCTAGAAAAGAACAGAGAAACATGGGCTCATGCTATTTCATAGCTCATACCCGAAGTCAGCCTTTCTGGAGCAATATAGAATTAGAAAGCTGTAAATAATGAGGATTGTAGTGGTACATAGAAAGAGAAACATGAAAAGTTGGATCACATCCTAATACGGCAAATAGCTTCGCTATCCTGATGGAAACCCTGAGTTGCTTCAGAGAAGACATCAAAAAAGATATTACTGAATGTATGAAGTCTCCCTCCCGTTTTCCCAGTCAAAAAAATTAGGAAAAGTACTTGAACAACATAGGATTTTCTTATGTAACTTAGTCAAACACCGAAGCACAGGTAAGGGAGATGCTTAATCTAACTAAGGGAAGCTAAATAACTTTCAGTGAGGTATACATTCTTCCGAAATTACACTATCAAACCTCCCAAAGCAGTATCTTAACAAAACAAGAAACATAATTTCTGGTACTGATTGTATCCCACAAAGACTACATGAATAAGTAAAATATATTTTGTAGTATAAAGACTACATGAATAAGTCAAATACAAGTTAGATGTCTGATCTTCCCTAAGTACGCAGAAATTATGCTCTCTAATAATAAAGACCTCAGATTAAAGCCATTATTTAAAACAAAAACCAAAGAAACCCAAAACACCAAAACAACATAGCCAAAACAAAACATATTTAAAGAATTTTAATTTTCAGATCCTGAAATCCTTAGTAGAGTCTTTCATAAAATCATCGAATAATTTAGATTGGAAAAGACCTTTAAGATGTCAAGTCCAATCACTAATCCAGCACTCCCAAGTCCACCACTAAACCATTTCTGTAAGTGCCACATCTACAGGTCTTGTAAATACTTCCAGGGTTGGTGACTCAACCACTTCCCTGGGCAGCATATTTTGATGTAGAATTTTTTCCTGATATCCAACCTAAACCTCCCCAGGCACAACTTGAGTCAGCTTCTGTTTTGCTTTGGTTTTGATCATTTAAAATCAATTTTGAATCCATTACACCACCACACACTGGGGAAAAAAACCCCTCGTATTTCTTATTAATGGTCAATTTGCCACTCTCAAATTTAGAAGTTTAACTGCTGGCTAATAACTCCTGCATTTGTACACAAAGTATTATATTCAGTAAAAAGCTCAGAGGAAGGATTTTGATAAAGGACCCGACTGTAATTTAGTAACTACAGCCAGCAAAAAGATTTTAACAGTAATGAATCCTTAAAACACATAACTTCCCCCCGAAACCTAAAAATTCATATCATATTCTAAAACAGGGATAAATGCATTTCATTAACTGCAAGTTCATTACGTCACCAAGTGTACTTTCTACTCTTTCAATGAAGAGTGAGCAGTTAAGTCAAAAGAAGATTAAATCTCAAGACTTTTTCCAGTCTTTATAAAGCTCCTTCTTTTAAGGAAACCTTTCACTTAATAATATTAGCCTTGCAGCACAATAGACAGACATACTTCTGCTTCGCAGAGAAGTTTGATGCACTGAAGAACCTTGCCCAAAGCCAGGATGGCAGATGTACAAATCCCTCCAGTTATGGGGTTTAACCAGACAATCCCAGCCTCAAAAACATTATTATAAAATGGGTTCACCATTTTTAATAATATTTAGCATTAATATTATCTTGCCTGAAGTACTGGATTTGCACCAGTCTCAAACTGTTTTCAATATAATAACTAAATATTTCTGTTCACTCCAAAAACACTGAGGACACAAAAACTGCATGCTCTAAAACAAATGTCTGCCACTGTGGATATTCACAAAATCTGCTACAACTATGGAGTGCATACAAATGAATTATAGAAAAACCTTTATAATTCTTTATAAATTGTAACTCTAGTTTTCTTCAAAAACACTTTAAAGCATTTAAAAGTAAATAAAAACTTGCTTATTCCACAAGTTTTTCTAATACCAAAGTAAATCAGACACTGAAACTCAAGTTGCTGTACTTTAAAAATTAAAATAACTCCCCACTACTTAAATTTTACTTACTGCCTTTGCAGCCAATGAAACATTTTTCTTTCTCTTTTTCCTCTGTTCAGCAGTTATTATGTGTGATTCTCGTACTGACATTTACAAAGTACTGAAATATTTGTGTACTCTCCCTCTGAATATAACATTAAATACAGTGTTAATTGAACACGTGGCAGTGAATTGCTGGTTTACTTCTTCAACGGAAATGCAAAGTTTACTATATTTGTAAAGTTTACTATATTTGTAAAGTTTACTATAAACTACAAATATAGTAAAGTTTACTATATTTGTAAAACTAAGAACTCACCCCCTGAGGCAAAACATCAAAACTGATATTAATATTCTGACTTCTGCCTGTGGAGCTCTGTTCAAATGAGCAAATAATCCCACAGTAGATATCTGATTTTTACCAAGCCCCAAATAAAGTCCTCATGGAGGATTACCAGAAGAACTGTACTGTTAGATGGGCACTCTTTCAAACAGAACACAGGATGGTTTCAGGTCTTTGTCATACTGTATTTAAATATTACACCTATCACAGCTATTACATCTAGATTTTGAAGAACCCTGACCAAAGTCTGAAAATGATTATAGATTCACACAGTTTCATTTTTCTGAAGTCTAAATGGGAAAAGAAGTTCTTTTGTCCTTTCTTGCCTTACAATATTGCTGTGCAAATGTAAACAATTACATTGCTTTGAAAAGGAGTAGAGCTGCTTTCCAGTATTTCAGGCAGAGGTGAACTAATACCCTGGGTCACTTTTATCTACTACAGAATGTTAATTAATTGCAATGGAAGATGTTTCCTTTAAATAGCACCATTCATCGCAGAGCAGACTTCCACAGTGAAGTTAAAAAACACTGTATTGAAGATGTTTTGAAAACATAGAGGCTAATAAAGAAGAAAAGCACATACTTCAGAATTAACTGGAAATATCCAGTTTCTGGGTACTGATCTTGGAATTATAACAGAGAAGTAAAAAAAGGCATATTCTTTACAATACTGCAATATAAGTAAGATTTTTTTTTTTTTAATCTGTTCTGTCTTGGAGTAAGGAGCGCCGGTGCTGCAAACTGGAATTATTAAAATTCCTCAGATTTATTCAGGCTGAGTATTTTAACCTAGATGCTGAAATTATTTGACCATTTATCAATGCTTAATTTTAGTGTGTACATGTATAGGCATTACAGAAGTATAATTTCTTGGAAATATACCTCATCCTTATGATACAAGAATTCAAGCACCTACACAGCACGCAAGAGCTGCAAGACTAAAGTATCAGCCAGTCTGTTTGCTAAAGCTGCTAGTGCACACTAAAATCTATGTTTTACATTACTCCTGATAGCTTTCATCTATAATGCAACTTTTTGATAAATACATGGAAAACGTGGCAGAAATGATGAAAACTAAACCATATAATGGAAAAAAAAAAGATAAAGTAGCAGGCAGGGCTTAGAGTATGTATCTCAGCTTGTAATACTGCTTTTAGTATAGCACTTCTGAAAATTCAGATGAATAATGAAAGGGCTTGATCTTCCTTTTTTGGAGTTGCATCTTGCTCTCTTTGAAGCTTCCTTTTAAAAACTCGAACTTGCAAGTGATGCAAGGTTTACTCAGTAATTTTTAATTCCAGAGACTGCCTTTTACAGTAGCAAAACAATTTTTCCCACCACAGGTACAGAGCATTCATGAAAAGGTTCAACTAGTTTAACCTTCCAAGACTGTACTCAAAAAAGACATATTTTTGATACTCCAGCTGTTTATAATACTGTAAAACTCATATTTTAAAAACAGTAGTAGATTTTCAGGCTATGTTGAAGGCAGCAGACATTTGGTTCATGATATTCACAGAAAAAGTAAGTTTTCACAGTCCAGCTGGTGAATGGAATAGCCAGGAACTTGGGTAGATCTGTCTTCAATGCATGTATTTCCTCATCTATTTATTCCTTATTCAATTAATCAGAATAGAGTATACCAAGGCCTTTGGCCTCAATTACCCTAACAATAAACAGGTTTGACTATTGTTGGGAAACATAAGGGTGAAGGAAAAGATCTATTCAGAGCAAATTAGTGCACCAGCAAAAGTGCAGAGCAAAACACTAACAAATCATAAGTGTAGAGGTTATGTATTTTATGAAGTACAACCAAAAAAACTCCAAATCTATAATATTATATGCATACAATAAGTGTTGGATTCACCTATGTTGTGTCTTCTATTATGAAATAGCTAACCATACACAGATTTCAAAAAATGTACTTTTATTTCAAAACTTACTATTAGTTCATGTTTCCCGTCTGTATGAAAACGCCACTCTAGTTTTTAATTTGATACATTCCTCCCATTTTCTTCAAAAAACACACTAGTCATAGGCAGTGGTAAAATTAAACATGCCTATTCCAAAGGCCCTGCACGATTTTGTTCAAAAAAACCCTAACATATGGAAATCAGAGCTTTTACTACATAAATGGAAAAGAGTGACAGCAGTTTGGAACATGGTATGTATATGAGTTTCGATACTTTTTCAGTCTAACACAGTTTTTCTTAAGCAAGTACAAACTCTTACAGTACCATTCAAAGGTGCCTTTAAACCAAATCTTCTATCTGTGTCTTGCTCCCTGCAAAGCATTTATTTTGGCAAGTGGCTAAAAGCCTGCCAAGGAGAGGTCGTTGATCTTTGCCTGAAAAGCTTGAGCCAGCTTTATACAGTAAGGGCTTAGTACAAACACACAATGCTTACCAGATGTTCAATCAGCTAACTGGATACAATCCAAGGGATGGCTATAAATCCATGGAGAGATGTTCGTTATGAAGGCATTTGCCACACAAAGTTAAATTTATATAAGCACCCTTTGGAGAACCCCTGCACTGAACAGTGCAGTTTAAAAGGCTCATGCTCCGATAGACTGAACTGTCACCAAGTGCTGATTTGTGTGTGCATAGGTACCTTTAAAAACAAATTTGGGGTTCAACTGTTAACCTGCAAGGTTCATTTCCCCCGGTAAATACCTGTGCTATTTTTCAAGTCAGCGTCAACTGGCAAGAGTCAAAAACTTAATGCAGACTCAGACTATTATTTCACAGCTTCTCTTCTCAGGCATTCCAGTAATTGTCACTTGGGTAACAACACAAAAATACCTGCTCTCAGATGCCATGCTACCAATGGGTGAATTTTTTTCTCAGAAGAAATACATCAATTACTGCACCAACAAGCAAATACACACCACAGTCAGATATTGCAGTTATCTACTGACATTAACATATTCTAACAGATCGGGGAAAATAAGAGATTTATTTAGAGTTGTTAATTTGAGATTAGAAAGTTGTCTGACTGAGCAGCAAAACCTAAAAGTTTCCATACTAGTATAAATTCAATGCTTGGGGAGGTTTTTGATGGGTTTTTTGCTTGGTTGGTGGGCTTAAAAAATAAAAAAATTAAAAAACAAACTAGAAACTCAGTATCTGGATGGTTAAAGATTTCTGCCAATTGTAAACACAGTCATAAAAGAGATGAATAGTTTCAAAAAGAGAAAGAGCCCTGGAAAAAAAGTCAATTTTGTAACAAGCATCCACAATTCAGTGCCGAGGGATTTTAGGTTTAAACCAAATAATACTCAAGAGAAAAAGCATATTAGTAGTAGCTTTGCTTATCCCTCCTAAGAGAAGAAAATGAAGGCATAGCAGAAGGAGAAAACTTTGCAAATCAGTTTCTTTCTTCTACTTTTTTGATTTTACTGTTTTCCTTCACTTATAGTTTGAATGAGTGGTGATCTGTTACTGAAAAAATGAAAACATGAATGGGGAAAAAAAGTAATCCCCCAAACCCTACAAACATAAAACCAAAGCTTCAAAGGAAATAGGTTCTCAGTTGATACACTACATAAGAAGTTTTGAAAAGGAAGATTGTGGTTAAATGTGTTGTTGTTAAATTTGTTTGTTGTTTTTTCTTTTAAAACGGGAGGCCAGCAAAAGGAAAGCCAAAAAGCCAGTGTAGGACTCTACCTCTATTCAAGTTGTGAATAAAATGTGAAATTAGACCTTTAGAATGGAGTCCTCATTGCTGAGACTGAACAGAGCAGAGCATCCAATGTGTGCCTGGCTTCTCTGACTGGGTATTTTGCTTTACAGCAAGAAGAGAGAAAAGGTATGCAGTATCAATGCTTCAAACCCTGTATCTCCCTGAGCGCACAATATTCCCAAGAACTTTTAGGGAAAGCTGCATTTGTAGAAGAGCTCTAATATGCAAACCTACGTTGAGTCAAGGGAGTGGAGACAGAAATCATCCACTTAGCCCTGCCAGCTCAGCACTGTCCTGTTCACATAGTTTCAGATTATTTTAACTCCCAGCAAAAGCCTCAGCCTTGAGTCTAACAATGTAATTTTCAAGTGGCGTGCTGAGTCTAGGTAAACAGTTTCCCAGATGTCAAACAGCATCCTTACTTCACAGATACTTTACATTTTACCACTGGAAGACTGCCTGCCCCAATACCACAACAGATCTTTTTCTGCAGATCCCTTCTGCTCTACCTATAGCTCTGGAAAAGCTACAGAAGCTAACTGGGTCCCCCTGAAAGATCCACACTGTGACTAAACCACTGACTCTCCTCAGACTCCACAGGGCTCTGCCTAAGACATTTCTAACACTCAGCTTCCTCTCAAACATTAACATATAGAAAAAGGTAAGAATGTGTGTGAGCTGAATGCTACCAAATTTTGAGTGGCAAAATAAGAGATAAGAAGGTTTTTAACACTGAAGCTATTAAAAGACACCGCGACTCTTTTTTCCTTGTGTTTACCGTAAGAGCATGGGTTATTAAAAAAGAGGTTCTCCATTGATTCTCATTTAAAAATAAACAAGCAAAAATAATCTAGTAAAGATATAACATTTGCAAACAAGTGATTAAACCATCACAGACAAAATTAATACAATAAAGAAGGTTGGCTCCTGTGTTGATATCTTAAAATGCAATTACTTGCAGTGAAATTACTTGTGGTGACTAACATGAACCTTTTGAGAGAGATGCTACTGCCAGGAGGAACAGCAAAGGTGAACTAGAGATACATCTTGATGAAGAGATTCATCAGATGAAGTAAAGAAAAATTTGTACCTTCTGAGAAGGTTTCTGAGAAATTGAGAAATGTTTCCATAAAGAAAGGTGAGCTGCTTTTCACCTATCAGAAAAATATTCAGGTCTGAGGTCTATCTACCTAGTCATAATACTAGAAATTGTGAACAAGTCTGAGAATTCTTTCACTGCTTGTTCAACACCCCAAAATCAGCAGCTGATGGCTACCAGGAACTGACAAACAAACAGCCTGTCAAAGTTGTATTTGTAATAGAAGACATTAGTGAAAGAAACCACGACTTTTCAGCAACACAAATTCCTGAAACAACCAAGCAAAATTGCTCCCTGATCATACCATTTAGACTTTGAGATTTCTGATTAAGCATCTTCTAGTGTTCTCTGTTCAGACAGTGCCTGGCACAACCAGATCTCATTCACTGAGCCCTTATAGCACAAGAAGCATAATTAATGATGATGACAAGGACAACTACAAGTACTTCAAGGAAAAGCACTGGCAAAGAGATACATTAGGAATTGTAGAGAAAGTTTTTATTCTGTGGGATATTTTCTATGACCAGATTTTTGCACAAGGATGCTACAATATGGGACAGAAATACAATTTTTCTTGCTGTATCAATTCTACGGAAGCTGAATGACTGAAACACATCCTCTGGATATTTTGATTAACAAGCTGCATCTATGTTATAGATCTATCAAGTATGGGACACAAAAATGGCATTAAGAATCATTCCCTGCTTCTACTGTCACTTTTTTCATTAAGACCTTCTCTCCTGACATGCCAATCAACAATAAGCATATTTGCAAACCTGAGAGCCTTGAAGTAAAAGAGCTAAGAAAAACTGGAAAACCTCTTACAAATGCATATATTTTGAATTACATGTTAAATGCATAACTTGGTGCAGTCAGAATTTTAAGGACTTTTTGGTTGTCTATTTCAATGCAAAAAGGCCAAATAGTAAACCTAAAGAAAATGTTTTGCATTCACAAAATAACATGACTTCAGCTAGCAGGCTTTATTTTAAAATATCACCTTATGTTCTTCAACTTGCGCAGCTTCACTATCTTACAAGCAGAAGAATCTGAAGATGAATTTATTAGAAGCTGTGGTATTTTATTGCAATTCAACTGCCCACTCTAAAATGGGGAATCTGTGATTGTGTAGAAAGACAAATCGATAAGGCAAATTGGAACATCTAACAATGATAAATATTCATTACAATTGGTTAGACATAGGACCCAGAAAAAGAGTTTTGATTAGTTCTTAAATTTTTATTACATGTATAATAATAAACACAGTTAAGAAAAAATACCTAACATGTCAATGTCATTCTGAAGCTGTCCACAGTTGACTTAATATTGACATATTTCAAATGGTAACTTAATTCCTAAGTTGGCAGAAAACTGCTGTAAGTAACTGTATATGTTTGTGTCCCACATAAACCAGTAATTCCAAAGAAAGAAGAAACCTACAATGACAAATGCACCAGGCAGGTCACAAGATCTTAAATATAGCAGCACCTGTCCTTCAGTATATATAAAACTGACTTTGCTGAAAATTATTTTAATCATTCCTCAGGCAGTTTACCTCTCTTACCCACTTGCTGGCCATCTGTTACTCCAGTTTGTAAATCAAATCACTGTGTCATCATATCAGTTAAGTTTTAAACTTTCAGGCTGCATTTGGATCTTAAAAACTGGAGCTCCTAAGTATTTCTCAAATAATTAAAAAACCTTTCCTTACAAAACTCTGTAAGAACTAAAAGATTAAAAAATAGATATAAAGACAAAGCCAAAGCATGCCAATAAAATAGTTAATGAGTGCACTTAAGTATAGAAATACTGCATATGCTACAGAAACACTGAATTAATACAGAAAGTCAATATGACCTTGCACAACAAGCAGCACTGAAGGAATGAGTAAGACAGCAAGTCTTGCAGATTCTCCTGTCCACTGACAGATACAGACACACCCTTCTCCATAGCCCAGGCAGAAGTTCAAGAGACAAGACTAAAAACCTGGGCAACAATTAGATCCAGTTTGCTAAGTAACAGAGAATAAATGTGATGTATCTTTCCCGAGCTAATTTCTTCTTACAAACACCAGTCTACTATAAGCTTTGTTTTTCTTACAACTGCATACAAAAAGGGGAGTCACCAAATGTTTACTTAATAGCAGAACTGACTGATTACATGCTTTGCAAGACTTGACAAACTATTCCGGTACAACAACAGCAGCCACCCACATTTTCATTTGGTCTCCCAAAAGCAAGCTACCAGAAATGGTTATTCTCAAAGATGCTATGTGCTTGCATATGGTACAGTACATGGCTCAAAGATCCATGCAAGAAATTCCAACACACACTATTGGATGGTGTGACAGGTTCCAAGAAGCCATATTTGTTTGTTTGACTGAAGGGATTTAGTTTTAAAATATACCTTAAAGATCTAAGTTGGCAGTTACTTAAACCTTAAAAATACTTAAAGAAATCGAACCAAAGTACGACAATTATTTTAAAAAATTGTAGATAGAACTTTACTGATTAACTGTTGTAGTTAAATTTAGGCTGTGAACCTTAGTGCATGTCTACATTTGGGAAGTTTCCACTGATACAGCTGCTTCCATTCACAGAAAACAAATATAGATTTACTCTAAATGCACAGAGCTGTTTTAAATAAAGTAAATCTACAGAAGGTAAATAATCCTGCAGATCAGTTTTGGCAAAGGAAGTGTAAAGACATGACTCACAGGTGTTACAGAAATACTGCTTACATAGTTTCAAATGGAGAATTTAAAAAATGTATTTTAAGAGCTATTTTCTCACCCTCTTCCTATGTCAACATCACCTGAATGCTAAAGTATTTTGCAGAACTGATTTGGAAGCACAATATGGAAACCTTCAAGTTTTAGCAGAAAAATTTAAATCCTAACTTTTGAGAACATCACCTTCTGTGTGACAAACAGTTTATTTAGCATTTTCTTTTCAGTATGTGGGCTGGACAGTTCCTACTACAGAATTTACAAAAGATTGCTAAAATAAATAGTTACTCACCATCCCTATCAGTGCAGTACAAACATTCAGAAACTATAAGCAGGCTCCAAAACAGGATTAGTGTAAAAAGCTGATGATAAAAGCACTCCTCTTGGGTTTGTTGTTATTCTTGTAAGGGCTTTTTATGCAGCTTGCTTTCCACTTCTCAGACTTAAGCTTTTGTGTTTTCCAATCTTTTTCTGCTTCAAAGACTATAACTGAATGGAAGCAAGTTCTAGAAAATTATTTTTTTAGAACAAATCTAAATTGCCTGAAATTTGAACAATCCAGTGGAAACCGCAAGTAAGAAAGCCAGCAACTCTACCGTTCTTTCTATAGTTCCACGTAAAAATATCGAGCAGATGCTGATATTGATACACCAGGGTGGCTCTCAGCAACAAGTCTCTCTCTGCCTAGGGAGAGGCAAAACTACTCTTTACCTGCCTTTATAATCTGCCAGATTTCCATCTGTTCTGCACACCCAAACCACATGGGCCCATGAATGACTCAGCTTAGACAAGGGGGGGAGGAGGAACAGGAATTGGGTACTTTTGTTGAGGAAGTCAGCTTATAACAATGAACTGTCTTCATTGTTTTGCCATGCAAATGCAAATGGTGCAGAGGGATAAGCAATCTGGCAGCTGGGACTAAGTGGCAATTGAATTTTTAGAGGTATATAGTAACAACAGAAGCTTATTTTCAATTTATATACCAATGTGTTCACGTAAGGGCTCACTTGGAAAATCAGGACTTTTGCCTTTTGGAGGCAGTGTAATAGACAATGCTCTTTGTCCATATAAATGGATTAAACTAATCTTAAATCAATTTTACTAAAAGAGAATTTGGATATCTGTCTGACAAAGCTTTTAGAATTGCCAAATAACTGAAGTTACATTACTGACTGATAACTAGAAACATGCTTATATCACATAGAACAAGCAACTCAAATTTTCAGTACACAGCATTACAAGAGTGGTTGGTGCATACAGAGTACATTTATGCAAGAAACATGCAACTTGATTGCTTCCTTCAGTTCAAATTGTTGCTATGAGTATTTCTATTTTCATAAATTACCAATTTTCCCCCTCCAAAATTCCAGGTGAAACAGTGATACCCATTTGTGCAGCATGAAAAGAACACTATGTATTCTTGCTATTAACAATGAAGACTGGAGTTCAAAAACAAGATCCTGGTTCACAAATTAAGCCAAGAGTAGCAATCACTTCAACTAATCCTGGCCACTCAAAAATGATTCAATTAGTATGACTTTATGCTCCTTTTATATTCAAGAAGTACAGATCAACTACAGTGAACTGGCCCATTGAAATTCATAAAATACCTCTCAGATACATTCCCTTTGCATGTATATATATGTACATATATATAAAATGAAAGAGGCATTTTTGCAACACATAGAATAAGCTACTCCCCATGTGGTCTAGGTGTTTCTGTTCACTACACAAGGATGCATACAGTTGTTATGTTAAACTAGGTGCTTCATTAACATAGCTAAATATCCAAAATTAGTTAGGCCACAGCCCTAATAAAACACTCCAATAATAGGATGTCATGGTGTTACTAACAAAACACAACAAAAATGGTTTACAGTTGTACAAGCCTGATCCAATCTCCTTTGTGAGTAAAACTAACTTTCTTAGAGAATTTTGCAATATTTCTACACAACGCTTTCCCACTGTCACTTAACTGCATGGGAAAGCTCTAAAAGCATACAAACTCTATTGCATTTTGTAAGCACACCAACTTCTCTACGTTTCTACCAAATTCACCTCAACTAAGACCACTTGGTCTTCCTGAGGACTTCCCACAAGCACTTCATGCTTTCCCTCACTGGCCTGTTTCCATTTGAATGATCCCCTCCAATACTTATGTAGCGACACAAATTTCTTTCAAAGTACCTTTTGAGTGTCACAGGGTAATGCACCACATACTAAAGGAAACATTAGGATAGCCATTTTTTACTTTCTTGTGTAAAAGTTTAGAGAGTTCTAAACAACTTTTGAAGAACCACATAACACTATTCTTCCTGCCCTTTGACAGTCTGACACACCTGAATGCATCTTGCGATGAAGTAGTAGCAGTATGTTCACCTGAGTATCAATAAGCTATCAGTGGAAGGTTGTAAGAATATTTACCCGCCCTATGATGGAATCACACCAATGCCTTCAACCACATTTCAGCTGACCATTGTCATGCCAGTCAGAAAGATATGTGGAAACTAGTATTTAATTGATATTTTCTTCAATATGCAGGAAGAATAAATAGCAGAGCATATCTTACATGGGTACAAGAAGAGGCTGTAAAATAACATTTAAATAATAGTTTCCTTTGGGTTTAAAATTCAGGATTTATAACAATATGTGCTTTTGCAAGCTACTGCTAGTTGCTGGTCAGAGTGCAGCAATTTATTACAAAGAACAGAAGGATAAACATGCTCTTCCGCTATATCTCCGCTGTGCCAGGCAAAATAATTTCATTTGATAGCATTTTTGGTTTCAGCTCCTGTCAGGGTTCATGGGAATCTTCTTTATGTACTGTGAACTGACGATAACCTCATTTAACTGAACTCTATGAGCTACTGGGGGAAGCCGATCAAAGCTGATCGCTGGACATAATTTAAGATCATCAATCATCTAGGCCATTTCGGCAGATCTGGCTGTCATCAAGTGCATGACTAAGACACACAGATTTGCTTCTTCATAAATTATCTCATTCCTACCATATATCACTTGACTCTGTTTAATGTAAGCAGCATAAAATTATTTTTAGAATTTTTCTTAGGAATGTAATAAATACTTCCCTTCCATATTTGGGGTTTTGTCCAACATGTAATTGCCGTGTCATAAAAATGAAAACACCTCATAATTACAACATTTTGGTCATTACTTCACTGGAAAAAGAAAGTATTTAGCAGAAAAATACCAAATATTAGAATAATTTAAAAAGCAAATAAACTCCTGTCCCTCACATCTGACATCTTATCCTTTCTACCTACATAAAGGTTAGCATTCTTCCAAAATTTAAAGAATTCAGAAGTTTCCTTTGGAATTTAGTACTACTAAGACATGGTCATTTCATTACTGTCCTTTTAGCTGGTATTGTACCATCAGTGATTAATAGGGTAAGATGAAGTGCAACTCCTTATTGACTCAAAGGCAGAGACCAGAATGTGTTTATTTTAACTTGAGCTCATAGAGATTTAACACACCTCTTCTAATACTTCCATTGCAGAGACACTTGGAAATTCCATTCATGAAAGAGTAAGATAAAATATTTAAAGTCCCTACCTTCACCTGATGATCCTGAAAGGTCTATGATGACATACACTCTCCCTTCTGGCTCCAAGTCAATCTGTAATCAAGAAGAGAAAAAGAGAAAAAAAACAAGCTTAGAATGGCTGCCAAAGCAAGTGACTGCACATGCAAGAAACAAGAAAACAAAGCAAAAGTGTAGGCAGGACACATTCACTACCAACAGAGCCTCCTTTTTCAAAGAGGTGTTGAGGACCCTGCACCTTCACTGGAGAAAAAAAGAACCGTGCACACTTGGAAAGTTTGAGCTCAGGGTATTTTACATATCAAATATTTAATATACTGTTCTGACATACATTTGCACCACTATTTTCAAGAAAGTTAAAAAGTGCTACAATTGAGTGACTTTTTTACTGTAATTTATACTGAGCCCAGATATGCAAATGTGGAAAACACCACTGTGACAGCAAGTCAGATCAGCTCTGGTCACAGAACGGGGGAAATGAGCACACACAGCTCATACAGCCGGTAAACACATGTTTATAATACTCCTTTTGTATCCCCACTGGGAGAAATAAATTCATGCTTTTTCCCCTTTTTCTGAAACACAAAATTTGTTTTTTTCTGCACCATTCTGGTAGATATTAAGAAGTCTTGGCCAGTGTGGAGATCACTTTCACTCAGCATGAAATACAGGTGCTCAGTATCAAGCTGCTGTACTTCCAAGATGTGACAGGCTATGAGAATAAGCTCCGCTAAGTTTAGGCATCACAATGAAGAGCTTATTACAGATCTTCCTGTATTTTATCACAAATTTCATCAGCAAATCTAATTATTCCTAGATTTTAATATCTTAATGGTACACAACAAATCAAAAACAATTGTTGCTGCCACACACCTCTCAAAAATTAAACTGTAACTAAAACATTACCTAATAAGTAGCTTCTACTGTAACATAGCAGTTGCCACGTGATTTCAGATGTGCAGTGGTGCACATTAATACTGTATTTTCAACCTGTTTTAGCAGGAAAACCACACAGCTGAGACTGCAAGGGGCCGTGTCTGCCAGGACCTGTCCTGATCCCATTGCTCCAGACTGGAGCAGGTGGGCAAGAAAGCCCCAGGGCAGCCCCAGCCTGTCCGCCAGACCAGGGCCAGAGCCAGGCAGGGATGTGTGCTCTGCTCTGGCAGAAGAAACCCCAGAACTCGCCCAACCCTTCTGCTACTCTGAGGCAACTGCACGAGAAGGTTGTGGCTGGGAACAGGCGCTCTCCCCTCCCTCCTCATCACAGCCTCCCCTCTCTCCACGCCTCCGGTTCCGCCACAGCAGGGCAAGGTGGCCTTGCTTCCCCTGTGCCAGCAAACGACACCACTGACCCTCTCCGGTCACAAGGGACAGCAGGGGACAGCACGAGGCCAGTGGCAGGCGATAACCAGGAGATCACTGATTTGCACTAATAACTTGGCAGACCAGCCTGCTGGTCTTCGGACACTAGCAAGTAAATAAGGAAGGGGACGCCAGAGCACCCGGGCCATGCCAGGCCTTGCCAGCCTGCATTCAGAGGCAGCCTCATGGAGCCACTGTTTGTCTCCAGTTTCTCCCATCACCCGACAGCGCTTTACGGGAGAGGCACCTCTGCCTTTTCCCCTCTTTTGGGCCATGGTTGCTGAATGCAGCAGGGTGGTGCAAGCTCCTCCTTCCACTGACCACCTTCTCAAAGAAATGCCTCTGTGCGCTTCAAGAGAGGCCAGGAGAGGAGCTCACAGGTCTGGCTGATGTCATTGGAACAAGGCATCAAGAAAATTGTCCCAGCAGCTGTATTGTAAATAGACCAGGCAGGAAATAGTGCTAGCGAGGACAGGGGTTACTCAAGGGAGAGGAAAATGAAAGCGTGGTTGTCTGTTTTTTTATAAATAATAGTGTTGAAATTTAAAAAAATACATTTTTAACAATTTCTGAATTGGTAGCATGGGTTTTTTTGGGGATTTTTTGGCTTTTTGTGTTTTGTTTTAAATAAAGCTGCTGATCTTAAAATACTGCTCCTCTCCCTTTGCCATTTTTAAATAAGAAAAATATTAGAAGATCAGAGGCACAGGTGCATGAATAGACTTTGATGTCTGTGCTGAGGGAGGCTTTTGAAAAACTGCTATAGCACTCAACAGATGGCTGTATTAAAGACAGACATGTCTAATGCTCTGTTTGTATCAGCTCTATACACTGTTTGGTTAAGCTTTCAGTAAAATACTTTATGCAGTTCAAATCCCAGCATGCACGCACACACATACATAAGCCCCCAATGCCATCCCTGCAGAAGAATCAGGCATCTGGATGAGTTACTGACCACCATCACAAAATCTCTGTTCTGCCCCTTTAATTACAAACAGCATTGGAAGCAACTCAGGAAAAAGACTGGAGGCCTGAAACCAAGTTTCCATTACCCAGCAAGTGGACTGTTTCAATTTACATTTTATTAGAAATGATGCCTAGTGATTTTGAATTGGAAATTTTGCTGATGCTCTAAGAAAAATGAACTATTTATAAAAGGAAGTCTTACGAAGAAAGCATGTTTCAGACTTCATATGTTCTAATGTCAGTAAGAATGAAATGGACAAATTCTTATTTTTAGATTTAAAAAGTACCCACATTTCATTTCATTGAGTACTTGCACTGACAGTCTTATCAGTCATATGAATTAGTACTTTTGCCAGAAGCCAGCAGCCCAGCTGTCTCAGCTGACCCTACATAAGAAATGAACACCTCAACAGCAGCAGAATCCCCTAGACTGATAGGAACCCTTCTTCTAATCTCAGGTCTTTCATGTATCAAGTCAAACAGAGAAAAAAAGGACTGATTTCATCTTAATTATTCATTAGAAATGTCTAATTAAATGCCTAGAAACACAATGGCATAAATACCTCCAAAACAGTCAGACTATTAGAATATGCATGCTTTTTCTTTTCAATCTGCGCATTAAACTACAGTTAGATTCTGCAATTTATAAATAAGTAACAAAAGATGCATACAGCAAAATCTAAAGTTCCCATGCATTTTTCACCGAATGCCATGGAAGTTATCACATGTGAAATGCCCTTAGACACACGTAACCAGAAACAGAATGACTGGCCAAGTTCAGCTGAATAGAACAGACATCCTTGAATGCAATGGAAATAGTTTGATCACATCAATTCTGATTCCAACCCTTCTCTTTGACTAAAAATACTTCTCTCTGAATGCAGCCTAGCTTTTATACATGCAGAGAGAACTTATGAGGAGACATATAAAAAGACAGTGCTGTTAAAAAGGACAACAGGGACAAAGGCAAGATGCAAACAAGGGATGGGATAGAGGAGTTGATACAAGAGCAGCTTCGCTGTAAGCAAGACACACTGCAAAATATGTGCAATGCACACATACATCACATTTTCCACATGAAGCAAAAGCTGTACCAACTATCACTGAGCTAAGTCTTCGATCACCAAAACATTTTATCCTGTTATTGACCCATGCTATTGCTATGACTTTCGTTGAAATACAGTTTTAGCATGTGCAAGGAACATTAATTTAAAAGGTAATTTAAACAACTTCTATATTGTTCAAATAACAACATGTGGCAGCATACTGAGATGAGCACAATCATTGCTGGAAAGCAGCACAGATCATCAAAAACTCCAGGCCTGAATAAAACCTATTAGTAGCCTGTTTCAGGGAACAAAAGGCAACCATCCATAAAACCAGACATACTTTCAGAGGAAAAAACCCATGTTGAAACCAAGACCAAGCTTCAACATATTGAATGCATTTATATAGTTTCACAGTCATTAATGGATTTTATTTTCAACACCCTTCTGAGACAGCTCCCCATATGCAAAATGGGATACTCCCAAAGGCACAAGCTAGACTAAATGACTTGCCAGAAAGTCATACAAGAAGTCTATGGTTAAACAAGAACTGAACTCTGGTCTCTGGAGGCCCAGACTGCCCACTGGACCACTTCTCCTGTTCCTCAGTTAAGCTTCACTTTGTCAAGCAGTACACATCCTGTCTTCCAGAAATGTCAAACACTACCAATAACTTTTTTTTTCCTCCTTTTTTAAACAGTTTTAATGGGCACATATTTAGCAGGCAATTTCTTTTCTTTTTCATTCAGATAACACTCATCAGTAAAAACAATATCAAACAAAAAAAATCTGTAAATATTTCTCTGCAACATTTTCAAAGCATCACAATTCTTAGGCAACTCTGGAGTAATGCAAAATTTAATCAAACTACGCAGAAGATCGTGAAAATGGTCCAGCTTTTCCTTTAGATTTCCTTTTTGCAAGCTTTTAACTCTGAAGTGTTCTGAAAAACAGAGCCCTAACCTTGACTAGAAGTTCACCATTTTCCTCCTTTCAGGTGTAAGACATTAATTCCCACCACTAAAAATATGAAACTTGGGACAGATATTTCTTAGACTAAGATTTTCTAAGGAAATCAACCACTCTAATCTTAAAAGGATGAGGAAGATTAGAATATGCTAAGGAAATACTTGTGTTGCACTGATGTTTCATATTTGAATATGAATAAGATTTTATGTAGAGTCTGAATAATTCCATCGGCATTTGGGGGTGTTCTTTTCATTCCATTTGACAGCATCAGCACAGATTTTGCATGCTCTGTGGTGCAAACTGGGACTTGTTGTAAGCAAGTGACAAACCACCGTCTTCAGTGGCTCAGTGCCCCATTGCCATAGGGTTTCATTTGATCCATCAGCCATCGATGTTGCAACACAAGGATATCACCTGAGATTTAGTGCACTGTACTAATTTAAAAGCCAATTTGTCTCAAGACAAATTTAAGGACAGTCATTGACATAAATCTATATCTGTGGTAAAAAATTACTAGACAAACGCATTTTTCATAACTGAACTTCCTGCACGAAGGTTGAGTAAGTTTTACTCTGATTTTCCTTAGCTAGACAGTATTTGAAACACAGCAAAACCCCTTCAAACCTAAAGCTGTTGAGGACTTTGGCAACAGTATAAACCTAAATGGACTGTATAAGCCACAGAAACAGAAAGAATTAAATCGTAAAACCTGCTTTGCACCTCTTCTTGTGATGTTCTAGGATTATCTGATATTTGGGTAGCTTAAAGCATAAACCTCCAAGCACATGATCTGTCATTGCAGATGGTTATTTGATTCATGTCAGACCTGGGAAGTCAGGATGTTTTAACCCTTCTTGAGTGCAGCATAACAAAGTTTCTTGTGGAACACACAACTTCTCTGAAAGAAGAAGGAAAGACTGAGTGTTAAAAGTGCTGATAGCTGCAAAGGCTGAAGGGGGGATGGTTCTTCTGTCTGTTGTTTTTAGAGGCATTTACCAATTTTGGTAAATATAATTTCCATGAAAATGCGTAAGAAAATCAGAACCATTAAATGCTAATAGGAAATGACTGGAAAGTCTGTGCTGGTCTTTTGTTCTTTAGCCACAAGATTTTTCTACTTAAATTTAAATAGCTAATAGAGTACCTATTTCAACTTATAGAAAATAAAACATTAACAGTCATGCTTTTCAACATAGTCAAAATGTCTACAGCCCAAGTAATTTAAAACTTTCAAACCCACCATTGTTATTGGAACAGAAGTAAACTCTTGACCAAAGGAAACAGCTAAAGCTATGATGAAACTTGCAAGCTTCTCCCAGCATTTATACCTGAATCCCTATCAAGCTCACCTGAAATAAAGAGGTTTGAAATAAGCTCCATAAGGTCAGCAAAATAGCTGAGAAAATGTTATTTAATAATACAATTTGAAAATTAACTTCTTCACACATTACATCATTAATTAAAGGAGGTAAACTTGGCTTTCAAAAGAAATTACCCAGAAAACATACTGAGAAAGCTTCCCTAGAATCTCCATTCACCTCCGTGATGTTTTTCGCCCCACCAGCCTCTTGCTCTTCTGGCAAAGAAGGCCTGGAAATTTGGAGTCAGTGCACTGCCACAATGTTCACAAGTCTGCCTTTCATTATGAATGTTACATATTTGATTATTGTAATTAGAGAGAAATGTAACACAGCTTGACACATTGTAATTGACCACAATGATAAACATAAAGGTTCAGAAATTTTGGCCACAGGGGATTCTATCAATTGTTTACTCATACTCAAAAGTCAACAAAGAAAACATCAAACATCTTGCATGACCTACAGAAAACATCAAACACTTTTCAGTGCCAGACACATGCACTGACATAATACAGAACAGCAGCAGCCAGGGAGAAACAAGATTCAGCTGAAATAACCACAGTATTCAGAAATCAATTCTAAACCAAGAATCCTTCCATTACTTAACAAAGCATATACCAATACTCAGTTGCAGTGTCCTGAATCACACCTGCTATGACCTTGGTCTTCCATGACCTCCTGTGCCTAAGGCCTCCCAGACACCACAGAAGGAGCATTTTTGAATGGACAGTGACATATGCACGTGTGTTTGAGCACAAGCACCTCTGCTCCGTCAGAAGTAACATATTCATTTTTATGTATTTAAAGGCCAAACAACTTTTACAGACCACTGTGCTGAGCCTAAGGTGTTCAGGGCTCGTTTTCTGGTAGAATCCAGAAAGTGAACCTGGACAATTGGCTGTATTTACATGTAACAGACAGCAGAGCAACACAAACGACTGCAGAGGCATTGAGCAGCCTGACAACAGAAGGGTCACTGTATGAAACCAAGCTTCTGACTCCACGGTCTGAAGAAGGAAGAGGTTGTCTTTACTTTTTTGAAATCTTCAGGGGATGGAGAATATGTACAAGGTATTGCCTACTATTACAGGGTTTAAGAGTTCCATAGCAAACTAGTTAGGGTTTCTGAACACCTACAATCACAATTCATGACAAAGGGAAACAAATCAGAGAGAAATCTCTTAATGAGCAAAAAGATAAGTCAATGACCTTAAGAGATAAGGCTGCCTAGGCTAACCATTCCAGGCATTCTGCACATGAACAGGTCAATGGAAACTCACTAGCATAAGTGTTTAAGACACAAGTGTATGCTACTTGTTGGTTTATTTAACCCCATACAGCTATTCTGATGACGTAAATGTGTTCAATTTTTAAGCCTTATGAAGATGGGGGAATTAACCAAAGTTATGTAGTATTTTTTTCACTGTTCTAAAACTGTATCTACACTAGAAATGGAGGTTGCATTATTTTAGCTATGGTAATGAAGACAAAATACAAAGAACTTACACAAGCCCAGAGACAACATGAAGTTCAATGTTTAAGAGCTGGGTTTGGCTGAGCAACACTCAACTAGACTTTATTTTAGTGAACAGACAGTAAAATCACCTACTGAACAAAAGCCTGCATAAAGCCATTTACTTGAAACATCTGCTAAATGTATTTCAAGAAAGAAAAGGAACTCTTCAGAGCAAAAGCACTTTCCCAAACAGATGGTTATTTGATTTAAGAATAAGGGAATTGCATTGTGTGGTAAGATCTGACCTGTAATTTCATCACAAGGCTTTTCAAAATGTACTCCTTAATGCACTGGTGCAATGGCACTCTCCAAACCATAGAGAAATAATTAACCGTCACAAAGTATTTAAAACATGTTTATCATCTTGGTTTATGGGCATTTTTTAAAGTCATGCTACAGAACTGCAATCAGAAGGGAGGTTACCTATACACCCAGCAATAAAACACTGAACAGGGACGGCTGCTAGCACATAATGGTTAGCCAATTACTTCATCTTAAAAACTGATAAAAGCTGTCAAATTATCTTACCACAATACAATCTCAGACATCCACTTGCTCATATGCCAAAGCCAAACTCATACGTAGCACATTTGTTCAGTCTCAGGAATCACCTAAAGGTGATGATATTTGGAGTTTCTCCTAAATTACAATAATATTTCCTCTAAGTAGACATCTTTTCAACACTTTGCACGACCCTCATGAAATATGTGTCTGTATAAATGTAAGTACATGGATTGACTGGTAGTTTTCCAGGCCACATAAAACAGTTTTGGTGGATTGCATGCTTTTTCTTTCTTAATTCCTTTAAGTAATTTCTGTATTTCTTTACGTCCTTTAAGCATGACTAAGTAACAGATTAAGACACAAAGTAACACTACCTGTTTCCTGTAAAGTTACATTTCTTCTCTTGTCAAAACACTTCTTTTTTGCACTCTTCTGACAGGCATACTCTGGGAACTCAAGACAGTACATAGTAGGCAATTCCCATATAGCATTTCTGCACAAAGAATAAAGGAAATAGCTGTGCTGATTTTTAGACCTCTGATCAGATAGATTAACAGCTGGAAGACCCAAGACTTCAGTATAACATATTCTTATTTTTTGTATGGGGTATAAATTAAAATCCTTTCTAAACAAGGCAAAATAATCTCCAAAGACAGGATATAAATAAGTGTTATGAAATGATGATATTAGATGATGTGAAGCTGCTCTTCAGTTTTTCACCTGTTAATCCTATTCTAGTCCTCTGTAAGAAAATAAAACACAACACACAACCAAAAAAAACCCTAAAACACCCCCAAAACCCACAAAAAAGACGACTCTGGAACCAATCTATGCCTATGAACCAACTGTATTTCAAAACAAAAGTTGGGAATACAAATGACACCTGGTTTGAGTAAAGCTTTCATTTGCCTCAGAGAGAAGATCTTCACAAATATTAGAAAATAAATACAGCTTACATGAAACCTCAGCCCAAACTAGGCAAACACTTCAGTATTAGTGTCAGACCCTTCCCACAAGAAGTTCACATTTTCAATTTCTCAAACACTACTGTGCAACTCCGGTCAGGAACTTCTGAAAGAGGTCTAACTGGACTTAGATTCTCCAGTGAGCCAGTTTTAAGAATGTAGCAAGGAACTGAATCCACTTCAGTTCAGCTCTAGCTCAGGCTCAGTTGTAAGTAAAACTGCGCTGCCTTTGTTTCAGCTAGCAAAAACCCTCACATCTAGGTTTTGTTCCAATTAAAATCCCCCCAACATTAAAGCAACCACTACTGTTTATGACTGTGAATTCAGCTCCCTGGGAAGAAAGGCAAAAGGCATTTCTCATCTGTAAGGTAAGCATGTTAAATGTACTCTCCATTTGCATTCACAACAGAAATTAATCCTCCCTTAGGAAGTAAACAGCCTGAGTCAATATGCTGCAAATGGACAAACTGTACTTCAATGACACTTGATGGAACTTTTAAGTAGCTTGCTGATGTGCAACACCAGCATCGGCTGCAAGCCAGAATGCATCAGCAGAGAGAAATAAAACTCTGATGGGTAAATTTTTACTCTTCTCTCTTGCCAATTTGATTTAGATATGAATGAGATTCCCTCTCCCCACAACCCTCAACTAAAGTGGCTGAAACTACAGAATATACAATTAAGATAGCCCTGGAGGTGTGCCCAGAGGTGCCTTTGATCTCAGTAACTGCCTATGAATTACCAAGTTCTTTCCCTCAAATTTCCGGAAAATGAACAATATCTTACTTTAAGAAACATCTCTAGAAGCTATAAAGACTTGCCTGAAAACTCCCCAGTATCCAAATGGCTCCTCTATCTGTGCAAAACTGGACTTTCAGCATGACAAAATCCCTGACCTCCTTTGCAGTTTACCTTAGTGCACCTTCCATGAAATCTTTGCTGGCAATCAACTTATCAGCACTGCGTCACCACACAGTGACTGACTTGAGGTTTTGTTTCAAGTCTCACCTTGGCACCCAAAGCCAAAGATGAAGGTCGCAGGGCTGGACTCTTTGACCTACCCAGATGGTCAAACTGCTCCAGGGCAGTGCCAAAGAGGGGCAGCTCTGTGGACTACCACCAGGCACGAAACAAAGAACACTACTTCAAGAAGGCAGAACTAAAGGAAGCTGCAGAAATAAAATAATACAGTGTTTGAAAAATGTTCAATTAAAAACCACATGTGCATTAGAAGAATAAAGGATGTAGGGAAGAAGACAATCACAGGAACACGCAGAGACAAAAATTATATATACAGCTCAGAAGTGGTATGAAGTCGTCACAAGGAAACAAAAGGAAGTAAAATAGTATTTCAAGAACAAAGCTAAGCTAAAATTACTGTAAAATTATTCTAACATTTTTCTTTTGCAAATATTAATCTCTTTTAACTTTCTTCTTAAATCTGAGAATGCTTTTCTTTACTCTCTCAATTGTCCTGCTATGTCAAAAGACACAGCTTTATCCCAAATATAAGGGGTAAGCTTCTAAAAAGTAATAAAGATGTGTAAAATAGTTTTTAAATCAAGATACCAAAACCATGCTGACTTACTTAAGAGGTTTTATTATTCATCCAGGGAATTAAAAGCTTGTAATTTGTTAATATGTCTCTGTTCAGTTATCCTTGCAACTGATAATTTTTAGTAACTTAAATGCAATTTTAAAAAATGTTTCTCCTACTTTCCCATTTAGGCTCACTACAGATACATCTCTATTTTCAAAGAAGGAAACTGAAAAGCAAGAATGGAATAGTTACCTTATAGAATTATCTCAGTTTGAGTTAGAAAGGAGAGGAGATTGCAAAAATATCACAAAAATATTTGTTTCCCAGTTAAAAAAAAATTTCCTCACCAAACACAAAGATGAAAGTATGAATACACAAGCTTCAAAAATTACAAATTAATGTTCTTATGCTGGGTTATGAAGATGGAAGAAAAAAGTATGTTCTACACAAATATTCTCCATGTCCTTTCACATATGCATCTGTAACTTGGTTTCTTTACAACAAACACTGACATTATAATAAACAAATACTGCATGATATACAAACCACAATGGTTATACAGAATTGGCGTCAAGTATTTAAACAAAAGCATCCTTTCTCGAAATCTCTCTCCTACTTACAGCCTACCAAGAATTGCATTGATTCAGAGACTTTGATCAAGTAAATTGTTAAAGAAATTTGAAAGCAAAAAGCAGAATTAAGGAAATAAAATACAAGCTTCTTGCAAAACTGCCTTTGGTCCTTTTTTTTTTTTTTTTTTTTAAATCTTCCTCAATGCTTGTTCAGCATGGAATGAAAGCTTTCATTCTGCCCTCACACTCTGGTGTGGCACACCCAAGTGCAAGCAGGATTACACAAACTGGCTGTCGTGCAGAGAAGTTCATCCTTGTCTATATGGAGCCCACACAGGATCCACAGGGCAGATTCAAGTAAGGATGTCTGTAACAGTATGGGAACTGAATGCACCTCTCAAGTCTCAGGTCAATATCTAAACAGAAAGATCATTCCTGTTTTCTAAGGGAAAAGATAATTTCTAACAACTTGTAATAAATAAGCATTTTGCCAGTAAATGTGGCAGTTTTGAACACACACGATTATTCATATTAGATATGTGCAATCATGCAATCTTCCCCAAAGAATTAAATTCAAGAATAGCACCAAAATATTAAAGTTTCTTGAACAACAACCCAGAACTGGTAAAAAAAAGCCTCAAAAATTTGAAAGAAAATGTAACCCCCAGTGCTATCTTATGTGCCTTTCTGAAAAAAATTGCCAGAGGAACTAACATTTTTATTTCCATAACAAAACATCACTGGGACATTCTCTATTTGGTTCTACTTTTTCCCCTGTTTAGAAAGTACAATGATAAGATCTTTACATACCATTTAATAATGTTGCAGGGGTTTTTCCAACATAGTTTTTGTGTTGCTCCGATGATATTTTATCCTCTGTTTAATCATCAGATTAGAAAGATTAATGAAGCTAATTCTGCTAACAAAATGGCTATCCTGAGGACTACAATTATCTGTGATTCACTTGGACTTCCTCTGCAGCTTTAGCCATAACAAACCCTGAGCAACTCCAAGACTCCTCAGATGTCAACTACAAAACACTTCGTTAAAAGAACAGCTAAACAGAAAATTGATATAGTCCATTCTACCAATATTTAAATGCAAAAAAAAGAAAAATAAGTAAAATAAAATTTAGTAGCTTTATATATGCTGCCAGGCAACCTATATGCCATGAAACAGATAGACCAGAATGCAACATCTTGAATACAGAGATTACAGAAAAGGAAATGGCAAAAATAGCCACTACTATTATTATGGTTCCTGAAAAGTTAGACTGCACAGTCCACCAGCCAGAAGTGGCACACCAGGAATAGATATATCTTCAAAATTCCCTAAGAAAAAACACATTCTGGTGCATGTGGCATTAAATGGCATTTTCCTTTAGCAATTATTTTCATTTACAGCAGTGTTTTAAACAGAATTACATGTAGAGATCTCACATGTTAGATATGAATTTAACATGAAAGATGCCTGTTAAACCTTTTTAAAATCTCACTCTTTCAGACATCCAGAAAGCTTTCCAATATTTCCTGGATTTAAGAGCAAAAAAAAAAAAAAAGAAA
Organism: Lichenostomus cassidix; assembly: GCF_008360975.1. NCBI lineage: Eukaryota > Metazoa > Chordata > Aves > Passeriformes > Meliphagidae > Lichenostomus > Lichenostomus cassidix. The sequence continues at coordinate 25,902,022 of NC_139483.1, read as the reverse complement.
AAAAAAATCAACCCTGAGACATAGCCCTTCTTGTATTTTAGGGATTTGGATGTTCCTCTTTTAGTCCATGAGGAAACAGGAAGTGCAGAGTCATTTACGGTTTTGTTCTTTGAAAATAAATGGTTATAATTCAAACCCTTCAAACTCCTTTGGGGAGGTGGAGGGGGGGTTGGGATTTTTTGGTTTTTTTCCAGTTATGAATACAAGAGCATTTACTCCAGCTTTGAGTAATTTCTTTGCAAGAGCTCAGGTTAGATTTCATACAGTCAGACAGTGAGGACTACTGGAACTTGACTCAAGGTAGCTGAGTAATTCTCGTTCATTTAGCTCTTAAAATTTAGTTCCAAATGCATAAGAACCATCCTGTTCTGCTAATGGAAGGCACAGCATGCTGCCTACGTACTCTTGTATCGAATCAAGTAAGTAGAGCAAGTCTAACACCTGTCTTCCAATAAAGGCTTTCAGTCTTTTCTGAAAATGTCTAGGGAAGAAGTACCTGCTACATCATTTGCTAACTGGTTTCATTAGTTTATCAGTTTAACCTGAAAGAAAATATGTGCTATGCCGCCCATTTTAACCTGTCTGGATAGCCCTCAGTTCTTGTTTTACCCTTTTGAGATTAAAAAGCTCCTTATTTTTTTAATGGTACTTTACATACCCAGATAAAGTAACCTCCCATTGTTCTTTTTATTTAAAGCAAACCAGTCAGCTCAGAATCTCTCCATGTAAAGAATTTTCTCTAATATGTGAATGCTTTCAGAAATCCTACTGTGAGCTCTGCTCATGACTTGCTGGGTCACCCCAGGCAACAAACTTTACCCACCCTCCATGTGCCTATTTCACCTTCTATCATTAGTCTTATTTAGAGTACAAATTCTAAAAAGTTCAGGCTCTCTTTAACACATTTGTGCAATTAGGCCCTCATGTTTTTACCAGTATGTACACTAAAGTTTGCAGGTTCCGAGCATGCTGCCATATTAATAACCTGAACTGCTAAAGTGACTAGGAGTAATCAACCATTATTGTAGCCTGTTGCCAGCCCTTCATGTCCATCTGCTATGGGGAACCTTGTCACTTGATTTACAAAAACAAATTTCCATTTGGGGTTTACAGCAGGAGGCTTAGCAATTCTCATTCCACACAGAGAGGGCAGAGAAAGGTCTTGCAGCAGGTCTATATGGCCTTCAGTACATTTTTTTCCCCCTCTCAATTTCCAACCAGTTTTTAAAATGTCAGCCTCCCATAGTCCTCCCATGTGCAGCCTACAGAAGAAGGAGGAATAATTTCACACCTGGGGGAAGTGCCATGAAAAATCTGTCAGCTGTAAGAAGGGTGGAGGCAGGCAGGATAGGATCCCTCAGGAATGTATTTAAGTTTTGGATACTCTTGTTCCTCATTCCTCCATGGTTGGCCTACAATTTTTGTAAGCATTATCCCACACAACTTGCAGAAATCTCTGCCTTGGACAACCCTATAATCAAAATTTAGCTTTACCCAGGCTTGTTTCAAAACTCAACAAGTGATCTGAAATGGGAACTACATACTTAGATTTTTTTTCCCCAAAAGGTATAGAAACAATCCCCAAAGACTTTCTTGACCACAGTGACAGCACTAATCCCTTTACTCCAGAGACTTCAAGGAGAGAAGAAGCAGGAAAATTACCTCTGTATTGGGGAAGAAAGTTTTTGTGGGGGTTGGGGTGTGGGGGGGGTGGAGGGAGAAAAAGGGAGAGCAGTGGCTGTTTGGTTTTGAATGTTTTTGTTTTGCCTCCCTTCCTTTCTTTTTACTGCAGTGTATTTTCCTTGCTAGAAATAGAGATGAAAATGATTAATGCACAAGTTTGACCTTGCTAACCATTGGGAACCCCTCCCTTTAAGTAAGGCTCTTTGGAGGAATCCAGTAGATGTTCATGATGTCTGTGCAATATTCCAGAGTAAGAGTTGGACTGTTTCCATTCCTGATTCTCTCACACTGTGCAATCTGTTGCTTGTGGCTCAGTCAAATACGTAGCATTTTAACTTTTCCCAGGAATCTACACAGTTTCTCTTTCGGGTTGTTTCAGATTTCATTCTCTGCAAAGCAGCCAACTTTGAAAGTGCTTTCAATTTATCCCATTTCCAAACCACTGCCCCGTCAAGGAGAAAGGCTCCCTCTCTAAAAATTCAGTATACATATATACATGTATGCAGGGCAATAAAGTTGCTAACTATTGAATTTAGAGATGCAGCAGGATGCCACAATGATGAAAGGATGACAACGTTAGCATTCTCGGAACCTGGCTCAAGTAGTTGGCATTCAGCCGTGAAGATGTGACTAATTGTCAGGAATCTGGTAATTTTTCTTATGTTGTGCTTAGAAATAAATAAATATGAGAGATTATGCAGCTTTGGAACTTTATTCAGAACTAAAGCAATTTGGCAGCATTTTCCATACACCTGAGGAATTTCTGGGGGGAAAAAAAAAGAAAAAGTTGTTTTACTGTTAAAATTTCTTCAAGATCATTGGTCAACCTAATTTTTATTTTTTGAAAACCTAACGAAAACTAGGTTGAATCTGAACTGTGACCAGTTGTCATTTTCTTCTTAGATAATTTCAAAAGATACCAGGTATTTTGGAAATACTTTAATGGCAGCTTTTTCCACTTCAAGACAAAGCTGAACACTGTCTAATCTGGCATCAAGGAGAGCAATCATTCCTGAGATAGCCAGGATCCTACAGGCATCCAAGCTGTCTTCTCTAAAACAGGTATACCCTAAAACACCCCACAAGCAAGCAGAAGGCACAACCTGGCAACCACCCTGGACTCTGCTGATGCTCCTCACCCCCTGAGCCATTCACTCCATGAAGAGTTGTAGAATTTACTGTAGACCATGGCAGCTTTTCTGACTGCTACCATAGATTTACCAGAATGTCATAGATTTACCAGAAGGGAATTTTTTACTTCACTTTGTTCTCACTCCTTGAAGTATATCAAAGGAAGGAACTGGACCTCTCTGACTCAGCAAAGTGTAAACTTAAGATCAGACTAGTTTACTTGAATTTATTTTGTTACCATTTAAATGGGATGAGGTTTCCACCCTCCTCTCAAATTCTGTTATAAAATAAGCAGTGAAAACCACAAGCAGCAGCATTAAAAACAACAGAGAGAGACCAGTGCTCCAACTCTGCAGGCACATTGCACAGATCTCACAAGCCCAAATGGGCAATTTGGTAAGAAAACACAATATTGGAATGAAAGACAATACACACAAAAAACTCAGTCTGCAGCATTTTGAGAACTGACATTTTATCTATAGAACCATCAGTTCTCCAGGATTTTTTTCAGGTATAAAATGAACCAACAATGGATGAATCAATATTTCATTCAGAAATGATTTCATAATGTGGGGCTTTGATTTTATAACCATGAACCAAGGCACATTTCAAAAACATGATTCTATATTAGTTACATGCTGGAAATTACAGTTAATTCTGAGAGTTCAAGAAACAGCAGCTCATTCTGGGACTCACAGACCAATTAACTTACATTAGAGCAACAACTACTTCAGATACCTCCTACTCTGATTCTTGAATTCCTATTTTGTGTTAGTTTTTTATAGAAATTTGAGCAGTTATTTGAAAAGGTATTTTTATACCAAAATATTTCAGCAGCTATGCATAAAAATCTATTATATTTAATTATGACTATGCATTTGTTATTTTCTATAAAATTACTGAATATCAAGCTTTGAGAGCTTTAAATCACTATTATTTCTGCACCCTGTCAATAACAGTGTTTTGTTTATGGAGTAATTAAAAATGGCAATACAAAATAAATACAAGCATGGCTTCCTTCTCCTGTGGCTGAGCAAGCAGAAAACACATCAAACCAAACTGTGTTTTTTACTCTCACCCATTCATCCTCCATGTATTTCCCCTTACTTTGTGCATGAATCAAGATAACCACTGAGTTTACACTGCAAAAAATTTATTTAGAGACTCAAGTTTAATGGCAGAGTAAGAGCTGTTTTGAAGGATCATGCATTGAAACGATGGTAGCTTACAGCAGTGTCACCCTCCACACCAAGCTGACTGTAAACCTCCCTCAAGGAAGAGAAAACTGAAAGCTCCTGAAGTGCTCACTTGGTAGACAGCAGGTCCTTCCAGGGTGCTTTAAGTATTTGAAATTGAAATTTGAAAGTGGGTTTATTTGGCTGCAGTCTGGAAGTGATGACTGAATCAATCTTTAGTAATAAAACAACTGAACTTCAAAGATATTTCAAAGATAATGATCTGTCCAAAACCTACCAAACTACCAAACCTCCCACTGACTGCAGTTTGTGTCAGACTGCTGTCAGTGACTCTGGGTCTCGCAGATGGCTCTAGCAAACCAAAGTTCAAAAAGCATCCCAGTAATGTCTGGGCTTGGTCATCTAAAGGTTAAAAAAAAATATATAAAAAAATCTGTCAGACCTCAAGGCTCCATGTTTACTAGAAACATATTTGGGGAGAGACAGAAAGAAATTAAGCCCTGACACAGTATTTTATTTCTCTCCCCTAAATCATCTCCCTCTCATGACCACTTCCACTGCTACAGAAATGCTCTACAAAAAGAGATGCAGCCGATAAAAGCAAAATGAAAGACTGGCTTACTTCAGAAAAGGACATTTGGTCTCTTTGAGAAATCAGACACACATAACAGAAAAAGCATCTAGTTATATACCTCAGACTTACTCTCCTTGAAAATACTTGGCACTACAGATACAGTTATGGGTATGCCCATGCTTTTCGTCTGTCTTATTCCACTATTTATGGCACACCGGCTTTACCAAGTGTCACTACATCGGTGACACAAAAATAAAAATGCCCATGCAATGATAGTTAGGGATACTTTCATCCCTTAAATTTTTTTACAAACCAACAGCCGTCTCAGGGAAGTAGCATCAGAAGAATACAGAGTAGGTTTCAAATGAGGGGAACTTCAGCAGGAAAGCTGAATGAAGTCCTATTTTAAGCTTGACCACAGACTCTTTAATATCGTTCCAATGCTGCCAGGCTCAGCTCCATCAGAAAAAAACCACACAATACCTTTCCTTTTACATTTTATTAATTCTATCAAACTCAAAAACCTCAAAAAACTCAGCAGACCTGTGTTAGAGTGTGGCATTCCAAACCTAAGGCTTAATAAATTCTTTTACTCATTCCACAGTTGCATGCATCATACAAATACTGACAGTAAAATACCTTGGAGCTAAAAATGAATTGACATACTAATACAAATTCTGTAGAGCAGGTTAAAAGTGAGGATTCCTACTTTCTACTTGAAGAAAGCAAGATACTGATCAGAGATATAAGCTGCGGTTTGTACAAACTGTATAACCCACCCAAGTCCAAAAATATCTATCTGAAAAATTAATCCAGTTTTATCTTATGGAAATTAATCCAGATTTAGCTTATATTTCCTACTTTAAAAATATTGTACACAAACATGATTTTTTTTTAACTCCTCTAAGTTAGATAAAGATAAATAAAGCTCCCACACAGAATAATCTTCAGAAATCATTTCCAATGCGGAAAAAAACCTGCTATTCTATGGGAGAATAAGGACTGAAGAAGGGGAAACCACTCAAATGTGCATGTAGCAGTAATATCCCACTTTGCTGTTATTTTCCATTTTGCTCCCTTAGAAATGCTAGAACATTAAGGGTAAAATAATTAACTCTTAACTTTTATGCCTACAAGAAGCAGCTTTGCACACTGAATCACAAACTTGGACAGAGTGTTACTATCTCAGTGTTATCTGGGACCCAAGGTGTGCCCAGAGGTGTTCAGAGAACACTGGCAGCATCCAGCACTGTAGCTCCTACAGAATAAACTGGGCATTCAGTGTTGCTACTGGATGACTTTGTAGCCCACAGGGCAGAAAGAACTTCCTCATGAAGTTACATTATTCTCACAACACCAGAGCAAATTGATGGAGGACAGAGGATGAGCCAGTGAAAATAAGTAACAGAGATGGAAAAAAATACTACCCCCTACAACTTCAAAGGACAGAGGAATATGGAACACCATGCAGAAACCCAGCGCCTATTCCCAATACACAAAATTCCTGAAACAGAGATTTTTTTTCTTCTTTGCAATTTCAGTTGTGGCATATTTTTGTTGTTTGCCATCATATAATTTCTATGCAACCTACCTGGTATTTATAAGCTGAGTACTATTATAAAAGTCTTTCTAAAATTTGGACTCCAAGCACATGAAAACATTACATCTTCCATTAAGCCTCTCTTAAAAGAGTTCAGTCTTGATGTACCCACTGAAAACACATTAGAAATGAATTAAGATGCAAATCTGCTTGAGCCTTATTTGGCATATGTAGGACTAAAAAGCTGGCACCGCAGCCTCTGTACCCATTGCATGCCTTTATTTCTGAGTTTCAGATAAGCAAAGTATTTTGCGTGGCTGTGTTACAAGTCAGAAGATTCAGGGAAGATATAAAGAATTTTTCTGATGTTATTGTTGAAGAGACATAAGACTAAGGCACTTGAAAATGGAAAAAAATAAATAACATGAAGAAATTCTTGCCTTCCCCTCAGGAGAAGGCTGTCGAGGAGTCTCCTATTACATGAAAAGAACACTCTGCAAACTTTTACAGGAATGGCATTATTTGATTCTTTCTACAGAAAACTTGTTACATTTCCTGGCCTACCAAAATAGAGCCTGGTATATACCGAGTCTTTGATTTATACACCTGGAGCTGAGAATGCTCCCTTTACAAGAAGCCTGGTTTCCCCTAGGTTGCATGTTCTCTCTTGACGAATTGCCATGGAATTACCTATTGCTTTTGAGAACATCTGTTATTGTTCCATCTCTCAGAATCACACACACATCCATTTCTAGTTGCCACATACATAAAAAGTTTAGAAACTTCTCTGTTCAGAGCATGTGTTAGGAAGAAAAAGGAAAGGAAATCTTCCCAATTTTTTAATCATGCTTTGTCTTTGATATTGTTATAAGCTATCTACAACAAAGAGAAAGAAAATTCCTTCCAAGACTATCATGGGGAATAAAAATACATGAAAGAGAATGAACACTAATTTGGGCATGCAGTGATCTCATAAGGTCTTACATCACATGTTAATTAATCTGAATTTGAGCACAGATTCAACTGCTGAATTAATTCCTCCTGTTTCCACACAAATGGAATAATTCTGTGTTTCAATGTTACGGTCCCAGGTTGAACATGAACTTAAAAAAAAGTAAAAAAAAAGTAACAAGTAACTATATATACTAGTATACTTAAGTAACAAGTATACACTTAATAAAGAAAAACATTTCTTTATAAAGAAACCAACTCAAGTTATCTAGTCAACCAAGTTTTTTAAACATTTCACATGCTCCTTTATCACAGACTGACTAAACAATCTTAACGTTATTTTAAAAGTAAACAAGTGTCTGAACTGTGATTTTTTTACTCATAGTACACAACCATAAATTGTCATTACCACCTATACAAAATAGTCACCTTTAAAAAGTCTAAAAATTTTTCGAAGAAATTTATGTTGTTTGTTGTAAAAAGAAAAGCAAAGTAGAAATAAAAGAAAGACACATAATACAAAACCTTCTCTCCTACTACCACTTCTCCCCATAAAACACAGATCCTCATGTGTGATTTGAGGCTAGCTAAAGAGTCACTGAGGCTGAATATTTAAGGAAGACTTCCAAATGATAACGGCTGCAAAACACACACAATAGATCACCAGCTGGAAAAAACAAAAAACTTCACTTAAGACCAACACATCAGAAGACAGTACCTAACATGCTACTCATGCAACCCTTCAGCTACTAGCATGCTTGGATAAAGAAAAATAAAAATATTGTCATCCATAAGCATCTACCTACCAAGTGATTTATCTACATTTGGATAACTTCCACTTGAAATTAACTGAGGCTAGGTTTCCAAAACATAACTTGAGGAATCAAGCACTCAAAGTCACCTGGATTATGCCTCCAAACCCTCAACACACCTTTGAAAAAAAATAAATGCAAACCAGCACTGACTGAGTACTTGGGCCAGGAGTATTGACCTTGTCATAAGCTGAATCAGATGTTTGCAGTACCAAGTCCAACTCTGCTGCCAACAGTCCTTTCAGTTCAGTAGAGTGGCTCCAGCAAAACATTGCAAGACAATGTAGGCTCTCAACAAGAGTAATGAATTGTTATTTCTGCAGCAGTAATTCTGAAGGATGCCTGTGAGAACTCTTGAGCTCATACAGCAGCTCCAGGATAAAAGACCCACCTCCTGTTCTGGGGAACTTCAAGGAGTAACAATTTGGTTTGGCATTTCAAGTAAATACTTTTGTTCCTTTCCTTTGAAAACATTCACAAGTTGCTGTTGTTTCCTCAGGTTTTCAGTATAAGGATTTATTAATTCCTGCTGATGAATTAGTGGATTTTGATTTTAGACATGGTATGAGAAAGCAAACAGGTAATCTGGGAGAGAAAAATCTGTAGAATATGTACCTTATCTTAAAAGGAAACAGAAGAAATTATAATATACTTCTTACCAGGAAACCAAAAGGTACTCAAACCAGAACACAAGATACTGGGTTTTTCCCCTGTTCTCTTTTGAAGACCAAATTCATACCATATTAGAGTGCAAATCTATTTTACTACTTACATGCCTAATGTAAATTGCTTTATTCCATTTGTACTGCTTTCTTATCATCATGCTCAAGCCTGTTAAAACTGTAAAACTTAAATGGTCTGTGATTTCAGCTAAAGAAAGCATGCAACATTATATTCAGCAACACTTTTAAACTTGCAATCAGAATTTCCTGACCTGAATGATAGCTGGTACCAGGACAGATGACAGAAGAAATGCTTGGCATAGACATATGTGCATGAGAGGATTTGTAAAGAAAGCAGTTCCCTGTAAGCTCACAGGCCCTGCACACCATCTGTGAGGTGCACACACAGAGCATACTCCTCCCATTCAGAACAATTGCTTTTCCGATGGTAGGAAAAGTTTCTTCACCAAGAGCCTTTCTGGCAGAGCAGAGCTTACATCCAGCCTGATTTAAGTCTCATGACACTGGAGGACAGAGGTATAATTTCAGGAAAACTAGAAGTAGTACCAATTTATACCAGTATGAACAGAGCTGAAGGTAGCACGAATACCGTCAGCAGCATGCAGATGTAGGAATGGACACATACACCCCAGCTTTCTTACTCTCACCAGGATTCATCACTCAAGGGCCATTACTAGTAAGGTGTCTGCCCTTTCTTACCCATCTCTACAACCTGCAGAGGCACTCCAGCTAAAAAGCATTTTTTCCATTTTCATCTCTCAAGGAACTAGAGCAGGATTTCTGGACATGCTGAGACAGTTTCTTAAAGACTCCCTGCTTGAAAAAGCAGACATACACAGTAAGCAGACTATACATGTGCCCCAGAAAATAATGCTGACATATATTTCATTTTATGAATAAATATTAATGGGAGCTTATTTGACAAAAAGCCTTGTTACACAACTAAGAAAAAAGCCCTCAAAAACTTAGTTTGTTTTGTGTCCAAATACCAGACTCCAGAGTGCTCTCAGTGTTTTAATTTTAAAATCTTGATTAAGATCACACTTTCCCCATAGTTTAGTACTGATCTGTGGAACAATAGTTATGAATATTGCATATAACCAACAGAAAGCAATTGCTAAAGATAAAAGGAAATATTTCACAACTTTCTAATAATTTTTCCAAATTCTAATTTATCACAATGATTCACAACAAAGAATATTTGGAGCATTACATGAGTTTTTGAAGGATGGTTAAGTAATGCCATCTTCATCAATCCTCATGTGTCTGTCATGTCCTGGGCCAATAAGTAATGGAAAATGTTAAGGCAGTAGGAAAAAAATAATTGAACATAAAAATCCCAAGGAAAACTACCAAATTGAATGAGCTCCATGAGCTTCCCTTAGTTCCTTCCCTAACTGACCCAAAATACTAATCAAGGAGATGAAACAAGGATACTATCTTTTTACAGCAATGCAATGCTCCTGTGTGATTCAAAATTTGCAAGAGCCATATTTACATTTGCCATACAACAAGCCTTTGCACAACAGCTTCATGTTGTGTCCTTCATCCTTCACTCATGTGGCTCTTTGAAGGGGGTTTTCCTAGCTTTACTGGATGACAAAGGGTTAAAGCAGGTTTTGAGTGCAGTTGGCTGATTTTGTGATGTTCTCCAGCAGCCTGAACAAACAGGAAGCCCGGAAATGAGTGATAATTGTTAAATAAGAGCCCTTAAAACACCTGCTTAGCTCTAACTGCTAACTGTTAAACCATTACAGCAAGTTAAAAACAAAATTCCCCAGAGAGCTTTCCACCTGCTTTCCCCATCTATTTTTTAATTTATACAATAAGACATTCAGAAGCACACAGTGGAGCTGGAAGCATGACCTCCCCTCCATAAGCAAGCACAACCTGGAAGGCACTCTTGCTCCAACACCCTCACAAGGTTATATGGATGCTCACATCCCTTTGCTTTTCAGAGAAATGTACATTTTCAGTCCGCTTGGTGTTTCTGAAGCTTCTACACAAAGCTTTTGGGGTTTTTTCCCCCCTAACATGACTGTCTGTACTTCTTTCCTGGAGCAAGTCTGTATAGCAACCATCCTACATAGTGAGAAAGTGGTTTTGCAGGAGTAGGCCATTTTGTAAGGCAATTAAAAAAGAAGAAAAGGATTTTCAGGTCCAAGATGGAAAGGCGTTGACCTTCCCTGCCATTAAACTTGGTAGAAAGGCTTTCTACATTGTTACACTCAGGAACACTGGCAGAATTACAACTACTTAGCTTTTTAAACCCTGCAAAACTGAAAACAAAACCAAAAAAAGCCCACCAAAGACCTACACAGAAAAAGCAGCCATTAATAGAAATATGGCTTCTTTGAAAAAAGGAGTATGAGCATGACACAAAAACCACAGCCTTTTGGACTGGTGCCATGAGTGCTACCTCCATGCTCTCTGCCCTCTTTTTAGGGCAGTGCCTTTTCTGAGAAGGTAACTCATGGCCTTTGATGTATTCCAATGGTGATTCCACTCCATGAAATCCATTATTCTTGAAACAAAAGGAAAATTCATCATGACTGACATGTCTGCTTATATCTCGCTTCCTAAACAACCTTAACAAGCCAATTCTGCAGATGAAGAAAGTTCTCCTCTCAGATTTCAAATAAACAGATAAATAAGTAGGAAGCTAAGGCAAAAGGTGACAATTCATCCAATTTAAAGAATATTTGCAAATCTATTCAAAAATTCTCAAAAATTATCTAATTTGAAACAAATATACTCTCCGTATACACAAAGTTGTTTGCTCCAAGCAGAGGTCAGATTTTTTGTGATTATACTGGTTTTCTGTATGAAAAAAAGTAAATTCAAATTTCCTTTCTTCACCAACAAACAAACTGATGGAAGGACAAAGTGGAACAGAAAGCAGCAGATGATTAAAAAAATGCAAGCAGTTCATCAGGACTTGACCATCAGTAGCATGTGCTTCTAAGTCACCTTGATAACAGTGAGAATTTAAATTGTTATCCATTGCCCCCTGTTATGAAAATTAATTATCTACAACATTTCTGGTTACATTTAAACTTGCATGACAGTAATTTTCTAAAATGTTATAAACTGGTAACTTTCAATAACATTACTCAGTATCTGACTTAAAAGTTAGAATTTAATGTAGCTTTATTTTTGAAAAGAAAATGAAGTGTGTTACCACAGCAACTCAGAAACAATTTATTAAACATTTGTGCTATTAGCCTAAACAGAACGACTTAAGCTACAACTCCCATCCAAAAACCTGTTAGCCCTGTCAAAGGTCAACATGAGACTAACACATCCAAGACTTACCCTTCCCAGAAACAAAATAACTGAAAGCTTTTCTAGTTTTAGTTTCATATACTTTGGCCCACCCAAAGCAAATTTTAAAAAAATGGTAATAGGAACAGTTCTAATGTACAAACACAGAATAGTATAAAATGTATAAATTGATTACTACCTGCTTAACTTCTTCGATGAAATAAGCTTTACTTTAAAATCTGTCTATTATTTATCTGCCCACACCACCAGCTCCACACCAAATCTCTCCTGCTCATGGTTTATATCCCCCAGCAACCAGGAATGAAGTGCATGGTGCCAATTAGCCTTGTTAGCAGCTCCCAGCTCTGCAAGAATCTCCCACTGCTCTATTAAGCCCTGCTGTCAGTCTGGTGTCTGGCACTTGGGGACACAACTCCTCACCTCCTCAGTGCCCTACGGGGCCAACCCATCCTAACCCCAGTAGGAAATAGTATCACAAGTAACTTGAACAAAACCCCAACATTAGAATCTGCACAAAATGAGCCTGGTCAGTCTCCTTGAAAGCCTGAGCAGATACCCAAGCAAGGCTGGAGCAGATCAAGTATGCCTCTTAATTAAAACTGGCTAACACTTCTATAATATTATCTGATGCTCTGTACTCTTTTCTGCATTATCTCAAAATTTCATGTGGCAAATCAATCATGACAAACACAAATATCTGTACTTTCTTTTTGCCACAGCAACTGACATATTTATATATATATTTGATGCTTTACAGCCACTGCAATATTTCTGTGTTTTGCTGTTCTAAAAGAGCATTCTCTGGCTTATTACATAGCAATAGCATTTTTCAACCCAATTTTCATTTCACTGAAGATCGGCCTGGACAAGGACAAACACTTTTAGAACTGCAGCTTAAGTCCTATAAGCCTGGTTATTTCAACAATGCCCACTTGATTCCTGCTCAATTAAAACTCAAGTGAGGCCACATAAACCCTGCCAAAATGTAGCACCAAACCTAACCCCAAAGTACAAAAGAAGTAGACACCACAACCCTTTGTCTGCCAGCAGTGTGTCCATCAGCGAGTTATCTCATCTGTACTTGCTACAGTGCTAATTCATCTCAGGAATCAACACATCCTGTTTGTTTGGGTTTTGTTCATATATGGAACTAAGTTATTCTTCTTCAATCCCTTCTTTACTATGCTCTGTAATTTTTATGTTAACAACTGATTTACTTGGGGATCTTCTTGAAAGACAAGAAGGATAGGATGGATGCTTTTGGAATGGAAGGTAGGATGCTTTTGTGCTTGTAATATCAAACATAATTTTCAGCATTAGACTAATACAAAATGGTCACTTCTCAGATTAATCAAACTAAATTCAATAGCCCTTACAGAAATACCAATATGAATGTGTAAATAAAACCTGCGGCAGTGGAAAGCAACCAGTTCAGAATTATCATGCACTTTCTAACTGCTCTGCATTGTGTTTACAAGTTTAAACTGCAGCCATCTCATTTTTGATTAAAATACTACTTATTGCCTTTTTCAAATTGCCATCCTCATTATGTGAGAATCAGAAATTCCTTAAACAGTTTGAATCTGCAGAACTTTCAAGCTCCAAGTTTAGAAAACCTTTCTAATTCATGTCATAGAGGACATAAAAATTGCATTATTAATTGTCCCTCAGAACCCTGTGATTAAAAACAGGATGGATTGCTACAGCACAAAAAATTCCATAGGAGGATGTTATTCTTTAAAAAATTATATAAAAGATGGAAGTACCCTGTGATAATAAAATCTCTGAATATTTCCTACTTTTGTGCTGTATTCGTCTCTTAATCTCCAATGGATTTTTGCCATGTGTCAGTGCCATCTCCAGAGCTCCCAGCACTCCACTGTGATCCAGCCACGTGGCACAGGAAGGTCAAATTAAAAAAAACAAAAATAATGTATCACCTTTCCCAAGCAATAATTGCCCCTCTTAGAAATAATGATGAGGTACTATTCCTTGCACTTCACCAAAAGGAAAACATGTCACTCGGGCATTCTCAGGGTGACAGTGATGCTTCTTATCAGAAAACAAACAATTCCTGCTTCCATCCACCCTGTTCAAGTCCACCTCATTTATCCATGAAATACATATGTTGTAATGATCTAATGTGGGGAAAGCACTAACAGTATTTCATTCATAAGGTTAAACTCTGACCCAACTTTAACCCCACAAAATGTCAGTGATATTCAAATTATTTCAGCCACTGTTGAATACAGGTAAAAGCTCCTGAAATTTTGCAGCAGCACCTACGGCAGCTTGGTTCACAGATTGATCTCCAAGTCTATCAGAAACAGAACATGAACTTTGCAAATTGCCAGGCAGGCTGTTGGGCAGGGTTAACCCCACCTTGATAACCAGCATTCATGAAGTCCTTATCTCTGCTTTTAGCACTAGTATAGGACAGCATTCCTTTTCCACCCTCCCCCCACAGCACTATCCCTCTAATTGCCAGTGCTGTGCTTTTCTTCAGCTGGAAGGGAAGAACTATTCAATCTAGTACTTTTACACAGAGGAGAGGCATCTTATAGTACGTTCCTTGCTCTGCTAAGTTTCTGTCACTGTACGTCCAGCTCTGGTTTACAGCTGACAGATGTTTGTCAGTGGGACAGATTTCCACTCAAAACTATCAAACACACCCACCCTTATGAAAACATGGTTCTCACTACCCTGTAGCTGAGTACCCATGGGAAATACTGACAGTACTATTTCAGATCCTACTTATGCTGTTGCACACAACTCATAACATTCTACTTGTCACTTTTACTGGAAATCTCATAGGAAAGATAAGATATTGCTGTTTGTGAAGGTTAACCTTAAGGTTATCAGGACCCATGCAGCATACCTTGACTAAACCTAAAAGCACTAGTAAAAATACCAGTGATAGGAAGGCTACTGTGAGAGAATAAAAAGACAGTAAAAGGTATTCAGGTCATATAAAGTCATTTTGTGATGAAAACATTGAAGGGTGTTTGGTCTACAACGAGTTGAGCAAGGACACAAATCAGGACTGGTGAGATGAGGCAAAAAACTGCTTGCTGGTGGTCAGGGATAAGTACTTTTAGTTAGGGCAAAGTATTTAAGATAGTTAGTTGTCAGTAGGTAGGGACCACATACCTGGAAGCACAGAGCTTCAGGACACTTGTGCTCAGAGCTTCTGAGCCCAGGAGGTTCTGTGGCCAATGGCAGAAACAGCTCTCCCAGCTAGTTCTGGGAGGTGTAGAAAAGCCATGAAAAGTCTGCTACATGTCTGTAAGATTTTTTTTTCTGTTATTTAAGTCCTGGAAATTGAAGCAATGCTTAATTTACAACCCCTACAATTTTTTTTCCAATTGGCATTTAAAAATCTGCCTTCCAATACTTTTAAAAACCAGCTTCTTTCATAGAATTAAGACAGTTTCCGTAGAGTCCCAAATGTTTAGTTCCTGTCTTTCCCATCAATATATTTACTGATTTTACAGACCAAATCTTTCCCTTGCTGCTTCATTATTCATAGAAGAGACAGAGGATGCTCCTTGTCATTTATTTCTGCTGTACTACAAATATTGTGGTGGTTTTGAAATAGGTCCATGGGAGCAATAATAAGAAAAAGCCAATCGCTGAAAGCTGAAAAATAAGTGAAAGATAAAAGGGCTATTATTCCAGAATCAATACCACTGCTCCCTAAAAGGCGTTCTCCACTGAGGTAATCACATTTGCCGTGGTGCAGCAGCAAGGAGGGTTTGCAGAGTGGTGCTGGTTGCAGGAAGCACTGCAGGGCGTGAGGGTGGCAGCAGGGCACAAGGGAGTACCCAGTGTCACAGCCCTGTCTGCTCAGCCAAAGGCTACCTGTACCACACAGATGGAATTCCCTCGCAGAAACTTTTGAAAAGCTGCTTTGCAAGCTTGCAACCTATGGGAACTTAACACATTCTGGTTTTGGTAAATTCAGCTCTTGCTTTGAATCCTTATATTTGAAAGCACCACTGAAAGGAGTAAATTGTTGGAGCTGAGACTTCTGTAAGTTTCTGCATAATTTTAATCTAGATATATTTTAAAACTATATTATACTCCCATTATATATGTTCTGGAAATAAGAACCTGTGGATATGCTATTCAGAATACCATGACAAACATACCAAGAATAGCAAGGCAAATTATTTTTGCAAATTCTTCAGAATCAGACTTTTTGATAATGTAAAATTTCCCAGAATCACCTGAGATTATAAGAGGTTTCAGCTGTTATTATGGGAAATATTGATCCCATCTAATAGAAACCCATATGTACAAACTTGTTGAAATAGTTCCAGAAACAGCCTTCACTGTGTAGGAGTGGATGGAAGGGAAAACAGCTGGCAGGCATTTTCAGCTTTTTCTGTGAGGCACAGAAGAAAAAAGTCAGACAGGGAGAACTTGGAGTATTTTCTCCAAAACAGCTGCACTACGCAGCACTGTGCAGACTTGTGGGTATCTGTAAAGTCTGTGGTGTCTGTGGGGATTCTGTGGGTCTGATTCTGAATCATGGCTCATCCAAGATGAAATACCACAGTATGTGCACCAGAATAAGAACAAGCTTCATTAAAACCTGCATGTAATTATTTATGCAGAATTATTATGTACACTTGAAAGTAGTCTTGAAGGCACTTGAAAAATAATCTTTTAGAAATAGTTTTCCTTATGTTCATTTTTTACCTTTATATGGACAGTAATTCCACACTGAGAATACCAGACACATTTCAAGAGTTTTGTTTCTTTCTATCAAACATTTGTAAGCAAGATTTAAATTCCACTTCCGAAGAACCAAATCAGCAGAAAATCTAGTTTATAGCTAGTATTGCAGTTCAACCATCTTAAATTCAACAGCAAATAACAGAAGGGATACAGATGAAAAGCCTTTTAACTGACATAGTGTGAAGCCCTAAAAAAGGATAAGCTTAATTACCTTTGATAACACTGCTAAAATTCAGGACTCCCTTTAAAGCTCCAGAATGACATCGAAACTTTCAAAACAGAACAGAACACAGACCACTTTCCTTACTTTGCAGTTGAATTAAAATGAATTCAGTTTAACTACATAAAGGCAGCTTTTTTCTTATGTTTTGGAATACTTACTGACAGGTGTTGAAATGTAACAAACTTCAAAAGCCAAGTCCAAAATAGCAAGCAAACCAACAAACATGCACACACAAACAATATTTAGAAAGACCGTCCTGGCTTGCCAAAGACACTTCACATCACCTACCAAAGGGAATGCCATTCACAACACTATCGGCTGTGACCAACACATACCCCTTAAGATTCTAGGATCAGTGTTAAGTTAAATCTTAAGATTTAACAGAAGTGAGCCAAGTTTTAGGCTGACTCCCCCAAAACTTCCCTGATGCCAGCACTTTGTTCTTGAGGTTCCTGCCAGCTCTGGCTTTTGGAAGTTCTCTCCTTTGATGGACACGCATCGCCTTCAAATTGCATATTTCGGTAATAATTATACTCGTATCTTGCAAAATCTGTTCCCTGACTTCCCACTGAGGGAATATTCTGAGATTCAAGTAGAAATTTTAACTGATTACAGGATACATAGGGTGGAGTCAGTTTTTTGCTTGGAGATAGTGAAATTTAAGTAACAAGACAAAGACTGAAAGTTTCTGGAAATTACAAAGTGAAAAGGAATAGTCCCTAAGAGGGAAATATCATGCTAGCTATACTATACAGATCTTGTTACCTATATTTAATTATCTCTGGGCAATCTCAGAAAATTTGTGAGCAGCTCACAAATAAAAGAGTGTGAGCTCATATACTTTCACTAAAAGGAAATGGAAGAGGAACAGGATAACTATTATTATTTCAGAAGGCAATTATTTATATATATATATCATGCTAACTATAGTATACAGATCTTTGTAATTCCAGAATTTAATGTCACAGTGGAATCTACTCATAGCAAACCCCTTAATATACTGAATATTCCCTGTTATCCAATTCCTTTTCCCTGTATTTCAGTGGAACAAAATTGTGGGCAATAGGCTAACTTGGCAACACACATTTGAAGAAATGTGGAAGGAAGCGTCAAATGCATCATATTCTACTAAACAGCACAAAACCAGAAATACTCAAATGCACAGTAAATACCAGGTTTAAAGTTGCATAACATGCTTCCTGTTTTTTCCAAAACAATTCAGCACTGACGTGAGATAATTTTTTCTTTCTTTTCTCCCAGTTTCAACCCCTAACCTCCACCTTGCAAAGCTGTCTGAATCAAAAGCCACTATTACAGATTTTCCTGGTAGTTGTACTACAATTACATCTCCATGCAGGAATCTAAGAACAGACTTCTCTATGGTTTACTAATTATCACCAAGAGATAAATTTTAGCCATCCTTAGAAGTTCCTCTCCTGTAATCAAAGAGAAGTGTTCTCTGTTGTACTATTTCTGCATCCCAGGTGTTCTGCTGGAGTCATTCCTTGGCACACAGCATGGCTCTCTAGCTCCTTTACAGAGATGCGCACAACAGACTCTATGTCTTTAATGTTTTAATTTAGATTTTTATCTCTCACTTTCAGGTCCATCAGTGAAAATCCACTTCCATGACAAGTGGAAGGTAGCCCCTGTGATAGTCTAAAGTGTTCAACTGATGGACCCTGCCAAAAGAAAATATAACGGGCAACGTGACACATGCAGCAGGAGGAGCACCAATGTCTTGCTGAACTCATACAGGAATTACAGTGAAAGCCAGAGGAGTTCAATGCCTCCCACATTTCCTCCTGAAACTAAACATACCAGCTGTCAGCATGCAAAATCAAGAAAGGTAATAGATGTTTTTAAAGGCTGTCTGTATCATCCAGGCCAAATTCTCTCATACATAACTTAGCTGACAATTTCCAGCACAGCTGATTAGTGCTCCCTTCTGCACCAGACAATAGCAAATAGGTACCATTTAAAGCAACTATTCAGTGAGAGTATGGGTGACAGAACAAGGTCTTGAGAAATTAAGAAGATTGCATGGGAAATGTACTTATAATTAGATATCAAATAGGATGTACCATAAAGTACATGAAGTGCAATATAATTAGCCATTCCAAAGCTGCAGTAATTTTTCCTGTTTATATGGGTTATTTCTAGATCTTGTATTTCACATTATTATTCAGATCATTCAGTTTCTGTCTTAACTATCTAATGTGTGTCCTTGCAGACATACAAGGAGCAGCAAGAGGATAACTCTATGTGAATAGCAATGAGCTGTGGAACAATAATCAGGGAAGACAAATTTCAAAAAGAAAGAGGGAGGAAGGGAGTATCTTTAAAAAGCTAATATATCTGGAAAATACATACTCAAGAAATCGAGGTCTTGATTTTTCAAGCCATAAAATAAGGTAATTAAAGTAGAAATGCAATCCTATTTCTCCCTTGAATCAAAAATGGTACTTTGGGGTAAAACAAAACCACACTACCAACAAACAGAAAAAAATGTCCCTCATCTCAATTTTAAGTACCATATAAGAGGAAATGAGACTATTTGAGTTGCAGATGTTACTAAGTTCTTGGCAGCACAACATTCACCCTGGGAAAGAGGTTATGAATAGGAAAAACAGCCTAGTACCCTGCTATTCTCAGGCTTATTGAGAATAGCAATAATAAGGGTATTACATACCCCTTAAAATAACTTCAAGCATATTTATTTGCATATGCAAATTCCCTTTAAAAAAAAAAGCCAACCAAGCTCAAGTAACGTTAGCAATGTAGCTCTAAAAGCATAGAGTGTAGGATGAATTGGAAAACCTGCAGGAAAATTAAAAGGAAACTTGGGCAGATGGCCTGAGCTAAATTTTGTTCTCTCTAAATAATGTTTTTTTCCAGCCTATAGAATAACAAGGGAGTAACTTCAGGATACCTGTTTCCTCTTTGAGAAAGAAGAGCAGAGAGGGCAGATAGAAATTATTGCTGCAACATATCCATAAATGTTAGCCAGTTTGGGGAAGGAATAGCTCCTTAGAAATCTGGAGGGATTTGAAATAGGGATTGAAGAACCATTCCTCCTTTTATCAAGCCACTTCTTCTCTTTCATACAGTTCTAATTAAAAAGGTCTTTTTGAAAGATGCTAACAAAGAAAAATATGGCAAAGTAAATAAAAAACAGACTTATGGAAATACAATCATATACTACTTGTGACACAAAATATTTTTCACATAGAAAAGCAGGGGGAATGAGATAATATTAACAAAAGAAATGTTGAAAAATTCAAAACACTTTGATCCTTATTTTCCAAATCATGTGAAATTTGGTAATTGCAAGTATTTCTGTCTCAGTTCTCTGTCATAATAAGGTAATGGCACTTGCTGATTAATTCTAATTACCTTTTATCTCCTTAAAAATTATTTACTTTAACAAAGTAAATTGGCTGCTGGCTAATTTTTTCCCACTCTTTATCAGCTTTGTTCTTTTCTTCTCTTGGTTGCAGAGAGTTACTATTAAATACATTTAAATATTTGTACTAGGAGAGACACAGAAAGATGAAGATGGTTTAGAAACCATGCAAATACTTCAAAAACATTGCTCTGAGAAGAAAAATCTGTTTCCAGCAGTAGTATTACTTCTGAAATATAAACCAGTGTGATCACCCAGACTAAAGCACATCATCATCAATCAAGCCTAGATGACAACTGACAGTAAACAAGATACAGCCTTCACAGCCTTTGTCCAGCAGAAGTTACAGTCTACAAGAAATAAAATGACAGGAAACACTGGGAAAGTTACACAAAGAAATAATATTAAGGGTCTAGGGTCATTATGAAAAGACACAAAGCCTATGAGAAGGCCTTAGGTTACAGAGTTTTACCAGAGATTTTGAAGGTGCAAAAGTGACTTTATGTGGAGCAGGGCAGTGCTCTGTCGAACCAGGAGTTTCATTCCCAGTTACAGGACAGCCTGATTGTGCATGGCTACAGAAACAATGGAAAATGACAGACACCTGACCCTGAATGCCACCTAAACAGATTAAGCTGAATGGTGATGACCACACAGTTTTCACCAGTGCCCAATACTGATGCAGCCATTTGCTTTCTCTGTCTGCTTCTTCACTTGTATGCCAGCCTTCCCCTTTTCCTCCTCTCTTGCAGTGATTGTGGATACCAGGTCCTGGTCCAAATTTTCTCTTAATTTACCTTTTGCATACTGCAAGTAAAATGTCACTAATACAACACTGTAACAAAGATTGACCTATAATAAATATCTTCTAATTGCTTCAAAGTCCTCTTCCAAATAAAGGAAGCAAACATCACACAGTGCTTCTTATGAGCAGGCTGGATGCCAGATATTCATCCCAAGAAAACTCAACTTACAGATTCTCTCCATCCACAACCCTGGCCTTCCCAAAGTATTCCATACACACTTCACCCCATCAGCAGTGATGCAGCACCGAATACAAAAACAGCTTTGCAATACCAGTTGCAATTGATGAAACACAGATGAATATCCTCAAGCTAAGAAAGATTATTAAGAGTCAAGAGTATTGAATATGACAAAAATGTATTGATTGGCTTCTTTTCTGGACCATATAGGTTTTCTGAAAGACAAGTAGCAATTTGCTTGTCAAGAGATGTAAAGCACTCTAGATTGAAATCAGTTCATTGCTGGAGGATTGGTGGGAAATGGAAAGAGAAGAAAGAGTGGTAACAGCGACACTGTCATGAGTATCACTCTGCTAATGCTCTGTGCTTTACAAGCAGAATGAGGTAGAGCTGTGTTAGTGATTCCTCTTTTAGCACTTTGATTCAAAAACACGGAGATTGGGCATGAGAATTAACTAAAACCATCACTAAAATGCATTTAGAAGTAATGCTTAGGTTCTTAGGACCCTGCATTGCTAAGCTGCAGACTGATGACTAAAGCAGGGAGATTAATTAAATGCTATGATTAAATCCATGAAAAAACCCCACTACTTAGCTGATTCTAGCCAGCTGCAGTTTCAGAAGAAAAAGCATAACAAGGCAACAAAAGCTGAATATACTGTTATAAAGCAACAAAAAAATTAATTTAATCAGGTGTCATCCTATCTCCATTTCTACGAACCCCTAGTGGGCCCTGATCTGAAACAAAGCAGGGAAATGGGGAGAAAAAGCATTCTGGAAATCACTTTATCCCAAAAATTCAGCCAAATCCTACCTTCTGCTCTCTTTCACTGAACATTTTCAATGTGATTTTGCATATATATAGCAGAACACTTTTAATGTATGCTTTGCACAGAGACTTGGAAAATATGTATTTTCCTGAGAGTCTTTATGGGTGTAAGAAAACTGGCACGTTCAAAGGCTTAAATTCATTTGCATGTTGCAGAGGCACTGACAAATTAACATCACCCAGACAGACCACAGCACAGAAACACTACCTTGTGCTTCCTTTGACAGTGCACTTCAGAAAGCAGCTTGTAAAGAACCACATTTGGATCAATACAACTGCAAAATATTTCTGATTTTCCAGCAATACCTGCAAGAGTAACTTCAGCAATAAAATAGCAAGGATTTCTCCAGAGTTCAGTGAAAGACAAGAACTCTTGCACTCTCATTAGAAAAATACGTGATTCCTCCAAGAGAGCTGCTCGATAACAGGCATCTATTAGAGGGAGGAGCATGACAGCTCAAAATCTTCACTCCCACTAGATGGCAATATTGGTTTTTTTGCAAGTGCAGAATAAGCTCTCATCGAAAGGAAACTGCAGTATTTTTCATGGTTTCCAAAGTTGCATTTTCTACTAAAAAACAAAAATAATCCAAACCAAGCTGTATTGATCACAGGAATGGGGAAAAAGGAGTTTATAATATACACGAGTTAGCCAACATATGCATTAAACTGTAAATAAAGACTACAGTACCTCAAAAATACACTAAATGAATAATGAATGCAATATAGGCTTTTAAGGCTTCTAGGCTTATAATTAGACCCCACATCAAATTAGATCTTCAATTTAATCCTTAGCCACTATATCAGCAGGATGTGGCAATGGAAACAGCACATTTAAATCCTGCAGGAGAGAGCATCTCAATTTACTCTGAACCAACCTCCTGTAACATAATTCAGGAGCTTAGAGTAGTATTAAAGAAGCTCCAAATTAAAGAGGGCTCCAATTCTAGCTGTCATGATCAGACAGAGGGTCACTATGACACCTGGTCTAGAAAAAGCATCCTGCTAACTTTAAAAAAAGAGAAAAAAGCAGTGCTAAAAAGTTACGCCTTCCAGTTTTTGAAAGAAAACAAATATCTGCATGCATATACGTGAAGCAAAATGCACAAAGACACGTTTCTAAATTTTTCAAATTGTTCGACAAACAACACTTGAGAAAGTTTTCATGTTAGCCTTAAAAATACTCAAGTAAAAACAGAGCTAACATAGAAACCTAGTGAAATCATCACTCGAGAAAAAAAAAAAAAAATCACCCCATGTTCTTTCAAAAAATGCTGCAGCTTAAAAAAGAAAATGAATTTTCCATTGTGAACAGTTATAAAGAAACAGCCAGATGCCAGTCATGATGCTAATCCCTGTGTTTGACTCTGCCCTCTAGCACTGGCTGAAGGAGCAGGGTATGGACACATCCTGAACAGACTGCAGTGAGCAGAGGGCAGCACAAGGGCCCAGCCATCCAGACACATGCAGCACTCCGGATGAAGGATGATGTCTGGGGATTACAAACCCAGGACTTGGAAGAATCAAGTTCAAGGTTACACACACTTGCATTCCTGTGCTA
This sequence comes from Lichenostomus cassidix, assembly GCF_008360975.1. Taxonomy (NCBI): domain Eukaryota; kingdom Metazoa; phylum Chordata; class Aves; order Passeriformes; family Meliphagidae; genus Lichenostomus; species Lichenostomus cassidix. The sequence goes on along the minus strand of NC_139483.1, from coordinate 25,878,422 downwards.
ATCAATGGCCTTTACTTACAAACTGGAAGCTGAGGACTAAGCTTGGAAGAATAAATGTTCTATGAGTCGATCAGACACTACAGCTGGGGACATATCAAACTACAGCCTGTTATACAGCACTTTGTTCAACAGAGCCATTTCTGGTATGGTAGGATGCTGCTACATTCTGCACTTTAATCACCTGCAGGAAGCTTATGCTCTTATTACAAATAAAAACACCAGCTCAAACCCCACATCAGTCCTTACTCCTGGACCAAACCTATTTCAGAACATGAGACAGACAGCCATTTAAGTTCTATTCATAATTTATTATTCTGCTTTGCCAGTAATCTCATTACACAATTTTCACACAATTGCATGAAACTTGAAAAAAAACCATTGCTTTATGTCACTTCCCAGATACTTTCCAGTATTTCCAGTCTTGAAAAAGGCCTTGAAAAAAAAGTGAAAACCTCATGGATCCTTTAAACAGTGCCAAAACCAACAAAAAATATTTAGTAGCAGTTAACTGGTTCAATCTCAGAATGCCTTACTGAAAGGTTTTGGAAGGCATTTTGCACATTATCAAAATATCTTCAAGTTGCAATGTAATATATGTTCTGGTAGTGGTACATTTGTTTCCAGAAAAGAAACTAATCTATGATCAAAATCTTGTTTAAGAAATGGACTTTTCCCCTTCCCTTCCCCATCCTTTTTCCTCTCCTCTCCTGTCGTTTATATTTGCTTAGCATATGAGAGACAACAGAAAACAATGCTCTCCTCTAGAAGGCAGTAATGCTGTCACACTGCTTCCAAACAGCAAGCCAGACAGGAAGCAGAAATTGCATGCAGGGTAACTGAAACTTGCTCTCCCTTTGGGCAATCTGACCACCACCCAATGTCTGTCCACACAGATCTATGTGCAAATACATGCATCTAATTTACTGTGTTAAAAGTATAACTGAAGAATATTGTACAATTTCCCAAGTTTTCTTAGAAAGTATTAAAATTTTCCTGAAACTAGGTTTTACCTGAATGAAAAATGTTAATATTTGATGACGTTTTCATTTAGTGCTCCCTCACAAATTCCCCATTATCTGCAAAAGATGTCCAAATCCTAAAAGGCTGGCTTCACAGCTTTTAAACACTAATGCCAAAGGCAGTTCATAAATCCATAATTGACAGCACTAGTCAGCTCCCTGATAGTGCTGGTGTCATAGAGATCTGCCCCACTTTTGGAGTATCCTTCAATGGAGTCATCAGTCCCTAAGCTCCATAAGGACATGCAGCATCTTACCACAGACATAACTTAAAGACCATATTGGATACAACAAAAGGGAAATGGCCTTGTCTCCAGCCCTGTATTTTCCATCAGCTGGTGGTGCTACAGAAGATCATGCTCCAGTGAAGCACAGAGGCACTGACATACTTTATGAAGCCATGCTTTGTTAATGCTCATGAAAATGAGATTCATCACCAATAACACCACTGGGTCACGATATGCAATCTGAAATGCAAATGTCATTCTGGACCGCAGTCAGACTAGGGGTGAAGTACTCAGAAACGAATGAAGGTGACTCAAATGTATCCATGCAGATAAAAAAAGCTCAAATGCCCTCCTATGTAACACTGACTTTCCTCATTTCCCAAGGAGAGGATTCTGCAGGAGCTGTCAGCACTCTGCACAATGAAGTCGTAAGTGATATTGCCTATGCTGCTGTCACACAGCATTGCCCATTAGATGCTGCCTTATGCAGGTATTTATGACCATGGCTCTCTAATTTACCAATTGATACTCCTCTGCTGCTTTTCAATGCATAAATCTCCTTTTCCTTGAGACTCGATGGTAACAATGGACCAAGATACACTGGAATATTCAGGATGATATCAAACATCACTTGCAAAATCTTTGGGTTTAGAATCCAAATTCATTGTTCTGGCATGCTCTGTTCAAACACACCATGGAGACCAGCGCATTGTGAGTACATTAATTATTGCAGGCTGCACTAACTTTGCAATCAGTCCTCTTTCCTACCATGTAGCAGCCATGTAGAACACCCACCCTCAGCTCACACAGTCATAGCTACTGTCTCTTCCTAACATGTTAATAATACATTGCTCTCTTCATTTGGTGATTAAGGCTTAAAGTCAAAACCCAGGCACTTGATAGTTGTGCCAAATATGTGATAATTTTGTTTTAAAGGCTAAGAACACCCACAGTGAATTGACTAAATTTGCCAAAATTAATATTTTATTCTCACAATAGCCATATGCTATTAATTTCTACCTTAGCCTGAAAAGAGCCATTATAAATATAAAGATCTCAGTAAAAACATTTTCCAGCAAATTAAAACAATTTATTGCACCAATGGAGAAGGGCAGGACAGAACCTGTGAGGTCAAAGAAAGTCAGTAAGCTTGACTTTAAAGCATTCATCAGAAAAAAAAAAAAAAAAATCAGAAGTATTCCAAGCCCAAAACAAGAGCTTCCAAGCACATCAGAAGGAATGTAGGTGAGTAAGTCCCTTGGATCAACTTGGTTGCAAAGAAAACAATCCTACGATACAGAGCTAAAACAGATTGGTCAGCACTAGGATAGAGCAATGCACATGAGGGTCAAGTTTAAAACCTCTGTGTTAGGTTTTACTGTATTGACATAGAAAAGTAAATGCAAATATTGTCCAGACCCTTAAAGAGCAGTCAAATCTAAACAGTCTTCCTTCCTTCCTTCAGCAAATGTAAACATTTAAGGCAGAATCTGCTTCAGCTAATAGCCAGCAATCTTTCCTCCTAGGTTTTCCTTCCCTGCTATCTACAGAAAATCCCAGAGATAGAGAGACAGAGTGCATGGGAGGTGGGAGGCAGAGTTATGGAAACAGAATAGGGAGCAGAAGGTATGGAAAAAAGTTTATTCTCTACTGATAACCTAGCTCCAAAAATCCTTCCATGCAGTCACTTCTTGAGCTGAAGGGAAAAGACCTGTCTTCTCCCTGTCTGCATCCCTGCACCTCCCACACATCAGGAACGGAGAAGGACAGGAGGGTAGAAGCAAGAATTCCAGTGTTACCACTGCTAGACTCAGCAGTAAAACACTCATTAACTTCAGCAAGGCCAGGATTTTATGCCAGATTCACAAACAAGTCATTTATAGAACTCCAGAACAGGTCCCCAAACTATCTGTCAAGGAAAAGCAAGAATCTGATGAGATATATTCCCTCAAGTCTGCTCTTTCTGTAAGAGGTTTTATTTTATTTGGCTCTAACTGTAATGTATTGCTAAATGTCATTGTAAAACACAAAAAATATTCATTCATAAATATTCAGTAACATACTGAACTTACAATGAACTACACTGGCTGCAGCAGCAAATTTAACTCACAACACACAGAATCCTAGAAGCCACACATCTAGATCTAATTTATTTAGCTGCTGATAAGAAAACAGTTGCACAAAATAAAGTGGATCCTTGCTTTTAGAACTGCACAGCGCATTCTAGGACAACAGGCTGGTTGCCAAACTGCGAGGAAGGTATCCCACTAACCTTCAAGACCTGAAGCTGTTGCCATAAACAATACTGGCTCTTTTACAGATGTATCTCTCCAATGGATTCCCCCACTACCTTCACAGTCCCTCACTTTGCTTTCTCTCCCCATCATATATGAAAAAATCCAGGCTGTTTACAAGGCAGGTGATCTTGTAAAGGCAAACACACCCTTGGAATGATGTAGAGATCTTCATTTTGGGGGCAACTACAAGTACCTACCATACATGGTTTATTATCTGTTTCAGTTCTTTCACTGTAAAGCCTAACATGTGCAGGAATTAGTTTAACTGCTGTAGAAAAACAGCTTTTAGGTGTGAAACTTCAGCTGCCTAAGGACACAGAACTAAGGTCTGAAGGAGGAAGTGAATCACATCACATAAGACTGAAATGAAAAGTTTGCTACTCAGTGACTGACTTCTTTCTTAGGCATGAGTATCCTTGTAGTCCAAGACTATGGACTACCTGGGTGTTTGTAGGGAAGAGTGATGCACCATCTCAAAATGGGGAGATTCAGACCCTGAAAACAACATAAAATTACTGTTTCTATCATGTAAACCCAGGCCTGGATGACATGACCACCAAAAAAAAAAACCAACCCGCCCCCACAAAAAAACCCAAAAAAAAAAACCCCGACCAAAACAACCCCAAACAAACCCCAAAGCTCTTCCCATTTATGTTCCAATCAGAAGAGAGTACTTCCAAGTACCATTCCCTTGAAGCTCCTGCTGGAAAACTGCCACTGGAAGCAATAGGGAAGTTGCTGGAAAGTTTAGGTTTGTAGCCTATCAATTCGAGATAGATGCTCTGGTGACTTCTAAAATAGTCATAACAAGGTTTCAGGGATTCCGCTCTACCAGAAACTACTGAATAATGATGTTCTTATTTTGAAACTCTTGAAAGTATTCAACTTTTTCCAGCTGACAATGAAAATTGAAGTTAGTGATAACAAAGATTCAGCGCTAACAATAATCTATTAACTTACAGCAAAACAAAAGAAAGATCACTTTGCTTCTTAGTTGAGGAATTTTCAGCTCTGCATTTCTGTTGCATCAGTAATATTTTGGAAAGATGAGATTCACACCAGGTATAAATCAGTGCAACTCTAGCAAATTCCAATGGAATTGCACCAAACTCCACATAGCATAAGCCATTCTGTGCAATTGCCAAAAAGGAGAGAATGGAATTTGACTACAGAATGGTTTGGCTCACATTGTCCTCATGGGGAAGAAAAAGCCCATACACACTCTTCTTCAAACCCAGGCTAAAAAGGCAGGAGAGAGAATGTTTAAAAGGCTGAGCCCAGTTTACTCAACAGTGACTATTAAAGAGTTTCTGAACTTGTGGAAAGGAAAGACATTTTATTTATAAATGTAAATGCTAGAAGTGGAAATATTTTTCTAGTACTAATAGAATCTACCTGAAGGTAAACATAAAGCACAGGAAAATAGCAGCAGCAGTCATGATAAAGTCCCTAAAGGAAGCAGGGAAGTGCTTCCTTTTCAGGACTTAACCATTAAAATGTAGAACACCTTTAGTAGCAATCTTTCCTAGAACAGTTTTTCAGCTATCTTACCCTATATCACACATAGCCAAATCCCAGCCTCTAGTGAGAGCACAGATGGCAAAGCTAAGGACTTAGGAAGGAAAAGAAGAATGGTAGAGAAAGAATTTTTTGAGTTATAGCCCAAAATTTACATAAAAGACTTTTAAATTCCTTACATTCCTGACTCAGAGGAATAGTAGAGGTTGCCTGTCCGCAGTCATTTTATATACAGTACATTTATGTTCAAAGCTGGGTGAATAGAGAAGAGAGTTGGATTTTTAGAAGATGAAAAAGAAAATTCTCCTTCGTACAGCCAGACTGCAGCTTGGGTGTAAGGCTGAGGTTGCTGGCAGGGGGGCAGAGGGAGGAAGTGTGCAACCACTAGCAAGGCAGAAAGAGCATTTGCTGTAAGCAGCAGTGGCAGATAAGAAAGATGAAGAGACTTCTGCTTTTGCAAATACGCAACTTCAGTTTACCAAATGAATACCAAATCACAAAAATCTTTTTCCCGGTTTCATTTGACAGCACCTCTGCTTTTAAACAGACTGCTTTGGGGTGTGCTCTCTCCCAAAACCAGGCAGTGAGCACTAGCACAGAATTGACTCAGCCACAAAGACCACCTGAAGACGCCTGTCTTCAAAGATATGCTCAAAAAAACAGCCCAAATCTTCTATTTAAAACTCCATATCTTTGTTCCTTCTCCAGGCTAGCAGTGCTGTAAGATAGCTGCCCTGCTGCAGAAGAGGAACACCTGGAAAGATATCTGCAGAGAGGAGAACCTGTCACTGAAGGCAAAGGAGCTGTCAGACCGCATTGGCTTCCACTCCACGCCGTGCAGAGCACTGCCAGGGTCAGCAGGCAGGGCTGCTCTGAACGCTGCAGGATCCTCACCAGCGACAGCTTAGCAGACTTACAGGAGCCCCTTTATCAAAGCAAGTGAAGGCAAGTATTCCTGCACACTGAAACTCGGTCTTCCTTTGCAGGGTCTGCTAACTGCAGGTAGTTAATTTTATGTAGAGGGCTACTTATTATTTTGCAAAATGTATTGCCTTTCACTTTAGTTGGCTATCTCTGACTTCAGGAGAAGAAATACTTCAATATTCTAAATACCTAATTTACTACTCCTTTACATAAACAATCCTATTGACTGGCAATAAGATCCATGGTTTTTACCTTTATGGTTAGACTTAACCTTAATTTCATCAACACAGGCAAAGTGTTCAAACAAATCACCAGGAACAAATATGCTGCAACATTTGAACCACTATGAAAATTCCCAACAGAAATTCCTACTTGCATCTTTCAGCCAGTTTCCAAATAATTATGCACCACTGCCTTTTGCCCTATAAGTACTTATCTTATTACATTAATATCTTCTGTGAGGAACTCTGTCAAAATTTTTCTAAATGTCTAAATTGTATCATCCTGATCACCCACTGCTTCAGGGGCATATCAAAGGCACTTCATTCAACTGGAAAACTCAGTTTTCCTCCAGACAAAATATGGTGATCTGACTTGTTCAGTTAAGTCTGCTTAGGCATTATAGAAAATTATTCAGATTATTCCATCCAGACTCGGTATTGTAGTTAATTCATCATCTGATTGCAGGCATTTGGACTTACCAATAGAAACCCCAGTTAACTCAGTATGTCATCTGCAAGATACACTTTCTAAAGAAAGAAGCAGCTGGAAGGCAATGCTTTAAAGGGGCTGTGGGCATAAAAATGCTTTTTCACTTAGTTGGCTCCATCTGCTTGACAAGTTATGAACAGATGCTCCATATCTTTCCAAATGTATTTTACCAGTGACCAGAAAAGTCAATTTTTCAGCAGACAAAACATCAGCATCCAGAAGTGGAGAGCAGCCTCTTTCAGAATTGTTCCCCTTTGAACTGGAATAGTTTGTACAAAAACAGATGCAACATTCACAGACAGAAATATGGACCATTAAAAATAATTGAGGCTATTTTTCTTAAATGTGGAGAAGAGTTAGATAGGAAAGGATGTGGACGTGAGAAAGAAACAGGAAAAATTAGAAAACACCCTTAGGAGAAAGAGGAACAAGGCATTTGCTGTTCAGTTGTGGAGCAAAATGGGGTGTGACTATAAGCTATCTTCTGATTGCTGGCCCAGCATTTGAGCCAGTTTGTCTTATTTTGGGTCTATGTGAAGCAGCCCTTGTCAGATCAACTACAAAGACTGAGAGGAGAACAGAATCACACAATATGCTGAGTTGGAAGGGACCCATCAGGACTGAGTGCAATTCCTGGCCTTGCACAGGACACCCCAAGAGTCACACCATGTGCCTGAGAGCATTGTCTAAAGGCTTCCTGAGCTCTGTCAGGCTTGGTGCTGTGACCACTGCCTGGGGATCCTGTTCCAGTGCCCAACCACACACTGGGTGGAGAACCATATTCTTCTAATATCCAACCCAAACCTCCCCTGACACAGTTTTGGCCCATTCCCTCAGGTCCTGTCACTGTCACCAGAGAGGAGATCAGTGTCTGCTGTTCCTCTTCCCCTCACAAGGAAGTTGTAACTGCAGTGAGGTCTCCCCTCAGCCTCCTCTCCTCCAGGCTGAACAGCCCAAGTGCCCTCAGCCACTCCTCACACAGCTTCCCCTCAAGATCCTTCACCATCTTTGTTGCCCTCCTTTGGATGCTCTCTAATAGTTTATATCTTTCTTATACTGTGGCACCCAAAGCTGCCCCCAGCACTGGAGGTGAGGCTGCCCCAGGTCAGAGCAGAGCAGGACAATCCCCTCCCTTGCCCAGCTGGCAATGCTGTGCCTGATGCTCCCCAGGACAGGGTTGGCCCTCCTGGCTGCCAGGGCACTGCTGACTCATGTTCAGCTTGCCTTTGACCAGGACTCCCAGATCCCTTTCTATGGCTCTGCTTTCCAGTATCTCATTCCCCAGTCTGTCCATACATCCAGGGTTTTCCCATCCCAATGCAGCATCCAGCACTTTCCCTTGTTTAACTTCATACAGTTACTGATTGTCCAGTTCTCTAATTTGTTGAGGTCCCTCTGCAGTGCCTCCCTGCCTTCGAGGAAGTCAACAGCTTCTCCCAGTTCTGTACCATCTGCAAACTTAGCATCCCTTCAAGTCCCCCACCAAAATCGTTTATGGAGATGTTGAGGATTACAGGGCCGAGGCTGGAGACCTGTGGGAACCCATCAGTGATAGCTGCCAGCCTGATGTCACCTCATTCACAGTAACCCTCTGAGCCCAACCCATGAGCCAGTTGCTCACCCATCACATGATGTGTTTATTCATGCAGCTGAATGCTGGACATTTTGTCCAGAAGGATCCTGTGAGAGACAGGATCAAAAGCTTTCCTGAAATCCAAAAAGCTTACATCAACTGGCTTCCCTTGATCAGCTGGGTGGGTTACCTTGTCATGAAAGGAAATCAGGTTTGACAAACTGGACTTTCCCCTCATGAAGCCATGCTGGCTATGACTAGTGATTGTATTGTCCTTCAGGTGTTTTTCAATACCTCCCAGAATAATCTTCTGCATAACATTACCAGGCACTGAAGTGAGACTGACAGGCCTGTAGTTTCCAGGGTTCCCCTTCTTGCCCTTCTTGAAAATAGGAACAATGTTTGCCAGTGAACTGGGACCTCTCCAGATTCCTAAGACCATTCAAAAATAATCAAGAGAGGTTTTGCAATGACATCAACCAGCTCTTTAAGTATTCTCAGATGAATCCCATCAGGCCCCATAGATTTATAGGGATCCAGCTGGAGCAGCAGATTCCTCACAATTTCAGGGTCAGCTGGGAGTTGAACATTCTCCAAGTCCTGGGATTCCAGCTCAGGGCTCTGGGACTCCCTCAGCCCATCACTGGTGTTGAAGATAGAGGCATAGAAAGCATTAAACATTTCTACCTTGTCTATGTCCTTGGTTGTGAGGCAACCATCCCCATCCTGTAAGGGGCTGACGTAGTATCTGCACTGCCTTTTGCTTTTAAAGAATGACTATGTTCATTTAGTAATAAATAAATTAAATGTGCATGTCTCTGCCAGTAGCTCTATCTTGCATGTCTCTTCTTAAAGCAGAAACAAACCCTCACCCAACAACGTCACAGTCAAGCAACTTCTTTTCCAAACTATGTGCCCACTTATAGTAAAACCTGCCAGTTATCCAGCCATCTCCCTACCTGGAGGCTCACTATTTTCTCAAAAATCCTGTGATCTTTTATATGGATATGCACCTCAATTTTTTTTAACTTGTCTTCTTGTGGTCAAACTGCACCTGTGTTGCTTAGCCTTTTTGGTCAAGTTTGCTGTTTGATTCACCTTGGTCACAGAGGTAGGATAAGGTCCCACAGCTGGAACCAAGGCGAGTCAAGGATTTGCTCCAGGATGATCTCACACCCACAGGCAACTACTTCATATCTGCTCCACACATGAGGCACAGTGAACAAGGCTGGGAGGTCCCAGATGGGCTTTCCCTGGAGTGGATGAGGAGAAAGCTTCCCATTGTAACAAGAGTAAGAGTATAATGATGGGATAACACAAAACAGTATGAAATGCCTCATTAGCTAGCAGGTTTTAACAGCTAAACTCTACATTCAAGATCCAGAAAACCATGGGTATTAAACAACAGCAATGATTTTTTAGCATTATCATCTTCTAACAGTGAAAGTATGTTAAATCTATGGAGATTACACTTGGAGTCTCATCTGCAGCTCCTGCTATGGCAAATAAAGCCTACATGGGTCCCATCAGAGACTATACAACACAGCTCAAGGTTAAGAAAGCAAAGGTACAGTGAAGATAAATTTTCTCTGGACCTCAAAAGGTTAGGAAAAGGGCCAAAAAATTGCCGAAGTCCAATTCAGCATTTTCTCTCATATTGGATGTTGCCTTTTCCAGCACTAATTCAGATCCCCCACAAATGCAACCCATACTCAGCAAAGCCCTCTTTAGAGAGGGCAGATTTATGAGATCAGCCTCTCAGGGTAGTCACAGTCCTGGCAGCAATAGGCAGAGATTACTGTAGTCCTGTTAAAGCCTGCAAAGGTGTTTTCTCACTATGCTGAGCAAGGCTTCAGTCCCAGCCTAATAACATAACTGGACAGGTATTATGAAGTGTCTGCATGCTCATTTCTCTGTCCCACCTCACAATATAATCTTCTCTTTGGTAACAGTGGGTTTTCAGGAGTATCTGTTCTCTGACAGGTTCTTCAGAATTTGATAGGAAAAAGGAGAGACTGAAGATGGTAGCAGAGAACATACAGTGATGTAAACTCCTAAACCCTCCCAATGAGCATATGACAAAATGTCCTATTGTTATAGTAAAGATTTCAAGGGACATACAGACAGGGTGAGACGCAGCTGTCTTAACAGAGGGTAACCCTTCATGTCCAAATGAAATTTTCTTTAGTCACTTTTACTGTGTTAATATCTTCCATTGCAAATTTCAGTTTGGAGCTTTTCCCAGTTCTGAGTATGAGCCACAAGCCAAATTATTCACATTTTCAGGCTGCTGCAGTAACTGGAGTCCTACAGAATATCAAACCCAGCAATTATTAATGATATCTGTTCCTCTAGCCTCACTGTCCAAACTCACAGCTAAGAAGACAGTCTCATCAATTCCTACTAGTGTTTGAAATTGAAAAAATCTTTTTTCAAAAACATAACTTTATCCCACTATATTCTGAAAGCCAAAGCAAACACAAGAGCACAAACAAAAAACCATGTTAAAGCTATGACCAGCAGAAACAGAATTTTGACCAGTGGTTTGAAACAACTTTCTGGGGTTGCTGCACATGTAGCCACAGCAAACACAATACTGGCTGAGGTTTCTAGTGGTCAAAAGAAAAACACAGCCAATGACAAGAGTTTTCACATGGGGGCTGGGCACGAAATTACTGGTATCTGGTAGCAGCCACATGGTAATTTAGGTTGTTCAAAAAAGGCTCCCATTAAACTACATGACAGTCAAGCTGTAAGACCTGCATCTAATTTGTTACATATTTAAATTAATTGATTATAAAGCTCGTGAAACTTCAGAAATGCAACATTTGTTCACCTTGTGCAACTGGTTGCTCTATACACAATCCTGATATACTGTGAGGTACGTACAAAATCAAATTACAAACCAGAGTGTTGTCCCTTTTGCCTCCAGCAAGTCCAGCTGTAATGTACCATTGGTCTCATTTGGTCTGAGGAAAAAAGACTAATGTATTTTTGTCAATACTCAGCAGTATGGAGCAGCACCAGAGGAACAATTTAATAACCCCTCTTCTAATCCCTAATTCAAAGAAGTCAGACAGATAACTATTTTGAACCTGCATTCACAGTCACCTGCTTCTCTGACTCCTCCCATACCTGCTCACTACTGCAGACTTTGAAAAGGAAGAGAAGCATCCTTTCTGGAGAGGGAAAGCTATTGTCTGCCCACCAACAAGTGTAATCCATATTTGAACAGTGACAAAAGAGACCAGTCAGTACATGAAAAAAAAATTGGTATCATCTCTAGCTAAACCATCTTACTTAACTGGAAACTAAAAAACCTGCAGATAAGAAATCTGCAGATCTGCTGTGAAGGTGCGAGTTGTGTTTTGACTGTAACACAACTGTCAGTTAGAGACTATATCCTCCATACCAAAGATTTCTGCCTAAACTACAGAACCTGCACTCTGGGGGGTTTTGCAACATATACAGCTGTTAGAAGACCCCCCAGATTGGCTTGAAGAGCTTAAATTCTGAGATTCAAAATAATTTATAAAGACGAAATATAAATTGCATATTTTAATATGCCTTTAGAAAATACAACGTAATCACTACGTGCAAGCTGGCTGGTGAGCGACCTCACCAAGCAATAGATAAACTTTATGTTGATTTAATTCTGCAAGCACCACACGTAGTTTTGCAATAGTTTTACACAAAAAGATTTAGAGCCTTGGAGGCATCGTTAGAAAGGTTGTTCTGCGTTCAGGAAACACCAAGGGCTGGTGTGCCACGGAGGGAGCTCTGTGATTCCCATCTGACCACACAGCAGGTTCAGCAATTCACTGACCTCTCTGTGTAAAACAGGTGCCAAAGTTAATTCTATTGAAGTCAATGCAGTGACAACAAACAGGCCCTAAAATTTCCAGTTAAAAACTGCTTTCATATGGTACAAGAGGAGTGGCTGTAAACATCACACAGCAGTCACTTACTGTGGCACATTAAGCAGACTGGTGGTCTATTTCATAATATGCCCAGGCTGTTGTCAGTAACAACTGCTTTTATAAAAAAGTGAGGTATCTTTGTTAGGAACAATGGCAATATAACCTTACTCGAAGAGGACTAAATTCTGTCTAACACTAGGCCCTTGGCAATGGATTCATATTAATTAGCAATCCTATTTCACGAGAAAAGAGGTAGGGGGGAAGTTTTCCCTTTTCCATTAAATCAAAAATATGCAGAGAGAGACTGAACATCAAACATCTGGCACAGTGCAGGAAAAGAAATGCAAAGTGGCTGCAGTAAAAATAAAGGACAACACAGGTGGTGTAAAAGACATTTCATGAAAAAGGGGCATTAGAAGTCTACATGAGTACTCTCTTAATCCCAGTTTTTGAGTTTCAGGGTGGGTGAAATTAGACAGGGCTTCACTGAAGGAGGCTTTAGTATATATATTACTTCATTGGCTCTGTTACAAAAAAATCCAATCATATTGTTAAACAAAAAAATAATGCCCTGACTGGACTGATAATCCTGTTTTTACCAAAGACCAAACACTACAACAGTTATTCAATGAAATCATTATGAGGCAGAAATACTTCACGGGATGCAGATTGTCTTCCCTGTGTCTATGGCAACATACACTCTAGGATAGTATTCACACGGTCTTTTTTAGACATCTAAATTTGGTTGTCTGTGTTAGGCACCTACTTTTTCTATGAGACTGGTATAGAGACACACACCTCTTCTCTCAGTTGTTCTGCAAAGGCACCCTCTAACTTACTGGCTCCATGGAAAACCTTTTATCCCAGTTTAGTTCCTCAGTTCAACTCCTTAATGCAGAAAGTCTGAATGCCTCTCCTAGCTGAATACCTGCTTTCCCACCTCTAACAATGAAGCTGGTCTTCTTGAAGTCAGTGCAGTTTACAAGGGACAGAACCTTTTTTTAACAATTGTAGCTTGAGAAAATAATGCTCAGAATGACGTTACCTTGATGAACACACCTTATCCTTCAGTCCTAAAATTTTATTTGGCACCTTTCTCCTTGGCAACAAAGAGGAAATTCAAAGAGAAAGTCAAGAGAAGCTCAAGTAGAAACTCAAAGAGAGGCTCAGGCTGTAGATGGGGAAGAAACTTAATAAAACCTCCTTCACCCTTCACATTTAACTTCCTTCATATTACCACTTCTTCAAGAGCCAAGAGGTGGATTATTTGCCTAACATGAGTAAAAATGTTTTCCATTCGTTTTATTCAGAAGCTATCCCAACTGATGAAGCAGATACAGAAACCTACAGATAAGTCTCACATGAAACATCTTATCTTTTCTTTTAGTCAAGGTCCAAGTTCTTTTGATAGGATAATAGAATAGTTTTTGGTTATCTCCACTTCAGCTCCATCAGCCCAAAGGATAAAGTATAAGCTCCATTCTTTCATTTGAGGCTAGCAATAAAAAAAGGTCATGCAGAATGAAGCTTGTACATTTTTTAAAAAATGCTCAGTGCTTAGACAATCCTCTTCTGTTTTGCTCCACAAAGTTTAATGCCCCTTGTTAATCTATATATTCTTTTATCTGTGCTCATCCTCATGGTACCTGAACATTGCATTAAATCAGAGACATAAACAGTGCAGCTTCCTGTGGCATAGCTAACCCACACTTGAGTTAGTGGGGAAAGCCACTGAATTAAAATTACATTCTGCTAATTTCTATGAGCTATTTTTATCGGCTATGTTCATTACTTTACTGCCTGTATTACAGCAACCCCTAAGCAGACTTGCTTAATGTTGTAAAACCTCACACTGCATTTCAGCTTGAAGGTTCCACTTCACCTCAAGTTGAAATGAAGTTCTCATTTTCACACCAAAGTTTGCAGCAGTACAGTACAGACAGCCCACATCCCAGTCTGGGTATCTGCCAATCAGTGGGACTCCTACACCAAAGAAGGGCTAGCAGCATTGCACATGCTAGAGAGGCAATCTCTCACCTACTTCTCTAACGTTCAGCTTCCCAGGTTCCCTTCCTCTACCTTTTAGTGCAGTGCCAAGGCCTAGATATTACCAATGGAAAAACAACTATTTTTCCACTTGCCAACACCAGTTTTTCTCAGTAGCTGAAGACTCTCCACAGAAGGAAATCATCATGCAGAAAGTGAGCTTCCTCTGTAAGCCATCCAATCTGATCCAGTTTCACTGAGACTGTTGATATTATAAATCTCGTAACAAATCATAACTACAATACAAATCCTCTTTGCTCTAGGGATGAGACTTGCATAAACGGTATTACAGATGTCACACGAATTTGCAAATGTCCCTAGAGAAAAGTAAGACCCACTTTCCAGAATTTGTTGCAAAGAAAATTTTTCAGCCTGTACTGTTCAGAGCATCATCTAAATTTACCTTCCATAATGAAGACAGTCAAAACTAAATGTTTTCTCTGGTAGGAAAGCAAGAGCCCCAGCATATCCACACTGAAATGGATCTGTCACTGTGGAACAGAATCCCTGTTTACATAACAATCTAGGTTACTTAAGAGATTGGGGAATCTGGGAAAGGATGATGGTTACAAATACTGAAGAAAGTTCTGAAACAAGGATTATTATCAGTCTGAAATACAAAGGCATAAATTAGTTAAAGCAGTCTGCCAACCGTCTCTGAAGCTGACATTCTAGTAAACACAACAATGACGATTTTTTTCCGTTCAATTTATCTGTACTTCTGTATGTTTCCAAGCATTGTTTCATAATTAATCTAAACGTTAGAAGTTTTATTCAACTTTAAATATTCAAGTTAGATTATGCTTTTCCTTATTTTACCACCAGTTTCTGTTTCTATACCCAACCCTTTAAAAAATCAGATTAACTGCTGAAAATGCATCATCCTCTTTGAAACATCTCCTTCAATCTTTGTTTTATTTCTGTCAGTCCTACCCTACCTTCCCTTTTTCATAATCCATTATAGTAAAATTATTATACACCTATATACATCCTAATCTACAACTTCCCCAGTTCAAAGCAGGAGTTAAGACAGTGACAAAGCAATGGAAAAAGAACGTCAGTCTTAGGCAAACTCAGAGTAGAAAATTTATGTTAGGTTTTGTGCTTTTTGGTGTTTACATGATTCCATTAGCTCTGTTGGTTGGAGCATGGTGCTGATAATGCCAAGGTCACAGGTTTGATCCTGATATGGACCATTGGTTTAAGAGCTGGATTTAATCCTTCTGGGTTTCTTTCCTTTCAACTCAGACTGTTCTGTGATTTGTAAGCAAAACCTAAAAATACTAGAAGTCTCTATGAATGACCCATGAAGGCAATGCAGTAAGAGGACAAATCACACTTCTTTAGACAAAGGCAAAAGGAAAAGAATGAACCATCTCTCACACAGAGATTTGGGTTTAAAGCACGTCCTTTCCAACCTGCCAACTTCCTTTTTAACCAAGAAACTAAACTCCTTGTCTTTTGCATTCAGCATGCATACATCCCAGAACACTTTGATAAATAAGAGAGATGTTGTGATCTGTCTATAATACCTGTTCTTGACAGGCACTGTCTCTGCAGAGAGGAGAGGATGGGAGAGACAAGGAAACCCTGATGCAAGTGGTTCTGTTCCTGCAATAGCAACCTTCATGGCATCCCCACTTCTCACTAAACCTATGGCTGCTCTGTGATGAAAATGTGGGAGAGGACTTCCAACAGGGAATAACTGCAGGTGGCTTACCCATGTAATTATTTTCAGGATGCTGCTGTGTACCAGCACAACTCAAAGTTAAACTGATTTCCTGCAAAGTTACACTTGCACCTACACTAGCTCCATGCTCAGGGTTAATGAATTTGTACATATTTTAATCAAAAGTTCTACCATGTGGCAATTCTTAAAGTGTACTGCATTATCAAGTAAATGTATGATCGGCCTCTATTTTCCTAATAAAATTGGTTTGGTCTTTTTCAGCCTCCAAAAGTTACCAAGTGCTAAGATACCATGGTGATGGGAAAAACGAAAAACACCAAAATGATTCTATTCTCTTTAACTGAAATGCAAATTCCTTGTTTCACATAGGAAATTTTAGTCAGAATGACTGCATAGATGCAAATCTTCACAAAGGTGAGTTTTGTGAATGAACAGTTAATGTAATGTAATGTAAAGCCAAGCTTTTTCCCCACATATGCAAAGACAAAATAAAGAAAGGGGCAACAGAAAAATTGAAAAATACTATGTAAAAGTAAAATACAAAGGGATCAGGTCATATTAATCTTTGCAAGCAATAATGAAACAGAAATAAAAAGTATTCATAAAATTACAGTGGCAGAACCTTTATGGATTATCCTCTGTGAATCATTTCTTTCTCCCAAACTGTTGGCAGTCGGTCCTACTGGTATTGCTCCTTTCATGAGCATTTTATAGGACCAGCAAAGCAAACAATATGTAATTCATCAAACATCTGCCTTTAAAGTGACACAGCTATAATGCAAGCACAAAAAGCACCATGCAGACAAATCAAGTGTAGTTACTCAGGAGAAAGTTCAAAGATCAATTCAACATTGCTTCATTTGTGGGATTTTTTAAACGCTTTGGTCCAGACAGCTGCATGGAAATTTCAGCTTTCAGCTGTATATTCTTTTTTTTAAGTTTCTACCCTACAAGTTCCTGCCAGGAAGACCTAAGTTTGAAAATAAAAGAGACAGAAGTCTTAAAAACTAAAAGATAAAAACTCTCCTAATTATTTATAGCTTACAATATTTAGTGTCATCACATGTTCTTTGCAGTCTTGACTTCAAATTTGAGAGCACAGACTAGAAGCAATACTAACATTAGTAATAATATTAGCAGGGATTAGCACAATGCCAATCAGAGCAAGCAAAACTGCCCTCCATGACACAACATTCATCCACCAGCCATACACATGGCCTTCAGCAGATACAAAAGCCAAGCCTCCTTCTTTACATTTCACCTGAGCAAACAGGCAGCTGCAATAAGCAAAATTAGAAAAACAGGCCACAAGGGAAAAGAATTGTCACTGCAAATTATTGAAAACTCAAGAGTTGAAGGAGCCTCTGGTGCCATCACCCTCCTTTATATGGAAAACTTTCTTTTTTCCAGTCATTCAAATCCAGTGTTATTGCCACACTCCAACACAAAGTCTCTCACATGATGTTTTGCATGCCAGCTCAGGATCTCTGTAAATAGCTCCATACACAAAATAGTTGAGCCATCTCATACCCTGTAGGTGGTAAATTATTAGGAACTTAAATATATTACAAGTCATGTCCAATATTGGTTTACTCCCAACTTAGCCACACAGCTGTCAGCAGACAAGCCACCAAGTTTGCACCTCTGTTGCTCCAATTTTAACTGTGTCAAGCAGCATCTGCTAACTAGTTGAATCCCCATAAGAAGGAGTTATAATATTTTATCACATGAATTGAACATTAGATCATGTGGATTTCAGAGTAATACTCCTTTTGATTTGCACACAGCTTGAAAACATGTCAGATATTTCTTTCAAAATCTCTTGCCAACAAGTTATGAAAAATGGATTTTATTTCAGGCACCCTGGACTGTTACTGACAACAGAAAAGTGTTTCAGCCTGCTATAAGAGTTTCCAGGATCCCAGATTTATCTCTCAATGTCCACACTTCTTGTTCCCTAGCAGCTTGTGCAACTTAGCAGTGATACAGCATGGGCTGTCAGTTCTGTACCCATCTGCAGTGGTGTTTTTAAGTCACTAACAAGATGACCTAATCAACATCTGTTCTTGCTATGCCTGTGTCTTGCCATGATAATTATTCCTTATTACCACGAATTTTTTTTCACTTGCAAAATAATTATAAGAAGTCCTAATATAACAGGGAAAAATGTAATTATTTTCAGAAGTAATACCCTGAAATTGTCTCAGTGACTTCTAAATTACTGATATACATTTGTCACTACAAACAACAGGGTCAATGCTTGTTTTACTTCTGATCCTTTATTTTTACCCTCCTTTTTCAGGAGAAGCTCTGCTGTATATGTAGCATGCTACTACAATTGTTTTTCCCATCCTATTATGAGCAATTCTGGACATATTTGTATTTCTAGCTCATCTAAACACTGGGTCAAAATTATTAGCACATTATATGAAATTCATGGGACTTCTTTTTCTTTACATAAAGCCTGTGATAATCTTTGATACGGATCTTAATTCCAGGACGAACTGTGCATGCTGAAGACAGAAAGCTAAAGACAGTGTTTCCAAGAAGTCATGAAGATGCTGACATGCAGGATGTAGGAGGAACAAACTCAGGAAAACACTATGAAAGAGCACAGATGATGGTATGTCAACAGATGCAGGAAAGGCAAATCCTACATGGCATTTACAAGGCTCCAACACGCTATCACTGCAAACATACAGGAAAAGGCAGCAGAGCAGAGGCAGCTTCAAGGAAGAGGCAGGGAAAGGTACTGCACTGCACATTGCCATAGGCATGGCCAGCCTTCCAGAGTACAGCATGATCTCCCCTGCACCGCCCAGGCCCACTAGCTGGTACTGAAGAGGAGGAAGAGGAAGATAGCAACCCACCAACCACCTGTCACCTCTGAAGCATCTGGTACCAATATTTTGAAAGAGAGCCTTAAATTCTAAATCCCCAAACACACAGGTAAAGCATCTCCTTACCCATCCTTTCAGAAATATGTCTGACTTTGGTTGGACCTTCAGGATCTAAGTCTGGTAGCAGGGACTCAGATAAATCAGAAACATAGCCTATTTTTATTTTTTTTTCACCTCAGAGGAGGTGTGTGCAATATTACATCATTAAATGTTCTCTTTTGGTTGGACCCTGCAAGCAAAATCCCCCTTAGCCAACTAAAACAATGGTTAGTTGTCCTAGGTTGCAATATAGATGTAGTTAAGTATTCTATTACCACCAGCTGTGGGCCATTAGCTGCTATCACCTGCTAATGACCCACTCCAGATGACAGGCAATGGGCCATCCGTTAGCTGTTACCAGCTGCTAACGACCCACCCCGCATGACAGGCAATGGGCCATCAGGGACCCACCGTGTGACTCATGGACTTATCTCATCCCATTGTGGGATGCTCTGCCCAGGAGGGAGGAGCCAGGTGTTCCCACGTGGATATAACCTGGCCTTGGAACTGCCTGAGCTAGCCCTGTCTACTGGGTTCCCAGAGGACCAGAGCTACTACTGGATCTTCAGCTGGAGACTAGACCTTCACAGGATCACCGCTTCAACTGGACTACTTCAGTTGGACTGCTACCACCACCCTAACAGGGTGTTAGGTTGTATCTGACTTTGTCAGTGCTTTTCCTTGTATTATTTCACTTATTTTAAATTTCAATCTTGACTTGTGATCTCCCACTGGTTTGTTTTCAAACCAAGACATTAGTGCATTGCACAGTCACAAGACAAAGAAATTTTTAAAAGTTACAGTTGAGTATACAGAGCACCTCTATCCCATTAAGCATTGAAGGCAAAAGAATACTCTGTAACCTCAACACTGCAACTATATATTCCTACAACCAGCAGAGCACAGCAATCAGCTCAAATCCTTGCAATGCAGTTGTATCATGATATATTTGCATTGAATGTCATGTTCCAAATTGGAACTGGCAAGCATCTTAGCTGCACACAACAATGCCATATGGAGTTACATCTGATACAGCTCGAGCAGAACTCCCTTCCTATCCAGAATACATCAAACAGTGCCACAGATAGGCTGTGGCATTTAAATAGTAATAGTGCGGATGTGAGGGCTAAATTAAAAATGTGTTGCATATTAGAAACAATTTGCGCACCAAGATAAAAAAAGGGATTCGCTGGCTTTTGGCAGCAGAACTTACAGATATGTAAAGAAAACCATTTTACTTAATTACCTATGTGTCAGCTTTCTGAGTGGAACAATTTTAGGACTAAAGATGCACCAAAAATATTAGGACAGATGAAAAAAGCCCAACAAGCAACAAAGATTTTGCTTCAAGTGCATAAAAGAGGAGCTGGAATTAGAAGTTGTGCATCACATCAGAAAAGGTGATGGGCTGGGCTGGCTGTCAGAAACAAAGCTCCACTTCAGACACTACTTTAAAACTCTACAAATGTGAGTTTTGTGCTTGTCCAAATCAGGTTCATGGCTCCTCTTTTCCACTTGCACAAAAAACAGCTGAGATGCATGTGTTCCCACCGACCAACATCACTCAAGGGAAAAGAAAAGTAGTTCAGAACTCCAATTTTACTGCTTCTGCAGAACCCATAATTAATACACAGGCAGTGCACTGTTGCTCTCAGTGCATTTCAACCACTTGCTGTCAAGAAAATGAAAATATTATCAGTTATAACCCACTGCAAGAACAAGACCAGTTGCCGAGTTGATGCCTAGACCAGACAGACATCAGGCAGAACAACCCACCACTGTCTAAAGAGTTTGAGAGCTATACTGTCACTGAAGTCCTGTTAACAAGTGACCAAGCTGCCTACCATTTCTTGGGAAATTGTTATTCAGTGGAGGTGACCAGTGCTGCACAACTAAACTAGTCTCCCCTAATAATGATACCATTACTTTTATGAAGGATCAGATTATTCTAGAAAGCCAGACAAACAAGGTTTTGTCCCAGGATCATTTAAACAACTTTAGGGATTTCTTTAAATTAATATGTGGCATGATAAATACTTCAAAAACAACACAATGTCTAAGTATTTGATGGGTCAGCTCATGGAGATTTCTCTTCAGCTCAGACAGACTCACTAATGACTCCACTGGGAAAGCAGGTTGAGTGAAAACAATGTGATTCCTTTAGAAGTTTTCATTTCCTGGAGCACATCGCTAAGTAGTATTTGCAACCTTTTTTCTCTGAAGGTCCTCAAAGGTCAGAGCACTTGCAAGATGTCCTCTTCTACCAAGACAGAAATAGGTATTTCTCAGCCCTTAAACAAGGTGACCACCTGCCTTACCCTCCACCTGCTCTACAATAGCACTGGACTTTGGGCAGAGTAAAATTGATTCTGCTGCATGTTTTCAGAGATCCCCAGATTATGCAAGGTCAAGACAACTGTGCAAAGTTAAGCTTTTCAAAGCCACAAAGAAAAAGAAAATCCTTCAAGTTATGCCATAATTGTTACTAATGCTATAGCTTCATGTACTCAAACCATTTGGAGCATTCAGAAAACACAAATATTATATTTTGCAAAGCACAGCATGTCCATGCCTGTCAAGCCCTGATTTCCCACAATGAAGCACAGAAACTGGCTGCTCTGCACTCCCAGGGCCCAACCAACCAAACTCATCAGAGCCAAAATGCCAAGCTACAACACCTTTTCAGTGACTTCACCCATGTCAAGGGTACTGAGTTCCTCGGTTGCCTCTGAGCAGCAGCCCAGGGGCAGCAGTCAGCCTTAGCTCAGATGCACTATCCTTGCAGGTAAGGATAGCTCATTATGAATTATGGGTGAGTTCAAGATTTTAGAAGTTTTAGAATGTAATTTGTATAAGAACTTTCAGCAATAAAGGATTCCAAGAGCTGGTAACTTCCCATGAAGAAAAATAGTGGAATAAAATAAACTCCAATTTTCATGGGAGTGTGAGCCAGGCTTTAAACCTAAAACGTGCCAAATATAAGAAGATGCCAGCACATAAAGATTATCAGGTGATTATTTTCATACATTTTGGGACTAATTGCATCATAAAATATGCATTAAATATAACTTGTCTCTGCATGAAACCCTTTTGACATTCAAGTGGTTATCACTGAACCATACCTCCTTGTGCAAATTTTATCTTCGCTTGTATGTAATAATAGTTCTATGAAAGCAAATGCAATCTATAAATCTCACTGAAGTTTTGCCTTAAAATACCAAGTCTTTGTTGCTGAATTGCTTTAGACTAGACCTGACATCTCCTATTTTGCTGACTGATGCAAAGACCAGACAGCTATGCTCAAAATCAACAATAACTTTTTAAAGTATGTTAGTGTATAGCTACTGCTACATGAAAAGACAGTATTTGTACTTCCTGGTTATACATAACCAGACATTTCCTAACCTCCAACTGGAGTTAGGTCAAAGTTATGATGCTCTGGCACTTCCAGCAGTATATATACAAACTGAGGAAAACAGAACAAGGGCCTAATGGTCAAATTCTAACTTGTAACAGGGTATAAGGAGCAAGTAACAGCAAGTCAGAAACTTTATATGCCACTTAAAACCCTACTTTCCTCAGGCAAGCAGGGAAAGCTTTTCAAAAGCAGCTAATGGTTTGCTATGGCTCACATATTGGCAACCTGCAGGAAGAACTGAAACAGGCTTGATTTCCAGAAAATGAACATTTACAATGTCTTGAAAGATGTCCCAATTTGCCAGTCAAGCTTTGGTCTACCAGCCACAAATTCCTGTAGCTCAGGAGCAGTGAAATAATCACTACCACTCTCAGCTTTGTAAAGCACATCTCAAATATACATACCCAGAAGAGTGTTCAATTCCAGACAAGAGATATTTCTTTTCCCTTCCTCTCTCACTGGTTTCAGAAGACTCAAATTCCCTAGCAAGATTCCTGTGTGAATTTTTAAAAGTAGATGAACTAACATTAGCTACATTGGGAATCATAGCCCAGAAACATCAACAACTAGTATTTTTCAGTGCAGCTCTCATTTATCTTTCAGATTAAATAATAAATTTTCCCAAATCTAAACTCCAGAACTATGTAAACTTTTCATCCATTGGTCATCTTCATCCTTCTTTCAATCAATAAATCATTGTTTAATTTTATATATATCATTAGCACATGCAATAAACTTATCTTGAAATGTAATTTCACTTTTTTACACGTGAAATTTGATTTCACTTTCTTCTGTTGCCCTTCATAACTCCAGCTGCTATGCTGCAAGTATAAGGATCCATTTCTATAAACCAATTAAATTTTCAAGAACACTTAAGTGATTTAGATATCTAAGTCGTAATTGTAAAAAGAAACAAATGAAGTGGATGGGACATATGTCAGTGTAAATGATGAACTGCTCTTGCAGATCTTACCCACAATTATCCTAAAAAGTTTTTGTTGTCTGCTCAGCCTTGCTGCAGTTTCCAAAAATGCTATGTAATACTCTTCCTCTGTTTCTTGTCCTTTTATTAGGAGGATATTTGTATTACTGCTTGCCCTAGAGGCTCAAACCAAGTTTGAGAACTTCATTAGACTGTATATGTGTCTGTACAAAGTTTAGTAAAAGGCAAAGGAAACCATATCCTCTCTGTGTCACAGAAATCAGGCCCAAAGCCCTATAAAAACCCTATAGAAACAAAGAGGAAAGGTGCCTTTGAGAAATTACAGAAGTTTTCTCTGGAAGTTGCAGAAATTAAACTCAAGTTGCTAGTTTCTCAATTTGTTGACATAAACATTTTTGATTACCATTCTCATGTACTATTTTCACTTAAAGTGCATAAATCTCTTTTGTCTTGGCAAAAACCCCTCAGCATAACAATGACATGGTATGTGGAGTCCAAGCAGGGAGGTATGGGGGAAAAGACAAACTGTGTCTTCCCCTACAACCTACTTGCCTAAAAGAGAGAAGACAATCTCACCCTTATTGAACACAACTGCCCAAGGAGAAACAGAATCAAAAATTTTAAAAACACAAACAGCATCTCTCTTAATTTATTCCTCTCTTACTAAGCAACATCTGCTCGTCTTTGTTTTGAGTTTGCATAAACTAAAAGAGAAATTCTAAAATCTGCATCTAACTACAACTGTTCTAATATCAGCACACACATCCACAACACTTCCCTAAAGAAGATGGCCAAAGCCTGGGTCTCGCTCCCAAATCAAAAGTAAAACCATTTGAGTGAAAGATTCTCAACAAAAAAAAGGTAGCTCCTAGTTGCTTATTAAGAAGATAATGGCTAACAAGCAGGTAAGATTAAGCTGTGCAGAATCTGTTGTTCTATTTTTAGAGTCTGCAGCCCCAGGCTGAATGCTGAGGTACCAGGAATTACGTGAATTATGCTAACATGCCCCACAGTTGCTTACTAGGCATGCTTCCTATTATCTAGACAGGATAAGAGTCTAAAAGAACATCTGTACAGACTGAATAAGAGCCAAGACCTCAGTGGATGATCCCGTTAACATTAAATTTTTGTTGAAATTATCTGGACTAGACATGCTGTAAGAAAACTAACAATTTAGAGGATGTTTCTTCCCAAAAGAAATTATTTTAAAAGATAGTTTAGAAATGGCAAATAAACAAACAAATTTCATTCTGTTCACTTTTGGCAGGATGCAACAGATAAATAATCTGATCATGTGGAAAAGGAGCAGACTTCCAGTATATTTACATATTCTAATCTCTTTGTGTTATAAAAGGAGAAAACAAATAGGATTTAGGTCATATCCTCCACATTGTAGAGAGTGGTGAAGAGATAGGCCCTGCATCTGACTCCCAACCCAGCCTCCCTCCCCATGGAAATGGCCCACAGTCCCTTCACATCTCTGTGTTTTTCACCGAGTCACAGTGTAAGACTGGTGATGCCACCACTTCTCCCATGGGTGCTTCTGTGTTTCAGCATTCTGAGCAATGCTCATCACTGGGCACCTCAGGCTATGGCTTGTTACACCTCAAGTTAGGACACAGAGGGGAAAAAGCTCCTGAAAAAACTTTCAGAACACAGGGCTTATACACTCAGGGCTTATGCAAACTCTGGCAGGACGGATGAAATTCAGTTTGGTGGGAGCTGGAAGAAGCCTAGGAAGAATCAAGAGATGGCCTGGACCCTGGCAAGTAAAACCACATCTGTTGGCAGCAAGGACTAGGAAATCACCTCTACCAGATATGCATGTAAGAAAAAAACAGGACAAAAAGGGCAGAGAAAAGAATGAAAAGTTTTCACTCCAAATAACCATCATGTTGCATAAGGGAACAAACAAGTCTGGTGAGCTGAATTAAGTTAACTGGATTCCCAATGAATGGCCATCCCTACTTGCAGGCACAGAAAACTATAAAATAATTATTTCTTTCACAGTGGCTTTGCAATACAATTTATTCATATAAAAATGGTAAACACCACAGATGCTTATTTTCATCTGTTACTTATGGGAACTCCTCCAAAAATACAAGCAAGTTCCTCTGAGCAACTTCACACCCTTTTCTAATGTTGCAAATGACACAGTTGATCCAAGATTTGAATTTCTAATACTGTAAAGCCAACTCTTCACTGAGCTGGATTTGCAACAAATCCTTTACATCCAGAGGTAGAAGGACAACATTTTGCAACATTTGGAACTAGGAATCACGTCTGTATCATCTATATCCAATGCTTACATTAATACTCATCTGCTCAGATGGCCTGCTGCCTGCTCTGAAGTCTGCTGAACCTGGTCTCCAGGACACAAATGCCAAGAAGTTATCCATGATTTTCATGGCAACACTGTGGACACCATACATATTGCAGAAAGGCCCTTTCTCCTTCTCATTTACATGGAAGCCCTGTTGTGAAAGAAGTTCAACCACACTTCTTTAAAAAGAAGACAGGAAAAAACCCACAAATAAGTGACAGGTGACATGAAGACTAACTTCATGGACTTCTGGCTGCCAATTAGACTGTGCTGCTGCAGCTATAATGAAAAGATAATACAATACAAAATACCAGTCGCTGTCCTCCTCACTCTGCAAGTGGGCATAAGATGTAAAGGCAGAGATGAAAGGCTCACTAGCTATTACAGAAAAAGATAGCTGACAGAGCTCTGAATATACATCAAAGTACCAGCTCCAAGGAATTGGTATTCAAAAGAAATGCATTTCATAGGGCTTTTTATGTCTGGCACCGTTTCTTGCAATCTGTTAACAAACATGGTACATGGGAAAAACACACACTTATGAGGGAGTGCTTTTCAAGAACAATTTTCAACTTATGAATATGGAAAATTCTTAGCATAGTGAAATGGAAACAAGACCATGGTCTCCACATTTTGTTAACTGATACAAGCTAGAGTAGCAGCAATCCAAAATCCCAGACTTGAGGAATACTAAATGCAAGTGCACATGGTGGTTCACAACACAGACTGGCTAAGGAAGCTAAGGGAAGCTCTGGTGAAAGCGAAGATCATGGCACAGCAATGTCTGAATTTTGAAGCACATTGGAAAAAAAGTAGTAAAATCTGTTAAATATTAAGGACATGTTTCAAGTGGAATCTTAAAAGTGAACAGAAGAAAAACATATCTCTGCATGAAATTCATTGGTCTTGTCAGATACACCAACAGCATCTGTGGCATCCTGTGAAATCACTCCTTTTAAATGGCATTTTGCAGATGAAACAATTTTTTGGCTCTAGTCTTATGTAGTTTTGAATTGAACTTCATATCCACTCATATCTCCACACACACAAAGGGCTGACTAAAGCATCAACTGAATTTCATGCAATATGGGTATAAAATTAAAAAGGAACAGTAGAAAAAAAACACCTGTGACTAAATGCTCATAACAACATAATGACAATTTTCTTAACAAAAACAGAAGTCCTGTTGCAAGAACAATTATCTGTGCATCCATAATTCAAAATACCATTTATCATCAATTATTACATCAATAAATTATTTTAGCATGTAACACTTGAATTACTATTACCACAAATGATATACCACATTTCCATCAGGTTGGATTATTTTTATGTGCCAAAGGGAAAGCCCTTGTCATCCACCACAGCCAGGTCTGGCAGAATTACCCTTCTGCCCACCAATGCAAGTCTGGTTCTCCCTCTCCAGAGCACATCATCTTTGGAATCTTGGCCTAGATACATCCTTGTAAGCACACAATTCTTTTGCCTTTTGCATATCTCCCTCCTTCTAGACCTGGCTGTACCTCACCATCACCTTTCCACTACCACAGCTCAGAGCTGTAACTCCATCTCAGCACTGCTGACTCAAACCTCTCCTGGCGAGGAGCCTTCCAGCCCCTGGGACTGTCATGTCCCAGCACAGATTGCTGTCTGGCTGGTGAATCTCACCTGAGAGAAGCTGTGGGTCCTCCTGCTAAAGGGCTACACCACAATGTGCATAACTTGACTAACACCAATCTGTGGGAGCTGCAGGTGTGGAGTGACTATGAAAACCGTGTCACAAGCCTCCAAAAATTAGATGAAAATGCAAAAGAAAGGACTTTGAGGTGCCTCTTAGTGAAGGGTATGATCAAAGAAGTTCACTGTGCAGTCTAAATGAAGTCAAGAACTGAGCAGGGAAGTACTCACACACACCTAGGTAGCAGCACTCACACACACCTAGGTAGCAGCAGAGATGAGACAGTTTACATTTAAATTGGGATCACTCCGATCCTCGTCAGATAAAATGCATGGTAATCCTTTGCCTACGTGTCTGAACAACCACTCTTTCATTTAGTAGAGATTTCTAGGATAAAGTGTTTTCACAAAGGTGATTAAAAAAAAAAAAGACATTTTGTAAAACTAATACCTCTAAAGTACCAAAGACAGATTCCAGAGAGATGGAAAGAATCAGAGATAGCCTGAATATCTGTGACCAACTAGACAGGTTAAAAAAAACCAACAAAACCAACCCAAATCTCCCATCCTTGATGGTCATGGACTAGATCTTATCCCTACCATTACAAGCAGGGCTAAAAACACGCCCTAACCCCAGAAACATCAACTACTTTATCAGGTAGCATATCCATACAGTACCACTAAATAGTCTGAATGAAAGAGTCCAAATGACTTAAGCAGTGTGACCATAGTTTGGATACATTGTGTTTATAATGGTGACATTTGTCAAATCTTAGGAGAGGCTAAAAACAAAACAAAACAAAAAAAATCAGAAGCAAAAATACATTTCAAACATAGAAAATATTTTTGTTCCATCTTTCAGAGGTCACCAAAAACCAAACAACATGCAATTTATATAATTAGGCAAGAATGGAAATGAAAAACAGTACCCTCTTTCAATTGCACAAGATACCAATACATCAAACTGCCAAAGATATCATAAACTCAGTCTTCTATATCCTGGGATTTTCCTGTCTTGGTTGAACAAAATTATCACTTTCCATTCCCAAAACAACCTTTCCATCTTGGCACACCATCAGGTCAGGAACACTGTTCCTTAACTTCTCTCCTTATGTGGCTAGAAGGTTCTTTCTGACGTTCAGTATTATTTCTACTTATGACTACTATAAAACTACTATAAAAGTTGCTGGTGTTAACATTATAATCTTCCTTTGATAAGCAAGGTGACCTTATGACTAACATTATTTGAGGCATGTTGGATGTGGTTATCCAAGAAAGTGGTGTGATTAACTCCAGGTCAGCATGACTCACATATTGCACTGACCAGTGCCGAAGTGGTTCGACTGGCAGTGAGCTTTGGTGCAGCTTGCTCAAAACAGCTTGAACTCATTACTCCAGATTTGATATACTTCTTGGGCCATAAAGATAGCCTAAAGTGCTTCTCTTTTTACAGTAGAAAACTTCCAACTTCAGTCAGGATTTTGCTTGCAATTTTGGCACTTAACTGAAGTCCCATATTTATTTGAGCTATATAGATTGGCCTCTCCAGTGAAACTTTTGAGATGACAGTGACAATTATCTAAAATTTGGAAACAATTCTATGTTTGTTCCAGCATGACTTGAGATGAAGTTCTGTTCAAGGCCCTTAATTTCTTCCAATGATATTTAATACTATCTTATGTAATTAATTAAAAATAAATAGCTTCTTACTGTATTTTAATTCTTAAAGCCATTTACTGAATTAACAAAGTACTCTATTAATTGAGACTTAAGGAAGAACTTTATTTTATAGATTCTTTTACAGACAATCAAAAACTACAGGACAGTCTTTTAGGTTTCTTAATTTGAAGAAATTTGATTAGCAAACATCTTAAAAAGTAGAAGCCAAAGGCAGCTCCTTCAGGATTGTCAATTTTTCAGTAGAAGAATCCTGTAAAAAGTTTCAAACAGGCAGCTTAATTGCCAAAGGCACAGATTCATCATGTGCCTATATTCTTTATGAATATAGATCCTATTCATATGGTTTTGGTTGAAGTTGTATTTTCCAAAATGTATAATACTTTATGAAATTTTCTACGTTAATTATTTAAACAGCTAGTTTTAGAACAATGTTCTTATCTAAAAGAAAAATATGCTTATTTTTTATTTCAATTAAAAAAAACTTTTAAAAAATTTAATGGTTAAAGAAATTAAATTATATAAATATGAAAAAAAGTTCTGATCTAGACAGAATAATTATTCTAGCTTGAAATGTCTTTAATCTGTGTTCTCTTTAGGCACAAAGCACTTTTCCTGCTAAGACCAAGAGTCTTGATTAGTTTCCGTCCAGCTAGAAGACACAGTTTGGAGTTTCATGCACATAGATGTGTGTAAAACAGAAAATATCCAAAAAACAGCTGCTTGTCCAGATAACTTGCACCAAATGTGCCAAGAGGTTGAAAGCCCTTTCTACAATGTGTTAAGATATATTGTGCCCACCTCAAATTCTCTAAGACATGCAGAAACATCCCCTTAGAAGGAGGTGACCATAATCAATTTTAAGATGTACTATTCAGCTTGGTTTCCCATACTGAAGATACCTCAGAAATATGTTTTATGAGTAGTAGTTATCTCTCATAATTGTCATGAAGAAAGATGGCATATATAGTAATCATTGAGCTGTTACTGAAAACATCACAAGCTTCAACAGCGACTCCTTTTCTATGACAAAGAGCATCCTACATATTGTTGTATAACCATCAAAAAGACATCTTATTTTTAAATGTTCTATTAAAAACCTAAGCTTTTAGTGTAATAATTTCATAGTAGCAAAATTTGCCATGAGAGCTATTGCATTACCACTACTCACATAATATTCCCTCTTCCTCCACTTCAGCCCATAGCAGCTTTTGCATTCTGCACCACTGCTCTAAATCTGCACCTCTGAAGCCAATGAGAATATTGTTACCGGAGTCACAAACATTTGATTGTGCACACAAATACACACAATGTTAATGATTGCATAACAAGGTACAAATGTGACAGTGCAACACACCAGCAACTGTAGTTTCTGCTCTAAGTACTTCTTCCCCATTGTGTTAATGTGCTGCTGCAGTTACAGAGCATTGCAGAGAGAGACTAACTGAATCCCACATATTTTCACAATATTACAAATATTATTCTCTTACCTTAATTCAACAACTCATCAGAAGCCATGCAAATACAGATGAGTCCAAAAGAACTAGTATTATGATCTGTACTATCTTTCCTCAGAAAATGAAGATGTTAACCCATAATATTCTCTTATGTTACATGCCAGTGGTAATAAAAATGTCTTTGACATACCATGCTGCATGTAAGTGCTGTGGATAGAAAAGCTTGGAAGCTTTCAAAGAAAATTAAGAATTTAATTAAGTTACCAATGGTATCATTACACTGAGATAAACCCAGAAAAATGGTTCCAGAATCTGTATCATGGGATAAATAGGTACCACACTAAATTTCTTTTTAGAGAGTGATTGTTCTGTAACTGTTACAATTTACCAAGCCAAATTACATGAACTATGTATCTGGACCCCAGAAGGATCCAACAATTCCATACAGGTATTTATTAACACTTTTGTTTATGCAAATAACTGTTACTGCATTGTTTTATTCAAATCAAATATTGTAAATATTAAAATGAGGGAGTGATAACACTGCATACTTCTATGAATCTATTTTCTTGTCTGTCCAAAGTTTTCCAGAGTACACCAAAAGTATTCCGGAGTGCACCAAAAGTGTCCCAAAGTGCCAGGAAATAGATGTAAAAATTAGTGTGGTGATACCTCATTTCCTACCTACCTATCTTGCACGTTCAAATCAGAATTCCAAGCAGGAATTTTGTCTGCTTGTTAGTTTAGAACAGTTCAAAAGCAGTACAGCTGTTATTTGGGTAAGCATAATCTCGGACAAGAGACCTGCAATGCTCAAACTTGAAACAGTGAAGAAGGAACAAATCGCATGCCTTCAGCAACAGCGCTGCAGTTGCTACAGGATTACAAAGGTACACAATTTTTGGCTGCCCACAGGAAGCTGCAACACCTTCAGTCTCTGTGCTAACCACACCACAGCCTCTGCCTGGCTCTAACCTCCCGGGCAGCAAGCACAGGGCTCTACAGGCACAGAACACACCGGGGAAACAAAACCATTAAAACGTTCAGTTTAAAGGACTATTTTAGTGACATTACAGCTAGAACTGAATGTAATTTGCTGTGTCGGTATAAACCCAAGGTCTCCACTGCAAGCAAGTCTGTGTAAACACTCCACTCTTCTTTGGCATCGAGTTGTGGACTTCTACCCTGATTCCTCTCACTGCAGCCTTTTCTTAAGACAGGCAGCACAGCTATTTTCCAAGTAAGTTAAGAAAAACTTGTCATTAATTTAAATTGTCACAGTTAATTTCTTGAAGGGCAAATCCTGTATCTCCACTAAAGCCAGTAGGAATATCTCCATAGGTTCATTCAACTCAACACAATTCGACATGGAAAATATTAAATCAGTTTAATTTATTAATAAGGATTTATTTAAATAAATTATTGACATGGTCCTTCTGCTTTGAGAAGGACATCTGGGACAGAAACAGCAAGCTACCTGCCAGCGCATCTAATTAATTAGCTCAGTGATGCTGAGTGCAGAGTTCTTTCTACATTTCTGTAAATTTCAGCACACTTTCAGCCACGAGTGTGCAGGCAAACCCCACAGCTTCCTAACAGAAACAGCTCTGGATCAACAGATCCAGCTACATTTTAAACAAGAATAACTGGTGTGTGAAATGATGTGCTAAGCCACCCCAGCCACATCTGATTTTGGGCATAGAGTAGAAAAGGTCAACAGAACCATCCTTGATAGAGCAACACAAAGCTTTCAGTTGCATTTGCTTCCCAAAGAACCATTAGTTCAGACTGATGAAGGGAATCCAGGGACACTTCACCAAAACCACAAACCCCAAAACTTTTTGTTTCTGCTATGCTTAGTTAAAGCACACAGAGAGCAGAAGCAATTTGTAACAGAGAATTTCTGTTTCCAGCTTCAGGATCCATTATTTCATGTTTACACCTTTTGTACCTTCGTCTATGAAATCCTGAAGTTCCTAAAAACTCAGTGGAAATTACACATCAAATTCATTGCCTACCATACTATGCAGATATTACCTTTAAGAAGACTAAGAAGTTTCATAATTAAAGTTCTCATTTGTTTGTGTTGGCAGGACTTCGATGCTGTTCTTTGATATAATGGGGAAATAGCTGAAAAACTCTGCTTAAAGAATCTCACATAATTTTTAAGACAGGAAATAAGGAGTATTTTAAAAAGTATTCTATATATTTATGTGAGCTACTAGGTTATACCTTCTAGAAAAAAAAAAATGTATCTCACCAATATCTTAGCATACCTAGTAAAAAGAATCATTGTGGAAACCTTCCATATGAAAACTGGTAAAAATGAAGAGTGAAATTCTGATTCCACTGAGGTTCAGGCAAAGCTGCCACTAATCAAAAGAACTCCATGAAACTTTGCTGCTCATTACATTGAAAACAGAATTTCACTCAACATTTTTCTTTAAAAAAAAAGTTAAATTCAAACAAATGGCATGTCTAGAAAACTGTATTTTTATAGGAAGTTTCTGCCAAAATAGTTCAGAATATAACAATAGTGTTTTTCAATTCCTACATCACCAGGAATTTGGAACCTTCATTTGCAGCTTTATGGTCCTAAAGGTTTACCACAATTTTATATGGATGCATCCCACATAACATATTCTATGGATTATCTCCTGTAGTGTACACACTTCTGGAAGCTCTGCTCCTCATAAGCCAGCCTCACAAAAGAAGAAGAAAGAAAAGGTATTTTGGAATAGTTTTTGAATAAAGCAACAGAGTTTAGCTGGAACACAGTGGAACAGGGAAGAAGAGGTGAATACAAAAAAAAGAAACAGTTTACAAGCAATACACTTAGAGCAAGGATAGAAGGAAACAGGACAGGAGACAAACACGAGCACTGAACGAGAAGCACAGGAAGTAACACATGCTTTATGCAGTAAATGACTTCCCTTTGAAGAAATACTATGGTATCTGGTTGCTGTGTCCTTAGCAGTTGCCTTCCATGGACAATTACCATATGAGTCAATTGAACTCATAATCTGCTATACACGTGCAGTGAGGAACCTTAGGCATATTACTCATTATTATCAGTAAAATTCCAAATCAGTCTATTTTCTGAGAGTTACATGTGCTTATCATTACACACAGCTGCTTAATAACAAAATCCATAGCATATGTGGACATCAGAGTTATCACCTAGAATTTTAAATGAAACCAGGAAAAAGTCAAAATCAGTGGCTGGACATCAAGCAATACAATTCAGATTCTCAAGGTGAACAGATGGTGTTATCCTTTCACATGCCAGCAAGAGTGCTGGAGATTCCCTTCATTGTTAAAAGATGCAAATTGAAGAAGAAATTAACCCAAGCTCTAGTGTGAACAACACTATCTTAAAAGATGGTAATTGGCTTCCAAAAAAGGGGAAAAAAATTTTATCAAGGAGTTGAGTCACAATTGCAAAAGGTACCAGACTGGCAGCATCAAAATTATTCAGAATTTGAAATTATTTAAGGATGCAGCCAACTTCTAGAGGTCACTGTTTTCTAAAAGTATCTACTTTTAGCACACAATTATGGGATTCCAGCAAAATTAAAAGACTCTTTAATGTAAAAAATAATTACTTCTAGGTTAAATTCAAAATTAGGTAGAGTTACATATAGAATCTTTAATCAGAGGACAAATAGCTTTTTCCTGCCATTTCATTATAGGGACTCATCTCTGCTCTCTGCACTATTTAAAAAGAAGATTTGATTAGCTTAATGAGAACATAAACACAAAGGATTATTTATAGGACATCCCTTTTCTGCAGGCACTATGCCTATGACCACTGACTACTATTTTTCTGTAGAAACATCTCTTAGTTAGAATATCCAGAACCCAAAGCCTCAGATAGGACTTCTTAATAAACAGCCCTGATTAGGTTAAAAATGTGTATGTTATGATCTTCATAAGGAAAAGAAAATTTCAGATATCTGACTGTGCTGCTGGAAATTTTTAATGACTTTTCCCACTTTGGTTTTGGCCTATCTACCCAAGGAGGCATTGAACTGCTGCACAAGTAACCCAGCTTTATCAAAGAAACTAATCCTTTTCCCTCTTCCATGCAAGTTTTACAGCCAACAACTAAAAGCTATGCAGGACTTGGAAATGGACCCTTCCAAGAGCACATCTAGAGTTTCAAGTGCCTCAAAGCAAAGACTACACACATTACAGTGTGTTGTAAGGTTGTGCTCAGTCATCATGGCCACACACTTGCAATGACTAAATTCAAACAGACTAAATTAAAGGAGATGTGTAACCATTAATTGTATCAACATGTAATCCAGGAGAACACAGGTTTGCCTCCAGCACCCAATAATAAACTTGCCAGTGACTGTATTATTTGACTGTCTGATGTAAGGCTCTGACCTCTATCTCTCATGTAGACATCTGACTTCTGTGCACAAAGCTAAATTCACCTCAAAACCCATCTGAGCCTGCTGTCCTAGACATCTGTTGTGTCCACTACCGACAGCAGAATCATTTAAACAAGAATTCTAACTTGTTACTCTTTGTATAACACTAAGATAATGGATTTTGATCCCTAGGTAATAACATCACACATACAAATAACAGCAAAAATTAAGGTGCAATATTCAGCACCTTAGAATTCAACAGTGTCTCCCTTCCTTAAATTACTAGGGATGAACAGATCTCACATAGGCACCAGCTAGACATTCCAGTTCATAAGACTAAATCAGTGACTTCCACAACTTGAAGAGAATTTTAGATACTTTGATGAGACTCTGTTCTGAAGGGAAACAACCCATCTTCCTTCTTCGTTGTAGTTACTCCACCCGCCTTGATGGTTTTGTTTTCCACCTCTTGCCTTCTGCATATCCCAGTGTGAGAGAAGCCAATCTATTTCACATCATAGAGAAAGCTGAGAATGTATTAACATCATCTGATGTGATGAAATAGACCAGACCTTTTTCTTTGCTAATATGTGCTTGGACCAGATAAGAGTGATTAAGGATATGAGAAACCTAAGTACTGCTCAACTTTTGTAAATTAATCTCCCTTTCCACTCTCTTTCAAGTAAAATCATTGACAAAAAAACCCCAAAGCTGGACTAATGTCATTCACTTCTTTTTATGAAACACCTATTATAACAATTCCTTTATTTTATTTTTTTTACCATGCATTAAAATGAAACCACTTTTCTTGGGGAGGAGGAGAAGAGTTTTTCCCCCAAAGCATAACAAGGTCAGGCTACTGAGATATGACACAGAACCCCACAGTCAGGAAAGAAACATGGCCTTGAAAGTGCTCTCCTGCATGCCATTGAACCACTCCCACCACGAGCTCCTGGCTGGGAATGGTAATTCCACCCAGGACCTCATAAATATTTCTCCTGTGTAAATTACGTGAAAACAGCTACACTCTACTGAAAAAACTGCAACAGATCAGTATTTCCAAAATAAGAATTGGATTAGGAAAAAAGTCCTGACCAGATGGAATACATAGGATAGACTAGAGGCCTCCAGTTTGCTGATCTGGCTTTCTCCTGAACTTGGGAATGCAAACCATTAGCCTTGCTTTTTGGCACACTCACAGATGTGAAGTAACAAAGCAAGCTACCTTCATACTAGCAACCTTTATATTAGTCTCCAGGTAACCCTGACTGCCAAGGAATTTATAGCTTCATTCCATGGACAGTGGAAACGACACTAATGATTTATCAAGCTATCTTCAAGGTTAAATTCATCTTTCTAACACACACCAGCACCCACAAGCATTTGACCAGCTATACATCATTATATTTTATACATGAAGCAAAGTGTGTCAGGAAAAACTGACAAAGATTCCTGCAACTTTCTGGGCTATTGACAGCAGAGGTGTTCTACATGCTGGTATCTAACCACAGCTGCGGAACCACCTAACCCAGAAAACTTTTGTGTCTCTCTACTCTCCAGCTAGAGAAAAAAAATGTAAGAAAAATATAATCCCATGCATGGAAATTCTCAATCTGGTTAGATGCTGCCTGTATATTTTAATTAAAATAACATACACTGTACATAATGTCATAGTTTAAAGACAGCTGGACCCACATAGCATATACATTTATCATCCACCTGGGTCACATTGGTTGAGCTCACTAAACAGTGCTTACTTTGATAATATTATGCTGCAGGGTGGTATAAGGTTTTCTAGGTCCACTTTTAGGATGGCTACATTAAAAGCAACAAAGACAGGAGTCAGCTAAAATTGTTACCCTTCCAAAACAGTATCAATGCTATAGTACCAACATTTCACAACCCAAGCAAGCATGAATTAATAATATATAGATACGTGTATTCAGAAAAGCATAAAATACACCAATATTTCGCTATTTAGGCCTTGCAAATCTAAGAATCTCCTCCTACTAGTTTCCTTGCTGGAAGGCTTAAAAAGCTAAAACAGTTCTTGGCAGAAATGAAGCAGTGGAAAGAAGCAGAGCATTAGCATTCACGTGAATCAGTCAAAGCCCCACAATCCATAAAATTCTATAGTGTGTGCAATTTGGCTTTGAAATTAGGTGTACATTGAAAATACATGTTTTTGCTCATCTAGAGATTAAATGTTTTCATTTTTAAAAGGTGTACTGGTCAGTACCCTTCTCCTGGTTCCTAAGACTTTTTGAAAATATGAAATGAACAGTGATGCAGTAGTCTTTATGATGAAAAATGTAAATAAACGTTTGCTAATGTCTTGCTCAAATTCTATCTGTAGTTTTTTTACAAAAATTGGTCTTGCTTGCCAAACAACAGATGAGTACAACTTTATAAGGCTTGTTTTTCAATTGTCTTTGCTTTTTGAAAAAGAAAGGTTTAAAATAGTCCTGTTCCAGCAATGCTTTGAACAAAAGTGCAAATGATACTTAAAACTCACACATCTCCATCAAAAGCAAATTTGGAAAGCTAAGTGGAAAAAGGTTAATCTTCAAGAAATCACACATCCCCACAAATAGGTGCCCACACATGGACAATTGGTCAGGAAGGACAGAGGACAGGCTGTATAGTTCCTCAACAACTAGCATGAAGTTGGAGCCTAACAGTAAAATGTTAATTACCATAACAGGTTCCAGACAGCTCTGCAGGCTCTATGTCCTGACATGGCCTCTCCCTTTCCTATCTTCCCCCATCACTCTGCTCCCCACAGCCACAAAGGGACCAAGGGACAGGTTCACGATCACTCCCCACTGCCAGGCAATTGCATTGTCTTCCCAGTGACCATGAGAGATGCCAGCTGTGCTTCCTCACTGCCTGAGTTCCCACTTGTGATTTGCAGCACGAGTATTCCTGACTGCAGTCACCCCTGTGTTTCCTCTCCCTGGTTTCCTATGGGACGGATTCAGCAGCCCCTATCACGGCAAGACTTCCTCCCAGAGTTCCTCTAAGCCCTTATAAAGGCAGAGATCCTGGTGCAGTCAGAGGAAGAGTCTGTTTGGCAGCACTCTGGTTGCACCTTCAAAGCCCACACTAGCCTTGTTTTGAGTCACTGTAACTATTAACCCCATTTTCATATGGGGTAAAAATGATTCCTTGTTTTCCACCAACTGGAAACTAACTCCCAAGTAAAGACACTAAACAAAATATAAGATAAATGCCTGCCTGTCTCTCAGTAAAAGACCATGTCGCAAAATAGCTCAATGTTCAGTAAAGAAATTTGCTCTTTTTTTTGTGCCATGATAGGATATCAAGTGGTGAATTCACCATGACACAAAAATAATGCAAGCAGTGCTCATTTTATTTTTCTTCTATCTGTACTCAGCCTTTCCATGCTAAAAATTATAAAGCAAGATGAAAGGGCTTGACTAACTCCAACGCAGATATGCTTTATTCCTTCTAAACCTCTGGCTATGAATGAATAGCACTGAGAAGCATTTTAGATTTCTTGCTACCTCTGTACACCTGATTTGCTAACCCTAAGGCATGAAGTTGGCATAACATTTAGAGGATTTTTTATTACTGTTATCCCACAATGAAATTATTTAAATCAGAGGAAAAATGGAGGTAGGATGGGGAAAGATATATGTAAACAAATCTCACTGCACTAACGAATAAAATAATATTTGACAGACCATATGGCTGGCACAGTGTTCTTCTTGGAAGAAAAGCCTCAACATACCTCAGAAGCCTTAGACAGGTTGAAAACCCACCAGCCATCCCCATGCCTCCTTCGCTTTCTTCTCACAAAAGAAAAAAAGACTCATAGGAAAAAATATAATCCTCAGCCAGGCATAAAACCAAGCATTCAACTGCACATCAAAATAAAGCAAATAAAACACAGAGAAAGTGCACTATTTGTAACTTGGGTGCCTATTACCCAGCACAGCTCTCCTACAGGCAGGAACCTGGAGGATCACACACTCCTGCTGTGAGTAAATCTCTGGGTGCCTGGCAGTGCCACCTCCTCCAGCCTGCCAGGCAACTCCCCCAAGCCCTGGGCATGGTCAGAAGGTAGTCTCCTTTCTGAGAAATAGAAAACACAAATTTTTTTAAAAGCTTCAGCATCCCTCCAGTAGCTCCACTAGCTCTGGTGATCAAGTGGCAGCTACTCTTCCCAGCCACCAGGCCAACATCTCTGTCCATATCTACCCACAACAGCAGCGCCTCAACTGCAAGGGAACCTAAACCAAGTTTGGTCTCTGCTGCCTTGCACAGCCAAGCCAGATGGAGATTCTGCTTTCAAAGCTGTAGCTTCAGAGTAGTTCCACCAGGTTTTCAGACACATGTAAGTGCAATTGCTGAGCTAGGGGGAATTGAACAGTCAGCATCTTCCAGAGCCAGGCCCGTATATGGATGTTCTTAATATGGTACTTCGTACTTTGCTACTAGAGACACATAAATATTTTATTTTTGGATTACAAGGGTTGCAAACAAGGTATGCCAACTAATGTCAAACAGAATAGCTTTACAAATTCCAGGAAAGTTACGCGCAACGTTTAGACAACACATACCCAACAACAGGCTTATTCGTAGTTACAGTAATAGGAGACGAGACATATACTCAAAATAAATGACCCCACTGGAAAATTCGAGGCACATTACTATAATTAAGCTAGAACATTTTCTGCAATGTCATATTATGTAGACTTTTTAAAGCAAGGTTTATATCTGTTCATAAATTTTGGTATTGAGACATCATAAACTTCATTTTTCCAGCATTTTAAAATACTACCTAGCTCTGTTCCTCAACTGATTAATTTTTAATTTCTTTAAAAACAATTTGGGTAAAACTAGCTGTCAGAAGTTTATTAACTACAATGACATAATATTGAACTCAAATATGAGTAACTCTCTTTAGCAACTAAAAATAAGTACTGTCTGGCACTATGCTTATACATATCCCTCACACAGGGCATAGTACTGTCTCTCCAGATATATGACTGTCCCAGCCCTTTGATTTCTCCTACATCTCCAGTCTGTGAATGAAGGTAAAAACTGGCCTGTGATCAAATATCTCTATTGGTGGATCAACACTGTTACAGCATCTACTTTGGCACCTATGCCATAGTTCCCTTCTCCTAGGGCACCTGAAAACCTCACAGGATTTTTAGTTCATTAGGGCTTATCAGTTACATTTATTCTAATGCACCACATTCACTTGGTTTTGGAAAATTATTTTCCTTAGAGGAAAAAAATGTCTTACATATCTACCACTTCCTATAGTTATAAATAATACAGGTTTTACATAATTAGCAGCTGTAATACTTTTATAGGGAATTTGAGTCACAAAACTGTTATTTATTCATTTTCTTGCTCAAACAATGGAATGCTGCTCAGTGATCTCTCTGTCACTGGCAAGCTTTTAAAATTAAACGCTAGAAATAAATTGCCTCAGGTTAAATAAAATAATCCAGCAAACAAAACAAAAGCAAAAGCAAAAACAGAGCAATCTCAGCAACATATCCCGTCTTCATCCTTATCTAGCTCTAACCAACACCCACTTCCACAAAGAGCTAGAAGGAAAAAGTAGGCCTTGCCGTATGTCCCGGAGGTTAGCAAATCTGGGCTGTTAAACAGCAGGAACTGGCAAATTCTCCAAGTGCAGAGTCCTAAAAAAGGCGCCTGCCAGATACTTCCCTCTCCTGCTCCAAAGAGGCTTCAATTGAATGCCTTCCACAGTCTGCATCTCTGGCAAAAAGGCTGTATTTTTGCATGCATTTAACTGCAGCAGCGCTCAGTATCTGCACAGAATTGTTACTGCTCATTCACTGCACCATGGCTGAGCACAGCATCGTACCTGCTGTGCTCACAAACCACTTCTGCCTAGCTCTCAAACCAGCCAGTTCCTAGGTGCTCCTTCACTGCCTTTAAACTGAAGGCAGAGAGACTGAGAGAGCATACAAAAGAAAATGGAAAAAAAGAGTGAAAGCAAACATATACAAAAAGTGCATGCACAGCCAGATTTTTTTCACTGTGGAGTTTCAAATATTCACCACTCAAAATTCAAACCAGATTTTCAAAAACCTAGGCCCCAGTCATTTCTATTGTGATACTTATGGCTCGACAGTTAAACAGATTTTAACAATCTGATCAGTTATTTAGTTAACAGCTAATGAACTCTACTAAAAAAATCTCTCTTGCAACTTAAAATCACATATATCTGCACACTTCAACAAAAAGTCATGCTCTCTATTTTGCCAGCCCTTCCTATTTATTTTAGAAAATATGAAATAACCTCTCATAGTTGGGGCTTTTTTTTCCGCAATATGTCACTTTCCACACAGCTGTGAGAGGATGAATTGTGGCAGTGAAGTTCATGGTAAGGATGAGATTTTAAGTAGAGGAATTCCTGTTCACTGAAGGTCATGCGTCAGAAATACCCTTTTCAGTATATCAGGCTTTAAAAGGACAACACCTCACTTCCTGGTCTGAGCTGAATCTGCTCTGAATTTTCAAAATAACACTGATGTGTTTTTAGTGGTTCAATTTGTAATGGCTAAATCTGCAGTTAAAAACCCCCAAAGCCCAACAACAACACAAACAAGGCTATCATCCTGTAGCTGGCTGCACTTAGTATGTCTGCTTGTGGTTTACTGGCAGAAAACTTCAATAATGGAGGAATTGCTTTATTTTAAGGAGCGGGGGGGGGAAAGTAATATTTTCCCAATATGATCTGTTCCTATTTATCTTCACACACACACTGTGAAGAGGGAATATAAAGAACTTTTTAGTTTTAATATTTAGTTTATTTGAAAACCATTTTATTTTGTGCTTGAGCACAAAGAGCAGAAAACAAAACAAACTCAGAGAGAAAAGAGAGCTATGACTATATTTTCTCCACCCCTTGCCAAAAACACTACAAAGAATGGAAAAAACAATGTCTCACTTTAAGCCCCAGAACTGGTTAATCAAAGCAGTCGATGATCACACACACCAGCTGGGAAAAAAATAGTTTTCTATGCATACTGCACTCATAACTGCCACCTCTGGCAGCCCCAGATGGAAAACAGGAACCACCATCCTCCTGTCAGAGGTCTGCAGAGTGAGGAAATGTTCCAGCAATCCCACAAAACACACTGAGCCAAGGTGCAAGAAACCTCCTAGTGGGCAGCTACTGAATGACCAGAGCAGCAATGACACAGCAGCGGCCTAATCCCACTCAGCATCTGTTTGGCCCATATTTGGATGTGTCATCACCTGGGGATGAGGCACCAGTTGGGACTGGAGGTATCAGAAGAGCCTACACAATTTTGTAATTAACATAATAAGGCCTTGGTGTCAAAGTTCTCTATATAAGCAAATGTTATAAACCGTCCAGTGTGGAGTAAGTTTGGTATAACCTAATAACTTTTCAGTATATCTTGTGAGCATGCTCTTGTAGCCAGGTTATGGGATCACACCACACACAGATTGGTTCATAAGATCCCCATGGATTGCATATGGCCTGTGATAATAAGCTTCTCGTGAACATTTTGACAAAAATATCAAGGCTCATTTAATGGCAACACACATTTTTCTGGGGTAATACTGAGGTATTTCAGGCATTATGTGGGGTTTTTTGCAGTCAGGATCCCTGTTTTCTTCCTCCTCCTCTCCCTGCTCAGGCAGTACTACCTAGCAGGACTGGCAGCCTGGACAGCTTTGATTCACACTCCCCAGCAGAGAGGAGGGGAGGGACTGAGCTTTACCATCTTCATTTAAGAGAAGAAGCACTCAGTTGCCAGTCAGATCTCCAGATCAGCACATGCCTTTCAAAAACTCTCCAAACAATAGTCCATTCTTGTGCTCCATATTACCTTGTGCTCCATATTACCCTGCAGGAGGTTTTCTCCCATGTAAGACCTTCCCACCAAGCCTTCAGCTGACCTGTCTCACAGAGAGACTTCACAGCCAACAGAGGAACCCAACCCAAACTAATCAAGTTATCAATATTTGGTAATCCTCTTCATGAGCTACAAGAGGAGTAAGAGTCACAG
Source organism: Lichenostomus cassidix (assembly GCF_008360975.1). NCBI lineage: Eukaryota > Metazoa > Chordata > Aves > Passeriformes > Meliphagidae > Lichenostomus > Lichenostomus cassidix. The sequence continues at coordinate 25,835,633 of NC_139483.1, read as the reverse complement.
AGAGTGCATGTACCTCTTCACACATCTTTTATTCCACATATGCTATGGAAAAGGAGGATATTTACCTGGCTCTCTTTGTTCTTTAAAACATGGTGGGGGGAAGGGGAGGAAGCAGGGGGAGGAGGAGGGAGAGGGACGATAGGAACATTTAGCCCTAATATTGAAAACCAGAGCAAGGTGCTTTTAAAGCTCTATAGGCATCTGGATGGCCCTTTTGAAGCTGAGTCTGCAAGTCAAAAATACCACACAGTTACTCAAAGAGAACAAATCTTTCCTATCTTTTGATCCATACAGCCCTGGCTGCAGGAAAGATAGTCATATATTCTGTTTCAAAATTAGTTACGAATATTTAACTAATTTTGACATGAGCTGTACGTTGAAGGGAAGATTTTGTCTGGTCTTTTCTCAGAGTAGGCAGACTGATGCACATTTATTTTTACTCTGATAACCAAGAGATTCAAAGGACAGTCTGCAAATGTTTCAGAGGAAGTCACCCTTATCAGTACTCTTTAGGGAAGTCCTGTACACCACATACTTGGGATCAAGAAGATGTAACAGGAAGTCTATAACCTAAAAGAGGTTAGAAATGCAACTACCAGCATAGCTCCCCTTTCAGCACTGCTTTTCAGTATTAAGATCATCCCTTAGGTAAGGGGAAAACACTGGCTACAAAATACTGTCTTATCCCAGATGGTGATGTCATGATTATGTAATATTATCCTCCAAAGATTACTGTATATTAAAGAATATGCTGTATTTCCCAGGCTTTCCCCTTGCATAATTTCCCAGGTGATTTGCATCATTGCACAACGGGAAACAAGGCTCCCCAGGCTTGACAGGAGACTGCCTCCCCCTACACAGGAGTGACTTCTTTTCTTGCGCACTAAATTTACTTTAGTCTCCCTGTGGACTCCCAGAAGGTGTTACTATGCTCCAAGTGAAAAAAAATTGCCCTAGCAAGCAATCCCCCACCCCAAAGGATCATAGCTCAGGATCTGTGCTCTAGCTGTTTCCTGGACACTGCTGGTCCAGGGGCAAGGAGGCACTGTTTCTCTGGAGCACAAGGAAGGCTCTGAAGCCTCGTAATTAATTAAGCGTGGTCAGCTTGACTCTCCTCAGGAGGAATGAGGAAACAGAGGTAGAAGAACCTGTTTGATGAAACTTTGAGCACTGAAGCCTGAGGCAGGAGCTTTGGTAGAATTAAACACTGTTTCTTTTTCCTCCCCTTTGCCTCCAATTTGTTTATAACCCATATGCTGGCAGGGTCAATGAACATACCAGGTCTACTCAAGACACAGAAAACAGAGTAATGAACAAATCCTGGGAAAGATATTATATAATCAAAATCACTTTGAATCAAGGTGGTCCAAGCCTTCTATACAAGCACAGATTTAGAATCTCAGAAAAAAAAACCAAAACCAAACTATCCCTCATATCTCTCATGCCATTAAAAACTTCAGTATTCAGATAAGATTTGTATTTCTACACGCTGCAATAACCAGATGCAAAAAATTAAGCCACTTTCTAATCATAACAGCAACAAATTATGAGAAGACTGAATCAGTCTGACTATTGTATGTATATTTCACAGTTCATGCCTAGAGCATATAGATTTTCTTGTATAACTTCTAGAAACTCCTGTGAAGAAACAGTTTCCCCCTTAAGCATGACTAGCAGTGAAGTCTCATTATACCCACCCTTAGTTCAAATAATGCCAACAATGACTGCAGTCATTGGTAGCAAATTAACCTCATAGGGACAGTAAAGTATGTACTAGTGGGAGAGAAGGAATCTAATCCAAACATCCTTTACAACCTCTCAATCTCCAGGCAAACCATGGTGTATTGAGATGCCCATACAACATGAATAGCTCCAATGAAAGTCCAAAAAGCTAAATGTGAAGGGCTTTGCAATTTGTTTGAAAGTGAAAAACTACACCAGTACATGCTTCTTTACCCAAAGGTCTTGATTGCATATTCAATACATTCATCAAATTGATACCCACTTAGGAATCTACTGATAAAAAGTGCTACACAGATTTGGCATTATTTTACTCTACATAAGGGGAAAAACATGTAAAAATGCTCCTAAGCATGACAGCAAAATTGAAGAAGGATCTTCCTTTTGCCAGTAGGCATCTGGTATTTTGCTTCACTCTCTTGATGTCTCATTTTCATATCAGAGTTCTAATTAGTAGAGCAGACAAACAGTGAAAATGTGGAAGTGATACAGTCCCTGTAGATGAGCTTCTATCTTTACTCAAGTGCTGTACATGTCTGTGTACATACAGAGCACTGATGATATGCACTGTAAGCAATATTGGCAGTCAAAAAAAGCTGACAGCAGTAACCTAATTTTACTTCAGAGGGTAGATCTAATCTTAGGACCTGATCCTGTCAGGAACCAAGAGCCATAAACTTACTGGAAATCAAGCAAGCTCAGCATTTCACTGAAGGCACTCAGCACCTCACAGGTTCAAATCCATACTTTTTAAAAGTCATTTCCTATTTCTCCTTTGTTTACCCTGGCTTATCCTGAACAGTGAGGTTTTCCGACATGGAGATAACTTTGGAAATGATTACTCTCATATTCTTTGATGATTTCAAAAGGCAGGAAAGAATCTCTCCCCTTACTGAGGGCCACCCAGCTGAAGCAAAGAACATCATTTTTTCAGGCATGTTAATAGGAGCCAGTAATAACTCAAATGAGTTGCCTTGGCCTTGAAATACCTGACCGAATTTGCTTTTGTTCTCTCTCAGTAACATATTTTGTTCTGTATCTGCTGTCACACAATTATGCTTCAAACAACCCTAAAAGGGAGGCTGCCCAACATCTTCCAACCAGCTTAACCTCTTCCTATGACACATATTCACTGCCTTAATGCGTTTTATCCATTATACCTGTCTCACAAGTTAATGGAGTCACTGGGAAACACGGGGTAACAAAGTAGGTCTTCAAATTAAGCTTTCCAATGATTAAATATGTTAACTGTAACTAAAGCTGCTACTAGTCTCACTTTCTCCAGGGTGAAAAAGAGAACAAGAGAATACGCAAGTGTTGGAGGATGGCATCTTCTTTCCTAGATTCCTAACAGGAAAAAAAATACCAAATGAGTTAGACATACATACCCAAATAAAGGAAGATAAATTATTTCACCCCTTTATTCCAGTAAATCCAGAATATAGTGGAAAAGACGTTTGTTTTGGTTTTGTGGTTTTGTTTTTTTTTAATCAAGCTAGGAGATTTGGTAAATGCAGCCTGTCATCATAATGTTTTAATTCTACGAAGAGCAGAAGTGAGGTACTTCTCAACTGAGGAGCTGCTAACAGCAATCAATTAAACAGGGACTACAAGTACCACTGGGAGAGTAAGGTACAAGAGGGAAGTGGAACTGGAAAAGTAGCATCCCTTAGAATAACAGGGTTAAAAGAAAAGAAGACTGAGCCTGTGGGTTTGAAAATGCAAGCCCTGGGACATGAGATCTGAGCTTCAGGGCAGATGCATTTTGAGACACAAAGGAGTTACCTAGCTGGGTTCTTTGATTACAGATCTTGCCAGGAATCTGGTTTGCAAGCAGGGATACTTACAGGATAGATGGGTACCACTCCCATATGCTGCCTTTTCTGCTGTTCTGCAGCCTTGAGATGAACATCTCACATACCACATATTTTAAGAAATGAGGACACAAATGTTAACTCCATACTGAAGTGATGATGACTAATAGGGTCTTACATTGTACAGTGGACCTGCCAACCATATTAATAAACAAATGTGTATTCATCTATTATTCATTCAATTCCAGGATATATTCAAAACATTCTGTCTTAACAAAATTTATCCTTAATCAATGTTACTTATCCAGGAAGGTAAAGCTATGACACCAGGAGAATTTGAAGAGAATTTGTTTTATCTGGGCACCAAGTCTTTTCATATCTGCCTAAAGCAAGAAAATTGTAGCTTCTCTGAGGTCAAAGGTGTCACAGTATTATAAGCCTCCAGTATGAAATGAAGCTATTAACATACTCCCTTAAGCTGCTAGTCTAATTGAGGTTCATGAACCACATATATTTGAAAAATGAAGCAAATCCATAAGAATATTTTAAGGGCACTAGTTTCTTCCTGTAGATCACTGAGCAGTGTAAAGAAAAGTCAATATTAAATTTTGGATAGCCATGTAAAAATGTTTAAGTTGCAAGTAAAAGTACATTCTCCTAAACAGATGGAAAATAAGTAACTGAAGCCTTAAGTTCACCACCTCTGCACTCCAATGCCTTCAGCTTCATGCAATACGAGATAATTGATATTCCCATCACTGACTACATTCAGTATGATGGACCTTAGCAATCCATGTTTCACACATTTTCTGTAGCATCTGCACAATACCTTTTGGATGAAAGAAACCTAGCTAAAAAGCTTTACTACACTTAGAAGTCTAGATGTTAAATTTACTCTGATCAGGCAGCTCAATACTACATACAATACCAGAAAACCAAAGAGAATGCCACTTCTTCACTGTGAAGGGATGGTAATGGGTATGTTGTGTCCTTCTCCCACTTCATCTGAGCTCCAAACACAATAAATAATTAATAATTTTGCAAAGCAACAATGAATAGCTAAACAAACACCTCCTTCTAATTTACCCCAAATCTCTCTTTCTCAAATTCATTAAGTCTCAGTTGCTATAATCTGCACCAAATTTGTGCCAACTGGGGTCAGTCCTGAAGTGCAACATGTTAACCCCAAGCCATGCCAGCACATCCGGTGTAGCGAATCTGTGGCTTTGTCAAAACCAGGGACAGCCTTGTGTAAACCACAGGCTAGCAGTCTGCCAGGCAGGCAACACCACTATAATCTCAGTGCATCTGTTTTATAAACATGCTCAGGTGCTGGGCTATCAGGCCTTGCTGCACTGCACAGCTGCTCCACAGCACACACCAGCTGTACTTACTCCTTCTTCACACCACTCCAGCTGGAGGATCCTAAGCCTTTCCACTCTTAGTAACAGAGACAAGACCCAAAAAATGTAAAATTAAATGTTTTGTTTCCTTCAAATGATTGACTCAAATGCAAGTCCCCTTTCCTCTGAATTTAGTGTATGAACAATCCAACAACAAACATTTTGACTTCACATTTTGTCTGCTGTTCCCTTCTACCACACTAACTGCAGTTATGGGGCTATAAATGACATACAAAATTTTAAGTTAGGATGGCAAGTTTCAAGGGTGCTCAAAACAATGTGTTCTACCTTTTAGAGGGATTTGGACATCCAACTCTGTTCCAGCCCTTTGACAGTTTACATACATATATATATATATATATATATATATATATGTATATATAGTCATACACAGGTAGGCTCAGTACAGGACATGTTCCAAGTACATGCACACAGGATGCTCCTCAGTGGTAATTTTTTCACTGAAACAGTGAAGTTGGTGCTGCCCCCAACTAGCCATCCACAGGAGCAGCTCAGCTTCCAACTATTGATTCTGCTTTGACAGTCTGGAAGCCTGGTTTTATAGATCCAGTGTCAAGAAGGAAAACAGCAAAACAGGCCCTGCATTTCTGTTTGTTTACTACAACTGAAGGAAAGCATCCCCAAAATAAAGTGGTTGTAGGATTGAAACAAAAAAAAAAAAACCAACAAAAAACCCCCTTCCAATCAAAGCATAAACCCACTAGTCTACAAAAGCTAAGCTACAAGAAGGAAACAGAAATGTGATGGCAAGAATCCTTCTTTTTCAAAAGTATTGTAAGAGTGATTGACAGATGAGGAAGAAGCTGCAGGACACAAAGGGTACCAGGCAGAAACCATATTTCACTAGTCTAGATCTCAGCCCCTGTCTCTCCATGGTAAAAATGAAACTAATGCTTCCACTGCAAAACTGTGAGATTAAAACCATAATGCCTATGCCTTACGTCTGGGCAACATGGAGGAATCTCCATCCATTACACTTCCTCTTAGGAATGCTGTGAGGATGACTATACTCAAGATTCTCCAGACTCAGATTATTTTGCTAATGAGTTTCATTACTACCTGAGACAGATAAGATCCACATATCACTATACGTAAATCTAAAGCAAAGGCCTCTTCTGGAACCACTGATACAAAAGGCTGGATTATTCATTTTATAAGATTATTTTATACCTGAATTATGAGTGAACACTCATCCCAGCATTTCCATTACTGACATGCTCATTTGTTTGAAAGAATTATGTGAATGGAAATAAAGGCAATAATTATAGAAGAAAGAGAAGATAACATGCTATATCACAAGTAGATGCAGGACAACTAAGTGTGTAAAAACTTGCATGACCAGTTCACAGCATGCAAGATTATAATGAAGTTATCACACATTATCTCACAGCTCACTAAAATTTCAGACAATAATGTAATCAGGATCAGGAATACCTTGTGTACTGTGAAAATTAATTCACCAACCCCACCTGTTCCCAGAAACTAAGGAAAAACAAGTGATACTGCTGATAGCTATTTTTTGTTTATCTATTTTGGCATTTTGAAACTTTTATTTAAATAAAGCCTGCTGCAAAAAAAAGATCTTCCTTATTTGTACGAACTGCTCTATTACAAAGTGGCTTCGCTTTGTTGACCATCTGTCATATTTACATGTTCCTTGGTCTGGCACACAAGCTTCAGCCTCTTTCTCTGCTGACTCATGTGAATAAAAACACTCTCCCTTAACTCCTCAGTTAGACAGCTATTGCTTCCCCAAGGGCCATCAAATACATTTCTTAAAAGTTACAATAACACATAATTTGTTTCTTTTGCATACTTCCGCCCTGAAAAGTACAGGTTTTTATTTTGTTACACATTTTCCATGGATTTTGCAGGCCACTTCTAGCATGATACACAGGTTATTGCACTCCAAAAGTGAGATAATTTTTCTTATTTTACATCATAAACTCCTGCAGGAAGAAACTCTGAACTTTCTGTTTCTGCACAACCTCATGTTATCAAAGAGAAACTAATAACTCCTACATTCAAAACTGTCACGCTGCCAGCATGAATGCATCCATGCTCTGACAAGGTCTCAGCACTCTACTCCTGTCTTACTGGGATATCACTACCATCAAGTACATTTTCATAGCTGCATAAAATGTCTCCGAGACTTCACATTTTTTGCATCGCAAAGTTCATTAACCGTGCATAAATCTTACAATAGAGGGGTTCTGCAGACCAGCACGCTGCTGCTGGGAAGCAGATTTTGCTTGCAACTCTACAAATAGGGTGCAGGGCTGATTCACAGTTGCTGGAAGACTGCTGCAAACTTTTTGGCAGTTCTACAAAACATTTGGCCTGCAATTTGTCTTACTGATCACTGCCACAATTATGTCCAGGTCCCAAAGAGAAGAAGCCCATACAGTCCAACAAGGAGAATGCTGTAGGAAGAAAAGGCTTCAACAGAAGTGCCCCCACTTGTCACTCTACTTGCCTTCCATTTCACTCAGATGCTTTTTTTTTTAACCTCAGTCTTCCAGGAACTGCATGAAAGACAAAACGGCATTCCCACACTTCACATCGGATTTTGAACTTGATTTTTAAAAAGGCTAAACTTTAGAATACACTAAGGGTTTTGAAAGCTTTATGGTATTAACAACACTGTTACAGCAAAACAGTGCTTGGCTGGAGAGCACACACATTTGAAACCAAATATAACAGTTGTAACATGTCAGAGACCGTCAGCTTGATGTCCAGAGTACATTCAAATAAGCCTAGAGATCAGTTTCATTTAATTTGTTCAAATATGCAGTGATTTACCATAGTTTTAGTAATGAAGCATCAGTCAAAACAAAAACATTAAAGTTTTGGGTTGGTTTTTTTGCTGGTTTTGGTTTTTTTGTTTTGAAATACTCTGCAAAATACCACTTCCAAAACAACACATACTACCAAAGTGAAGAGAAGGCTTGATGGCCAGAACTGACCAAACATATTCAAGCAGCTCACAATGTACTCACAACCTCATTTGGACACAGTTTAGAAGCTGGGTTGACTGAGTTTTTCACCCAGAGGATGGCTGGGCTCTGGAACAGGCTCCCCAGGCAGTGGTCACAGCACCAGCCTGACAGACTTCAGGAAGTGTTTGGACAATGCTCTCAGGCACATGGTGTGACTCTTGGGGTGTCCTGGGCAGGGCCAGGAGTTGGACTAGGTTGTCCTGGTGGGTCCTTCCAGCTCAGCTTACTCTATGATTCTAGAACAACAGATGCAACCATCCATGAAAAGACAGCCGGATAATACTTTCAAAAAGCTCCTGAACCAGGAGTCTAAATCCTTCATGTAATTTCCACATACCTGAAAAATTTACAGTATGTCTCAATTCCGAAAAATACATAAAGTTCAATATTAAACAGAAAAGGAATTCAATTGACAGGGATGTAACTAGCTAGGAGCACAAATGAATCACTCTGTATGCAACTGAACGATACACATACTCTCAATAGTTTCAGCACTCAAAGAACTTCCCATTAAAATCAATGTAGGAACACTGACTTTGAATCTGTGTGCAAGACAACTTATCTCTGTATGCCCTCCAGTCATTAATGGACAGCACTTGCTACAAACTTGCAATTTTTGTTTGTTTGTTTAAGGTACATTGATTTTGCCTACTCACACATCTACTTACCAACAAAACCAACACAGAAATGTTTCCAAGTTTTTCTGAGTTGCACTCTCTGGGCTATGATGAACAGAGGTCAATGGCTCCTCATCTGTTTTTGTTACCATACTACTGTGGTAAAGTGAACACCCTTCAAAAAAGAATCACGACCCCACATTTCTGCTAAATGATATATCCTACAAGGTAACATTATACCCTACCCAAGGCATGTTGCAACTAATGGGCAAAGCATGGACTGGCAAGAAAAGAACACCTAAAGAGATAATAGGAACTTGTCTAGGTCATGGTGCCTGGACTGCTACTGCACCACAGAATTGTTAAAAATAAGCATAGCTGAACTTGTATTTTAAAACCTTTCACTTGGCCTTATAAAAATGCATATGCAAAGTTACCTCCCAAATATTATTTCTAAAGTTATATATATATGAAGTATTGCCTAAGGGTCATCAGAAAGACCCACAAGGTTTTGCTTTTTAGGTGAAAAGCACTGTCACTTACTTTTGATTCAATGGATAACACTTCTAAAAAATAGGTTTGAGGTGTTAATAAAATTCTTCTTTCCTTTTTCTTCCTTTCAGAGGCTTGGCATGGCTCTGAGAACTTGCGAGCACAAAGAGTAAAGGAGTGTGATAAAACTTAACAAAGCTTATCTCAGCCCAGTGTCACTAGTATGTACTATTATCCCTATATATCGTGTCCAAATTTAATTATTGCAGTGGTCTAAACCACTTATCACTAAAGAAAAAAACTCTAATGTAATAATACAATTAATACAGCTTTCATTGAATTATACAGAAAAATCCTGTAGTTCCCTCAATGTGGGCGATACCCAACATTCTTAAAGAAATATGGGATACTCAGAAACAACTAGAAGTTTGGGAACCATGCTCCAGATCATAAGAGCTGTCCCTCTAAACCCATCAATTCCTTGAAGAGAAACACATTATGTAAAACATCAGGAACTCCAAATATCTGTAGCAAAATTTCCACTACTACCTCTCCTCTTGAGATTCTGAGTTAGGGACACCAAGTAAAGCTGACCTGATAGGCTGCAGCTCAACTATTACTGCAGCCTTTCACACTGTTAAGCATTTTCCTAATATTTCTTCTGGCTTCCCCAACCTGCCTTTTTTGACTTGTGCTTGGACTAGAACTTTTTGAATACAGAAACCACCATTTCACGTTATATTAAAAAAACAACCAAACACTGGTAGATATTTTCCATGATTAGAAGTCCCTGAAAATCCCAACAGACAGTACCAACTAAAAATTTTAATAGTGTTTCCACTGCTTGGGAGAGTCCAGTTTTCAGGAATAGATCATATTCCTACAACACCCCACCGAGTCTGCTAAAACCAGAGCATTCTGCCTGAAGTTCAAAGCTACCATATTACATTTATTCCTTCAAACACTCCTGTAGTATAACTAACTGGAAACTCAGGGCATCACTCCTTTCTGACTGAAAATAGCCACTCTGACAGCCACGAGTATAATCAGTTCCCTGCTGCTCGCTGAGAAGCACAGCAGGGACATGCTCTGGATGACAGCAGCTGGGCAAATGCCATGGAGCTTCACACACTCGGGATGCTTCTGAGTGCGACTGACACGAGGATCTTACTGGTCCACCGGAGTGACAAAAAGGGGGAAGGAGTTGGACTGCTGGGAATAATAGCAATATGGATATAAGGGAAGTAATAACAAGAAAAATGAAGGAGAAGTTACAACAGACAGCTGGGACAAAAGGACAAGGTGATAGTGTTGGATTAAGGAGAAAAGTGGGCCATGAGGCCAAATGTTCGAGAGGTACCAAGGCACTACAGGGTCACAAGGAAGGAAAAGTTAATGAAACTCAGAGGAGATGAAAAGAAAAAAAAAAGATCCCTCAATAACTCTAAATAGAACCATGTAAAAGAGAAAACATGGTGGACACAGCGTGAATGACTTTTAGCCTTTCCTTTTTCAATACATTCTCAGACATCATTTTCTAAGGCCATGGATCAATCTCACCTTGAAATAAAGGGAAGTTGACAGATGCCAGAAAGACTTATGCATTGAGTAAATATGGTCCCAGCAAGAAAACTGCACTTGCAATAGATCTCTGTAGAGATCTATAGCAGGACATTTCATTCACAAAGCCTGCTAGCATTACCAACATCAAAATCTTATGCAATATTTAAAGGTTGACCATCTTAAAGCCAGAACAAATAAAGAAAGATGGAGAATTGGCAGCATAAAGACAGAACAGATGATAAAGAGGAAACTGAAGGAAAACATGGAAGGACACTACTGTCCTGCTGGCTTTTAATCTGTGAAACAAAACAAAGCAATTCTAGCCACTTCCTCATCATCTATGCAGAGTATGCATCAGTCTTCCCTTCATGTTTCCACCACTACTACATCTGCTGCAGTGCTATCACATCACTCTCTAAATATGCTTATAAATATTAATATTGCCAAGGCCATGTATCTTTTAATGACATTAAAAAGACCAATGAACTGAAGAGTGAAGAGTTCTAAATACATAAGAAATTGTGGTCCCCCATAAGAGGCTTGTAAATTACTTATACTCTCAAGCACTGAAAGATCCTAAGCTGGAAATGGTAAGTATTAGGTTACCCTACTCTTCATTCAAGATACAGAGATAAAAAGGGGGCTTGCAGTTCAAACAATGCAGACATGAAATTTATTTGGTAACATCTAGCCATTATTCATGCTTTTTTTGTTCCTGCCTGTGATGAAATTGCCCAGCAGGACACCAGAAACAAGCAAAATGATTCTATTGTCTGTAACAATCAAATCAGCTCAAGTTAGCTGATATAAGGCAGAAATGGCTGCCTGCAAGCGTCCCATGGAATCAAACTATGCTTTTTTTAATTTTAAAAGCTATGGTCTGACTTTACTTCTGTTCCTCAACAATTCAAGCCCTACAGAGTTCAGTGAGGAAAAACTCTTAGAACTGTGTAGCATTTCTCTAACACTGCTTCCAATAAAATAAACATTAAAACTGCTGTTATATTTAATGGGAACGTGCCAATATCTCTAGGTTTTTTAGCTGTGCTATTCAGAAATATGTGAAATCTTGGCTTCTGTAACTTCTGTTAAATCACAGCAATGATAATTTAAGATTTTTTTAACTCTTGGAGGAATGCAAGTGAGAGGACACTCAGAAATCAACTTTACTAGCAATTCACGCTACTGACTGTGAATAATGATGAGAGTAGATAAGAATTCTGCAGATGTTCTTACATCATACTCATTTGCATTTTCTTTACTAAAATGTAGTGCAAAATGCATAACTGCTGTGAAAGTTACCCATTCTCTAGAATGGCTTGTTAGCTTTACAGTTGCAGTTTCATATTAATATTACTGAATGTACTTTTAAAATTCTCTAGTGACTCCCTGCCAAACAGGAAAGTACTCACAAGCACAAGGTTAAAATTTTTGCTGGCCTTCTGTAGTGAGCACTTTCCCCCCAGATGGTTGAAACCCCTATAACTTCTACAATTTGCATGACTCAGAAGGGCACACAAAATATCCCCATCCTTCAGGCCTTGCTCTGGCCAGCTCAGCAAAAAGGCTTGTTTGATCTCCTGCATCCCGAACTGGCAGTTTTCCAAGCTGTATTTGGACCTCTGATCTTTTTCCGTACCCCAATAGTTCCAGCCCTACCTTTCCATGTGGATGGAGGGAAAGTCTCTTCTCAGTCCTCTCTGACCACAAATATCCCATTATTTGCATAGTCTGTTGTTTCCAAACCCTCTCTTACCATGAACTGTAGATGCCTTTCTCTTACAGTCTAATAGTTGGGGTGGGGGAAAGGAGATTAAGATAGCATTGGGTAAAGCAGAACTAAATTCAACCAGCCAATTCCAAGCCAAAAAGTTCCTGCTTCTAATGGTTTACAAATTGTATTCACAGTCTCCCTTCAAAACCTGAAAAACCCCAAAAAGTTCATTTAAATAAAAGTCATTTAGGGAGTGGAAACAAATCACATTTAGTTGCCAAGTTCTACAATTCCAACTTAAATCAAATCCCCATTTTGGCAATATTTAAAGAATTCTGGACATGGAGGACAGAAGTTTTAGTTTGATGCTAGAAAGCAGAAACCACACTTACATATGCAAGATTTGCAGAAGAATAGCAAGTCAGTAAGAGAGAAATACATGTAAAGGATGTCTTTAAATGTTATTGATTCTTAGTTTTTCTTTGGAGCACAGGCCCCTATTGAGGAAAGAATTTAAACTGGCCTGTATGAAATCCAGTGAACCTAGTGAGATCAGTGGTTTACTCAGGACCATGAAGCTCTGCATAGTGTCTGTGGAACCACCTGACCTGGAATAATGACATGCATGGTCTTAAAACTGATACAAGAAGGACATGCAGGAATTGCTTTCACTCCACTTGGACATTTCTTAAAAGTCTAGATTTGAATTAATACCTAGGAACTGGATTCTGTTACTGGCAACTTTTTTCTAATACTTTCTACAGAGTTCAGTAGAATTATTTTCACTATGTGGAACTTCATGTCAGTATTTGGTATTAGCAACAATAGGATGAGATTCTGATCAGTGGTGGGATCACCTCCTGACCTACAGCTATGATAATTCCATGTTAAGTAAAATGCATGCTCCACTACACACTTTTCATGCTCTGAGCAATTTTTTTCACATCTGAAGTGAGACTCCAAAAGCTATACACTCAGCAAAGCAGACAAAAAAAAGAATCCAAAAGCGGGTCAGTGATCACCATACGGCCTTCAACGAGTCAATTTGCCTATGCCAGCTCATCCCTGTCTCCTACACGTGTAGCTTTCTGCTGTTGCCAAAAGGGCAGCTGGAGTACGCCGTGCAGCAGCAACTATTCATTACCCTCCTCCAGGTTTCTCCCCATGCCTCATCTCCTCCTTTCCCCACTCTGCCCTTGCTCTCTCCCTGCAGTAGCAACCGCAGAGGCAGCATTTTCCCCCTCTATTGCTTCTCAGCAGGCTGGGAAGCACTGCAGGTAAGCAGGAGCTGTTGGGAGAGAACATTTCTAGCAGGGAGTAGGAGTAGATTTATGCAGCTGTAGAAAGGGATTGATACAAGACAGTGGGTGAGCCATGTGTGACTGTACCACATCCCCAGCAGAGAGGGAAAAGAGAAGGAACAGGAGTGAGACAGACTGTGGGAGAAGGTAAGGAAGACCCCTATCCCTACAAAGTTCTCTCCAAAATCTCCCAGCTCCTCTTGACATTCACTCACCTTCAGAATGAGAGTCCCTGTGAAACCCTTCTGAGCCCATGTAGCTCTCTCAGCCTTGCCCCACAAACCTGGCAGACCTTGCTTCATGACCAACTTGTCATGCAGAAACCTCTCAAACAGGACCCCAGTAATTTCCTTCATTTCAACCAATACGCTTCTGATAACACAGCTTTTCAGCAGCCTGTGAACCACAGTTTAGATGAGATGTAAAGTTTTTGCGAGCAAAATCCTAGGCCTTTCAACACCACCAGTACAGATAAATTGAGTCAGTAGATGAAAATAAAAATGAAAATATGCTACAGTCACTTTCTGCCAGCCCAATGCCAGCCCTCAGCAGTGCGCGGCACAAGCAGAGGTTAACACACAGGGCGACCTGCACTACAATGATGACATTTCCATTCTCTGTCTGCCAGCTACAACAGATCACCTGCTGACTGAAAGGAGTTCCCATTCCAACAACAGAAATGGCATTAAAAGAAGGAAAAAAAACCCACCAAAGCAGTCTTTCCATTTCATTCAGCTTAGAGGCACTGGAAGGAGACAGTTCTACTCCTCACATCCATGGACAGCTCACAGGACCAAGGACTCTAAAGAGCTTTAATTCCTCCCCTGCTACTGCCTTTTCAGTGACATTCAGAGCTCAGATAACCTAGGTTTTTAACTACACAGACTGCAACTTAAGGACCTAGCCTTTCCAATATGAAAATTAATTCAACAGTATGTTATAAACATGACATTAAAACACCTAATTGAACAGCTCAACAAGTATATAAAAGAGTGTACTTCTTCCCCATGCCATTTCCCCTAACTCATCACCAACCTTCTACTGAGATATTATATGAATTCATAATAAACCTGCAATGGTGGCATAGTTGCACAATTTACTTCACATTGGCAAAATGGAAATAGGAAAGGATGCTTTCAAAAAAGTATAATGTTTTAAATTTAGATCTGAAGAAGCAGTACTGAAAGAAGAAAAGCAGTATGGAGGATATTTTAGCAAAGAAAAGCTCCCTGAAATCTATGTTTTATTTTTTGCCAGACAGCATTACGGATTTTTTAAGACAGCAGAAAATTAAATTTGTTTCATTAACCTAAATATAGCTGCACAATATTTTCAGTAGAAATAGAGGCTTTTCTTGTTAAATGTTGTGATGTCCTCACTGATTTAGTGAGTTCTGCTACTCAGCCAGCAAAAGGATTTCTTAGGACGACTCCATAGGTTTTCTCACGTACAGCCAGGCTAATGGCTCAGACCCTTAGATGGAGTCTTTGGCTTAGGTCCAATCATGCTGATTTCATCTGTCATCAACTCTGGAAAGTGGACTTGAACTCAGAACCCATACTACCAATCATCCACACACATAAACATTGATCATGATAATTCGCAGGAGTGGAACCACACGGCTAAATATCAATGGAATTTTCCTTCCTGATCTCAATTCCACTGATTAAATGTAGCTGCATTGCCAACTGAAGTGAATCATTTACATATGCCACAAGTAAGAAAGCTAGATAAAGACATACTTTATGATTACCTGAATTACCCAACTCAAAAAAATATAGCCAGAGCTGTCAAGTTGTTAGTTTGTTTTTCCATCAGAACTTGCAAGTTGTTTATTGTTCTGTATTTTCTGTTTTTGAAAGCATTAGTTCACCAGAATCCTCTTGAATACTCTTGAATACAAAATTCTGTATGACATTTTCTGCGCTTACAGAAAAGCCTGTCATGTCATAAATCCAAAGCTCTCTTTAAAACTGCAGTGTAGCCATGACTAAAAAAATCTGCACAAGTGACACTTTTACTGTGCTGTCTGTATTGATGCACCACTGGAAAAGCAGCCATCTTTTTAATTGTCACTAGACCTGTTTCAGAAATCCAAACAGGTATTTTCCATTGATTTTACCAAAACCCCAAAAGCTTTTATTTTGTTTAAAAGCTTCCATCCAGTAAACTCTGAATCACTGGTTCACACCACAACTTTGAAGTATTTTTTAAAAATATATATACATTTAGAGTGTATACGTATCAGAAGGAGAAATGCAACTGTTGAACACTCCTTAGATAAAAGGAACCAGGATTTTGCATATCTATGTGACTTGAGTTAATACAATAGACGTTATCATGATTTCAAGCTTTGTACTTGTTTATCATTAGTGTTTCCACTGTAACCATGGCATCAGTGTATAGCACAGGCCTAAGAGTAGGAAAAATATCCAGTATTTTCCTAAAAAATTCATCTGAGAAAAAAATATAGGCATTTGCACAATGGCAAAAGTCAATCAAATTAGGTGAGCTGTCTGAAGAGAGAAACAGTTTCTTTCTAGGGAAAAAAAACCCCAAACATCCTTTTTTTGTGAACCTTTTTTGCATTCTGGACTTCTGACAAGAATCTAGAAACCTAGAAACATAACCTTGACCCTAGCAGAGATATTACAGAAATTCTAGAATTTCCTTAAAAAAATACATGCAGTATTACATGAGATCAAAAGCATTAAAGCTATTAATACGTTGATAAGACCTGTTCTCAGCACATGAGCTTTTTCTCAATCCTGTTTTAATCATGACAGTCCAGTCCTGCAATAACTGTTGCATCATTCTGAAGGTAAGGAGGGGCAGCAGAGCAATTACAACAAACACACTCAGCAAGTATGTGCTACCCAGTTCCAACTTTCAGGACTGCTTAAAGGGAAATCCTCAGAATGGCATAAAAAGACCTGATGGTTTTCAAGTGTGTTTCAAGTATGTAGGTTGCTTTTATTTGATATTTCAGGCAGTAAGGAAGAATGGGTTACTGTGATTGCTGCTTTTAATTTGCTTGTTACAGAGTTCAGAAAGAGTACTACAAAAATATCTACCTTAAATGCCAAGAGTGAAATGAAAGAAATAGTCCTCTTATTAAACAGAAAAAACTGACTGTATCATACCAGCAGATCTTAGTCTAATGTTGGTTTAGGCCATGTGCATTTTCCTTGTACTGTGAAACCCATTCACTTTGCAGACGATTCCTTTTTCAGGTTTTAAGATGACTCCAGACACTGATGACAATCCCAATAAATCTGTTTACTTCAGTATGGACTGTGTAGAGATGTCATGGCCACAGGTCTTCGTTTAACTCAATGAAAGAAGACCAAAAACCAGTGTGATTTTGTAAGAGTCAGTTCTCTGAAGGTCCCTATCTATTAATCCAAAAAACACACTCGGTATTACAATTGCAGTTACACATTCAGTAAATAGGAAGATTTTGGAAAGGATAAAGCACAATCCTATAAATACTTTCCACCCCCCTATTGTAACTGGGATCCAGGGAGGGAGGTGTATGCTGTTTGTTAGATGCACCACATGAGCACAATCCTAACGATGAGGATTTACAGTGCAAAACAAAGTAAGTGATGCTTCAGAAGCTGCATTACACTGAGCTGACCACTTATGATCCACTGCCATGTCCTCGGTTCTGTCACATCAACACACAACAAGAGTAGTCACTCCCTCGTCTCCTCCCACCCAGTGAATGCTGGACAGCAATGAATCCTGATGCAATAAAAGACAGCATTTATCTGATTCAGCTATCAGTTCCTCACAGATCCTGTTTACAATGGGCCTCAACCTGTTAAATCCCACTATTTATCATGGGAACGTGTTCAGACATTCGAGTTCACCGCAAATATCAGAGCCAGGATGCACCCCAGTCCCACCAAAATTCAAACTTGGCATCTGGAATTTGCAAGGTCCTTCCAGATTTGGCGACAAACTCATAACATGTACCGTGCACAAAAAGAACACACAAAATTATTACTCTTTCCTGAAAAATCTGTGCAGATTTCCTCATCCCACTGATCTCAAAGACGAAACTTCACTTGATTTCAGGAGAGTCCCAACTTGATTGTCATTCAATCCAGGTAAAAGACATCTGCAATACTGCTGCATATGTCTTTTCCTGATATGGCTATTTTTCCTCCGTCTATCACTGACTTTTACCATTTGAGCTTACTAATGTGTAGCTTTTATAGAGCATCAGAATAATCTAGACCCTAACAATCACAGTGCAACACTTAGAAAGCAAAATCGAAAAATATTTTGAAGTGGTAAACATAAAAGTTTTAACAGCAAAGTTGACCAGCTCCTAATAAGCATAAATAGAGTCTAATTCTTTCATGCCCTTTCATCATTCTGCCATCTCTTTACATCACTGCATTAAGTAACAAAGCCCCAAAGAATACATAAAACTCAGACCTATTAACCCTAGCTATTTTTTCTTTGGTCTTGGGTTCTTTGTGTGTTTGCCAAAAAAATACTGGCTAGTATCCTTGACCATGGAAAATAAACACATAAAAAGATGAGCATATATATTTTCAGATGGCTGGTTGAGCACAGCACACTGAAAATGAGATGATGACTACTATTCTTTTATTATACATCTCATTTAAAGGATATCCACTATTTAACTGTTTAACTGCAGAAATGTGAAATGTGCATATTCACGTTTCCTGTTTCTTCATTGTTTGATTGGTTTCTCCCTGTTAAATCCCACTACCTGAGGATGTCAGAGCAAGGATTTTCCAGCTTTTTTGTACTCCCACTGAGGCACATTAGCCTCTGGGTCTTAAAGATGCTGTAAAAGCTGTTAAGACACATTGTGTATACAGAAAACAGAATTTCTCTAGCTGGGCCCAAATTCCACTAGGACCCTTTCATCAGTCTTGAGCATTTGAAGAAGCATTGCGTTAGAACTACGCATAGAGGTGTCGATCATCTGGAGGAAGGAAGGAGGAGCATCAGTGCTGATGCAGTGAGCTCTCAAGTGACACGAAGACCCTGAAGTGTCTCGTATCAGAGGTCAGGTCTGGATTTTTAAGGCTCATCATTGACAGGCTAACCAAGAGCATTCACCCCAAAATGATGAAACTCATCCAAGCACTGGATCTGGGTTTTGCAGTAATGTTCTGTATGGATGCATTTGGTTCGTGTTTTTCGGACTCAGTAAGACAACTACATTTGTATTTATGCCACATAATTTCAGAAACCTAAGTGGTAACTACACACCTCTTTCTTAGATTCAGCATATTTTTCTTTCCTGCCTCGCCTGTAGACCACATGCATTAGTTATATAGTAACCATGACTATCTCAGTGTAACAAAGTGTGGAAATAATGAAAAGCCTTCAGAGGCATTACATGCCCTTGGCAACCCAGCTCTGCAAGACAGATGTTGCATCCAGAGCCATGCCACTGAAAATCACATGTACACGTATGTATCCAAAGCGTGCACACTTACCCAGTCCTCGAAGTGACGGCTCCCGTTCTGCAGCAAGTCCTCAAACTGTATAGTGCAGTTAGCTACAAAATCGTCGTACCCGATGGGGGCATCGTGGAAAACAGCCATCTCTATCTTCCTGCCATTACAAACGTCAGTGACAAATTCATCGTTCCAAGCAGGACTGTTGGTCTTTTGCTTCGTCGAGGTCTGCCCGATCCTGGAGTCGTCCACATTGAGGGCGATGTAAGGGTCCAGCAAAAAGGTCTGTGGCCTGGGACCCACCGCATGCCTCAGAGACCACGCCGTGGGTTTCAGATTCACCGCCTCGCAGATCTTGATTTTCAGCAAGCCATTGAAAACCACCATGGCTGGACAGCTGCACTTTTCCTGGGATCAAACACTCGCTCAACGCACTCGCACCAAGAGGGAGGGAGGGAGGTCTCGCCAATAAATAGGAGGGCAGGTCTGGGAGTGGGGGAGCAGGGTACGGTGCGGGTCTCTTCGCCCGGCTGCTGCTGTTACCTTTGATTATTTAGCCTTTGCTCTTGCGACACCCAGTGAATACATTTATTTTCTTGCCCGTGTTTCTAACGGAAAACAAGGGAGGGGGGCCGCCGGCGAGGGGGAGGCGGCCGCGGCTGCGGGAACCCCCGAATGCGATCAAAACCCGAGCATAATCAACCCGGGGGGTAAGCAAGAGCCTTCTCCCTTCACCCTGACCATAATCCTGGATCAGTCCTCGCAGAGGAAGCAGAGCCGCGATCCCCGGCTCCCGCACACGCCAGTCCTGCCCGTGCGCCGCACAACAATACACACTCACGCATACACACACACGCACACGCACACACACGGATCAGAAACGCCGGCGGACCCACCAGCCCTGCCTACTGCACAGCCTCGGCTCAGCAAACATCCACCCGGGGACCTTCCATCCGCGCCGCCGCCCGCAGCCGCCCGTCCTGCGCCGCCGCCTCCTGCTCCGCCGCCGCCAAGGCCGAGCACCCAGCGGAGCGACCCCCGCGCATGGGGGGCGCCTGCAGCGCAGCGGCCCGCGCGGCTCTCGGCGGGCTCCGGCTGGGCGGCCGCCGCCCTGGCGATGGGCAGAGCCGCCGCCGCCGCCTCCCTCCCGCCTCCCGCCTCCCGCCCGCCGCCTCCCCTCGGCCGCCGCCGGCCGCCTCCCTCCGCGCAGCCCCCGCCCGCTGCCGGTGCCGCTCCGCCGCTCGCTCCAGCGCAGGAAATGCGCAAAAGACGTCAGTGTGTGTGTGTGGGGCGAGTGTGCGGCGGCGGCGGCGGCAGCCCCGGCCGTGCGTGTGTGTTTCTGTGTGTTTCTGTGTGTGTGTGTTTGAGTGTAGAAAGTTTTGCCTGTTGGGGGAGCAGCGCGGCCGTCACCAGCCGGGAACTGCGGCGGGGGTCGTGCTCCCCGGGCTGGGCTTGCCGCTCCTCCACACCCGCCGGGCGGCTTTCCGCCGGGAACTCTGCCCGCCCCGGCCCCACTCCTCCTCCTTCTCCTCCTCCTCCGCCTCCTCCTCACAGGATAAAGTGGTGAATCAAGGGTGGAGGAAGCACCCCCGGATGCCTTCCTCCCCGACCACCTTTATTGAAGTGCTTGGCCACCGAGGTCCTGCCCGGACCGGCACCGCCACTCACACCGCGCCCGGCGCTTCTGGCGCCGCGGTGCCGGCGGACGCCCCTTCCCGCAGGGCTTCCCGCCTCTCGCCCTTCTCTCCGCGATCCCCGGGACGCCTCTGCCCGCGCCTGACGGGCAGCGAACTCCGCCGCCCCCGCCCTGCCCCGCCGCCTGACAGCGCCGAGCCCCGGCCCGCGTCCCCGCCACCCCCGCCCGCCGCGGCAGCGGCACAGACAGCGCTACGTCAGCGGGGGCCGGGCCGGGCCGGAGGAAGAGTTTCCCCGCGGTGTGCGAGCGCCGGGAAGTGCCGAGCGCCGCCAGGGGAAGCGGCCTCCCGGGGCCCGCCCCGCCCGGCCCGCGGCCGCCCTTCCCCGGCCGAGAGGCGCTGCCCGGCTCGGGACAGAAGCCGCCTGTTGGCAGCCCGACGCCCCGCGGCCGTGGGGCACTGCCAGCCCCTTTGTCTGCCGCGATCACCTGGCCCGTGCCTGCCCCACCTCAACCCGCGGCGCCTCCCGCTGCTGCGAGCTGGCCCTCAGCGGGACACCGCAGGCAGGCGGTCGCCAGTGCCCTGCAAGCGTATTGGAAAAAACCCTTCTGAAAGGGTAAAAGGGTGTGCGTACTGTGTTCTTGGACGCTGTCTACACGTCATGAAAGACTTCAGTAATTTTTCATCACTGTGGTACCAAATACCCTATGAAATAACCGCGAAGCTGCACGTCAGCCTGCCTTTCTCCTCCTCAGAACAAACGTACTGAGGATCTAGATGGATTTTCACCATGGATTCCCATAGTGAAAATTACTACTGCCTTAATCATTTTTAGCTACTGCTTTTGCCCTCTGTGTGTGTGTAAGTCACCTGGAAATTGATGGACTTTGCCCTTTGATGGGATTTGAGATCTCTGTAATATCACAAGAGAAAAAGCATCAGTCCTGGCACCCAGGAGGGTGGCTGGGGCGCTGCGAAGAATCAGCCAAAGTAGAAAAAAGCTCGATTGCCTGGATCCAGTTGAATAGGGGCATAAAAGATGAGTACCCAGTCCTTGAGCTAGACCTAATATTCCTGACTGGAGAGGAAAGAACAGATAATTATGGATTTTTGCAGATAATGGCTCAGGAGGCAGGTGTTATATTTGGAGCTAATGAAACAGCTCCAGTATCTGTGCTTCCAGAGCAGTTTCCAGATAGGAGATACAGTACTAATGAAGCCTAAGGTCACGAGAGCATTCGCGCTAATGGAAGACAGACTTTGTGGTGCCTGTTGCCACTTAGTCTACTAGTCAAAATAGAAGTACAGTAAAATCTCCATGTTCATTATCATCTTGACAATCTCCAAGCAGAATCGTTTGATACAAAGCTGTGGTATGGAGCCAATTATGGGAAATGTCTTCCTTCTCAATTCAGCCTTTCCTGGGCTCACAGCAGCCTTGATACATCTGTCATGTTACTTCTGAAAAGGACCATGCTCGCAGGCCCCACCAGAAATACAAGAAGAACCTGCTCTTTCCTCCCACCCCTATTCACAACCTACTGCATATAGTACTATATACTAAGCTACATGGTCTTACATTTAGTGTGTCAGAAAGAACACGATAATTAAGTATTTCGTCTGGATGTCTTTGTATTCTTTCTCAATAACGACAGTGTAAACAGTATGCTCCATTTCCTTAGATACTTATTGGAAAACATGAAAGCCAAGCTGATACACTATTTAACTTTTTTCTGTTTATTTTTAGAGAACTGCAACTGTATGTATTCTGTATGCCCAAGGTAAGTAAACAGAGTCTCCATGGTGAGTTTAATGACCTAGCATCTCTCTGAGATTACACATGCATATTATGGAAGTATGAATAAATACAGACAATATTAACACAGCATACAACATAATATAAATAGACCTTATATTTGGCTAATTACATATACAATCTACCACATACCTAGCTTGACCCTCATCCCTAATTCGAGCCATCTGCACTTTTCCATGCACTGAAGCAAGCTGAGGTTTGGTTTCACAAATCATTTCTTCAAAGAATAAATGTCTGCCTGCATGAATAAGGATTTACAAGCTCCCTTAGGATCCCTTAGGATCAGACAGCTCTAGCCTTATGATGCTTAGAAAAATACAAATATCTTGCACTGTTTTAATTTATTTTTAGATATTTTTTTAAAATTATATTTCAGGAAAGCGTGTCTATGTCAAGACTGAGCTTTTATCACTAAGCAGTTCTTAACTTAACCAAAGTACCTTGGAACAGTATTCTTAATATCCAGTAACTCAGTTGCATGGAGCAACATTACAATGCTTCTCACAAAGTTCGTCTAAAAACTTGTCTCAGTAGTCTCAAAAACTCTAAGTAATAGACAGAACATTCCAACTGTGTGTCCCACTTGAAAAGTTTTTTAATAGTTTGCTTGAATTTTTTTCTGTACTCTTGCTGTGTACATGGAAGGATTTGGTTCTTTAACAGCTGAACTGCAAAAGCTATTCTATTTTGCGCAGGGAGGTCTGGAGAGGAAAATGCAGCACTTGCAGTATTTCTCCTGCAGAAGGGCAGTAAGAGGCATTCCAGATGCATTTCTGTACTCTGTTACAAAGGCTACAGCAGCACAATAAACCACGGCCTGTAGTTTAATTCCATTTTTAGCTATTTTTCCCAACTATGTTTTTCTAAAAAAGACACGGAGGGTCTGCAGGTTAGACTAGTTAAGGAGATCTCTCTAGTCTCCAGAAGTAACTTTTGCTGGTAGAAGCTCCTCTGCTCAGCACCCTGAGAGCAAGCAGCCTGTGTGACAGGACTGCTCCGGGTGTGTGCTGCTCAACTGCAGGAGCATCTGCGTGTTGGCATTTGATTTTCATTAATGTTGCATCACTTACTTGACAGACAACTGCACTGCCAGACTCTCCTGTAAAGTTGGAAGGAAAAGACCCCCGAGAGATCATAAAAACACAGGCTGATTGCATCAGCTTCTATTTTCATCCTTACTTTAGGAAAGAGACTACATCAGACTGATAGGGGATAGAAGCAATGGCAATGCCAGCACGCAGTCCCCTGCAGGCAGTGGCCTCCCAAGGCACGGTTTGACTCCCGCAAATCCCTTTTAGGCTGCGCCTGCCCTGTTTCAGGTAGTGGCAGTGGCAGTGGCAAGGAGGGACGAGCGAGCCGCAGGTTGTAGCTCTGTTATCTCAGGCAGCCCCTGACCTTCCCCTGGCCTGTGCATCCTCAATAACTCTGTGGAGAAACAGCACTATCTGGTGGAGAGAGGAGGGAAAGGCCTGCCAGGCGTTGCGATAGGCTTTATTCTATTATTGCAGCCAAAATCACAGCTGGGTTTGAGGTGCTCTTGCTCAAGGTTGAGAGATCGTTTGACTGTATTTTCAAGATGATTTGATTTTTTTTATAGTCCCAGGAGTCTTGAAAAACTGCTCAAACATTGGAGAATTGTCAGCAAATTATCAGGTTTTTCCAAGTTCAGCAATAGGAAAGAAGGAGAGGGGATTTAACATTGTTTTATTTTTAAAAGGAGCATCATTTCTTAGAGTTATACTAAACAGATAGACGTGGAACAAAATCAGGCTTGAATGCATTAGAGATTTTCAAAATCACCTTTTTGTAAAAAAAATAAATAAAAGCCACACCCCACATAATAAATGCTGTGAAAATTGAGTCACTTTGAATCCACTCTGGACAAGAATATATTCCAAACAGCATATATGTGAAGATTCTGCTAGTATGAGTATATCCACTGAATTCCTTTGAACTTAATGGATATGCTTATGCAAGTGCAATAGTTGAATGTTAGTGGAATCAGTCCTTCCTTGGCAAGAAATCAAAGATTTCTGTCAAATGCTGACTATCTTTGAAAGTCAAACTATTGTTTAGATATCTAATTTTGGAGGCACGGTTATGAAAAAAGCATCCTCAAGAGCATTTTCACTCCTGTCATTCTGCAAATGATCTTTAAGGTATACCAATAGCTAATTCATCTTTTCTAAAGATGGAGAAAAAGAGCAGTCTCAGTGAGCTTGGTCCAACCTCCAACTCCATTCCAAGGCTTCCTTTGTGTCCAGCCAATTTCCTACTAATTTATTCTTCATTCTCAAAGTATGTACCTGAGGAAGTTACTTAAGGCACTCCCAATGTTCCCTGTGAAATGTCTCAGCGTAAGGGATCTTGTCAATGTGTGATTAATTAGGTCTTCAACTCTCTAGTGTAATTATACTTTTGGTAGTCTTCCCAGCGTCTTTTGAAAAAACATACTAAACACTAGCTCAGTGTGTTAGCTTTCATTGGGAATAAATCTCTCCGAGTACATCTGCATGGATTTGCAGCTCTAAGGTACGTGGTTCTGGCGGATGCAGTGACATGGTGACTTCAGTGCAGTGTCTACACGCCAGCCTGTTTTCAGGTATGCACCTGGTTTGCTAGCCAAGACTGAAACCCATGATATCATTCCCAGCAGTTCTTATCTGAGCTAGATAGATCACAGCCAGTTTAAGCATATCTGCACGTGCTACAAAAACATACCTCCAGTTGCAGAACATATGCTTAGGTCACTTCTAGGCTAGAGATTTCTGGCTCAGGCAGTGCTGTAGAGCAGTATGATCTCAGATAAACACAGCTGTGCCAGGGACTCTCACCATTGTGGGAAGGGGTGTTATTATTTTATTGCTTGTGGATGGTGATTTTTTTTAATTGATATAAAAAGTTTTAGCACTGTACATATTTCTGGTAAAATATAGTGGAACTTCCATACTGGATATAAAAATAGGCTTCCATTTCATCTCCTACATGTCTCCTCTCAACCTTCACATAAGGTGCTGACAGCATTTACTGTGGGTTTGCCATTTGCAGGATTGTTACTATTCTATACAAGGAATTGCTGGAAATACTTCTGAGGGGTAAAACCCTGCTCTGATCTGTTCCTGGTTTATCAGCCCTCATCTTGAGAATTTACAACAGGTTTCTGGGGCAGGGAAACTTGGAGTTACCTGGCATTGCTCAGGACTATAATAGGAGTCTGTTGATATTCAGCATCAGTGATTAGATTGTCATTGCTGGAAGTAATTTTGGTACAGTGACAAGGAAAGAATTCTGGAATGGATCAGAATTCAAGAGACAACCCCCTGCCCTAGATTAGCTTCTCCACACACACAGGGTGAGCCTTAGGAGATTTTTTTTTCTAAGAGTACAGTTTACTCTCTGCACCAAGACTAGAGGAGGACAGGAACATGAAGGTCAGTCTTGCCTTTCCATGCTGTTGCTTTCTTGAGCAGCACTCAGAAAAAAACCCACAGTGTATATGCTGCTTGAATGAATGATTTTGTATTGTATAAAAAAAACCAAACCAAACCAACCATGCACAGTGAGTAGCAAAAAGGCCTTTTTCCTTCCTTTCTTCTCTACCAGCTACACAATTTCAAGCAAGGAGCAAACATAGTCTAGTGCTAAATGTTACTCCTTTCATGACAGAAAAGCTGGCTCTTGGGTTACTACAGCCCCCTGAAGCTGGACATCCAATGGTGTTGGGGTCAGCTGTCAATTATCCATACTTCTGTTGGCTTTTGCTGGTTTTACTTCTTCCATAGAGTGCCAAAGTATTGTTGCTTCTAAAAACTGTTCTTAATTTGAGGTGGACTTCCCCAAAAGGAACTGTGAAGGGATCTGAGTGTGTTTGCCTCCAGGAAATGGAACTGATTCTCTGCTTTCTCATTTACTACAGGAGTGCAAGCCATACAGCACATGACAGGATACAGCATACCAGAATAACAGTTCTGCTGATCTACTTGGTGTGAGTACACCAGAAAAAATTTGAAAAAAATAAGGGAAGCTCCAAGGCTGGGCAGCTTGATATTTGTTTGCCTAGCCATCACTGGATGAAGTAATGTTCCAGAGAGTAGTGGCAGTGTGAATTCACTTTATTGAAGCATTGCTAGCATCATCCTACTGTCTTACCCTGAACCCTGTGCAGGATTTGGAGCATCTGTCACTAACATGTATGACAAATTCCTTTCAAAGTTGATAAGTTGCAGTGGAGTAACAAGTGTAACTATTGTCACACTCCAAGGTGTAACTATTGTTACCAGCTTCTGTTCATTTTCTTGATGATTTTAAATTACGCACACTGCCTCTGTCAGTTAAGTAGTATCAATGAAATGTAAAAAGAACAGGCTTTTCAAAAGTAGGTAGTATCACTGCTTTACAACACAGAGGAGGGAGAAAGACAGTGAGTAAAGGGCTGCATTTTGGAAGTACCTCTGAATTATAAGTGCTTTAATTGTAAAACATCTGACTAGAGATACTTTAGGTATCTCAAGTTGAGTGGACAATTTTCAGAATTTAGTCCTAATCACCTGCTTAAACTCACATATGAAGTCATTAAAAGAGTCATTAATAAAACTGGTATGTTATTCTCACAGCCTCCTTCCAGCCTTTTCCCATGGTAGTATTCAAGAAGTGAAACTTTTTTAAATTGATAAATAATGATGGAATAAAGATGTGATGTAATGATTTATAGTATTTGCAATGCTGTCACTCAGGACATGTATTTTTTAGTGGTTTCATTAATAATTTACAATGATGGCCAAAGCCTAAAAGAATCTATATGTATGTGCATAACACTATACAATCTGAATTGTCAGGATTCAGGACTCTTCAGCTAACTTATTTCTGCACATGTCTTTGGAGAACCAAAATGTAGTCTGTAGGTTCACAAGTATTTGTGTTTATATTTATTTCTTTGAAGTTGCTAAAGCCTGTGGCTAGCACAGGTCTTTCCCATGAGAATTTTTTCCTGTGTTTTATAAACTAAGATAAAGTTTGGATGTTATTAAAAACAGTGTCTCAAGATTTGGACAGTTCAGGCCTGGCCAATCAGGCCTAGGGGGAGGTTTCTGACTGACCAATCTGAGTGACCTCTGAAAAATCTATATAAGTTGGAATCAAATAATAAAAGCTCTTTCTTATGCCATGCTGAGAATCCAGGTCTTTTTTCTCTGCTAGCGGCTCAACAGCGACAAAACCCTACTTTTCTTTTCAAGTATAGGTGGCAGTTTCAACTTTAAAAATCCATGGACAGACCAGCAATGGTTGTTGCTCTAACATACCTCTCATAAGGGAGGGAGGGGTGTCAGTGCTGGGTGAAACCTTTGAGGTGTGGACTGTCAGAGATGGCTTTTCCCACGAGCTGATGTTTAATGGGCCTCTGCTGGCAAACACAGAATAGAAAACAGTTGACCGCTAAGCTGCCATGACTCATGACTTTAGAGCTCACAAACAGAATAAAGACATAAAGGATTAACAGGTCATAATTACTCCTCAACAGTTTATTTTACTTTACTTTACTTTCCTTTCTCATTTTTATGTTTATTGGTGTGGCTCCAAGTCTGTCACACTACATTCTTCTTCTGCATTTACATGCCCCAAACATACCTACCTCGCTATTTGTCCAGCTAACAGCTTCATCTCTTAGTGTTTTTTGTTCTGGGTTTTAGAAGCCCTTAATACTTCCTTCAGTGTAATCCCACTTTAACACAGCACAAAAGGGGCAGAAAACAAGAGATGTGATCCCATAGCAGAACACTTGTAACAAGACAGGGCATGATCCATTCCCATTACATACAGGTAAGAGGGAATTTCTGAGTCTGAGCAAAGCACTACATGTCTGAGTTAGTGCTACTTAATTAGCAGTTATACCTCTGTAACCTCATAGCTATCTACAAAACTTTCGCATGTCTATCCTCAAAAAGCCCTCTCCTCTTTAATACTTTCATTTTAGGATATGATAGCTATTCTATGAAGGCAAAGAAAAATATATGTTTAGCACATAACTATTAAAAGACATCTTCTATCATAAATACTTCTGCTTTTGGACATATTAGGTATTTGGGGGCAAAAAGAAAGTACCACAGACTACAAATTTTCAGTATCTGAAACCAATCTAGTTCTCAACTGAAAATAATCCGTCATGGAATTTTAGGTTTTCATATGATAGCCAGTTTGTTTGGTTGTTAGTTTTGTTTTGTTTTGTTGGTTTTTTTTTTAAGGAAAGCAGACACTACAAAAGAAATGTGTGAGAATTGATTGCCTTCATCTAATTCTCATATGATTATGTCAGTTATTTCTTTTTATCTGAATTTAAATGAACTAATAGACGTATACTTGCCCTAATTCTGCTCTTGCAAAGTCAAACAGGTAGCTGATCCAAAGGTATCAAATGTAGGGCTGCTGACTTAGTTAATCCAAGATAGGACATGTTATAACAGGGTTTTTTTCCCAGGTAGTTAATTTAAAAGTTTAAATTAGATTAGTTACAGTGTTTCTTTGAAAAAAAAAATTAAATATTAATGAAATCACTGTGGAGGGTTTTGTTTGCTTTGATCATAACTGTCAAAATAGTTTGATGAAGAGATATGTCATAATTATAAATACATTGCATTTTTCTGAAGTGTTATTCACGAAAACTATTTCCCATCTCTAATACTAATATAACTGAAGGAGCCCCTTGGGAGATCTTCAACATTCATGGTTTTAACATTCTATCTGAATCTGGGGAATCCAGTATCCTTCACCCATCCCTAGGGAAAGTGAAAGGAATTAGCTGCATCAAGAGGTCTAGACATGATGCTTATAAAAGCAGCATAGAGAAAAACTAATGTTTCTGCTTATGAATAACTACTATTTTGAAGACATTACAGTCCCTTCACCTTAATTCTTCATGAAACAAATTACTAAAAGTATATATTTTATTTATTTATAATGTATACTATATTAGTTATTTATTATATTTATATATTACATACTTTTTGTTTATTCACATCATGCAATACATCATTGCTTCAGTTTTGTTTCCCCCTTTTTTTGATCGCTTTGTTTATATTGACATTAACATATCTTTGTATCCTTTTCAAACTAACAAGATTTCTGGTTTGTGCCTTCATGCTCCAGTTTGTATTTGATTTGCTTACACTAGGTTTAGCCTGGGGAGAAATGTTGCCACTTTTTTTTATTAGGATAAACACATACTTACAGTGGTTTTTATGTTCTTCTTCCTCCAACATATGGAAGTAGCTTACACTTACTGCAATCTGCAGTAAGGAGTCATAAGGGAGAGAGGAAGGAAAGGGGGATTAGCAATTAGGTTAAAACTGTAATAAGGTCTTATAATTAGCAGGCATTTATCATAACAGAAACAGCTATTATCCAGTACAATCAAAGTAATCTAATCTATAATTCTAATATATTTTTCTTGACTTGTCAAGATGTATTTGTAATTTTACAAAATACTTCTTTTAGACTGAAACTTTTCTAGTTATGCCTAATCTTTTTCTATATAAAAATTTTAGTAATATCATTCCAATAATTTCTAAGTTATGTATGTATTAATAACATAACCTTTTTCAGACATTTCAGTAGCATATTTTATGCCTAAATGTTTCAATAATGGCAAAGGACAGAAACATCACACCTAGCTTGTTTTGGGGTGGCTTTTCTTTTTAGTTTGGTGTGATCTAAAAAAATGCCAAGCCTGGAAAAATGAGTATAACTGTTTCAAAGTTATGAGTTTAAAATGAGACATTTTCCTCGAGAAAACTTAATCTAGGTTTGTTTATAATCTCTCTCTAAAAGGTCAGAAACTGACAGTTTCAAATGCACTAAGATATCTAAATATTACATTTCTTATGTCCTAGGATGATGATGCCAAGATGATGAGGCAAGGCTCCCATTGTACTTAACACTGTATAAAGGTCCAGAAAGGGACTGTACTGAGATATAACGGATTCAAATACCTGTTTTTAATGACCTCTATTTTGTATTTTTGGAAAGAGCTCAGATGTCTTCTGCTGGTTCAGAAACTTACCTGATGATTGGATCCACATGAATATCTATCATGAAAACAGACAAGCAGAAAGTAGAGGGAGTTCAAATATTTCGAGTCTGGCTTTGAGTAAAAACCACTGAATCTTACCTCATCCATCAGGTCATTAATGGAACAGCTCAGGTCTTTCACTGAAACCTAATACTCTGTACTTAGGGAATTCACAAAGGTGTTTGAAGTTGGCAAGCTGTGACATGTTGCCACTCACCTCTTCCCATAAGGACAGTGCATCACCAAATAGAAAATAAAATGTGGATGGTTTTCTTCTCTTCTTTATTACTAGTGGGTTGCATGAAGTGGATGATAACATATTTATTGCAAGCTGTCTGAAATACCCTTTATGGGGATTTTTTTCCTAGCTTTGCAGGTGAGGGCTTATTTACCTCAGGAGGCAACCTATAATGCTATCACAGCTGTTCAGATGCCATGAAGCTTTGTAGTGAAGTATATGGGCAGGTTAAAAATGTGTCTGGAACTTCAGCAAAGTGCTTCAGATTAAAAAAGGACATGCTGTGCATATAACCTTTTCAGAACTGGTTCTCCATTTGACATAAGTAAGTTTAGGGTGCTTCAACTGAAGGTAGGGCAGACTAAGCAGCACTGAGTTACTGTGCTGGAAGGGTGCCATTACTGGAGTAGAAAGGCACATATGCTCCATCCTCAGTACACTGGAAATACAGAATTCATTTACCCTGCATGACTAAAGTAAATATGTTCTTGGGTAGGAATGTTCTCTAGATTTGTCCTTCAAACAGCTGTTCAACGTACCTGCTCCTACCCTGCTATACTAGTCAGCATTCCAAAGCTTTCTTAGGAAGGCAAAAAAAAATTTGTTTAATTCTATGGAAATTCCTTCCAAACACCACATGAAATGCACTCAGTACCTCCTTTAATGGGCCAGGTACTGGGACCTGCATCTTTCTTTCAACATTCCAGTTCAATTTTTTCATAGACACCTTATGGGAAAGTTTCTCAACCTGGATAGAAGAGATCCATCTAGGTACACAAAGGGGGAGTAGTGGGAGTGCTCTTTGGTATCATGTGTACTTACCACTGAGATGCTTTAGTGACACTGGGTTGTTGCCCATCAACAATATTATTTCTGTTGTTACAGAAGCAACACTGCTGAAGTATGGGTTGTTGCTTGGTGTCATTTTGTTTGACAACAAGTTGAGAACACAAATATCTGCATTTTTGGGGGAGCTGATGTGTAATTGCTGCAAACGTATTAAAACACAGAGAGACAAAACAAACAAGTTAATACAATCTTGTTTCCCATAATGGTTCTTTCTTTTTATCTGCTTTCTTGTCACACTACTGTCAGGTCTAATAACATGGGTGTCACCTTCTACTCTGAATTATCTTCAGCATTTGTCGTGTGGATCTTTTTGGCAGTGAAATCTTCAATCACAGCCTGTCCATGATACAATGGAGCATCAGCCTGCTTTTTCAGTTATGACAGACATATTCCGGCACTGCTCCTGTTCATTCAGAATCTTGTAAAGATTTGTGTAGGTTTTTGCCTAAAACAACATTCTGGTTACTCTCATTTATCCCTGTTTGCATAAATTCATGCTGTTGATTTTCAGTTTCAGGTTCCTACGCCGCCCATCCCCACACTGCCTGCAGTGTCTCCTTCCTAACAAGATGTCAACACCTTTCTCTCACAGCTGACTCTTGGAAGCAGGAAAACTCCTTTCTTATGTTTTAATTCAAGTACAGAAGTGTTTTTCCTATACTGTCCTTATCCCTAGTAGTTCCCTGAAGGGATTTGCCCATCTGTCCGCTGGGCTTTGTGCTCAAAGCTTTCCTTTACTGTGACACCTACAAATACATGCAACACCACTCTGCTTTTCTCCTATCTGTAGCTTGGTAGGATCCTGCTCCCTCACAGCAGATCCTAAATCCCAGCACTAACCCTAACCCTAACAGCAGATCTTATAAGAGTATAGAAACAACAAAAAGAACCAAATCAGCAAAAGGTATTTCATAGGAATAGAAAGCTGTTCTTCTGATAGGTCCAAAACCACCTGATAGGGCAAAACTAGCTTTGCCTAAATAATGTCAGATAAGGTGTAATGTTAGAAAAGAAAAAATAAGGGACTTTGAAAGTCTTATGTAGGTGTCTTCTATACTTCTCACTTGTGAAATTGTTAGATCCTTACCAAGAAAAGGTATAAAGGATGAGCAGCAGGCTTTCTAGTTTTATCAGCAGTAGTAAACAAAACCCCCACAGTTTATAGGCAATAACTTTGTCCTTCACTGAATGGCAGAGATCACTGTAAACCTACCTTCAAAGTATTTAACCAGTGTCTCTTCATAGAGCAGCATGGTATTCAAGCTGTTGAATATCACCTTCCCTCTCAAAGATTGATGACACTTTTATAAAGATACATCAATTCTGATCTGATCTTTCATCCATTTATCTCAATTTTACAACCTATAACTGCCATTTGAAAGAGACTATTTTTAAAGAGTGAATGTTTTAAATTAATATTGTCAAAAAAATTCATCCAAATGCCCAGGAGAAACTAAAGCCTTTATTGTACCTGTAAAAATCCTAACTATAAGATTAACAAATAATTGCATGGCAATATATTTGGTGAAATTACTGTACTTTTCTTCACTTATGAAGGGTCAAGTGGCCAGTTAAAAGGAGAACTAAGCAGCTAATGGAAGAGCATTTTATTTAGGAAAGTGAGGAAGTATAATATGCCACACATATCCTAAATTAAGTCTTGTGGCATTGCAGAGCTATGACTGCAAAGTCATTGTGTGTATATGGGTGGGAGTCGGCAAATAACTGTGTTGGAAGCTCAAAGTTTCTGTTTAATCTTGTAATGTGTTCACTGGTATTTTATTTACAGAAGCAATCATTTCTGGCTATATATAGTTAGCTACTGTAATAGTTATTTTACGGAAATAGCAACCGTGTTTTATGTGTCAACATTCTCCATTCACTGGAATTTTTGGAACTTCTTGTCAGAGAATGAATGACCTGCAATGCTGCAGGATAACTAGGACAAATACAAGCAACCATTTTCTAGGCCTTCTAGTACTAGTAGAGCTGAGGTTGCCATGTCACAGTTTCTTGAACCTAAGAGCATTGTTTTAAATATAGCAAAGCTGACACATTACATATGTTTATGTTACTTCCAAAATGTTGGCCCGGTTACAAATACT
The DNA here is from genome assembly GCF_008360975.1 of Lichenostomus cassidix. Lineage (NCBI taxonomy): Eukaryota > Metazoa > Chordata > Aves > Passeriformes > Meliphagidae > Lichenostomus > Lichenostomus cassidix. Next base: position 25,801,815 of record NC_139483.1, on the reverse strand, counting down.
GTGCACACTTCAAACTGAGCAGATACTGAGACTGAGTCTGCAAGACTGACAGCAGATGGTCCTTAAAAGAATGGTCCTTAGGATTGCTAACACAGACATTTTCCAAGTATTTTTAACAAAACTGCAGGCTGCCATGCTAGTGAAAATACTGACACAAACCAAAAGCAAGCTCTATCTTCTCCTGGGGAAGGCAGAAAGGCTGGATCTAAAGGGAAAACACATCACTCCCTGCAGCCAGGAGTTGCATCTTTCTCTCATCTAGGATCAGGCTAATCCATCTCCAGCTGCAGCTCTGCTGATGACAGTGGAATTTCAGGCAGGTGATAAAGGCTTTAAGTGACTCTTATCTTTACAGTTGCGTGGGTTTGACCACACACATGAAAGCCCACTTTTGGATTTAAAGCATCAGCTTGCTTTTGAGGAAGGGAAAAGAGAGGAAATGATGACTGAGAATGAAAGAAGTTCTCCAAATGATAATCTGTATCAGGACATCAAGTACTTTGACTGCGTTTTGACTACATAAAAAGTTTCATGATTCAAAATTATCCACAGATTTCTTGGTAAGAAATGTTTATGTATGCCTGTATAAAGTGCCGTGCCAGTAACAGACCTGTAGCACACAGGGCAAACAGCAAACACAGTTAATGTCTGTGCACTGACTGAAATTGGTCAAAATTTTTCTGGCAGAAATTTCCCCCTAAAATCTGACATGCTTATCCACCTCCTTTATGTGCAGATGCCTAAGCATATAGCAGTCAATTTTATCCTCACACATGGTTTTAGGAAACATTATTAGTAGCCCATTTTAACAATGAAGAACTGAGGTGCAAAAAGCGTCATCGGTTGTAGGTCATGCAAAACATCTGTAGCAGAGAAGGAAATTGAGTCTGAGATTCAGATTTATGTTCCCTAGAATGAAGCCCTTTTCTTAGATTGCTGAAAGCATCTGATCAATTTGTAAGCACTTAAGTTCCTATTTGAACAGACAGGAATAATGGACTCATTTTGAGGCTCCTCCACTTGCCAACATCGTCTTCTCTTTTCATAAGTGATGCATTCAGTCCCTCTGTAACAAGACATGGCCTTGTGACTATTGAAGGTCCTGACCTGGACGCTTCTGCAGAGTCAGCAGAGGAAACTGGAGACTCTGATTTGCCTTTGAGGTATCCTAGTCCCACACAGAGAAAACTCATAGGCATATATATATATATATATGGTATATATATATATATATATGGGGTAAAATAAAGAGGATAAATAATTTTATACAGGTAATAGTACTGGAATAATGGATTCTGATAGTTCAGTGGTCTGACTTTGAGTGAAGGAATTTATTTCTGGTTCTCCCAAGTGTGACTTTTTCCAGAAAATTCTTGCAGCCTAGAAAAAAGTTTACTATCATCCTGAGAGTGCTTATATACAGAAATCAGAACTGACTTCTACCAAAGTAGAATTGCCCTCTAGCAATCCCTAAGCCTTCTTTGCTTCTGATTCTGAAGAGACCTTGTCTTTGAAATAAATGCATGCAGTAACCCAGGAACAATAGCCTACATTTCAGTCTAAACAACCCTTTGCATCCCTTAGCTTCCTTCCAAGACTTAATTATTTTTCCATTCTCTTATGTATGTAGACTGGAAATATGAGTATGTAATGGAGCTTCAGGAATAATTTTGCAAAACAGTTGCTGGATCAGTTGGAAGAAGAACACCATTTTCCTTTCTGCAGATGTACAATTAACAGCTCGCATATGGAATTCCAATGGATGTTGAAGTTCTCTATATTTGCACAAGGTATGTAATTTGTTCTGTGCCTTTGTCCTTTACACGATGGAAACAACAAGGCTGTGAGGATAAATACCAGGGCTTTCTGGAGCAATTCAGAAACTCTTCAATCACACTCTGACAATATCATCCTATAAATGCATAGGTACTCTTCATCGTATGGACCCTGCATCACCCACACACAAATCAGAGCTTCTGTAAACACACACAGAGCAATTGCACAGCAATGACCAGTAGATTCAGTAGGTTTGGGACTAAAAACATTGATTGCAGGATCGTCTTCAAAGTAGAACTTAGGTTCTGAGCATAGAGGACCCTCTATATGTAAAGACAGCATGATAAATACTGTAGACTGTGGGTCACTCACAGTCTGCAGTGGTGGAGGCTGCATTTATTTTCTGGAAAGGCAGGGCATAGGCTTATGGTAGGGTCTAACTATGTGACCAAAGCAATGAGCTTTCGGTAGTGGAGAAAGTAACAGTGACAGGGAATTTCCATTTACAAGCACTCTCTACCACACAAAATAAAAAATATTGGTGCTTTGTCCAGCTGACAAGTATAAAATATGAATACAGTGCAAACTATTTCCTGGCAGATTTGTGCTCCTGCTGATTGGCATTGCTATTGGTCCCAAATCAAATGGTGACTTAATACAGGTCACCCATATCACTGCTGGAGAATCAAGTGTTTGGGAGTCAGAGGCACAGATGAAGATGCCATCACACTGTATTTTTGTACAGAGACAGTAAGATAGTTTCTTTTACAGAGACTTTTCAATATAAATATAAGATAGGAAGAAACATAAGAAAACAAAAACAATGGACGCTACAAAAGTAATCTGAGAGTATATTGGCAAGATAGACAGTAGAATCAACACTGGCCATTTTCTTCTGGGCCTGGGTAGAAAAAAGTAATTGAGAAGCTGTTGAAGCAAGGCTTTTTTTTTTTTTTTTTGCCAGATACTCATATGGATATTGTTTGCAAAAGGTCTTTGCTAATTAATTGGGAAATTGCTGCTTTTTCTTTTGCAAGGCCATGCAGACAGGTGCAGACAGACACAAGCAAACTCTGCTCACACTCTGAGCTGCCCAGACTTTGCAAGCTTCTGTCTGGAAGATGTAGAGTCATGCTAATGTGGCACCATGCCCAAAATAACATACCCTGCCTCTCAGCAGTGCTCATTAGCTTAGGTTCATGTAGTTATCTTGCTTCTGGACTGGGGCCTTCCGGTGTCTGACAAGCTAAGTGCACTGGCAGAGCTCTGCTGCCTCTCTGGCCTCCTCTATGTACATACACCTCCATGTCATTACACGTTGTCACTTTTTGTTGAGAAATGGGCTGTTAAAAATCACTGACTCTCTTCTCCCAGTCGTACTCCTAAGGAAACTTTTGTCAATCTGCCAAGATGATAAAAACACATGAGGATCTCATGGTTCAGCTCACACTACCACCAAAGCAGCAGTAATGGCTGCAGAAGAAGCTAACTCACAAGCTGCCAAAGCACTGAGGTAGGAAACAAAAGTATGGATTACATTTTCTATGAAAGCTGAGCACAGACCATATGACCCTCAGCACGTTACTGCAACATGGCCAAGAACCAGATTGCACTCTCATACCATAAGTAATCCAGCATCTGCCCCCAATGGCAAATTGTTGGGAACACTGTGAAGGACTGGATTTCCTCCAGTTCTCAAGGAGGAGAAAGACCCAGCAGATTGCCCCACTGGCTCATCTCCCATCCTAATATTTCAGGTGGCATCAACTTTCCAAATCCCAGGAAAAGAGAACAAGATGCAGCTATGCTGAGTTTCTTCCCACTGACCAGTGGGAAGAATATAATCCATAATCCATTACCGTACATTAAAACAACAAGTTTGACTGGCTTTGTGTTGAACTGTGGCTACTGTGGAAAAGACACATCCTCACTGGTAAAACAGGATATGGGACAACTCAATTTAACTTCTACCTGCCTATCAGATGTAGAAAATTGCACTAAGTTATATGAGAATGCTGCTGAGAATGAAATATGAAGGACTCAGTGGGGAAAGAGACAATCCAGTTTGCTCATCATATTTTAATTCTGCCTCCTTGTGGTTATTCCACTATGCCAGTCTCACAATTTTCCATGGGATGTCTCCATTCATCAGTAAATATTTGCACAAAGGGCAGTACAAAGATTACACAGGGAGCTCTAAGCATGGCTTTTTGCTTGGTTTTGCAGCTTAAATAATACTCTTTAAACACAGCTTTAAAAAAACATATCAGACACATATATTTGTACAATAACATTTATACTAGTATATATGGATGAGAGGGTTTTACTGTGGCTATACCTCGAGGTTTTTTTGCAAGCAATTATGTGCTTATTTCGTGCAGCTTGCAGAGTGCTAGGAAGCTGAAGCAACATGAAGGTGCAGCTCATGCACTCTGTTAGCAGGGCCCATTAGTTGAGGTTAAGGGCTGCACAGCTTTTGCCCAGCACAGAGCATACGTGGATCTTTTTCTTGTAGAACCATTCCTACACATACCTTTTGCTGAAGCTTTTTAAACCAGAGCTTGAGTAAACATTCTATTGAGGGCAATACTGGAATAGGCTCACACTTAAGTCCCTCTGAAATGAGAGGGGTAATCTGTGTTTAAACTTAGTCCTGTGCTTTAATCTGCTTTTTTACTAGTTTGCTATCCTGAACTGAGATAAACATAAGCATGTGCTTTCCTGAGTGGAGCTCTGAAAACATTTACATGTAGCAGCTGAGACATTGATTTATTGGTGTCAAGTCTAGCCCTTATCAAAGAACAATAACACAAAGAACAAACCTTACCTCTAGGAAATGAAAAGCTATTTTATGTTGCAACTATATTGTGTTGCATTAGAAAGTAAATCCGACGCATGTAAGAGAGGAAAAGACATTGTATGATTAAACTAATTTTACTAAAATTATTCAGATTAGGGAGTTTCAAATTTTATATACTTGAACTTACATCTGGTTGGTTCTTTTGTGCTGAACTCAGAAATAATTGGGTAAATATATTTTTAAAGGCTTAGAGAAATGTCAATCTTAATCTTTTGCAGCAGGGGTCACTATAAACAAATCTACAAAAACCTGCCAGGATAGAATACATATGCCAGAACAGACAGAAAAATTACTGATTATAGATAAGGAATGGTGTCACTGTAGGCGAGCATGAGAAAGGAACCCAAACATTTATGTATAGGTAATTTCTTTTAAATCAGTTGCACAGGCTTAGCCTATCCTTACAAGAACAGTGACCTAATTTCAAACTATTAATAGAAGAGAAGTAAAGTTGACTGCATGATATGTACTTAGACATAGGAATTTTAATGCAGTGCATCAAAGGAGTCAGATGACACAGACATTATTTTTATATTCTGCACAAAGTTGCACTCTAAGTATTACGAAATTTAATCAGATCAAGTCTTTAAATATGACTTTTAAGGTATTTATAGTCACAATCTTTTGTCCTTAGTTATATAGTGCACTGAGGTCCTATACTTATGTAAAGGCTGTTTTGGCATAAGAGTAGAATCTGATCTGAAATACAAAGAATCAAAACCTTTTCTATTATAAATGACAATGTTTCTTCTGAAAAACGAATGTTCTAACTTGATTTCATGCTTCCTAGTATTACACTAAACTATCCTTTGCTCAGTTCTTACTATGAGAAAACTCCAAGTGAATCAGGTCTGAGCCTGTGAATGTTTACACACTCTATTACCTTTAAATATCTGGACAGTCCTATTGAGGTCTGTGAGTCAGATACTCAACTTGTGTAAACCCCAGGCCCTGTTTAAATCAACAGAGCTGTGACAGTTTATATCAGCTGAAGGTTTGGCACCAGAGACACAACCCTATGCATAAAGACAAGTATGAGCATAAGTCTCTCTCCAGGCATCTGAACGCTAAAGAGGTCAGGTAAACTCCATGGAAAAAGAGAGACTGCATTGAGCATGATTGTGTTTAAAATCATTCCAGACTGTTAAGCACACATTTATTATAAAGTCAAGATGAAAAATTATGAATTATTTAAGTTTATAGCACCTTAGTTACATTTAAGATGTTGCCATTCCAAGGCTGGAGGACAGCTGGCTCGTAGTTATGACCACAAGTTACAAATATTTATGATACAAAGCAGAAGACCTTTTAGGGTAATGGAGGCTTGAAAGGAGGCTTTAATGTAACAGCGTGCTTGCTCCACCCTTCTGGTGATGGCTCCAGAAACTAGCACCAATTACACTTTTCGCACAAGATGTGCACTTCACAGGATCCCTGCTGAACGCTAACTTAGAAGATATGGATGGAAAAGGAATAGATGTAGAGACTGCAGGGAAACACAACTTTAGATGGAAGTTTAGGGCAGGCACCTAACACTTGGATACTTTTTCCAGCACTGGAGTGCAAAGTCTTATAAGGAAAAATAATAGAAATTTTAGTGTGCATGGGTAAAAGAACACGAGCATCCTACGTATATTGTGATCCACATGCTCCTATCTGCGCCGGGGGCTGAAAGGGTGTGTATTTATTTATTTCTGCATCTGCCGCAGTCACCTTTGATCTCAGCCTCACACAACGATGACTTCTGCTTCCCAAGACCCCTGTGAAAAAACCCTGCTTCTGGGCAAACACCGTTCGAACTCCCATCCCCCCAGAACCGAACCCGGACATCGCCGCCCTTTGTCCTTGGTTTCACAGAGAGGCGGCTGATCCTCTGGCCCCGGGGCAGCCTCCGGGTCGCTGGCCGGCAGCCCTCACCGCTCTCCCCTCACAGCGCCAGCCCGCGCTCCGGGGCGGTGCGGCCGAGGGGGACGGCGCCGTGTGAGGGCTGAGCAAGGGGCACTGTGAGCGGCGGGGCCCTGAGGGCGGCGGGGGCCCTGGGAGGTGCGAGGGGCGGTGCGAGGGGCGGTGCGAAGGGCGGTGCGAAGGGCGGGGAAGATGCGAGGGGCGGTGCGAAGGGCTGGGAAGATGCGAGGGGCGGTGCTGCCATCGCCCCGTCCCGAGCGCGCTTCCTGCGGCGCGGCACGGCCGCCGCTTCCTGCTCCTCCCCGCGGCGCGTCGGGCGGGCGAGTCCGCCATGGCCGCGCTGCTGGCGGCCCTTTCAAACGCGGCAGCCGGCGGCAGCAGGGGGTAACGACTGGGGGAGCCGCCCGCCCCTCAGCGGGACGGGGCCGAGGGTGAGGCAGGGCGGGCAGCGGCGCCGCACCGGCCCCGGCGTCCTCCGTGCCACGCCGCAGCGCCCGGCAGGCGAGGGGTTCGCTGTTGTCTCGGTTGTTCAGGAGGAAACAAGCCTGTTCTTCCCCCTCCCCCGCCCCATTCCCACCCCCTCTGGCCGGGGACAGACGTGCCCGGCCCTGCGAGGGGCAGCGGGACCGCGATGCGGGCGGCACCCCCGGGCTGGACTGGGCGGGACGGCTGGGAGGGCAGGACGGGGACTGAGAGGTGCTTCATTCCCCTGGATCTGCCCGGGAGATGAGCTCCTTCCCAGCGGAGAGGGTGGCGTTTAGCTCAATTAGCCCTTGCTCTTGAATGCTGTCCACAGACCTGAAGAAAGCAGGGTGTCGCCAGGGAAAGAATAGGGCTTTGAAGTACATTAAGTGTATTTTCATCTCGGTCCCGTTTCTGGGCCGAAAAGCTGTGATTTGAGGTGGTAGTGAGTCACCAAGCAACAGACAATACTTTGCTCTCAAGTCACCTTGTGCCTCCACGCCTCCAAAATGAGTGTTTGGTGTGATAAACTGTGCTATAGCCATGCAGAAGTGCGTGTCTTCCTTTGGGAATGAAGACATCCAATTTAATGAACCAGGATGGCAATGTTACTGTGTGGCTGGTTTGGTGGACTGGAGAAAAGGAGTAACTGCACATGATGTAGCCATCTGTTGCTGCATCAGAAACAGTATCCCCTGATTTTGGATAATGTCTGTCTTCATAGGTGGTTTGAGATAAGTGGGTTAAAGAAAACTACATGAAAAGTGTTAGTGTCCTCCCTTTTTTTGGGCAGACCCGTTCTGATTCATTTACAGGGTGCTGCACAACACAGGCTGTTCCTTTTACTCGGTGGGACCAGTAGTTGTAGGAAAAGGCATGGGATAGAATGCACTTTCTAGGGGCACAGTCTTTGTGCTTTGCCTTTTTGATGGTACTTCTGTAAGTAATAGCAGTAGGTGGTGTTCCTACTGGTCTTGCCTGTTTTCCTCTCCGATTAGCTTTGGGGACTGTTTTGATGTATGTGTGTACCCTGTATGTCTATTTCTTTGTGGTTGTAGTTTTCCCGTTAGTGCTGGAGTCTCCTAAATTGTGTCTGCAACTCCTTTCTCAGGCAGGCCTGACTGGCTTTGTGCAGGAAAAGTCCTTGGAAATCTGCACTAGCTTCTCTGAGCAAAAGTGTCTGGGAGTTCTCCAAGGTTTTAACCTCAAGAGGATTACAGTAAGTTGGATTTATATTTTGAAGTACAACTCAGCTGATCTGTCTCTCCAGGATAAAAACCTGGAGAGACAGAAAGATTTCCATACAAGGCCCTACCATTGGTCTGCATAGCATTTTTTCTGCATGTTGCTTATTGCATGTTCACTCTTTAATATTTTTTTTCATGTAAAATGTTATTCTGGCATGCAGTGAAGGTATCTTAAAATGACAAGCAAAATCAACCTGTTGAGAGCCTCCATGTAATTATTGGAGTGGGCCATTCTGCTGCGGCTAATAATGATCCGAAATTCACTTGTCATGTGGGATTCATGTAGTGCTCTTTTTGTCCTGCCCCAGGTGCTTCATGTTATACATGCTGGTTTGGCTAGTACTGTTAGATTGAAGAAGAAGATAAAATGCAAAATTCTGTTATTCTTGCTGGTTTATTTGTGCTAGAAAAGCAGAGACTGTAGAGCAAAGTTTGAGGAGCTTCCTGCATAGAGGGATTCCTGTTTTGTAAGGAATGTTTTGCTTTGGATTAACTGGAAAAGAGATTCAGAGGTGTCTTTGTGTTTTTCAGCTGGACAAGGCTTTTTGCATTTACTGAATTGAAATTAATTTCCAAGTGTGTTTGTGATGGTGATGTGTTTTGGATTGTTTGTTGGTTGGGCTTTTTGTTGTTTTTGTTTAAATCCTGTGCCTTCAGGTAGAAGAATCTATTTGAGTTACCTCTGATTCTGAAAATTGTTGCTCCACTGGTGGAGCTTCAAAAGAGTTGTGTGCTAGTGCAGGGATTTATTTGTGGTTTTGCAGAATGGTGGTGGGGAGTGAGTATTTTTAAAATTAATTACTTTTAAACTGTTATTAAGTTTCTCCTTCTGCAAGCAGTTGCTTATGCCACCGAGGTTCACATGTGAAGAAATTTACTTTTAATGGGTTGTGCCTTTGCATGAATAGGGAGATTGAAAAGAACAGCAGTCTCTAAATGAGATTTATATTGCTCCTTAACATAATAAGGTCTTTAAAACCTCAATCTACTTATATTCTGTGTGCAGCCTAGACCTATTTGGGGAGAGAGACCAGAGAAATTATTACTTCCTTGCTGTATATTTTGTGCATACCCATATTAAGATTTTGTACAGTTAAGTATGAGAGCTACTCTGTCAGTCTTTATTCCTGGCATGGCCTGACCCCAGACTACAGTAGCCTTATTTTAATGAGTAGCTGACAGGCAGGGAGAAGTGTGCTATTTACAGCCATCCAAATTGTGATGTGGAGCTTTGCACTGGATGCAGAGGGTATGTGGTGAAGGTGGGAACAAAATAACTGGCAATAAAACTGATGCCAAACTATTTGGAGAGTGGACCCAGCAGAGTGGACCTATTTATTTACAATATCAATGATTTAAATAGTTTCAGCTTTTCTTCACTGGACAGCATAATAGTTCTGTGAATTTCTTGAATTTTTACCTGGAGTGTACTTTTAAAGTACTGTAACTGCTGAGTTTTGTGGAGAAGCCAGGCTTTAGTGATGGCTGAGAGTGTTTCAAGCAACAATGTTTCATGTTGTCATTTGGGACATGGACAAGCAGTTGAGTTTTGATTCCCTGGACTAGAGGATCAAGGGTCTAGTGTGAAGGTTCAGCATTAAGGTTTCAGCCTATCGCACAGAAGCAAAAGATTATACGTAGACAGATTTGAAGTGAAACAGGAGTTGGGACCTTAAGTATGAGGGTAAGGCCAAAGTTTCCAGAGCCTAGCTCGTGTTGCCTGCCATGGAAGTAAAATACTGTTGGTGAGATGAGTAAGAACTCTTTTTCTTAAAGAACAGCATTACTTGAAATGAAAAGGTTTCTGAGAATGTACATAAAATAAGAAAAAACATGTTAGTCATGTTACTCAGATGTGGGGAGAGCTGTTAGAACAGAGTTTGTTGAAGTTTAGTCTGACAATTGGCAAGCTGGTGAAATCCTGCACAGAGTGGCTGAATAACTTGTGCTCAGCTCAGGGTACTGCATGTTTACTTCCTTCAGCTGATAAGGAAACACCAAGCACTGTAAATGTCTGTGATAAGGTACAGTAAAACTGAACAGAAACACGGAAGGGGAAAATGTTTGCTCTGCTCTGATGGTGGTATAAATAGGTTACTCTTAATTTTTCAGCTTTGTAATTAGCTCGTCTACAGCTATGGGATTCTTCTGGATTTGGAAGGATCTGTCATTTCTTTCCTCAGGGTAGAAACCAGCTCTCACTTGGAGGTTTGGTTAATGAGCTGATAGAGAAGGAAGAGGTAAAGACAGTTTTCCCACAGAAGCAAATCTCTCTAGAAAATATAATAGGAGGTAAGTGGCCAACTTTGCACTGGCTTGTTCCTAACATACTGTGGGAGGGTGAATAAAGCTGTTTCGAGTTCCCTCAACACTTGAAGCAGGAGATGTGGGGGACTGTGTCCCCACAGAAGTGAAACACGGAGCTGGCATGTTGAGTGCCTTGTCATGCAGTCAGTGTTGTAGATGCCCCATGTGGAGCTTGACAGTGTTTGCCTGTTTCTTGAGTCTTCCTGCCTCACTTCAGGGACTGTCTCTAAGCTTTTTTTCTGTATTAGTTATCTGTCATCATCAGTGGCATTTAGAGTTGTTTCTTTTTCATCCTCTTCCCTGCCTCCCCCTCTGCAGTGAATCACAGAAGGTCTGTTTTTCTTAGTCATTAAATGTAGGTGTTTGCACACTCCAGCACAGGCAGATCAGAAGGAAAATTTAGCAGACAGCTGTCTGGCAATTTGAAGTTAAGCAGGAAGTATTTCTGTGGGCTCTAATGTAAAAATTATTTCTTGTAAACAAAAAGTATATGTGCAGTCGCTATAAGATTATTTTCTACAAATAAGTAGTACAGTTTGTTGTATTCATTATGAAAAGAGGAGGTGGTTATAACTTGGCCCCACCTCGCAGTGGAAACATGTTTTTCCTTTGTGATACCCCATGTTTGATATTTGTCTCATAGATGGATTTTTGGTATTGGTTTTTATTTTCAGCTGTAGAGCTCCATTTTGGCTTCTGACCACGGCTTGACTGCTCGTGGAGAATTAATAAGGAGCTCATCTCCTATTCTTCTTCAGATATGGAGAGTTAGATAGGTCACCAGAATTAGATGTCAGGAAGTACAGTTAACTTTATAAAGTGAGTATTACTCCTGCCATAATCTTCCTTAATGTAATAACATGAATGTTGAGATATTTTGAGACCCTGCCCTTGGCCACTTCAAGTGAGAGGGGAAATACTAATAGTAAAAAGGATCTTCCAGATGAGGTTTTCCTTTTACTGGGCTTCTGGGTACACTCCAGAACTATTGTGGTGATATGCTGAGTGTTCCAAACTGGCCATGAGGTTTAGAGTGGTGTTACTTAGTAGCAGCAATGCTGACCTTAGGTAAGAGACCATGTATATTGGCTTTTTCCTTCTTACTTGCAGTGATTCAGTGGGTACCTATGAAGAAGCTGTGTAGAGTGTTTAAAAACTGATCACTTGCCTGGAATATCCACCTAGTTGTATTAGTTGTAAAGAAGCATGAAGTGTCCCAGTGCCTGCAAAAGAGTGGATCAGGGATCCATCTGGCTTGGATGTTACCTAACTTCGGAAATCTTGGTGTTTAATATTTTTCATGTCTCCCTTTCACACATTAAAGTGTGACATAAAAATGGAAACATTTTCATGCCTCTGAGGTAATGGAAATAAATACATAATTAATTCAAAACTGTGATAATGATTGTTCAGGTATAAAGCACAAAGGAACACGGAGAAGCAGAGTGGTTGGATGAGTTTGGATGAGTCTCAAAACTGACAGTGAAAAGGCATCTGGGAAGTTGATAAGGTGAGTAATATTTGTTGTGTTCTTTGGAGATTTGTGTTTTTCTGCAGTAGGTGTGTGTTCCAACGACTCACATAATGAAATTTTGGTGACTGGAACAGCACAGAAATGCTAACCTGTTATTGACCAACATGGTTGCTCCAAGAAGGTGCTTTGCAAGGGAGCCAATAGTGCTTTTTGATATGGGCATCAATAATGCCCCTTCCACTGCAGTGCTGAAAATTGTCACCTAAATTTTTGTGTTGCTTTAGAAGGAAAACTTGCTGAAAGCCATTTATAATGGTTGCATTCTAGTGCTTGAACAGAGGCCAGAATGAAGTTAGATTAAAGGGCGTTTTGCCCTTGAGTTAAATGGCACTCTGGAAAATGGTTATTCCGTTTGTATTGTGCAAACATGGGACTTGAAGGTTCCTGTCGCTTTAGTAAGGCTGGATCAAAGGTCAAGGTATAAAAAAGTTGGAGAACAAAATGTGAAGAATGATGAAATTGTACCAGATATAGGTAAAATATGCTTCTGAATTTTGTAGTAATTGAAATAAATGACGAGAATTTTTTTTTGCTTTTAAAGTTTAAGTTTTGATTTTCTGGCAGATAAAATTTTTAGGGTACCTACCATTTTTTAACTAAAACTGCTAGATATGATTATTGAAATTCATGGGCCCAACTAATGCCAAAAATTCTGTAACTATTTAACTGAAATACAACATTCATAAAATAGCTGTATCAGGAGAAAGAGTGTGCCTTCCGTTTTTGCTTTTGGTAATTGTTCTATGCACTTTCTGTACTCCAAGGAGTAGCTCATTCAAAATAATAGTTTTCATTGTGTGTACGAACAACAGTCTTTAAATGTAAAATTTTAGATGAAAATGGACAATTGTCTTGTCCTGTCCCATCAAAACCATATATGAGCTCACTTTACTAGATTTTAATTTGATTTGCTGTGCTTTTTAGATGGATGGAGGAAAGGTTGGCATACTATATGGGGCCAATAAAATGTTTGAGAACCAGTACCCTTTTTGCTAGAAAAGCTTTACATGTAAGCCAAAAAACTACCTCCATGTGAAGAGAAAAGTTGTTTGAGAGGTTTTAGTGCTGGTTTGTTTTTTTTCTCAGTTGAAAGGATTGTTGAATGTGTGCTACTGTGGCCTAAATTCTTGGGTATCAAGAAAACCAAACTTACTCTAGAGGAAACTTTTGTGATTGCTGAAGACATTATGAGGGCGCATTTGACAGTGAGCTGTAGGGCTAAATAAGAGACTACAGCTTCAACCAGATGTTATGTTTCTCTCTTCTTGCCTCTGTTTCAGATGTCATCTCTACCAAGGAGGGTGAAATCTGTAGCCAAAGCCCTTAAATCAGAAGAGCTACCTTCATTTCTTAATTCGTAAGATCATTTTTTTCCCTAGGATTTTTTTTAAAGGTTTATGCTAAGCATGAGCAGTTGCATAAGAACAACATTCAGTTTCTGAGATGTTGATTAAAAAGTTTTCATGCACAAAACTTCAATGATAAAATGCAAATTACTTAGGCTTCTTCATGCTGACAATGAAGGTAGAGTGAAAGTGGATTGCCAGTTGTCCAAACCGAATCAGATGTGTACACATCCCAGGAACTAGCTTCACAAAAGTTGGGAAAATGTTTAAGCCATTAGCTCTTCAGTGCTGTGAAAGACCTGTGTTTGTTGAGTCTACATTTCTGTTAATTTTTCCTGTTCACTTTCTTTCATGCCAGAAAACATTCAAACTAGCTTGCTTATGTATTTTTTTAAAATTCTTCTCATAAGCAATGTTGTTGATTCATTTGTTTTTCAGGACCTCTGAATCAGAGGAGGAAGAGGAGGAATGGGAGGAATGGGAGCCAAAAAGCAAAATTGCCAGGAGACCTAATTTGCCAAAGAAAACTGAGGCAAAAACTAAAAAAGCTGCTGCTCCACGGTCGCCTATGGCCAGGAAAATGGTCAAGAAGGTAGCAATAAAAGAGGAGATGGTGAGTATCTATAAGCAAGAGACATTTAATTACTGCTCTTGGGAAGTAACATGAACAGTTTTTCTACAATTGCACTGCTCCTGTGAATATTCTATTTGCTTGGTAAAGTGACTTTGTTATGCATCAAAGTGTCCAAGATCTAAGGGTCCTCCTTGAAAATTTTGGCCAATGATAATGGGATGCAGTTTCCCCTGGAGATCTTTCAACAATGTAAATAAATAAATGGCTCTGTTCTTTCTGTAATATCTCTGGTTTTGGTATTGCACCTTTGTTGTTTTCTATCTTTTCACTGTCTGGGTACTGCAAAAAAAAGGCAGCCTGTGCTTACAATTCCTTGCATGGCTGTTCGACCCAGAAAGGATTGCAGTTTTATTATGCTTAATATAAAATGCAGTTCTATTGAAAATTAGATACTTCTGTTAACTATTAACATCTGAGATCGTATCATGACAGAAGCCAGTCGTTCTGACTTCTAAAGATGATCTCTGGGGAAATTCAGGAAAGAAGGTGTAGCTTGTCTGAGGCTAAACTGTATCTTGGCAGACCAAATCTAAGTTCCAGTTCCCATGCTGGGAACCTAATACCTTGGAAGAGTGGTTCCCTGCCCTGCTGTTTCCTGTTTTGTTGACATGAATGGAGGCAAAGACTGTAGGTCAGTGTCGTTTGAAGGAAAGTCTTATTACATTCTTTGCAGGATAATTTTATTTGCTCTCCTAAATCACAGGTGTGCTGTGTGTATTTGTATTGTTTCCTCCATGCAAGATTCATTTCAGGTTACTTGATTTCTGGCTTAGCATTTCGCTGCCAGACAGAGTCATTACTTGGGAAAATGATGTCTGGTAACAAGTCTTTCTAGAGTTTAAATGAAATGTTGAACCACTTTGTAACTGTCAGTGCCTAATATGATTTCAATGTCTTTTGGCAGGATGTATCCTTGCCTATTACACCTGTAGAAGATAATAAAGTGCAGCTTCTAAAACCTAAGGAAGAAGATGTAGGCACGAAACCAAAAAGTTTAAATCGAAAGCCAAAAGTACCTAAAAAAATGGAAATAAATTCATTCCAAGGGAAAAACCAAAACAGTTTAGAGAATGATGAAAAACCCTCAACAAGTTTTCCTGTACCGGAAAAACAAGTGAAACAAGAGAAATGCGAGGAGGAATTTGCATTTGATGAACCACCCTCTAAAAAGATTAAGTTGAATGCATGTCCTGAAGGAAAGCCAGTTAAAAATCTGGGAGGCAAAAAAATAAAAGAAGAATTTGAAATGAACTGGGATATTGTACAGGTATGAGATCTTCTCCTTTTCTGAGGTACTAATGAAACTGTTTCCTACATAATTAGTACTTAGAATCGTAACATACAATTTCAGTCCTCTGAAGTTAAGTAGTCATTTAACTTTTGCTTAGGTTGTCCTAAAATGTGTATAAATATAGATGCTGATTGGTAACTTAAAACTTCAAACTTTTATGTCATTCTAGTATCTATGACTTTGGGTGTCCTTAGTACAAAGCTTGCCTGTAACAGTTTGCATGTTTCTCCTTTATCAACAAATGGGCTTTTATGTGGATGTACACAGCTGAAACTCCTACAGGAAGAGATGCTTGTGTGCAGTTTTGGGAAAGATTTGGGATGTCTGTATGCAGTTTTACAACTTAATATTTAGTCAGTATGGATCATTTAGTTGTAGAAACTAATTTGATAGTATTTGTCAATTTATGGTTCCTTCTGGAAGGAGATTTGCATTCCTCACACAACAGTGACAACAAGGTAGATATCATCTTTTTGTAGGATTTTAACTTTGAAGCCATTCAGGTGAAGGCAGTTTTAGCGTAGCTCTTGTGCTAGAATCCTGGGTGTGATCATGGAAGATTTTAATATCAATAGAATTGAGATAGGACACATTGTATTCATCATCCTTAGTACATCTGCTTAAGAAAGCTGTAAAATTTTGTCAGTTTTCTCACATATTCCTAGAAATACATTTGGAGAATTTGGTCCTTGTGTGTGCTCTGAAAGGAGTGAATATGATTGTGCAGGAGTTATCATATTTTTAGTCTTCAGAATGAAACTTTTGAAAGGCTTTTATATAAGCGGTCTATGATAATTACTGTCGTGCAGGGCAAAAAAATTATGGTTAACATGTTACTATGATAGGCTGCTTATACAGTGTGTCAGGAATTCCATATTGATACTCTGTAACTTTAGAAAGCTCAATGTGTACAAAATCGTGTTTAACTTTCAAGAGAAACCAAGCCTTGCGAACTGTCAGTAGTATTGCTAGTTTCCTGTTATTGGTTGAGTGGGATTTGGATCAGCTCTGGCTTTGTGGGTTTTGTTTGTTTAGCTTAACCATGAGGCATGTCAGTGTTGGCTTTAAAAAAACATTTCGAAGTTTTCTGAGTTGTGTATAGTTTATGGTCTTTCTGTTTTGTTTTACAGTTTTGGTTTGATTTCTTCCTTGTCTTTTTTTTTTTTCCCAAGAGGTGCTTCTTCCTACTTTTTTTTACTGTGGTTACAAGTTTCTCGAAACATTGTTTGCTGACTGTCCTGCTGAAATACTGGGTGTGGATGCATGAGAAGCCTGGCATCCTGTCTTAGGGAGGGCAGTAGTCTCTGCTGGCCAGTGTAATGTTCTGGGAGTGGTTTTGAATGTTGAATGAGAGGCTGTTTAAAGCAATCTACCATCTCTCTTGAATGTGTTTGTTTGTTGTGTCCGTTTTTTTCCTCTCCTTTGACAGGCCTTGTCAGAAATAACAAATGTTGAACCATGGGTGTGTGCAAACTTAATTCAGCTCTTTCAAGAAGAAAACACTATTCCTTTTATTGCTCGATATCGGAAAGAGCTCATCAATAACCTGGAGGCTGACGCCTTGCGAGAAGTGCAGCAAACATTGGAAGAGCTACGGTAAGTGAGTCAACACAAGGAGGGGTCTGGGTGGGAGTTGAGTAACAACTGGCTGCTGCTTCTGTGTCCCTTATTTTGCCTCTTTGTACACACTACAGCTGTAAAGGAACTGGGGTTTTGCTGGGTTTTTTGGTAGGTTGGGTTTTTGGTTTTGTTTTTTTTTTTTTCTCGAAATAACAAATATGGCTTTATTAATTGCCAAAGAAAAGCTAACATCTTAATTTCTTTACAGTTTATTAAAACTGCACAGGAAAAGCTTGTCCTAAAAGAGTGGCTTATATTTGCTGAAAATACATAGCATGATGAGATGGAAGCTGCACTCTTAGAAAAAGAATCACTAAGAATCCCTCGGCTCCCTGCTTGGAGCAGGGAAGCTTTTAGTGTGAGCACTTCTTGAGGCTAGATGGTATCAGGAGGGCAGGCTAAACTATCCCAGATTACTGCAGGAAAGACATGATCAGCAAAGCTTGTTGCAGAATGGATGAGACTGCTTTCATTCCATCTTGCTTTTGAGTTGGCCCTATGTCCTTGAGATGGCAAGGCAACAGACTTCTCAGCTGTTCTGTCAGCTTGGTGTCATCCTCCTTGTACTCCCTGCTAACCTCTACCAAGAGGTTCTTTTCAAGGTGGGAAGGTGGCCTGAGAGACTTCTTGTTTGAACAAGTAATTTAAATAATGACAAAACGCCTCTGCTGCTTGCTGTTGCTTCTGTGTATCTTATTGAAGACCTAGGAGTTTAAATCTGGTGCCCTGTACTTGATGCTGCATAACTATCTTGATATGAATTACAGCTGTAAGAGCCCATCAGTGTGGATTCATTCTAGGGCTTTTTCATTTGCCTTCCAGGCCAGCAATCTTAAGGAAATGTATAGAGCAGTAATGATTATCAGTGTTATTTGATGATTTTTCCTAAAGGTACCACAAGATATTTTGATACAGTTTTGGACTAATTGGAGAGAGAAAAATAGAAACTTTTGGATTATCAACTTGGTTTGTTGAAGATTAACATGAGATACAATCTTCAGGGGTTTCAGAGAGTTTTAGCAGTGTAATAGACAAGGACAACATCAATAGACTTTTTAGTTCACTGTGAAATATGGCTCTTTAATATTACTGTCTTGCATTTTAGTACTGTTGCAAAGAAGACACATACAACGATACAGAAATTGAAGAAAGAAGGGAAGCTATCCAGTTGCCTTTTAAAAGGATTGCTAAATTGCAGAACTTTGGAAGAATTAGACCACGTGGTCAGTACTCTAGTCTTTTTCAGATCACCCTTGGCTTAAATGTAATTTTGTATAACTAAATAGTGCATAATGTCAAATGCATAACATGATTGAAATACTTCCCTGCCTTTTAATAACTGGTTTTGTTTTGTTTGTTTTTTTGTCATAAGTCTGCACCTTATAAAACTGGGAGTAAAGGCACCAAAGCCCAGAGGGCCAGGCAGTTGGGGTTAGAACCTGCTGCTCTCTCCCTTCTGCAGAATCCTGGGGAACTCAATCTCTTTTCTTACATTAGACCCGATACCAAAGGTAAGTGCCCTGCTTCTGGGAGCAGTAATGTTATAAATGCCTGAAAGTATTTTACAAAGGTAATTACTTTAAATGTTCTGATGTTGCTGGGTGTTAGGAAACTACTTTAAATTCAACAGTGCTTTTAGCAACATGTGGTAAGAGTTTACGTTTAACGCATTTAATGACTCTCCAACCTTTCCTGTCTCTTAGTATTGTTAATAGTAATAACTATGGTGTAAAAAAGACATAAGTCTGGAGACCTTATAGTTGACATGTGTGTTTACTGTGAAGAGAGGGGGGACCGTGCCACACACCTGAGACCTCTCCATGGTTCTACTTGAATTGTTTCCTGAAGATTCAATGCTGATTGTACAAGAGGCCTATGTTCATACTCTGTACTGAAGGAAATGTCACCCAGCAAAGTGTATCTTGATAAAACCTGGCATTGGGGATTGGGAGTGAACAGGAAAGTACTTTTTACTAAATGGCAGTAGAGATTGAAGAAGATGTAATCTCTGATTTTGAGTAAGAACTTTTAACAACATGATGATCACATATAGACTGCAGAATTGTGTATCTTTGTGAATGCAGTTATGGGTGGATCTGTAGGGGGCAATCTCTGACAATAAAATGTGAAGATTGCTGCAGTCTTCTGTATGATGTTAAAATAGAGATGTACTTCTATTCTTCCCTGCCCCAACACATACTTTTTGAATTTCAGCATAAAGGTACTGAACTTCCTTAGTAAGGCTGACTCTTAGTCTCTCACTTCTGTTTATTTTATTTAAATATCGTTTATAAAACTCCCCTAATTTTGCATTGAAAAATCAGTTACCAAATATTCTGGTTATTAAATTACTGCATTTCAGCATAATCACTACTTCATACAGCCATACATCTGACTGTTCTGGTGCAGTCTGAAGAGCCAAAAGAAAATCTTCACTGTCAAAGTTCAGATAAATTATTTAGAATATATTTAGAAGGAAGTGCTATTTGTTGCACCATAAAGATTAGTTTTTGAAATCAGTACACCTATTTTCAATTTTATGCTAAAAATAATGCTGCTTAGGTTTATATAATGGTCTGCATTTGAAAGACTTCAGAAGTTGTGTACATCTTTCAACTGGGTCACTTTTATCCCCTTGGGAGCCACTTTGACAGCTTATATACAACTTGAGATCACAGTGACTTTTTTTTTAAGAAATGAGCCATTTGTACAGAAAAGTTTTCATCAAATCTTAATATTTGGTTCTTTTAAATTCTCAGTGTTTTTCAACTTACACTAAAAATAAACTGGAATAAAAACAGCAGTTCAGGTTTCAAGGCCAGACACTTGAAAGTTAAAGATGCAGGCTAACCAGAAAACTTTGTTCTTCCTTTTAGTTGTATGCCTGGTCAAAAATTTCTCTAATTACATAAGCATGTGCTGGTAGACACAGTAAAATGCCTGTGTGAGTGGTGCCTGTTGAATGGGAAGTTTGATTACTTCTCAAATTCTGACTGGTTTGGGCTTATGCTATCTGATTTAAATTATCTACCTGTGTATCTCAGTTCATGTTCAATGTGATGCATGTCTTCAAATTCCCTTAGCTTTGTGTTCTGATGTTACTTTTACCATAAGAAACGCAAACTCTTAGATGTAAGGATCCAAATTTTACAACTTCAGGTGAGTTTAGGCATTTAATAACTTATTCTCACATTTATTTTCTTTATGGCAGGTAAGTTTAGCTTCCTCATCTTAAAAAGGGACAAGAAATTTTTTTTTGTGGTGTGTAACTTCATAGCCCAGTCAGAAGCAGGGCTTCTGGGTTCAATATAATGAACAGCTAGAGCTGTGCAACCTGCTAAAATGGTGTAAATAAACCTGTCCATCAGGCAAGAGAGTGAACAGTAATGTGTGTTGAAGGGGACAGTTAATGCTGCATCTGCCAACTCTAGAATTCCTGCTGTTTCCTCTGAAGCGGTTTCATTACTGACTGTTGCTAGAAGCAGGGTTAGATATATTGAATTAAAATACAAGATGTCTGTTTTATTTCATTATCTCTGCTTCTGGTCTAATTCAATCCCTGTGCTAGGGAGAATTATGTGCTTCCTCTTCTGGCCATTTGAAGCAAAGAATGGGTTCTGTGTGTTGGAAATTAACTAAATGATTCTGTTATCTCTCCAGAGATATGAAGACATTTATAACTTCATGTCTTTGACGACATTTTATGATTTCAGTGTTTCACAGGAGAAGTTGATGGTACCCTGACCTCAAAAGTGTTACTGTGCCAACTCCTGCTACACTACAGTGGAAACATAAAACTGTTATACAGAGAAAAGACAGGATTGCCTGCAAAGAAGTTTTTGCAATTTCCATATCCGTAGCAAAATATGTAGACTTCTGCTGCAGTTACTCATTTTATTAAAACCTCAAAACTTAAACTTACATATCCAATTTCACTATTGCGTTATTTACATCACAAATGTCAAAATATGTTAGCATCGAAGTAAAAGAAAAAAATTTCTCTAATTTTAATATAATTTGACTTAAAATACTGCATTAGTCACTTTAAGCTCATTAAAAATATAATAGTTTCAGATGGTTTTGAAAGGAAGCTTTAGTTGATAAAAAAATTTTAATGAATTAGGACTCTTTGAAACCTTTGCACATCAGTCAGGTATCATTAATCACTTTCCTTTCAGCTTGCGCATATTTTCTTAGTGCTTGTGCAGTTGTGTAAAATAATTTTTAATTGGTTTTTTTCTACAATTATGAACTGTATATTATGGTGACTGCATATTCTATGATTATTTTTCTTCAAAGGGCTGACAGATATCCAGGAAATAGAAGCTGGAGTACAGCATATTTTAGCAGACATCTTTGCTAAAGATAAAGATACCTTGGATTTTATCAGGAAATTGTAAGTTTCATTCTTACTTTCTTGCTTACATAGTAAGATGCAGTCTCCTAGCATGTAGATACAGGACTTTTTCTTAATGATGTGAAAAACAGTGTTCCTGTGAGATGGATTTAGGTCCATTCTTGCGTACATTCCTTTGCCTTTCTGCCTATTTGGCTGTCAGTGCAGGAGAGATCTGCTGTGGGCATAACATGATGCTGTAACTCCCACGGAATGAGAAACTCTCTGTGCTCTGCCCTATATATAGCATATCTCCCTTGAAGTTAGTGACCCACAAGGGAGTTTTCCCTCCTTGCACTTTCTTCAAGCTATAACTTCTCAGAAGTGAATTTGCCTAAGCTCTTGCTCCAATAGCTGGCTTGACACCAGTCACTGTAACTAGTATGCAGTGATGGTTGATTTTGGCATTGGTAGTCAGTAAGGCAAACAAATATGTCTGTTTTTAAAGCAAGACTTACTGATCCTTTAATTGTGTTAGCTGAATTTAAGTTTTCTTACATTACCCAACTTTGTCATGTCTGGGGCATTGGTGTGACAGGGTAATAGTCACTTGTTGTTTTATTTTGTCTGCTGTGTGCCATCTGGGATAGAGAAGAGAGTTATCAAAGGACATGCACCGCCTTGGGAGCAGTGTGATAATTTCATTGGAGGGGTTGTTTTGTAAGGGATGTGCTGTCACCATCTGACTGTCACATTATTTTGACCACCGGAAGTTCCTTATTTGAATACTCAATGCTTTACAGATGAATCCTGTTGATCTGAAGTGTGTTGTATGTATGGTAATCATGAGTGGCATTCAGGAAGCTATCTGTTTGGGATCCCTGTTGTTCCTAAAAATAATGAAAACTTTTATGGGTGTTAAATGCAAAAAGCAAGAAATTAATTTTGAGGCTGGGTAGGTTCAAGACAGATGTTGCATTTCTATTATATGGATAACTACTCTAATATTTTTGCAACTTCCCAAAATTTGTTGTGTGAAGTTGAACTGGTAACTGTCCAAACTGAAGTGCAGGTGGTGGCTCTTGAGTTTCCATCCCCTTGAGGAGGAGGGCTGTGATCAGTGTTTTCTGCTCTAGTGTCTTTTCTTGGTATATTACAGTCAGTCCACATTATATCACCTCAGCATTAAAATGTCATCCAGTTCTGCAGGTAATTAGAGTTAACATAACTTGTAATTTAGCAGACTCCAAACTTTATTTTTACTTGATCTTTGCAGTAATGACTTATAACAAGTTTCATGTTAAAAAACCTTATAAAGATCTGATTTTCTTTTGTTCAGATGTCAGAAAAGGTACATTTCCATCCAGTCAACACTGGCAAAAGTGTCATCCAAAAATGGAAATGAAAAAGATATCGATAAATTCCACCTGTACCATGAGTTTTCTTGTAATATAAGGAATATTCAGCATCATCAGGTACAACTTAAAATTTTAATATTTTTTCTTAGAATTTTAACTGTAGTAAATGTTGCTTTCTTTTTGAATTTTGTTGCTTAAAACTAATTCTAAAGATACTTTCTTTTGCTTTGCAGTTATCAGAGGTAATAGAGGCTTTCAAATTCTTGAAGTCTGGGAATAAGCTCTTAATCTCTGTTTTAAGAAACTTAGCAAAAGACTGCTATTCAGTACCCCAAAAATGGATTTATTTTGCAAGTCATCAGTGTTCCCTTCTGTGAAGCATCTTTGGTTATCCTAAGCCCAAAGCTTGGACTTTATATAACTAGATAAACACGGGAGGGATGAAGCAAACGTAGTAGCTTATGAGAAGCTGTGTCTTGATAGCTAGGCTACCCGTGTTGCTGAAGTTCAAAGGCCGAAGTGTGATGCACTCAATGCAACTGTCAAGACTTATGCATTAATTCCTAACTAATCACCAAGTGACCTCTCTCTTGTTTTGGTCACAATCACCTAGCTTAAAAAAAAGTAAATAAAAAACCAAATGAAAATCCCAAACCCAAAGCAAACCATAAAATCACACAAAACAGACCCTCGTATTTTCTTCTAACTAAAAATTTCCTTTTCCTTTAGAAGACACTGATATACTCTCATTTTTTCTGTGCTTTCTATTTTAAACTAGTGTGTTTTGAATTAATAAATGATTAATTTATTAAAAAAAAATTCACAACATGGAAGGGCTGAGTTTTAAGCTGTTTTCGCCCTTCCAGTATGAAAGGTGCTAGGTGAAAGACTGAATAGCTGCTGTCAATAGACAGATCCTGTACAGATGTTTGAAGAAGTACCTGTGGTTGTCTTTGTAAAAAGTATGAATATTTACTGTACTTATATTGGTAACTATTTGGTGAAAAGTTAATTCTAGAGGGTCTGGAAAAGTTGATAGAGCTATCTGTTGGCTACTATGGTGACACTGACAAGAATTGGTAGATTCATTAGGAGATTGTTTTATGATGTATAGATTATTTTGTGTCCTTTATTGTGGCAGGAATGCTTGAGCTGTCAAAGAGCATTTAGTTTTACCTGCCCTCACAGTGGTGAATACCAAGATGTTCACCCCATACATGTTGCATAGGTTTCCTGGGATGATGGTATGATTTGCTTCTTGTCCAAGGCATCCTTTTTTTTACTTCAGGAAAACAGTTGCTTAGCTACAGCGAGGGCTAAAAAACCACATTTCCCAAACCTGATCAGCACTTTGACTGTGTGGCTGTACTGCTTCTTATCCAGGATGTGTCTTTAGTTTATCTGTTTGATGTTAAGATGAACTTGATCTATTTTGGTCTATTCTTCCTTGTATCTGCTGCTAGCCTGAATACCTCTTTCTTTACCCATTCTGGCTCTTCAGGGAAGTAATAAGCACTGATTTTGCAGCTGGCAGTCCTGTAATCACAGGATGGTTTTGCACACTTAAATGCTGTCTTTCATCTGTATATTTCTGTTATTGACTATTCTAATACATTAAATATTTTTGTACTGTGAATTGTAGAAATCTTGAGTTGCTTGTGCTTCACTGAGGTTTCAAGGTTCAAGCTGTGACAGGGCTCTTTGTATTAGTTGAGCAAAAAAAGCATTTTATGATAATTTGACGTGTAAAATTTGCAGAGCTCCCTATTTTGTAAGTATACTCTAACTTTTCATGTCTGTTTTTGGTTCTTGCGTTCTTTGTTCATTTTTCAGTTTCTTTCTCTCTTTTCTATTTTGATAATGAAATAAGGAGAGAAACTTTTTTTATCTGCCATTTCTTCATTAAGCTTGAACCCTGCTATTGTAGTTTTGAAAGTCTTTATCATCTTCATTTTCTTTATTACTTGACTTTATTCCCCTATAGATGCAAATTGCCATTTTTTAATGTCTTTTATTTTCTTGGGTTATGACCATCCTTTTTAATACCTAGAAGTCTTTATTTTTTTCCTTCACCTAAGACTGTGAAGAGGTAATTCCTTTGTGCATTTGAAAACTGGTAAAAATATATTCTTTAAGAAAAGAGTTCAAGATGTCTTAAAGGGAAGAAATTCTCTGGTTTGGCTCAAGATTATTAAAAGAAGCTTATACCTGAAAAACATACAGAAAAGCCTGAAACTCAGGGTGTCATTTGTATAAACTTACTAATCCCCCAGGTCTGCAGGTTAAATAGGTGTGTTTGAAGAAGAGTTGTAAAACTTCCTGCTTTGAAGACCTTCTCTACTGCTATCAGGACTGTGCACAGACAAGTGTTCTGAATGCCTTTAGGCAGATGCAAAAGTCAGCTCTAAATCACCTCTTTTCAGAGCTGCAAATACAGGACTCCATAAAATAATACACTGAAAGTTGTTATTACCTGAGTATGGAAGTGCTAGTAATCTTAAAGACCTACAGCCCTAACTCTGCTCTGGCTTACATGTGAGTGTGGGGGGTGTGCAGTAGCCTGGCACAATACCTGGAGGAGAATAAGCTGTGCCTTTATGACCAAAGCACTGGCAGCTGTGAGTATGCCTTGCAGTGTGTGTTGCAGTGAGGTAAAGTGCTGTGCAGTCAGATGTGCTGCAACTTGGTTCTGCAGCTGCCACATGCTGTAGGTCTGGGTTGCTTCCCCTGCCACTGTCACTTTGTCTGTTGAGAGATGTCATTTTGTCTTGTTTGAGTCCTGAAGTAATCAGGGCTGGCATATGGAGTTGGGTTGTTTGAAAAAGTTAAAATACTAAAACTGTAATAAGAAAAGAAACTTGGTTGTTCTAGTCAGCTTTAAAAGCTGACTGCAGATTTTGACATGGTCAGATACCCCAAGGGTGTTTCTGGCTGGAACATTTTGCTAGCGGGAGGTTCAGTCACAGCTTCTTTCTTTGGCAGCAAGGAGAACCTGACTGGAGTCTCTTAGGACATAGTTGAGGAGCAATACCAACACTGTCAAAACTAAGGAAAAAATCTTTCAAGAGTTTATTTGAATTTTTGACTAATTGTAAACAGTTCAGTGTTTGTGTACGCCTTAGGGTTGCTTTCCTGTATTTGGAGATGACTGAAATAGTGGGAGGAAAAGAATTTATGAATAAAGTGTAACATATGAGGCAAGTGCTCTATTTTCAACCTCATACTTTAAAAGCAATTAGAAATTAAAGTCCTTGGCAAAGTATGCAGAACTTATTCTGTGAGTCTAAGTCAATATGCAATATATAAGAGAGCTGTGCAAAATGAAGCATATTGTGTTTTTATGATAAACAGTGTAAGGTTTGATGAATCTTGTGACTGGATCATATTGTTGTTCTTGCTTTCTTTGAAAAATGTATGTTGTTTTAAACAGCCCTTGCCCTGGATCTGTTCCAGTCTTAGATAAAAACAGTCTTTCCACAAGTGAAGACTGCCTTGTATCTAGAATAGCCAGATTTTTACCTGTTACTTAAAAAAACTGCTAAAGAAAAAGACCTTTATTATATTAGAGGGAGAAATTGAGTAATTCCTTTCTTAATTGAGCATTTATTGGATGATAATTTTTGTATGAATGCATCACTTAGAACAGGATAGGCAGATTGTTTAAGAATAAAAAATATAAATAATATTAGTGACTGCATTAACAGCTGGTTTAAGTTCAGGTGACTGACACATTCTGCAGATGGAGTGCCAGGAAACAAAATGAGATGCAAATATTGACCCTGCTGACAGCATGCTGAATGATGACATTATAATTCTATCAGATATATTCTCTGTTGTGAGCATCACTTTGATTTCATTTCAAGTTGACATTTAAGTTTCTTTCTCTTTAAAAAATAAAATCAGAATAAATGTGAAAGCATTTGATTTGTTAAAATATGTCTTTCTAATTTCTATGTGAAAACATTTGCTTTGGCAGTCAAGGTACCAGATGCTATAATATTTCACATGCAATCTTTATTATTAGCTTTGTTGTTCAATGATATGTCAGGCCTGGTATGTCACAGGAGCAGTAAGGCTGAGGAATATAAATTGGTACTATGTCCTGGAGTCATTTTAAACCATTGTATTTAACATATGTGACATGTCTGAGTTAGCTAGTGATTGAATTAAAGTTCATGATTGACACAGAATGCTCTGTTGTGACAGTGCTCAGGGCCTGCTACATACAGCAACATGTGTAGTCATACAGGAATGTCATCTTCAAGCAGGTTTCTTTTTTTTGTATTTTTCTGCTTTAAAATACTTTGGAAGGAAAAATGAAATCTAAAGATGTGGATTTTATTTGCTTCTGAGTATTATTCTGTTTCTAAAGTCCACTGGTCAGGGAGTTTTCTTAGTATTAAGGTGAACATTCAGTGTCTCCATAGTGAGATTAGACTAGGAGATACCTACCAGAATCCTCCAGGATCCACCACTTGGATTGTGATCCTGGTTTTAAATGTAGAATCACAGTCTTCCATTTAAAATTGGACTCTGTATGCAGGTAGCACATGTGCAACCCAATGCAGCTTTAGATCATGACTGTGCAGTTATGTACACAGGACTGTCAGAAATACAGCATATCCAAGTGCATATGCTTTAAGGCTGGAGTGTTACTGTAAAGAGAGTGTTTACATCCTTTCCTGCTATTTTTGAACTAGGCATGAAAAACTAAATTCATCCTCGTTCAAATTAAGCTGAGTGCCTTTGTGTCACAAGTTCTGATTCATAATTTTAATTTTGGATTGATCTGGGGAAGGAAAATTGAATCTGAAGCGTAGGAATAACTTCCTCCCTTTCCAATGTCCAGTTCTGATTGGAATCACTTTTCAATTAATTTCTTAAGTTTTAATTTGGGTTATTAAATAAGATTACTCCACCACCTAAATTCTTACCGTCTTGTCTTATAAGTGTGTTTAAGATTAAACTGGATCCTGAGACTGCAGACTCCAGGAAAAATATATTGTTTGTTATGCCATGGCATGATTTAATCTGTGTTTAAATTGAGGCTGTTATCTGTACATGCTAGTACTTTGTGAACTGATTTACTGTACCACCATCCTGATTTGCTACAGAACGTCAAGCAAGCGCGTACACAAATGTTGATAAGTTTATCTTTTGGATATTTTGTGTGTCATCTGTCTCTGCCATTTATGTTTGCACTCAGATTCTGGCCATTAACCGAGGGGAAAATCTGAAGATCCTGACAGTGAAGGTCAACATTCCTGACGGGGTGAAGAATGAATTCTGTTGGTGGTGTGTCAATGAAAGGTCTGCATGGATACATATTCTTCCAGAAATCTCGTTTTTCTGTAGACAGCTGCATACTGAAGTGTACCTCATATGTCTCGTTACATTAAGAGAACAAATTAAACAAATGTTTATTAGATTAAATGAAATTAGCAAATGGGTAATTCTTATTCTGTATTTCCAACTGCTGTAGCATTATGATGAAAAGATCATGCCTTGGGCTATATTTGCAAGTTCTGGCATCATTCTTCAAGCAACTGATTTTTTTTTAAACATATGTGAAGGCTGCTGAAATGTGAATATATTTTCAAATTGTAATATGCATCACATCCAGTAGTCTTTATTGAAAGGACTTTGTAGAATCCTATAGAATATACTTCAAACTTTGAAAAATAGCTTCATATACCCAGTTGCAATGATTCCATTGGGCTATCTTGGATTTTAGATCTGTGAAGTCCATAACTTCAAGTTTCACAAATGTAAGGAATTATATGTTTTAAAAGAACTTGATGGATTTAACAGACAAACCTAAGTGTGACTGCCTTCAATGCATAACTCTCACATATTGTGTGAACCATCTCTTGCATTTTGATCTTTGTGTAAGTTAGAAAACTGGACTCTAAAGACAGAATTCTTCTATTTCTTACTGATTTGTTCATATAAATTTTCTGTGTTTTTTTAAGCCTGTAGTGAGATGTTTAATGTTGCATAATTTTGAAGATCTTTTGCAAAAGTTTAGGTTATATATTTGGGGCTTTGTCCAATATCTCTATCCATTTTTTCCTTGGAAACTGCACCTCAACATCTTCTGTTGGAGAATATTGTGATCCAAACTGTGCATCTTCCTTGCATGTGGAAAAGACAGGTTTCTCTTTCTCAGCAGTTCAAGATATTGGGCATTGTTCTGATGGTGTCTTTGAAACTCCTCCCTTCCATCCTAAAATTAAATAAGCAAAAGAAGGAAAAAAATATGAAGAAATGCACCTTCTAATGTAAAAAACTGAATGCTGTGATACTGCTTTAGCATGTATTTCTTTTTCACAAAAAGTCCAAGAAATGGATGTTGTAAAAATGTTCCGTTTTACTGTAGAAATTTAATAGGGCTGTTTCCCTCTGAAAGGGAAGAATAGGGCTCTGAAAGTATTAAAATATTTTTGGTTAGATACTATTACTCTTAGATCATATTATACCAACTCACTTTTTTTCCCAGGAAAGTATTCATGAAAACACCTGTTTCTTTGTAGTTTTAGTACCTGTAACAGACTTTGTCCTCTCCTCAATATGTATATTCCGTAGGCAGAGCACAGCTGTCAGTCTTGCTTTTACTGCATCTATGTCAGAATTTGGAAGCACTGTGGACCACAGATAATGGAACAGCTTGTGACTGCTATACAAATAAAAGTGGGATGTAAATTGAGATATTTTTGGTTGATTACACTTCTGTGAGTCATCTTGGGATAAGAAGAATATTGACCTTGGAAATGAAACTACTTATTAATACTTTGCACTCACGAGGCTATATATGCTTATGGCTTTTTACTATTTAAGGACATTTCTCCACTATTAGAAAACTTCTGAAGGAATGATCTTAGTACATCTTTGTGCATTAACATCTAGGACAGATTCTGATCCTCCTTGTTAGATTGACAACTGTGTTATCAAACTGACAAATAGTAAATGTGTATTCTGCCCTGCAAGCTTTGAAATGATTGTCCTAGGGTGGAGTTTGCGTTATTTTCATTGCATTGATTTGCTGGTTAGCGCAGAAAGTTAATCACTTGTTTGAGTCAATGGTTTCAAAACTTTGCAAAGGTATTAGCTAATTTGCTGGAGATCACACACACACACAGTCAGTTGCTGAACCAAAATTGCTACAGAGTTTGGCCAGTATTTTAGCCACAAAACAGTATCACCTGCTGCCTATGGAATTAGTAGCAAATTTTCTGAACTTTTTGTGTTGTTCTGAGACAAATTTTTTAGCATTAAATGCCTCTGCAATGGATAATGAGTTTGGAAGACTAGAGTTCCTTATTGCATTGAGCTCTATGTAGACGCTGTCTAAGAATATTGTATTTTTTTTTTTTTTTTTGCAAGTTCAGGATGTATATTAGCTTGTGTAAGCATCTGCTTCTATGAAATTTGCGTTTGTGTAGAAGACAAACGTAAGGGAATATCCTTACTCCTGGATTGTATTTTTCCCCAGAAAATGGCATCTCTGTGGTTTGACAATGTACCTAATTACATTAACACTAGAACTCTGCAGGTCCCAAAGACTTGGTTGTGAAATTGGACGCAGAAAAATGATCATTGAGAGAGCCAGAGAGGGGCTGCTTAGCTGGCTTTGAGTGTAAAAACAACATGGAGTTGTTCGTTGGGATGGGGCGAGAGTTTGTTCCAAAGCGGGATTGCAGCCTTGAAAATGAAGTTTCCTGTTCAATAATATTTTTACATTTTCCAGTCAAAATTCTCAGATCCTGTGTAGAGCCCCTGGTACAGGCCTTAAAGGCTTGCTTTGTCTGTGGTTACTAATTTGGTACATATTTTGTATAATGTCTTGGAGGAACACAAAGGTCTGCTGTTTGTCCTTCAGATCTAAAAGCCTAGCTAGGCTCTTCCTGGAACATTTGCTAATCAGTACTGGTGGCTCTCAGCATGGACTCTGTTAATTCTGTTGATGTGTAGTTTCACCCTCTGGTGTATCAGCCATGTCTAAGCCATTTATGTTTGTTGTGGTCCCTGTTGTGAGCATTTGCACGTGGAGAGCTGATGATCAGAGTAAGATGATATTATTTATATGGAGCTTTTTAAAAATTCGGCTTTGAAAGTTACATCTTGATTAAATAATCAAGAAAAGTCCATTCTTAGAGGGAGGCTTAACTAGGCTGTGATGATCTTTAAAAATATACACACATGATTTTGCTTTGCTTTTTGCAGCACAGTGGGTTTTTCTTTTCTCTCATGAAGTAATGAAATTATTAAACTGCAGTATTTGCTATGATTGAACTTGCTGTTTGAATGTTTCCTCATTTGTAGCAATTTCTAACAGAATGTTGCCTAAATTTTTAATTATATATAGGCAGGTAATAAAAATATCTGCTGTAGTAGCCTATTTACAGAGGAATGGTTTGTTAACTGCCTTTAATGGATAGAAGAGAGGGATAACAGCTGCCAGGTTTCCAAATTCATTCTTACCTGTGCTGAGGATGTTTTCTGGGGAATTGTAGTCATACTTGCCACCTGTAAAAACTTCATGTTTATAGAATGTAGTGGCAATAAGAGGGTTTAAAGCCTTTGCTGGTTTTATATAGGTGTGGAAAGAGTCTCTAGTTACAAATAAGTATAATAGAACTATTTGCAAAAACTGTTAGCACAGTGATGAGGTCATGTGGCTAAGCACTGAATTACAGCCCTGAATGTTGTAAAACTAAATGGTGAGCTTAATTCTGCGGCTGTGTCTGTCTGCTCGATGCAGGGTTGACTCGATCACACCTTTCTCAGCTATTATATGTACAGACACTTAAAAAAGCTGTTTCAGGAAATTGCAGATCCCCTTAGACAACTGAAAAGCTGTCTGGGTAGGAGCAATTTAGAATTCTCAATATTTGAGTGGCTGCAAGTAAACAAGGACAAAAGTAAAACTCAGTTCTGTTTTTGCCTGCACCTGGACACATTATGAAATGACCATAATTCTGCCATTTAAAAAAAACCAAACCAACCAAACAATAAACTTAAAAGAACTTACTTGGACATGTTAAAAAAATATGCATGTATTTCCCATTACAGTTGGGACCCAGGCATGTTAAATAATACAGTAAGTGAAGAAAACTCTTAAGTTATTAAGGAAACTCTTAATATATCTAGTTTCTTCTCCTCAATCTCAATCTCTTCTCATAGGGTGGACAGTCTCAGTGTGATAGTTCTGCTTGTTCAAGGACTCACATGCACACACCCCCCAAGCTACATTCCCCCACCCTTCCCCACCCACTTCTTCATGGAATTTTGCCCACAACAAAAAGATAAATTGATTAAATATCTAGGAGGCATTGAGACTGAGGTGTATTTTACAACAAGATTGGAAGTAATTGTCATTATAGTTATGTCCACTGCATAGTCTCTCTAGAAAAGAGTTCAAAGCTGCAAAGAGTTTGGCCTAGAAAAAGTTGGGAAACAGTCTTGTATTTGTTTGGTATTGTTTATTTAATTTTCTCTTTTCCTATATTATTATTTACACCTCAAATATATTACTAAGATTCCATTTAGAAGTTGAATAGAAATACTCAAGGCATTCCAAATGAAATTGAGTTTCATTAATTGGCTCTAGTTTAGCTCCTTAATCTCTATCTGGGCATAGGAGCCTTGTATCAGTAGTTCTGCAGTGGCACAGAGGGTGTTAGTCTTTTTAAAATTTTTTATGTATTGAGGAATAGCAAACAATGCAACCCTAAAGGTAACATGGAACCAAGTTCTTAGTTCAGTTGTAATAAACTTTGACTTCTCAAAGTGAAGACTGTTTTTTTGTTTTCCTTAAAACATAAACCATGATTGTGTTCTAGTACCTAAGAAGAGAAAAGTCTGTCCCTTGTGTGGTAATAGAACTATGAACAACTTCTCATTCCATTCATATTTGACTCGTTATTTAGTTGTCTAATTATTGTAGTAATTCTGCAGTTTATAGATTTAACAATGTGGACGCCTTTTTGGAAAATCCGTTTTTTATCTAGGTGTTTGCATATGTTCTTACAGTATTTCTTTTACTTTTCTTCTTCTGATCTTTTGCAGATGGAGGCCTAAACAATTTTTAAAACCAGAATTTATGAGGATACTACGGAGTTCAGTAGAGGATGCATATAAGCGCCTTATATATCCTCTTCTCTGTAGGGAATTCAGGTAAGCATGGAATAAATTTGTATTTTCCTATTAATGATTTTTTAACAATTCCCTTCCCAGTGTTTTGTTAGAATATCGTTATCTATTTGAAAATATCAGCATGTTTCTAATCCTCTGTGCTTACAGAAGAAATGAACTATGTACTCTTGGTTCTGTAGATTTAATTTCTGACCCTATCCAGTTTAGGCTACAGTAGAGAAATAATCTCTCTGTGATGACATTGTATGTATTTACATGCTAGATACATGTACATTTATCTAAATACAGATCTTGTACAATTGTACAAAACTGTACAATAAAGTACAATTTATGTCTGTATTATCATAACATTTTTATCTTTATTCTTGAAATAGCATAAACCTTGATGTCACCAAATTTTCCTGGCATCTCTTCATGTCCCAGCAATGGTACTGTCAGAGACATTGTTCTGACTCACTGTCTTTTACCTGTCTAATAGAACTCAGCAAAGTATTGTTAGGGTTGGAAGCACCCTTCGTGTTTGCCAGCTGCATTTGGGGGCAAACTAAGTAGTCCTAGTGTTAGTTTGATACTATTTTGTGAGTGTTGTGATGCCTCTAGAGAAGTTAGTAAACTTATTTCTGGCTATACTGTAGTATGATGTCATTGGACATGATGTCACTTCTTAAGATCTGTAATATTGTTCGAAATGTAAAGGAAATTTAAAACTTAGTATCAAGTTAACATTAATTAAATAGGATATTTCATGGTGTAGTATAGGAGTTTACCACATAATGGAAATTATTAAATATGTTAACTAAAAGCAATATCTTCTAATAGCTAAGAGTACTTATGGTGTGATTCTTCTCTTCAATACAAGAGAAGCTCCTCAAAACATAACTTATTTTATTCTGGTGGGGGGCTATTTGGTATGTGACCTAAATATTGATGTCTTTTTTCAGGAAGTTCAAAATGAAGTTTGTCAGAGACTGTTTCTTGGACCAGAAATGTTGATATGACTTGTATCAAAATGTCATGCTAGCCAGTACCTAAAATCAGCAATCATATTGTGAAATGTAGGTCTCCTGTACTCTCCTGGGTGTGGTCTTGTGTGTTTGTGTTCAACTGGAGTTGTTTTCCTGACACTTTCTTTCATAAACATAATTGCGTGAATGATCTGTGTTCTAACCCGCTGAAAAGAGCTCAAGTTTTTAACAGCACATACTTCCCGTAGCTTTTAGGCTTCTTCACTACAGTATGTTGTGTCTACTCATTTCTTTGCAAGCAAGATTACTTTATTAATTTATCTCTTTTGATTAGTGAGCCTGTTTTTTTGCTACTGAGAATTCCACAGATTTCTGAAAATGCGGATTTCCCTTATTGTTTTGTGGCCATAATACATATGGCTACTCTTGGGGAAGCATTGTGTCTATTGTGGCCAAAATGTTGAACATCTCATGGTGGAGAGTTCAATTGTTGGCTTTTGTCACATGGGAGTGAAAATAGTTGTCATTCCTAGCCATCTCTACAATCAAACTCTTTTAAAATAAAGAAAAGGGACCTACTTTTTAGTGGGGCTTGGTTTTAAGAGAACTAAGCAAACTGAGATGGGAATGCTTCAAGGCTCTTTTATTGTGTCTTTTTTCCATGCTTTGTACCACAGGACTGTTGTGGACTGTTGTGTATAACACTTTGAGGACTGCTGCAGCAGTAGGTTGCTGAAGGTTTTCTGTCCTCTTAATCAAAAGGAAAAAAACAGCTTCCTTCCCTACTACTACTTATTAGATGTAGCTCACAAGTAATAAATGAGAATATGAAGTCTGTTCCTGAGTGGTTATCTGCTTAGAATTTACTCTTTGCTATTATGTTGTATGATTGGGGTGTTGGGATAGGAAAAGCTGAAACATCTCCTACAGAGAGGAACTTGAAGCACCTGACAGTATTCCTGGTCCCTAACCACTTAACCCTTATACTTCTATTTTCTTTCCGGACACACCATGAGCTGGTTTTAGGGCTCTTGCAAAGGACTGCTAAAGTATTCAATACCTCCTTTTAGCATTAATATTTCCAACCCACCTCCTGCTGTTCTTTTTTCTTTTTATTATCATTAAATGTTGGAACAGAAAGTTTCCAAGAGTGTATTGAAATTGCTGGTGCTTCTAGTGATCAGAAGAAAAATGAAACTTGCCAGCGAGACGATTACCTTACTTATTGTTTAATTTCCTTTCTTCCATTCTGTCAGATATCATTTCTTGTATCTGGTATAATAATGTCCAGTGTTGCTTTTGGCTCTTTGAAATACATTTTATCTTGTTGCAGTACTGCATGGAATGATTCTGTCAGGGTTTCATGAAAGTGATGTGGTATGGGCATATTTTTTGATGGATAATCCTTTCATAATTTTCCACGATTTCTTGCAGAGTGCTTTCTCTCTGTCTTCAGGGACACAAACATTTCTCTGTATATCTTGTTTCACACCTGAAGCTAGTTTGCAGATATTTTTCCGCAGAAAGAATTGCATCTTAGACTGTGCATGGGAGTAGGGAATTTTAAATCTCAATTTAAAAACTGAATCTTATAACATTGAATATAGAAGCTAGTAGGTCATGATTAGGTTATTTGCTTTTATTACAGTACACCTGTTAGTGATATACAGTCTGAGTGCTTTCTAGACTTCAAGGGTGGGGCTTGGAGTCCTGACTTAGTTGATATTTTTTCATAAAGTACAAATGAAAGAGTTTTGAGGTTTATTTATTTGGTGGTTTGTTGGTTTTTTCCCCCAAAATAGTAATTTTCTTCATGTTTAGAGATGAGGGCTGCTCTCTGCCGTTTATCTCTGCCATTTTAATGAGAGTTGTTGTAAATTGAGAAGTGTGAAGCTGGACATCTTACCATTTGGATGAAGGCAGAAATACACTGAAAAAGAGAAAGATATTAGATTGTTTCAGGTAGCTTGATGGGTTTTTGTTTTTTCTTTTTGATTTTTTTCCAAAGGATCAAATGATTATACCAAGCTTGAAGTTAAGGGCCACTGCTTTGGACAGTAGATCATGTAATTGATACAAGTGTTAAGTGAGGGACAGTGAGAAAAGAGATGTCTATATTTGAAATTTAAAAATACAGGATATTATGTAATAGAACTGACATTCCCCCTACGCACCTGGCAATTTCAGTAACATTTCCTGTTACTGGAAAAGTTTCTATATGTCCATGCCAATTTTAAACATGATTTCCATAAGGCTGACATAACTAATAGCATGTGTTTAGGGGCAATTTTAATTTCTGCTCAAGTCTCCCTTCATAGATGGACTGATAGGAATTTGCAGTGTGGGAGGACTTGGCCTTGTGGGCAGCTGGGAACCTGGATCTTTGGGATAGATGGAAAGATGGAACTTGGCCTGTCTTTGTACAAAGCCTCTGGTCCAAGGGCATTCCCTTCCCTTGGTTACAAGCCACTTTTAACCTTCATTTGCATGCATGGGTGCCTGGTTGATTCTCTGTTGTGTGTGTGTATATGCAAGACCCATACTTCTATGAGGCTTAGGTATTTGCTCTTTTTTTCTCTGGTCTCTCATAAGTGGCATCTGGTTGTTCTGTCTCTGGACTCTCCCTGGAGAAGCTTTTTCTGTGGTTTGGGTTATTTTTTTCTATTATTAAAAAAAGTAGAGAAGGGAAGAATGGGAGAAGGATACTCCAAGGGTGAATGATCTGGAAATGAAATGGCAACTGAAATTCAGTGGAATGAATGTAAAATGATGTTTTCAAGAGGAAGTAGTTATCTTTTTACAAATAAAACTATTAGTTCTGAGCTATCCTGCCACGGGAGAGACACTTTGGCACTGTGGAAGGTAGCTCCATATAAATGTTACGTGCTCAGAAGATTATTTAGTTAAGGAATAAAGACAAAGAATCATTGATGTATTTGGCTCGTATTTGGAATATTGTTGTCCATTTTGGCCCTCTCACATGGGGATGGAAGGAAGATGTAGGAAAACAAGTCCCTGGAACTGGAAAAGGCCCAGTGAAGGGGGATGAGGTATGAAATAACTTTCTTGGAAAGAAAAAAAATTATTACACTATGACTTCAACTCGGAAAAGGGAGGACTTAAAGATAAATGGTGTGTGAAGAGTGGTACAAGGTTTCTAGGGATAAATTTTTACTCCCCTCCAGTATAAGGCTATGGGGAACATAATAAAAAGAATAGGTTTCCAGCCAAAAGGTGGTAGCTATTTACAGTTTGTGATGGAGCTGCAAAACTCACTACCAACAGACTACATGTATGAAAGAAGTATGTGTGGCTTCAGGAGGAGATTGGATAGTTGAGCAAGAGATCTGTTATGAGCTCCTAAAGAAAGTCATGTCAAGCTCAGGAAATACTTTCTAAGTAGTTGGAGGCCAGGATAAGTTTATGGGACAGATATGCTAGTGCTGCTCTATCAGCTCCTTAGGCAGCTGCTTGTAGTCAGACTTGGAGACAGAATACTGGGATAGAGGGACAACTTGCCTTACCTGAACTGGTGCAGCCATTTGCACCTTTGGTGACAATTTACAGTGTCTGCTCTTTGCTGAGGGCTGCTAAGGAGACTTGTAATGCATGTATGCCCTCGAGCATCTCACTTTAAATTGTGTGTGTGGTAATCTGATGTACCTGATACAGAAACAAAGAGCACATGGGTAGAAGGGAGCCTTTTGCTGTTGCACACTTCCTTAGGAAATGTTCCATCAGTAATGTGTCAAAGAGTATCTAGACCTCTTTCTAGACTACTTTACAAATGAAAGATGATGAAGGCTTAGTAGTTCTTTCTGCACCACTGTGGGATGAGACAGGGCTGACCTGGTTGTTTGGCTGGATCCTGGGCAAATTCAAGTCAGGCTGTTAAGTTCTTCCACATCTGAAAACTGCTCAGATCAGCTTCATATTCCATCATATCAGATAGCCCTAATTATGAAGGTTGTCCTTGATCTATTTGTAGCCTGCTTGTGCCGTGCATTGATTGACCAAAACAACTTGAGTAATTTTCCCTTTCCCAATTTTATAGGGTTAGTTAACTGTAAGGCAGGTTTTTTCCATTCTGTGAAAATAAACACAGATACTACTTTTTTTCAGTGACAGATAAAAAGCAGAATAGGGACACTGACGACCTTTAAATGAAGGCTTTGCTGTATTGCTTGTGACTCCCTAAGTGTTGTAGCTACTGACAATGTAATACATCTGCAAATGGTAATAATGAAAAACAAATCAGTAAGATGATGAATGTTTTTGTTCCTATTACTTTTTCATTTTTGTCTTTTTAATATTAAGTGCCATACCATGAAAAAAAATACTTGTCCTTGTCAGTCACTCTCTTGCTGGCCACGTCTGACAAGTAAGACATCACACATCTTGTACGTCTTCACTCGACAAGATTGATTTGTTTCTTGTGACACTCTGCAGTAAGTGTTCGTGCTTCAAGTTATCAAACTC
Source organism: Lichenostomus cassidix (assembly GCF_008360975.1). Classification (NCBI taxonomy): domain Eukaryota; kingdom Metazoa; phylum Chordata; class Aves; order Passeriformes; family Meliphagidae; genus Lichenostomus; species Lichenostomus cassidix. The sequence continues at coordinate 25,763,540 of NC_139483.1, read as the reverse complement.
AGACCTTGCTGCACTACCTCACTTCTTTCTTTTGAAGATCATAACTTGGAAAAGAAAGGGAACATTGTGGCCCCATCAGCTTTCCAGTTTAGTTCTGAGGAAGCAGAATACCCTCCTAGAAAAAACTCAAGTCTTCATGCGTCTGTGATGACTGTTAAACACAGTAGTCCAAAGACAAAATTAAATGCCATATGAGTCATGGTATGTTAGTAATTAATTGGAGGCACCCTTCCTGTTTCTCTCCAGTATCCTTTTTTTTATTTTTTTGCTGGGTAGTGATTTTTCTCAAAAACTGTGGAATTTTGGTGAATTCAGTCCATGCCACCTTCAAATATACTCTTCTTTACAATTGGGTATCAGCTTTGAAATGAAGCTGTTCTTTGCTCAAAATTATGGGTTGATGTTTGAATGTTAGTTTGGGGATGTACATTCTTACAAGTGTTTCTCTTGTACTTTTTATATTGACTGACTTTCTGGGAGCAAGAATGAGATGATCTATAGCTGATCCTTTTTTAAATAGGTGTCAACTTGAAGTGTATCATTTAATTGAAGATGATGGAAATTATTGGAAAAAGCCTTACAACTTTGGAACAATTAATAAGTGTACTTGAAAGGTAATTGAAAGAAAAATGTTTGGGCTTTTTTTTTTTCTTCCCTCTTTCTAAGATCAAAGTTGACATCTGATGCAGAGAAAGAGTCTGTGATGATGTTTGGGAGAAATCTCCGTCAGCTGCTTTTGACCAGCCCTGTGAGAGGCCGTACTTTGATGGGAGTAGATCCTGGCTACAAACATGGCTGCAAGTTGGCAATCATTTCACCAACCAGTAAGTTTCAATTCCAAACATTTTTGAAAGGACTGACAAAATCATATTCATTTAGAGTAAAGATACTTTCAAAACCTATTTTTTTATCAAATTGATTTTTTTTTTTTAATTAGCCTTTAGTGTTTTCCACACGTCCTGTTGTGTAAATTCCTTTCTTCAGCTAGCTTATGTGTAAGTTTCTAGCACCTGGATTCCAGTGACTTCTTTGGTGTTATTACTCCTCTCTCAAATAGAATTTATAATGCCTTTTGCCTTCCTGAATACAGGTTCAAATAATTGTGCCCCTCAGTAGTCAGCAAAGAGAACACCTGGCATTTTTATTGTTTAACAAAGAATTTGAATTTAAATACTTTCTATCATATTGCTTTTTTCATGGCTAGTGTCTTGGACATCTGGACACTATCAGCCCTTTTTGTTTAGTAGAATGTGTGTTAATGTAAAAAGTCAGAAGCATTGTTTTTGCAAAACTTGTTAATTCAAATATGGAACAGAGCCTTTCCACTTCATCCTAGTGTATTCAGGGGGTACACACCTCTTTAGGCCCATTTGTTGTTGCTTTTGCCTGAGAATATATCCACCAGCCCAGGTGGGTGTAAGGAAAGATGGGATCTTGAAACTTTAGAAGGCAGTAAAGGTGAGGTAAATGATTATGAGCTTTCATTGCACCATTAGGTATCAGTACCAGTTAAAACAGTTCTTTCCAAATGTGATAGATGGGATGATGACCAGAGCTAGCACTGCAATTCTAGAACTCCTGTACTGAAATGTCCTTAGACTTTCTAATTTTCATCACTCTTTACTGGATCTTTAAATTGTACTACACTAGAACAATAAATCTTCTGTAGTAAATTGCTCTTTTTTTCTGTGGTGACATAATACATTATATTTGCTAATAGGTTTAGATGCTCATTACTTGTTATGTAAATAGGTCTATCTGTTAATACATAGAAAATGTATTAACTTGTTTTGCTTTGCCAGCCAAAGCATTCTTACCCTATGCCAACCATACATTTCTTTTACTTGAATACAAAAATCAAAAGGAAAGATGGCTTATTAAGAAGCTTTCTTTGTGAATCATCAAATTAACTTCAGTAGTTCTGCAGGATATAGCTTTTGGACCTTTGAGGGTTTAATCAATTGGCTTTGCCTTTTGTTCTAGGTCAGATACTACATACTGATGTAGTTTACTTGCATTCTGGTCAAGGATTTCGTGAAGCTGAGAAGATAAAGAGGCTTCTGCTACAGTACAGGTATGCTAAGGAAACTTACATTTATTGCTCTTTCTTACCAAACAAAGTGAAAATCTTCACTATAGATATACTTGATTTTGATTGGAATAAGAATTCTAGTGATTTAACTGCAGGTTTTTTTGTTGTTTTTTTAATCTAGTTCAGAGCTTGCTTTTTATCTTGGTCTGTGTTCATGCTTTTATACTAGCTATATGTTAGAAGCACGTGAAATCAAGCCATGGCCATGAGTAAAGCTGCATGCTGTGAATGTATCCCCTTTGTCAATCCATTTATTTTTAGGAATAAAAGTTAGCATTCAGCTAAGACATAAATTTAGCCTTACTCTTCCTTCCCCTCACAACTCCCAAACCACTCATAGGTCTTTCCCTGTTCCAAAAGCCACATTAAGTTTCGGTACAGTTTTGTTAAGCAAAGAAAGTCCTGCACAGGTAGATCTCCAGACGGAATCGCAAACAGGGCAGCAAGATGGAAAGTTTGTGTCCAACTATGTCTGTGGACAGACATCTGGTCTACAGAGTCAGCTGCTGAGCTGCCACAGCATGCAGTCAGTTTGTCTCTAAGCATTAGATGGGCTTTAAACAAGGTGATTGGTGACTGGCTGTGGTGTGGGCAGTCAGAGGGAATGACCTTGCAAGCTGTTGGAAACTATGATATTCCCATTAAGGAATTAAGATGCTGATTGCTTTGGCTTCTGCTCTTTTTCCTGACTCATACCAGATGAGGGAAATACAAGGTGAATGTGTTTGAGGGCTGTAAATAACATTCCATTTATTAATATGTAGTATCATTTTTGTATTTTCTGCTTATATTACCACTGTACAGTTCCATTACAAATGAGTGAAAATTTGGACTCATCTCATGAAATCACATTGAAAACCTGCTAAACACAATGATGCTCCCAGGAATATATTCTGATTACATCTGGGCCTCATGTTATCTAAAATCAGATGTACTAGTCGTTGTTGTGGATTGAATGCTATACATGAAAGGGTATACAAGAATATTTAAGAATAATTTTTTTTGGTTTTTTTAACCTGCACAAAGCTGCAGCACTGTTGTGATTGGCAATGGCACGGCCTGCAGAGAAACAGAAGCTTACTTTGCTGACTTAATTATGAAGAAATATTTTGCACCACTGGATGTTGTTTACTGGTAAGATGCCTTTGCTGGGATATTAATCTGTTCAGCATTTTTTAATTTAACAGGTTGTTTTGGATGTAATTATTTGAAGTATTTCTCTTTATTGCCTTGTCTGTATTTGAGTCAAGCTTGACCCAAAGTTCTAGCCAAAGAAAAATGGCTGTAGCACTTTGAAGCATGAAAGTAGTTATCCTGAGTCAGTAAGAGAGACTCACTGGAGCATTTTATTTTTCCTTCCTGAGGTTCACTCTGTTGCTATTATCATTGTAACAAAGTATGCGAGAATAGCAACACTACCAGCTAAGGACCTGTTTGGCATTTATTTCTTGATAAATGAGGTTTAACTGCATGTGATAAAGCTTCTGTTGTCTGACTACAGTATGGAATGCTTGCTAATCCTATGGGAATTAAATGGCCTGGAAATAAATATTGTGTTAATACCTAGTGGAGGGTAGTGAAGATATTTATCCTTTTCAGACCTCAAATTTTATCCATTTGTTTGTTGAATTTGAACTAAAGTATTGTTCTGTTAGTTTGGATGGAAACTGTATTATATCCCTTTGTTTTCTACCATGCAGTACTACTCTTTTTTTAAATTCACCTTTATTTTTTTTCTAATGCATTTTGTGTTATTTATGTTGGATTATCTTTTGTGCTGACATTTAACAGCAGTATTTAGTTTTCACTGTCTTAGCATACTGAAATAAGTTTATGTTTTTGAAAAGATTAGGGCCTTTTGCTGTTCGAACTATTGTATACATTTAAAGGTGCCTTTTCTTCATTAATTAGGAAGTGATCTTACAGATATGTTTGACAAATATGTTATTCCTACTTCCTTGTGATATAATTTCACATGTTCTTTGTTTCTAAGATTCTTAAGTAAATTTGCACAAGATTCCATTCTTAAATCAGTCTTTTATTCCAGGAGATGTAGTAAAGGTTTTCTAATTGTAGTTGGTTGCAAAGGGAAAAGGCTATTGGAAGCTTCTGAAAAATTAGACATCCTCTTTACTGAATCCAACGTGATACAGTGGATGTTTAACAACTGTAGAGAGTGCAAAACACTTCATACTGTGTGGGTTTTGGCAAATGCTAATTTTACTGTTGTTCACTTCATATGGCTTAAAAATCCATTATGTTGCTATAAGCACTTTGAAATAGTGATTTTATTTATTGATCACATACTAGTTTATACAGAAAAATTCATTTATCTAATGCTGTGATTGTTGTTTTTCTCACTGGGTTTATGTATTTTTATATAATATTTGCTCCCTGTTTATAGTTCAAGATGATAAAATTTTCAAAGTAAGAGTTAAACTACCAAGTTCTTGGAACTGATAAAAGCTCTTGTGTAATAGGAATGAATATAAATGCTGTAAGGCAGAAGTCAGGTTAGTAAGTTGGTTGCATTCTTTCTCTAGTAGTGACTGATAATTTTTTAACCTTTCACTTTTTCCAAAACTTGTGATATTTTTAGCAAAAATCTATAAATGCAGTTGTTTAACTTGACGCATTAATTCCTGAAAATTAGCATAGTCAAAACCATTTTTCTTTACTTATATATTTATGTTGTTAATGGTTTTGTTGTGCTGTGCTCATATGGCGAAGAGCTAGTCCATACTTCAGAATTTGTGTGCAGAGCCCTGAGGTTCTGTGTTAAAGTGAGGTTTTTTTGTACATCATGTTGTAGGTGATCTGGGGCTCTTGACCTTTGTGTACTGCTGTTTGTATGTGAATTTATGTATGTGAGTTTACAAACAGGCTGGATTTGCCCGTAGATTTGCTTGTCTCTCTTCATATTTTGTCAGTCTCTGAGTTTTTTTTATGAAGATCAGGGTTTCCATATATCCCTTTCTGATAAATTAGTTTCCTGTACATCTCATTGCTTTATCCAGTGTTGGGGTTTCCAAGCCATGCTGCCGAGTCCTGCAAGGTAGCTACTTTTTCCTTTCCAGCTCCAGAAAACAGTAATCTCCTTTGTATTTCTTAGGAACAGAAAGGAACAATGAGTCCAGACATCCAGCCCCCACTTCTGATAATCCAGTGAAATGCCTGGAATTTGTTAGTCTGAGTTAAAAAATCTGATACTTGCTAAATGAGGAACAATCAGAACAGTGATACTGTTTGAGCAATAGGTGACAGTAGGTGTACATTGTGAGGACTGCTATTCCTTTTGAGGAGAACTATGAAAGGTGGCTTGGAAGAATATGCTCTGCTGATCCTTTTTTTTTTTTTTAACAATAACATCCTCCAGAGTATGTGCTTTGAGATCACAAACAGCTTTTCTGCTTTGATGTAGAAAATCTTTATTTGATTATGTTTTTTTCTCATGATAGACAAAAATATGAGAACTTCGTTTATATATAGGCTGAATACAGATCTCTCAGCAGTTCTGTGGAAACGTGTGATATGCTTTTGGATGAAGGGATCTTTATAAATTGTTTTTCAGTTAAAATCTCTAAGAAATAATTTCAGCCACTGTTGGAACAGTTAATTCTTAAAGAAGGTCTGCTTCAGCAGGGTGCAATTGTAAATAAAGAATGGATTTACTAATCAATATAGTGTTTGAACTGTGGGGAAAACAAAACAAAAAACCCCCAAACAAAACAAAATAACCTTAAAACTCCTAGAACAAAATAAAAACCATCCAATACTTGAACAGAATGAGTCATTTGCATCTAACATGATACCATTTCCCAAGCCTTCAGCTTCTCACAGGGATGCACTGAGCTGCACAAGATGGAAATCATTGCCCAGCAAAACAGAACTCAGCTCATTGCTGTGTCCAAGTTTTAGAGAATTATTAATTGTATTTTTGTTGAAAATCTTCTTCCGTAAAGGGGCTTGGCAGATGAGGCTGGTTTGTTTTATAGTGCTTTAAAACCAAAATCCCACTCAACATGAGCTGTTGTTCAGAAAGGTGGCTGATAAGGAGGTACTACAGACTTTGACTTCCTTGGCAAATAGTAGCAGTGGAGAATAAGATCAGGAATGATTATAAAAAAGTAAAAATCAGTTCATATTTTTATGTTCAGTTCATCATATAGAACTTGGAATCATGCATTTCCAGGGAAATGAGACAGTAATAGAGTATGTAATTTCAGAAAGGTGTGTGCAGTTGGTGCATGCAGAAATAACGAAGATTGAAGATAATATATGAAAATCAAGTAATTAAAATAATCAATACTTAGCAGTGGCGAATACAAACTGCGTGGAGTTTTACTGAAGTTTTCCAAAGAGAATATAAACCAGTGAAGACAGTAGTAGGAAATGAGGCATGTGGCATGATTTTTCATGTGGCTTTAAAACCTGTCTGGACTCAGCTTGACAGTTTTTGATTTAAAGCAAATATTTTTCACTATTTTTGTAACTAACATGCTTTCAGATAGCTACATCCAACCTAAATAACTACAGGACTTTCTTTTTTTTTTTTTAAATGTAGTTTCCCTTTTAGAGCTATGTTTATTGACTTAGATTAGGACTGGACTAGAGCCAGGGACAGTCATATCTAGTCTTTGGGTTTTTTGTTACAAATCAGTTTTTGTTACAAGGTTCAATAAATATTCTTGATTATTTATGTTAGTTCTATTGTGAGTTCTTGCCAAAGATACATTGTATTATAACCAAAACAGATGTTCTAGTTTAGACAAGTGTATTTGTTTTAACAGGACTAGAAATGTAAATGAAACAACATTATGTTCAGCATTAACATGGCAGATGATGACCTTTTAGGATTTCATTGGCCTTTTTGGATTAAATGAAAATCTTGAAAAAATATTTCAGGAATCTGTTTTTCTTTGATTGCTGTCAGTTTGAGGCATCTTGGAAATGAAAGCTATCTGAATGACAGGTGAACTATGCTAGAGCAGGACAAAACAAACAGCTCAATCTTTGGATTTGGCAAAATCAAATCACAATTTTTCCTTCAGCCTCAGTGGTGGTGTTGTCACAATACAAGCATTCTTACTGGTTTGACTCTTCTTATATGCTTGCTACATTAGTGTGCGCTCAGAATAAGGTATTTCGGCTTGTATTTAAAAGAAAGTTTGATAAGTGTCAGGAATTGTTAATAGTTTTCAACATGCAGCATAGAATGCAGCCAGGCAAGTGTATTTTTTGTTGTTGTTTAGATGAGTGGGTTTCTGTCTACTTGTTTTTAAACTTGATGCAAAATCCTTTTGTGCCACTTAGAGCAAAATCTTTTCTTGCTCTTTATAAGAAGTCTCAAGACTTTATAAGCAATGTAATTAATAATTTACTGCTGTTTAAGTTCAAACACTTCTGTACTGTGACAAATAGGGGAAGTCTGTAATGTCTTGTAAAGTTCTCATTGGGTTTTCTTTAATGTTTAAATTGTCTGCATTAGAATACTTAGAAACGTTCTGCTAAGGTAGAATAGGACTGTAATACCTTTTGAAGTTGGACCTTGGTGGCAAAAAATTGATTTAGAAATGTTTGTTCTATGGGATTTTAGGTCCGCTTGTATTTTATAGGTGTCTGCACATGCTTTAAATATCCTTTTCAATTTAAATGTGTGTTTTATGTTCTTGAATATCTACATTATGCTCTCTCAGCTTTAACAAATGCCACTTTCAAGTTCCATGCCTCTACATTTCTAATGTTACACTAGCTTAATTCCCATTACTTTTCTGCTTCACAGCACTCGCAGTTTGAAAGGGACCTAACATTTGGGTTCACGTTATGATAATTAGGTTTCAAAGCAGTGTGGGGGGATTAAGATGTCTGAAGTCTAGTTGCTGAATAAAGTTCAGAACTACTTGTAAAACTTGTTTGAGTGGTTAACAGAAGTGGTTTTATTTATTCAGTGCTCATGCAGCATTAATCCGTATTTCATCAGGTACCCACAGTGCTGTAACTCTAGATATGACCTTGGGACTTAATTTACCCCATCTCAGTTTTCCTTATTAATGTGCCATGAAAGAGGTACATGAAAGATAGCCAACTTCAAAGCACCTTTTCAAATAAAGTGGTTGATATGAATCCTCTGGTATTTAACACTGTCTGTCAAATGTTTCAGCTGGTTTGCATCCTTTTACAAGCTATTGCTTGCTGCATTAATGCAGTTGTTTCAAGTCTGTCGAGAGTATGAAGGGGGGTTGGGATATGGGAAACTTTACTCCTATTTCTCTTTGATTGTGTTTTCTTTAAGCTGTTATTTTTGTCTGTTAAGCTATGTAACTCTATTGGTGACACATTTATGTATGCACACCTACACACCTTAGGTCATTATATTTCTGATCCAGAAGGTGGAAAGTAGTTTGGAAAGTTTTGGCTGAAGGAATACATATTCAGTGGAAACAATGCACACATCTGAAATGTGCACTGAAGAGCCTTTGTTCTGCTTTCATCTCTTTTAAGCTGTAGTGGAGTCATGAGAAGTCCTGAACAATGAAGAAATAATTTGAGGAACAAACAGGTTTAAAATGTGCGTGAAGACTACATAGTCAATGAAAACATTTTAAATTATGTAGTGATTTCTAGCCAAACTGTCTTCTGTCCCTTACTTAAAAGTTATGTTCTGTTGTGATTATTTACTACAGCTGAATGATCATGCATACTTCAAATGAAAAATCTTTTTCTATGTATTAAGATTTAGACAAGACAGTCCTGTAAGTTGGAACCTCACTCTTCCTAGAGATGACTTCCTCCTACTACTCGTGGTTGTTCATAACTTTGGGTAGTAATTTATCTATTATTTGGTACAACATGGACTGGAACAGTGTCTGCATTAGAAATAGGGTCCAGTGTGTGTTCCTGGTGTATCCACAGACTGGTATCTATGTTGAGCTGAACCCTTACAATATTCAAAATGGGAAATTCACAGGTCAAAGGATTTGCCTCTGCCCTGGATGTAGACACCCATACCATCTCTGTGTTTTTCTGAGGGGAGGGAAGGAAATGGGTAAGCAGTGGGGTTGTGGTGGGGCAGGTGAAACAGGAGATGGTAAGTTCTGGCTCACGTAGCATGAATTTGAAACTTTTTGAAGCAAACTATATAACTGATACACTTGACAATTATGGAGTTGTCTTTGGTTTTTCAGAGAAATAATTCATAGTTTCCAGGATGAAAACAAGGACTTATTGTAAGTGTTTCAATGTAGTTAAAGAGATTATGAATTCCTTTAAGCTCAGAAAAAGAGTAAGATGCATATGGAGTCTAGATTTCAGCAATGTGAAGGCAGGGGGTCAGGAAGCAAATGTAACTGGTGAAAGAAATCTAAATCTTCAGGAAAAAGTCCATTTTTCCAGAACATTGGGACATGTCATTTGACTTGTGTCCAGGGGAATCTCTGGTAAAACAGTCTTTGGGGAGAGAGGAAAGTTTTTCATGCAACTTCCCTTCTGTGTTTTCTCTTTCTAAGAGTTTTTAAAAGTTATGCATTCTCAAGATGTAAATCTCTTCTGACCTTCAAGGGATACTAAACAAATAAAAGAAAGAGACTATTTTAGAATAAAAAGCCATTAGATGTGTGACAGTGTGTTCAAGGGCAGTAATGCATTCTCTTCAGTTAGAAATGTACTGATCTCACAGATACTCCTGCAAATCAGATAATCACAGTGAGAAATTGAACATGGTAATTCTTTCCCTCCTTTGTTTTCTCATAGAGAAGCCATTTATTACACTCAGGCTTGCAAAATTAGTTCTTTTCAATTTTATGTGTCACACTGAGCAGTAATTTGTACACAAGCTATTTGCTTGTGCATCTTTGTTATTTTCAGGTTAATAAAACTTCTTTTTTAAAGATAATTTAGAATTCATCTGGTATTGCAGTACAACATAAATCAGGTGAGGAGGGAAAACCATCCAAAAATATTTGCAAACACAAAGCAACAATGTGCTGGAAAGGTAGAAAGGTTATTGAGAAATACCAGAGAAAGAAGATGCAGTGAGCAAGTGCTACCATTTCGACACGGAGTGCCCATCAGGTCCCTCTGGGGCAGTTCTGGCAGGTGTATATTGCATCAGTATGTTTGTAGAGCAAGATGAGTTTTCCTAAAACTCAGTCAAGACAAAATCAGATTTAGTCTTAATTTAAATGTATAGCATAGGACTAGTAAAATTATACTGTTTTTATACTATACTGTTAGGGGATTTTATCTTTTGGGTGTGTTTGACTTCATTAGTAGAAGTCGTTAAAACTATCATCACTTAACATTGTGTGCTGGTCAGTGTTTCCAATGCAATATCTTTTCTTAAGGGCTTTCTGTGATAACAAATTACTCTGGCCTAAAGTGTCTTGTTCAAGGCTATTTCCAAAGCCCAGAAATCAAGGTTTTAAAAAATTTAAGGAAGGTGACTAAGTCTCAGATTTCCTCGATTGCTCCAGTCAAACAAAGTCGAGCAACAAAGATGGTGAAGTCTTACGGCAAAACCATATGAGGAGCAGCTGAGGTGGCTTGGTTTGTTCAGCCTGGAGAAGACTGAGGGGAGATCTCATTGCAGTTACAATTCCTTGTGAGGGGAAGAGATGGGGCAGGCACTGATCTCTTCACTCTCATGACCAGTGGCAGGACTCAAGGAAATGTCACAAAGCTGAGTTGGGAGGTTTAGGTTGGTTATTAGGAAAAGGTTCTTCTCCCACAGGGAGCTTGGGCACTTGAACAGGCTCCCCAGGGAATGGTCACAGCACAAGCCTCATAAAATTTGAGAAGTGTTTGGACAATGCTCTCAGGCACATGGGTGTGACTCTTGCAGATGGTTCTGTGCAGAGCCAGAAGTTGGACTTGATGATCCTTGTGGGTCCCTTCCAACTCAGCTTGTTCTGTGAAAAATTAGTTAATTTCTGTGTCTGATACTTTTGAGGATGTAGGTTAACTAATACACTAAAGTTAAGCTTTTTATTTCAGACTGAAGTGATTTAGATTATTATTTAATGTGGTTACAAACTTTTGAACTTTTTCTATGCCTTTTGGTCAACACCACAAAGTTCTTACCAGTTTAATATCACAGAAAAATTTCCAGAGAGATCTTATTTAGCAGAATGACCATAAACACGAGATGATAGTGTAACTTGCCCACTACTCCCAGAATTGCTGTATTTATGTAGATCAAGATCCTTTTATCTCTTAGGAGTTACTAAACCACTCTTCGTTGCACTGGCTGTTGACTTGCTCTTACCATGTTTGCAGTATCACTAGAGGTACTAAAGGCTGGAACTTCGAAGTCATCGTGAAAGGCCGTGTGCAGGTCTTGGCACTGTGTGTGCCACCTTGTACTTCTTGGCAGGAGAAGGCAAGGAGCCTTTTGTTAAGAGGTGTCTGAGTGGTTGCCAGGGTCAAGGGATGGCTCAAGGAATGCAAGAAGCTTGAGGAAGCGGTGCAGAAAGAATGAGTGCAATCAGGGAATAAGGGGCATGGCACTTTGAAGGTGCTTCCCCTAGGCTGGCATGCTGAAGTACAGCCTGTGGGAACTTTGTGCAGCTTTGACCTCATTTGAGCTGGATGTTCCTTGTCTTTTCAGTGCAGCAGGTTATGTCAAGAAAAACTTCCCACTCCTGTTTCCTGATTATTTGTGAGCATGAATGGATGGTGTTCAGTCCAAGCTTAAAATTGAGGTTTGGACTTCAGCTGGAAAACTTGACCTAATGGCATAGTACTGCTTCTCAGAGTGAGCACTGGAGAAGACTCCTAACAGCTGCATCTGTGGGGTTTTTTTTCCGATACTATGTTTATTAGATTTTTTTAAAGCTAGAATAAGCTAAGAACCCTTATGTCATGTATCTCCAGACTATGTTTAAAATGCTATCTATTCATCAAAAGGCATAGCAGGTTAAGTTTTGGTCCATTAGTGTGAGGTACCACATAAAGAAAATGAAAGAAGGATTAATAATCCAGGTCTTTAATGTTCCAAACTTGGTATTGATACTGATTTCAAACAAAGCAGAAAAGCTTTGTTGTTCAGGTAAGCTGCTGCAGCAGCATTTTAAGAACTTCCAAAACGAGCATGTGTGGTTCTGTGTCTCTGTAGTTTTAGGTGGTTTTATTTTCTTTGAAGTAACATGCGTGGACAACCTCAATTTCTTTCATAGTGGAGGTGGAATGTAGTTGAATGTGGACGTTACCTGGTAGAACAGACTGAGAGAGAGTGACTAAGCTGAATAATGATAGTTCTTTGATATATTTTTGGTTTTCAGATCATTGAAATTTACAGGTGGCAGTGTAGAAAAATCACTCCAGAGAGTCTAAGCCTACTTGCAGTGGGCTGGATTCTTCTATGTCCTTTTTAAAACCTCTTGAAAATAGCCTGTGAACCACAGGTTGAAAGTCATTTGGTTTGGACCTAAAAATAACAGAAAGTATTTAATATAGGTGAAATCCTCCTTCTCATTGGTATTTGCAGAACTTTAATTGTGGGAATTTAATTACTGGGACATGAAGTGTGGTTCTTGTTACCCATGTGTGCATTTTAAGGTGCTGGTCTTCACCCATTGCCTAGATGAAATAGCATAGCTCCATACTAGTATGATATTGTCATGCTATCAACAAAATTTTTTATACTAGAAGTGAATGTAAATTAAAACCATTAAAATCTTAATTTATGTTTTGTGTCAATATGGCCTTTCTAAAATAAGTGATGCTTGTGGCTTTTGTTATATCACTCTGTTATCCTTCTCATACGTAAGAGACATAAGTGTTTGTGTGTTTGAAGTGACTGTGTCATGAAATAGCTGTAGCAATTGGTAAATTTTTACTAGTAAAGACTGAGAAACTTCATTTAGTCTCCTTACTATGTAAAGAACCACCAGCAGGAATTATTTGTGAAATCCTATAAGGAGTTAATTTAAATGGAAGCATCCAAATATAGTGTGATTAATAGTGAGAGCACCCAGATTAAAATTTTACAAATACAAGGTGGTTTTTACACATACTGAGTGTTATTGCTCAGTCAGAGCTGGTTATATTTGGATAGTGTTTTGTCTTCAAGTAGACATTCTGTAAGAACGTAATGGAGAAGTAAGCATTTTTCCATTTGTGTGACTTTGCCAGTAATGTGTTTTCACTTAAGATGAGATTCTGCCAAACTTCATACCTATTCATTTGTAAAACCACATTTGCTGTTCTGCATTTCAGCTCTTACTGGGCTTCCTTTATTGTTGTGAGATGTGATATATGGATTGACTTATTTATTTAAACTTACTGTTCTATTCTCATTGATGCTGATAGCAGAAGCTTAGGTTAGGCACTTAGATTACATTTGGCTGTCTAACCTTAGATATCTTAATTTCAGCATTTTAGAACTGTCAGAGAGGTACTTTTGGGATGAAATTTTCATCCTAAATCATAAATGCTCTCATTAGTGGGAAAAAGTTTTTGTTCTTTGAAGTATCAATACTGCTGAGATCTGGTAAAAATGAAATTTTGTCAGCATATCCTAAGTTTTGATAGAAATCTCCCCTGAAAATATTTTCAGTTTTTTTGTTCCAGTAGTAAACCTCAGGAAATTGCCCCCTGTACCACTGCTACCACTCCTGGTTCCCCCAGTACTAGGAGAGCAACTGCTACAAAATTTGATTTAAACCCTAAAAAGACAAAATGGCTTGGATTTTAGGGAGATTAGAAAATTAATGTTGATGACCTCTAGGTATCTGATAGCCTGAGAATCTTCAAGAACGGAAAAGCAAATGCAATATGTCTGTCACTAATGCAAGAGCTCTTTCCCTCTGCAGTTACCTGTAATTGTAATTTCTGTTCCTGATTTCAGGCTGTCGGCTCTTAGGGACTGTTGGCAGTGCAGGAGTGAGTGCAACCGAGTTGCACCTTGCCTTGGAGTAATTTTGTGTGATGCTGGAATTGGGGGTTATGCTTGCCTGGACTCACTTAACTTTTCTTACCAACAAAGTGCATGGCAGTCTTAAGAGCTTCATGAATGACACTGAAAGAAGTCACAGCAACAGGAGATACTTCAGCACACTTCTGCTTTTTTCAGGGCATGAGAGGCAGAGAATGTAGACATGCTGTGTGACTCAAAAGGACTTTGAGTAGGCTATTTCAGCTTGAAAAGGGATTAGATTTAGATGACTGCAGTGTCATGCGGCTGTAACTGAAGGTGCCTATTGAGGATAATTCCTTTCTATAACTGAATTCCTGCAGTTTTATCAATGATGAGTAAGTTGGAGAGAAGGAGAAATGATCCATTTGTCACGGTGAGTGATACAGAGGCGAGAAAGTGCTCCTGAATGGAGACATCAAAATGCACAAAGCTACATGAAGCACCTTCTTCAGTAGCAGCCCCTCCTGCAGCAACAGCTGGCAACAATGGCCAAGTGGAGGGGAGAGGGCAGAGAGCAGAGAGTGATGTTGGCTTTCTTGTTCCTTTTCAGTTCTGGGGGGAGATTGGTGTTGCTTGGCTGACTCCATGCAGAGTTGTAAATGTAATCCTGTCCATCTAGCTGTTCTTCAGGTTAGATATTTTCCTTTCCTTTCCTTCTTATACCTAATGATACTGAAAGTAAATTTGTTGCTCATAACATTTTTGCTTTAATCCTGTTTGCGACTGCAAGGAATATCACAGTTTCTAATTGAATCAGATTATTTTATGTAGCAGCAAATACTGTTTAAACAGCTCAGTTGTCTGTGGATTTTTCTAAATAAAAAATCTGGAGGTGGGGGTGAAGTTGTCTATATGCAGTTATAGTTATTGCTTATAATAAATTGGCTTTTCACATAAAACTCTCTCAAACCTAATTAACTTTTATCTTTTATAAAACTTCTTTGGCAGCCAAAGCAACATGCTCACTGCCTGTTCAGTTCTTTTATTGGGTTGAACAAGAACTAACATTTAGATAGAATACATTTTGACATTTGAATTTGATGTAAATGTTCCATCCTCCATGGGTGATTCTCTTGTCACCGTTATGATGTTGTACTGTAAATACACTTAGTAAGTGGGCTTTAATTAAAATTGGTGATGCATTTATTGCTTGGTCCTAGTCTATTTTTCCTCATAGTATAAAATCACAGCTCCAAGTTACTTGGTCTTTTTTTTTTTGTTTGTTTAATTAAAGTTATTTTCTAGAAGTTAGTTTGTCATTTTTAAGTAAATCAAACTGGATATTCCTGTGTTACTTCTCAGTGATTATCTCTCTGCTAAAGGAAATGTTAACTCCAGTCTTCTGCTGTATGAGCAAATAGAAAGAGACATTGTCAATTTGGATGTTTTAAACTGAAATAATTTTGATATAATGGTATAGTATCTTTTTAATATATCCTATTTCTCTGGCTAATAAGAACAGTAAAAAGACTTTTAAAGGAATGTTTAATTCCTTTTAAAGGAATACTTCAGGCTCTCTGGTTGACTATTCCTCTTGTTAGCTCTGCCCCTGTAGGAAAATGGTTCTACCATCATCTTGCTGGCTTGTACCTGAGTGTCCACAGCTGCTTGGTGCTGCCTTGGTTGCAGCTTTCTCCTTAGGGGAACTGATTGATGATCTCATGGCCTTTCTGAAGAAGACCACTCACTGGAAAGTCTGAGCTCATTATTAGCAGATCAAGCTAGAGGAAATTATTTTTCCCTTTTACTGGCTTCTCTTTGGTAAAGCAGTTACAGTAGATTGTAGGTTACTGGGCTTCTTACACTAACAGGAATAACGTTTTCTGATTGAGACAAGATTTTGAGCCTGGAGTTGTTCTGGTGCTATGTGAGAAGAAAAAAGTGGTGGCACCTAATTCAAAGCAGATTCTATTCAGTTTTATGGTCTGTAGGAAATTCCTTCCAGGTTTTTATAAAGTAAAGATACAAATGAAATGTTGATTTGTGTCAATATATTTTATTCAGTATGCAATGCATAAAATGCAAAATTGATTATTCTTGGTTCAACTGTAAATATTAGCATTATTAAGCCAAGCTAGTCTGTGGTTAACATTAGGCTGTGATAAACTAAAATTTATAATTGGTACAGTGAACTCTGAGGGAGATGTTTTCTTTATGTAAGTTGTCTTTGGGTCATCTGAAATACCAGTTCTACCACTCAATACAGGTTGAAGTTTTAGTGATTACAACAGGTCTTGTCAAAATTTTAATGGAATCTGTGTGGTTTGAGTTCATGTCCATTCCTTATTTTAAAAGTATTTGTAGGTTAGTTTCTGTTGGATTTAATGGCAGAATACAAGTTTGGAGCTTCTTCTTTACCATGCCACAGTTAATACAAAAGATGGCATAAATCATATCTTTCATATGATTGAGCCTTTATGAACTTCAGAGCAAGTTAAGATTTGGAGCTCATGAAATGTGTTTTTCTGGTTCTCAGGGTTTGAATTAATCGAAATCCTAGAAACACCAGTTTGTGATATTAGTAATTTTAAATTATTATACATATTTTTTAAAGAAAATATTTCAACATCTTGACAGAATTCTGAACATACATACCCATGGCTAATTTTATACAATAATTTTCAAATATACAGTTTAGAAATAATTACATGGAGTTTTATTATTGATTTCTCCTTTATGCAAATTTATAAATTAGGGAGGGAGGAAAAAAAGGATAGTAGCGATCTGACCCTTAATATTAAAATCTACACCAATAGTTCCTTAATATAATTTGGATCTGAATTAAGCTGAAGTTTTGCTTATGCTTAGTCTTGGAAGCCTATCCTTCCTTGAGAGGGCAAGGGGGAATATTCAGTGTTTGTGCCTTGTTCTTTTGGAGAAGGAGGAGCTTGTTACCCCATCTCTGAGTGGATGTGGGAAATACTGTCAGCCTCACACCAAGCTGCCTAGTCCAAGCCCTGGGCTGCTGATGTGCAGATCTCGGTTGTGTCGCTGCACGTGGTGATGTTGGTGTGCAAACACGAGCCTCGTGCTGCTCTGGCTCAGGGCCTTGGGGACACTGACAGCAGTGGCACTGCTGGCCTTGTCTTCCCGGGCATGCTGAGGACAAGGCTTGGCTCTGCCACCTCCTGTGCTATCCAGCAGAGCTGAGCAGGTGCCCGAGGGCAGGAGATGCTCTGCTGTATTAAAGGGTGCTGCATATCCCACCCTGGCATATGTTCTCCATAACCCCCCGCAGGAGCTGTCTGCATCAGCCAGAGCGCCTGCAGGCTCTGCACTGCTGTGCTGCCAGGGAGTCTCTCTCAGATAACCTCTGCTTCTCATCTGGACAATTACTGGTTTAATACTGTGCTGTCTCTTCTATAACCCTAATGTCCAAATCGTTGTTTTGTTTCGTTTGTGGGTTTTGTTGTTATTTGTCTCTAAAGTAATAGCTGTTAATTGTCAGCTGCAAGAATAGTCTTTAGCAGTTTAACATCAGTCTCTGGAAATTAAGTGGGCCTGCTCTGTTCCTGCAGGAATCAGCAGGGCACACATTTCTGTTAATTTAATTTTCAAACAATTTCATGTTTTCTTTTTGCTTACAACATTTGAGAAAGCTGGGATTGTTTAGTGAGTTCAGTGCAGCACTGTTTTTGAAAATAGAGTTTTGACTTTTAAAATCTCCTTTTGTTTATGCCCCACTGTTGCAGGGCAAGTGTGTACTTTTCTGAAGTGTGTATATATGGTGCTAAATTTTTAAACTGCCATTAAAAAAAAACAAACAACCAACCTCAGGTTAATACTATCAAAACATCAAGTCATAGCTACAGAGGATCCAAATGTTCCTGTTAATATGTAGTAGGTTTTAGAGTCTCTGTTTATGGAAATACTTGAAACCTGGCTGGACACAGCCCTGAGCAAATTGCTTTGGTTCTCTGTGCTTTGAGTGAGGGTGTTGGAGGGTGCCACTCAATCTCCACAGGTATCTTTCAAGCATTATGATTCTCAGGCATTCAACAGTTTCCAAAAGCTGAAAGAATCATTCCAAGACCCTCACTCTTCATTGCTGGCTTGTCTTGCAGTATCCAGGCATAAGAATAATGACCAGTCCAGAGAAGTAGGTGTAGGATTAGATGCTCATTGCCCCCATGCCTGAGTAGAAAAACTGAGCATGAACTTCCTGGTGCAAGCTTTGGCATCTGTTAGAGTAAACAATATAGTTATATTTGAAAAGGATGAGTTGCCTGTTTTAGTTTTGTTAGTGCCTTTGTTTAAAATTGTGTAATAAGCTACAGCTTCTCAAATGTTTCTAAGAAACTTTCCCATTATAAAGTAGGGGGGGGATGAAAAAGAGGGGCAGTATGGTTTAAAAAAAAGGCATTTCAAGATGGATTCTGCAAAATATGTTGTTGGACTCACAAGTCATTAGATTTATAAATGTGTTAATGAACCTTCCTACTACTGTAAGGTATTTTATTGCTAGAATTGTAGTTGATTATCTAAGTGCTATGTAGCATATCTATGACTGGAGAATCATTTTGAAAATGATGGTGTAAAAAGAAGAACATAAAATAAGCCGCATTTTTGTGACTTAGTAGGTGTAAGGACTTCTTAAACTAGAAAGCCATCTTATCCTATGCTTACATATTTGGATAACTAATATAAAGACTATAGTTGGGATCTTCTTTTCAAGTTTAAAAGTAATTGCTTAGAAATGAAGCATGAGAAATTTCTGTCCTGAAGATTTTTTTAAAGTGTTTGTAACTGAATGAAAAATGTATTTTAAATGAATTGGTCTTTCAGCATATGTTTATGCCAGTTCTAGTGATATTACTCATGAAAGTCTCCTGTGTGGATCTGTCACAACCGAAGGGAACAAATTATTCCCTTTTAAGAGAAGGGGGAAAGTAAATATAGCACAACCTTAAAGAACTTTTATTTCACTAATTCCAGATACTTATTTTTGTCAGTTTTTTTCACCCTTTTGGTTGCAGACTTATGAAAGGAGCCTGTTGTCTGTAAAAACATGCAATTCATTTATCCATTTCAAGTTTGTGGGACTTTGGTCATTACTTCTATTTGTGGGGATTTTTTTCGCTGAGGTTGATACATATTTCAATTTGTAATATAAATTGAATGAGAGGATGTCCACTTTTGTAAACAGTTAAAGGATAAAATAATACCTAATGTTTAGCTCACTTTCATTTGGAGGTATTTTATTCAGGTATCTTACTGTAGATGCACAGTGGTTGCATATAGTAGCAGTAAAATAATAATATTTAAAACTGTGACAGTAAGGAGACCAGAGAAGTCATGGAAGAACCCAGAAGCCTAAAAAGAGGAAAATGGATAATTTAATAACAAGGCACTCAATCTACTTATGTTGCTTTACAGACATTTGAGTACATCTTCCTACCTTTAAATCTGTCTGAGAAAAGTAACCGAGCTATTAAAAGTGCTTGTTAAGGTAAAGTAAGTTTCAGATGGTATTTTTTTGGGTTGTTTTAGTTTCACATGAAAAATGTAACATTTTTCTGAAGAATGAGTAAGCTACTCCTTTTCTTAACTTACTTGTTTGAGGTTTTTTCCTGTCTGTTGCTATAAACCTTTTAAAACTGTAATGCTACAGCTCCTACATAGGGGATTAATAGATTTTGCTGGAAACACTAAACTAATACCTCAGTTTTACAACCTTTATTCCGATGAAGAAAAATATATTCCTTGATGGACAGAATGGAGCACTTCTTGATAAGTGCCAGCTTTGAATGCTTATAAACTAGATCATAGGAAAATATCAAAGCGAACTGTATGTTCCTGTATAAAAAAAAGGAAATAAAAAAAACAGCAAATGAGTACTTTTTAAGAATTATAAGTGCTCTATCATGATTAAATTTGCAGAAGTTGTTTTCAAATGACAGAAGCATATAATTTTGATTGGGTCTGCCTGAATCACTTTTATGTAACATTTGTCTTGAGTAGGTTGAGATGGAGAATAAACTCAGTAGGTGAATATATCTTCTGTAAACCAAAACAGACAGCTGATTTTTTTTTAGGTGAATTCCAAATCAAAAAAAAAAGAAGATATGACATGGCTAGAAAGAGGTGGTCACACTTTTTGTTAGTGTTTAATACCTCAAAGAATTTTTCCTGCCAGCATTTATTCTGATTCCAGAATTCTTAATTTACTTTGAGTTTCTCTGTGTGGAAAACCTGGGTATTTCAGAGTTCAGTAAGCTGTGGCAAGAAGTGTCTCTAGGTTAAAAATATTTAATATGAAGTCTTCAGATACAGCCGTGCTGTTAAGAGGGATGGGGAGGGAGCAGAGAGGAGCAGCAGCAGAGGATCTGTGATTCCCTCACTGTGTGCAGAGTCTTTCTACATGGCATTGCTCAACCCTAATAGAAGGGTGTAGTTAACTCCAGCTTTCCCTTCTGCATCTGTGCTGAGGAGAGGGTTGGACTAGTAAGGAGAGACTGAGAACTATGATCAGTGGTATTGTAGGAAAGCAGAGGGGGGAAACAGAATAAAGCCTATCTCTGGCCAAGGCTACAGGTCAGAATTTTGCATGAATCAGGGCTGTGGAGGCAGCACAGCAGCACTGGCCAGGCTGCCTCCCAATTGCCCAGAGTGAGCATTAAAGAAAATGACAGTTGCTGGAGGTGCCATTCTCCAAGAGGCATTTTCCTCCATATGCTGTGGTCTTGTCCAGTTATGCTCCACTCTGGGGATGAAGTCTCCATGAGAGTTAATATGACTCTGAGCTCCAGCCTTTGGTCTGGGTTAACTAACTGTATTTTAGGCACAGCAGTTTCTGCATCTGTGTTGCTCGTTCTAACAGATAAAAAGGATTCCCAAGAGCCATTATAGCTCTGGAATGGCATGTTCTTGTAGCCTTTCTAGGTAATTTCAAACTGGCTGTTCACTTGTGGTGCTCCTTAAAGTTATTTGATTAAATCTGAATGCTCTATGAACTTCACTGACAAATAAATTGGTTGAGAGATCTGTATTTGCTCAAGAACCTGATAGACTCTCCTTGGTGGATCATTTGTTTTCTTAAATGTCATGTGTACCACGGAAGGGCAGTGTGGGTATGACAGTGCATGCAATAGGAAAATGTTTTGGTTTAAAAATTAAACAGGCTTTAGTCAGACATGAGTTTTTCCCCTATTTTATAAATTGTTGAGTGACAATGCCAAATACAGGTGGTACTAGCAAGGTCTAGGTATTTCTTCATAGGCCAGAATTTTTTTTTGAGAAAGTCCTGTTTCCACAGCTATGGTATTTGATAATGCTTCAATTTGAGTTACTGTGTGTGAACATGAACCACGAGGTTCCAGGGTTTTCCCCTTTGCTGTTTCTAGAAACAGCCAGGATAGATCTTAACTTTTGTAAAACCTGCATGGCTGGAAATGGACTGGATGAAGCACCAGCTTTCCCCATGTGCTATCACTGCTGGGCTTTCTGCTTGGCTGAGCTGAGAAGAAGCTACTAGCAGGACAGCGTTGGTGACAGCCTTCTGCTCTGGAACTTGCAGATTCCTTTGGTCTGCTGTGTTTCATGGTGTTGAGTCAAGCTTTTTGTCTTTACCAAGTGCTTGAGAGCTCTGAGGGACAGGGGCTAAAAAAGGCTGCTTATTGAGCCCTTCAGTGGGGAACAGTTTTCACAGGCTTTTTGGGGAGCATCATCATTGCTTTGGACTGTGCCGTGTTTTTAATGTGCACCTAGGTGATTTCATTTCAAGATTGTCTATAAAGGTATGAAATGTGAGTGTTTGACATCATCTAGCGTTTCTCATCTTTTGGGAGCCTGACTGCCAAAATCAGTTGTGTTTCTTTGTCTCCCTGTGCTTCCCTCCGGGGTAAAAAGAGGTTAGGTAAAATCCTGTCAGTGTTTGGCTATATTTTTTTTAATGTAACATGTACAGTTTGTTCCCCTGGGTGCGCTGAGATAATTTAGTTGTGTAAAACTGCATGAGCACTGGCATGATTGGCCTTGAAATTACAAAGTGTATTAATAAAGAGGATACCCATTTCCATGCCTGTTATATTTTAGAAGTGGACTCTATTTCCTGTGTCAGTCCTGAAGTCTTTTTTATTCTTTCCTTTCTTCTAATGTTAATTGATTATAGATAGGTAACTTTTGAACATATTTGAATACAACCATTTTTCATTTATACTGCTTAGAATTACATTATTGCTGTCACATGGTAGAAACATAAAATGTGCTTCTTTCAAGTTAAACTTGTCCTCTTGCATTAAGGTAATGCTGATTCCACAACGTTATCCATATTGTCACAATTTCTCTCCTTGGCATTGCTGCAGCAAGGAGACAAGCAGTAGCTAAATTTTCTCTGAAGTTCCTACTCTACTACAGTGTTTAAAGTAAAAATAAATTAGTTGACTGCTTTTTGGTTGGATGGTTAACTTGGAAGTAGAATTTGGACCTGAAGCTCAGATTTTAGAGCTCTGTGCAAGAGCAGAAAGAAGCTTCAACTCCAGCTGCTTTATGAGCAATGACAGCACTTGTTTTCTGAAACTGTCAATGGAAGTGGTGGGGGCAGTCACAGGTGACTGTCACCTTCAGTCTTGAGACATGCCACCCTAGGTCTTTCACTTTTCACTGCAGACATGGGACAAGTATTTCTTCTGGGGATGAACCCACAGCACCAGTTTTGTTCTGATAACAGCATCTGGCACTAGATTGATTTAACAGGCTCTGAGGTTTGCTCTTTTCAGATATGCGCTTGTACGGCAGCTTCTGTGCAGCTCTGACATGGCCACACGCTACTGTTGTTTTTTCTGCCTCCTAGCACCACGTGTGAAGCTAAAGCTCTTTGACACCTGCCATTTGGACCCTTTTCTTACTGAAAAATGTCATCATTTTCAGACAAGATGAAGACAGATATCTGATCATTCTTCCCTTTGCAGGGATGTGCTGAGGGCATGGTTCATACACAGCTGAATAAAGATTCCAGACTGGAGCTATACAGTTAGTTTTATTAGTTTAGTATGGCAACTAGTTCTTGATTTGGGAGTTCATGGAGTATTATCTAACACAAAAGAAATTGAGTGATAACTCATTGTAATGTTTGCAATAACTCTCTAACCTCTTTCGTTGTGCTGCAAGTAGCAATTGATGTGCTGTTATATTGGCAGGAAGTCACATCACTTTTTCTTTGGGGAGGAACGATGGTAGATGAGCAAGTGAAATCAGAAAATTTTGAGCTCTTCTAGTTCTGTAATCAGTGAAATTTTTTGAGGGGTATATTTTGTGCATTCGCCCAAATTTGAAAGTAGAACTGGGCTGCATTTTCCAAAGTAATAACATTTCCAAAAGGAGAAGCTTTTAAATACTATGTCCCAAGTGCTTCCCCTGTATTCTTGAAAGCAGTTTTATGCTAGCAGATAGGCAATCAGATTGCCTGACTCAGAACATAATTGTCCTTAAATTTGAAATATCCTTTTATTACATTTGATTGCAGGCAAAGTGCCTTTACAATGAAAAAAATCAACACACCAGCTTTCTTACAGACTTCAAAGCAGTAAAAGACAGAAATGTTGGGCTTTTAAGCCCAATATTTTCAGCTTTCAGAGGAGTGGGTAATATGTGGAGACAGCTGATGCAATAAATAAATTTTTTAACATACTAAGTAATATTTTAGTCTTTTTCCTACATTTCTTCTGAGATTTGGATGCTGGTCTTTTTAATGAAACTGTCTTTCATTTCTTATATTCCTTTAAATTTCTTGTAAACAGACATTGAGGGATTCTTGCATTTTATCTGTTTTCGAAAGACTATAATTTGGTATTTCAAACCATTAAATTTTGTATGTTGTTCTTCATCTGTGAGAGTGTACTTCAGTTCTGTAGGGAAGTTTAGTTCTGCATAAGCATACTGGAAAAAGTGGAAAACAGAGTATCAGTCTGAGACTAAGGCGTTATTTTAAGATAAGTAATTTTTAATGATCTGAAGCAACAATACCAACTCTGATTAGAGCATCTTTCTAAAGATAGATTAAACAGGCCTAATTCTTTTCTCTTGAGTAAGTTCTAAAGATCTATACTGTCTACCAGGAAAACCATCAACTTAACTGGTGCTAAGTATCATTTATGGCTGAACAAGAGAGAAATAATCCCTAATGAAAGGATGATTGCCTTGAACTTCTGTCATTTCAGCAGCTGCTTGATAAGGTGCTTATTTATTGTCCCTGCTGCAGGGTCAGCAAGCTGTTTCAAAAGCAGGGTTTGTAACTGAAAGAGGTGGTGTTATTCTGTGTTGTAATCTGCTACAAGACAGAGTCTGTGGTATGAAAGAATGTAGTAATTTTTACGTTACAAAGTAGATTCAGTGGGTCAAGACCAAATTCCTTTCTTTACAGGGCATAATTTCTAGTAAACTTTGTTAAATACAGAACAAACTCATTCATACATGGGTAGAAACATGGACTTTTTTTGTTCTGACTTCAAAATGCTAGTTGTAAGCAGAATTTCACCTCATATTTTCTATGGAAACTTACAGAATGCAGCTGAGCAACCATGTGGGGTCTGTATCACTGCTTATTGTTGGGTGTGCTCTCTGAAGACTCTTTCTGGGGTTGGCTTCTTGTGTGCTTGAGAGCACTGAAGCAGGAACTTAAATGCTTATGCTGTCCCTCCTGCATCTAATTGAATAGTTGCAGCTGTGAGTCACTATGAGCTTTTTTGTAGTACTTTTGCTAAAGGTGACTATAATAGCTTTTATCTAATTTTACTGATTTTGAAAGGTGGACTGTCATATAAGCAAAACTTCTATGACATGTAGTGACTTAAAATTTGGAGTGAAGCAATGAAATTTGATGAAAATTCCTTTCCTATCTGACTGTGTATTTCAGTATTAAATATATTTTACAATTAAAATATCTCCCAGGTTCTATGTATTAACATTTAAAGCTAATTCTTTATATTGTTTAAAAAAAACACAGAATAGCTGTAGGCTTTTTGCCTTGATTCTATTGCGTAATGATTGCTTTCTAGTATAAACCTTTTTCGTAATCCTAGCATCTTCCTTTTCTATACCACTACTTTACTTGAGATGGTAGAACACTAGATTATGAATTTTATCTCATCTATCAGAATGAACAGGCTTTTGAAAACCTCTCTGGCCTTTTTATTCTTTGAATACATTATTCAGTATATACCAGAACCTTTTAATCTTGCATTTCCTTGATTTAAGTTCCTCAGATGAAAAAAGCAGTGGCGTAGCTGTGTCAGTCAGGGTCTGTCAGTGCTGGTGTCCTGTTGTTGCTGTGGCAATGCACGTGTAGCTGCACAAATCACAGCACAGCCTGTGCTGGGCTGCAGGCTCCAGCTGGCCACAGCCACCACCACAGCAGAAGGAGCTGTGCTGTGCACAGTACAGAGGTGCTGGAGTGCTCACCTTCCCAAACATGAGTTGCTAGGAAGGGCAGGTACCTCTGCCTTTGTAATGGTGAGGAGTTGAAGGGGCCATGCAAGTGCTTCTGTCCTGGGTGATGTCCTGTTTGACAGGAGAAGAAAGAGCAAGACAAGTCAAAAGGCAAATGAATGGGTTATTGCTCTTTCCTGTGAATTGCTTTTTTGACCTCGCCTAGGTGGTTTTCATTAGTCATCAAAAATGGGTGTGTTGGGAGGTATATAACAACAGATGTAGTCATCCTACTTCTGAAGTGTGACTCAACCGTTTTGGGTGTTAGACTCCTCTGGAACTAGTTGAGACTTTTGTGTTTTCCAATGGCCCAATGGATTTCTCATTCGTGAAGCAGCCCAGTCTTCTTTTGGGCATGTGCTTAGTTAAGTTACCTGCCCCTTCTTAGTTTGTTTTTAATCATAACATCTGTCAACATAATTAAAACTTCATACATTCCAACTAGTGTCTAAATGCAGCATTGTTTTCTAGAGGATCTTTTATAATTTTATTTCATTTAATTTTTCTGTCCTGGGTGATTAATAAGCAAATTATTTTAGTAAATAACACTGAATAAACTTTTGGCTCTTTTTTTACTGTTGCACTTTATGGGAGCCTCTGGCTTTTGTAGCCACAAGTTTGTGAACAATATATTTACCAATAATATGTAAAAAGTTTGGTTAGAGGTAATAGCCACAATTACTAAATTATATGAAGGGAATTCCTTTCGCAGGTCATCATTTTGTGGCCAAACATGAAAATATTGGCCTGTTTTATGTTTGACATACCCTTTGCTTTTAGAGTGACCATGATTTTCTTCCAAGTAATAAACACCAGACTCTGCTTTGTATTGGTGTTGTTTCTTAAAATGTTACTTTGAAGGATTTAAGTTGTAAATCAGGCATTTGGAGGTTGTAGGAGCAGCAAGTTATGTAGTTACGTAAAGTTGGATAAAGTTGCTTTTTGTTTCCCTGTAGGTTATTAATCCAGTGTTGCATTTGATTGTGGGGAAATAAACTCAATGTAACATTAGAGTCTGAAATGTTGGTAAAGTTCATGAAAATGTCAGGAAGATGCATTCATCTTTAAACCCACAAACGTCTAGCCTGATATATCTTTTCTTTGTTATACATACATTAGATTTTTTTACATAGCTTTAAAAAGATTTACAGTGAAAACTACCTAAGAAACTTGAAAATTTTGACAATTGTAATTTAGTTAAACAACTATTGTTAACTAGCTGGTTACATGTAACCTTTATGTAGTTTTGTAGATATGTAATAGCTTTGAATTAAAAAATGAGTAAGTTGTAAGTATTCTTAGATTTTATTTTCTTCACCTTTTACAAGAAAGGCTGTTTTCCTGTAAAAATTAGGAGATTGAAAATCTGAATGTTTCCAAAACCTAATAATCTTTTCAGACCAAATATGTAATGCCTATTCAAGCTGAGTAGGAAAACAACTTGCTTTAGTAAATGTTGAAAGGCTTCTTAATATATTTAGAATATAGCTGGTACAATCTCTAGCATGAAGCTGAGGGCCCACCAGGTGGTGCTGGTGGAATATATTTAATGTTGCTTTAGCTACTTAAAATGTGTCTTAACGACTGTGAATGAGATAGGTGCAGTAGAAAAGAACTTAGATTATATGCAACAAGACAGTTGGTACAACTGAAAAGAGTACACTGTAATACTGTGTAGTGGCTTTGTGATTTGGGCACTTTTAAAAATTCCGAGTTGGATATAGATGCTGAGGAAAAAGCATTTATCTGTAGGATGGCTGATGTGAGAAGCACGGTATGGAGGCGTAGTCCCAGATCCTTTACCTTCTTTTTTGTTAATTCAGAGAGAAGCTTATGAAACTTGTCCATTCATCTATTAGAAGCATATCATAACATAACCATGTGCTTATTTTTCGACTACATATTGACTTTTAAAAGCAAAGTAACTTCTCAATAAAGCTGTTTTAACTGTTCAGATTTGGTCAGAATCTTTCCACCTAAGGAATGCACAGTAATAAAGTTCTCATGAGGGGTGGGGGGAGCCAAGTTGTTTGATTTCGTGTATTATATAACTTAAAAAATCAAAATAGAAACAAATCGTGAAGACACACAAGATTTTAATACAATTTCAGCAACTCTTATCAAACTTTTCTTTTGACTCTCTTGAAAATTATATCCATTATAGGAATGGGAAGGGAGGATGGAAAAGCAATATGGACCATGGAAGTTTGGAGTAAATTTCTATTGCCTACTCATTTGAGCAGGTTTGGTTTTGTCTTAATATGTCCTGACATAAAATATATACACAATATTTAAAAAGCATGAAGTAGAGCATTGACCAATGTTAAATTAGCTTAAATTGTCTATAAAGCCATCCCCCTTTTCAAGAGAATGATGAGAATTTGGAAAACATAAAAAATGTCAGTGAACCACAGTGACTGTCTCCTGTCTAGTCAAAAATTAAAATCCAGAACAACTGCAGACAATTCCTAAAGATATTTTGCTTGTTATCTTAGTATTTTGACCAAGCTAAATGTTTTAGCATTCTCTGTGCCGTTGTCACAGTAGTGACCGCCTCACTGTAGCAATATCAACCCATATGATAGCCACCAATAGTTCTGTAAAATTTGGTTGACTGTTATTGAATGAAACAGAGGATGGTTTCTTTGAAGTGTGTGGCCTTATGCATTTAATCTGGGTAACAAATTTGTTTAACATCTGGGTTTTGCTGTCTTGGGCAGAGCAGTATGGGGTTCTGCGAGAGTGGAAATTCTTCCTCCCCTTTTCCATGTCTGCTACACCAAATACTTCATAGTGCATGCGTATACAAAACCACGCCAGAGTGAATCTCAAGTATCTAGTATATGTTGCTTCTGAAAATGCTTTTTATATCTTGTTCCCCTTCTTGAGATAATTTTTTACTTGGCTTCCTCCCTTCTCCTCACCCTCTGTATAAATGTTTTTGCTTTTGAGGAAAGGAAATGTGCTTTTTTCAAATGTTTCTGTCTCCTATCCTGGGTTGTAATTTTATCTACTTATTTTAGCGAGGAGTTTTTATACTGCCTACCTTAAAATTCGGGACAGGTCACAGAATGACAGTATTAGTGCAATCCTTCTGCTTCTGCAAGTTGTCAGTGGAGTATCAATGAGAAACATTAAAATGTCAAGTGTGTTAAAATTTGCATCGAGGTTGCATCAGCTTTTTCATTGCACAAAATATTGGGAGAGGATCAAGCAATATGCTGTGCGCAGTAGTACAGTAGTACAGCAGTGTAAAAATGTGTGCACAACACTTATTTTAAAAAAATCTTATTGTATTATCAGTGTATTACATTCAAAAATTGCATGGGGACTAACTTTTGTAATGTGTTAGAATACAAAGATTGAAGAGAGATTAGTGAAAAGCTGTTAGAAGTGTGGGCTCACGTGTGGCTTTTTGGAAGCAATATCCAGAAAGGGAGAGCTTGCCAGATGCTGCCTTTATAAGGTGTGAACAGGTTAAGAAATACATTCTGCTGCATTGTTCTTTGAATTACTTGTTCATCAGAGAAATCAGTTTTATGACTCTTCTGTCAACATTTTTATGCTCGGCAGTTAGGTTTTTGTGATACGATCTTACTTTTGAATGCTGTGATGGGAATGTTTTATGAATGTCATTATAGTGAAGGAGTGCTCATAATACTGAATCTTTTTAAAAGATCATGTAAATAGTTTCATTTTCACTTGCCCTGCTCACCTGGTCTGAGGGTTTTTTTTCTCTGTTAAATTGGTAGTTCAAATGGATCTGGAGTTACACTAATTCTAAAGAGAACAGGATTTTATTATCTGTATTGCAAGATCCAGTCTGTCTGTACTATTGAAATGTTCTTTAGAGTTTTGGGTAACTTTAAAATCTGACTTGTGTGTGCAGCACTCCACCAAATTCCAGTTTTGATTGGGGAAGAGGGGAATCTGTAAAACAACAGTAAGGAATTCTTACCTTACTGCATTTTGTACTATTTACTATTACCATGCTTGGAACATTGAATAGGAATATATTTTACCTCTGAGCTATTCTCCAGCTTTTTCTAAAGGGAGGAGCTTCTAGGTATCAGTTTCTTTATTTAAAAATTTGACCTACTAAATCTTCGTAAAAGAAAAATTTATAGTCCAGTTTTAAAACAATATAAAGCAAAGCACTGTTTTTTTGCTCAAAGATCTTTTTCTTAAGAGCTGTGGTTTCTCTCCTTATGGCAAAGATTAGGTTATTCTAAAAGTGGAATAGTAAAAGTAAAAATAGTTCTGAAACTGATAGTATTAACCTCCAGTGCAGTAGCTCTATGATGCCATAATTATCAACCCGAAATTCCAGTTCTGTTGAAGTTATTTGAAGAAATATACTGTTGATTCAGTGGTGTCAGAATTTCACAGCTGAAAATAAACTTACGCTGTGAATACTTGATTGCCGTTTTCTCTTGAGTGGAACTAGAGCACTTGAGGGGTTTTTAATTATGTGTTTGATTTGAATTGCTGAGTTTATCATCATTACTGAAAGAGTTTGAGGTGTACGGCAGATACATGAACTGTAGTTTAAGTTCCTGAAGACAAGCAGGCTGTTTTTCTTTGGGGATGGCAGCGAGAGCTGGGAGAAGACGATATTGAATGCCGCTGAGAAGGGAGCTGCAGCTCTGTAGCTCAGTCTGTATCAAGTTGGGGCTTTTTGAGTGTTTTAGGGCAGCTGGCTTGAGACAGTGTGTGTGCATGCTCCTGACATGGATTCACGTGATAGATTTATGTAATAGTTTAATGTTAGAGTTTAGAATGTAGGTGTTTTTAATGAAATTGTCAGGTAGGTTTTGTTTAGGGAAGCTGGTTTGCCTATTTACTTCTAATAGGACTTGTTTCTTGTATTCATTTTCTCTCCTCTTGTAAAGATTGATACAGGGACTGCTAGCATGCACAGTGTGTATTTATAATAAGGCCAAAATTGATAAAGAATGAATGTTGCAGATCAGGGAGGGGTGTTCTGGCTTAAATGGAGATTTTCATTTGTAATGTCTTACTTTTGTAAGTATTTGGTTTATTCAAAATATGAGGCTTAAAAATTCACTGAAGTCACTTGCACAGTCTTTCGCTTGTGTTGTTCAGTTCTGTGCTGTTTTACATATTTGCCATTTTATTTTTCAGCATTGTCAGTGAAGCAGGAGCATCGATCTATAGCGTCAGTCCAGAAGCATCCAAGGAAATGCCAGACCTAGACCCTAACCTAAGAAGTGCAGGTAGGAAGAGTATTTAATCACATTTCAGCATGGAGCTCAAGTCTCACATCTCAGACTGTTTTGTTTATAATGTTTAATAGAATAATAGTCAAAAGTAGAAAACAGTTTTGGATATTTTGTTTCTCAATCTTAATTCTTCTGTCATTTCTCATTTGAAGTGCTAGGTGTACAAATGAATGACATCATCTTCTACTAATGCCTGTAATGTAAAGATCCTTGTGGATGTATTCCTTCAACAGGCTGGTACAGGAGAATTTATAGCAATGGATATAACCAAGGGATTGCATAAAGTTTCACAGGTGAACATGCCCATGCCTACAAGGGCTTGACCTTCCCTCTAGTCTCCTGTGTGTACACAAATGTTTCCAGCAGTAATTAAACCATTCAAGGACTAGAAAAACAATGTAAAACTAGAACAGATAAGTCAAAACTGTGCATTTGTTATGATCACTGGAGTCTTCATGTAGCTGAATATAGTTTTGAAGAAATACTGTTTAGCTTTTGTTTTTAAAAAGTTATGTACTTTAGCATAAATGTCACTGAGGTATAGCAGCAATTAGAAATGTGCAAGAGTTGCCACTATTATAATTTTCAGTGTTAAAGAGTAGTCTTTAAAGATCAAATTCCTAGCAGCTCCATACGTGTCCAAATTCTGCCCATGGATTTGTTTTATTTGGAGACAGCTGTGAGGGCAGGTTTAAGGTTATTTTTGTATTACTTCACTTATGTATTTTTTATTGTGTGTCTTATTGTATTTGTTTTTGTCTACCTCAGGGTTTTTTTTTGTTCTTAGTTTATCTGCAATGTGCTGTCATACTTAATCAAATACAGCATATTGTAAAATGCAGCGCCACTTGTGTATAAAACTTTTTCCAGTCAAAATTATAATGTTCGTAAATTCAATGTTTTTCTAGCAGGTTACTGACCTGCAAATCCTTGGGAGGGTATAGATCAGCAGAAAAGAATTCTGACATGGTATTCAGGGGTAAAACTTTATAGAATTCCCCATTTTTCCCTTTCCTCTTGTTTCGACAAAGGGGAGGGTGTTAACTCAATGTTTCAAGGGAATGTTTTTATGGGAATATTTTTGGAATGTCTATATCAGCCCCTCCATTTCCAGGACAGGTCTCTTGCTTCTTTTTGCTTGACTCTCTTTTCTCTGCCTGTGAACAGACTCTGTTGTGATTATTTCTTCCCTGGGCTACAAAGGTTTTAAATGTGTCATGGTATGGCCAGAGCAAATATTAGGCATGTGACATTTCTGTATTTGTGACAGATAGCACTAGCTTTCCCTTGGGCCAGAGTTTTTTATGTTGCTGATGTATTAAATGTAGGCTTAAAGTTGATGTAAATGAACAAAAAACACTGAAAAGGAGAAAATCTAATTATTAACATTATGCTTTTCCAGATGTAAATGTTTTTCATATTCTCAAAAAAAAATTTTCAACATTTCAGACACTTTTATTTAGTGTTGTGCATCAAATATAGGAAATTAAAATCAAATTTTTAATTCATTACCAATTTCAGTATTAATTACCTAGCATTCATAATTTCTCAATTATTACTAGGATTTTCTTCAGGCTTAATTTAAGTGCTGTTGCATCTGGTTTTAAAAGCATCAGCAATTTTCACATGCTGCTGCAGTACCACAGAGTGGATAGAAATTGAAAAATGGTAGGATAGAAATTGAAAAATAATTGCCTAATTCCATGGATGTTGGCTATTATGAAACTGACAGCTGCAACTATGTTACAATCGAGGTGTTCTAGAAGTTTTAGACTTTCTTCTTGACATCTTTTGGTGTTAATTTGTAATTAGCTGTGCTAAAGCTATGGATGTTTTCTTAAACTTGAATGTAAAAATGGAATTTAACATTAGAGGAAAACATTAACTGATGTTTGAGGTTTTTGCAGACATTTTTTTTGACTGGCTTACTTGTGCAGTTTCAATTTTCCTTTAATTTGCAGCAAACAGAAAAGTGACATTGTGTCAAAGCTGACTTGCTTTTTATTTTAATTGTTGTGTTACATCATGTCAGATTCTGTGCTTACATGATAGCATTTAGTACATTAAAGGAAGCTGACAGCTGCATGATGAAGTGTGACATTTATAGTTAAAATAAAAGGTACAACTGACGTGAGATATCTGTGATCTTAACGCTATTTGCCACTTTAACATTTTTCTCAACACAATCTTTATAGAAGGTTTTTTGAATTACTCAGGCTTATGTTTGTGTATTAGGTACATAAATACAAAATATTAAATAATACATGTTATATGAGAACTTTCACATCTTGTGGTGTGATATCTGTAATATTTGCAGTGGTGTTTAGCAACTGTTGGTAGTCAGTTTTTGCTTTATACAGAGAAATAGAAGATATTAATTCTGATTGAAAAATTAGCTTAATTTCTCCTTGGCTGAGTGTTCTATATAGGGGGAAATTCAGCAGCCTTCAGCATTTCTTGGGGGTGCTAATTAAAGCATTCAACTGGTTGTTATTTTTTTCCATTTGAGCTGTCTTT
The DNA here is from genome assembly GCF_008360975.1 of Lichenostomus cassidix. Taxonomy (NCBI): domain Eukaryota; kingdom Metazoa; phylum Chordata; class Aves; order Passeriformes; family Meliphagidae; genus Lichenostomus; species Lichenostomus cassidix. The sequence goes on along the minus strand of NC_139483.1, from coordinate 25,730,350 downwards.
GAAGGTCATGGGTGACGCAGGTTTGTAATGAATGATTGAGAATGATCTCTTTTTAAACTAATTGTATATTTACAAACCATAGTAGCAAGTCTTTATAATCATCTATACACCACTTTTAGCCAAAATTGCACTTGCTTGGAAGATAAAGAAAAAAAATCTCAAACAGTTTGCTGTTATCTACAATACAGAAAATTAAATAGGATTTCTTCAACTTTAGGATTGCCCTGAATATTTCATGAAAGTGCAGAAGCTTCTGTAGTGCTACTCCAATTCCTACAAAATCTTGTGGAGTGTGACTCAGCTAAGTAGATAGTAAAGAACCTGATGAAACCTAGTTACTTGTGTTTGAGTGGAGTGAGAAGGCATATATCCCCTTCTGACAGTCATTGTAGGATTAATGAGCAGAACAGCTATTTCTCAGCCTCACAGAATTAGGAGATAAGAGGCTTATAGGCCAGAGCAATAAAAGGATTTCCTACTTGATAGGCTGAGGAAGTTCAGCTGCAGCAGATTAGGAGGGTTCTGCCTAGAGAGCAAGGCACTGGAGTTCAGTAATGGGGGGTTTTGGATGAACCTGCGATAGGGTTGCAGACTGACGGACAAGGGAACGCAAGGTTTTCTTGGATTCTCCTTCTCAAAAGCTGTACCTAAGGGCACATTTAATATTTGGGGTGGGAGGTTTTGTATGGGAGAATGGGCACCATGAAAAGAGTACTTTACAAGCTAGAAATGTTGATCACCTTTGTGAAGTTTATTAGTATGAGCCCTACCAAGGCTCTGTGACTGCCAGCTCTGAGGCTGTAATGAGGCATTGGTAATAAGGGAGCTGTGAGGCTGGCTGGATGACTGCAGTTCTATTTCTGCCCTGGCATGTGTCCTCTGGCCACCCTCTTGAAGAAGTAGTTAAATGTTTCATTTGGTGGAGTTTTCATAAAGCTGTCAAATTCTTATGTTATGGTTGAGGTTTTTCCTTTTTTTCTTTCCTTTCCTTTTATTTAATAAATTTCTGACTTAGCATCAGTACACCACTTCATGTTTAACCTTTGGTTAGTTTTTATTCTTGACAGTTTCAAGTAAGAGTTATGCACTTGAACTGGCCTGGAAAATCTTGTGGATTTCTCTGTGTCTCTGTGATGGAAATTTACTTGTGCCTTTTTTCAATGCAAAGCCTGCATGCAAGTTTCCCTTAGAAGCAGTTGTAAGTAATAGTTTACTGGGCATGGTAGGTTGCCTTGCAAGTTTAACAGTAATTCACTTGCCATTAATTACGTTTCATTGCCAGAGCATATGAGATGACTGTCTTGGTGTGGTATTCATTGTATCAGAAAAAGTTAAACTCAGTGGTGACAGGCACTCTGTCAGACAGATGACCTCTGTGACAATCAGGGCCAGCCTGGGTTTGGTTGCTGTCACTGGGCCTGTGAACCCTGGAATTCAGTGATTTTTCCATAGATTACTATCTTCTTTGCTTTGCTTCCATCCTGTCCTATGTAGTTTTGCCTAAGGTTTTATTTTGTTGTGCAGAGCCTGTATTCCTAATAAAAATGAGTTTTATGGGATAAGAAATGATGAATGTCAGTGCAGGTGTCAACACCTAGACACTTCCAGGCTTTCTTTTTTATTATCTCAGTTCTTCAGTTCTACACCTCCTTGTTGTAAATGCTTGTTGGCTGGAGCAAGTTTGGTAGACAAAATGGGAAGACTGGAGGAACAGGTGAAGTATATAGAAAATGTAAGCTCATATAAGTTGTGTTGAAGGATTGTCACACAGAAATGTAGAATTTATGTATTTTCTGGATGCCTGCAAACTTTTTAAGGTGTGGTCAGTTAGTGGAGGTTTTGTTGTCCTTAGGATAAGGAAGATAAAGGATGTACCAATTGTTTGGCTTGTGCTCACAGCAGAATTTTTTTCTTCTGCTGCCTCTCTACCTCTGGGATACCATAATGAAATAAATGTTGCTTAATTACTAAGAATCAGAGGAAAGTGATGTATTCTCGTGAAACAGTGGCCTGATGGTAGAGAATTGCTCTGTGGCAGTAGTCATGCTGGGATTTTACTCTGGTTTCAATATACGTTCAGTTATATAAATGAGAGATGTCTTCATTTCATTAAATTGATGAATTACCTTTCCTTTAGAGATGACTGCTCTGACAAATAAGCAGTCTTTTCTTTCTTTCGCTACTTAAAAAGCTAAATAAAAGGGGGAGAAAGGTGCTGTTTTTTCAGACACCATGTTTGTGTAACCACTTGTTAAAAGAGATCTCAAGCTAAGCCTGTCTTTTATTTTCCTACCTTATGCAATCATACACAGTTGGTTTTTAATTTGCAATTCTGTGTTCAATGCTGAAAGAAGAGCAACATACTTGGGCATGTGTAATGCAACAGCTCCAGGAAATGTGTATTTTCCTCTTGGATGTGAAGGACTAGGGCTCTGTCAAGGTCACACAGTTGTGTCACCCAATTAGGAAAGCAACAAAGGTAGATAAAATATTCCCTAGAGCTACTTTTTTTGAACATTTGGAAAACTAACAGGGCAAGCGTGTGCCGTGCTGCATGCACAGGTATGATCCAGTATGGAAACTGTGTTGCTTCTAAGGGATGTTTTCTGAGGATAAAGAAGAATCTGAGAGAGCCAAAGGTCACACAGCACAGCTTGCCTTAGCATTGTCAAATCCCATCTGCTTGTCTCCTCTCCACAGGGCAGAACACATTGCATTCTTGTACGCTCAAAGTTCAGCACACCACTTGCACTTTTCCTTGCAAAAGAAAGCCTTGTAGGCTTTGAGGGATTGTTAGGACTTTCAGACTGTTATGCTACAGGGTTTCATTCCCTGGGGTCCTGTTAGAGACATAGAGTTCAGAGCTGTCATACTGGCCAGCAAGTAGAAGGTAGAGATTGGAAAAAATGTAATTTCTTTTGACTTTATCTTAAGGAAAGTAAAACAATTTGATGATGAGATGTGTGGGACATAGTGCCTGGATGTCTACTTGAGCTAATTTCTTCATCTTCTTAAAAGAGCACTGCTCCCCTTTGGCTACTCAGGAGAGAAGGTCATTTTTCAAAAACTTTATTGTTTTATTTAGTCCTACGGTTAAATCGTTCACACTGCTGTTTAAGTGGAAGCTTTCTTCTACAGCTAGTTGGAGAGAATTGGTGAAAGTTCCACAAGCTTTCAGTAACGAATGTAAGCACTGATTTCCTATGCATTAAAGCATTTTCTCAGCCCAATGTTTAGTTAAGTTGTGTGCAATTAGAGGAGTACAAAATGAAATCATATTTCATCTTTCATCTGTTGTATTCTGTAGCATTTAAAAATGAGTTTAATTATACTGTTGGAAGGATGGAGAATGGAGAACCACACTGTGATGATGAACATGCAGTGGCTGGAAGCAAAAAGGGTGGTGAGCAGCTGTAAGATGTTAAAGATGGAACATGTTAATGGTAGTAATATTACTAAACTAAAATAATATCAATAGTAATAATTAATTCTTTATAAAAGTAATAGAAATAATTAGTAATAGGAACAAGAGGATTTTGTTACTTGTCTCCCCATAGGATCCAGTTCCTACCAATGAGCAGAAGCTCATCTCAAGGTGTGGACTGTGGTTTAAACAAAAATTATAGGAAATCTGTGAGTTCTATAGGAAATCAAAAACCAGTCCCCAACTGCAGGTAGTCTGGAAATGACTGAGCCTCTCCCAGTTAGGCATGAACATGTACCTATTGAGAATATTGAGGATATTGAGAAATAGAAAAATGGGCTTGAATTGCTCCAAACCAGTAGCACAATTTTGAATGGGGTGTTATTCAGGTATTAGAGATGTTTGTAGTCTTCTTGTCATTTTCTTGTTGTTCGAGACAAGAATCTAATGTTTTCTAATCTGTGGAAGCCTTAGAGTATGTGGGAGAGATGTTATATAATCAGTAACAACCTGTTTACTGGCCCTGTATTTCCTCTGGAGCTGTGGAGCACAGCAGTGGGCTGGAGTAGAGGAGTTGAGCTGCTGCTACCTGCAAGCTTTTCATGCTCTGGTCAAGCTGTTTCCCTTAGCATCAAGGAGCTATGAAAACCATTCACTTCCCCCTTCTTGTGTAACTCCGTGTACGTGTTGTGTCTGTGTATTTCCTTTCAAGGGCTTCGTTGCTTCCTTGAAGCGTGGAGCTACAGGAATGATGAGTACTGGGATGCTCTTTGATTCCAGGAGTTTTGGTTTCCTTTTAATACAGGGATTTGATGTGTTGCTTGCCAAAGCTGCTTTTTTTAACTGCAGGCATAGGAAAGAACATTCTGGTCACTTATGAAAGGTTAATATTTGTTGTTGATACAAATTACTAACTCTTCTAAGATACAGATGACAAGCTCTTGTAAGATTAGGACTTCAAGTAATTTTTTTCTCTTAATAGTAACAGTAATCAGTGGCATGGTGATGAGGTTAGTATCAGCAGTGTGAATGTGAAAAGGATATTGATGATATCTACCTTTTAAGCTGAACAGATGGGGAAAGGTTTTTTTCTGATTTCATATCTTCTTGTGAGACTCATTTCTGTGACAGAAAAATCACATCAGGCTTCGGTTTAATGATTATTTGTCCCACATCTCACCTTGAATAAAAATGAATAATATTCTGTGATACAGAAATCACTAATGCTTGAGAAAAGTGGTTTTGAGAGTGTTTCTAAGAAAAAATATTGACGTAAAGAAAGTTGCATTGTAATATTCACTTGTCACAGTTTTCTCTTTAAATCTATTTCTAACCTTCTTGTTGTCTTCAAGCCATCTCTTTTAAAGATTTTTTTTTTTGGTAGTAAATAAGTAGAATATTGTCATTCATTATTTCTTTAATCTTTGGCAAATAACAGATTATCAGTTTTACGGAGTTAAAAGTACACTAAAATGTAACCTTTTTAAAACAAAAACCTGCTCACTTGCTACAGAAGAGCTTTGGATGAAATGCAGCTGTTGAACAGTTGCTTAAAATAAATTGCATACTTTAAACCCACCAAGAAGATATATGAGGATTCAAAACTGTGTCACAAATCCTGACCTACTGAGAAAGAATGCTTAATGAAAAGACTACTGTACGTTTCACTGTATCCTTCACTAGGAGGGTGAAATTCAGGTCAACAGGATAGAAAGCTTCCAGGACTCAGGAAACCTGAATAATCGATCACTGAGTAAACATTATTGCAGATACTTATGGAGAGTAATTGATCTTGAACACAATAATAGGCTTTATAAAAAGATTTAAAAAGTTGTAATGTTTCCATATCTACTCTGGTATGATGTATTGACAGTAATTACATATGCATTTGTGAGTTAGTCCCTGATTAGCTTAAAATATTATTTTATTTCATTGACATTGAAGTTTCAACCCAGACTTTTAAGGTGCAAAGGTTAATTTAGAATAGGACGGTGGGTGAGTTACTTGGATGCTTTAGTAGCATGTCTCAGCAAGAATGAAATACTGAGGTTTTGTAAAAAAATACAGAATGTTCTTATTTATGACAAAATTCAAGTTGGACTAATCATAGCTTAATAGCTTGTGATTGCCAATATATTTATTTGCAAAACTATCTACTGCCTTGACATCTGGAAGCTTCACATTGTTTCAAAGCACAAACCAAATGCTCATGTGGGGTAGCTAAGCTGTCACAGTTATTGACTGGGACACATTTTTATCCTTATGTGAAGAAGATATATTTAAAAGGAGGAATGCCATCATCCTAGACTTTTGGCCAAAAATGTTTTTGTGCTTACAGTGGTAAGCGACATTTGAATGCCACTGTAACTGAAAGAAATTGAAACTTGTTTGTTCTTTTACCTGTATGCAGTCCTCATTTTTACTCTTTCCTCATCTGAGCCATTAAGCTCTTGCTTTATGGTGTGGCTCTTACTTAGAGCAATGCAAAAGGAGAGGAGAACATTTCAATATGCAATTGTTTGAACAGAGAAGTTGGCAGCCTACACCCAAAATGGGCACAATACTTGAAACCATAATAAATTTCATCTAGTTGACAAGATTTCCAGCTGCCCTTGCACCCTAAATAGTCTGCATGTCTGTTTTGGGTCTTAATGATTGCTTTAGACCTGTTCCATTACTGAAGTGAGGCAGGTAGCCAAAGAAGTTATCACTAATTCTGTTTTTTTAGGGCTGGCAGCTGATATGGCCCTTGTATAGAAACCATGTAGAGGAATAGTAAGGCTGCTGTGTTGTTTTGGCCCTTCCCTTTAGAGTGTGAAAATTTGTTCTATCTTTAGTCTGAAAAGATTTAGCCTGAAAAGTATTATCAGTATTCCTGAGTGAAATCTCTCCTTTTTGATCTGTGTGAAAAATGCTATTGCTTGCTGTAGAAAGTACTAGAGAAACAAAGTTACGTGACATAGGTTTGAAGAAAACAGTCTTAATTTTAAATTTCTCTATTTGAAATTAGTGATTTGATCTTTAAGACAGGAACCACATAATTAGGTATGTTTACAAGTTCGTGAGGGCATATGTGTTTATTATCCATTCAGAAACAAACCATTTTAATGTAATTCCTTACTTTCTGTGGAGATCAGACAAAGAGATCGGGATGACTTGTGCAAGCAACTCTTATGGGAGCTTTCTGTCCACCACGGTGACCTCTGCATCACTGACATGCAAACATACTTTACTGTCTGCTGGGTTTGTCTTGTCAAATAACCAAAGCATGAAGTGAATCAAGACTTGCAAACAGTTAAATTGCTTTTTTTACAAAATGGCGGAATATGTCCTACCTAATGACAAGACAGGATTACAGTAAATATGCTTGCTGTACTCTTCCTTATTTCTCATTGCACTTGGATGTGAAGTACATCTACATTGAAGTCAGAGGACCACTTATATCATTCTGTCCCTTCAAGTGTTAAAATTTTACATAAATATATTGACAGGCAGCACAGTATGTTACTGCTTTTCCAATTATTGCAATAATATTTTCATCTTAATTTACAGCTTCTAGCATATATCGAGTATGCAATTCTTGTGGTAATTTTCTAATTGAGGGTCACGTCATCCTGATCTTAATACCCTGTTTAATATTGATTAGGGGTTTTTTTCACATTTTACTTAGATTAGCACATTTTAATAAAGGCAGCTCTCAAACTTTTCATGTTTGGCTGTGCTGATAACTTTTGAGAAATCTGATTTTCTGTTTTTGCCCTGCAAGCCATAGTGTAATTTATTCTGTTTTTGCTTGGGCAAAAATGAATACCTTGATACCTACAGAAGTAAGAATGCATTACCTGTTTCTGTGTTAGTCTTCTAAAAATGCATGATTTCTGGAAGGTGCCCAGTGTAAAATAGTTGAAAATGAAAGACAAATTTTATAGTCTCGATTTAATTTTTAAGGAGAAAGTGCGAGACCATCAGGTCTTACTGTGTCTGCTCCATGGTAGTAGACCTTGCACTTCTGCAAAACCCTTATGATTTCAGTAATACTCTGCTTGTATTGTGAGAGTCCAGCCAGTTGGATCAAATGGCTGGATTTGAGAGCCTCATTGTCCCCAAAAAAGTTCCATCTATTGCAGTGTGCAACTACTCCAGAAAAACTAAATGTCTTTGCCTGTACAAGGGGCAGTAGATGCTAATCTTGACTGAATTTCTGCCTAGACAGAATGTGGACAACTTGTGCATTTTTTCCTCCTGTGCTCTCTTATCTTTATTAATTGGAAAAGTTCTGGAGTGAAGTCATGGCTTTAGTGGGAATTAGGCAGGTCAGCTCTCCTGCTGCTATTGACTGTAGGAGCTGCATCCCCTAAATCGTGCAACTGACTGTTAGCTGATCTGCCTGCTTCGATATTGTAACTATTAGGGCTGATCCAGGAAAGCACTTAAATATCTGTGTAACTTTATGCGTGTGAATAGTTCTGCTAGTTCCGCTGGGAATTCCGACATGCATCTGTGCTGAAGTGCTTTGCTGGATCAGCTCCTACGCCTCCACTGGAAGCCTCCTAGGGATATGACGGCATTGTCAACCAAGCTAATGTGACAAAAAGAGTCTAAATCTTACTTTTTAATTGAAGGTTCCCAAGTGAAGGTTATGCTTGGAAAATTCCTGTATCAACCTATCCATGCAGTTGTCTGTTTTTAAAAGATGTAATGAAAGGAGATGTGGGCAGTGAGAGGTATTTGCTCTCAGCTTATCTAAAATGTAACTTTTGAAATATGTTTTGCCATTAGGTAGAACTAAAAGAAAATTCTCTAAAACACTGTATAGGTATTAAGGAAGCTGAGTTTAAGGAGGTTTGCTGAAGGACAAATATAGTCTCTGGCATAGGCATCAATGCATTGAGAAGAAATACATCATTATAAGCATTTCCTGGTTTGGATCAATACTACTTTCATTGGTGTTTTGTTTCACTTTTGTCTGTTAGGTGGTGGGTGACTAGTATTTCAAAGTAATTAATATGAATTATTGTTATAGGACAGCATTTCTGCAGTGAGCTATACTCATGTAAGTGATAACTGGTGTACTTACACTGATTACCCTTTTGTGTCTCTTTTTCTTTTGACAAGAAGGCATACGTGATTGTCTTTGAATTCAGAACTTCTCTATCAGAGAAGGAGGCATATCAGATGTCACCAGCACAGTGCTTTCTGAGCCTAGCTAGCAAACTGCCTTTGTCAGCATGTTAAAGTGGATATTAAAGGATATGAAAAGCCCTGCCTGACCGAGCAGTGAACTTCATGTTAAGTGTGCATTTAGCAGTGCAAATCTTTAAAAGTGAAGTCTCTAGTGCAGCATTTAATTGATAAACTTTGCAGTTGTGGTTTGAGGAGCCTGCATATCTCTGGCTACTGTTTTGGCTTCAAGCACAAATGTTTAGTCAAGTCCTTTTCTGAAATACTGTGAAGTCTTTAACATCCTGCTGTAGTGATGGTTGCTGTTTAAATTACACTGCAAGGATGATTAAGGACTAGGACATCTTTTCATACAAGGAGAAACCAAGAGAACTGGAAATTCTCAGCTTGGAGGAGGCTCAGGGGGATCTTACAAAGGGTTGTAAATACCTGATGGGAGGGAATAAAGAAGAGAGCAGCAGACTCTTCTCAGTAGTGCCCACTGTTAGGACAAGAGGCAATGAACACAGATTAGAATACAGCAAATTCAATCTGGACACAAGAAAACATTTGCCTACTGTCAGGGTGGCCCAACACTGGAATGGATTGACCAGACAAGTTGTGGAGTCTCCACCCAGCTGGACATGACCTGGGGCAACCTGCTGCAGCAGACCCTGTTTCAGCAGGAATGTTAGACAAGGCAGCCTGTGCTCTCCAGAGGTGTGTCCAACCTAAACACTTCTGTGAATTGAATACATTACTTCTGTGATCCAGTGAAGGGACATATAGATTATTTTATATATATGATAATTATAACCATGTTCATATTTTCATACACATGTGTGTTTGTGGGAAATCAGCTGCTGAACAGTGGAGATATTTCCAATATTCCTGTTTAAACACTGTGTGTGTTTTTGACCAAACCACTTGCATATATATATTTGCTCCTGACTCCTGTTCTTGCTCTAACCCTCTCCTGATTGGCTTAAAAATGTATTTAAATGTGTTTTGAAATGTATTTAAAATTTAGGAAATGTCTTTTAAAATGACTAATGCCCTGTGGGGTTGATTCTGGACATAGCTTTAGAAGGCCCACAGCTTTCTTTGGTCCCACTTCTCTTATTCTTGCACAGGTGCATGTGGTAGAAAAAACACATAGCCTTGGCAACAAGATCTGGCATTATTATGTTTGTTTCTTTTATTTTTTGGAGGGGTTTGCTCTTAATTTTTATTGAGTTGGGATGTTTTCTTTTGGGTTTTGTTTTTTGTGGGATTCTTGGGGCTTAGGGTTTTATTTGTTTGTTTGCTTTTTTTTCAAATGTTTGGTTCTTGTCTGGAAAGACTTTTGGAATACCTCTAAGCACTTTTGTTCTTCATGGGTGTTTACTTCGCTAGGTAGAATGAATGTTCTAAGACCTGCTGAACCAGCTAACTTATTTTGTATTAGGAGAAAAAAGAATTTATAAATGTAATACTGGTAGATAGAACTCTTCTGCTTTCATATATGTGGGTGGGAGCACAGTTGCAAATACTGAATACAACCCAATATCTGCAGAATCAGATCAAGTTTCTGAATTGACATTTGGAAATATGCCTTTTGTCCTGAGATTTTGGTAAGCAAGGGGTTTATCAATAAATAAAGCCTTCAAAAAGGCAGTCTTGATTCAACATTTGGATTTAGAAGGTTCTTTCCATATGCTCTTAATGGCATCAGAAACTTTGGAAATTACTTTTGTTTTTCTAAATGTGGTTATAAGGATGACAGATTGCAAACTGATGTGTTTTGGTATGCAGTTTAGGTTAGTTAAGTCAGACAGCCATTTTCAAAATGAACACTGAATTTTATCATTGAATTAGATAAATATGTTAGTATCTAATGTATACATTAGGGAATACATATTACATAAGTAAGCCTGTGAACAGGTACTCTATTTTTAAAAGTGTTTATTTGTTTCTACATATCTGTGATTTGAAGTTAAAGGTTCTTACAGAGTTTAGTGTTTAATGTTACATATGCATTTAGTATGGATGCAAGGGAAAAATATAGTGTTTTATAAACTCTATGGCTCAGAAAAAACTTTTAAAAATGTCATTATTACAGTTTGAAATCTCCTTAGGTATTTGCTTAAATTATTCAAATAAAAAGTTTCATTAACGTACATTTGATGTCCTTGTCTAACAATGAGAAAGTATTCTGCTATACTATTGATTGTTTCCAGGTTTAAAATAAATACATAAGAGATGTAAAAAAAAACCAAAAACCAAAAACCCAAAAAACCAAAACACCTTAGCAAAAGCAATTACATGATTCAGATTTTTCTGATAAAAGTGATAGCTGTTTTCTAATTCTCTTTTTCAGTGTCCATAGCTAGACGCGTCCAAGACCCATTAGCTGAGCTCGTGAAAATTGAGCCCAAACACATAGGAGTTGGAATGTATCAGGTAAGGTAATATGTATCATTTAATCTAAGTAATCTGTCATTATATAGAGGAGCACCAAAATGCTGCTTTATAATTGTCAACTAGTTATGCCTCCTTTAAAAGACATTTTCAGAGTTGATGGAATGGTAGTAAATACTTAAAAGTCATAAATTGCTTTTTTTTTTTTTAATCTCTACTTTTAATGATTGTGATTGAGACCCTAAAATGGCTGTAGCCAGATGTATAGTCTATTAAAAACATCAAATCAGACAGGTAACCTGATCTGTAAAGCTTTCTCTTTTCCTGTATTGTTACAGCAGTGGGGTTTTAGCTCTTTGTGTAAAATACAATGAGATATTGATCCTCCATTTAGAAGCCAGTAATTTGTACTATTAGGTGCATTCATTCCTTCTTAGAAGTTTGAAATAAAAGGGTTTGTTTTGAAGTTTTTCATTTACTAAGGCTGAATTAGAAAATGTTTGACAATTCTGATTTTTATATATTTTTGTAGATTATTTCTGAGAAGTAACTTTTACTTTCTGGGTTTCTTTACAAAGAGCGTTATGTTAAGAAGAGGTACATAAGTTATTGTAATTTTATAACATATTGGCGTTGATTCAGGAAAGCATTTATACATGTTCTAAGTCCCACCAAATAGAGACACAAGAAAAGAATAAAGAAAAAAAAAATCCAGAAAATATTTCTATATTTTTGAAACTATAGAATGTGAGTAAATTTGAAAAGCTGCAGCAGAATTCAGAACAGAAAGCATAGAACTAAATCTAGTTTTTTAGATAAACTCATGAGCGTTAATGGGAATGCAATTAGCAGCCTAGAATCCCTTGCTGCCACTGCTAAAGGTGGCATGACAAACAAAAGGTGCTATGAAAAACTTCCAAGAAATGTATATCCTGTTTTGTTTTTACAGAATTGAGGTCAGTATTTTAGTTGGTTAAGGCAGAATTCAGAACTGCTTTCGAAAGTCCTAGTTGTATTGCTGCAGACAATAAAACTTACTCATGTTGCTTGCTAACTGCAAACTGATTGGTAAATCAAACTTAAATAATCTTTTGGTATGAATTCTACGATACTTTTTGAGGAAAATTTTATCGGCGGGCTGAAACACTGTAGATTTCTTTAACATGTGTATCCAGATTTCAGAAAAAAATGTGCTTTAATGGTGGCAGTTATAAATATGGGCATGGTCATCTGGCAAACAGAAGAGCTTCAATCTGAAGCATAGTTGTTCCCTTACTTGTGGAGGCTCAGTGCTTTTATTTGTAACAGTTGCAGTGATATGTGGAAACAAAAATAATGAAAAGTGATTGAAATTTTCATTCAACCTTGCTTTAAGGAAAGAAGTATTTTAAAAAAAATGTTGGTTTTGAAAAAAGCCTTTGGTCATATGGTTTTGGGAGCATTATACTGTGAGATGAATGTTGCAGTGAACAATATTGCAGCAGCTCTCTGCAGCCTCAAAGACTGAAGCTGGTGTCATTTACTCTGCATTGATTGAGAGCAAGGTAAGTACCATGTTCCTGGCCCTACCAGAGAAGCCTCTTGATCCACTACAGGTGTGTTGTGAGTAAATGCCCAACTGAGTTGTTATTGTCCAAATTGGTTAGAGGAAAAGTTTCACAGAAATAATTCCAAAAGCCTGATAGAGATAGACCTCAAATATTGTTCATTCCCAGCTATATCCATTTTTAAGTTTTGTCATGGTTTGAGTAAACCTCTGAGGTAGATACACATCCTGTTGGCGTTCTTAAGAATCACCACAGAAGCTATGGTGTGTTTGTTCAAAGTAAAGTAAATTTCTGAAGTAGATCTTTATGTGACATTATGGAAAGCAAATTTGCACTCTTGGAAACAAAGGCAGAAGGTCTGCTGCCCTTGAGGTGTGACAGCTCTTGTGGCAGGGGAAGGGAATGAGAAAAGAGGAATTAAGCTTTTCTGGCTTGTCTTTGGCGAGACAGTCACTTGCTGGTGTCTCAGAGAACAGGCATGGAAAAAGCTGTTGTGTTGTACAAGGAGTCCCAGAGTATAACCCTCAGATAAATAGTATTTCAGGTACAGAATTTTATAATATCCAAGGCAACTTGAAAGGTTTTATTGCATTTGAATTTATAATCTAATTGCTGTCTGTAGCTTTTTATTAATTTCTGTGGTGAAATATGCAGTGCACAGTCTAGATCAGAAATATAGCAGGCTTTTCACAGAGGTGGTTGCTTTCTTAGCCTATTGTAACTCTAAACCTATCACTTAAATATGACCTTTCCTTTCTTAAACACACTGAAATTGCCATTTAAGAATCTGACAAATCCGGGTTTTGGCATTCCTGTCCTGAAGGAGGGGCAGTGATTAGTCAGAGGCAGGCTGAAACTGTGGGGCTGCCCATGACCATGGAAGCAGTACAGCACAAGCAGCGTGGTGGTTTCTTGAGGGATGCTTGCATGCTCACTGTGTTGATCAAAGTGGGAACTCCCTGAAGGGGTGGTTCTTCTGCCTCTTCTGTTCCTCCTACCCAAGTGCCCCAGTCCTTTTGTGGTGTTGGTAATGGCTATGAGATGTTTGAGTAAGAGAGGGGCAGCAATGCACAGCTTGCAGGAGAGTGGAGCTGGGGCTGCCGCCTTCACAGCAGCCTGACTGATTTGAGACGTAGCCTCTGTCAGTTTAGGATAGCCAGAGGTCCCAAACTACTGTACTTGAAAGGCACTGTCAGAGACAATAATTTGTCTTTTCTCAGGGGTTGAAGTGAGAGACTGATGAAGCAGAATCTGCCTGATGAAGGCTGTAGCTTTTGTAATGGAACTCTAGTACAGGAACATTGTATGTTCAGCTGAGTGACCCACCTGGGCAGGATTTGCTCTGCTGCCATCAGCAATGATACCAGTGCTATAGGAAAATGAAGTGGTCGTGTGTTCAGTCTGCTGCTCACAATATGAGCTTGCTCAAAGTCTGTGGAGTGTGTGCCACACAAACTGAACTGTGTGAATGGGCTGCATCTTCTCTAGTTGCTACTTCCATGGGATTTTGGATCCCTCCCATCTGGCCTCTTGGTACTTCATGTGCATGTTTGTGAGAATATTGGTGTTCTCTAGTTTTTCTAATGCAGGTTCTCTGAGCAGATCTGCTCATTTGGGTGTGGATACTTAGGATATGGGATTGTGAGTTTCCAAGTAGCAGGAGATGTGTGTAAATTGAGTCCCATCAGCTGGGGTTTGTTTGCTTATTTTAGATGAAAAAAAATTGAAACTTGAACTTGACCACCTGCTTTTATTCTCATTTCAATTTGTGATTCTGAATTTGTGCACTGCCAAGAAAATCAGGTTTGTCGGAGAAAAATAAACAGGCCCAGATCTCTTAACAGGTATTTCCTTAAACAAAGAGAAGCACAACCTGATTTATTAGGGCTTCTCTGAGACTAAATTCCAATTGCCTAAAGGTCCTTGTCTTCCTTCATCTTTATCTCATTAGGAAAATTGTTCTTTCCTCCCAGACAGGAGCCTAGCCAAAATTAATTTATCACCTTCAGGCCATATTACTATGATTTCTTCTGTAGTTGAACATGAAGATGATGCCCAGATTCTGCCTGATACAGAATATGTTTGCCTTGTCACCTCCCCATGCCAGTTCAAAGCTAAATTTCTGTCCAGTGAGAAGCAGTTAGTGGCTCAAGACTTTATTATGCTGTAAACTGAATTTTGGCAATGAATTACCATTGCAGTTGTAATGATCTTGGAAGATATAGATAAGAGCTGAGAACAAAGCTGCTTCACAAAGATTGCGGTTAGGGAATTGAATTTCAGAGCGAAGAAAATTATTAAGAAGACAAAAAATTCCTTACTCTCAAATAGAAACTCAACATTTCAGAGGTGAGCAAAGCAGCACTAGCATAAACTTTCTGTCCATCAACTCATCATAGTAAAAAGGGAAATTAAATTAATATACTTTTTAAAAGTCAAAACCTGAGTCTGTGTTATAAGGCAGAGAAATGAGAAATAGCGCTAAATTTAAGTTTGGTTGGTCTTTTGATGTTCATTTGATGTACAAAGTCCATGGATATGAAAAAGAAACAGTACCCTCTGGAGAAAGAGCTAGATGGAACTCAAACACATCTGTAACCTAAGAATAAAATATGTGATCTGTGTTGCAGGGTTAGAACTTTTGACAAATTCTGTGTAATATTAAATGTGTGCACCCTGTCTCATCTTGAAAAAGCAGCATCCTATTTGGTCTTTATAATTTTTGGAGCCCAAAAACCTGCTCATAATCTATTTTTGTGTGTGGTAACATCTTCACAGTAGAACATGTCAGGAGGAAAATTAGCATCCCCAAAGGATGGAAGAGGTAGTATGTGTAGTCCTACAGCCACTGAAGTGGGAGGTTACTTGATTATGGATGTATCTGGAACATGTTGCGTCAAATAAATAAAATCTGTCAACAATACTCTTAAGTAGCATTCCTTCAAGCAAAAAAAAAGATTGAGCTAATTCTTGGTTTGTTTTCTATATAATGCTGCAAGGTCCTGATCAAAGGAGAATTTCATAAAGCCTGATCAAGATGTCTGATAATAACTGAATCTGGAAATGTCTTTTTTGTCCCTCTAGTCTGTTTTCGTTCCCATGGCCCTCTAGTTATTTCAGTGCATAGGTTTTACATTTGATTATTACCTGCAGGATATTTTATTATTTCAGTTGCTATTTGATATTCCTTTTAGGTTTGAGTTTTTCCTCCAAAGAAGATGGGTATGTTTTGTTAAGTAACAGTGCAACTTTAGAGAATGCTTTTAATCAGACACACTTCCTCCTTAATTGGACCAGTTGTCTTAATCATGGCATTGCAGATATAAACCACTTTAAAATCCACAGCAGCTAGTTAATAGTGAGGCATCTCACTGAAGGTTGCATCTCAGTTCCTGTTGGAAAGGAAGGAGCTTTTCCCTTGCTCCTAGAAGGCTGTGCAGAATGCTATCTGCTGTCACAGGCCATCCTTGTCTGGGTCCTTCTTTGGCCCTGAGGCAGGGAAGGAGGGGCAACTAATAGACAGTGATGGAAGGATGTTACTGGCCTCTCCTACGTCTGGCTGAAATTGCATGTAGCCTTTCTAGTTTGTTGCATTCTTTAGTCATCTTCATCCTTCAAAAGATGGCTGTGGGTGGTATCATCACTGCTGAGGTTCTCTAAACCTCCAGCTGGTCCCTCTGCATCAGGAGGGCTCTTAGAAGTGTGTGGTGTTAACCTCATTTTTGACAGCACTACTACTTAAATTTTATTACTCTGATGAACACCCATCATGCATATTATCTGAGACAATCTGATTGCGTATTTAATGCAATGGAGATATATGAGAGCTCAACTATGGCAACATTTTAGAAATACAAGGATTTGGAAATACAAGGTGGGAGACCTCGGAGCTAGCTCTGAGTATGACCAGATATAGTTGGATGAGCCTGATTCAGCTGTGGTCTGAAGAAGCCTCTGCATTATTTTTGTTGTCTTTACTGCAATAGAACCTGTCTCATCCCTTGCACTGCAGGTATTTGTTAGCGTGTTAGTCCTCACAAAACCCCAGCAAACAGAACCCAGTAGCTTTGTTTGTGTAAAGCAGATGTTGTATTGTTTCTCTAGTAATGGAAACTTGAAAATTTGATTAAAATTTGTTTAAATAGAAAGCTTCTAAAAAAAGAGAGTAAAAAAAAAAGAAGTAGATAGAGATTGCAAACGAGTTGTCAGAATCCAAACATTGGCCAACACAAAGAATCAGTGTTTGGTTTAAGAAAACCTTTATCTTCATTTTTCCTTAGAACAGATACAGTTTTTAATGATGAAATACATGAGATTTTGTATTCTTCTTGGTATCTGATTTTGGTTATATGTCCTTCATGTAGTACACTTCTATTTAAGTGTGGAGCAAAGTACTGGAGCTGACTGTTTTTTCAGTCAGAAGGGTGCATTTTTCACTGAATATTTCAGGAGTTTATTTCCCTTCTTTATTTTATTTATTTTTTTTAAATCAATCCATAAGGTGTATGAGTAGTTAGGTATGTTACTTGGATAGCATAGGAGAATCACTCATGTATGATGTGAGAGTATGATGACATGATGTGTAAGAGTGTCTTTTTTTAAATCTCTGAGGTGGAATTGTCAAAACAGCCTTAAACTTGAGCTTGCTGTATAGAGCTTATTAAAACAAATTTGTGGGAATTCACAACTTATATTTTTTTGATTAAGAAAATGGGATTACTTATTAGGTGAGCAGTGCTTTATTTTGTGATTCACATACCTCCTGTGGAAACACAGTTCAGCAGGAATGTTGTTTGCAGGTCAGAATTGTAGGTTGCAGGTTTCAAGATCCAGTTGAACGGCCTGTCTACAAAAGGCTTCAGCATTCCTTCTGTATTACTACACTGAATATACACACACAATTCAGCAAAGAACTGAACCTCCTTGGATAAAATAGGAATTTCTTGACCTTGTTTATACTTTTCTGTACTTAAATTGAAGTGGTTGCCTACAGAGAACCTTTGCTTAAACAAAGCAAAGTCTAAAGGTGAGGATACCAATGCTCAGTTCTGTGTATCTTGCAGTAATCAAACAACTTACTTATAAATGTAAATCACTCCTTTCTGGCAGTATATGGCAGCTGGTTGATTATGGATATACCTTAAGTTGAAAAACCTAATAAAAGGAGATGTGCTGGTTGACTGGAATCTGACTGAAATTAAAGAAACTGGCTGTACTTACATAAATTTTTAAAATAGGCTAAAGGATATGTTGCCTTATTGTAAATTAAAAAAAATGCAGTAACCAGACAAATTCTGGGCTGCTCCTGCATTGAATCTCATCTCTCAATAAACTCACTGGGACTTTAAAGACAGGGACATGCAGGATAGTATTTCACTGTGCTCTTAGCTCTGCTCCTCAATAAAGGAAACTTAAACCTCTCCTGTGAACCTGTAGTCTCCTGCAAAGAGATTATTGTTGCTGAATGGTTTTGCTGCATACTGCAAGGCATTGCTTGTCTTGAAATTTGTGGAAAAGAGAGAGAAGTACTCAAAGTTTTAAGGTTTCAAAAACTTTTTGAGGGACAGGGTATAGTGGCTGTACCTATAAAATATTAAGAGCAGTCCAAAACCCCAGTGTCTTGTCAATAAGGAATAAGATGTATTTATTTACTTACTTAAGTGGATATGCAGGCTGGTGAATATGTTTGTGCTTAATACAGGATTTTGAGCACTGAGCAAGTTATGGAATCCTTACTTGTCCTGTGTTAGTGATGAAATATTAGCTCTGTGAGGAAAGCAAGCAAAAATCGTGTGTGTTTTTTGCCCAATGTAATTTTTAGGGTAAATTATGAGCTTTTCATTTTGAAAAGTAAAGCTCAGTGAACTAAGACATCTATTCAGTGGGAGCAAAGTCTTTGCAAATAGCTTTGTCAGCGAGAGGTAATAACCCCATAATATTTTGGATGCTTCCCCACCCCAGTGAAGTAGGTGCACAAAAGTTAAGAATCCTATCCAAGTAAGTTACACCTCTGGCAAGTTTGTGTAATTTAATCTTTAGCAGCAGTTCTGCTGACTGCCAGGAATGGTTTATATATCCTGTAGCTTGGTAGTTTCTCTACTTGCATCTACCTATTCTCTGGCTGGCAAAGAGAAATCAAATGTTCTGCCAGCAAAGCACAATAAACTTTTTCTAGTCTATTACAGCCATTTGTAACAAAACAAAGGGATATAGAAAGAAATAACAGTTTTGTTATTAGTTATTTTAGCTAGTACACTCTAAGTATTTACTGGCATCTCCAGGAAGACATGCCAGCTCAATGAGGTGAGATGCTGCCCCTTTAAGGAAACGAAAGAAAATGTGTGCATGTGTATTTACAAAGAGTGCAAGAGCACAGCGGTATCACGCCATCTGCACATGTCACTCACGAAGCTGCCCGTGGACTGCATCTCTTTTTGCTGCTGTCACCAAAAATGCACTGTAGACAGCATTTGAAAACTTGTCAGAGGTGTGCCTGTGTAAGCAACTTGAACTGCAGGTAAATTTTAGACATTACTGCTAATAATCCCCCTCTTGCACTGCTGGTGTTTATTTTTAAAGAGTTTGTGCCTGCATGTGTAGGCTTTTGCAGAGCTACCGAGGTTGTAAGAAAAGTAGGGAAGCTCCAGAAGTGTTAGTATACTGAGGTGGGATGATCTAAGGGTGTTGATAGGAAACAGCTGCTGGACAGATTTGCCCTCCCTGTCAGTTTGTTCCTGATTGCTTAATTACCAGTTCTCTTGGCAGAAGTTTGTTAGGAAGTTTTTTGTCACTGTATGACAACAGACTTGCGATTGGTGCTGTAATTGGGCTAAAGTCATATGTGTTACTGATCATGAAAAATAAGTGTGAAGGTTGTTTATTTCCAGACCACCATAAAAGCAGCAGATAGAAAGTCATGAGCAGGATTGCCCAGGTATAGGGTGCCCTGCCTGCAAGCCTGTTTAATATTTCAGTGTGGTTTTTGTTTTTCCAGTTTTGTAAATATACTTAGGCAGAGAGAGCTAATTCAAACACAGGTTGGTGACCTGAGTGAAGATCCATCCAGGCAGATTTAAACTTTTTGAAAGATTGCTCTGATGGGGGAGCCAAGTGGCAAGAGGAGCAAAATGGTAGTTGTAAGCCTGGGATCCTACAAATTGGCTTGATATGACTTCTCTGTGCATAGGATTGGAAACACTTGATGACTAAAATCTGAAACAGAAAAGAGGATAATGAAGTCTATCTTTGTAAAAGTATTTTGATTGAACAGCTTCAGAAATGCGTGAGATGCTGTTGGGTTTCTTGTTTACGTTTCAAGTATTTGATAACCTTAAGTGAAAATACACAATTTTAGCACTGAAAAATTGTTCAGGTCCTTTCATCTGGGTTTCAGTTAAATTTTCTCATTTTTGAGACAGTCTTAAAAATAGTACAGTAAAAAACAACCAGAGAGCTGCAGATTACTCATGGCATTCCCTTTACCCATTATGAGCTATTTGTGTTTCAGACTCAGTCATCTTTTAAGTGAAGTAAGTTAATTTCTAAGATGTAGTATTATGAATTCTAGTCAGATTTTAATGTAAATATTATAATGATAAAATTGTTCAAACTATTACCATAATAAAAACACGTCTTTAGTGTGTAAAGTCAGGTAAAAGTGGCACTAGGGATGTGAATCACTTGCTTTGAATGTGTGTGGGGGGCCAGTTTAAACATCGCAAATGTAAATATTATTTGTTGGTGGAATTCCGTAGTCACTGCTTGCTGTGCAGTGGTCATCTGTTGCATCTGTTGTTTTGGTTTCATGAATTAACAGTATATTCATTTGACTCAGAAGGAAAAATACTAATACTGTCGTTCTTTTGAGTGATTCCATTTGAGTTCACAGCACAGCAGTTGATCTGATATCCAGAAATTTAAAATCAGCAATAAATTTGTGCGTTCCTTCAGTAGGAGACCAAAAGTGGCAATTAAAATTCTTATGATATTTTAAGGCCATGAATGGTTTGCTAATATGTATGGTTTTATAGGTTGGTATTAAGTAGAGTAAAAGCTTGATGTTTTGTAATGAAATACAGAAAATAATTATTTTTACGTAGTTCGAACAATTATCAAATAACGGTATGCTGCATGAATTCTTTCATGTGTTTACTTAAATGATGAATTAATTTTTCTCAACTGTTCACTGTAAAATGTAAGTAACTGATAAAATTAATACAATAATGTACATATTTGTTTCAATGTTGGAACTATGATCAAATTTTTCCCCTCTTGAAGTAAGATGAACTTAATGTAGGAGGAACCCAAGTTAGTATTGCTGTTCCTCATAATAATTTTGTGACAATTCTGTTCTTCAATAGACATCGCTGAAAATAGTAGTCTTTATTCACTGGGACAATGTAGCATGCAAGATTTCCCTGATGTTTTGTAATTTGTTGCTTTTTAGATTTTTATCTTGCTAATAACACTTATCCTAACAAACAGTTTTGAAAAAATCATTTTAGAAAACTAAAATCATGTTTCGCTAGACAGTGATTAATATCTGTGACCTTTATTTTTGTATCAGGAACATAAATATACACTTTTTTCTGTGTCAGTCATTGTCTAAGATTTCATCTTTGTTCTGCTTTCCATTACATACCATGAATTATATGAAATTAATTTAATCGCTACTCCAAACAGAAATTAAATGTGCCCTAATCCAGAGTTACGTTGTTTGCTTTTACAACTGTAAGTCATAAGTAATTAATTTTCCTTGGAAAATTAATTCACTTACCATTCCCAGTAGCATCATATGTTGACACAGGGTTATAGATAGTTTAATATTTTTGTTCAGCATGTTGGCTTCAACTTTGGAAGACCTTAAAGCAAAACAAATTCAAATTTACTCAACTGTATATAATTCAGGGTTATTTAAAGTGAATGTTGTCTTTATTGCTGTCAACCAGCTGATGATGATGATTCTAAAATTATATTCAGTCTTCCAGAAAACTAAAGTCGATGGGCATACGTGATTTATTTCTTCAAAAGCAAAAAAAAAAGTTTCATATCATACATTTGGATAACAGGGCCACTGGAATGCCATCAGTAGTAGAAAAATTTAGCTCCTTGGAGAACATAACAATATATTACAGAGCCTTGGGCTAAGAAGCTCTCTTTTTCAACACACCTCACATTGCTTGAGATATTTGTAGGATTCATTACTCCTGTTGCACTCAGAAATTTCCTGAGTTGCCTTACTTTGGAATGTTGTTTTGTTTTCTGTATTGTCATGTACAGAAGGGCATCCCATTGCCAAAGGGCATCACAGGCACTTGTGTGGGTGGCCCTGTTGCCCACAGCTGACTGTCCTTCAGAAATGGCATTGAGTGGCGTGGGCCAGAAGTCTTCCGGAATGAGAGAGGCAGCTTTTAAGTCTAATCTTTCAACTTTGCCAGGAGGACATATTTCTTTTTTTTTTTTTTTCTCTCTCTTTTTTTCTTTTTTTTTTTAATTCTGTGCAACTCCATAAAACATGGTGTTTATTACTTTGGTTTATTTTTAATTATTTAAGTCTCCCAGCTGAAACTCCAGTGATGGCAGTGTTGTAGTTCAAACAAGCAAGGCTTATTTTATAAATGTCCCTTTGTGAGTTGGTGGCTGCATTTTGCCTGGATGCAGGGGGTCGGTATCAGTGGCATTTAATTTAGAATTTTGGAGGTGGAAAGTAGAAATTGACATTTAATTCCAGTGTAAAGTTACTGCTAGAACAGGCATAAAAATATTATTGCATTAGCAATCACAGGAAGAAAATAAACTATGAGCACATTAACAATATACAGTCATATGACAGACTTGTATAAAATAGAGCACTAGATAGAAGAAAATAATTTTTCAGATGCTTTTTTACCACAATATATTTTATTAAGTAGAGAGTGTACAGAAGTATTCAACTAATAGAAATAAGTCCTACTAATAGTGTCAGCAAAGGTAAATTGATCTGTACAGAGCAGAGTTGTGTATAGATAAACTTTATCACATACCTCTTACACATACATATGTGCATATTCATCATCAATGAATTTGTTGACAGATATCTCCATTAAATTCTCTATCTCTTGCTTTCACATTCAACTATCTTGAGTTTCCCTGGCCTACATAAGACATTCAATGCTGTTGCATCTATTGACACAACATCTCTCAGTAGCTACTGCTAGCTGTTTCGTTATTATGGCTAAATTGCTTACAAAATACTTCACTATGTTATTTAAAAATACAAAATCTTCTGCAAAGAAAACAACTGTCTGGTGAATCGAGTTTGGCACGTACTTCTTGACAGTCACATCTATAACCAAGTCAGTGTCCTACCCACCACACCAAGCTGTTCTGGTGCTCCTTGCCAGGTCTGCCAGCTTGAACAAAGTGTGACTCTTGCCGAGCCTGAAATTGTTATGCATTTCTTCATTTTCACCTCCCCTGTGATCTGGTGTGCTTCCTATCTCAGGAAAATGAGAAGCAAGAACCAGCTCTATCCTATTCTTATCCTTCTTGCTGGAGCTTTTGCTGATTACAGGTATGAGCAGGAGGCTCAGAATACCCACCCCACTGTATCAGAATTCTCTTTACTTACCCTTCTGTCCTACTCTTATCTATGTAATGCATGTAACAGTGTGTTGCCTATGAAAAATCTTGGGAGCCAACCAAAAGCTGTTGCTGTTCTTACAAATTTCTTGGCAGTGAGAGTTTGTATTTTTGTTGGGAATATCCTCATTCATTTCATGATGACAGTGATTGTCTAAATTTGTAAGAAAAATGATGATAAAACAATTATTGTTTAAAAAGAATCTGCAGAAACTATTTCTTCAGGCAAAATTTATATTTTAAGCTCGACTGTAGTTTTGTATTAGATAATTCAGAGTTGGCACTAATTCTGAAAAAAAACATTGAGCCATGAAGTACAATAGCAAAAATCCCAAGAAGCTTGAACAAACGCGTACAGTGTCTCCTAGTGTAAGTGCCTGGCTCTTCAGAGGCCACCAAGAAGTCTACAGTGATTGACGTGCATTCTGGCAAAGCACTTTTTTTTCCTCTTCCTCACTCCTCCGCCCCCCCCCCCGGCAACAGTGTTGCAGTCAGTCAAAGTATATAGACAAAGCTGAGTGAATACCAGTTTCCCCAGTACAGGGGCTATTTTTTCAGGAAGTCTAACTCAAACCAGATGTTTTGCTTAGACCTAGAGTTTGTTGCTGCCAAGCATCTCATCAGAGGTCAGAGTTCTGGGCTCAGGGCCCTGCTAGAATTCTTTCACAAATTGCTATTCGGTGAGGTTTTAATCCTAATGGAAAGAATAATGTGCTTGTAAAATCTGCAGTTATTACAAACACAGTATACATATTGTGGACTTCAAATGACTACATATTTCATTCCCATAAACAGGGAATGCAGATGAATGCAGTGTGTAATAGTTTTAGACATTCAAACTTAAACCAAGTATATAGTTTATACTACTGTTAACCATTTGCATTCTTAACACTCCTGTAAAATGAATAGTAATCTTGACTAACAATTGGCAGCTTAAAGCAAAACAAAATGAAAAAATCTCCAGTGTGTTTTGACTAGTAAGCTGTTTCCTGAAGTAAATAGTAAATGCTTTTGAGAATGTTCAAAAACACTCTGCTTGCTAAGGCATTAGGTTCGGCACAGTTTGTTTCTTTCTTTCTTTTATTTTTTTCTATCTCAGTTTTTAAATGGCTTGGTAGCAGCATTTTATGGTCAAGTTAATCTTGCTTCAACTATTTCTTCATATAGCAAATTATTCACCCCAAAACCTCATAGTAGGATGTATATGCTACAGCTCACTTAAAAACAAATGCTAGTGATGCAAAGTGATAAGAACAAGACTTAGTGATGAAAAATCTCATTGTATTTTTGTCTTTTTATTGGGAGCAGTATTGACAAATTTGTCTTGTGATTCTACTGAAGTGATCTTTAAGCGTAAGGAAAATTTCTAAGGTAACTGCGGTAGTGTGCTGCAGCCTGCAGCTTGAGAAATGCTTCTTGATGTAATACGAAGGTTAAGATTTGGAATATCAGAAACTAATATATTCTGTAGAAAATAGTGTTGTAATGTGAAATTGGATGGTGTAACAGATAGCTTGGTACAGAGAGGTTGTAAGTTGTCTCAGTTTTATGTTGTGTAGCATCTTATTTTTCAGTGAATACTGCTGAAGAATCATGTTATTTCCAACTCTTCAAACTCTTAAGTCTTAAATATGTTCAGTTACATTTAATATAATGATGCTGTTTCATCACATCCTAGTTTGTGATTTTTAGGTAATTTGTAAATGTGTTTTCAGTTTGGTGAAAAGTGTAACTGAAGATAAAGGTGGTGTCACTCAAAAGAGTTAACATTTTCTTGTTTGTCTGATGGTCATACTGATAGTCATGCTGGAAGGAGGTAAATATGTATAGGGCACTGTGTCTATGCTAATACTCTAAACTCTCAGACATGCTGAGGTGTTCATCTACTGTGCAGTTTATTGTTTTATTACCTGTTTATAGTAAGAAAACTGGATAATGATACTACAGTGCAGGTGTTACCTTTTGGCGAGGGGGAATCATATGTACTGGTTTAACTCTTCACTAAGCCTCCCTTGTTGACTGAATTTGTTTCATGGCATTGAATGTGAAGATTTGTGAAGCAAATCACTGCTACATCAGTCCAGTTGTTGAATAAGAAATTGATGATGCCAATATTTGGACAGCAAACTTGTTTTCAGAGATGGTATGCATCTTTCAGATGGTACAGAAAATGGTTTTGTTCCTGCCATATTCTTTAGAAAGGAGAATGTGGCCAAAGTGATGTTGGTAAGCTGTTTTTCCATTATAATGTACATTTGTATAAATAATATTATTTCCCTGGTTTATTGAATAAATATTCTTATTTATGTTTGGATGTCCAGAACATAATTGGAAAACTTGTGTTCTCTCTGTGGGTAGATCAAAAGTTTTAATTTTGTTCTATTAGAATATGCATTTTTTATTGACTGAAAGTATTTAAATAGTTTGTTAAACACCTAAACTCTCAAAAAGTCTTACATTTGAAATTGGTGCATGCAAGCTGCTGCCTCAAGGTGAGAAAGCCAATATTAAACATGTAATGAAATTAATACATACAACCTAATCATTCAGATACAATGAGAAAAAGTGGAGACAAACTGCAGTCTTATAAGAGAAGCTTTTTCATATTAATGAGTTTCCATTTGCCAATAATTCTGTCATTTGTAACTTGAATCATTCATCACCCCTGCAAATGGTTCTTTCAAGACATTATTTGCAATTTTGTCTTGTGTTTTTGTCCTTGATGTTGTGAAAATGACCGTCTACTGTTACAGGAATGAAAAGAGATCTCATTCAAACATCTTTTGTGTTTCCACTTTCAGTGAAAAATGTTTTTCAAACCTGCAGCTGGTTATTTCTGCAGGAGTTCCCACTTATATTCAGGTTTGATTGACATTTTGAAATGGCAGCTTTTCATGAAAAGCTGTTAACTTGTAGAATTTGGTTATGGTACTAAGACAGACTGACTTTGTTCTACTGTTGGGGCCTGTCCAACCTAAACACAGCCCTGCATCTGAATTTAATAGTGCTACTCAGCAAAGGGAGTGTGAGCTTTTTTCTTTTTTCATTTTTCTTTTCTGTTTTTTTAACACTGTTGCTTCTGATGTGTTTTTGAACCTGACCTGATAAGTACTCATCCTGATAGCTTCTCTGTCAGTAATTGGATTAATTGACATTCTCCTTTTTCCTTCTCCTGGGCTAGCTAGGAAAAGCTAGGTTGTGTTATAATTTCAGTGATGGAATATATTTTCATTTTACATGATGAAAATAAGTGGAAAATGTTTTTAATGACTGTACAAGTACTACAGTGTCTGTCTTAAGATAAAAATCACGAACTGCAGCCTTTATAATTATTTAATTTTGAAATTTTGAGTATGAGGGAAAGCTTATGGTATTAGCAATTTTTCTGAGCAATGATTACTGATTTAATTTCTAGTCAAAAACTGAGAAAGCAGTGCATAACACAAATATTCTGCTGTCGACTTTACTGGGTTGGTCTTTAATATTATGCCAGAATGTTGAAAGTGGGAAAGAGAGACATTATGCAAAATCAGTTTCCCTCTGCGTTTCTTGCCAAGCTTCTAAATGAGGATATGAAGTACCCATACACATTAGCTGAGAAGGAAGAGGAGTATTTTTGACTTTGAAAGAAATTACTATTTATGTAAGGGAATTAAAAAAAGTAGCAATCCAAGCGTCCCGGCATCTGTCGTTGGATGGATGGTTTTACTCGAGTGTGAGAAGTAAAACATGGGAAAATATTTGGGGTTTTCCACAGGTTATATAAGAGTAAATTTGTGTGATTTGAATTTGGGAACATTTAACTCTTGTTTTCTAAAGACGTGAGTAATAGTGCAGTTGATTACAAGTAATCAATTGTAGGTTGTTGAGCTGCTGATAGATTAAAAACTTATTTTCTATATACCATAGTTAGAATTTCTGATCAACTGTTCTCTTAACTGCTTATGTAAAACCTTCCCTATAGATTTGCACCTGCCCATGGTGATACACAAATTGATGTATTTAACCAACTCCACATCATTGCAAGTTTGTTTAGGATGCTGAGATGGTAATGTGAAGTATGTCCTGCTTATGTCTCCTGGAGCATTTGTGATCTGGCATTGGTACAGCCACATTTTAGTTAATTTTAAAAACCATGGGACTTCTTGCAGTGAAATAAAACATGATTTGCTTCATCCTTTTCTTTAAAATGATCTAGACTAAGTGAAAGTGAATGTTTTCTCAGGTGCCTGTTCTGTAGTTTCTAGATTTTAAAATGAATTTTTGATCCCCAAGCAGAAGATAAATTTTGTTGATGGACCAATGTTTACAGTTCTGTTCCATAATTCTGTATGAATGCTTGTGAGCTTCACATGAACTTTCAAAATAAAAGCATTCTAGTTGCCACCCAGACATTACTGTTAAGAACTAATACATTGCACCACTCTTGCTGCAAGCAAAGGCAGGATACATGGGCACAAGCTTTTTGGTGTACCCTTAAGGTCACTGTGAAATACTAGACCAATTGAATTAAATGGCAAACTGCCCGCTGGCTTCAAATGGAGCCAGGATTTTGCCCTTTAACTCTACCAAGCCCTAAGGGCAAGCACATTTCATTCTTAGACAGCCCCAATGTGGCAGTGCTTCAAAGGAAAGCTGAGCTGCTGTGGAGTTCGACCCAAAATGCAGGGGGAACTACTGGGACCTACACATGGAAGTACAGGGAGTACAGGTAAATGGCTACTGTCCTGTTGGATACAGTGGAACATGATTACCCTTTTGAAGTGCTGTCTGCCATGGCATTTGCTATAGGAATACATTCTTTTCATGTAATATTGATTGCAAATAAACATTATTTGTGTAAAAATAATTAGGACAATACAGGGAACAGGCAAGACGAATCAACATGCAGCGGCTTCACACTGTTCCCATGCACAGTAACACAAGTTGGATTTTTCTTCTAACTCCTCAACAATAGGACTTAACATTTAAAATGGCCTTTTTTTTTTTTACATATTTAATGATAACTTGTTCTGTCATTCTTTAGCAGTCTGTGGTAAATTTTCAGTAATTTTCAGTGTATGGTCATTTCATGTGACATCTTTTTTTTTAAAGAAGGTTATGTTAGGACAGAATGCTTATCAAATTAAGGACTGAAACACTAGTGATTTGCAATCACAGAAATCTTGGCTTGCAAGTTAAAATTTTAATGAAAAACATTAATTTCACCCAGGTAGGCGTATGCTTAGGGTCTTTAAGTTGTTTTACAAGAGCAAGTGTTCTTATTCATAGCAGCTTAAGTACTGTTTGTTATTATTACAGGGCAAAATAAAAATTCTTTGAACCTGGACTGTTTCCAGGGTTGATACATTTATCTGGGCAGAGGAATTAAGTAGCTTTGTAACACTTCTTTCTTTTTTTTTTTCTTCGCTCTTCCTCTAATTAAGTGTTTAAAGTGATGATACTTTAT
Source organism: Lichenostomus cassidix (assembly GCF_008360975.1). Taxonomy (NCBI): domain Eukaryota; kingdom Metazoa; phylum Chordata; class Aves; order Passeriformes; family Meliphagidae; genus Lichenostomus; species Lichenostomus cassidix. Next base: position 25,701,750 of record NC_139483.1, on the reverse strand, counting down.
TTCAATTTTACTTCCTCGACTTGTATAGAAGCATGCTGCAAATTAAGGTTCTCATACCTGTTTGCTTCCTTAAGATTCGCATAAATTTACACATCACAAAATGTCAGAGCAGGTGGGTTGACAGTCTGGACAATCTTGGTAAATGTTAAACCCCTCCCCATCTGTTTTTTTTGGTTTTTTTTAGCCAGCCTTTATTCCTGTTGTGTAGTTGTCCTTCATTTTATTTTAATTTGTCGGATGGATGTAAAGAAGATGAGGGGAGAAGTTAAGGAAATGTTATTTTGGTATGTCCTCTTCTGTCTCTTCAGTGAAAGAGGCTTATGTTGGTGACAAATCCATTTATTCCTAAATTATAGATGAAGGTTACTTTTAATCTGAATTAAGGCTGTTCTAAAGCAGTGTTCCTGATCATGCCCTCAGTCTTGTCTTCTTAGAAAGTGTGAGTTGGCAGGGACTTCTGCCTGTGCAACCACTTTTCTCTACAGTGCTGTAGTAAAGATGAATGTTATGTATATATGTTATGGTGAATGACTATGTTAGGGATATGTAGGTAAACCTGGTTTTCCTTTCCATAGCTTTTCCTTACTTTCCTGAAGGCCATTGTTAGAAGAACTTTACTCTGAGTAGTGCTGCTACAGAGCTCAGGCATTTTGCTGAGAGATGTTGTAAGTGTGGATCAGAAGGGTAATGTTATTGGCTTGAACTGTGTGCAAAATAATATGTCCATGCTCTTTATTTTCATAGCATTCCTTCCCTCTTGTGTGCATGTCATTAGAGTGTCTTTCTCTTTTATCGCATCCTGAGATCTGATCCAACATTGCTATTACTAGGTACCATATAATTTCCTAGCTCTATTTAGAAAGGCATTATGCTTCTTCCACAATCTTTTCTGAAAAGCTAATGTCCCAGGTAAATGGCATATGTTAATGTGTTGCTGGGATTAGATTTTCAGGGCTTTGGAAAAAAGTTTGCTACGGCTTCTGTCTCTTGGTGTGTCTGCATCCTGAGTTTCAGATGCCTTTCAGAATCTGTTTTTTTCCATGAGTGGGGTTTTTTTTCCGCTGTTTTTTCAAGTGGTCATAAAATGTTCCATAACTAGGACAAATAGAAAATAGATTAATATATAAACTACTTAAAGTTATGAATGCTTTATGAAACCTTTGAACCAGTGGAAAATAAGAGTATATTCTAGGCTGGTGCAATAGCATTCTGAAAATGGCAACATGGATTCAGATGTCTGGAATCTGAAGAGGCAGTAGGCTGAAACTGGACTGTGTTACAACACTTGCATGTGGCAAAGGAACTTCGTTGCTGAAATTTCAGGCTGCTGTGTAATAAGTTCTGCATAGCAAACTTTTTGATGAATTTGTGCTTGCTTTGTGTTAGTAGCTATTAAAAATATTTTAAAGCTGCAGCTCTCCAAAAGAGCTCTATCACTGACTATGACTTAAAGACAGAATTTCAGATAGAGAAAATGCATATTTTAGGACATTGAGGCACATCATGTACAGATGGAAAAAGAAAAGGAAGAAATTAAACTTTCTTGAGAAACCCAGTGAGGCATCCATTTATTTTCTAAAGCTTGAATGATGAAGATTGAGAGTACTTTAAGAACGTATCTGTGCATAGGCCATTTTAAAGAATATCAGTTGCAGCTTCTTGTTTGTTCCATGTATAAATTTCAAAGTGGCTAGAAGTGTTTTGTCTTCTTTTGAGAAACATTTTCCAGAGAAAGTAATTATTTTTCTCATATGATGTAACATCATCTGTGTGAATCTATGTGCAATGTTTCTCTTTCATTTTCCTAACTTACCCATTTTTCAATATACTTTGGACCAGGTTTCCATACCTCATACCTAGAGGTCTTTGTGGTACATATCACTTGAACCACTTGGGTGGTTGTTTCCAGATCTCTGTTGGATGTGTACATGAAATAATAAAACTCTGTACCTCGTAAATCCTGCCTAACTTAAAAGGAAAGAAAAAAAACAAAACAAAATGGCAGCAATAAACAAACAAAAAACTCCACCACCCCCCAAATCAAAGTACAAGCCATTCTTAATTTTTTCACATACCTTGTTTTACAAAGACAGTATCTTAGGAATATACTTGACTGAAGCAGTGTTGGAAGCATTTTTCGTACTTGGTTGTGCATGTGAGGTGGTCTAGTTGATGCTGCTAGCAGTTAAGACCACAGGAGAACTTGGGATGAGTTTTTGAAGACACTTCCCACTGCTGGAATTTGACTGAGTATTAAATCGTTTTGCTTTCCAACTTCTTGTCCAGACCTTAAATCTGTTAGTCTGAGGGGACAGCCTAGTTGCATCAAAGTCTTGATTTCTACTTGAAAATAACTTACGAAAGAGGGCAGCCTAATTTTTATCAATGAACTGATGTCAGCACTTCCTCTGGGAGAGGAAATAATGGGCTCAGTTACAGCACTGCTTTTACACCTGCTGTAATAAATAAGACAGTGGTTTAATGACAAGTGGCTATTAGCTCTAAATATCCTTTGCTCTAGATGCTGTGTTTTAATTGTTTTGTATCGATGCATAGACAGCTAAAAACAAAGATACAAAAACATTTTTAAGCTGTTTTAAGCCACGCAATCAGAAAACATAGCAATCAATGCATGACCATCATAAAATATTGGAGAGGCAAAATGTACTGTTCGCTTCTGGGTAATGATGCTTGGGTTGTAGTCAGGAAATGAAGAATTGTGATCCTTTCTGGTTCATTTACTTCTTTTTTAGTTTAAAAGAAATCACTAAGTTCTTGTAGGTTTGATTTGTCATCTGTGAAACTGGGACTGTTTTCAGGTACCTATATCGAAGTAGTGTGAAGTTTAAAGGTTCTGCAATATGTGTGTGATTGTGGCAGGGGAGGTTATTACTATTCTAATTTTAGAATAGCCTAGCAAAACCAGAACTGTTTCTGTAAGCAAATATCTCCCAGAAGTTCTGTCACCTACAGGTCAAAGTAGTCTGAGTAAAGTACACCAAAACCAAAAGTCACCACTTTGTATCTCTGCAGTACCAGCTATGCATTTTCTGCCAGTGAAAATTTGGAAGAAGTTGAGTACTTCTCATGTTTTATGAAGTGACTTCAGAGTTTTTGAGAATGCAGTACTCTAACATGCAGATTTTCTAGACTCTTAGGAGCTACATTTTCCTCTTCACATTCTTGACTGCCTGTGTTTTTAAAGAGTAAAAAATAGACTGGTTTTCTTGAACTTTTCCTCTAATGTACCTTCCTATTTTTGCCTTCCTTGAACTTTTCTTTGTTTTTGCAATATGGAAAGCTAAGTATTATTTTAATTCTACTGGACTATCTACCACAGACATATGTATTGTGGGATGGCCTTTGGATGCAAGAATTGCCTTTGAACCTCAGGTGGTACACACCGAATCTTTGTGTGGCCAAGACTTGCATCATCTGTCATATCTCAGTCTGAAATAATTTGCAGCTTGGGAATGTCATTAGCTGTCCATGTATCCTCCATTTGCAGGGGAGGGGTGAAGTTGCTTGGGCCAGAGTTAGTGATGATGACTCTCCAGGCAGAGCTGCCTGCCCCATCACAACATTATTTGGATTAGCTCCGCTTTTTGCATCAGTTTAGCCAGCCATGTGCTTTAGACCTCACCACAAGACTTGCACTTGAACTTCTTTGCCAATCTTTGTGTGTTTCAGAAGAGGAAGATTGGCCATAGCTCATCCAAGGTGTCTCAGTTGTCTAATTCCCCATCAGAGCAACTGCTAGCTTTGTGAGGATTCATAGAAAGCTTAATGCCCTAATATAGGTTATTTAGAACAACTGTCTTTCAGTGTTCTTAAAATACAAATTCTCTACAGAAAACAATGGCCAAGAATAATTTATCTTTTCACATTTAAAAATTCTGGATTATTTCAGTGTAACTGAGAATTTGTCAAAGCTGACACACATTGAATAATCCTGTCTAATATTTGATTGATCTGTCTGGTACGTCATCTCTTAACTTCCAGACCTAAAAAGCACAGATAAAACTGCTGCTGATCTTCTGTCCTCAGTTAATGTAGAGGGACATCAGCCAGTGATTTCAATGGAGTGAGCCTTGATTCTGGAAGTCTGCAAGTGGTGAGAGGCAGACATGAGTGCTGCAGACTCAGAGGTGGTTTTAGTTCCCTTCTTGCTCAATGCTATACCAGCTTGGAGTTGTAGATGTTTGTACAAATGGAGAACTCTATTCCCCCTACTTACAAATATTATTAAAACTGAGGCAGTAGTTGCCTTTTGATCAAAATGTTTTTATAGTTAGAATTCATAATGATACCTGATTTTAAAATTATGTTTTTAGGAGCTTCTAAAGTATAGAGTCTTAATTTTTCAAATACTTTATTTCAAATTTTATTTATATATTTTCCCAAGCTTGCCTTAAAGTTTAAGTTTTAGATCCTTTATAAAAAAAAAGATTTTTCAAGGGAATACAGGTCAATTTTTTAAATGAATGATGCTGTGATCTATGATCAGATTACAGGTTTGAAATAAGTATATTCATATATGCAATAGTTAAAAGCTCTAACTTGGTAATTATCTTCTGAACTTGGAAAGTCAATAATAGTAATGCAATTACTATTTACACATCTTATATTAGAGCATACCTAACAAAACTTTGTTCCAAACATTTTTCCTAAATTTGTCGTACTGCAGAAATGTATTATTTTACACGTTTGCAAATACTGTATTTTTTTAGTGCTTTCAAGAAGCCTTTTGAAGGAATTTCCAGATCCTGAATATAATTAAGGTCTATGTTAAAGGGCAAAAATCACAGTCTCTGTCAGGGATGCTGGCCAAATAAGAGCTTTTTCCCTTCTACCTGCTGAGGTCTTACTTGTTTCAATAAAAATGTGTCTATTGCAGGAGTACTCAATTGGTATTTTCATGTGTGGGGTAGTACATGCATTGCTTGTTTATGCCATTTGACTGGTTCATTTTGATTTCTCACTTTTTATATTATACTAATTACATTAGCAGTAGCAATCATATACTGTCAATGGCGATGGTGCTTCTGAAATGGTGCTTCGTTTTGAGAATGACAGGAATGTTTGTGCTCTTGTTCACTTGTAAAAATTGTCATTGAGAACTTTTTAGTGCTGACACATTAGCGCAGCTGATTTATTATGGAAACCTGTCAACTTTTCAACCTATGTGCAAACACTTTGTTAGTGCTGTATATGTAATAGGAAAAGTGCTAAATGCATGTTTTAATGCAAGTTTTGCTAAGCTTAGTGCAGAACACGTTTCTGAAGCGACATAAGCTTACTATATCATCGTGATTTTTTTTTACCAATTGATTACTTATTCTTTTGCTTTAAATATCCCTTGCTATTAAATGTAATGAGTGGTGCTGAAATTGGTTTCATTTATCAAAGATGTGAAAGACACAATGGATGCTTATGTATTCTGCCTGTCAAATCCGTAAATGCTGCTAACTGAGCTAACTTCTGTTTTTCCACATGTTTCCTGGCTTTCTGTCAGTATTCAGTCTTCCACGGGTCATTCGGTAAACACTACTCTGAGTGACTTCTTTGAGTTGCCACGTGTCAATCACACTTATTTTCTCTGCCTTTTAGTAAGCAGAAAAAATAAACTTGCTTTATTTGGGTTTCGCTGTCTTCTGCAGGACAGTGTCTTGCATTCTGTTTCATTCCTAGCTGACTTTTGCTTTCAGCTAGGCTGTGGAAGAGGTTGGTGATCAAAGAGGAAGGAGTGTCCGATCAAAGTAAAGGAGGAGCCAAGTAGAAGAAAGGGAGATTGCGACAGGACTTGCAAGTGGTCTTTAAGCATATTCAATTTGAGCTGATCTGCTTTAAAAAGATGGGGGGGATGCAGGGGGGAGAGGGTTGAGGAAAGTTGAATTACCTTGAAGTTTTTTTCAGCAAGCATTTTCAGGAGGTGGTGTCATCTTAAATAAAAACTTTTCTTCTTAATTATATCTAGACTAATTCTATATAATCACTAATTCTATGGGGTATGGGATTAAAAAACTGCTGAATTTCATTGTTTAGCATCTACCTTTTTTTCCCAATGAGGGAATGGATATGTCATTGTATTAAATAGGTTCTCAGTGCATTACTGATATGAGTAACCTGGTGTAGTATTTGCTAAGTGTGTATAACAAATTTGAGAAAGCCAGTGAGCACAAAACGTTTCTTATATCAGACATCTGGGGTACAGTAAAATACACATCAACTATATTCATCTTTCCTTCACAGAAAATACCTTTAAATGAATTTGCGTTTTTTGTTGTAGTTTTTATTAATATTTCAAGTACCACACTTCTCATTAGACATGAATGAGACGAACAAGCTTCTTCCAGCTCTGCTGAAGACATGTGTATTTATGTAGACTGTTGCCAAGGTTCTCACATCCTCTGGAGACTCCCTGTGCTCTGAGTGAGGCCAGTGGGAATGCTGTAAGGAAGAGCTGCTGTTCCTCACCTGTCTGCTGCAGAGCAATGGATGGTCATTGGCTTCAGACTAAACAGAACTTCCCCAGATGACCACACTCACCTGGGCTTCATGACTTCTGTCTTCTCCTTCTATTAGTGTATTCCCTTTCTTTTTTTCCTTCTCTTACCCATCAGCAACCTTCAGGAAAATCTTCAAATAGATGTGTTGCCTTTCAGCCATGTGATCTATGAAACTCCACTCCTGATGGTCCTTGCTTTATCTTTCTGTAGTGTTGCAGGATATCCCCTGTATTAATAGAGCTTTAAGAGCCCCAAAAATACATGTTTGGATTGAAATTTAAATGCAAAACTTTCCACCTATAGTAATTTGGATGGTTGTCGTTGCTTCTTCTTGGCAAAAGTGTCTCTCTGAAATCTCCAGGAATGCTCTGGTTGCTTATAATTGAAATTTGGATTGCTGCTACTTAGTTACATAACAATGTGCATTAGAGAAAACTTGTACCTGCTCTGGAAAGAGGGAAATGTTTTTGGGTGTATGTCATTTGCTGCCTCCTTGCTTATGTCGAAGAAGCTAACTTTAGAAATCAGACATGTCAGCAATGGGACTGAATTTGTGTAACAAGTTTGGCAGTATTACTGCTTCTGTTAGGACACAAGCACAATTAAATAAAAGATGAAATCCAGAAATTTGCTGGTAACCCAAAGCATTTATGTAATAAACTGATACATTTTTGTTTTCTCTTTTTTTAATGTTAGAGCTGACATACTTTTTGTTTTTGTCATTTTCTTTGAAAATCGAAATCCATTTCTTTCTCCTAGGATATTTCAGTAATAGTAATATACAGTTAAAATAAACAGAATTTGGATTTTTGAAACAAGGAATGAATCATAGTTAAGTACATAGGATAACAATATATCCTATAACAATAAAAGATTTGGAAAAACCACAAACAGTCTTCAAAAGAAATTCAAAAGAAGTTAGATCCTTTTATCAAACTTCAGAGGGATAAGCTTGTTTTCTTAGAATCTAATTGGAAGGGATTTTCCAGAGGATGTTAGAGATTAAAACCCCAGTCCTGAGCTTTCCAGCTTTTCCACCTGACATGTAAAGTACATCTTAATTTTTTTTTTCTAATTCTGGGCATGAAAAGGTGCTTCTCCTTAGACTATTTCTGTTACATTAGTCCTGCTGTACTTAAGGGTTTATTAAGAATGCATTTTGCTTTTGTGGTTTCACAAGCATTTGAAATGCAGCTGATTGCATATAGGTTACAGCACTAGTACTGTTTTTCCATTTTTTAAATTTTAAAACTCATTGCCATGGATCGATTCTCTGTAAAATAATACCTTTTTGAGCTTTGCTTAGGATGTGTAGTCCCACCTAATTTCTCTTTCAGTAAATGTCATTCAGTTTGCACAGCTATACCACTTTTAAAAGAAAAAAAATAGTATATTTTCAAGAGGCATGTTGGCTGGTCGCACATGCCAGTATTAAAGTTCATGGATACAGAAGTTAATGGTAGGTACCAACAAAATAATGTTTTATGAAGTGCTAGAAGTCTTTCAGGACTCACTTGGACAGAAAAAAAGTTAAATTGCATTTACTTCATTGAAGGCTGACTTTTGGATTGAAAGGACAAGTGAGGTATAACTTGATCAAAACCCAAAATAGATTGTCTGGCACACAGCTCACTCTTATTTAGAATGAATGTTGATCTTGTTATAGTACTGTAATGCCAACCCTGGGTCAAGAACCTGCAGGTTGCTGCCCAGACTTGAGAACTCATCCCCTCCCCACTGCTTTCTAACCAGCATCATTAGGTCATGTCTGCACTACATTTGTAGGCTCTGCAGGGTACAAATAATTCCTGCTTGACTGTGTTGGAAGGTGCCTTTCTTGGCTCTTGGGCATTTTAAAGCAATAACAATGCACAGGCTGGTTGTATTGATGCCTACTAATGTTTCTAAATGTAAAGTAATTATTTAAGAATTGCTGCATGCTGCAGTACAATCTTAAACTGTTTGAATTTGTTTTTCAGTTACATATGCAATCATACCATACTTTATGAAATAATGATTTTATAGGGACCCAGGGAAGGGTTACCAAATGCATAACAGTTATGTGTATTGTTTTTAGTATTGTGTGGAGATTTGGTATTGTGGGGTTTTTTTTTGAGTTTCCAAAGGCAAAAGGCTTGGAGTTGTAATTCACTTGCATGTAAATGCTGCCCATTCTAGTCTGGCAGGGTAATTTAGTGTTCAAGCAAAGTTAGTGTGTTGATCCACCATCCATGCTCATGCACATTGGCTAAGTACAGCCTCCAGGATTCGTGTGAGCACTGGCACTTTGACTTGATAAATTTGCCATGCTGATGACAAATGTATTTTTACAGTGTCTGTACGGGTGTACTGCTAGAAATAACTGAGCTGAGAGGCTACTTAAAATTCTGCCTTCCTTTTGTGTACATCAACAGGTTTTTGAAACTGCTAAAGGGATTTCAATTACAGATGGAGTACTATCTCAAGGAACATACAGGTTTTTGTAATGTTAATTAATTGTAGTGAATGTTTGTAGCTCTTGAAACTGAGTGAAACAACAATCCTTGTTCTCTGCTTCATCCATATGGCAGGAAAAGAAAAGACAACTGAAGTATTGGGAAATAATGATAGAACAGAACTATCACGTGCATTATAGACAGGTGTTCTTAAAAACTATTCTTTAGTGGTAAACATTTTGTACCATGATTGATGAAGTTCTACGAAATGAAGAAATGTTTGTTTGTTTTTGTTGTTTTGTTTTGGGTCTTTTTTAATTTTTTTTTTTTTGTATGGGTTTGCAGAATGGTTGGTTTGAAATGTGTGGTATTTTTTCAGTAATTTTAACAAGTCTGCCATGGACTTATCTGAGCAGTAATTGTGGCCAGAGATCTAAATAGCAGCCCTTGATTTTCTTCCATGTTCCTGAATATAAGTTATATTTGGGATACTCTTTATAAAAATATTGGAGAAATGTCATGTTTGAATTTCATTTACTGATTGACTACATTTTTTACTGTAGTGGTTTCAATTAATCAAGTAATTTTCTGCATCTTATCCCCTGGCTCATTGATAACTCCTTAGAAAACAAATACCAAAGGATGGTTACATTTCCTGATACTTCTAAGGGCAGATTAATTTCTATAGTCCTCTCCACAAAAATCTCAAACCAAATGTTTAAATACTTCCTAATGCTATCTGTGAAGCAAGGCGGCTTTGTTTTCTGGAGACTGATGATGAGCAAAAGTTTGCAAATTTGCACTGGACATCCTGCAGTTCGTGGCAAGTCCTTTATTTCTGCTGGCCTTAGTTTCCATAAATTGGGAGTATTGATCCTTTTTGAGATCATCATATAAAATTTAGTCTTCTGCTTCAGATCTAGGACTGCAGTAGTGAATATTTCAACGGCAGTCATTTCTGAGTATCCTTTTAGTAAAACCTTAGTGACATAATTGGGTGGTGAATTCAAGATGATGTTTGAACATCGCACCAAAGGACATGCTCCTACTTGTTAGACATTGCTGTAATAGCACCCTGTGTGCTTGACTCTGATCTTAAAGGCTATACAGAGCAGTTCTAGCAGGGACACCCTCATGCATTGGGCTGTATTCAGAGTCAGTGCTAATATGCAAGTGATTTATTTAGGAGGATTTGCAGGGGATCAGGTGGTGCAATGATCTGCCACAGTGGTGTGTGGAGGTTGTCAAAGGCTAGGCAACATCAAGTTCTGCATAACCTCACTTTGAAAGCAGCGTGGCGTTTTGGACTTGGGCTTTACTCATGCAGGTTTTATTCTGATGCACTTAATGCAGCCGTTCAGCATTCCTGTCTTTACAAACTTGTAGGCAGTGAGGAATGTATGTGTGCTTCTAGTAGTGTCTGACTCATCTGATACCACCCCAGTGCATATAAATACCACACAGAAGTATATAATATCATGTTACCTCTGATATTTGAGAAGATGAGTGGGAAAACTAGAAAATGTACTGTATTTTAAACCTTTCTAAAGTGTAATATTTTAGAAGTATGAAGTCTTAATGATGGTATTGAGATAATAATATTTTTAAGTACTTTTAGAAACTAAATGTGTAACACTTCTTCGTGCCTTGTTTCAGTGTGAAGAGGGGTGTAAAAATTTCTTCATTATAGACAAAGGAAGCTTTGATAGTCAATAGCTGCATCTTGGGGGGCAGGTTGGCCATCTGGAAGGTTTCCTAGCTTTTACAACTTAACATCACTCACTAAATGTATCTTACTTCTGTGAGGTACTGGTAGCTTAGGGGTTGTTTTATGCATATACTCTTCTGTCCCATCTGCCTGTTCACTTTGTCTCTGCATTCACATATGTGCTGTGATGTCCATTCCAAGTCACACGACTCTTATGTGTTGGAGCAATGAAGAGCAACCTGTTTATTTTTTAATGCTGACTGTCAAACAGCAATAAAGTTAAAAAATAGAAATCATCTTTGAGAGACCTGAGAATGTTTTGTCTTCCAGGCAAGAGAAAGACAGTTAAGTTCTATAGTTTGTTTCAAGATATGTATATTGTATCTCATTAATTTTACACTAACTATTGGAATCACAAACTCAGGTCTTTAGATAAATGCCAACTTTGCATTTCAAACTGAGGATCCGTGAGTGCAGGTATGTCTTCCACTAGCAGAGGTATTTGAGGATGCTTAGCTTTTGATTGTGACATATCCTTTCCTTGATTTGTGGGGGCTGTACTTGGCTGAATTACTGTCTAGATTCACTTTCTGCAAGCTGGAAATAAAGCTTCTGCTGACTCAAGTCTCTTCCAAAGAACTCCTTAGAAAGGCTAGGCCAGATCAATGGATTTCCTTCTTTGCTACACCCTATGCTATAAGGCACTGTGGTGGCAGTGACTGTTTTGAGTCATGTAACTACATGTTGTTCCTACTGAACAATCATTGTCGTCTTAAGGATTGAGTCTGAAACTTAGGGAAGCAGCAGTCTATACTTCTTTGCCATGGACTCTCTATTCAGAGCAAAGAATAGAGAGTTTTAGAACTTTGTTTTAGAACAAAGTTTTTTTCAGAGGTGTATGAGAACTGCTACCTTTAATAGAACTTAATGTAACTTGTGAAACTGTATCATAATCAACTTGCAGTAGCCTTCCCTAAAAGCAGGACATTGTCCTTTTTGCTTTCCTTCATCACAATGAAAAAGGTTTAAGTTAGAATTTTTAACTTCCAGTGAATCTCAGATTAAACATTTAGTGAAAAACCTAGCCTGGTATTTGGCAGCTGTACTTGGCAAAGAAGAGAAGATGGTGGGTGTTGTTTCTGAACATTTTATTCTGGTTCTTGTGTTGTGTTATATAAATGCATCCTTGCATGAGTGTGCGTGTGAGCTGAAAGCCTCTAGCTCTAGTATATTATGTGGCTGATGCCAGGAGGAGGGAATATATTCCTCATTAAGAGAAGCTACATCTTCAGTAGGTCAGAAAAATGAAACATAAGGCTTCTTTTAAGGGTATGTTTTTTTTGTTTGTCTCCTTACTCAAAAAAGAAGCTATTATGTTGCAGCAGCAACACATTAGTAAGTAGAAACTGATGTTTGATCTGCCAAGTGTACAAGCAAGCTTTGTGGTTATGAGACCAAGACTATGCAAATACCAGCACTTATGCATATACATGGTGTTTTGCATGCAAAATTTATATAGGAGGAGTAATACTGGCAAAATATGAGCTTTGTGTTTGTAACTTTATTATGTATCACGTCATGAAAATGCATCACATTGCCATCACCTGAAATAGGGAGCTAGGAAATGCATTGCCTGAAGTTTTACGGCTGCTTCAGATATTAACCACTGCTTGATGAACTACCAGTGTTAGTAGGTTGGGATTGATGCTATTGGCATGTTAAATTTAACCATGAAATCTTTAAAAGATCTGAATGGCTTAGAAGGTAAAACAAAGTAATGGATGAAGTGTTTGGTGCCTTGGCTTGGATCCAGCTTGATGTCCTAAATGAATGCATCATGAAACCACAACAGATCAACCCAGATTTACATGAGTGCTGCAGAAGAGCCCTGAAGCTAAGCCAACATAGTGATTGAATTAGCTCCTGCATTTAGAGAGGCTTCTCCCTCCAGGTCAGACTTCTAAGCACTGATGGGCTTGTGTGGGGAACTCACAGTTACAGATTGAAGTATGCCTACATTTGGGAGGAAAAGAAATCTTAGAGCTTCAGAACTTTTAACTTTGACAAGTGTGACTGATTTTTCTTTTAGGGGGGAACGCTGTGAACATTTCCATTAGTGGTGCTTTGGTCAAGGACCTGCCAATCTTCCCAGAAATATCTGTTCAAAATTTGAAACATTTTGTTGCCGTGAGGTTGATAAGTACCTTATGTATTGCCCACCTTCATAAAGTACCTGGCTTTTTGTTTTAGCAAATAATCACTGTACTGTAGTGTGATGCTCATAAATAGGACAATTTTGCAAATATCTTGGTGTGCAAGTGCAAAAGTACAGCATTTGTGATCTCTTCTCTACTTTTAATAAACTGTTTTTATAGGTAAATAAATGTCAGATTAAAGACAAGGCATTGTGGATGACCAGAAACATTACTCTTTTTGAGTAATTGTATTTTTAATATAGTTTTGTTTTTACAAGATGTGGGGAAATCGTTATTAAAAAAATATAGGGACATGAAGTGTATCTTTATTCTAGAGATTTGTATCATGACAAAGGTGTTTCAAAGCTATAATGAGGACATTTTAAAAATATATTCTACAACTTATGTTTTTAACTGGTACCATCACATAAGATATTGTTAAATTCCAGCAACTATTTTACTGATGCTAGTGCATCATTTACTGATTACTTAGTGCTGTATGCCGTTCCTGTTTATGTACACTTTGGTACTTCAGTAACCAGATATCTCCATTTTTGTTTCCCAGCATGATGTATCACAGACTTTGCTCAAAGCAACTCTGGACAGTGTGGTTGAAGAGTGTGTCAGCTTTGTAGGAGTTGATATTAACATCTGCTCAGAAATACTATTAAGGTGAGTGAAACATTTTCCTATTCCAGTAATTACATGGCTCTGGATCACAGAGTCTCTGTTTAGTCTGCCATCTGACTCAAGCTCAGCTGGAGCAAATGGTTCTTGTGTTAAACTTCCAATTACATAAAAATGACACAGTAAGACAGTATTTCACTGAATCATTAAGAGTTAGGTTTTAAAGGTATGTGTGATTCTCTAGGGTAAAACTATTCTTCAGAGAAAAACAGATATTGAAAAATTTTGAGCCAACACTGCAATTTTAGAAAAATGTGATATAACTAATTTTATATTTTTACACTGAGAAAGGAATTTTCAAATGTACTTTGTTTCTTAGAAGGTATTTTTATAGATACTACTAAGTGGAACAGGTTGTAAAACTTGGGCGAGGAAAGGAGAAAAGGAAAGATTTAAGGGGAAACTTGAAAAATTTATCCCTTTTTACTGTTTTTTTTTTGTTAAGTAGTTATGCTGTATTTACTTGGAAAATTTTCTGGACTTTATTTTTCTTAGTTAAAAACTAAAAGCTCATTTTCTATTGAGTGTGCAGAATTCAGTGGTGTTTAGGTGACAGACTCTCAGAAGAGTCAAAGTGTTGCTGTCATCCTCCATGGTAGGAGGAGAAGAAAAAGAATGTCCATAATCTTTGTATTGAAAATTATATTAGGTATGAAAGTTAGGGAAAATGTATTCTTGCTAGCTCTATATTTTAATTTTTATCCCCTTAGAATAATTTTAAGAACATCTTTCCATATTTTTGAAGAGGCTCTCTTTCTATTCTTTTTAGTTTTCCACTTTCTTTCATATAATTTTTCTGTGTATCCAGCCCCTAGCCAATGTCTGATTTCTTCTGTCTTACATGCTTTCAGATTTAGATCAGCTTTTAGTAAGAAAGCAAGTGATACCTAAATGACAAATGGAGCTTTCATTCATAGAATCAGTAGACTAGAATCATAGAATATTCTGAGTCGCAAGGGACCTGTCAGGATCATCAAAGTCCAGTTCCTGCCCCTGCACAGGACCCCCCAGTAGTCACTCCATGTGCCTGAGAGCATTGTCTAAAGACTTCCTAAACTGTCAGGCTTGGTGCTCTAACCACTTCTCTGGGGAGCCTGTTCCAGCACCCAACCACTCTGTAGGTGAAGAACCTTTTCCTGATATCCAGGCTAAACCTCTCAACTCAGCTTTGAACCATTCCCTTGAGTCCTGTCACTAATTGCCACAGAGAGAGATCAGTGTCTGCTGCTCCTCTTCCCCTCATGAAGAAGTTGTAAATGCAGTGAGGTCTCCCCTCACTCTCCTCCAGGCTGAACAGACCAAGTGCCCTCAGCTGTTCCTCGTGCAGCTTCCCCTCAAGGTCCTTCACATTCCTCCTGGCCCTCCTTTGGATGCCCTTCAGGAGCTCACTGTCTTTTTTATATGCCATGAATAAAAGCTTGGCTGAGAACATGCAGGTCAGCCTTCTGCAGGCTACAGCTGTATTGTGCACTTTAGCAGGGAGCATCAGCTTGCGGTGCTACTGTTACTGCACAAAACTGTGAGTGTGGGGTAACACTGTCCGGGCATGGTTACAGGTGGTAACCATGTTGTGTAAGAATTTTGTGTTGTCTAATTAACCTGGCTTACAATGCTCAGTTGTTCAAGTCTGCTGTTCTGTGTAGATGCAGTCAATTTTCCTTCAGGCACACAGTTTATGAGATTGTCACCCTAGCTAGATTGCAGCCTGAGCAGATCTTTCTTTCTGCCTGTGGCTTCTGATGCATCAAATACACTTCTTGACGCATATTACACAGGGAAGGGATGACAGTGCTACAGTATTTGCATAACTGCTGAGTATTGTGCTTGAAAGTCTTGAGATCATCAGTGGAAAATTCTGTCAACTTGTGGTGTTCCTTGGTCAGTGTAAATAAGCTGGATTTCTCAATGTTTCTAAGAAATTTTTGAAGAAAATTCCATTCCTAATGATTAATATTCTGTCTGTGGTTATAGGTGTGTCACTCTAATTTCATTCTGAGCTTTTGCGAACTTTGGAATATTTTTTTAACTTTTGCTTGAGCATGAGAATAATGGAAAGATTTTTTTTTTATTTTTTTTCCCCTGAGATTTTATGACTCTTGCTGGTTTTGCTGGTGGCATTTTTCTAGAATCAGCCCCTGCCATTCCACAAACAGGTCACTGCTGCTGCTGACTTAAAACAGTGGCATCTGATATATAGAGCCTAGTGGGTGACATTTCCTTCTCTAGTAACGGGAGTAACTCCCCATGAGAGCTTTTTTCTCTCATGCACCACACACAGTTGTACTCACATGTACATACAGAAAATACAGAAAATGTGCAGACAACCTAGTGCTTCCTGAAGGAACCTGGCTAGCTGCTCTTGCACTTCACAGGTAAGTTCTTGGCCAGGCCCAAGAAACCTTCAAAACAAGTCATGCAGCCTGTTCCCAGCTGCTTTTTATCCCAAGAATAGCTGAGAGAAAACAAGCTTTGTGAATCAGTTAAATTGTGTGAGAAAGGCAAACTTCTCCCAGCCACTCTCCTTCTCGATAGCAGACGTGAGCCCGTCATGTTGGGGCAAGGTGTTTCAGTACCATTGGAAGAGCTGAGAGGGGGCTGTTCTGACAGGAACAATTTATCTGTTCTGAACCCTCCTCCTACACTGTTTCCTGAAGAGGGCAGCTGGGGGCAGGCCATAAGACATGACAAATTAAATTGGTATTACAGAAATAGCCAACAGATCATAAATTGCATGTCCCTGGGTTACTAGTTAGGCTTGCACAGAACCATATTGCTGTACTAAGTTTTGTTGACTTGGGTGGATTCCTTCCATAGAACTAAGAGAAGGGATTCTTTTTCAGATGATGCCTTTGGTATAGGAGTCTATTTGCTAATTTCTTAGCAGTTTTTAAGTTTTGTAAGCCAGATTTTCTATAGCAATGTGTATCCTTGTAATGGGTAGCACTAGCATTAATGACTGTTCAATGGTAATAAACGTATTTTGTAATTTTCTCGTAGACACATTGCAGGACTGAATGCTAACAGGGCTAAAAATATAATTGAATGGCGAGAGAAGAATGGACCATTTATAAACCGAGAACAGCTCAAAGAAGTTAAAGGTTTGGGTCCCAAAACTTTCCAACAATGTGCTGGCTTCATCAGATTCAATCAAGAATATATAAAGACTTTCTGCAGGTAATAGAGATTTTAACTATTTTGACTAAATTATATGAAATAGTATGGGGTGACTTTCCCCTTTTCTGCTTTGTATTCATGCTTGAGACTCAAGGAATCCTAGATCTTTGTGAAGGTGAAAGATGGCAAATTAACTTGTTGAAGTCAATGGCTGAAGATAGTTCTTCCTCTGAATAGTCTTGATTTGTTAGCCTAGTCCTCTAAGTCAGGGTTTCAATAAATATGTAAGTTTAATTAAAATTTTTGCAACTGCATTGGTAAAAGAAATTTGTCATGCAGCAGTGTTGTGATCTGAGATATTAAAACTTTAGTATTATGTTTCAGGCATAATTTAGAGATCTGTAAATTAATTGATATAATGTGGTAAAAATTAATGGAACTGCAGAACTTGATGGAGAGAGGAAGTCGAGTAGCTGCCTAGATCAAGCTGTGTCTGTGTTGTATTCCTGTGCCTAGCAAGTGTGATGTGACTGTCTTCTGTCTGAAATATGTGAGACCTTTTCCTAAGTCCAGCTTGTCAACAGTGCGTCATCCTCTTCCCTGTCATCTCATTCCCTGATTCTGTACCAAGCCTTCTGCTCTTTCAGCCATTCATAGTGCTCCTCATGACCTGAAATCCTTCCTTTCTACAACTCAAAATGTGCTTTCTAGCGCAATGTCTCTTCTCATTTCTCCTTCCAAAATAAAGAACTAAGAAAGGGCACAGTGGTAGCACCATCCCCACCCTTTTGCCACTGGCTCTTCTTAAAAAAATATTTTCCTGGGAGGCACATGCTATTTTTTAGCCAAGCCAGTGCTCAGAAGCAATACTGTGTTCCCAGTTGCTGCTGGCCGAGCAGCACATGCGTAACTTCCAGGCAGGACGTGGGCACATAGGGTCTGGCTTCCTGCCCAGGTGGAAGGTATACAGATTGCTTGCCCATCTGGCAGGGAGGCACAGGCTGCAGGCCAAATGGTGCTCACTGTAAGCACCAGAAGACCAAAGAAATTGCTTCCAAAGCTGTATATGATTGATAGGTCTTACCTTGTACGGATCTGTTCTAGTTTCTCTAGTTTATGCTGCAATACAACCAAGGAAAAAAAGGCTGATGGCTTTTTTTCTCCCCCAAATGTTCACTGGTGAAATGTGAACATTGTTTTGGGGGTTTTTTAACCTTCCTGGAACATGATTCTGATGTTAGTCAGATGCCATAAAACTTGGGAGCACTGTATAACCTGAGAAATGGATTTTGAGGCCAAAGTAAAGTTCTAACACCACTGCCTCCACAGCACTTCTTGTGGGTCCAGGTGACATAACCAGAGGCTTTTGAAATGAACTTTGAGGTTTTATTTCTATCCTTTCTAATCATGTTGATCACTTTAGAGTGCTGTATGAAATAATTTTTGTGCTTTTTACTTGAAAGTTAATAAATAGTGGTTATTTTAAGAATTGGTATGAAAAGAGGAAATTATGTCTGCTTTTCTGCCAGTAGTTGATGAGTGGAGCCCAAAATGCCAGTTCTAGTTTCAGATCAGTGTGTTCTCTTTTGTCCTCCAAAAGCAGGAACCATTTGTGATTTAGGAAACAAAAACAAAGAGGCATGAAAGGAGCATTTGCAGTAGGAGTCAGTTGATGCTTTTACTGTATCCTGAGAAATTTTTTTGAGGGAAACTTCAGGGGGAAAAAGTGGGTTGGTTTCATGTGTGGACACTGGGCCAGGATCATCTTCATTGAGAATGACATGTCCATTTTTGATTTCTGGCAGTAATAAGAAAAATGAACTTGGAAGTGGTGCACTTTTGACTAAAGCAGGTGCACTGGGTAAAAAGAAGAGTAAACCAACATCATGTGCCTTGCAACAGCCCAATCCTTTGGACCAAACTTGTATTCATCCAGAGTCTTACAACATTGCAATGAGGTGAGTGGTGGGAAAGACTTTGAACCATTGACACCATCAATTTTTAAAATTAAAGTACTGATTTTTCTGACAATAGCCTGCTCAGCTGAGACAGAAATATTTATATTAATTTGAAACTTTCACCCCCTTCTTCGAGAACAAGGTATGCTTCAGCTTTCTGTGAGCATGGGTCATTACTATGGGCCTTTAAAATTAAATTTAGATATTGCAAGATCTAATTAGGATGTATATGTGTCTAATTTTTATATACAGATATATATATGTGTGTGTATATGTATAGATACAGATATAGATTTGTTAAGTTCCCAAATATACGAATACTATGATTGCTTTACTAAGTGGCTAAAAGAAGAGAATGGTTTTTGTGTATGTCAGAAAAAAGTAATAAAGAGTCTATGTGTGCCTCTGAAATACTACAAGCTGTGATCTTCTCTGTCAGCAGCCCCGGTTGAAATTGGACTCTGCTTTTCCTCATTAGAAAACATTATCTCCTGCCATAAATGGGCACATATTTATTTTTTAAGTGATTTTTGCTGAAAGGTTTTTTCTTAAAAAGTACTGAAGCTAATTTCACCAGTAGCCAGTTGCTTTAAAATTCTTATGATCTCTGTTGAGAATATCATACCTGGACAAACAAACTCGTGCTTCCTTTTTTATAAGCAAAACCATCTTTAAATCTCAGAGGGAGGTGCTGAATTTCTGAATTCACGAAGCTTGACTTTCTTACCTAAAAAATTCATACAGGACCTTGCATTTTTAGGACACCTTCCCTTCAGTGTGTGCTCTGTTCTTTCTTGCTATGCATAGGTCTGTCTCTGTGCTTTCCTTCTGCTAGGCATGCCGTGCACTTTTGTTTCCATCCTCTCCTGGCTGCCGTTCATTCTTCTTTGTGCCCAATTCTAGGACCTGCTGTGCAATTTCTTGGTAGAGTCTATTGCAGTTGTGCAGTGTGTAGATAACTTTGGTTTCTCCTTTTCCATGACCATTTCCCTTTATTTCTTACACATCAGCATTTGTTACAAAGTCTCCACCTTGTGTAGCTACAGAAAAAAAGTCAGTCAAGGTCCTGATCTTATTGATCTTACATTTGGTGCATGGTTTATAGGGTGTGCAGCTTGGTCATCCCAATTGGAGATAGTTCAATGTCAGTGAGTCAATGTGAAAAAAGGTAGTTATTAAAAATTATTTCGATTTTCAATATTGAATTTCATTCAATTTAAATTTGAAGTAACTGGGTTTTAGTTTTTAGCTTTCCAGCCCTGGTGCATTAACAAAATAATCATAAAGTGGTCATAGTGTTACCAACCTTGGTTAAAGCCTGATGTGGAAGGATTGCTTTAGGGAGCAGAAAAGTATATCCAGTTAATGGTGGAATATTGCAGTAATTTCCCTGCATACAATATTTTCACAAAGGTTGGTCAGAAAATAAAGAATTGTGACTTTGTTTCCAGAGCAGCACAGGTTACTTTTATATCTGAAGTGTTGAGTGGGATTATTATTGCAATGGGTAGAACAAATATTCACATACAGCTAAAATTCTGGAGACAATTTTTGTAGATGTCACAGATCATATAATTGTGACTTTAAATTTGACTGGGACCCCACCACTAGCACTGTTTTTTAAAAAAATTGAATAA
The DNA here is from genome assembly GCF_008360975.1 of Lichenostomus cassidix. Taxonomy (NCBI): domain Eukaryota; kingdom Metazoa; phylum Chordata; class Aves; order Passeriformes; family Meliphagidae; genus Lichenostomus; species Lichenostomus cassidix. The sequence continues at coordinate 25,681,507 of NC_139483.1, read as the reverse complement.
AAAAAGGTAATAAGCATGACTTACATCTCAACCAAGTCAGTGGCTGTAGTCCCAGGCTTATGCATGTTTCAGCAAGGCTGACATCTATTGCACAGGCAGCACTGCTTAGGAGGTACCTTGCTGAGTCTTAAAATGTGCTTAGCTTCAAACTCAGATTTCCAGAGCTTCTAAGCCAATGCAGAAGTGTTATATGGCTGAAGACCAGTATTAATTTATCTCATCATCTCTCTTTGGCTAGTGCAAGTATTTTACAGTAGATTTCCATCACTGCCATTTTCTCTTCTCTGTTTCTCACCAAACACTTTGCCTTCCTGGACTGAATTTTCAGATGAGGTATTTAGATCCAAATGCATGTTATAGATATTGTACCATACAGGATTTTGTTGTGAGGGTTTTTTTTTTTTGTTGTTTTTTAATGCAAAAGAATGTAAACTGATTACAAACGAGATATAAAACAACAATTACAATATCTGCTAATGAAACACCAAAACTAATAAGCATAGCATCTTTCTGTGTAACTAACTGAATCAGTCTTTTCTGCACGCTTTGGGCTCTTTCTTTGTTGTCTTACTTACATTTATAGTACCTCTACACATAGTATGATGAGGAGGGGGGAAAAGACTCCATGTGCTTTCTGTGAATGTACTCTATGTACACCAGTATTTGTATTTTTCTTTTTATTGTAATCAAAAGATAGTTTCCTTGAAAGCTTGTTAAATAAAAGGGTGCTAACTTTTATGGTATAGATTGTATGCATGTGCAGCAACTTGATGTGACAAAATGATGTGGGGAATGGGGCAAACATGTTTAATGTTTTTTCATGGCAAATAGCTGTTTTGAAAAAAGAAAATAGAGCTCTGCAGCAAACTGACAAAAGCCAAGAAGTGTAGTATTAAAAATTGCCACTGGTGACATAAGGGCTAAATATAAACCAGACATCCTCCCCTCAAGCAACTAATGCTATGATTAAGCAATGATTATATATTTAAAATTACTTCAAAAAAAGCATATGAGCTGCTAAGCTTCTCAGAACTTATGAAAACAGTTTTCCAAGCCTTTTTTCCTGTCTAAGTATGAATTAAGAAGAAAATTTTACTAGGAATTCAGACTGCATGGAGGGTTCAGTCCAAAGCTTATCGGGGCTGTTGGCAAGTTTTGCTGACAGGCAGTAGATGGGACTGGGCTTGTAATTCCCATTTGCTGGGCCTACAATCATGAGAAAGCTTTTGAGAGCCTGCAGATCAAATCATGTTCATGGTGTTGGTTGGAGGTGTCTTATGGAAGTCAACCAATATCTGAAGGTCTTTCTAGAATGTTGAAATTAAATTAGGTTAAAACGTAATTGGTGATTCATATAGCTTAAAATTAAATGCATGAGAAAAATTGAAACTGTTAGATGTAGATTATAATTGGTATTTAATAATAAGATTTATAAAAAAATACATCTTCATGAGTTCTGTGGCTTTAGTGCTACCAACGTATTTCTTTTTTTTCTGTGCTCACACTGAGCTTTGTCAGGGAGTGTGTCAAGTTCACAGGTGAATCTGTGCTGCAAAAGGGCAGAATTGTCTTGAATATGACCAGATTTGATCAAAAATACGGCATTACATTACATTACATTACCTCTTACCACAAAAATTTAAATGTATAGAATAGCTGCTACATAAATGAGTCATAAAGGCTTCCTCATGCAATGTCTACCACATCTTGCTATGAGAAAGTAGTTTCTGAAAGTTTTATTGGATTAAAAGTGTTCATGGAAAATTGCATTTATTTTTAAATGAAATAAGATGGTGATTTTTATCCACTGCTTATAGCCAAATTACCCAAAGGCAGCAATCTACATTGCAGATTTATGACATGCAAAATTATCAGTTTTTAAAACAATATTTTTGAGGGATAGAAATTTACCAAAATTTGAAACCACTTATTTTCTTTTTCAGGACTATTTTGTAGATTGAAAAGTCAATCCATTAAAGAAAAATATGGTTAAAAGAATTACTCCCAAGTGGTGACTTTGGTTGCCAAACTTCATGCTGGAGCCAATTTTTAGGGCTGATTTAAAAAGCCCTGAAAAATAGGGTTTTTATAATGGAAACGCTGATGTAATCTTTACTACAGTGGCACAAATGGTGCTGGTATGATTGATTTATGGCATTTAAGCATCTTAACTTAAAATCTGTACAATTTCTGTAAAATAATTGGAAAATATCCTACTGGTGATTTAACATGCTCTGCAGAAGACGAAAACATTTTTGTTCATGGTTTCCACACTGTCAAAGCTTGGCTTTGTCATGTGCAGTGATCAAGCTTACAAACACTTCTAAATATTATGAATCAGAATTTCCAAAAAGTTAAATAAAAACCTCAAATCTTTATAGACAGCCTGTTTTCCTGCAAAGCAGAATGGTGCTTTAAGTTTCTCAAAAGTCTATATGTGAAAACCAGTTTATAGTGGCAGAATCTTCTACATACAATTAATACAATATGTAGAGCATAACCAATTTCTTGGTATGTATTGTTAAAGAATTGATAGGAAAACCAAGGAAACATTTAGGAAGTCCCCAAAAGTTGCAGCCACGTTGTGCTTATGAACCAAAATGTTGGAAAGAAAATGCAATGTTTTTCCTTTGTTCTGTCAGTCTGCTGGGTGCAGTTGGTTTCATGTGACTGAATTTATACATTTCCTGGATTTTTTATTTAAATCTCATTAAAATGCTTTTTGGGAAAGGTTGGCACTCAGAATATGTATTTGCTGGTCAGGGATTGCAGCATCTGGCAGACAGGTTGTATTTTAGCCTGACTTAGAAATACAGAATTTTGCCATTATAAAAGATCTAAAGCTGTGATTTAGAATAACAAAGGTGAGGATCTTGCTTGGCTAGTTACCCAAGTTTAGGACCTTTCCTGGTAGAGGCCAGTCCTGCTCACTGTGGTTGGTTACGCCTTAAGACAAGTTTTTGACATACTGAGCAGAGTCACTTTCAGTGAAGATTCCTGTCTTGCCATTCTTTGTGTATGGATAACGCTGCTTGATATCTTCAGAAGGAATTCAAAATCCCAAGAGAGTTCAGCAAGCAATTGTTCATGTGCTTTTTCTTCACTGAAGATAAACACTCTGACTTAGCGCTCATTTCAGCAAGGCGTTTGTGTTGGTAACAATTTACATTCCGTTGTAGGCTGATCAATCATATTTCAAATATCCCTGGTGTTTCTTGTATTCTGCATAAGCAGATGTATTAGCTGATGCATAATATCTCATTTGCTGGCTTTGAAGGCAAGTACTGGCACGTAAGAGAATGCAGAAGGAAAACTGTTTATGAGGCCACCAAAAGAGAGATCTTCCTCTCCTGCCCTTTTTGTCTCTACGCTCATCCTGTGATGGTATTTCCAGCTCTCTGTCAGGCTTGCTTGCCTCTGTCCAGGTCCCCTTAAGCTGTCACTGAACAACTGACATAATGCTTAAGGGGAGTAGAAATCAGGGAAGGAACTATTACTTAGTATGGTATTTGAGCAATGAAAACTAATCATTGTATTCTGTTTAATAATGCGGTCTACTTGTGAATATTTTTACAGAGGATAGGAGTTGCTACTGTGGTAGGAGGCCTTTCTGTATAAAGTCATCAGAAATATCTTTTGTCCTCTTGAATGAGACTGTACTTGCATGTACACATGTGTGTGGGTACTTGTGTTATTTAATGTGCAGAGTAATATTTAATACAGTCTTAAGTTTTGACGGTTTTTTTAAAGAAACTTAAAATTAAACTCAGTCAATTAATGAACCTTTATGACTATTTCCAAAAGGAAATGTCCAACCCTAATTGAGGAGAATACTTGCAGAATTGTGTCCACTAAGTATTATAAATAACTGTTCATATTCATCACTTCAGAAGACCAGTTCATTCACAGGTTTTAATGCTAACTTAGCTGGATGTTGAAAGGTATCTTGTCAGTAAACAGAAGAGCAGAAAAGGCTTTCACTGCCAATTGCCATCCAATAAAGGCATTTTAAAACTTTAATGTGTTGTAAAATACAGTTAACAAGAATGATTAGAAGAACTTGGAAGTAATGGAGAAATATGCTCTGTTTACACTGTAAATACCAGACCCATAAATCAAATGGTATTTTAATTTGTTGAAATTTTTGGAACTTACATAACTTCCCACTTGTTGCATTTAGGGAAAAAATATTGGACAAAAACGTCCCACAAAACCTTTTTAATGTAATTATCTCCTTTATATGTAGTACTAGTTCTTTGTGGATAACTAGTCCTGTTTCACAATTTTGTATCTCGGGTTCCCTCCAGTTATGTGATATATCAGTAGTCATGAGAACAGCCAACAGCAGTGTGCCTAATGGTATAGGAGGAAAGTGGCTACGCTGCAGTGGAACTGTGTCTGAATTTCTTTTCTCATTTAGAAACTCATCGTTTCTTAGCATCCATATGTTCAAAATGTCATAAACTGAGTGCTTTCTGCATGCAGTCAAATAATCTATAATTCTAATAATTTATGCATTTGAAGAAAAACATACTGATTAAATAACCTTGTCTGGCTAAACCACAGAAGTAGTTTTAGATGTATTTGAAACTTTGGCTTTCAGTGTCCAGCAATTAATTACAGACAGTAATTCTCAAATACTGTTTGATACATAGTCTGTATCAGTAGTCAAAAACTGAGGATCCTTATCACTGGTGGGAACAAGAGCAGTCAACATCTGCATTATACAAATACTGCTTTTGCACTTCAAAACATTACTAAAACATAAATGTCTGCATAATTTAAGTTTGTTGCTGTCATAAATGTACGTTTTACCTAACAAAGCACAAGCTAATGCAGAGTTGTTTTGTTTTCAGAGTGATTATGTTGCTTTACCATTAATTCATGTGTGCACTGTGACAAGATGTAATGGTGTATCATGTTGCTTTAATGTAATGAATCCACTACTCCCAGCTCTTAAGTCGAGTTGCTGGAAATGATTACATAAAACAGAAATGACTGTGACTAAAGCCCTTGCAAAGCTTTAGAACTCCTGCACATTATAAGAAACTTTACAGGGGGTGGTTAGAGTAACTTCTTAAAAATTTACTGTAGGCTTCCCCTGGTAACACTTTTACTCTTTTCTGACTGTTTTTTTGCATTCCAATGAAATTTGCATTATCTTTTAAGCATTGCAAGGGCCGTGCTATAATTTTATGCAGATGTGTATGTTAAGTGAACATGATGTGCTTATTTGTTACATTTATGCTACTTTTTTCTTTCTTTATCTGGGTAAGATGGATGAAATTATGTATTAAATAAAAACATTGGCCATATATCCATGACCATTCTCTGCAGTCCTGTAATACTGCAATGATTGCTTTTAAAACTAAGGTGGTTGCAAAGGTTTCTGAGTATTCTCTCAATCTCAAAACCATAAAGCTCAAAGTTCTAAACTGTTTAAATTTCACCCTGTTCTTCCTAAGACTCTAGCAGCTTTTATCTGAGTTAATATACATGAGCAGAAAGTTCACCATTCATTCAGATACTCAACATTTGAGGAAGTAAGGATAATATATCTTACAAGAATGTCCTCACTTCAGAAAAAAAGTTTCATCTTCCCCATGTATGTTAACTGTTCTTTGGGTTTTGTCTTTCTAGTAGATAAACATAGCACTTGAGCTACTGCAATGTATTATTTATTTCACATATGTAGCCAGGAAAATACTTAAAGGGCTTTCATTTTTGCACAGATCATTCATGTTCTTATGATGTGCAGCTGGAGCTGTCATTTACAAATTGTGTGAGTGAGATATTTCAAGGATTGTAGTGAGACAGTTTAACATTAAGAAGATCAAGATACTTAAATTAAGGGAAACTTCTTTTTTCCCCTGTGGCCATATCCCAGAGTTACTACCAACTATGGTTTGGGGGTTTTTTTCCTGACCTTGAAATAACTGTTGAAGGAAGTTGTTGGATTGCTTTTTTAATAAAGAAAAATTTAGCCTTGTTCTTAGCAATGACATTTAAAAATAGAAATTATCAATATAATGCACCACTGTTCAGTCAGAGACTTGTGCTTTGTATTGATTTTTTTAATTTTTTTATTCCAAGTGTCCTCAGGCTATGTTCATTTGATAATATATATAATATACAATAAAATATATAATATACATTAAATGTATAACTAGATTCAATGGTATTTCTAAAAATAACTGCATCTGCAATCACTAAGAAGTCACTTTAATTTGGAAATACTATAATACATAGGTTTTACCTAAACCTATCCTAAAAAGGTGAGAATTTCCAAAATAAAATAATACTGTTTCTTGTGAGAAAATTTCTTCTGTGTGTGTGTGCATGCTGGGCTTTGTTACAGTGTTCTCTTTTGCCTGTGATATATAACTCCTAATTCTGAAACATTGTTAACAAAATGCCTGATTTTTAGAACATTAAAACTCTGTAGAATTCGGTGGGACTTGTCATGTACTTAAACTTGGGCACATGTTTAAGCATCATCTTCAGATGGAGCCAAAATTTTACTGTGAGCAGTAACCACGTTAATAAGTTATTTGCACAACTGTAATTGATGACATAGGACCCAAACCTACCACCCTTGCCTAGGTGAGGAATACTTTTTAATTTCAAATAAATGCTTTGGGATGTCTGGAGGGAGGCAGTTGCAGGGGAAGGAGCAGGGGGCAAAATACCTTTCATGAATAGAAATTGAAGGCTCAGGCACCTGGGTTGTGTCCTGTTTCGGGCTGTTTTTCTTTCCCACAGTGTGCATGGAACACCATTCACTCTGATTGCATTATTCAAACCTTTGACAGATTTGTATGTAACTGGATTTTTTAATATTCACTGGTGGCTGTTTGGTGTGGTTGCACTTATTAGTGGTGAAACATACCCTGTTATCAATTTATGAAATCAATGCACTTCTGTGAAATTCTAATGGTGAGAAAACGTACTCCAGCCGAGTTTCCATTTGAAGTGAAGTAAAGCCAAGTACGTGAATGTCAGCAAACTTGTTTATGGGGGTGGGTGGTAAAGCATACATTATTTAGAAGGTTGAGTCATGGGGCTGGTCGGGTTTGTCATGTTACATCTGGCATGTCAGTCAAAGCTGGGGCAGCTGCTGCCTGTCACTAGTGCTCTGCTGGGGCATTGTCCAGCCACCAGTGTGAGCAGCCAGCAGCCCCCAGCAGCCTGGGGAGCAGCACATCACCTGGCCTAGGCTCATTGTCAGTGTTAGCAGTGCAACCACTTTTGGTGCTCCTTTGAGACCAAAAGAAGGTGGTTTCCTTTCACAGAACATCTGATATTTTTGATGTCTGTTATTAGAGAAAAGAGTAAGACTGGTGAGGTTTGTTAGTTTACAGAAAAAAAAATTGCACTTGATATTATAAAGCATTTTGCATCTGTTTTGTTATATACATTGCTTCTAAACCACCTTAAACTACTTTAAAGTGATGTCCAAAGTCGAAACACAGTCAAAGCAAAATTCAGTAAATCCTGAGAACAGCATTATCCACTGAATCCTTATTAATTTTCATCATATATTGCCATGTGAAAGATGTGTATGCACTAAAAGAATTAGAGAAAATTATAGTATCACTACTAAGGGCAAATCTGTCTTTGAGTTACCAGTACACTTAAATCACTATGCTTATACTTGAATTCAGTAAAGAAGTGGAAGTCCTGACAGCCAGTTGTAACAGATGTCCTCCTTCAGCAAAATTAACAGACATTTTAAAGTGAAACTTTGCCCTTATGGTCAAAGATGAATTTTGTGATTTACTGAAAGTCAGATATTGTTTTAATTATGTCTCTTTGATTTATATTTTCTCAAAAAGAAATCTAATTTTGTATTTCAGTCCATATAACTTTCTATTGCTCACCACCTGAACCACCATACTAACCAATCTCAGTTGGGTTCCATGGGTTAAAAAAGAGGAAACAACAAAACAAAACAAACTAATCCACTGGATCTCCTGACAAAATAAATGCTAGCCTCAGGTTTTGATAAAAGCACATCATGTATTTTGGGGAGGTGAGGGAAAGAAGGTTGAGTACCAAGGGCTTATGCTTTCTTTTATAGAGCTGGAATGTCTCCTCCCAAGTTCAGGGCATGAACTTGCTGGTCAACTCTTCTTTTATGACTTGTAATTTACACCTGTTGTGAGGCAGGATAAGGAGAGGAAAGAGGGATCTCTTTTAGGAATTTGGAAAGAATGTTTACTCAAACTCTGGAGGACAGGGACAATTCTACCTGTCTGCTGTGGTAGAGGACATGCAAAAAAAACCCATGTTCATGCTTCCAACAATAAAGGGCATGATAAAGCAGAGTAGAAGAGGCTTATTCATGGTGAGATGCAGATCAGGGCAGCAGGACAGATAACTGATATGTCTTACTGATAAAAGAACAAATTGCTTTATTTAGTACAATTTATCTCAGCTTCTGTGAGCTGCATCCTCATTTTCATTGGTTTATATCCATTAAAGTATTGCTGTGCATTTTGAAGTCCTTCAGTGAAATAAGGACATTTTTTCAGTGATAAATAAACATTGTCTAAGGCATCGCTGCTGATAAGGAGTCTGCATGTGAATTTGTCTTCTTGTGTCTGTTCTTCTCAACACATGTACCAGCATTGCTAAACTAGAAACTTCAGTAATTGTGTTTTGGTTTTTGGTTTTTTGGTTGTTTTTTTTTTTTAATTTATAAAAAGGACATCACTTGTCAATAAATAATTATTTTTAAGTATTTCTTTTCAGCTTTTTTGATGCCAGTTCAAATTTCTCAGTCTGCAATGTATGTATGTATGTGACAATACGGGAAGATAAGGGTGTTTGTGTTGTGTGACTACTTGGACTTAATGATTACCTAGTGCCTGAAAATCTAATTGTTCTTACTCATGAAGTTCACAGACAAGAGAAGTATTTCATGCAAAGTTTTGCTTAAGTTGGGTTAAAGATTCTTCATATTAATTTAATATTTTGAATTTTCATTGTTGCTTAACTAAATTGCCGTTCATCTTAATTTGAATGACAGTGACAATTACAATAACAGTGTTATAGACCTCTCACTGATTTCTAGGGAACTTTCATGGTAAAAGACATCTTTCAGTTATGAGGAAATTCAGTTTTATTGTGAGATAAAATCATTGGTGAGAAGAGATTTGCATTTTAATATTTTGCTTCCAGTTTTGCAGTCTGTTCCAGAAAATACACATATACAGATAGACTCTAAGATTCTATTTATGTGTCAGAACAGAGGTGAGTGGAGAGGATATACACTTGGGAAATTGTTCATATTTTTTTATCAGAGGTATTGTTCATGCGTCAATGAAAAAGTAATAGAGCAAAGGTTCAGTTCCCACTAAAGGATGTTACAAATCTTTCTATCTTTGTTTGAACTTCCTAGCTTTTTATCTCTCGTTGGAGGAAATGCAAATGACATAGGAAAACCAGATATGCAGCAAAAAGTAAATGCGGTAATTCAAAAGGAAGGACTGGAAGGCACAGCCAAAAGTCTCAATACCACTGTGCACACACTGCAGCTGATCATTGATGGCCTCACTCAGCCTGAAGGCTATGACATCCGAACAGGTAAACCTCTGTTTGGAAGGTTGTAATCTCAGTTTGCTTGTTCTACATATCTGTTTTAAACCAGCACATTTCCTTCTGAAATCAGTACTGGATTTTCATGGCCATGTAACTCCATTTCTTTCCTCAGTCAGGGTAAAGGCTATATCGCAGTCAGATGTTTCTTTCCAGTTGGGTAGGTAAGGAGTATGAATCCTGTCTTAAATCACTGCATTTTCAGCTATAGGAAAGGGAGTTATATGGCTGTTAACAAATGAAATAGTTTCAATATGCTGACTCTACTAATTGAATCTGTGTTGGCCCTCCGTCACAGAGGGGAATGCTGAGACCCAGTAGTAATAAAGTTCTGTGGAGCAGCAGTGTATAGTTCTGCCCTTTTATTGTGCTGGTTTCTTGGAGACCAGTGTAACTGAAGCACGTGGCTATGACGTACCCTGGTTAAAACCTGCGGTGCTACTGAATAGTTCGAGGTAGAGGGAAAGAAAGATGAGGTAAGCAATTAAGGAAAACATCTGGAGATGCTGGTGTGTAATGAAGCTTACAGCTGGATTCTCTTACAACCATAAGAGCTAAAGGTAGACAGCAAAGATGCAGATTTGTAATAACAAATAATAAACCTATGTGTAAGAATTGACTCCGTGGGGTTTAGTTATGGGGGTAAAAATAGGGACAAGATCTCTAAAGATGAGTTTTAGAACATGAAGGTTTATTGCGAAATAGAGTGGGGGTGAGAGGCCTGCTGAGTCGCAAGACGCGACTCCAAGCAGGCCAGCAGAGAGGGGAGAGAGAGAGAGAGAGAGAGCAGAAAGAAGAGAGCTAAAAAGAGAGCGATTTGCCGTTTACAATACAATAAATTGTCTTCTCTGTTGAATATTCAACTCTTCTTTAACCAATCTAAGACAAACTACAAGTCTTACAGCATTTACATACAGCCTATAAGAATCGTCCCATTACCATATGGGGTCATGTTTCTGACCCTTGGACTTGCCTGGGCAGAGGGCATTGTTCTATCAAGAGGGGGCATTACCTGCCCTGGTCATGCCATTGTTCTCTTAGTTACTCTACAACTCAAATCTTGTTTTCATTTTAATCTCGCTCATATTTCCCATATTCTCATCATCTTTTGCAAGGCTATCATATCTGTAAGGCCTTCCTATTTCATCTCCCCCAACACCTATGCTTTAGAAAAGCCAAACAAACATTCTTGTCCCATGTTTTTTGTTCATTAATAGTTCCTGTGCTTATTTTTTAAATATTCCCCACTAGTGATCTTGAATATGTATATTTTCTTTGTCTCAATTTGCTCTGGTAATCTCACACCTAAACTACAGTCAGATAGACTATGAACATAGGAAGACATAAAAGCAAAAGAGAGACTCTTCAGTGGAAATATTCATATTCTGCTAATCTAGGACATTCAGTATTATTTTAGACAGACTCTGTGACTGGACTAGGCAGCCTAGCGACCTTATGGAGCTGTATGAGTTTCTCCATCATGAGTCCTTCCCATGGGCTGCAATTCTTCATGAACTGCTCCGATATGGGTCTCGTCCATGGAGTGAAGTCCTTTAGAAGCAGACTTTCATTGTTCCCTAATGGGGCACAAGTCCTGCCAGAAAACCTGCTCCAGTGTGGGCTTCCCACAGGATCGCAGCCTTCTTCTGGCATCCACCTGTTCTGGTGTAAGACCCTCCATGGGCTGCAGGGGAATCTCAGCTGTGGCACCTGGAGCTCCTCTTCCTCCTTCCCTTGGCGTCTGCAGAGCTGTTTCTCTCAATTGCTGAAATTGCTGTTGCACAGGGATTTTTTTTTCTCTTTGAAATGTTGTCCTAGAGGCACTTAACACCATTGTTGATGGGCTCAGCCTTGGCCACCAGTGGAGCTATTTGACTCAGGCAAAGCTGCTAGCAGCTTCTAACAGAAGCCACCATTCACAGTAGCTCCCACACACACACACCTACCAAAGCATTGCCATGCAAAGCCAATACAGATCCACAGACTGATTAAATTCCAGTACATTTTAGCTATAAGCTTGTTCAGGCTGAGTTTTATTTCTCAAAAGCGAACAGAGAAAAATGATTGCAATTCTGGTTTGGAGATGTTCCCTGTGGAAAATCTCAGTCCTTACTATATCTTGGAAAGGTCAAACAATGGTAGGAAAAGGTTGAGGGGCAGTTGTTGGAATGGCTCAGAAGGGTTTTCTGCAGAAGCAGAAATTGGTAGAGAAATAAAAGAGTTAAAAAAACCTATCTGTGCCCTTAACTGCAAGATTTGAACATTAATATCCCGATATATTACCTGCTTATGATGATGCCTGTGTAATTTTCAAGCTGTCTGGGCAAAGCAGTGCTTGATGAAGATCATGTAATGTCATGGTGCAGGTGAACAGCAAGCCTGAGAACAGTGCATTACTGAATTTTCTTTTAGTGTGTGATGAGACTGAGTATTCACCTTCCTGTGTAGAAATTTCTAGAGGAGTAGAATTTTGTGTATAATCAATGTAGCTCAAGACTCACCTCAAGTATTTTCTCCCTAGATCTGGGAAAATTTAAAGCATTTTTCACTGGCTACTATACAAGACACTTCTAGTCCCCTCATGATAGTTTTATAACACAAAATTCACTGTACTCATTACTTCACTAATCAAAGTCTTTTAAAGTGATTCATAAAACATAAGAAACAAGTTGTGTACACAGATGGGTCTTTATTTTAAAAATGTACTGAAAACAGTATTTGGGACCTAAGAGCTACCTTTGGATGACTTATTAATTAGAAACAATCACCTGGAAACAACTCTTTCTGAAATCCTTTTCCTCCAGAGACTTATTTGTGTTTCTTGTTTCTTATAACAGATTTTGATAAACCTGACTTCAAGAGAAGCGTAGTCTGCTTTGAAGACTTAACAGTTGGTGCTGTTTTGACTGGAAAAGTTGAAAATGCAACGCCATTTGGAGTTTTCGTTGATATTGGTGTGGGAAAAGCAGGTTTGATTCCGGTGCGAAACATAACAGAAGCAAAACTTTCTAAAGTGAAGAAGAGAAGAAGCCTGGGCCTAGGTCCTGGAGAAAGAGTGGAAGTTAAAGTGCTTAATGTTGATATTTCTCGACTGAGGATAACATTGGATCTTATTCGTGTTTTATGAGAGGGGTTTCAGTGATTGAGCCTTGACTTCAAAGGCTAAGTAATGTCAGCAAGGTTGTAGAGACTCAGGCAATTTAATGAGTGCTTAGAATGAACACATTTTGAAACCTTCAGCGCCTTGATTTTTTTAACTTTTTATTCTAATTTAACAATTTTTCCACATTTCTTGAATCCTTTCTGTTAATAATTGTTGGAACAGTATTTTGGATTACCTCCAAGCAACCTTGTTATTTTGTCTGCAGAGCAAATCAAATTCCAGTGGGCTGAGAGACAGATCTCTTATCTGTTGTCTGTGAAAGATTTGCTGTCTTAATCTTTAGTTAGTACTACACGAGCAGACACATCTCTAGCTCCGCTTCAGTTTGCGTGTTTTCTGGTTGACAGTATAAAAGAGGGCTCCTAGTTGTAGAAAAAAAAGTGATCTTTTTAAGTTAAGTGGTAACGACGTTGCTTCAGAAGTAGACTGAGGAAAAAGTATCTGCTAAAACTGTTGATGGTTCAGAAATGGTGACCTTTAATTTATTTGACCAACATTAGTAGAAATCCTATTTACCTGTATTATTTTTACTTGTTCAGTCATCATGGATTAACACAGCTGGATGTACCTTGCAGTTTAAGGGACTTCAAAAGGTGTCAAAAGACGTTTATGTTGTTCTGTACCTCTGCAAAATAAAAACATTTCTGTCCCTATTTTCTCAGTGTACTGGTTCTACAAGTGATTTAACAATTCTAGTTGTCTTTCTTTCCACTACATGCTTAATCAGTAATACTTCATCTTAAGGACTTCTATTTTAATAAGAATACTCACTCTTTTCTGCTGGGAGTGCCTAGCACAGGAGGTTGGTTTGTTCTTACTAGAGACTTTTTGGTTTTGTGGTATTCTGGTGGTGTTTGAAAGGGTTTACCTCTTGGTCCAATCTTGCAAAGGACAGGTATAGTGGAAGATTAGTTTCTAGTAACAGCAGATACATATATATATATAGTCTTTCCAGGGAGTTTTTGTTGTGTTGGACATTTATTCCTTTGCAGTCATCAAACGTGCCTGTAAGTTGACAAAAACTCTGGTCTGCAATAGATGAGCCCAAATATACTATAGCAAGTGATAAAAATCTTCAATGACAAGGTTTCTAACTACAAATGTCCAAGTAGCTGTTGGCACAGGGTCTATGTAGGAGTTAGGAAAAGGTTAACATGGTTTAGTCTCTGAGCTCTGTGCTTCAATTTTGACAGGCCAGCTGTGGACAGTGTATTTTGGAGATTAAATAATCATTTAGCAAAAAATCATTTAGGAAAAAAGGAGATCTAACTAGATTCACTGCATTTGTCCACTGAAGAAAAGACGACCATTTTCTATTATGGTAAAGTCAGCACAGCTTGGAATCATGTTTTGCAGGCACCTGTAATACTTCTGCAAGGTAGATTTTGTTGTTACAAAATTAGAAACTGTAGTACCATGTTGCTGTCTTGGAAAATACAGATGCAAAGCAAAGGAGTTGATTTTCTTTTTTTCTGCGGGTGATTCATTCACTATAGCACTATGTCCATCAGAATTATTTAAGTTCCGCTAAGCTTTATATATGATCTCTGCAGTATCTAAGCACTTAGGAAATGAACTGGATTTGCTTGGTCTTCTCTAAGGAGGAGATAAACTTAAGCTCCGTTCAGTGGATAATATAAGGAGTATTTTCTCTTTTTGTGCTACTTTTTTGTTACTGAATTTCATTTTTTTAATCCTTAATATTGTGAGGACTGTAGCATCTTTTGCATGTATCTCTTGGATTATCATAAAACTCTCTAAATGCAGGCATCTTGAGCCTATTTCTCTCACTATTAACTCACAGGAGGCTTTTTACTTACTCAGACGACTGACCCACAATTCAGTGGACATACTCTTAAGTAGTTTGCTTTCTCCTTAGTGGAACTCAGCAGTTTATTCTGTGTCATCACAGGGACTGGAGGAAAATATCATGTCTATCTCTGAATTTTTTTAACCACACCAAAATAGGAAGTACATGACTTCATGTCTTACATCTAAAATGTCTGCAGCTCGGCAAATGTAATCCCATTATTTGTCAGCTAGCGCAGTGCCTTAACTACTTCCCACAGAAATATTTTTCCATTGCAATTTCTTTTTTTCTTTGCCAGAACACAGCAGTTAAAACAGCCTAGTGAGAGTCTAACAAGGATGAATATATGTACATGTGAACTTCTCTGGTTTTGTTCAGATCTTTGGAGATATAAAAATTATTTCTTCTTAATCTAATTCTCAGTTTTCATCTTGAATTCTTGTGGTGTTCAGATTTTTGACATCAAAGCATCAAAATTGTTTTCTCTCATCTCCCCCTTTGGTTTCTGAACCAAGACCTTTTTTTTTTTTTTTGTTCTGGATGGATGCTTTTTTTGAAATGTACTCCAATCTTTGGAACAAATTCAGTACTGTTTAATGGTGACACCCTCAAAATTTAAAACAAACAAACCCCTGCTTCTTCCTGATTTTAGTTAATTGCTTCAAAGTATAGTTTCTCAGAAGAATTAAATACAAATCTTTAAGTAGCACTGAAAATTCTACTCTTGCCTGAAGCTGTAGATTCCAAGGCATCTACACACAGTTCCACCTCTCCCCAGAGAGAAAATCCAGCCCATTGATCTTGGATGACAATCTGCTTTTTTAGTCCCACCCTCACTCAAATAGTCTGGTATTTTGCAATCACCTTCCCCTGATATGCAAACCCATAAGAAGAGCTTCTAAAGATTTCCTGTGCTTTAGATATTACACAAAGGAGAAGAATTCTTCTACTAAGCAAGATGGCACTTGTATGCCTGGCTGTAGTAATGCAAAACAAGAGTTTAAAAGAAGCCATTTGTTTTGGTTTTATTCCTGCCTCAGGCAGTTTTAGACAGCATATATCAATTTTCCAGAAACTTGTCAACCTCAGGAATGATTTAGTGTGCTGTTAAACATAATAAAATCAATAGGAAAACAAATAGAATTTCCATGAGGAGCAGACGTTTAGAGAAGCTGGTCCATATGGCATATAGACATGCTGAAATTTGGGCTTTGTGGGGTACTTGTGTTAGAAAAACTGCATACCACAGGAAAGTGATGCATAATTCAGGAGAACAAATAATCTAACAGCTTTGTGGTAGTGCATCTTGAACTTGGTGTCTGTATTTGTTTAACAACAAATACGCTTAGAAACTCTATGCCTGGAAGCTAGAAACCAAATATGAATCATATTTGGCTAATTTCAGAGCTTTCTGTAAGGAGCCTTACCCACTGTGAAGTGAGTGCTGAGTGAGTTCTTGGTTCAGCCTGAAGAGCACCTTGCTTTTCTAGACTCCCTGAGGGTAGTTTATGTACCTACTTAGCTCTGCTTAAGGACATCCAACTTTGAGACTATCAATCCTGCAAGAGTGGAAGGAACGAGTTGGTAAAGCCAGTCCATGTTACTCTGTGTCACTCCCTTTTGTTCAAGGTTTCATAAAGAGCTGTGAGGGAGTTCATGTGTCTCCAGGGCTGTGTAAAGGTTAGGCAAGCCAGTAATTCCACTCCTTCTCATTAGAGACCACCTAAAGGTTTGAGAACACCTCTGTTTACTGGTCCCAACATTTTCTTGTCCTCCTCATGGGCGTGTAGAAGCTGTAACTGTTCAGAAGTGTTTCATTTTGAGAAATCCTTGTGAATCCATACTCCATAAAAAGCTTCACAAGTAAATTACGTGTCTGCCTTCCTCACAGCAAACCTCAGTGACTAGTTTATAGAGAACTTCAAATACCTGTTTCTAGTTGAGCCTCTAAATGGTCCCTCTGGTGGATGTTGTAACTCTGTGCTGGCTACAGGTACCTCCTGCCAGGAGGCTGTTGGAAATCATTCGTTATTGACAGATATTTCTAGGAGCTGACCATCTAATCCATGTTAGAATTTTGGTTGGGTATTTTTTCAGATGGATATAAGTCACTCCTAACTGATGACAATTAGTAGAGACTTTGAGTTGAATAGTAAATCATGAGTGTATGTATGTCACCACAGGCTTTACTACAGCTTCTACAAGTTGGAAACAACAAAATTCTGCAAATTGGAAACAACAAAATTCTTCAGTTTGGGAGGGACCAGTGCTGGAGTATTGCTTCTGTCTGAGTTTGCACAATGGGGATTGCTGCTTTTAATCAAGTCTGTTTGGTTTCATGCTGTTTCTGTAGCTGTTAGGTCTCCTATGAGCACGTTCTAGCTGCATCAAGAATCCTAAGGGATTCTCCATGCTTTGAAAGTGAGAGAGGACTGGTGGCCATGTCCAGAGCAGGATGAGTCATCCCACTGAGAATTTTAAAGCTAACCAAAAGTTCAGGGTAAAGCACTCAAATCTCATCTCACCTGCTCTGTTCCTGACTAGGATCTGTCTTTAAGAAGTAATCAGAAGACCACCACATCAGAAAAGTTAATCAGGATGTTATTTTTTCCTTATCTTACAGATCCATTTATCCTACTACTCTTGTATGTTACTAAATGAAAAGGGTTTTCAGTATGCAATCAGCTAAGCTGGAGGTTTACACTCTCATATCTCAACGACAGATTTGTAGGAAAGACTGTCTTTATTTGTGGTCAAGCAGTGAAATTTTTTGTATGCGACTCACAATGAGGTATGTGGAAATAATGTCATGAGAGGAACTGTTATGCTTGGGGGTCATTTACAAAGACTGAATAGAAGTGAAATCTAAGGAAAGTACTTTCACCTCAGAATTAAATGTGTGGAATAGCTTGGCAGAGAGCAGAAACTGCCACATACCAGAGGCTGTATATTGGCACCATGACTGCTTTTTTGTGTGGTGAGGAGAGGGAGGGGCAGGAAATGGAAGGAAATGGACAGATTTGGGGCAGAACATCCTGCAAGATGTAAATGGTTTTATGGGAATGAAGTTAAGATGATGAAATACAAATGGTAGTAATGTAATGGTAATGTAGTAGTAATGGAATCTGAGCCTGGTTGTCTCTTGCTTCCTGTACCTCCCATGAAGATAAAAAGTAAGTGTAAGTATTTGTTATAGCTAATGGAAATTGCATATCTCATATCAGTACATGTTGTAACTAAAGAGTAGTATGGAACTAATTGGCTTCAAGAGTGAGAAACACAAAGTATGTGCTCTTAATTGATTTGCTTCTCATTTGCCCGTGCTGCCGTTTCTAGCCAGTTTATTAGGAGTAGATCACTCCTTGCTCATCAGCACTGCTGGCTGAGAGAGTGCAGCTGTCATGTGGGGCATATGTGTTGTCCGTCAATCAATGGCGGGGAGAGCCAACAGAATTTTTACTCATTTATACCCATCAGGAAGAGTCCTTGAAAGACTACTTTGTCATAGCTTTCTTCGATCCCTTGAAATTTCTATGTGGCTATATTTAGTGCATAAGGGTAGATGCAGAGCCAAGCAAAAGCTGAAAATAGAAAATCCAACTGTTTGTACACTGGGTAGAATTTTTTTCCAAGAGCACAGAGCCTCAGTGATTTGAGATCTGCACCAATGATTAACTTTTTCGTATGCACATGTTTGTTAGCCTCTTCGCTTACCTGAAATGCAACTTTTCCTGGTGTGCTCTGTGTCTGACATAGTTAGTCAGTTTTAAATTTGAGTGTGTTCTCAAGGTGTTGTCTCTTGTGGACTGTCTAGTTTACAATTGATCCAAAGTAGTCCAGACATGCCAATCTTCAGTATGTTGTATGAGGCCTCGTGTTTTCTGGGACACAAAATGAGTGATGATGTAAGAGTGGAAAGAAATATTGTCCAGTGTTTGCTGTTGATAGAGTCTTTGTTTTTTGTGTCTGATGATAATAACATGGTCATTCCTCATGGAAAGGAAGGAGGGGTGGCAAAGCTTATAAAATGCATTTCAAATTTTGTTTCATTAATTAAGCTTATAAAATGATTTTTGTGTCATTCAAAATGACAGGAAAGGGAAATGTCTGCCTTGGCAGTAGGAAGTCCTTGAGAGTCTCTGTCACAGTTGTTTCCCATATTTCAGAGCATTAAACTTCTCACTTGGATCAAGTTGCAGCAGTGTGGTTTTTGGGAACCATTGTCACTTGTGTGACAATCTAGCCCTTTTTAGAGACCAGCAAAATGACAATTAAAAATTCCCACCTATGGGAGTGGAGCTTCAGCTCATTTCCAAAACCAAGGTTGCCCAGAGTTAAAATCCTCTGAAACAGTTTTCCAATTCAGAGAGGAGTGTCTTCCTCAAGTCTTGCCTCTTGTCTTTGTTGTACAGAGTATCACCAGTTTATCAAATTTTCTAAATTTCTCTGTACCAGTCTTTTTTTTTTTTCTTTCTAATGATGATCTGCAGTGAGTTATTCACATCTAGGGAAAATAGAGTGCTGCAGAGCTTTGTTTACAATTGTAAGTACAATTTCATTATTTCAGCATATGTTCTCTGTCCTTGAAATGTAACTTGTATCTGGGTTTGTTGTGAGAAATACTAGAACATTTCCCTTATAATCAGGGTGACAGTTACGGTATTAACTGATTTGGTAGATGTTGTATCACAGCCGTGTGGGAAGGCGTACTACTCTGTCTATTCAAGGAGAACTTCTTGATATTGTATGATTTTTAAATGTGGGAAAATGTTAATAAATGATCAGGGCTTAAACTGACAAATCAGGCACCAGAAAGTTGGGAAGAGTTTAAGCATGTCCTGTGGAGTGCCCATCCTGTGCATGAAACAAGGCATGGGTTCCACAGGAGAAGTTTTAAGTGACGAGCTCATCTGAGGCAAGGCAATGGCTTACTGCCTATCCATAGCATAACTAGAAGAAGTCAAGGATAAGAATAAATTATATTTTCTCTGGCCACTTTGCAGCCTGAAGTCTTTTTGCAGAGATTTCTAATGTCTGTCATTTGCTGGATTGTTCTTTAATCAAGAGACTGAAAACTGGTTAAGAGCAGAAGGTAGGACAGCAGTCCTGAGTCCAGTTCCAGTGAGCTCAATCTGATTGCATCACAGGCATCTCAGTACAGGATCTCTTTTGTAAGCGTATTGAGTCCCTTTGTAAAACCCATTTGGCAGTGTTACCCAACAGAAGCTAATGACTGTATCCTGTGTATAAAAAAGAAATAAATGGGGGAGACCCCAACCAAATGTAGACCCACTGCTGGTGAACTGGGTTTTCAGTTGGACCCAAGTGGGAGTGTGACTGTTCAAATGGAATTTACACAAAGGTTGTGGGTCTCTGTACAGGTGGTGCTGTGTTTTGGTAGGATCAGCTCCCTTGTCAAATCCACAGAAGCTACAGATGTGGGCTGAAAAATAAGTGTTGATTACAACATTAATGTTGTTGGTATGCATTTCAAACTGTAGCTTTGCTGGTCATAATAAAATGGAGGCAGATTTTGTTAGCTTTGTATTACATGTAAGCAATTATAGTAATCCAGGAACTCCATTGTATCTTTGATGACTACAGAAAACATGCAATTGTAGCTGAAAATGAACATCTGATATATTCATTGCAGACCAAATATGTGTGACATTTTTGTTCCATTATTTAATTTCTGTTTGTAAACTATGCTCATCAATGAATCTGTTTTGTATATTTCTGGCTAAATGCTGGCAAGACAAACATGGATTTATCTAGGACTGGACATGCAATAAACAAGCCACATGGAG
Organism: Lichenostomus cassidix; assembly: GCF_008360975.1. NCBI lineage: Eukaryota > Metazoa > Chordata > Aves > Passeriformes > Meliphagidae > Lichenostomus > Lichenostomus cassidix. The sequence continues at coordinate 25,661,127 of NC_139483.1, read as the reverse complement.
TTTTAAAAATACATATTTTTGTGATCTTAGAAATAGAATGGCCTTGGTTAGAAGAACTTCACTCTGCAGACCCATGTGCCAAATAATTATTTTTCATGTTTCATTTGGTTGAGAATAATAGGTTTATAGTTTTTTACTGGTGCAGAAAACAGAGACAAAGTTTTAGGTTTTGTTTTACTTAGAAATATTTATGGAAATTACTTATTTAAAGAATTAATTAAATGAAGGTGCACCTTAGCGACATCTACTTCAGACTCTCTGGATGACTTTTCTAAATTTTTTTTTATCCAGCCGGGGGCTTTAGCACTTGCAAAATGCTAATGTTGCATACTTCCATACTTCTCTTAATAGCATCCTAAGGGAGCAAAGATCACTCAGCAGCAAAAATTTTAAAAAGGGAGAGGGGAAAGGCAAGAAGGACAAGTTTACTGTGTAATTTAGGTATGTGCAATGTTCTTGCTGTATTCTGCCAAAACACCTTTGTTATTTTTTCATTCAAACTAATTCAAACAGTACTTCATGAAAATAATTCTTGAAGGAGCTTATACCAATGAAATGGGAAAATTTTGATAAGTAAAATGTTATCAATGGAACAGAGATTGACTGTTCATCATGCCTGGTATATATTGCTTTGTCTAACAACTTGCCCCAGCAGACTTACAATTGTGTTCTCTCTGAAGACCCTCCCAGCTGCAAGGCCTGATTGACGGAATCTGTGGGCAGATGCACTTGCCAGACTCCAATAAAGACAGGGCCTTGGGAAAATCTAAGGCAATTATTGACGGGCAGCAATCCACTAATCAGACAATTTCAAAATTAATCCCACAGTCCCTTACTGTATTAGCTTTCCTCCTTGTTTGTATTTATACAGCAAATTCATGACTTCAGTGAATACTCTACCTTCCAGCCCAATTATGTATCTCTGAGGGTATTAAATTAAAAACAGAAGAAATATTGAAAGTGGCTTGCAATTAGTTTCTTTAAAAAGTGGTGTGGCACTTACAGGCTGGGGTTCTTAATATGATGCTTGATAATAAAAGTAAACAGAATTTTTTTTCTCATACAAGTAAGGCAAGTATTCCTAATACGCCTTGTTATAAAGCAGCCTATATATAATGAGAGGGGGGAAAAAAGGTGATTTGATTTTGGAGTTTAATTATATCTTCATAAAATTCTTCTACAGTAACTGACAAATCCACAGTGTCTCCAAATAACATAAACAGATTTTGGGTTGTGCATTTTGATTTATCTTTCCCTTGTTTTATTTTGATCACTTTATAATACAAAATTGCATTGCGTTTGATTGTCACCTGCCTTTTAACTGAAGACTGATCCAAATAGGATATTTCTTTCAAGTGGAAATGAAATATAGAACCAGCTTTATGATGTAACTGTTTAAATGTGAGTCATTGCCTAGAGTCCTTAGTTGTGTACTGTGTATCTCATTCTTTTAAATTTGGAAATCTAATTCCTGCAATGTCTGAAGGATTGTTTCTGCAGGTCTGAACCTGAATGTAGAATTTCCTATTTTTATTATTGAAAATGGGCGACCAAAGAGAGACATCACTATCAAGGCATTATTTTGCATCTTTGCATTGCTGATTACTATTGGATTGAACAGTAAGTGCACTTCTACTGTTTCCAACATGCAGCAGAAATCATGCAATATTATTTTGTTTATTCACAACCAGTTAGCTTTCAAGTACAGAGGAATGAAAAAGAGACTGAACTAATCCACTTGGAAATCAATGGGTAAACTCAGTGAACACGTGGATTGGAGAGTAGATGGTGCAGTGCTAACTGTAAAAAGAGTACAAAGTATTTCCAAGTTGAGAAAGCAGTGAGGGAGAGATTTGACTGAAGGGGCTTAGGCTCAAACCCCTTCCTGGGTAGTTTTGGTGGGTTCAGCCACTTTCTCTGTATCTCAGATTTCTATCTGTGTGGCTTCAAGATTTCCATGATTGAATGAGTGCTGAGGAAAAGAAAACTGATGTACAATTTTTATTAAAATTATGGAATTGGTATAATTTTCAAGTAAAAATTATAAATAATTATATAAGAGATAGCAGAGTTGGTTAACTGTGATCTTTTTAGTAATCGTATGTGGAGCTGATGAGCATAAAGTTACAAACATGCAACCTCATCTTGTACTTTGGACAAAAGGTTTGAATGAATAGTACACATTTTGGCCTGTTGTAATCAGTCACAAGTTTGAACTGATTCACAGACACAGAGGACATATAAGGCAAGAGATGTACCCCAGATAAACTATTTTTGGATTACCTGAATGATTTCTTGAACTCTCTTTCCAGAGTTATGCCTCTTTTTGTCATAGAAAATGGCTAAATTAACACATCTGTGTGGTTGGATATATTTAGACAAGAATGCAAGACTTAGGAGGCACAAGGGTAAAAGTTCCTGTGCATCTTTTATACTTCAGTGTCTAGCAATGTGCCTGTGATGATGCCAGCTGCCTTTCCTTATGCAAGCAAAAGCCAGGATGGAGCTACTGGTACGCCTTGTTTTATATTACTTTTATTTGATTTATTGCAGAAGTTGTTAACACCCCATAGTTCTTTGAATAAAATAAAACAAGAAAACCTATAAGACTCAGCAACAACATAAGCCAGGGAGTCTTTCACCTTCATTATGACCTAATTCAGCTTTTGATTACCAGGGGATTAACACCTCCATTTGTAACAAAAGATGCATTCTGTGAGTAAGAAGCTCCGTAAGGTAACAGCTCATGCAATATTGCATATTGCAATGTAGCTCAAAAAGACAGAACAAAAAGTGGGAGGCTAGCAAACAGAAAAGATTATCTGGCTTTCCACCCATCCTTCTGAAGATGTCTCTTAAAATCTATCTAATCATCAAGTAGATTTCACAGGAAATTATTAAAAAGTGCTTTAAAAATCACAGATCTCCTTAAAGTCATACTTGATGAATTAAGGTCACCACTCAGTGATACTGGTGGAGCCTTGCCCTTTAGTAAGGGGCTGAGTTTGGAGGTTTCTGAAATCCTTTCCTAGCGAGATAATATTTTAGTGAATGAAGGCAGCTCTTCAATCCACATCTGCCTGGAGGGATCCTCCTTAGACACGGGTACAGTTCAATTTCCCTGCTTACACTGCAGTTCAGCCAACTGATCATGCTGCTCTTTGTGGGCATTCCTTTGTCTTCATTTTATATCTGCAGGTGGATTCAGACCATGGGCTTTACATACACCACCAGCTGGTGACAGCTTTTGGCTATGGTTGACCTGGGTTGAGTTAGAACTGATGACCAAAAAGTGAAACTTGACGTTACCAAAGCCTGAGGTTATTTGTTGCCCTTTAGGGACTGCTGGTTTTAAAGCAACAGCAATTAGGTTTGTGTGGCACAATAAACAAAAATAGAAAGTGCATTCATATGTATAATGTAAAGATTAAAGCCCTTGCACTCTCAGCTGCACACTGAATAGCTTGGGTTTTTATATGCTTTTAAACAGGAGAGCTGCGTAACATGACCCTCCAGTTGAAAGGATGCAGAATCGCTATACTCCCATCTGGATTATTACATTCAATTTAGGCCACATGAACTCCTGTGCTGAAGGTGTACATCTAAGAAAATGGTTGTGAATTGAGCGTGACTTGCATAAAAGAGCAAGTTGCACCTATTCGTTCTTGAAAACCATCTGCTTTTAGTTAAAATCACAGTTGGCTTGCCAGCCAGCCATGGGGGCCCCATCTTCTTTTCTGTATCACCCCACATTCACATGCTTAATATACTAGTAATTTTATTGTGGAGCTGTGGTCAAGACTCTGTGGCTAAGGTTGCAACCAGGTTCTTTTATAAGCTCTGTTTTTTGTCTGTCCCACTAGAGCTTTCACTAGGAAAATTGACTTGAAAATTGGCAACATTCACTCTGCACTTCATACCCATACATTTACATTCTCAGGCATGTTTAATTGTCATGCTCCCTGCTTTACTACTCTTTCAACTTCAATGTTAATTATTAGGCCCCACTTAAAATTAAGCCTTTCTTGGTGTCTTTTAATTATAATCAAGCCCTAGGCAGTCAGGTTACTACAACCACTGTGTATTACACTGTTCTTGGTTGTGGCTCTCAGTTGCCTTGTTATGGCTTATTTGTAGACTGGAACCTCTCTGACTTTTTGTTGAATTTCCTTGAGTATGTTGAGGGTCCTGGTCTACAACTCAAGCCTTTTCCTACTATTACCATTAAAATAAGTGGTAATAAACATCCAAACAATTTATAGATGCAACCTGGCTCCAGCTGAAGCTGATGGCAGGATTTTCACCAACATCAACAGGAATGGTGCAGCTGTGGCTCTTTTGTTAAGTGATCGTGGGTGACTAACTCACCCTCCCATCTAAGCTAAACTTGCAAAGTTTTCCAAGGATTGTTTCCTTATCATTTTAAAAATTGAAGCCACCATTTTTGGCAATATAGTGAAAGTCTGCATACTTGAATGCAGGGAGTGTGCATGTATCAGTGTTGTTTACTTATCATTAAAAGAGTTTGCTTTGGAAATGGTACTGAATTTGAAGAAGTGTAATTACAGTAGCTCCTTGTTTTCTGTTTTAATGTACTTTTCTCATCACTTTTAATATGAAAATCCAGCCTTGTTCACAGGAGCTAAGTAGTGTTAGAGGATTTGCAAGCAGTCAGTTGACTTTGGCCCCTTAGTCTGTGTTCCAAAGTGAATACAGGTTAAGGCACAGTGACCAAGTCTCAATTTAAAATGCAATACCTGTTGTTATTCCAGGGGAGGAGATTTTTCCTATTCAGTCTGGTCCTGTTTAATGCAATTTCTGAATAATTATTTCTGACTACGTACAGGAAAGCTGTTGAGAATTCTATATGCGAAAGTGATTAAATAGCATCTAGACCTCTAAATAATTGACATATTCACACTCAGCATCCTCAATGTATGATTAATTATTTAAATTGAATGAGGATCTTTTAAGTCCTCTACCTTTTCTTTTTTTTTCAGAGTTTTACCTAGATTCTATTAGTACTTAGTCTCTGCAGTCAGAGAGGTTTAAAACTGATGGAAGAGCTAAAACTATCAGCAAGAAAGAAGTCCTTTGATATTTTCCAGAGATTTCATGAAAGTCAAACTTTGAAAACCAAAGGAAAAAAGGAAGTCTGCTGCTGGAAGAGAGAGACACTTATAAAAATAAGACTAAGAGGGTGATGGTCATGATGGTAAGGAGATAAAAGTCTAAAAGGAGGCATGGAGTGCAGAATGGGAGATGTTTTCGGGCAAAGGCAGAATGGATAGACATGAATGCTCCTGTGAATGTTATTTGGTCTGTAATTCTTATTTTGAAAAAAACAATCTTTTTTAAAACCATGTAGATTTTTTCCCCTTTCACTGAAGTGTTTGGTGTGTTTGTTACCCCTTTTGTACAAATTTCTCAGACTTGTAATGCATTAATTATTCTTAATGTAAAATGCATTGTCCTTGCCTCTAAATTATAAATTCATATCCACTTGGGGAAAACTTTGTCCCCTCTTCTAACAGAAAGAATACAGTTCTACCATATGATAAAGAGGTTGTGTCTGAGAGGTCTTTGCGAAGTCGATCGTCTCAAAAACTTTGCACTTTATCTGCCAGTAGTACCAGTCCAAAGCAGCATCTGTCTTACAGATTTTTGGTATCAGAGAAACCTATTGCAGACCTGAGACCACAATAATTGTAGCTGCTAGGTTTAAATAGGTCATTGTATTTTTACTGATGCAGCGACAAACTGCGCTTACCAGAAAAATTTAAGAAGTGCTTGGGCTGCAGTAGTAGATTGGATGATTCCAGAAATTTCTCTTGACCAAGAAGGAGTTGGAAGAGTACGTAGAAATTGTCCATTCCTTCTTAAATCAGTACAGCTAAATAACAAAACTCTCTGAATTGCTTTTTTTAGATATGGTGTAGTTCACTCTTCTGATTTGAGAGGGCATATGAAGTAATGCTATATTACTACCAGCCTGGTGATTGATTGGTACATTTCCTGTCAAATTGTGCTTTGTTTTATTGAACATGGGAAGTCTTAACATGTTCTTTGAGAGCAAAACTCTGCAAACCAAGAATGTGGGATATCTTTATTGCATACCTACCACAGAGAGTTGTCACTAGTGTATGCACTGCAGAGAAGATTTGAGATAGACAAATCTCTTTAAAGATCTGACTTTTTAGGAGTCTTCACTGTGAAATTTGCCTTGTTGCTTTATTTGTGTGTATTGCAGTTGTAAACTTAGTGGTGCATATATTAAAATTCATGTAACTTAGTATGGTGTTGTTTACTAACTTCATGCAATATATATCAGTTAAAAAAATCACTCACATTATGTTTAAATGCTAATAAAATGAAATCCCTTAGCAGTCAAAGGAATTCGCCATCTATGAGTGAAATACCAAGGCAGGCCTTGTTATTTTTATGAAACTCTGAATAATATAAGTATCCAATTGATAAAATTTTATTAAAGCTGACAGCCCTTAAGTGATCTAAGTGGTAAATATTGAAATGAAGTTTCAACAACACTGCAGTACCAAGGGAGGCCTAAGGCAGTAATAAGGATTAAACAATGATTTAATGTTGTTCCTTGGGGGTAGGGATTGTTGTTTTAATGGAGAGCAAAAGCTCACTTCCTTCTAAATAATTAAACTGTGATTTGAGAAATTGATCCAAGGTAGTTGTAGTGGTTTGTTAAGTCCGAAAGAGATAAATGAAGGCAAAGTGTCCTGGGGCAAGGGGAAGTCAGGGGAGAGTAGTGAAGAGATAGTTTTGCAGGATAGATTCATGACAAGTGTCCCTCGGGAAGGGGGAAGCTGGCAATGAGCATATTTTATCTCTTATTTGTAATGTAAACAGACTTGTGCTGCCTGAGGGTGGGTAATAGCTAATGAGCAGGGGGTTTCCGTAGGGTGCAGATTTTATTAGCACAGCTTATAAAAAACGGATCTAAATTAAAAATGCAATGTCTTCTAGATAATCTGATAATCAGTGATGCTACAGGGAGCACCTCCACCTAAGCAGAGCGAGTGTATTAGCATATGCATGTAAAATTTTGAAGCAATTTGTTCAGCAGTTTCTGAGAGCTGAATGGCTTTCTCATCTTCACAGCAGAAAGCAGATTTCACATAATAGGGCTGAATATTTTGGGCTGTTTTAGGAATGCAGGAATGAAGGAATTTTGTACTGCATTTTAAATCTGTCATTTGTGTATAACCAGTGGGAGACTTGGCCAGAGACCTTCTCCTCTTACTTGCCTCTTGGGTGATTGTTACAAATGAGATGACAGCTAGGATGGTGGTAGAGATGGGATAGAAGTGGAAGAAGGGAGAGAGAAAACTCTGCCTAATTAGATAATTGCTTAAGGTAATTTCCTTGGGATTAATATGATACACAGCCCTAAATTGTTCTAGACAGCTGATGCAGAGCTTCCAAAATTGTGGTGGATGTTTTCCAGCTAACTGCCCCTCTCAGTCCGTATGCACATAGCAGTCTTTGGAAACACAATTAAATTTAGCTAGCATCCTAGAAATCATTGAAATTCCCTCTACTTACTAGAAAAGGTTGCCTGGGTTCAATCCATGCCTTCAGGTGTCGATACAAATGGGTAGGGTACATCAGAATAATGTTGTATTTAGGCACATAGAAGGAGGAACAGGTTGGAGCATCGAGAGCCCCTGAGAACACCTGCAGTCAGACAAAGTCTTGTCTACCACTGCCAATGCCTCCATTTTTCTCAGCACCCAAGACAAAGCACAGAAGGAAAAAGGAATACAGAGCATGAATGGCAAAAGTCTTCTAGAACTTCAGAGTTTAAATATCTGTAATTTTCAGTAATAAAAAGGATATTTCAAAAACTTGTGGCTATCAGGGGATTGGGACATAATGAGTAAGGTCCACTGAAACACGAAGAATTAACAAAAATGTCCCTGCATATCTCACTCCAGACTGTAAGACCTGGGGCTAGTAGTGTTAAGGCTAAGGTTGCACAGTCAGAAACATGTCTTTGACCCACCTGCTCCTCTCTGTGCCATAAACTGAGGAAATGGAAGTGAAGTCAAACCATAGAAGCTGATAAGTGTGTATAAAACAGTTTTTTCCAAGCAGACTGTTTTATGTAGGTCTATTTTGGATACGTTACTATAATTAGAGGAAAACTTAAGGACCACCCGGTATACAATCAACTGTATTGTTCCCAGCTCCTCAGGCTAGGAGAGAGAAGAGGTTGTACTGTGATCAAACAATCGTTGTTTATTGATGGCTTTCTGTAAGTGCTAGGCAGGTTGCAAGTTCTAGTCTACGAAATTCCTTAGAGTGCACCCCTTGATGCACTGAAGGGTGTGCTCCAGCTGTCTGTGTTTGGGTGTTTACCAGTTGATCAGTCTGACTGGAATCCATCATGTGTCTGTACCCATCTTTTGTCAGAAGGAATGAAAAGTAGACAGGATATTATGTTTTGGTACATTCATTTGTCGGGTTAGATTTGGTTTTGCGTGTGTACCGGTTTCTTTTTATTTCTGTTGGAGAACACGAGGCAGAAGAAATGTCTTGCACTTGGAGGCAGGAGATGGTAGAACTAAGCCTCAGGAAATAGGCTTATCTTTCCCATGGGAATTCATTCTGTGGGCTCAACCCATCACTAAGAAGACTTCTCCTCCTGAGGAGGCAAACTCTGATTTATGGATACCTCTATTGTATGAGAGAAGGAATACACACCTGAGGTTCTTAGGAAACTCTTTGAGGAGATGAACTGGAAATCCTGAATGCAACTCAAGTTCTGTGGAAGGGCATGGTAGGGAGCTGGGACAGGGCTGGCATGCCTATGGTAAGTCATCCTAGTGAGGAGGTGTTGTCACACCATCAAGGAGGTTCGAAGGCACCACTGGAGAATGTCTAGTCCAATGCATTTTAGTGCATCAGCTGGAGTTTCCAGCTCTCTGAGTACATCCTGTGTAGGTATCTAGTCCATACTTGAGGGAAGGATGGTGTAGTTAAATGACATTTACCACCTGCAAGGATAGACAAACAGGGTAATGAGAGAAGCATTACTTCTAGTATGCTAGTATGTGAAATACCAGAGTATTTCTAAGACACGGAACTAACCAAAATCAAATACTTTAAAACAGCTTCCTATGCCCCCAGGGGAGAATATCTGTGACCAGGTATTCACCAATGAGCTTATACTAAGTATTGGGATTGTCAATAGTAGTGAATGGTAATACTGCTTGAATAATAACCAAAGCATTGTAGCTTGCTGTCATGTAAGTTTGTGTTGTCAGTTCAGCTGATTTTGAAGAGGAAGAATTGATCAGAAGCAATAAATTAGGCATTTTACAATTAAAAAATTATGTTCTGATCCTTTAGGGAGCCAAGATATCCATCTATTTCAGTTGACCAGAACTGTGCTGGGGTTAAATTTAGAAGTATGCCTAAGGTGAGACCCAAGATATCTTCCCTGTGAAGACAATATTTAACATTTGCTCTTCTGCAAGAATGCAGTTCAAATTTTTGGGTATCACAATGTGGCATTCCATAATGTTTATTCAGGGCAAATATTGCTTTTAGATTATCAGGTGGTATGCATCACTAATAGAAACATAAGTTTTGGCTGATCATTTGCTTATTGGGGTGTCAGTAGACAGTTCCATTCCTGCTTTTGCCTTATGCTTCCTGAGGAACTGTCATGCAAGTCACATGTCTTTCCAGGCTTCTATTTGCCCTATCTGCACCAGCAGTAAGAGCAGTGCCTTTCTTAACACTTTTTAAAGCTCACTACTTTGTTTAGATGATCACTTCTTCAGTGCTGCAAATGTCCTGTTCTCTGCATCTGAAATAGAGCCAAACTAAGAGCTTGGAAATGAATGTGAAGAGCTTTGTCACTGTTGGCTTGAAACACATTTTTGCCATGGTCAGATTTCTTACAACAGCTTTTTTTTTGTGGCAAACATTGCTATGTTTTGACTTAAATATAGCAAAATCTTCAACATGATGAAATGGCAAAAAATGTCACAGTTCATCATGCTACAAAGTATAAACAATCATCAAACAGGTGAAAAATACATTAAAGAAGAATAAAACTTCAAACAGGTTTTAAGTAGTTCACTTTTATGTTTTAATAGCTCTTTAGGAGCCTGTAAATAGAAAGTCAATTGGATTTCAGACTTGTTTCCATAGTTATGTTACACACGGGGAGTATTCAATAAAACAAATCTTTTATTTAGTTCCTGACAGGTAATTAAAATGTGCCTCTGCATTTTCTTGTCTGTTACTGTAGGAACTAATATCAAAGATTTCTAGAGTTTACAAGTATTCACAAATATATGGCAACTTAATTTTATCTTTTGGGCTGCAAACCTGGTGCTAACTGGAAGTCTTTAGTTAGTGGAAAGTTTGAATCCTGTTTGGCATTCTAAGCCTAACATTTCTTTTTTACTATAAAAATTTGCTCTCAGCTTCAAAGATCCTGAGCCCTGTTTGCACATTTTTCAAAGTAATAAATTGTGGGCAAAGCCAAATATGTAGAAAAACAGCAACCAGAAGCAGAACAAATTTAGAGAAAAAGAAGAAAAAAAAAAAGATTGTTAACATTCCTGAAAATATTTTGGGGGGGGAGAGAAGGTGCTTATGAGGGTTAAAGTACTATAAAATTATTTGAATTCTTAATTGTCAATTAAATTGTATTTATTTTAAGTGTCTGAGGTTTTTCAAAGGACCATTCAGTTCTGCAGTCTTTTCAATATATGTATCTTTAGAAGTTTTAGAGGACAGCACCTGTGAGTGTCAAAAAAAAACCAGAGAGACACTCCTCTTTACTGCTGACATGCTACCTGAACCAGTCTGGCTAAATCAGAAACTTTCAGTCTTTGTGTTTTTACAGGATTGTATATGGTGGCACCATGGGGTTGGATTTCGCAGCTGGGGATCATATAAAGAATAAGCTGCATTTTACCAGCCTTACATCTTTTTTTTCTTTTCAATTTTTTCTTTTTCTTCTATTTTTTTTTTTTTTGGTATACCATTGTATTCTCTTTTCCCTGTAGTGTTTTAGTACCCTCTACAGGGTATGGTGACCAGTGGATCTACCAGGATCTGTATCAAAATGCCTAAATGACTCACTTTTACAGGAAACTACCTCTGTGCTATTATTTGTGTATCTCCCAGACATGGAGGAGAATTATTTTGGGAAGGGTTTTAGCAATTAAACTGATGAAAAACAAAGCTAATGATAATGATTGGCCATAGCTTAGCATGTGGAGACTTTGTGATGTATTTCTCACAAGTGTCTTGTCGTTTTGGCTACAATTGCCTGACTGCCTGGTTAACCAACTACCTTGTTCTTTGTGACTGCCACACATTGGTTGTTCTCCCTATGGTTGTCCAAGACCACTGTTATTTTTCTTTGATCAGGCATACTTAAGGAAATAGAGAATTCTTCAGGTGTGTTGGGTGGATCCTCCTGTTAGCACTACTTGTATAAGCCCATGATGAATTCCACAGTTCTGGCCGAGCTTGGGACTCTTGGGGAATGCTTGATGGACACAGAGAGGAGAGGCTGGGGGTTCTGGGGTCATAAGAGATGCTGCTGGATAAAACAAAGCTGGGAGAAACAGGGTTTCCTAACCCAATACGGGAATGCCGCATGAAGAGGCTTTTGCCTTCCAGATGGCCATGTCTAAACGGAGGCAGCAGCGTCCAAAGGGGAAAGGATATCAACTTCTCAAGGATTGCCAGCTTGGGTTGTTGACTGTTGCAGCTCTGTTGAGTAATGTGACGAGCTATAGCTATCATTTTACACACAAATGCATCTCAGGCCCTTGCTGAGGCTTGACATCAGGCAATAGGCTTATGTTTTATGAGTATTAAAATGTCATAGCTTTAGTACTAACTTGTACAATTTCTGGTATAACTCCCCCACCCTCGCTTCTTCTTTTATGTTAGAGTTAGAAGAATGGTTGCAATCTTTATTGTCCCTTAAAAATGAGCTCAGAGAGATTATTATAGAAGTGGTATAATCTCAACAGAATGGTGAGATTTGCAGTATTACTGATGGGCTCAGCTAAGCCAATAAAATTCTAGAAAAAAGGCCTAAGCTGCAGGAATTTGCAGGGATTTATGAGTTCTTGGCACAATTGGGAGTAACTGTTTCCATGAATGTCCATTTTACCAAAAAGAAAAATTAGAGTTATGTAGCACAAGATGTTTGCTACAGTGGAAAAAGTTCTTTTTTCTGGATTACTCTTGGCTCTATCTGTTGTCAAAGCTAATCACACTGAGCAGTTCATCTGTTTATTACCATAATATTATATTTACAGCATGCATAAATACAGCTCTTTTCATATTAAGCCTGATAGCTGCTTTAAACCTGTCTTATATCTGTTGCTCTTATTTTTCTAACTCACTTATTGCATTTGCAGATACTGCAACAAATTTATGTGTTTTATAAACCTAACAGAATGCCTTGTGTACTGATTGATGGAAAATCAGTTGCTCAGTTGCCAGGCAATGATTGATTTTCCAACACAGCTGCTCCAGCTGTGCTACAGATGCTATTTTTTCTCAGATATCATAAATGGTGTTGCAAACTATTGAATATGATCCTTAATTGTAAGGATCTCTGAGAAATCAGTCATTTCAGTACTGAATGGCCATTTGGTCATTGTCTTCAGCTATGCTTTGTGTTTTTATCTAGTAAACCTGAAATTAACTGTACCACTTGGAGGTTTCTTTGGTGTATTTTGCAATAAGCTGGTTTGAAATCTGTGACATAAGTAAATGCTTGTCACTAAAAATTACAGTTCATTACAAAATGCTGTAGCCAATAGCATGTGCTGATGACAGCAAGCCTTTTTCCTGGAATGCATTTCAGATTCCAGTATTTTATTTCAAACCTTGCTCAGCTGTGTATGACTAATAAATAATAGAGGAAAGAATAACTCAACAGAAATTTCACAGACCTTCTTTTGATCTGGGGAAGCAGACTTTGGTTGCTTGGCATTCCTTCAGATGACCTTCATAATTTAGTTGTAGGCTTTGATTTGTCTCCACTATCCATTTTCACAGCAGCATAAAATATTAAAGTCAAGCAATATCAATAATTCATACTCTTACAGCATCAGGGATATCAGTGAGAGGGAACATTTGGATTTGCTAAAATTAAAAGCGCAACTCTGCTTAAGGTACAAATGCAAGCTTAAGGCTTTTAATGCTCATTATGAGGGAGGAAATTAAGCCAAGTTTCATATTTCATAGAAAGAGGAGCTGTAGTTTGTAGGTGTCCTGTCATTTGTACTTTAGCCTCCTATTCACAGCAGGGTAATGTGTCTGCTTGCTAAAATAGACTTGCTGGCAGTCTGGGTCCTTTTCTCTATCTTTCTCAAGAAAAGCATTTCTCAGTGCTTTCTCCCTAGTATGAAATCTGATTCTTCTTAAAGAGCCAGTTACTACTGATATTGACAGCATGGTTGATTGCAAAGCAGAGAGCACTGGAGCATGGTTTGGCTTCTGCACCTGGATTTGCCACTGTCCTGTGGGCAAATCCATTTGGTATTCTGCATTTAATTAAAAGTTTCTCAGAGGTGTTGTTCAGTGTCTAGTCCCAGGAGCCTCTAATTTCAGTGGGCCAAAGCACTGAAACAATATCAGTAGGAATCTAAAATGCAATTCATTCCATCTCTGACTTTTTGAACATGATATTTTCCTTGGGGTTTTCGCCTTTAAAATTGATTTGATATCTACTTTGTCTAGTCTTTTCTTCTAATAAATACATGTCTAAATGGTATAAAATGATAGATGATTTAATAGTCTGGTAGACTTTCATGCAATAATTTTTAGAGCAGTCATTTATACTTGCCTTCTGCATTAAGGCAATATCCTCATGCACACCCATTTCTTCAAAGCTGATATTCTTCCAAAAGAGCAATAAAAATTCTCTCCACTTTTTAGTTGTAATTGATACCTTTCAAAGCCAGTCTACTGGAGACATTTTAGAACAAATTTATGCTTTCCTTCTGTAAGCTTTCTTTTTTCAAGTGCCTTCTCCTTCAAGAGAAAAGGATGTACAAGGGTTACCTCTACTTTTTGTTTGCTGGCTTGCTTAGCTTTTCAACATCTTGCAATTGTAGGATGCAACTATAGGAGAAGGAGTCCCAAACCAAATTCCCAATGGAGTTGCTAGCTTTTACTTAGGCAGGAATGAATTTCCTTCTAACTTAAATATTTCCCTCTTTCCATAGTGCTGGTAATGAGTGTCTCTGTCATTTTAGGATTTCTGTTACTGTTCAAGTAGGCTGCAAGCTGTACTCACTGCACAGAAACTAGAAAAGGTGTGATTTAGAGTTTCAGTTGTACAATGATATTTGGGTAAACACTGAAAACAGAGATGAAGCCTGGGTTGTCTTCATGTAGGTTTTTGCATGCTCATGTCAGGCATTTAACAGGAAGATTCACCTTTTAAATTCAGGTTTGTTTCAGAAACATGGGTAAGCTGTAGGGTTGGGCTACAAGCAGATGGCTTCAGCAGTCATGGGTGAGCAAACAGCCTGGTTCTTCTGTTTTGGAGGAGAACCTGGAGGGAAGCGATGGTAGCACTTCCCTTTAGTTTTTAGCATTGAGGTTGCAAGGGAATAATGTAAAATGAGATCTTTTCCATTGCTGCACGTCCTGTTGGTACATGAAAGAAATGTCAAAGTGCAGGTGAGGATGTGTCAGGGATCCTTGGACCTCTTCAGCTGAAGCTGTGGATTGGTTTCAGTTACTTAGGGAAAAGCAGGTTGTTAAGAGAAGAACTTTGTCTTCCTGAGGCTGTGACTCATTTTTGCCCCTGCTGTAACACTTCCCTGAACCTCTCTGCTATTTTGCTGTGAGTGAGGATTTCAGAACTGACCCTTCACTTGTTTTGATTTCCTCTTGGTAGAAGTGCTGCTCTTGCTCTTTGGAGGAAGTTGCAAACAGCTGCTTCCTGGCAGTAGAAGTAGTTTTCAGTGTGATCTCCTGATCCACAGGAATGTGTGAGAGACAGGTCATCATGCAACTTGACTCAAAGTCCCATATCAAGTGTGGAATCTTATTATGCCAATGTCTGGTAAATGACGTAGTGCCCTGTTTTCAATGGAGCTCTGTCATGCTTTGGCTCCAGTGTGTATGTGGCATTCTTAATACTTCTGAGGTATTTCTCATCTTCTTTGAAAATTTTATGTATTAAAACATCCTTGGAATTTTTAAATCTTTTTTTAAAATCATAATCTTTTCCTATTTTTTGCTGTCTTTTTCCATTTGCCAAGTAATGATGCCATCACAGTGGTACACATATCCCAGTCCAGATTTTGCAATAAGCTGTGGAAGGAAAGGAATCCCTTGCTACTCCTCCTGAATGCTGCTTACTAGAGCAAGAGACATAATACCTTGCTTAGCTATGTACATCTTTACTCAGTGCTCTTTGTCCCTTGTTGAGAACTTTTCCAAATTGCCATCCTCCTTTCTTTGATCACATATAATAAATCTAGTTCCGTACCCTGAGTTATACAGCTGTGATGAATATGATTAAAAATACCAGGATTTTCCCCCTTTTCTTTTGGCAATTCAGATCACATTGCATGAAAGACCTACAACTACCCTCATTTACCACCACAGAAACTTTGTGTCAAACTTTTCAAGCATTACAGTGATTCTAGAAAAAAATGTCCCATTGCTCATGAAACGACTTCAACTGCTTTCCTTGTATTTTAAAAAAGAGCTTCACTTTCTTCTTTAAAATTAAACTACAAATTCCAAACATGTCGTGGTGTTTTTCCTTTTCCCCCACACCAGACTAAGCAGAGGATTCAAGCTCCCACCCCTCCTCCTACTCCTTTTGGGATTTGTGACATTGGAGATATGTGGTGACTGCTGAGGAAATTGCCCTAAGTGATATTGGAGTAATTCCCCTTCATTTTAGTAATAAAGGTTGCATATGTTTTATGAGAATAGCACCCCTGCTGTACAGAGAGCTACTGTGATCCATCACTTTAAATCAAGAAATCATTTGACACATTTATTTCCTGAACAGGAAGTGTTCTGTCAAATCAGCTGGAAACCCTGAAATCTGTACATGTTAAGATGAAAGTCAAAATAGCAGACACTGTTATTTTACTGGTCCAGTTCCATTTTCCTAGAAAGGCCACTCTACCGTTGGGATGCTGAAGAAGTATCTCTTTCTTTCCTTTCAGAATGCATGTGTCTGAAGAAATTTATTAAAATAGTCATAGGGATTGCAGTCAGTCATTTTTAGAGGACTGTATATCTGATAATTATGTGGTAAAATCTGATCTAAAATAGAAATAAGCTTCAAATGTGTCAAATATAAAAGTGGTTTTGGCAGAAAAAAAGGGTTGATAAAATTTCCCATGATATTTTAATCAGGGAGTTGTAAAATAAATTTTGCAAATGTAATGCAGATTATAGTTGACTCAGAGCTATATACACAGGAAGACCAAAACGGGACACTTTGAAAAGCACTGGTAAGCAGGGAGATGGCAAGGATGGCTGGTTGCACTTACCTTGAAAACATCAGTTGCACAAGAACGTTTCTGTCTAGATTGTGGGCATTAAAGGGGCTTCCAGCCAGACTGTTAGTTGTGTGTGTGTGTAAGAACTAACTGAGTATTCTCAGGTTAGTCAACTGCAGCTTAAACATCACTGATATAAAACCTATGATGGAGACGTGTGAGTTTTGCATGCCAGCTGCATTTTTATTGGCCGTCTGCAACTTCAAAGGCTTTCCTGCTCTAAAGCCCAGGCAGGTACCCTGGGCTGCCCTCAAACCTGCCTTTCCTGGCTTATTGATTCTCAACATGGCTTTACCTACAAGTCAAGCTGTTTGTTTTCAGTGTGAAATTATCTTGAAAATATGCTCTTATTGAGCTACTTAAGATTTTTAAAATTTTTATGTCATTGATAGACATGCATTGCTGTTTTCCCCGTTGTTTGACTTCTGTTATTTCACCTGTCAGAAGGATCTGTGTAAGTAACAGATGCCTGAAGTATTTTGACAGGGTGTTTGTTTCTGTTTCCAGCATAAAACTCATGTGATGACAAGCAGACAGTAAAAAGAGATTTGCCCCAAATGTGCAAGGGCCATGCTTTTCCTCTTCCCTCTCCCACTTCAAAATTAGCTTTATTGTTATTACTTTGGCACGTGCCTTGCTTAAAAAAAAATTTCCTCCCTGCCTAGGTGAAGGGGATCCTGATCTTCCCTTTTTTTGAGGCATTCTTTGGCGAGATTCTTTGTGTGATCAGGAAGAAATATTAGAGTCTAGGAGCATTGTTGAATACATGAGGTCCATCAGTTGTCCTGAACACACAACTGCTGAACAGCCTGAACAGCTCAGAAGAAACTCCTGAAATATCTGCAGTGCTCCTGAAAGTCAAGCACAGCAGGTATGTCTTGAAATTATTTTGAAAATTACAACTTCAGTTTTCTGAATTTATCAGAAGCAAAGATATTGAAGCATAACAATGCCTAAATTTGCCCCAGCTTGATTCTGGTCACATACTCAATAGAATGGCTCAGTTATTTCAGACAGCTGCACTGAATTTCAGTACTTTAGTTAAGATCAAAATCTAGTATTCTGCTGATGCTGTTTGTGAAGTAAGCTCATATAAGGGGGACTCATTAAATTTTTAAGTTTTCATTTAGAAATATGTACGTCTTTTACCTTTATAGTATCTTTGCCTGCACTACCAATATTTCAGTGAATCTCCTTGTGGTCAGAGATTGTACCTCACAATCAGGCTTTATAAATTCTGTCATGCCTGTGTATCTGCAGCACTTTGGGACCTTCTAACTTGTTTGTACCATACAGTGGAACAGGGTTCAGAGACATTCCAAGGAACAACACTCAGGAACCAGATGGAAAATTGCCCCACATGTCTCAATTAAATAATCCATCCATTTTCATACAGAAAGAGGACTGTTATATGGAATTAGTCCCAACATTTTCTTTACAATATTGTGGATATGCCCATATGGGCAGGTGGTACATGAAACATTTCACTGACATAATTCTACCCCCAGACTACAACTCTCTGTACTAAGGCCTGTCCCTTTTTATGCCAAAGCAGCAACTATTCAAATGGGGTCCTGAGCTGGGGTGAGGGCTTTGGATACTCTCATAAAATAGGGTAGTAAAGACCTGGTTGTTGAAACTGAAAAATACATTAAGCATCCAACTGAATTTCCTCATTGTTTCCTATTCTTACAAATAAAAACTTGGCACAGCAACAGTGTATCTGCTTTTCTGAAGTTTTTGTCCTAAAGTCTGGGGATTAAAGTATAAGCGATGAAGGTTTATGTGACTACAAAGAACATCTTTGCTCCATGTTTTCAGATGAACTGTCCCCTGCCTGATTAAGTGTCAGCACTGTAGCTGGATTGCAAGATGCTGAAATTCATTTCTGCCCCAATATGTTTAATGTTCATTTTCAGGCATAAGCCTGCAGATAAAATCAGTTCAAAATCCGTAAGTCAACATGGCAGAGAGATTTCATGGCAGCCTACCTGTCTGGACATTAGTGGAGGAAAAGCCCTTTGAAGTCACAGACGGCCAATAAAAATGCAGCTGGCATTCAAATCTTAAACGACTCCAGCATTGAGCTTTTACATTGCTGGTACTTCAGTGAAGGCTGAAAATTTTCAAAAAGTGCCTTTGAGCACTGGTCCACGGTAAGCTCGTGTACCCTACAGTATAACCAAACCCCATCATCCTTGTTTCTTTGCCCATAAAAACAAATTGTGGAAAGCTCTGTGCTTCTGTCTTGCCCAGGGACAGGCATGGCAAGATCCTGCAGTGGTTCCTGGTTCCCTCTCTGCAGGATGGGATGCCAGATGAAGAGCTACAAGAAGGTCTGTTTGTGCAAGTCTGGGCAGTCACCCAGGAAAGGAAGGCTGAAATTCCTGCTGATGTCTCAGAAGTGGGGTCAAGCGTTTCACAGGATGATGCAAGTGAGTATTTTGGAATCACAGAACCTTAGAATAATTTAGGTTGGAAAAGACCTCAGAGATCACAAAGTCCAACCCTTAACCCAGCACTGCTAAGTCCACCACTAAATAGTGTCCCTAGGTGCCACATCAACACATCTTTTGGGGTTTTTTTCCATTGGCAAATTTCCTGACCTTTCTCTTTCTGCAGGGTGGCTCTATGGAGGTGACTTGGCACAAAAAGTCAGGAGGTAGCTGAGCTCCATTTACCTTGGCCTCCAGGGGGAACTGGAAGAGCTGGTATGCTCTGTCTCTATTTTGACCCCTTGCTGGATGCAAATTCTTTCCAGAGCCTTGTGCAGCCTCCAGCAAAACAATTCAGGGGTTTCTGAGCTTAATGGCACAACTGGAGTGCAAAGAGTGATGAATGAAATTGGTATGGCTGACTCCCAAAATTCAAAATAGCCCCCCAAGCTTTCTGAATTATCCACATTTATTGGTTCTTGAAAGAGAAAGAATTAAGACAGACACATTGGATACCCTTAAGAACTTAGTTAATTTTGCCTCTCCATTTGGTAGAATATAATGTGTCTTTTCCTAGTCATTGGTAGACTTTAAGTACTGAGTTTCTGACTTATAAAATATTTCAGGGAATCCTGAGTAGCCTTCTTTTTCCTGTGGACAGGTTTACGGGTGGATGATGGGGGCAGTGAGCAAGAGTAGGGACATAAAGTTTTTCTTTTGTTGTAACAGGATCATAGTGTGGAAATGGTTGACAACCACTGCAATTGGATTTTACAGGGAAATTCGAATTATCACACTAAAAAAAGAACCCATTTTTGCATTCACAAGTCCTGAAATAGCATGTCATGTGTGTAAGCACTGAGCATTGCCTGTGCTTGGCCTCAGGTTAAGCTAATTTGGAAGAATGATAGATAGAATTTTATTGCTGACATTTGGTTTGTTTGGAGTTTTTTCCTGATGACAGCTGTTAGCAGCTGCTTCATGGTTTGGAGGGTTAGGAGCAGCATGAGCAGAGCTAAACCTGTGAGCAGAGTTCAGGTACAGCAGGAGTCAGAGATTGGCAAGGCTGTGCCACTTTCTCTCTGAGCAGCCCCAGATGGGTGCAAGTGAGTGGTGCAGTCAGTTTACTTGAGCAACCCTGCCCATGCCAGGGGGTTTGGAATGAGATGATCTCTTAACATCCCTTCCAACACAAACCATTCTGATTCTATGATTTCCAGATAATTTATGCTTTGATCCAACTATACAGCGCATCATAAAAAAGAAACCCTCCTTAAAAATGTTTGCAGATGTTCTCCTCTGGCTTTTTTTTTTCTTTCCATTTGCAAACTTCCTGTGTTTCCCATGTAGTTCAGAGGTTTTTTTTGAGAAAGAAAGTACATTTTAAATGTTGTAGCTACTTCTGCACCTCACAAATACGATCAGCTTCAGCTTAGCACAATTCTATTGGGGAAAATCTCTTCACATTGTGTTAAAACCTCCACCTGACTATATGCTAGCTTTGAGTAGACTGAAGAAATAATAGAAGAAAAATTGAGCATTGCTAATTACAAACGGTATGCTTTGCTAGCCTGGTAAAATCTTGCTATTCTAAATAAATGCATCAAACATTGGATTAGGAGTGTAGAAAAGCATACATGTTCAAATCTTAAACACATCATAATTTTAAGT
The DNA here is from genome assembly GCF_008360975.1 of Lichenostomus cassidix. Taxonomy (NCBI): domain Eukaryota; kingdom Metazoa; phylum Chordata; class Aves; order Passeriformes; family Meliphagidae; genus Lichenostomus; species Lichenostomus cassidix. Next base: position 25,640,462 of record NC_139483.1, on the reverse strand, counting down.
GTCCACAAGTGTTTAAAAAGTGTTGGTAGGAATGAGCACATATATCCATTCACTAGTTAAATATCATAACCTGTTTCTTTTCTAAACACATGCGCAAGGGAACAGAACACATTTAAGATGTTAAACACATTGACATGTTTACAATGTGTTGCAAGAGAGTGTTTAACTTCTTGCGCTCCAAAGCTAAACACTTTGGAATTAGAGGGTTTACTAATTCTGCATTTATTCAATGTGACTATCACTTACTGACACTTATTGGATAAAGTTTGAATGGATTCAGAGGAGATTAAAAAAACTAATTGGAGAGGGAGAAACAGTTTGGCTTTGGAAGCATAAGGGAAAAAGATGTGAGTTAGTAGTTTACAGTGTTCTGTGGTTTATGCATATGTCCCAGTGAGCAAATAATTAAAAAAAATGGACCCGAAATTTATGAACTGTCCCATATCTGGTTCATGTAAATACTAGTACCAATCATTAGTTCAAATTAGAGGTCAAATTAGAATTCATTTACTAGGTGGATAAAAAATAAGCCTTAAAAATAAAGTCTTAAGTAAAGCACTATCTCACTGGCCTCCTAGATCACAAAACTAACCCTGGCATTCCTGGATCAGCAGAGCTGGCACAGCAAGCCTGCAAGGGCAATGTGGGGAGGGAACACTGCTAACCTCCTCAGGTGGCAATTTTAAAGTACATTGCTCTGACCTAGTTTTCTGGTTTGTTGACTGAGATGTGAGACTTTATGAAGTTTAACTTCCAGTAGCCATGGAATCAAAGAAACACAGATCTGATTGGCATGGAAGTTGGCGGGGGAAGCTGGATTGAAGCCCTTTTAGTGATGAAGATGCACTCTGCCCTCTCTGGTGTGATCTTCCTGGAGCTTGGTACGATGCTGTGCAGGAGCAGAAGCTGCAGACTTGTCAGACATCACATGCAGACTGAGATACCCTTATTGCTGACATCTTTTCTCATCTTTTTCATGGGTTTAATTTAGCTTCGGCAGAGAAGGCTAACTATTGCTCTGTAGAGCACACGTTTGTGAAGTGCTGCATTCCACAGTACCCCTCCTCCCAACAATGGGAATGATGTATTTCAAATGGAGATTATGAAAACGAAAGTGAAAAATCAGTCTAACTGATCTAAGGTTAAGAGCTACATTTGGGAAGCTAAGGCTACATTTAAACTGATGATGGATGCTCTCACATGAGGGGTCCATCCAGCTGTAATGCCTGGTTTTCCTCCTATAGATGTAGTGTGTATTCTCGGTAAGACACAAGGCAACTCAGGGTCTAATAGAAAAAGTCAGGATTATAAAAGGATATATGAGGTTACAAGCCAGTTCCAGTGGCAACAGAAAGCAACAGATTTCAGAGTAAGCTTAGCATGGTGAGGGGTTGATGACAAAATACCTACAATACCAAAGGAGCTCTTCACAGGAGGCTCTTTTCAGCCACACACGTACTATTTGCACACTGAATAACAAATGCGGGAAAGTTTTGGTGTTGCAAAATTCTTGTACTAAACAATTCACATGTATACATGTGAATATTTGCCACTTCTAGTTCCACTTCAGGTTAAATAAGGACTGAAGTTGCACCTGCAGATGATGGGACTTAGAGCCTGAAGGTAGGAATTTTGCTTAAAGGCAGCAAGATAGTGATTCCTAAAGTGTTACAGAAAAATGTGTAGGAAAAAGCACATTAAGGTAATTTAAGGACTGGACAACCTCAGAGAAAGGCCAAAAATGCTTTTTACTGGCCTCAAATAACAGTCACTCTGAGAAAGTAGTTCAGGCCCATCTCTGGTGTCAGAAGTATAAACCAAGTGGAGTGGCCTGTGTTGATGGTATAGGAAAAGCTGGCTCCTGAAGCAGAGTAGGTGGGTTTGTTTGCCTTGGCTAGGAGCTACGTATGTGTTCTAGAATATAACTCTGCTTTTGATGTGATGGTTTCACTACTGGGTGTACCTGAGCAAAAGGGTGTGTGCATTGATTGCATTGTCATTAGTTACAGTAGGTGTAACACAATCTGACTGAGCCATGGTTTGTCCATCACTGAAGTGCAACCACTACTCCACATTATTCCCAGTCTCCAGACTGGTGCAAGTGAGTGCTCACACAATAAGGCTTCCACTGAAAGGGATTTCAGGGTCAGATTCTGGTAGGTATTTAGCAGAGCAGAAGGGCAGTACGCTGTTAGTGAAGGATGGGGTTACCTCCCCTGACACAAGACAGTTGCCTTCACTGACATGAAGCATCAGAAGTGAGTGGTGGTTCCACCAGAGATTTGCCAAGTGTATCAAGGGTCAATGTGACAAAACAAAAACTTGTGATCCAAGACTCCTGAAACAACATGTCTTTTTTGAAAAGAGATCCACACCATATTCACCATAGTGACAGTAGGCCCTGGTGTTACTTTAGGCTGGCACATCCAGCAGCAGAGAATAGGCTAACACTCTTCCTAGCACCAAGAAGGAAGAAAGCAAGGGCAAGTGGAGGAGGATCAGGCAGCCTGACCCAGGCAAGCTGATGCACCCCAGTTTTACAAGGAAGATGGTGTATATGTTGTTTGGGTGTGTTGTGTGTTTGCCCCATGATCAACAACAGGAATTCAAACATGGGATGGCAAAAACATTTGTCAGATTCCTGGGCTCACACTGTTTTCTGAACAGCCCAATGTTTATATTTTGGGGAAAGCAGTGAAAACATAAACTTCGCACTTACCTGGCACAGCCTGCTACCGCTTCTTGCAGCTTGTGACTTTCAGATGCTCGTTCTGTTTTCCTCCTTCTCTGAGAGCTCTTTCCACAGAGGGCAGATCATTAGTGATTATTTTTCTGCTGAGCCTCAGGCCATTGAGTTTTAGGTTGATTCAATATTTAACTACAGCATCCCCTGGCTAATGGCAGTGCCCAGTTAGTCCTACTCTCTCTGGAGACACATGTCTGATCTAATATTTTCTAACTCAAGAGAAACCCTGGAACAGTGTTGGTCAGGCTTCATCAATTTGGCCTGCAAGAGGTTGCCTTGGGTTTGCGAGAGGATGCTGAAACCTCTCCCTGGGTGGTTGGCAGCTGTTAATCACCATGACATGCAGTCGAAGGTTCTGGTAGCACCAGAAACCTATAAACTATAGAAAAATATATTTTTTTCTTCATACTCTTTTCAGGTATTTCTGCTGGCACAGAATTGACAACAGGTGCTTAGCAATATAAAGAAGCATATGGGAAATTTTTGGTTCAGTGGAAGATTTTCTAGTAAGAAATGTGTCAGTGACACTGCTAATTAAGATGTTACTTTCATCTCATACACTGTTTGCCTGTATAATGAGTTTGAAGGAAACTTTAGCATCTAAACATATGGGCATAAGTTTGGGAATCAAAGAGGTTATGTGTAGCAATACAGAATGATATGGATGATGTTTAAAACTAGTGGGGATGACAGACTTGCTAGTCAGCAGGAATAATTTCCAAGGAAGCAAGGGAGTTCATTTTTTTTCTTTATCTCAGCAAAATTAAAACACTAGAAATGGAAACACTTTTATTACGGGATTACAAGAATCTTTAACTACCTGAGTTTCATTATTTTCCTGAAGCTGCATGTGCGTTTTCTACAGAGAAGGACGTTTGTGTGAGTGAAGAGGGGAATGGAAAGGAGTAAGACAACTTGAAGTTAATTCCTTACGGGGATGTGAGGAGTCTGCCATAACATCATACTTCCCCTCAAGCCCAGAAGGCTAGATCTACAGGAAGTTATAAGACAGGTCACACTTATCAAATTTTTCATTTCATAACTTTGAATTATTTCCAATTACTATTTATTTCTCCTTAATATAATTTATTATCTATATATTTTAAATTAATTACCTCTGGTTTACTATTGACTTAATGGTAAGGTTTGGGGTCTTTTTTGTTGAAGTTGTTCTCTCTCCAAAATGAATCATGGCTCTTAGGACTTCTAGCAAGCCCTGCTAAAGCAGTCTCAAGCTCCTTTAAACATGGAGTTAAATGGAACAGAGACTGGACTCATCTGTGTCTCTCAGTGTTTACCCTCGTGATTGTTGTATTTCTGACCGCAGAAGTGGCACCTTTCCAATCACTGCCCATTCACAAGGGATGAGAGAAAAGCAAAAAAGGACAAAGCAGGATGTGAAGGGAAGATATAGGAAACCTGAGCTCACTTCCTTGCTCTGTCAGGCATCCTATGATGTGTGGGCAAGAAACATTTGCCCACACTCTCTGCCTTCCTTCCTGCAGGATGGCAATAACACTGCTGTGTTGCCTCCAGAGGAGCCCTGTGAGAATAAATCTTTAACAGCTATGAAGTGCTTTGAAGACCATGATGGAGAACAGGTAAACAAAACACCTACAGGAGACATTTCTGTGCTTCTCTCCTGTCCTGACTTAGTGACACTAAGGTGTGTTTCCCTGCACAAAATCAAAAGTCTTTGACCCTAGTGGCTGTGCATGGAAGGCAATAAATGGGAGTTTCAGTGTCTCCTTCATTCTGTGGCCTCTGCAGGCACCTTGTCTTTGGTGGCTTTGCTTTGAGACTGGTTACTGTTTGCTCCCTGAAATTTTCTGTCTGGTGTCTTCACCATGGCTTCAAGTTGTTTGCTTTTTCCCTCCCCATGTAATTTTGTGTTCCATTTCTGTATTCCTAATGCCACCTCTTTCCAGGCTCTTTATTTTTTTCCTCTCTCTGGCATAATCTTTTTTCACTCAGCTGCTGATCCTCTCCCAAGTGTTTCTTTCGAAGGGGACAGGGTATGTCTGCTCATGCTCTGGCCACCACTCACTGCCTGGAGCAACAGCTCTGCTGCAGTGCTGGGGTTGTGCCACAGCCAAGCTGTCCCTGGTGTGACATGCTGACTTTCCTCACTCAGGTATGTGTGCACAGGCACTGCTGCTAGAGCCATGCACCTCACACAAGCCTAGAGATGCACACAGTGCCCTTCTGTGCCAGAGACACTGTGTGTCAGCAGCATCTTCTCCACTGGTACAATATGGGGCTGTGATGAATGGACCTTGGGTCAGAAAATCTTTCTGGTGTATCAAGGAGAAGGCTTGAGGTGAGTTCATAGGTCCCATCTACTGTGCAGTTCCCCAAATATACATCTCAGCACAGCTGTGCAGATGAAGCTTTGTTATGAAACCCCAGAGCACTAGAGGTTTGATAGCCACCTTCACTTTTGTCACCTCCTTAATCACTTTTTACCCATACACATTACTTGGGCATTTTTTGGCTTTAAACCATTTATGGTGCTCTCCGGGCTAAGTGCCTTTCCACTCCATTTATGTCACAGCAGGACACTTCATAATCTCGAGTTACATATTTTTCTCTACTCCACCCAGTGGTGTGGGTGTCATTTACACTCACCCAACAATTTACAGCCATTCTCTTATTGGCATGGGTTCAGCTCCCAGCCAGTCTGCGCATCAGATTCAAGCACAATTCCAAGGAGTTTGCATGGAGCTAAGGAAACCAGTGATGGGTCATTATTTCAGTAGCCCTTTACTGTGAATATAATGTCCTGTAACATATAAGAAAATGTGTGGTGTCTTTTAACATAGAGTAAAAGACATAAATTGTATACAAAATACTCTCAACATAAATTCCTTTTTAACTGCTCATTTCACTCTTACACAATCTCGGGTAACTTGACCTTCTTAATTGCCATATTTACAGTAGAAATTTGACACTGGACTGATTGCAAATGTATTTCTAATGGATTTTCCCCAGAGATGTTTCTTTAAAATCTGGTGAGAACTTTTTCATTGCTTTTTGTATTACTTGTAAAAATGCTCTTCTTAGAAGCAGTCAGTTTTAACAAATAATCATTAGTTTGCCTTTTTTCCCCTTTTGTTTCCTTGCTGTACTTTGTGGTTTTGGAATTTGTTGTAATAATAATGGTATAAGGACTCCTCCTCTAATTTTGAAAAAGTGACTTATAGTAAATGGAGCCTTCAACTCAGGACATGTGTAAGGTGACAGTCAATCGGCCTGAATAAGTAACTAAAATGAAATAAATAATGGGGGGACTTGTAGATGAGGAATCACAGAATCACAGCACTAAGAAATTATTCTGTCCCCTTTGAGGATAAGGGACTGGGTTTGTCACCAAGTGAAAGTGTTTTCTACTGCTGGGAGCTCCTGGGGAGCCTTGTGGTCTGACACTGAAGAGTGTCAAAAACAGAGGCAGAGGAGGATGGATATTGGCACCAGGAGCAGCAAGACCCTTGGGTAGCCTCCAGCTGTTATACACCAAGCCTGTGTGGGGCCAAATTCTGCTCTCAGCTCGCCTTGCAAAACCAGAAAATTTACCATTTTCCCAGATAAAATTCCCTTAGGCTTAAGCAATGTAGCCATGTCACTGAGGCCAGAGTTTGGTTCCAGTGCCAGAAGTGAGGAGCTCATACTGAACTTGAGTTGTTTTAGCTGCTGTTGCTGCAGGTTCCAAAGAGATTATAAGAAAGAGTGAAAGATACAAAATCATATACAACACAAAATATGCTTGGCTATGGATAGGAATGTTGTTATGTAAGTTTCTTTTTTCCAGAATGTTTTTACTGATACATGTGTGAATCCCCCATCTATATTAATTTATTTATTATTTCTCCTAGAAAGATCCACAACCCCTTTTTGTTTAAAATCCTGTTAGATGTCTAATCCTCTGGTTTTTTTAACCTCAGTCCACATCATTCATGTCAATCCCAAAGAAGTCTTAACTGACACAATGTTGTAAGGTTAAACATTGTGAGAACTTGAGACAACTAAAAATCATTAAATTTGGAAACATTAAATCATAAAAAATGTTATTGTTACTAATGTAGTCATTAAAATATTCAAAAAGTAAATATTTAAACAACTTTGCCTGCTCTGATATTAAGATTAATAAATATTCCTAATTTTACAATATAAAGCTGAATAAAATCCAACAGGCATTTCTAGAAACAAATATATCTTTTTCTTCAGAGTAATTCAGGGAAGTATTTTCTATGAAACATTATACACTATGTCATCTTTCAGAGTTTCTGGAGAAGAGAATGGCTATTCAACATTGAGCATAATTACACATTCATCATAAGATAAATGTCTTTCATCAAATAGGACCATCCTGTAATGAAAGTTTCTTCAAATTTATTAAGGCAGCTAGAGGGATTCCTGTAACACAATGCTGGGATGAAGCCCACAGCTCAGCTCTGTGTACAAATGATGTTTCCCTAACTTCCATTTTTTTTTAAAGTTATTTAAAATATAAAAGCCCAACCCTAAAAAGTGCGAAGTGTTTGCTGGAAATGTACAGAGCGCCTCCAATCCAGTCTGGGCTCAGCTGCCCACAAACTCATTTGGAATTCACAAATTGGCTATTTCAATAGCCAGTGCAGTAGCTGGCTATTTCAACAACAAAAGCCTGTCGCGGAAAAACTACGGAGAGGTTCTCTAATCATAACAATCTTTTAAAACTTCCTTTGCGTGTCTGCAAATTAAAGCTATTAACTTGTTAGTAAAACTTGAAGGAAAGTAGATATATGACCCCTTGGATTTTATAAATTTTAATATTAATTTTATCACAATAAAATAAGATGATTTCAGGATGATAGAAGAAAATGTTGGGATTCTTTTAAGTGAAAGGAAGCAAAATATCTGCATGAAGATCTGTATTTGCTAATCAGGTTTCTGGCTGCTTGAGATCTAATTTAGGGTTGTTTTCACTGCAATGTTTATTGGAGCACCATTAAGAAATCCACTCAATGCCTTTGGTTAAGCACAGTCAAACAGACACCAGCAGCAAAGTTTCTTATTTTTTTCAATGATTTAAATGAAAAAAGAAACGTTCACTGAACAGGGTGGAATTATCAGAGCTCAGGATTTTCCCCCTCCTTTCAAGTAAGGGTTGTGATCATATTTTCTGTTTTCTGCAGTCTTAGATTAATGGATAATCTTGGCTCACCAAGGACCATACTCTGGGTATTTCCTTCCCTGCTGACTGTGTCATCTGGTGTGTTTGTGCAGTCCTGCTGTGACTTGCTCACATGCTGGATAAACAAACTTTTTCCTCATTTTCTTTCTTCACTCTCCTTGTCTTTGAATGGTCCCTTTAACTTCACTGGAACCACATAAGGGATCCATACATACTGTTGTAAAACTTGGTGCTGGATTATAACCTTGCCACATGAGAACTGTCTTGTTCTCGTAATATTACCTTTTCTCACCCACATTTGTAACAAATTCAGCAGGCAAGTGAATGGTTCATGGCAGTGAATCCTGTTCCCAAGCATCTTTTCTCTGAAAATTTGAGATAGTTTGGTGGTAAATTCAGGAGAAATTAGCTCCTAAACTCAAGACTGAACTAAACCCCAAAACCGTAGGAGTGGAAAACTCTTTGGACTGTTGCCATTTTTGAAAGGAAGAATATGGGTCAGTGTTCATGCTTCGAGATAGATTGGATAGATACTGTGTGCTAGGAGGAAGTATGCTTATAAAGGATTTTCCATAGTTATAAGCTAAGCATAAAAAATAAAGTTATTCTACCCTACAGCATTATAAATTCAGCTGCTTGGAGAAACTCTAAACCGGTGACACTGGTCATGCAAGTTGCCTCGTCATGTTCTGTATTTCTAAATGATTAAAAAATGCCAAAGAAGGAGAGATTGTCAGGTTATTTAGAGTTAAACAATTATCCTAGCAATTTTTTCCCCTTGCTCCCGAGGCTCCTTCCTGTCTCCGAGTTAATCATGTTTTTAAATTTAAGAAACTGATTGTGACAGATGGCTGCTATACACAGTTGTGCATGTGGATGTGTGTGCATACATCCACCCACAGACCTCTGAAGTGTATAAGGAAATGTGATTTTTGCACTACATGCTTCACTTGGGTAGGAAACACCAAACCAAGGCAGTGTCAGTTGGACATTATTTTTACAGCTATATCATATCACCAGTGGATGCGATTAACAGCGAAGGTGTTAGTGCAGGAACTGAAGGCTATAAATTTTCTGTGCAGCAAAGAGAGAGTGTAAGGACCAGAAAGCAGAGCTGTCCTGTAGTGACTCACTGCTTGTTTTAACTTTCTTTAGGGACTTACGAGAGCCTGACAGACCTCTTCCTTTTCAAGCTACACCAGGTGTGATTTTGTGGCAAGTTTGTTGGCAAAGATGTTCCTAAGAGGTAGGTTTTGTAGCGCCTGGAAATAACTAGCAAGGAATGGAGTAATTATCACACCAAAAGCTGCTGCATTGGGCTGTTTGCTAATTAGTTAAAGGCTTTGGTCACAGCTGAACAAGTGACTTGATTTTGTAACTTTAACTGGTAAGCAAGAGATTCACATTCCAGACCATCCTGTTCCTTGGTGATGGTGGGGCTTCTTGTTTTGAGCCTAAATGTAAAGTGAGGGAACAGAACTATGTCTTGATTATGGGGAAAAAGAAGGACCTCTGGCTTTACCTGGGAGCTGTAGCCTTTCAGCAGTTTAATGGACACAGTGGTGATTTTTTTAAACTTCAGGGCTGAGTTTTTAGTTGTGTTACAGATTTTAGAATAATAGCAATTTTGATTTGGAAATCACCTCACAGCATTGTCCCAACTCTCTCAGTAGCCCTCCCTTGTCCCCACGAGCCCCTTTTCCCTAGGATAATTTTACCAGTCGAATTTTGATTTAACCTTGCAACTTGGTCTTCCTCTGCTAAAGTCAAGGGAAGCTTAGCACTTGCATGCAGCCAGAAACCCTGTGTTTTGCAGTAGCAGGTCTTATAAATATTTGCATGTAATAAATTTTTATTTACGTATCTGATTAACATGCAATGTGCCTTTATTAATTATAATTTCAGGATAAAAAATCTGTTACCGAGATTTGTGTTAATCCATATGTGTAAAGCAGGTGCCTGTGCTTAAGTCCAGGGTGGTCCCAAAAGATATCTTTGATTTTACATCATCATGAGTTATGCAGATCTCAATTTTCAGATTATTCACTATCTCTTCTTTATTGACCACTATTGCTGATATTACTCACTGCACCAAGTCTTTGGCTGAGTTTATTTTGGTAATGGCATCGTGAAAGACACACAGAAATAGTCCCAGCAAGTTCTCTCAAGCACAGGTTGGTTTGTACTCCTAGTCCAGACCTTCCAAAGACAAATGTGGGTAATCTCAGTCTGAAACAGAAACCAACACACCAAGTGCACGTGACAAAGTCCTTGACACCAGTGGGACCAATGCCATTACATTTATTCAAAGCTTTTAAATACCCTGTCCTTCATGAAATAAAACCCATTAAAAAATAAGGCAAAAAGTTATTTTTATAGGTTTGGGGTTTTTTTTAACAAGCTACTTTCTTCGTGAGTCTTGGAAAATCACTTTCTACACAAGATTTTTCTCTTAAAAATAACTGTCTGACTTCATTCTGACAGAAACATCCTCTAGCATGAACCAGGCTTCTTTAGGAAGGAAAGGAGTGTTTTGGGGGAAAAAAAATGCTTCCTGGAAAAAGCTAATCAGTGTAAAAGGGAAATGGTCAGCTGCATCTGCATAAATTTTGAGGGAAAACTGAAGTAATCCAAATGTGTAAGATATTTTTCAGCAACAGGAAAGCACATTATTTTCCTCATCCATGTACGCTGTACTTTGTTCCTCTCCCCTGGGGAAGCTGCCTTGCTTTGTTTTTTTTTCCCTTTGAAACTTAAAAGGTTTGAGAAGGAAAAAACTGGAGTGAGTTGTTACAAATTGAAAATACATGTATATTACAACATCCTTCGTCTTGGCTCTTCCGTTAACCATACTGACTTTAATCAGCAAGTTAATGATGTCTGTGTTATGCATCCCTGTACTCCCACAGTGTGTAGGTAGCCTGGCAGCTCTGTGTTCCCTACTCCTCAGGAGCTGTGACATGGCTGGTGACAGTGGAGATGGCACCTGCAGGGTTGCTGTGCACACAGCCACCTCTGCCCCTGCAGTGAGGTCTCACTCTGGAGTTCCAGCCTTGGGAGATCTCTCCCTGATCAACACCTCCAGGGAGGAGAAAGAGATGCTGCAGGGCTGGGCAGTGGGGCCAAGCCCAGGTGGGGTGGTGGAGATCTTGGCTGCTCCCCAGGAGGTAAGAGTCCCTTCACTGCACTGGGACATCCTTCACCTGCTGGGAAGTGTCAGCTGCACAGAACAGAGAGAAGGCAGGGAATGGGCAGGGTGAAAGAAAAAGGAGACTGAGAGTCTGAGCAGCACTGACATTGCTTTTGGCCATGAACTCTGGAAAACCTAGAGGTAAAAATCTCCACTCTGGTGATGTGATTTCCTTTGAGCTCTGGTCTGGTGTGCAGTCTTAAAGTCACTTTATCTCCAAACCTCAGCTGCTTCTTCCCACTGCTGTCCTTTTCTGCTGCCTCTGCTCTGCTTGCAGACCCTGTGGGAGCCAGGCAGTCACTCCCAGCATATGTAGAATGCACTCCAAGGGTGCCAAACCTGTAAACAAATCTGTGCTTAAAGAAGTGCTTCAAAAGATGTATTTTAGCAATCTGAAGGGAGCAGCCAGTGTTTTCTCCGGGTTCTCCTGAGTTTGTGCCCAAAAGGGCTTGGTATTTGACTCTGCTGTTCTGGCTGTGGTTTGCTCTTTATCGTCTAATCCTACTTTTTTCATACAGGAACTGAAAATTGCCCAAAGACATATTTTTGAAAGCACACCTTAATCATGTAATTCTGGTTTCTATCACACCCTTGAAGGGACATTTTCTGATCTCACTCACACCCTGGCAGGCAGTAAGGGTTTGCTGTGGCTTTTTATGCTGGAGCAGAGAGACCAGGAGAGAGATGAAAACCACAACTGTTTGTTATGCAGAACATGGTTATTTTGGTGTCTTTCCAATCATGCCAGAGTATCAACAGATGTTGCATATGTGATTAGAGTGTATGCAGGTAAACAGAAGGAAACTATGAGGGTTGTGATACGGCTGCAGTCTCTCATTTTTGGTTAAATTGCTAGAACCCTAAATAAAACCCACTCACCTGAATATATCTTACATTTGCTGTTTTCATGGGTTTAAAATAGTTTCCTGAGGGAGGGGATTTTAACTTTGGTAGAAGGAACCCGATTATTTAATTTTTTTAAATAGCTCAAAGAAAATATTATGATTTTTCAGGAAGAGCAATGGTTACTGGTAGAAACATGCTATTGCTGGCTTACAGACTTGGAAAGCCAGGCATACTGTACATAATTTCTGATGTCCAGTATGTTATCCTTGACTATAAAAAGGCAGGGATAAGCATAGGTAGGAGCAGTGACTGGCTTGGGAAGGCAGAGCTGAGCCTGGTGAGTCAGGGCAGCCTGGGTTGTGAAGCTGGATTGCTTTTCCAGGATTGTGTTTGCCTGATAAGATTACTGCCTGATTCTCTACTGTGGGCCATATGTGAAAAATACCACAATTAATCAGTTTACTTAACCAAGGTGAATGTGTTCACTTTTTTTTTTTTAATTCTGTTTATGTTTATTAAGAAATAATAAGTGGCAAACCCTGCTCCCAGATCAGAAAGTGCTGCAGCCAACACCCCCGAGAGGGCACAAAGCAGGGCTCTGTGCCAGGGGAACACTGGGTGCAACAAGATTTCCCTTTCACTCTGCTCCCTCTGCAGCTGTGCATCCTCTCTGCAGTGCAAGCCTCAGATTCAGGAGATTTTCAGGGTTACTGGTAATTCCAATGGGAAATGGCACAAATGTTATATAGAAAATTACATGGTAGGGAACTGCTGAGTTTTACACATCGATTTCAATGGAGTCTTTCATATGGCTGGAAGAGCAGAATATGATCCTGTGCCTTACTTTCTCTTGGATGTAACCTAAGAGGAAAAGTGGGAGACTGAACGTTGCCTTTTAGGAATCTGGCCCTTCGCCTTTGATTTTATTCCAGAGCGGAAGTAGCGATGTTTGCAGCTCCCACGTTGCCGGTGTGTATATCATTCCAGACAGCAACTTCTTTGTTCAAAGATGCTTTTAGATGTAGGATTGAGTGTATTGAGTGCACTGATGTTTAGCCCTGTGTTTTTACCCGTATACCTGCAGGTCTGTCATGGCTGTAATCTTCTGTCGATGCATATGTTTCTGGTCTACAGGCAGTGTTCCACAGCATCATTAACTGCAGTGTGCTCTTTCACAGACAGCCATGGAAAACACCTGCCTCCTACAGCTGCCAAGTTTTTTTAGATGTAGTCTTCATTGCATTGTGCTTATCTTTTATACATACATACATGCATATATACATAAATACATGCATATATACACATATGAATATTTCTATATATAGGATATTTTTTCAGCTGTCATGACATAATGAGTGAATAAATATAACAATGTGAAATAACAACAATACCTCCAATGTCCCTACTTTTAGTAATTTCATACTGTGAATTTATATCAATTCATTGTTTTCAATGATGAATTTTTTGAAACTCATGATGCATTTTAGTGAGCAGTGAGAGATTAATGAACAAGTGCCTACATTATTCCCTAGTGTATATACATTTATGGGGGCTTTAGGTATAATTTTAAAGATTTTTAATTTTTTTTTTTAATTAAGGTGCAAGAGCTTTTGTTTTCATGATGCAGAATCTGACTATGTATTTATAGGTATAAGAGAAAAGGCAGATGGATGCATATTCCTGAATAAGCTAATTATTTTTGTCTTGGAATATCAGAGGCTAGTATGTTAGTGTGTAAATGTTCTAGTGTGTATTTGGCATGGTAAAATTGGAGATAAGGATGGGAAATGCAAAATTAGGCATGATAAAGCCTGGGCAGGAGTAAGCTCTGGTGAACATCTAATAGGCTAAGAAAATCTGGCTTTGTGAATTGATCTGTAAAGGGCATACTCTGTGTGAAGATGGAGAATAGGTTATCTTGGAAGGGATATTTTTTCCGCTGGCATAGAAGCTATCAGTTTTCTAGTCCTAATGTGAGAAATGGAAGAGCTGTACCTCATCAGGAGGAGAGCTGTAAAGCCACCAGTTCCACCAAACCAGGTGATGCCCAACAGCTCTGCATAATGGGTGGAACAAAGGTGCTGCTGTGGGAGATCACACAGACAGTGTGTCTGAAGGCAGAAAGTCCCACTGGGGAAGGAAGAGAAATGTAATATTTAGGGGGTTTTAATGTTACTTCTCTGAGCTGCAATAGACAAGTCATCCCAAAGAGAGGAGGCAGTGTGGAAGAATGCATGAACACGAGGGTGGGAAATACTGCACACCACAGAAAATTGACACAGTTTGTAGCAACAATAACAAACACAGGCTTCCTTTTATTTTCTTATGTATCATGGCTTTTCAGACAACATCAACATTATCCTGCTAGGCAAGGCTGGTGTGGTGACCCCAGAGAGCAGGTCCTCCAGGTGACTGCATTTGCTGGAAAGGTGTTTTCCTTCCAACTGTTCTGAGATGTTTTCTAGTTTAAATACAGCCCCAAATCAGTCATTTACAAGGAGCTGTTGCTGAGCAAGCACACACTGAGAACAAGCACAAACCTGTAAAGTTTCTCTCCATCTTGTGAAAGCATTTCAATGCCTCAAAAATGAGTAGAAGAATAGCATCCTCTGAGGCCTCAGAGCTGGGGCTATTTAGGTTCCCAAACATATCGGTTGCTGCTGAGCCCTAGACACATTGAGACATGGCATGCAAATAGTGTCCCTGACTTAAGGCTGAGCAGTGTCATGGAAAAGCTAGTGCTGAGGATAAAATATTGATAAAACAGGAGTTTGTCAGCCAGTATGTTGTGAGCTGTGATTACAAGGCTGTTAAAAGCCAGCGAGGAAGGTCCTGCAGAAGCATCCCCTTGGGTGAGCAGAGACAGCTTGCTGAAGAAACAACGAGCTGTCAGCAGGAATAGTTAATGGAAGGGCTTGCGAGGGTGCAGCTTCCCTCTCAGATCAGGTGGTGACATTTCAGAGCCATTTCATCAGAGGAGGGGAGTGAGATGTACAAGGCAATGATCTTAGAGCGTTGTGATAGCATTCCCTAAAGGGGGAAGGAATAATAAATTAGATCAGTGATCTCCCTGAGCAGAGCTGCCAGTTGTTAACATCTCTGAAGGGAGTGCACAAGCCAAGATGACACTGCTGAAGGAAGAGGAGGAACTCATTTGTCTAGATGTATTGATGCATTATTTTGATTGTACCTGTGCTGGTGGGCCCCCGTTGCAGGAGGTCAGAGCTTGACAAATGCTGATTAAACAGTCCCTTTCTGAGGATAAGCTGTTGCAGAACAGAGCAGATAGGCAGAACTGAAAATGTTTTCCTCGAGGTAATACATGTAGAAGTGTCAGAGCCCCGTTGGCCATTGGTGCTGCCCCAGAAGAGGGATTGACAAGAAGAGCCCTCGAAGTTTTCAAAGGTGTTCTTGGGCTTGAGAATACAATTGCAGACTGGTGTCCCTTGTTACCCTGCAGATGCAGTGTCTCACAAATGTAACCTGAACTCATGCTTTTTAATGGAGTGTATACTGCTAATCGCTCAAAAATCAGTGTTATTTTTTTCCCTTTATAATGAGACTGAGCTTGTTATTTGTATGTCGATGGAGTTTTGCCAGGAAGGCTTATGTCAAGTGGTTTCATTCAGCAATGTGAAAACTCGTAGGCTTGTCTCGGCAGGTAGAGAGAAGTGGAAATCATACACTTGCAAAGAATGTAACTAATGACTCCACTTCTGTATGTGTTTTTTTCCAGGGAGAAAGCTGGTGTATAAGTCTTCAAAATGTGACTCAAAATGAGACAAAATTTTCCTAGCCCAAATGTTTAAGTCTGTGCTAAAACATAAATATGTCTTTGAGGGACCACCATGCATTGATGTATAAAACTTTATGTGCAATAATCAATAATTAATTGGGACATTTGTGCTAGGAATTTTAGTGAGCTTTTCATTACTTTGAGCTATCTTGATTAGAAAGTCAGAAAGCAGTTTGCATTTAACTTGCAGCTGCAGTACACCCTGACTTCAGTGGGCTGTAGAGCAGCCCCAGAGTGGTGGGACATTCCTATTGTGCTGAGGCTGGGCTCTCATCAATCCAGCAATGTCACCGACATTTCCTTGCAGCCACCACCTGTGAATGTGACTTTGCCTTCTCAGGACAATGTTTAGGCTCTGCAGGAGCAGACCTCAGGTGCCCAGCTGACCTCTGACAAAGCAGGTTTGTCTTGGCAGGTTGGTTCTCTGTTGCCCCCAGTCTTCTGCTGGGCAAAGCGAGTGTGAGTGCTGTCCACCTCTACCCAAGACAAAGTCCAGAACCACATGAAAGATGTCTTGGAACATCTCATCTGCTGGTGATGACAAGGAAAGAACTGATTCTGTATGATTTTAAGACTTGGATTTTGTGCTGCAGCTTGCAGTGGGGATGATCTGTAATGTGTAGGGTGTAGTTCGGGGTTGTTGCTAAAGGGAAGGGCTGGCAAGGTTTAGGAAATTCACTTCATCAGACCTGGCTCCGAGGTGGGAATACATTTGCCTCTCCAGACTTGAATCATCTCCTCAGCAGCAACATCTGCCATTTCCCTCAACAAGTTAATAGTTTGTTGCTGGAGGGAGGCGAGGTAAGGCAACACTTTTCTTCCCTGCAACACATTTGGTGCTGTGCTGAATTTTCTCATGCCTAATAATTGAGCTGATTCGGCCTTTCAGCAGGACAGCAGTGGTCTGAAACAAGGAATTAATTTAATACCTTGTGACAGAACTAATGTTAACACTTTAATTTTCCCACTGGCAACAAGGAGCCTTCGCCTGGCTTTGGCACTGCCAACAGCTTTTCCAGCTCATGGGTGACAGCCTCCCTTCTCTGTGTGCAAAAAAATCTCTCCCTTCCTCAAACAGGGAAATGAAAGAATTAATTCCTAGTTATACTATGAAGCCAGCAAAGATCAGCAACAATGAGACGTGAAGACT
Organism: Lichenostomus cassidix; assembly: GCF_008360975.1. NCBI lineage: Eukaryota > Metazoa > Chordata > Aves > Passeriformes > Meliphagidae > Lichenostomus > Lichenostomus cassidix. Next base: position 25,623,561 of record NC_139483.1, on the reverse strand, counting down.
TCAGTATTTTAGTAAAATGTTTCTTTGAAGAGATGTTTCTAAAGAAGATTGATGACAACCAGGAAGCTGAAAGACTATCTATTAAAGAGATCTAACATGACTCCAGATAGAAGCCAATTATTTTTAAAAAAACTAACTGCTTTTTTTTTTAATTAATGACTTAGCACCAGAAATTGGATGTTTAAAAGGACTGGGTCCACTGTGGAAATGAACATCACTGGGAGTCACTGATGCAAAACCAAAGGTTTAGAGTAATGACCAGACAAGCCAACTATTTTGGCTCTTTTTGTATTTTTGTGTGTATGTGCAAGGAGTCGGTGATACTGTTTATCTGACAGTTGCTAGGTCAGAGGCTTTTGTGCTCAGAACAGTACGGAAGCATGAGTTGTAGTGTAAGAACAAATCTAAGTGCAAGCAGAAATGTATAATTTCCATTTGTGACCATGAATTTCAATGGGAAGCAGGTTCTGCACTCAGTAGGAGATTTTTTATTTAAAGAGTTGGCATCAACAGAAAGTAAATGAGATTAACAGTGTTTCTTCTGTTTTATAAGCAAAGTACACAGCAGGTAATGAGCCTAGTTCAGTGCAGAGTTTCATTTACCCATCTTATTCTTTGCAGAGGCTAGCTTTCTGCTAATTTTCCTGGAGAACTGATAGTCAGAAACCTTAGATCTGAATGCCAAAGAGGAAAAAAGCAGTTTAGGAAATGTTATAAACCTAATCACAGCTAAGCATGCAGAAAAAGACATTTTGGGCTTGAATTGCATGACGAGAGTATGGCTTTAGTGAGTGGTGCACTTTTGGTGTACTGTCTGGGTCAGACAGGGAATCCACTGTTGGAGTGCATCCCTGCTTGCAGTCATTTTACTCTCTCCCCACATTTTGCTCTAATCTTCTCACAAGTGTTGCCATACCTCGGCACCTGCACGAGATGTGTGTGTGTTAAATGGGTGTTGCAATCATGTAATGGCTGGCTGTGCCTTGTTGTGATTAGAGCTGCTGTGAGCTGTTCTCCAGAGAGTTGGGCTCTGGTGAAAAATCTCTTTCAGGTAGGTTAGGAATAGCTCAGCAGCTTGCTTTCCTCTTCCTGTTGAGTTTTCAATGAAAAGGCGAATCTGAAAGCTGCCAGTACTTATATTTTTATATTCAGCTGCACTATCTGAGGGTGATATCAGTTATCAGCACTGAAAGAGAGAGAGTAACAGAGAGAGAGAAACTTGTGCTCACAGTAAAACATGGATATTTTGAGCTCATTCCTTAAGTGTGGGAGGGAAGGAGTTAGGGATTAGCTGGGGAGAAGGGGGTGTTTAATTGAAGGATTTCTCTACTGACTTCAGCCAAGATCTCTCAAGGCTCATAAATTTGACTAGCAGCGCTTTTTTTTCTGTTGTTGCTGAATGATATGGATCACTGGATAGCTCTTTTGGTTTTTTCCTATTTTTCCCCTTTGTTTTATTATTTTCAAACTTTCTCATCTCAGATAAAAAGACATTGCCAGAATAAAGAAACCAAAATAGCCAGGCTTATTTTGCTTAATTTCTTACATCTCATGATCCACATTTTTCTTGATGGGTGTTCTTCCTCCTGAACTAGCAAGATTTCTCCTCCATTGTGAAAAAGGTCTTGACAGTTTTGTTCTGGAGTTTTGTTCTTGAATTTCTGCCAAGACAGTTTACAAGCTACAGTAAGATTCCAAGGCCCCAGATAAGGCTGGTGTTTGATGATTCCACAGATCCCACAGCCCACGCTTCTTCTAACTGAGGGGGCTGAAGCTCCTCCTGGCTGGAGCTGCTGATGAATTGAAACATCCACTAACTACAGATTGTGAGCTGATGAACTTAAACAGTAGCAAGGGGAGAATCTGCAGCTTCCTTTTCTTTCAGTAGAGAAATCTGTATCTCCCTCAAGAGCCTTTTTAAAGGCCTTCCAAATAAAGTTCAGGAGACTGAAGTGCCATTAATTAATCACAGCCTAAGTTCCCAGCGCAAGGCGGGAACTGCTGCTTTTGGGACTAATGTTTGAAATCCCAGACCTCATTTGCAGAAGCACCTGTCTCTTGTGTCTTGGGGTTAAATATTGTCTGTTTTCTTTTCCCTATGATTTCTGATCATGATTCACCCTATTGTTTGAGTTATTATTGCGGCATTATTATTTACTGGAGGGAATATTTGAAAAGGAGATGAGATTTACTGAGAAGAAAGAAACTTGTCGGTTTTTCACAGTTCTAAAAATACCTTCAAAACAGAATCTCCTTTTAAATTAACATTGCAGCAGACTGAGCTACCTCTCGCAGGAAATTACTCTCCCATAAAAAGTTTTTTTATGTTAAGAGAATGATTTCAATTTCGTAAACAGAAGCAACTACTCATCTCACAGATTTGTTTCAAGAAGATTTGGGCATTTAGGGCTTTTTAGTTAGTTGGGGTTTTTTTCCTCATTTTTCTTTACTTTCCTAGCAGACTTGCTCTAATTTAAAGTGTATTTCAGATTTTTTTATACCTACATTTCCATATGCTTCATGCTTTTGGTAGGAGTCTCTCTCTAACAGATAAATGATGTAATTTTTCTTGTCTGCACCAACAACTGTTTTCTCCAGGTCAAATTTTCATTGTTGTGTGAATGTGTAAAAACTCTCAGTCTGAAAAAAAAATGTACTTTTCTAACATTGTTTCTTTGGACTCAAATTTAATAAGTGAATTAAATAAGCGAAATGGAATATGAAGCATTTTTAATCAATTATTATGTAAAATGTAAGAAGTGCACTATGAATTATTTCTTTATACGATCAGACACATGACACTAGGACAGGAAGGTCATAGCCTCAGACAGAGAGACACAGGACAGCGGGAGATTTCCACAGCTCATTTAAAATAAGTTCATAGTTTTCTGGCATCTTTTGAATTTTGTGTCTGGTTGCTAAGGAAAAAAAACCAAACCTTAAGGACAAGAGAGATTTAAGAGTTGTAGTTTTCTGATCTCTTTTACTAATTCCAGTTTTCCTGTGTGAGCTTCAGTTTTCGTAAGTTTACCTATTAAATTGTTAACTATCACTCCATTGAAGAATTAATGTTGATTTAGATGTGCAGCCTAATTCAGTGTTGACTTTTGGAAACATTTTAGGCATTTCTTAAATGTTAGTGCCATCTCCCTGTTCAACCTGTATATTCAGCGTACAGTGAGAGCAACTGCTGCACAATTCATTCACTGGGAGATGGGGAGAGTGTTATTAATAGTAAATACTTAATATAAGCCCTGTGCATTTGAAATTCTCCCTTGGTCTCTGCTGGTCATGCAGCCACAGCTGGTGATGGCACAGTGACTGCAAGTCACCAGCCAGAGCTTCAGCTGTTTTGCAGTGAGGGTTTAAAGTGCAGTTAGTTGCAATAACCATTTCAAATTACAGAAGATGCCTTCCTAACTGCAGGCCCTGTGTTTTCCCTCTTTTCCTCAGTGGTGAGGCTGTGATTGGAATTTTCAGAGAGAATTTAGGAATACCAGCTGTGGTGGCCATGCCCCTCAAAGGAGCAGAGGAAAAGGAGCTTTTTTTTTTAAATTAATTTAGGGACTTTCTTGATCATGAACCACATCCACATGTTTGCCACAGAATCAGTAATGGTCTGCTGTTTAAACAAATCAGTAAACCTGGTTGGCATGGAGGTACCTGCTGAGGTGTGGGAGGAGGAGAAGAGAGTGAGAGCAATCCGACAAAAATACTGCTCCTAGAGCTTTCCATACCACATGCATAAGAGCTGCCTTATGTAAAAGCAAAGAAAAAATGCCATTGGAAAGAAACACTGCTTCATGGGCATCTTGCATGCAAATACATCTGTGCTCACATCTGTGCTGGAATGCAGACATAGATACAGATCATTAACATCTATTTTCTGAAGGTGATCCAAGGTATCAATCACCTGAATTACTGCAGTAAAACCTGTCTTCTAATGAAACAAAAGTGAGACGTGAAAATAAAAGGTAACCTACTTTTAAATGTTTATAGAAGATAAAGGTTTAACCACAAGTCTTTCATCAAATGGAAGACAGTAGGAAAAAAAAGTTTAGAAAATGCCCTTTGGCTGCTCTTTACTGTGTGGTGAAACCTCACAGTATCTCACCTCATATACTATATGGGCCCTAAAGGCAGCTGGAAATGTTTAGAAATACGTCTATTTTGGTACATGGCTGCCTCTCTATCTGTTATATCCAGCAGTGTTTCAAGGAAGGGAGATATTTGCTTAAATGAAAAGCCCAGACCAAAGTGTGAGATGGTAAATGGTGCTCGGGGGTATACAGCAGTCTAAACGGTGCCCTCTGTTAAAAGAATCAGCCACCTGACTGCTCATTAGTTAGCAGTAAATAATGAGGAATAGCTTGAGGCAGGAGCTCAGAAGTGCAGATGTCCCAAAATATTCACCCAGTTTGTGGTGTCATGAGATCTGTAGTGTCGTAAGGTAAAATACACGTAATCCCTCTTCTGAGCAAAGTAAAGCATTTTGCAGCCTTTGTGTAGTCTAGTAATTTTGTATAAACTTTTCAGTGAGGATATCAGAAAAGGGAAAGCAAGGTTCATGAGATAAGGCAATGACTGCATCATTTCTGCCTTCCCTGTCATGCTGTGTGCCCAAAAGGCATTTAGCAATATGTGGACAACCCTGGAAATTCCCCCATATGGATGTTGCCCCCTCCTCCCTCTGAAAAGGTGATGAATCTTGAATTAGACTGATAACAAACCTGAATTTCTCAGATGGCTCCTGTTCTAATGGGAAGACCAGCATCTCGAACCAGAATTACCCTGAAAGGGGGGGAATCTGAGTGAGGAGGCTGGGCTATGGGAAAAACCCAGTCATATTTAACAGTGATGGTGCCATTGCAAAGAACTGCAGAGATATATTGGGTTTGAATAGAAATAAATTGAAAAATCTATGGACAGTTTTTAAAAAGGTCGTGTATCTTTTTTGGTAAGATATTTTTATACCCTACAGACTCCTTCTCTTAGATCTATAGCAAGTCCGGTTTTCTTTGCTAAATTTTAAGTTGCTTTGGATTTTGGGTGCTCCCCAAGGTCAGAAGATACCTATCATAAAGTTGTTACAAGCAGTTCAGTCACAAAGAATCTTGGTTAAATTTTAATGAAAGTTGGGCTGCTAAGTGCCTGCATTTTCCCTTTTCTGAACATTTCTCCTCCTTTTTATTTCTGTTTTTGCCAGTTTGGGTACAGCTCCCCAGTTGTCTGAGGCCATATGAAGCAACGATCTTGAGAGAGAGATGAGGAGGAAGACCAAAGTCGAGGTCTGCTCTCTACAGCCATCCTGCTGCAGCACCCCCTGCACTGGTGGGTAGGTGATACCCCTTGTCTGCTCTGTTCTGGCTTCTCTCCATCTCCCTGACCCTTTGGCAGTGCATCAGAGCTCAGCCTCAGGCTCCAGTAGGTCTCATCTCCTCTTGTATCAGGTGTCATCCTGTGTCATCCTCTCCCTCCAGCTCACAGCACTACCTGCCTTGATGTTCTTTGATGTGTCCAGTTTAATCTCATACCAGACAGCCCCTGTGAAGGTACCTGCCCAGGAAGGTAGTCTGGGCAGACTCTGATGCCACGGCTGTTACATGCTTTTCAGTCATTGCTGCTGTAATCACAGCCTGGGGAGGGACTGATTGAGGTCCCACTTCTGTTCACAGTAGGTTTCTTACCTCCTCCTTGCCAAAATCTGCCTCTGCTTGTGTCCTCTTTACTGTGCTTTGCACGTTTGTTATCTGAGCTGAGATGCTGAGCTGAACCACCCTTTCCCCTGACTTCTTACCTTTCAGCACTGTGTCAAATCCTGTTTGCTGAGAACCTGAAACATTTTTTATCTGGTCTGAAAAATCAAACAAACACTGCTTGGGAGCTACCTAAATTCCATAACCAGGGGGTTTAAATTAGAAAGTGTTTAGTGTAGGAAGAAATTAAAAATGCGTGCCTGAACTGCAAGTCCAGGTTCTTTCTTTTGTTCCTGTATGCTTCTCGTTTATCTCCATATATATGCCAAAGGCAGAAGGGATGTTTGCTAACAGACTGGGAGCTGAGCAGAAGTGAGAAAGCATGGGGAAGGGAGGATGGATGCCACTGCTGAGTGTGCTCTGTGTCTCCCTAGTCTGTGCCAGGCTGGGCCCACCTTAATTCTGCTAATGCAATTTGCATCTTGGGTTCTGCCTGTGCTCTAAACATTTCTTCTGCCCTGAGGGACCAAATGCAGAGGTAGAGGGGATCTCCACCAAATGGTCACTGAGCCCAGGAAAGGCTGCCATGGGACTGCTCTGGGAACTTTAAACTGTGAGACTATCTATAATTTTTTGTGACTGTTAAACTTTTATATTCTTTGTTTCTCTCTCTGTCATGCATTTACAAAATTGAAATTTAAAAAGAAAGAGCAAGTGGAAAGAGAAGCGGGAAATCCAACCTCAATAAACTCTCCATAAAATCCACAAATTAAGGGCAAGTACATCATGAAAGCATATTAGTCAGAGAGCCATAAATTCCAGCAAATTGATTGTCATATATAATCAAAAACATACTATAATATATAATAAGTTGAAATAAATACCACAAACCAACCTCGGGCTGTAAATGTTTAAGATTAGTCCTTTATACCACATGTACCTGAGGTACAAATAAAGAAAGCAGGAAGGCTTAAAAAAAAAGTAAAAGGAAAAAAGGTGTGTGTCTTAAAAATGGGAACTGAAATGAAAATGCAGCCCTTTGAGTTACCTTTAGAAATGGACCACAAGGGATTTCACAGCACAGATACATTCTCATGCACCACTCAACAGTGACCAGTCTCCCCGTCTCGAGCTGAACCCATTGAAAAGCCACTAGTGATGGTCCTCCAAGTGTGTCCTACTTGCCCTGTGTGGAGGTGACAAACACAGTGGCTGTGGCACAAGGTTGGCTTAGAGCAGCCAGCATGGGAATGCCTTGACTTGATTGAAAGTGGCTGGAGACCACCAGCAGGGACTGCTGGAGCTCTGATGGCTGCAGCACAACTCTGTCAGGTCCCAGGCCTGCCTGGGCTCCTTGGGTGCTCCTTTTCACCCATAGCAAGCTGCACCTCACCCACAGCTGCCTGGGGCACCTGAGTTAAGGACAACCCCATTCACAGTGATGGGACACCTTCAGGAGCTACCTCTGGGTTTGTGATGCTCACCAGGACATGCTGGTTGCTGATGCATTGATGGATTTCAGATCACTTGTCAAATTACTGTCTACACTCTTTTAAAACAAAATACTTTAACCTTCAAAGTTAGCATATGGACCTAGCAGACCAAAGCTAGCAATAGCCTGTATTTCATATAAATATGTGCAATTGTTTCTATGTGTAATCTGAAATTATCTGATCAGGATGCCCAGTGCCCCAGAAACTTTCTAGAAGCCAGTTTCTTCTTTATTCAGTACAAATACTAAATAAGAAGTTGCCTTAGGTGTCTTCCTGCTTACATTATTAATTTGGTATAGGTCTATGTTTTCCAGTATCATACATGTGGAAATTAATTTCTTAAATCCTGAGCAATCTGTGTCTAATCCTCCAGCAGGAAAGATGTTCAAAAATAATGGCACTGAGCCTTCTGCTTGAAACCATTTAGCTCAAAACCAGGAATATGAGCACCCTACAGCCAGAGTAGCATCCATGTTATTAAGGACACAATTGTACAGAGCTGGACAGGGAATGAGTGAAATCCTTCTGAGAAACCCTTGGGGATGGCTAGCAGCAGGGATAGGGCAGCGTGCAGGATGGCTGAGCTGAAGAAGCCAGACCTAGTTCTACATGAAGGTGTCCCAGCTCATCTGTCTGAACCCACATCAGGGCAAATGTGGCTGGAAAGCAGGAATATTCTGTCAGCTGGTGCTGCAGTAGGGCTGGCACCATGCAACTGAGGTCTCCTGGGTAAAGGCTGGTTAAAGGAAGTGCAGCCTTCCCTGAGCTGGCTGTAGGCACTGACTGCACCACAATCCCAAACCGAATGGCACCATTCTGTCAGGAATTATTGCAAAGCCCTTCAGGTGAAGGTCAACTTCATAAGTGCTCCGAAGCTGCTTGAAACCTGATACTTCCTTCCTGGTGGGATCCAAGTCCCACTGTCAATAGCATGTCAGTGCAAAACGGAAGCAGCAGTGTTTACAAAATTAACAAATGGACTTCAAGTTAAACACTGGGCAATTTGTGAGACTGCTTTTTCTCTCCCAGCGTTGACCAGTCTCCCGAGATTACTTGCAGGTGAATGTTCTGTTATTCTTTCTGGACTGACTTATTCCAACATCATGTCATTTTTAATTGCTTTTCTTGAGAAAATATGCTTGTGACTCCATCCTATCACCCTCCTTAGGGTGCTCTTGATGTTAACCTTTTCCCAAAGCTGCATTCGCCATTCCTAAATCCCACATATAGCTTTACTGGCTTCTAATTAATTACTGCTGTTGGGAATGCAAAACTGTATTCTGTATATGGTATGTGCCCTGTAGTATTAAGCTCTGGGATTGCAAATAGCACAAAACTAAATGGCATAGGCTTGTTTGTACTGGGCCCTGATCCTGCAAAGATACACAGGCTGTCCATATTTCAAGCCGTCTTGATGACTTCCCCGGGATTGCAGACAGGAAGCAAAAGATCAGCATGTGACTAAAGACTCAGAATCAGGACTTAAAATGTTAACTCCTACAGCAAGAAGGAGACGCTTTTATCACAAGACACTCTCAGGGAGATGCAAAACAGAAGGCAGCCTCCTACCTGCCAGTGTGAGTTCTGCCTGCCTGCCTTACTATGCCAGACCCTGATCCTCCAGCCAGCCTCCACAAAAATGGAGTATCTCAGTGTTCACAACCCCAGACACATCTCAGAGAGTTCCTGACTGGGTCCAAAGCCTTGGCAGGTGTGGGTTCCCTCTGCTTTATCATCACCACTAACCATTTTGGGATGAAATGCATAAATGATGTGATATTTTTAGCAAACCAAACTATAGCCTGTGGACTGAAAGTACATCACTTGTTTCAACAAGTAACAAATATGAAGCTGGAGGAGAGGGCAGGAAAGAATCCAGAACTGAAATGAATGTTATTACTTTTCACCAAGCAAGCAGGACTCCTTGCAACAGGATCAAAATAGCTCTTTTTCAAAAATAAAAGGATTTGCTGCCAAGGTTTATGAGGAAGAAGGTACACTAATGCATTAATTAGATTATACAATGTTTATCTCCTTTTTCCTTTTAGTTTGCACCATTAAATGTAAAAAGCAGATCCATCAACATCTAATGTTTCTTCAAAACACCATGTAGTGTCTAGAAAACTGAGCTGTCAGACATGCTTGTCAGATACACATATTTTGTTATTAAATGTGTTTGGGCATGAGTTTTGGCAGGATTTCTTCGCAACTCTCCTGAACTTTTCTTGACACCTTTTATGGCACGTAATTCATCTGCAACTCATGGCTTGGTAAGCCCTTAACTCTTTAATTATGAGCTAGAAACTCCCTTCCTAATTATTGTCCTATAAGCAACATGATCTAATTCTCATGCCAAAGCCCAGAAATTCATGCTGCAGGTGCTTTGCTTTGTTTGGCTGCCTTTTCTTTACTTTTTTTTTTTTTTTACTTTTTTTTTTTTTTTTTTTTTGGTGGGGTCAGGAGAGTAGTGTGTGCTCTGCATTCTTGTCTCAGTATAATCCTGGAGGAGTTTGCAGTCTCTTGCTAGCTGGCCTGACTGAAGTGTAGCATTTTCCACTTTTTCTTGCATCTTTTCCTCCAGCTAAGGCCACTGCTCAGCTCTCACACAGAGCGTGCTGCTTGGACCAGGTTTAATCGGGGGAGCAATTTCCTCCTGTGAAGGGTTAGGGTTTAGTATTGGTGATTGTGTAGCACCAAGTGTTGCCAGAAACCTCTTTCCAAGTGAGTCGGACTCATAAGTACTGTGGGAAATAAAAGAACAAGACTCACATAGCTGACAAGTCTAATGCTACATAAATCCAATTTTTCCCTCCAGGGAAACTGAACTGGAAAGTGGCTGGGTGTCTTGCCAAAGGCCACAGAGGATATCAGTGCTGGAGAGTGAATGGACCCCACCAGTCCTGACTCTGTAGCCTCCATGCAATCCCTTTGAAAACTTCATTTCCTTCTATTGGACTGATTTAAAAGAGAATAATGAAATAGGGAATTTTGCTCTTTTGCTTATGTCTTGAGGGAGGAAGTCAGGAACAGGTTTGACTGACGATTTAATTAATTTAATAAAAGAAGAATTACCTACAAAGTTGTTTTTTGTGAAATTTCCACAGAAACTATAAATCATAAGTATATCATATTAACTGTTAAATCAGAAAAGAAAGATATAGCAATCTAAAACACTACAAAACACTTCCATCTTTCCAAAGTATCAGGAAGTCATATGAACTTGTGCCATACTTGTATGACACAATTTTATGTTAGCCTAAATATAAATAAGCAAATATATTTGGCTTTCTTAAATTCTAAACAAAAAAATCTATTTAATTGGAAAATTAATTTCTGGGGTTTTTTATATTCATTCAGCACTTATGTATCAAATTGATCATCTTACCAAAAAAAAGCTTTCTGTTCTTCCTTAAATCTGGAGTTGCTAGTACAGCCCCATCAACCAACAGCATCCTCCCATAGCCTTTCAGAATGCCTACAAATGGCACAAGGTGTTAAGAGATGCAGGCCACGAGGCCAAGAAGTTTAATGATGGATTTATTATTGAAAAGCGTATGCACTTTTCTGAAATACTTGTTGAACTTCAGGCTCCTCTTGAAGTTGCTGTTTGAAGAACAGAGTCCAGTACTGAAATAGTCTGCGCAATTTCCAGGGAGGAAAAGGATCCCTCCTGGATGACAAATTGTGGAAATTCCCAAAACAAGTTGTAAACTTTATTTCTGGGTAAATAACAATTGTCAAAATGGTCACTGTTCTCTAGGTTTATACACTGAAAGAGAGAGAGATTAAACTTTGTCAAAATTCCAGACCCAAACAAATTCAAACTTTTGCATTATTTCATACTTGGATTTGAATTTAATGATTTGGACTGACTTCGGTAGCCCTATTGGCATTGCAATAGCAACCTTCTCATGGCTGTATTTTTCCAGGCTGATCATTTTTGATAAAGCTTTCTTAGGTTCAAGATCAGCACCACCTGGAATCTTGTTTAAAAAAGCAAAGTATTTTCCTACCTCTTCCCATGCAGCTGAGTAATTACTTTAAGTTTGATGTTTTTGTGTTAAATGGCATTGCTTCAAACTCTCTGCATGTCAAACAGCAGAGAGCTAGGGGAGTTTGAAAGGTTATCGCTGTTTCTCTTCGAATTCCTGTGTACTGAAACCCTTCGGAGGTGGCTGCCTACTGCAAATCATTGTTTGACAGCTTCACTCAACTTCGAGACTTGTCAACTCAGGGGCCAATCTGACAGCTCTCAGGCAATAAAGTAAACAAGGGATTTGGAGCGTCAGGGAAGGAATGCTTAAAATCATTCCTAATATTTCTCCTATTCATAACATGTCACCAAGCCAGTGAAGTTTCGAAGGCAGCAAATCTCAGCCTCTTACGCATCCCAGGTGGTGTTTGTGGGGTGAGGGAGAGCTTGGGGGAGCCCTGGCAACACACTTCCACCAGGTATCATCCAGATTTGCCCCCCTGATAGTATTCCCTATCATTGTGAAAACTCTTGGCATTCTTCTCCAGACGGATGGACTTTCAGACACTAGGCACTAGTCTGAGCTGAAAAATGATTCAGTATCGGTGGAAACAGAACATTGTGTAATAGTTGTTCTTTAAAACAAAAAATGTCCACATCATACATTGTCTGTGCAGTAATGTAGTTAAGAGATACTTCTTTCCTAGCATCCAGGAAAGCTGCAGACACTTTGGCTGTAAAAATTCTCACATGCAGAATCTGTAATGGTGCTGGAAGCTGCTGAGGGTTGATGACTACATGGATGTCACCACTCATGTGGACTTGCAACATATCAGCACATGAACCAACAGGTACATTTTCTGAAACAGTCACTTTTACAGGGTCCTGTCTTTTTAGGAATTATCTGAGATGCCTTAAATAGCCTGCTTTTTTTTTTTTTTTTTTTTGAGAATCTGAGCCCAAATTTGATAATGTATGTTAATGCATTGCCAATTGAATGCTCACAATTATTAGCTTTTGAGGATGTAACCTGATTTTTTGGATATTTTTCATTGTAAGTTTTAGTATTTCTATCAGGGAATAATCTGACTCAAAATAAAGTATAAAATATCTGACCTAATTTTTACATTAGTATAACTGTTCTTTGCACATCTACTTTGAGAACTCCTGCTGCTAACACACCTAGAGCTGACCCCTTTGTTAACTGCGTGGCATGTGCATGACAATAAATTACCTGTTGTCATTATTGAAAATGACTAATGACCTGCTAGCCTTTTAGGATGTGATTTGAAAGTCATTTTTTTAAAAGAAGAACTATATTCCCTCTTGAGGTAATGCTTGCCTTTTTTTTTTTAATAACTTTTTTAACCATTCCTGCTCTGTAATATTATAGGAGGTTTTCTAGTTGCAGTAGTTGCTATGCAGTATTTACAGCTACATTTTCTTGTGATTATTGTTCTAATAAGGACACCCAACTAGACAGCCAACTAGCATGAATATGTGTACCTGGGTTTTCAATGGATTTAATCTACTGTAGACCAGCTGTAACATTTAGGGATAATGTTAAACATCTTCTTTTATAGCAGTATTACAACTCTGTTAATTCATATTTTAAACTGAACCCCAAATAAATGCACTTCAGCAGCCACTTGTGCTTGCCAAGAGATTAAAGGCTCTGGACCATGTGAAGAAAGGAAAGCTCTATAGGTTGCTAGCTACTGGTTGTTTTCTTTACTGTTGGAGTCAGTGAATTGAATTGTAATGGAATGGATTGACTCCGCATACGGAAATTACAAAGAACAGGATCATTTTTTTTACAGATGAAAATGCCAGTTTTTCTGAAAGTCAGCTATGCACTTCAAAATGCTGGACTGCAAGACGTTATTTGAAGCTCTGATAGGTCTTTTTTAGCATAATATTGCTTGCTTATATATGTGTTGTGTGCTTTGCATTAGCAGGTTAATAGTTGCGAAAAATGTAGTTGGTTTGACATCAGAGCTGGAGGTGCAGGCAGCACCATGTAAAAACAGCCTGCATGGTGCCATGACAGTGAGGAATACTTGGTCAAGGATGCACAGCAATCTCATTGCTTCCAATGTGCAACTAAAAACTGATTAGAGGAGTAGATCTGTTGGCCTGTGTTCTTTTGCAGTGTTTCTGAGGCTTATCTAGCCTAAGCTTTATTCCCAGGCTTGTCTCTTGCTGATACTGTCGTGACAGACTCAGACAGATCATAGCTGCTCTGACTCAGTAGCAGAAGGTCAAAGTTTCCACCACTAAAACTGCTATTACTGTGCAAAGCTAGACAGAGTGATGGGAGTTAATCACTGAAACACGAACAGACAGGACTAGCTTGTCATAATACGAAGCTATCAAATCACAGTTCTGCAAAATTCTTCAATGTTTTATCATGAACAGCTGTCAAACTCTTATAATTTCATGATTAATACATTGCAGAGTGGTTTCCTCCCTTACACTGTTGCCTGTAGCAATTTTTTTAGTGGAACTGGTCTTGGTCACATTTGTTGAAAATGAGCTACAATTTTGCATGTACCTGTGTATAAATGTATGAAAAGCACAAAAAGGATGAAATAATTCTCAGACCTAGCTCCATGCACAGGAGGAGACTGCCCCACATGGCCTGCCTTCCATCATGCCCCTTGGATGGCAAAGAAGGAAGACTGTGAGCATTGTTAGAAATCTGTGTTAAACTCCATGAGCACAATTCCTTTTCTCCCCGTGGTAACATCTGTGAATAATGTGACTAGAAATGGCTTCAATGTCATCTGCTCCTGGGGAAAAACATAATGAAAAAGAGTTACTGCTGTCCTGTACATACTCAAATCTGGGGAGAATTTAAATATTGCTAAGTTTCTTTTGTAGTGTTTCCATGTGAAGGAAAAGGTGTGGGTCTTTTGCTTTTTCAGAGAATGTCTGGGGCTGCCCATGCAGTGTTACAAAAGTCATGTTGGACTTGAACAAAACCAGATGAAACAAGATGGTCATTGCATTGCTTCCAGCTCTGGCCACCAAGACACCTATAGGCTGCACCCGAGAGTCCCCTGCTGTCCCTTCTGGGGCAATCTGGAAGCCAGCAACTCAAGGTGGGTGGAAAGTCCCTGAGCATTTCATTTGAGCTGAAATTATTTCCCTTGAAAATTACTGCTAAACAACACGTATTGCATGCTGTAATAACCACTGAGCTGCTCTTTGCCATAGTGGATTCCTGCCGGGACAGGATTTCCATCTCTTGCAAGATATTTCATATCAGCCTTGAGGTCTGGGTCTCTTTGGACTCGCAGCTCTATGGATTTGCTTGTTTAGGACTGTTGGCACTTGCTTTAATTTTTTAAGGAATAAAATAATAATAATTGTAAAAACCCTTGAAGAAAAGAAAACTACTGCTGGAGTCTGTTTCTTTTGGATTTTTAAGAATGTTTCTGAGGAGGACACCTTCATGACAATATAATTAAGCAATGAGACATGACAGCTAGTAATTTCAGGGTTATTATTGTATGCTTAAGGTGGCATTGCAGGCATAAGGCTGAAGGGCAAGTGGCTTTAATCACCCATTAAGTGCAATAATCCCTTTGATATGCACTGACTGGAGAGACTTACAAAAAAGGAATTTATGAACAGTATTAAGAGGAACAGACAAACTGGTGAATGCACTAGGTGTGAATATTAATGTGGTTATAACATCACTGGCAGGCACTCAAAAAGGCTTATTTGTGTCAAGTTTTCCTCATTAAAGACACCCCAAATGAATTATTTTTAACAAGCAAAATATTGCAAGGACTTCTTTGTGGTTTTGCTTTTTGCCTCCTTGAATATTTGTCTTCTACACTTTGAGCATAGATCTTATGGATATTAATATGGATAAGCTCATCCCTGCAGTACAGATGGATAAAAATGCTGAAGGCAGGTGATGATACAGGGCCTGTCCACAGCAGGAAGGTCTGACCACAAATCCCATTATTTGGGGATTCACAATCCCAGCTCATTTTGGTGCCCTTGCCTGACACTCTGCTCTCAAGGAACGCAGTTCTTCTGAAGGGGAGCGTTCCCTCGTACAGCATGGGAAGATCAGTGCTGTGCTTTCCACATCTGTTTCAGCTCGTAGAGCTGGGAATTGAGCTCTGGTCCTCAATGGCCATGCAGATGTAGATGCCAAATTGCCAAGCTACTTTATCAACCTAGTAAAATATTTTGATTGGTTTTAAAGGAAGGGCATAAAATATGGATATTTTCATATGAAATGGGTTATGGAAAGACATAATTTTTTAAAAAAACATAATTGTGTGAATTTCTTAAATGCAAAGCTTTGTGTTAATGTGTCACTAAGTGGAGAAATCCGGTGCCAACGTAAATGTTGGTAATACGTTCATCATATTTACAGGTCTGGAAATGTTTGCTTTTCCTTGGCCTCCTTCATGTATATTAATACATTAAAATAATCATCAAAATGTAAATATGAGAGTTAAAATATCTTCTTCATCCCAAAATTGCTTTAAGATGTATAGAAAAGAGTATTTTGCTGAATTGGCCCTTGTTTGAACTTAGGTTTGCATATTTTGTGCTGCATAGAAAAAGCTTTGCCCTTTATTTGAAGTCGGTTTTGAGTGTGTAATTACCATGCTCCAATTTCCATTTGAACAATCAGGGTTCTCCTGTCAGTCCTGTTTGAGTACACATCAGCTGAAAAACTAAAAACTTCCTGTTGTGGGTGCAGGAGGAGTTGTGGGAATTTTGTTTCATTAAAGAAGAGGGATAAAAATTGTAAACCTAAAAATGAAAATTGATGAGAATTGCATTTGTATTCTATTTTGTTTTTCCAAAAGATTTATGGAACTGCAGCATAGCAGAGCTGTTCTCAGTGGTTCCCTAAAAGGGAAAAAAATACTAGTGCAAAACAGAATGTGTATTCTTCAAACAGTAGTTGAAGAATTAGTCTTTAAAAAATTGCCACAATTCCTGTAAAGAAAGGGTTAAAAAGAAATTTGCTAAAGTGTCCCTAGGGATGGGATAGTCCAGTTTTGAAAAAAGTCATTGTTATGCTAGTAATAGGATATGTCTTAAGCTTGTTCTTAAGTCTTATTTTCTTTACTGCAGGTTGAGAAAGTTTCTCTCCATTGTGTTCCATGCAGTTGTTCTGGAAAGGAATGGCTAAGTTGTGCAAGGCTTTGCAACAAAAAACCCCTCTTCCTGTAAAGTCAAGACCCTGCCAAAATAAATAGGCACATCAGCAAATTTTACAGATGGTAATTTCTTTTAAACACATGTGTATGTATTCTATATAGTGTGAATATGAATATTTAGTGTATACGGATGTGTGTATTTACATGCATGTGTATCAATATTTTCAAGAATATAGGTTCTGGAGCCTATATTAATCAATGCAAGCTTTCCAGGAAACTGAGCTCTCAGCACAGCCCAGCCTGCTCACAACCTCAGCTCGCAGAATCCTGAGATGAAGGTGGCTGTGCTGGGATGCAGAGGCTAATTTCTTAATCATGATTAAGTTACCAAAAGCAATGCAAGCTCTCGGTGCCTGGAACAGGCAGATGAAAATGGCATGGTCTGGTGATTAGAGGGTTTTAGTAGGAAATAATACTTTTCTTGTCACTGGGCTGCGCTGGCAGAAGGAGCGCAGCAGCTGGAACACATATGCAGAGTGTTTACTGGAGCGACTCTTACACTTTCAGACAGAAGGAAATCCTGTGCAGGATTGGAAAGCGCAGAGAGCTGTCACCAGGGAATAGGCTGTCTGTGTGTCTCCATGAAATAAAAGCTGTGTGGACCACAGACCCTGCAGTGGGCACTTCCTGCCCCCTTCACTGCCGCAGCTCAAGATTGCTTTTTCTTTCTGCCTTTTTTTTCTTTTTTTTTTTTCAATTTTGCTGGAAGATATCAAATCTACTAGTATTATCAGCAGAAACACCGATGAAGCTCAGGATTTACTTTGTATCAAACTTCAAAAATCTGTTTAAGGGTGAGGGTATTGTTGGCTTTTGTTGTTGTTATTTGGCAAAAGGAGAACCTGCACATTTGGCCATTGCTCAGGTTGCATAGTTTGATCTTTCTAGGCTAATAAGACATCTGATATTACTTGAGGTGCTTTTTTCAATTTTTTTTTTCTTTTTCTCAAAGCTGTGTAGGTTTCTAACTAGTATGAATGCATTTAAAGCAGTAGCAAGCCCTGGCACCCTACGGCTACCAACAGAAGGAACATTTCATTGTTTGCTAATCTTACAGCAATGATCAGTATCTGCTAATGAATAAGAAAATTCATTCATTAGCCAAATAATTTTAAAGATCCTAAATTAATGACGTATTTATGTGACAGATTTGTGTGAGGGATTTCAAATATAATCACCATCAATCTGCCTACAGCCAAAATAAATTTTATGAAAAGTAAAACAAACTGTTACACAGACAAAGTAGTCCTTCAGGGGCTCACACAATAATCTGTGTTTTCTTATTTAGCTGTATATAATATTTCTGTTCATATCTTGTCCAGATAGAATCTCAGTATATATAACATTGCTGTTGAAGCTTAGAAGAGTCAACATATGCCACTACCCAAAGGGGAGGAAAGAAAAAAATGAAAGACAGAAATACATGCTTAAAATGTTTCCTTCAAAAGAGCAAGCCATGCCCAGGTACCAGTGTCAGACATGGTGCAATTGTAAAGGTGAACATT
Organism: Lichenostomus cassidix; assembly: GCF_008360975.1. Taxonomy (NCBI): domain Eukaryota; kingdom Metazoa; phylum Chordata; class Aves; order Passeriformes; family Meliphagidae; genus Lichenostomus; species Lichenostomus cassidix. The sequence continues at coordinate 25,605,696 of NC_139483.1, read as the reverse complement.
AAACACAAAAGCTTTAATCCGAGGATGGTGGCTTTTCACAGAAATACATGACTGTGTTGGGGTGTATGTTCTGGAAACCCCAGATGCTGCTGCCACCACTAATAAAATTATTGCAAGGTTCAAACTTTTGGTGAAGTTGCTGCGTATGTTCTCTCTTTTACTGAACGGAAACGTCAGATTTAATCAGGTGAAAAGGAGAGGTGGGGCCCCAGTTTGGGAAGCTCGGGTGTGATGCTGATCCAGAGCAGTGCCCTGCAGCCCCAGCCTGTGCCATCTGCTCTGGCCTGGGCTCGGTGACACGCAGTGGGTGGGGGGAGCTGCTCTGGTGTCTGGGTGATGGTGATCCAGCTTGGAATTGCTGCTTTGGGCTGAGCTGCTGCAGGCTACTGAGCACAGCAGCTGACTCCCCGTGGATGTGCTCCATTAATCAGTATCATTGACGAGGAAAGGCTTAAATTCCTACTTGCATGTTCCAGTAAAAATGCATCAATAATTTTTAATTGTTTTAGCACTCTTCTGCAAATATGTTTCAAGGATATTTTTGCCTGATAAAGGGCTTTTGGGTTGCTGAAGGCATGTCACCATCTTTCATTCACAAGTTCAAATGTACTACATTCAGCTGCCAAAAAAATCTGCTTTTGCATCCTTGTCCAGCTTTCCTGCTCTCATTAATGGTTTACAGTCAGTGTAATGGGAGTATGTGGCTGTCATTCAAAGAGATGAAAACCTTTGGCATTGAAAAGATATCATGGGGTCCCTGTTTTTTAAAGGAAATATACCCCTTTCTACTATTGCATGATTTCTTGATCAGATAAATCCCATCTTGTGCTAACGTTTAAATTAAATGCACTGTTTTCTGACCCAACAATAACAAAAGCAAACCCACTCATTGCCAAGTATCATAAGCTCTTAAAATACACTCAGACAGTGCGATGATATTAGTAGGGAAGCAGATATCAGGTTTTGTCTGACAAAGCAAACCACAGAACGGAACATGAGAAGTGCTGCGCTTACTGACTTCAGGATAAAATGAAAGACAGAAGCCCTATCAAAAATTATACTAATAATCTAATACTGTACATTTATATGGAGGCTTGGCCTGAAATATCTCAAAGACGCTTCACAGAGAAAGACATTTTAATCTTATCTCTCCATCTAGGTGACCAAGTAAAAAAGTTAAACAATTTGAACTCAGATTTCAGAAAAAGCATTTTCCAAGGTGTATTTGGCAAAGACTCTTTAAGAAACTAGGTTATATTGCAGCAAACAAAAAAAACCCAAAGAAACCCCAGCAGTAGACTGGGTAATCACTACACTTCACCAGAATTTAGTAAATTGGAGAAATATGTATTTGCCTATGTTTCGAACTCTCCTGTTAAGCATCTCTACTAGCTATATTTAAGGCTTTGAGAAGGTACTGGGATGGACTTTTGGTCCTACCTACTGTGGCTGCTGGTAGCAGAGTTAGAAATAAAGCTTGGCTTGCACTTTTCTTGGGAATAAAGCTTGGCTTGCACTTTACTTTCTTCAAGCCTGTAGTCCTCATGGATAAACATACATCCACAATCCATAATCTGCTGACATATTGGTGATTCATTTTTTTCAAAGCTGGTGAGAAAAGTTGTTCAAACATTAGAAGATGATTGATGGGCAGGCTGAATTTCCTGACTTGAGTGTTACTATTCTTAGATATATACATATACATATATATATATATATATATATATTTCAAACCTTTTCTGGAACAGAGATAACTGAGTTCTGCATTTTAATGAAAAGAGTGAACTGTGGAAACAAACTAATTCTGGCTCTGGTAGATGCATGATTTCCAACAGCAGAGTTCAGCTGCGTTTCTCTGGCCATATCTGTTGTCTTGGAGGGTGTTCTGCACCACAGGGGCACCTGGTTCTTTCTGATCTCAGTAAAAAAGATGTGTCTAGAAATAACAGAATTAAATTCCTTTGATGATAATAAGGTAGAAATAGGGAAAGAAATCTAGATAGTGAGTAAATTTTACATCTCTTTGGATGTCAGGAATCCTGCTTCTGTCCTGTATCAGATGAACCCTGGGTAACCAGCCCCAAGACAATGTGCACAATTCCCCTTGTGGAGAGGCTAAATTTCCCTTCCATACCATGGTGCCTTTTATTCAGCATAAGAAACAAAACCATCTTGCCTCTCTTGACAGGTAAAATTGTTCTCTCTTTCTCTCTGTCCTCCAGAGTGTATCCAGCTGCATGTATCCAGGAATGATAATCAGGAGCAGGACCTGTTTGGGTCAGTCCAGCACATCTGTCCCTGCCACATCCATTGCCACAGCACTCCCTCCTGCCAGCAGAAGGGTAACCAGGTCTAACAGGTCAGGCATGGCTTTCCCAAGAGCACCAACTCCCCAAAGGTGGTGTGTTCTTCAAGGCTCTCAATATAGAAGGAAACTTCCTGACTATAGAACTTCAAAGAAGTTTCTCGCTGATACAATAGGTTTTGCTTTTCTTCTCTTTGCCTGCTGATGTTCATAGCAATTTGCATGGAGAGTACACAGAAGCTGATTGAGTGATGATCCCTTTTTTTTTAATCTGGGCAGATTTTGTTCTTTTCTTTTAAAAAAACCTGTTTTATCACCAGACCTTAGCACATGGCCAGAGAGCCTTTTAATGGAAGACAAACTAGTCTTGATTTCTCTGTTAATTTTTTAATGTTATACAATACTATGTATTTTGGACATCCATAACTGCCTGCTTCCTTCAGCCTTTGTTATAGGCTTATTGATAATAATTATTTTATAACCCAGCTTAAAAAAAAAAAGAAGCTTGAGTGTTAGTACATTGTCTGTAATTGCATGCTCACGATAGGTCTTGAACCAAACTCCTACAAATAATGGAAGAATCACAGACAGCTTAAATACCAAGGAATGGTTGGTTTGGCTTTGTTTGTTAGTGTGAAGGACACTGGTATAGAGAGTGAGCTTATTTGTGTACTAGAAAGCCATCTAGCACAGGAGGTTTATTCCTTACTGAGGAGTTAAGGAATTCTTTGTATAGAGGACAAGCTCTCTCTCAAAAACCTAAACTCATTTGTCTGATATTTTCCATGCATTATCAAGCTGTTGTCTTCAACTGTTTTGATGAACAACTGCAAAAAGGATGCTCCTGGGAGCATCAAGGATTCAGTCAAGACAATAAAATCTGGATGCCCAAATATTTATCATGGAAACAGACTCTAGAATGAATTGCACTCTTGGTATAACTGCACCAGCACCCAAAAAAGGAAACAGAAAACTTTGTGGAAAATTCATTCTTGCACCTTTTTTGAGTTCTTTCAAACATCCATAAGGCTGGTAAAAGAAAATAGGAATAGGAATACACAGCTAATACTAATTAATAGGAGAGAGAGACACTTGTTTCATATTTGATTTTATTGAGCTGAGATACAGGTAAGAATTAGTGGCCTTTTACATGCTTACTTCGGAATTATAATTTTTTTTAGTAATGCCTAATGAGTAAGGAGAAAAATGTTTAAGGGAAGCTGTAAATCAGAATCTAAATGGAAAATAATTTTATGCTGTGAATGATACACTAATCAATATGAAGTTTCAATTTTGATATTAGAATTAATGAGCTCTGCCTTTTCTTCTTCATAAATATTTAAGGCCCGCCAAAGAGTTAAATGGCAAAAGTAATTTCATTTTTATCAGCTCAGTTACTTCTTTTTTTAGCCATTTACAATATCCAGCTTATTTTGGTGGAAATACTAGTAGCTCTTCCATTAAATTTTTAAGGAAAATATTGCAGAGCATTTTTTCATAGGCACGATTTTTGATGTATGGTTCCAGATGTAAAGAAGCTGTATTGTGTGTTCTGAGGTTTTCCTATTGAGCATTTCTGAAATTTCAGAAATGAACACTAAGTAGGTCTAAAAGATACAGTATGGGGTGCATGAGAGATGTTTTTGACACAATAGGGTCAGAGAAGTTAAAGACACGTTCTTTGTTGGCAATTTTGGCAGAAATACTGAAACACAATGTGGGAACTGCAAACCTTATGACATTCGGTAAAATGTGAAAAGTTTCAGGTCTGTAATATATGACTTGATGTCATGTATATGAGTTGGTAGCTTTTGCACAATATATATTGAATCTCACTTTTTTTGTCTGAAGTTTGAAAAGATTTTCCCAGTTTAAATAACTCATGCTTGAAGTGCAGCGTGAATTTAAAACTCCCCATTGTCTAAGTGTAAAAAAGTTCATTTCATTGTGTGGCAAATAATTTAGTCTGTATTCTTACCTCAATGGGTCCTTATAAAATTGTAAACCATTTGGAGAAAGCTTTGCTATCTCAACGAAGGTTTTATAAAGACAGGCAGATATGAAAACAGGGCAACAATTTCCCAGCTGTGTCCCTGGAACCTCTGTTAGAGCACCCCTTACTTTGCTGTGTCTTTTATTTGCTGCTCTTGTGTGGGCTGCAATAAATATACCACAACTAGACCCTTCTGCTTTTGTCAGCTGAGCTCCCCTGGTTTCCCCTGTTGGAATGTAGCATTGTGTTTTGGGAGGCAGCACTGGGTTTTCAGAGCCATTTCAGAAAAATGCCTGTAAACCTTTTCTTTGTAAATTTGTTCATCCTGTATTCAACTACATTTGCACTGAGGGAAGTGGGAAGATCCATCAAATTGGGTACATTGTACTGGAGATGCTCACTTGACTGGGAGAGAGACTGTCTGCATGACAGCAGGGAGGGAACCTAAACAGACCAGTGAAGACACCTAAAACCAGCTGTACTGGATCCAACCAAAGACTTATGTTCTGAATAAGGCAAATCCAGAGGTAATTCACCCGTGATGTGTACTGTAGTGCCATTGCAGGGACATAACAGCAAGACTTAGTGTGAAACTGGTCAGAGGAGAGGTCATTAGAGCCACACAGCTGACTGGGGCACCTGACATACGGTGGAGGCTGAGGGAGCTGGAACTGTGCAGCCTGGAGAAGGCTCAGGGGCTCTTATCAATGTGTGTGTGGGGAAGCAAACAAGGTAGACTCAGACTCTTCTCAGTAGTGCCCAGTGAGGACAAGAAGCAATGGGCACAAGTGGAAACACAGGAAAATCCATTTAAACGTAAGGAAGCGCTCTTGTCCTGTGATCAAACAGGACAATCAAACACTGGACACTGGAATGGCTCACACAGAGAGGTTGTGGAGTCTTCATCCTCGGAGGAAAAGCCAGCTGGCTACAGCCTGGTTTGGAGCAGGGGGTTGGACCTGAGATGATTTCCTGAGGTGCCTTCAGCCTCAACAGTCCTGGAAATCTGCATGTAGATGCGCCAAGAATTTAACCTTCTGCTAATTTGGGTGCCACCAGTGCCTGCAATTCTTATCTTCCTTTTTCTGCTCTTCTTTCTGGTGCTTCCAGGCACAGCCATACCTCTTCATTTTCCATTCATGCAATCTTAGCATTTCTATTGCAAATTTCTACATCCCAGCAGTCTTTACTGTACTCTCAGGGATTTCCATTACTAAAGTTTGTATCAATGGGTTTAGTAACCCTGGATGACCTGCTATTTTCTCTTATTAATTTGTCAAATTGTTTGTTGAACATATTTATAGTTGGGGGCTCTTTCCTTCCACAACACAGAATGGCAACTAATTTATGATAAATCCCATGGGGGATAAGTTCTTCCTTTTATTTGCTTTACAGCCACTGCCTGGGAGTTTGCTTTGGCATCCACTGGGTCTTGTGTCAGGAGAAATAACAAATAATGGGCCTATATTAACCTTTCTATTCCAGTCATGGTTTGAAGATTCTACCTTATCTTCCATCAGTCATTTCTTCTCTAAACTGAATAAGCACAGTCCACTTCCTCTCCTCTCTTCCAGAAGTCACTCCACAGTGACTGACCATCCTTCTGGCTTTTCTCTGTTCTTTTCCTGCTCTGCCACATGATTTTTGAGATGTAGGAATGAAAGGTGTGTGAAAGACAGGTAGGCTGAGGTGCTGAACCATGGCATAATACTGTGTTTGAATTTTTGTATATTCTGTTTGTATTTTTTCTTTATTCCTTTCTTAATAACTCCTAAAATTCCATTTTCTTCACATGCCTTCACTGAGCACCACCAAAGCTCCAGAATAAAAAAATGTCAGTCCCAATACCAGCTCCTGAGGAACATCAGTAGTCACTGCTTTCCACTTGGACAGTGAGATGTTGACCACAGCTCTTTGAGTGTGACCATCACTATTACACGTGATTTGGATACCACAGTTTTCAGCTCATTTACTCTTTTAAAGAATCTGAATAGATCTGTTCTGAATTTCATCCCTGTGATCAAGGCCCCTAGACTGACATCCCGGATTAACCCCATGTATTTTCAGCTGGGATCCCAAATTGTTTCCTGCCAAGCTGCCCAATAAGCAAGTCAGACTTCCTGATTTGTGCTTTCCTAAATTGCTCATATGCTCACTCTGAAAAGGAGCGACATATTTGCCATCTTTCCTTGCTATGGTACTGACAATTCTTCAGACTGTAAATTATACTGGCCAGTAGTTTGAGAATTTTATATATTAATTTCCTTAGGACTCCTGGGCAAATGTCACCTGCTCCAGCTGATTTGTTATTGCTTTAGTGATCTATTTTAAAAATTTTCTCCTGACTTTTCAATTTGAGAACTGTCTTCCAGCTCATTCTGCTGAAAAGAAAGAATCCTCTCTAAGTTTCTCAATAATTGGTCACAGAGAAGTAGTTTTTTTGCCTAACTGTACTTCTGCAAGAGCTCCTATTAGACTGTGATTACCTATCAGCCCTAAAGGCTCCCTGAGAGGCTTCCTGCTTGTGATGTTTTAGAAATAGATTCTTATTGTTAGTTTTTACTACTTTAGAAAGTTCTTTCTCAAAGTCACGTTTATCCATTCTTACTCTGGTTTTGGTTTTGACATGCCTTAATTTTACTGTTTAAGCATTTTCTCCATTGTGTACGAACTGTGCATTTTGAAGCACGTTTTCTTGTTTCTAATATTCGTCTTAACTCTGGTGCTTAGCTCTACTATTTTTTAATCTCGCTTTCTTCAAAATCTGCAGCTGTACATGTATTTTTTCCATGGTTTCTGAAAACACCTCTGTACCACTTGTGACTAACTTTGGTTGATTCTTTTTTTATTTCTTTCTGTCTAACTTAACCATTAATTGTTCCTGGCTGAGGTTTTAAGGTTTGACATTTTAAGTCCTCTAAGGAGTTAGATTGTGAATGGTCAAAATTTTCAAAGGTAACGATTTGAATGTCTTCTGAGTTGAGAAATTAATCAACCAACAGTTTCTTTCTTTTTTTTTTTTTTTAAGTTCTCTGCCCAGTTGCTTCAAGAATACAGTCACTGCAGGAAACATCAGTTGTCCATGTATCTGAGACCATCAAATTGCCTCACTCCTTTGTGCTTTCTGTCCCTCCAATGGCGCTGATCTCACTCAGCATGTCTCCACTGACAGGTTGATATTGTTGTCATCCTGTCTTTTCCCAAGTACCAAGAGATCTGAAACCCCCTGATGTCAGCATTTAAACCCAGACATCCTAGGTCAACTTTACACTGTTAGACTTCTACCATTTGAATGGGAAAAATATTTACTTGTGCTCCTCTTGTCTATTTTGCATAAATGGGACTTTATTATTGAAATGGTACTGAAAAGTCATTGTTTCATACCAGAATTTTATTGATATCAGATCTAATTATGATTTTTCATAGGATAGAGAGCTTTTACTGCTTTCCCAGGAGAGATGAGTCATTCCAGTCTTTGTGCTCTTTCCACAGCCTTTCATTTTAAAACTCCCCTGACACTCTTCTAACTTTAAGTGCCTACAATGTGACTTTTTTTTTATGTAGACAAGAGATTGTCTTTCCTCTGTAGGCCTGTTTCAAAAGTGTCCTTGGTTACTAGTTGTTCCTATTTCCTAATTAGTCCCTGTTCCCTGATCAGAGAGACAGAGCAGTTAAACAAAGTGCTAATTTATAGAGCATTTGAATAATTATGTACCAGTTGCCAAGGTTAATGTATATCCTCTGTTAAACAAACATCTGTTGCAACAGTGGAGTGGAATCTGGTCTCTCCTGGAGTGGAAAAGGTTGTACCAGAGCTTGAATTAGAGATATTAGCCTGAATTAGTCATGTTGCTTGCAGCACAACTGGTTTGTTCAGAGATATCACTGTTATCTCCACAGGACAATGCACTGTTTTATGTAATCTCACCTTTAATTCCTTATAGAGTACATGAGTAAAGACAGATATCCAAAATGGGGGTCACAGCCACCAGTGGTCCTTGGTTCTATGAGTACTCTCCAAGCAGGAAGTAATTTAAGTCCAACAATAGGAAATGCAGAGAAGATACTGAGGTTGGAAAATATGTTTCACAGTAACTAATGTATGTTTAATTCAAATCTGGTAGATGAAGCCTCTGTGGGACCAGGATTCACACTTAAGAAAACTCCTCTGGGGTTTATTACCCAAGACCATCTGTGGAATGTCTTAGATGTAGCAAAAGCACTTGACATGAGATTAAGGATGTAGAAATGGAATGGTCATTTTGATTATATATGCACTTGCAGAATATCCCTAAGGCTTATGTAACAAATTATTATTACACAACATTACAAGAACTTCATATATGCACTGACTTCTTTTTAATGTTGACTAGGTTCCAGTGTGATGAGAAATTTGACTGACATTAGGTGAATCCGAATGTAGTAATTTGCAGAGAAAGTATCCCAGGCCCAAGAATGAAGACAGAACTATGGTGACATCTTTTTTATTATTTGTGTAAGTGTAATTCATATTGCAGTCAGCATAGATGTGAAGATTTGGCCAGTTCTTTCAAACTCTGAAGTATCTAACTCAAATTTGCACTCTGAAGTATCTAACTCAAATTCAGTAGAAAAGGCTGAAAATTATATATGAAACCTATCTGCAAAATGTTGATCCATTTGAAACCATTGATGAAGACAAAAGACACTTTCCTGAAAATGTAACTGCATGTCTCCACCACAGGTACTCCTCCAGGAGATAGATACAATTCCTTAAACTTGGTGTCTCACTGACTGTTCCAGCAAGTAATGAAGACTGAATAAGATGAAAAGATTTGGAAATATAATTCATTATTCTAGGGTCTACATATCTGAATATGTAGACCAAATGTCCAAAATAATCTGTAAAATATTTTTGGAGTGAATGAGCAAAATATCACTGAATGTTGCAGTGAAGGAGAAAATGAGAGTTCATTTCCAGGCTCAACCTGGCTTGCTGCTTCCTTGTAATAAGAGACCATTTCAACACAGGCAGCTTATAAATAAAGTCTTCTCATTGAATGTGGAAAATATTGCACACGTTGTGTAATGTATATGTTAAATAAAAAAGTCTCCCTTGTTGGATTGGCAGCTTGAGACTGCTCCATTAGCTCAACAGCAGAGTTGTGGGCCCCTTGGCCCCATCCCATCAACCCTAGCTTGGCTTGGGAAGTTAATTTTGAATTTGGCATGGGCACAAATTTATTTAAGGCAATGTTTGTTAGATTCTAGCTGGTGAATGGAAAATATTGTGTTTGATGCCCAAATTGTGACCTCCTGTGTAGAACTTCAGCAATGACTTAAGACTAAGAATAGGAGAAAATATAAAGTGTAGATGTAGATGTACTTCAGCGTTTTCTGCTACTATGGCTCCAGCCAGCCAAAACACTCAACAGCAGAGCCCACTAGATAAAATCCTAGTCCTGCAAGTTGCTGTATGATTGGACCCCAAAATTCCTCATCAGAAAAAGCACTTTGAACTGAATTTGCTAAACAAAAGGGGTTAACAGAATAAGATTTTGCTGGATCTAAGTTGCTCCAAATTAATTTCTATTTCCCCTTCAGTCAGAGTTGGCTGTCAGGTACTTTCAAGGACTTTTCTTTGAGCATGTGCAATTTTCTCTTCCCTTTTCTTAAAAAGAAATTGACGGTATTTCTGCACTACTAGCTCTATCTACCCTTCAGCAATTTTGCCCTCTTGCCTAGCTCTTTATTTTGTAGATGACTAATATTGTCTCTCCTCATCTTTCTCACCCTCTTCTTGCTTCCAGCTCTCATAAACACTGTCATTGCCTCGGTTTCTGTGGCCCACATAGCCTTTGACCAGACTAACAGTGTTACAGAACCACAATACCGTTGCTGGGGAAGCAGAGGAACTTTAATAACAAGATCCTTTTATGAGAGAAGGTAATCTTTCTGGGAAAGAACAAATAAACTTGCGATTTTGTTTTGAAATATATTCTGTTTATTTTCAGCTAAACCCCATATTTTTCCCATGTTGTTAATGTTTTCAGGTGCCTTTCTCATTTTTTTATGGTTGCTATGACCTTAACATTCATCAAAGCTGAGTAGCTAAAATTGATTCGGTTTAGACATAGCAACAGAATGAGTCATGTCAGTAAACTTGTTCAACCATTTACTGAAGTCTGGAGCCTCATATGTGTCTGCAGTACACACGTGCTTGAGAGGAGCCTTGCTCAATGGCTGCCCTGAAAATGACATTCTTTGGGTCACTTTCCACTGGTGACTTATCCTTGCTACTGCTGAGCACTTGTGACTTTGCTCTGATTTGTGATGTTTTGGCATCCACAATGACTTGGTGAAAGAGCCCAAGGGTAGAGCTTGGTTTGGGAAGGAAGAAATAAGAGCAACACAGCCATGTTACCCCTTGGCCCTCAAAGCAGGAGTCGAGTTGGAGAAAAATATGGGTAGCATTCTGGCATGTGGGTCAGACAAATTAATATACTGACACTTTCTTGAAGGAAATACAAGTCATTTGGGCTGTATGGGTTCCCCATGAGAAGCCACATTTGTTTGTTGTGATATCAGAGATAAAGATGCCAAACTTGCTTTGTGTAATGCAGTAATCCAGCATGTGAGCCCTGGGTTTTTTTGGAAATTAAGAAAAAGACATGCTTAGAAATCATATTTATTTAGCCAAGATCCTAGTAAATTGTTTAAGGGTGAAGTCAGCTATAGTTCTTTGCCTTCAAACAAACAGAAGACAACCTGGATAATATGAATATTATATGGCTGAAACTTTTAAAGGTTATTTATGTCTGTACTATGGTTGCTACAAATGACTCTTGTTCAGATATACTGTCAAAAGATTCAAGAACATAGAAAGTATTTTTGAGTACTGCAGAGGCACAGACAGGGTAGTTATACTTGTTCTGGAAAGCATGTATCTGAATTTCATTAATCTTACTCATTCAACCATGCTTTTCTAGGAAAAAGACACTCTGCCACTGAGTGCCCAGTTTTTTTGAGCTCAGTTATCCTGACTACATGTACAAAGAGCAACAAACAGACTACAAGTCAGCTCTAGCAATATCTTTAATTTGGTGGTCAGCAAATTATAGGAAATGCTCTTCCACTAATCTTGCCAATACATTTCCACAAACTTTCTCCCAGTAACCACATTACTTCTGCTACCCAAATCACTGTAGTTCCTTGAGCTGCATTTCCAAGTGTCTGACTGGTGGCTGTTGAAGAATGTCTTGAATGTAGGGGGGTGGGTGTCAACAGCAATGTGTCTGATTCTTGGTGGCAGAAATTCCACGTGAAGTGCCTAAATTCAAAGATGTGCACAAATAAGCAATGGTAAATGCTAGTATGTTGGCTTTTTCTGGTGAGACTGCTATAATAAAAGCACATGGAAAACGTGGCCTGCATCTTTCTGTTGAATGATTAAAACAGTTATTGCTGCTGCTTTTGAACTAAGGTGTATGTGTAAAATTGTATTTACTGGTGCTTGCAGGGAACATGGAAGTTTTAAGTGGTTTGAAGAACGTCTGAGATGGAATTTATGAGTATGCTGATATAATGAAAAATGAGGAGCCTTATGAATCTTACACATGGATCTAGTAAGTAACCTTTAACTCCTGTAGCTCTTTTAGCAGAACTGGACTGCAAAAATACGTATTATCTGAAGCAAATTATCTTCTTGTAATGTGCCTGTCACCAAGACAGCATAGCTGAGCTTCTGAATACAAATAGTAAATATTAATAACAAGACTTCAGGGGAATTTTGCTGATTTGTTCAGGCTATCATCTCAGGATCTCAAGCTTGAAGGTGATACCAATGCAATCTGATGCGAAGGGAAACAGCTGAGTTTTGCACACTACATCCCAAGTATCTGTGGGGACACACTGAAGCAATGCTGGCTGTAGTGAAACACTTTAAAAGCAGCCTTGAGCTAGTGTAGCTGCTTTTCAGTGTGTGGCACATGTAAAAAAACATCTTTATACAGGTTCAGTAGTATTCTTTGGCACACTAATATTTTTGTAAATTATGTGTTTTGCATTTAATATTTATGTGGAGTCTGTTTGTATGTTAGTGTTTATGATGGGATAGCTTCAAAAGGTTTGGAATTCCAGATTCAGCTAAGCATTTAAAAGGTCAGAGGCTTGTCCAAGGCTTATCCAACCTTTCAAGTATGAAAACCCAGAGTGGAAACAGTCTGATGGGAATAACATATTGCCCTCAAATGGAGCCTGTCTTCTAACCCCTTTTGTTCCTTTTGTTTTCCCACCTCCATTTCCTCCTTTCTGTGTCGTTCCTGAAGGAGGATCATCCCTTAGACCAAGCCTTAATGCCCTCTAAAGTCACACATTTTCTAAGGACTGATTACTTCTATAAACCCTACAGATGCTAAATCAGGTCTGCTGTACTCAAGTTTCTACCCTGCTACCCAGGACTGTTTTATATCTGCTGCATTATGTGATTTTTGTGCTGTTTTATTATTTTTTACATAAACCTTTGATTGAAGGAATACATCTTATTCCTGGAGTGGAAAGCCAATAAGGCTGGTGGCTCCTGCATCCAGCAGAGCATTTTTGTAGTTCTGTAGAGGCTGCAAAGGAAATTGTGTCTCTTATCCAAGAAAATTTGCCCTTACCATAGGCAACTCAATCATCCCTCTGGGAACACACTGGGAAAGCACTCTTCGCTCTCCGGTGTTATTTTGATGTGGATACGAGAAAAAGCAAAAGAGCAAAATGGAATAAAAATTTTAAAATACTTATTTTCTCAGGCTATCTAGTCAGGTTTCCCTGGTATTTTCTGCCTATAGTTAAGGTGGAAATAATGGCAAGAGAAATTCCTTGCTGACATTTTGGTGCTTTCATCCGGTCCCACTTCTTACAGAGGAGAAGACAATTCTGTAAAGGCTCAGTTAAGTTCAGTTCAGGATTTATACAAGTTTGGATGAATTTGGAATCCAGATAATCCAGATCTGAGTACACTCAGTCTTTGATGAATTTGAATTTTCTCTTTGGAATCCAAATTATTGGCAAGTCCTCCTTGTTGTTAAAAAAAAAAGTGCCTCAAAGTACCTCAGAACAAGAATATATTTGAAACCTGATTGCCTGATTTGGCAGCTTGCCATCTGAAATTGTGTCCCAAGAGGTCAAAGGCTGCAGTAATGACATGTGGGATGCAACTGCTCTGTCTGTTCTTCTGTGTGATAGGGCCAAAGCAACCTCTTACCTGCTCTCCTCTTGCTCACTCTACCTTGTTTCTCCTTCTTTGATGAATAGTTTTTAATGTCAATAATTTTCTAATGTTTCAGGGTTTGGTTTTTTTGTTCTAATTGTTCTTTTTGTCACCTCAAAACCCCATGTGAGTCCAAGCTTTGCCTGACATGCAGGGTCAGCAAAGAAGGCAGAGGGAAATTCTTTGTCTCTGAAATTGTGGTCACAATGAGAAAACAGTACCCAACTGCAAACAACCACCACATCTGTTTTCTTTACTGAAATGCTTTATTCTTTGAGAGCATATAAAAAAGTAGAGTGCCATAGGTTTCATGAATAAGTTCTCACAGAAAGTGTAAACAATTAGAAAAATTATTCCTCCACTCATATTTGTTTTTCTGTTTCTGTCTGAGTGGTAACCTTAAGCCTGTGTGAATTACTGTGACAGGGAAAGCCTGCCAAGCTCTCTCTCTGAATAGCACGAAAATGTCTCTGGAATCTGCTCTGTGTGAGGAAAGCACAGACAGTACCTTTCCTCCAACTCTCACAAATTAGTTTGGTAAATAAAATATGTGACCACAAAAGGGGGGTAAGAAAAGGAAAAAGGGATGCAGCCATCAATCAAACTAATTTAAAGAATGGACATGCCCTAAAGAGTGTATGTTCATCCACAAATTATATCATACTTTAAAAAGGTTACTTCACTAAAATATTTGTGACAGAACATAATATTTGTGGTATGTTGCCCAAAGAATGCATATTTTAAAAAAATGTACCAAGTAATAGGAAATTTGTGGCCATTTATCTTATAAACCTCTTTCCTGTTTTAGAGTCAGTGGGTCAGAAATTCACTGCTATAAACTACACAGACCCATTAACTTCTAACAATGGAAAAGAGGTTCTAGGAAGAGTCTAGGCAGGGTTTGAAAGCCTTCTGTCTAGAGTGGTTTTCATCTTTCTATAAAAGCCAAATAACAAAACTGTATCTGAAATAGGGAATGACCTATGCTAGCAGGCATGGGGTTGACCTAAGCCAATTTACTCCCTTACACACGTATGCTCTGGAAAGGCTGTTTTGAAAGGTTTTGGGGGTTTTTTGGGTTGGTTTTTATGGTTTGGGTTTTTTTTTGAGACGGAGGTGAGAAATTGTTTTGGAGATTATAGTGGTGTTTCCAGATACAACAGTCCCTGCTTTAGCCTTAGGTGGGGGAGTTTTCCATTTCCCTTTCAGCTTATATTAAATTACTTTGCTTTCTTGTCATAGGCATAATCCTTTGATGAGAAAACCTTGACAGCATTTCAGCCGAGGAAGAAAGCCCGCCTCTGCAGAGTCACCAGAGACTGGCTATTGCTAATTGATTCTACATGGAGAGCCCTCAGTGGTGACAGCCATCAGTCTGAAACCGTGAGACAAAGAGGTTTTGACCTTCTTTGAAGTGCTGTGTGCAGGAGCTCTTGGAAATGTAACAAGTTTCTCTTCTCCTGCTGAGGTCTTTGGTGCCACAGGTGGAGTCAGGGTGATTTGTTCTGTGCATGTTGGATGGGTAGGGATGGAGGGATAACCTTGGGGGGACAACCTTTGGGTGCAGCACTAAACTCTCTGCTTTGGTGGAGGGGAGATGGAGAGGCCACTCGACCCTAAGATTTTTCTCAGTTTTAGAGCAATCCATGCAATGACCTTGTGATGTCTTTTCTAAGGCCTTGATTTCACTTAGAAATCTGCCCTGTGGAACAATTGGCTGCAAGTGCAAAATCATTGTTCGTCTTGCCTGATGCTGATAGATGAGGTTCCCAGTGGGAATAGAGCTATGCTCTCACTAATCCAGCCTGTGTCCCAGGATTGGGCAGTGAGAAGGTGAGAGAAGGGCAACTTCTGGCACAGTGAACAGCACAGATATGAGGTGGAGGAGGTAAGCACACCAGCAAGGCTCTTGGGGCAGGTGCTTCCCTGTGCCAGCAGCCCCCAGCAGCCAATGCACTGCACAGGTTGCCCCAGGTCCCAGCAGATGTAACCCAGACTGCATCCTGCTCTCTCAAACCAGCTCCACTTCTCTCTGCTGGCACTTGCAAGTGGGTTCTCAGCTGTTGTCTTCTGCAGCTGGGACAGGAATAGTTTCCCCAGCCTGGGGAATTTATTTGCCCTTGGGCAGTATCTCTGCAGGATGGGCACCGTGTATGGCAGCAGATAAAACCTGCACATGCCATGGAAAGTTGTACTCCATCTTTCCTACTCTTCTCTTACCCCCAGCAATGCCCACACAGGGGTGCAGGAGGCTGGGGAGGGACAAGCATCTTGCTGTTTCAGTGGGCCTGTTTGCTGGCATAATCCAATGTGCTGTGACAACCTTTTGCCAGGCTAGCAAAGAAAATACTTTTAAGAAATTGCTGCTGATCCCAGAGATGAAACTGAGAAGCTGATAATGGTGAGCTGTTATGAAAGGCATATGATGGTAATGCAGTACCTTGGCAGCCTCCTCTGAAAAGAAAACAGGACATTCCTGGCACACCAGGTAACACTTTGCTTTAGAGTTACTGCCACAAAAGGCTGATTAACTTCTAAAATACAAACAAAGCCCCTGGGCCCCATTGTGAGGACCAGATAGCAAAAATTCAGATATTCTGTACAAGTTAACAGGGGCGTCTGTAAGTATGAAGAGTGATATGTTTAATGGGGTCTGACCTTTAGGTTTGGGGCTGAATTTATTCATTATACATTAATTATTTCATATAGTTAATCTTAAATGAAGCTGTAAATTTCATATTTGTCTTCATATGACCTAAACATATATTTAGAGAGAAATGTCACTGAATGTTGGGAGGCTTATAGAATGGAATGAAATTATGCTTGAAAATGGAGTTTTGGAGGAAGGAGTAACTGATTGGACTTAACAGTCTTGCATGATTTCAAAATCTAGATTTGAGCCTGTATATAAAAAACATTTGTCTTGGACTCATTTCAAGTAGATTTTTATATCTTATGAATGGCATGATTTAGAAGTTCTTTCCCAATCAGTAAACTTGAAATTACCCACAGCACTCACATCTCAGGAGTTCCAGAGTTCAACTGAAAGGTGTTTTCAACAGCAGTATTTAAAATTATCCTGGTTTTGTGATTGCCTCTTGTGAGATGTATTAAGAATAGCACAGGCTGTGGTAGCTGTGTCATGGATGGAGCAAGTCAACACCCAAGGTTTTCAATTAATAGGAAATTTTGATGTTTTGTGGTTTGTGCTTCTGAAAATAAGTGCGACAAGTAGGTTAGTGAATAAACTTAGCAAGACTGAAAGCTAATTATTATTTTTATTCCTATTAGTATTTTCATTTGACTACTCCACAAAAAAAATCCAGCCATTTACGCAGCTCTAATTCTGATGATGTGAGATTTCTTTGACAGAAGTATTTTCTTTTTATTTATTTATGTTAGTAAAAAAGCTAAAATGCCTTGCCTGAAAGGGAAAATATTTGGATTGGAATCGAAGTTCTCTGCTACTCTGTGGGCATGAGAGTTGCTTCTGTGGGTAGGGTCTGCAGCCAGATGGCATTCAATACACTCTAAAGCCAGAGCTTTTCCAGAGAGCCCCTCCAAAAAAGGGGAAGCTGTTGTACGACAACTTGTCAGGTGAAGATCCACAAGTATTAAGGAATTGTATTTTTACTGTGTGTTAGACCTTGCTTGACTATTGAAATAGTTTCTGGAATATTTAGGATTTTTTCTAAAATAACAGTTTTGGAAAGATAACATTTTTTTTCTTACAAGCTGCAAGGGAAAACTTCCAACATTCTGTTTGAATTATTTGCAGTTAAGTAGGATAAGACAACGTGATGTTTTTAATAAACCCATAAAATATGTTACTAGTAAAGATGGATATCTCAGGAGTAAAATGTAAAAACTGGCACGTGTAAAGATCTGTCTCAGCTAATCAAGTGTAGTTTTAAACAATACATTTTGCTTCCTTAAATTTTCCACTATGGAAAGCAATTACTTGTTAATGTAAATGAGAATGCACTTCATATTGTAACCTCCATCTAGTCAAGTGTGTTTGACTTACAATTCTGAAAATAACCCCACTTCAAAAATTCAGTAGTAATTTTTGAGAGCAGGTCAAAGCTCCACAGTCTTTCCAGAGCACTGGCAACCAGTTCAGTCCAAACTATGTTTACCTTTCGAGATTCATCTATTATAGCATTTGTACATGATGACACCATTACACCTGGCTTCTCCGTGGTGTCAGTAAAACACGTCTCTCTGACCCTTTGCCTTTTGGAAACTCCCAGGAATTGGTTACCTTTCCACAGTGGATGGGTCAGTGAACAGCACCATGCTCAAGGAAGGTAACATTCAACCCTCAGTCTTGTGCTGAGCTTCCTGGTCCAGCCTGTCCCGTGCAAATACAGGAGATGGGATGTCACCACATCCTCTGGTGTGTTTGGATGTGTGTTCAGGCAGGCTGGGGGGCAATGGGGAACCCAGCAGCTCAGCTGGCCAAGTGGGAGTTGTCACTGTGCTAAGGGCTAGGATGGGCAATATCTTGGAGAACTGCCTTTTTCTCCTCAACTCATCTCATTATATATCTTAGTGGGGTTTTTTTGCAATCTCCTGGGAAAATAGGCAGAGGGAAGAAGGCTGATAAAAAACCCCCTTAAAAACTCCCTGTATTTCATGCTGGTTTTATTGCTGTTGGGGACTTTGACATGAGGGACATGTCATTCTCTGTCTTTTTCTGTGGGAGAGCATGAACAAACCTTTGAAAAAGCTTCTACCAAAAAAATATTATTGGTCTAATTTTATGAAGGGTTACGTTGCTGTGGTACGCTTCCTTGTGCTCCCTCTGGAAAACTAGGGAAAAAACCTCAGCATTTTTGAGAGTTTTAGCTGGAAATAGAGCATAAGATACTGCCTGTGACTTGAAAATTGTCCCTCTTGGGGCTCCAGATACCTTTACCTTTACTTAAATCTATAAAGCATGGCAAAGCCTGGAGGGCCATTGAATGTGGTTCATGGTTTGGGAGACAGTGGAGGCTGGTAGTTGCTTTTTTAGAATGGGGAAACAGCCATTTTCACTCTTAAAAGCTGAGTCCCTGAGTGTACCCAAGAGCAGCAGCCTACAAAGGGAATACAGAGGGGAAGATACTGGAGCTGGGGCTCTGGTCTTTATTCCTTTGATTGAATCATATTCAGTTGTTCCTGAAGTCCTGGTTCTGGCCTGGGTCTGGCTCCCATTTTCCTCCATTTCTGATTCACTAATTTAATTCACACAGGCTTTTGGCTCTCCAGCAAATGCCTGCTGATATTAATGAAAATCCTCCCCTTGACTCAAAGGGACTTTGTGTCAGTCTCCTGAGATACATGGACTAAAATGTTTCCTGATGCCTTTAGGAGAAAGTGCGTTGGAAGGAAAGATTTTCCCATCCCACCTGCCTAGCCTTGGCAACTTGATTTTCTGTGGTGCTCAAAAAAAAAAGAGCCTTTGGACATGTCATCTTGTCTCTGTTGGAATCATTTCTGCCATCTTGGAGACATCACCTTTTTTATATCCCAGTGGAACCCACAGAGAACTTCTGTCAATTCATGTGTTATAAATTGTGTTTGAGTGTGAGCTGCAGTTTGATTGAAAATGGAACCCAATCTTATAATGCAAAAGTCTTCACTAAGCAATTGTGAAAATCCAAAGCTGTAGATAATTTCACAGTAAGTAAACTTTCCTCAGCAATTCATTGTCAAGATAATACCATAACATTATTTAAATTCTACAGGCTGGACTGTAACATATGTTTCCTCTCCTAAGATATTAATCACCAATACATCACAGGAAAAAAATCTGGCATATTTTTGTGCTGTATCAACTAATTTAAATTGACTTTCTTAACACTGTTCGTTATTAAGGATTTCTAAATGATCAGTACCTGCTCTCTCATTCTTTGCACTTATTTTTGAAACCATTTGAAAAAAAGCCGGAAGGTGTGTGCCCAAAGCAAATTTTGGCATGTGATTGATGGTGAAATAACCCAGAATGGCAAGTTTCACTCTAGATTTTTAGTAAAGCAAGAAAAGTACAAAGACCAGGCTAATTTGCAGATCTGAATGCTTAAACCTCCTTAAAGTGTAAGTCTTACTTTACCCAAATCTCAACTGACATGCTTTTGATTTCTAACTGTAGGCTACCAACAGTTTCTTAGGGTAAAATCTAGCAAGTCAGTTCTGCTCTAGTCACTTCCATGAAGCCAGAGGCATTTGTACCTGTGAATGGAGGGGAAAAACTGAACTAGAGTTAAAAATCTGGGAATGGAGGCAAGTGCACTGGAAATGAATTTATAAGTTCTGTTGTGAGCTTCAGCTCAGTGATTACACTGAGTTGTTTCTCCCTTGTAAAAATCTCAAAGAGCAGAACTCCCCAGCTCTGTCACCCTCACTTCCACATCTCTTCTGCATAAAGCAATAATCCTTTTACATCACTGATTTTAGGAGGACAACCTTCCTCCTGCTCTCCCTGCTATCTGACATAGGAAAATGGCATCTCTGCCTGCAGTAAGCTGTGGGAAATTGCTCCTGTCAGACCTCAGCTGACATCTCTGGGGAGTGGGTTCCGATCCTCCCCCATCTCTGCCTGACATTTGTTTTATTTGGGGATCACCAAGAGACTCAGTGGTGTCTGAAGAGAGGCTTACCCCCTCTGCCTGTGAGCTGTGACCCCTGGGTGATGGGGATGGTGGGACTCTATGGCACAGCTGGTGCTCCCTCAGAGCCCCTCAGAGCCACCCACGGCTGCTGGCTCTGTGTCTGGGCTGCCCCTCTGTAGAGACAATCTCCAGCTGGGGCAGGAGGGAAGTGGAAGAGCACTAGGCCCACATCATCTCCTTTGGCTAGGAATAATGTTTTGTGATCTCAGGTCTCCAGCTGCTCCTCAGCTTCCTTCCAGGTTCAGGCCTCTCTCCCTTGTGCACTGACCTATATGGGGAGATGATGGTGACAGCAGCCACAATGAGCCAGGACACACCCTGAGCCCAACCCAGCCACACAAAACCTCTGCCCAATGGGCTGGGATTGCTTCCATTGATCTCAGCTACAGAGAGTTTTTATTCCCTTCTAGCAGCAACAAAAAATGCAGAAAGCATTCACAAGTTGCCCATCTCTTGCCCATTATCATGCCTGTGTTTTTGCAAAGCACAAAGCCAAACCAAGGCTGTTGAAACTGCTCGTTACATCCGTCTGTGCCACATTGCACGGCAGCTGCAGCATTTGTGGTGAAGTGATTAAGTGGCTTTTGGAGCTTGGTAATGGAATGCAGATACTTGGACCTCCTGGTTATTTGTTCAAGTAGTCTTGGTCAGTGGTAACCAGAAGTTAGTGATTAACAGACATTATTGTCCACTTAAATAGGCAGTCGCAGCTCTGCTCCCTATAATTCAGCTGTCTCATCGAGAAAGCTCACTTATTCAGGCAAGCAGTACTCTTGTGCCTCTGTCAGTAAAGCCTTAAGATAGCTGAGGGCCATGTGTTTTTATTTGTTTGGTTTTTTACTATTTTGGTTGTGCCATGCAGCAGAATTCCCCAGAAATATGTATGAACTTAAAAAGGCTGCACAGAATTGAGTTGAGTTTTGTTTTCAAATGAATGCAACAAATCACATCCAATATTTCTATTGTTTGGTTTTAGGGCCTATTTATTATTAACGTTTTCACCCAGGAGTTTCCTCAAGCAGTCTGAGGCAAGCAAAGCTGCTGAAATGTGGAATGGACTGTTTATCTGCCTTTCCACATTTGGCCCACAAAAACTTTCACTAGGTGAAGCAGGGATGGGTCCTAAACTGGGAAGAGGGACTTTGTAGGACTGGTACTGATGTGCTTCCAGTCTTTGGATGTACCACGCTGCAGTGGAGAGGATGCAGAAGCAAAGGTGGGTTTGGCCTCAGCACAGGAACCACACCACTGTCTTTGGCTTCCGCAGGAGTGCTGGGACTCAAAGAGACTTGCTGTAGAAACAAGTGGTGGGTTTATGATTTAGAGCAACCTTAAGGTCAGCCCTTGCTCTAAATGTGCCCCATGTCTTTTAGTACCTAAGTATTTTTGAAAAATCTGAGCACCATTAATTTCCTTGCTGAGTTTGCCATGCAGAGGATTGGTAGGTGCTTGAGAGTTACCAAAAGTCACCAGTGCAAAGGGGTCCACAGCTACACTGACTTCAGTCAAATACAAATCTTTCAGCCACAGATAAAGTCTTTTGTGATCAGGGCTGATCTAGACTGACAGAGCAACACTGAGCTTTACCTTTATGCTGATAAACAGAGACTGGCAACTTTAAATCAGTTGGTGGAACTCTACTAATCAATACAAAATTTATTCAAAAGTGTTAGAACAAGGAAAATGATCAAAAGATCAAAGCACTAACAATTTGATTCTAGATGCTTAAGAGGCTGCTCTTTTTCAATCAGCTACATCTGGGATATTGTGTTCAGTTGTAGGACCTACTCCATATAAAATACATTGAAATGCTAGCCAGAGCTCAGAAAACAGTGGTACAATTAATCACAGGGATGAGAGATAAGACAATTATAGACAGATAAATGGGAATAATAAAAAAGAATAAACTTCATGGACAGATGAAAAGGATTTAATCTGTGAGAAGTGAAATTTAAAAGAAAAAAAAAACATTTTAGGCTAAGCAGCAGAATATCACAGGAAGAACTTCAGAGAGCAAAAGTGCTATAAGGAATAAAGTTGGACTCAAAAAACCTGCAAATTTTAGTAGGTCTTTGTCCTTTGTATTCTCTGATTTGCATCAGAGAATACCAACAGAGTAATAACACCCAACAGAGTAATAACAGTATCTTCTGCTCTTGAAAGTCAGAAATTAAATGGGAATGGATTTTCAAACTGCAAAATATTGAAACCTATCAAACAGACTAGTTGAATGTCCCCATATACAACCCAAATAGATTAAATTAACAGGAGCATAGGTACAAATCTGGGACAAGGTAAATCTTGCTCTGGAAAACCACACATCAATGTGTTTCAACAGCTGATGAATACAAAATGTAACAATCTGGAATCCAGGTGTTAGGAGCAAGATGAGAGAGATGAGTGATTGGCTCTGTGTGTTTAGCTGTTTGGGGATCTCAGTCTATATTCACCAGAGATGGTCCTAAGGCTGAGATCACCAATCTAATTTCACTTGTCTCGGCCTCAGTCTGGAAGGAAGTATGGTCCCTAATGGAAAGACCACTGCTTTATTTAGTAAGCCTTGTAATCCTCTTGTGTAACATGAGCAATAATATCACATTACATACACTGTAACTAACAAATTACCAAGATTGATATTGTAAATCCATAGAGAGAATGACAATTTACTACCCCCCTGTAAAGCATTTGTATAATCCAAGCTACAATTCCTAGCACAGAAGCAGAAAATAACATCATTAGGCAATTATTGCAAACGTTGTTTTCATTTCTGCAGAGATGGTTCTTTTTTAACCTAGTTTTTCAGTCACGATTTAACCAAAGACCACTAATAAATGCAGACAGTCTCTCAGAAAAACTGAAGTGTTAACTTGCTATACAGCTGCTAGGAAGAAAAAAACTTTGTGATTTAAAATACATGATTTAATCTTAACATACTCATATTTTAAATGGGCAATAAAGCCTCACAGCCTAGAAAGAAGAGTGATGAACAAAACCAAGCATATTTTCTGTTCTGTATTAAAAAATAATGTGTCTCTGGCTCACAGGGTAGAAAGATGATTCCAGTTTTATATTTTTCCTATTTGTAGGGTAGAAACTGATGTTACTACAACAGTGTTTGGGAAGATGCACTCTAATAGGTGTCTGAATTCCCAGCTGGACCCAAAATCAAGATCATACCAGAACACACTGTGGGTAAGAGAAGAAACATTAGCAACCCAAACAAATCTTTTAAACAGAGATGTGTGCAAGTGTGTGGGCAGTCTCACAGCCCTTGGACTGCCACAACCCAGCCCTTGACTGTGTCACTCACCAGCAGTGTTTGCAACAAGAAAATGTGGGCTGTTGAGCAGCAGTCAACCCAAGCCACCACGCTGCTTCCTTTGGCTCTTCAGTTCCCTTCTTTCTTCTCACTCACAGGCATCAGAATAGATCTCTGCACGTTTGGAGACAAAACATTGCATAGCTGAGCACTGCAGAAATAGAATAGGGTATTTTGACAGTTAAAGATATACATGTGTTAATAGAACCACAGGATGCCTTGCCCAGATTTTCCCTTCTGTTTCAGACAAACCTCCACTGAGAGGTTACTGAACTTGCCCTCTCCTTCTCCAGCAGCTCTGAGTGCTGTCAGCCAGGGCAGGTGATAGGAACAACACTCCATTTCTGCAGGACACAGTGGGTCTTCAGGATAAAAATGTACAAATTTCATTTAGTCTTTTCTTATGAAAAACAGGGAATGATTATTTCCCAGCAATAAGTTTGTAGGTACACTGGTAAGGATAAAGTCAGATGCTATTTAAATTGATCTAAAAGTTATAAATTCCTTTTTATAGTAGACTAAAACAGATCTAAAGCAGTAGTTTTGTCCATGATTACATTATAATTTTTAACTTTATCTCTGACAAAGAGACAGCTCCTCTGCACACTTCAGTGTCAGCCCTCAAACAGGCCTGTATGGGAGAATGACTAATTTCAGAAGAATAAATGCTGGAGAATAGAAATGTGGGATTTGTTTCTGACCGCTGAACTCAAACTAATTAATTTACCTCTCTGTGTCTTGTTTCTTTCCCCATACCTTTTCTTTTAAAAATTTCATTCTTTAGATTACAGGATTCTGTCATGCTATGCACTAATATGGCCCCCAGTGCAATAGTTTCTCACATCTAAGGATAATTTGCAGGTGGGAGTAAATCCCATTGCTA
This sequence comes from Lichenostomus cassidix, assembly GCF_008360975.1. Taxonomy (NCBI): domain Eukaryota; kingdom Metazoa; phylum Chordata; class Aves; order Passeriformes; family Meliphagidae; genus Lichenostomus; species Lichenostomus cassidix. Next base: position 25,581,305 of record NC_139483.1, on the reverse strand, counting down.
TTGCAGCCAAATTCCCAGTGGTATAAGAGGCCACTCTCTTTGCCCTTCTCCCCCTCCTCTTTGATTTTCAGCTGCTATAAACACCTCTCCTGTACCTACATCTCAGCATGGAGGCGGCAAGTGGTTTGTTTTTCTTGCAAGACACAATGTATTTTCTAATCCTGTACTTGCTCTTCTGGAATTACTGAAATGAGTAGAAGTTTACAAACCTTGAGTGAAACATATTTAGCATGAAAAAAAATAAGAAAAAGAAGAAATTACTCAATAGAACTGTGTAAAAGGTCAGGCAGAAAGTACTGATTTGACAAGTCAGATCTGTGTGTGAATGTGCTGTCTAACACCATCCTAGCAACATTGTCACTGCTGTCACTGATAATATAACCAGGGACAAGATCTGGAGAGGTAAGACACACATTTCCTGGGTCTCTCGGCTTAGGTAGTTTGTCAGGAGCTGTGAGATCCTGTTAAACTGAGATGCAAAATACAGTTGTTTTCAAAATTCATTGCCAGTGGCAGTGACAGATGTTTTTTGGAATGACACCCAGTGAGCTGTGAAACTCATGTAGTCAAGTACTTGTCCACTTGTCCCTACTTCATGTGTTATGGGAATATGTTTACACTCACGCTGTCTCAATTTTTTGATCTTTTTTCCCATCTGGATGAGGTATTTTACAGATGCAGCATTGCACACATTGCAGAAGGTGGTAGGTTGAAGTGGGCAGCTCTCCCTTGTTTTGTCTGGGGAGTTCTCCAAGATTAGCTGTTTGTAGGGCACAGTGGATTTAGGTATTAAATTTATTTTGTCAGACACTAGAGGGGTAAACAATGGAGCTGACATCTCCACCCTGGATCTTGAGACAGGCCACAGTGATCATTTTAACCACACACAGGTTGAAGCTGAGGATGCAGATACTTCCCCACAGTTTGGTGTTTCTTCCACATCCCCTGTTGGTGTAGCATCCACCTCTTCTGGCTGAAGTCTGTGCCCTGAGATGGCTCTGACAATGCTCACACCTCTGTGTAGATGGGGCAGCTTCTCTGATGCACACCTGGGGATTGTGTGAAGGCACAGGCAATTGTGGGTGGTGTTTGCAGTGGGTCAGCATCCCCAAACTCCACCTTCCTGGTAGCATTTTCTCTGAACGCTGACAGAAGAAATGTTTTTCCTGCCATGGTAATCCCTCCCATTTTTCTACTCTACATTAAGAATTATTATGATTATTGTGTCTTACTCCTTAATGCATTAAGAGAAAACAGATTATTTTTCTTTGGACTGAAGAATTAGATCCTAAGGTGTCCCATTACTGTGGACACGTGCACATTGCATATTTTCTTGTGCTCAGTATCATTTTATTATACCGTGCTTCCTTTGAGGGTCTGAGAAAGTCTTTGCAACTTTTCTTCTCTGGCTTTTCTCATTCTATGTTGCTTCTCACGTTACATTAAAAAGAAAAAAATACCATCACAGGGCAGAGGTAAGTGGAGTTGTAGAACAGGGAATGTCAGTACATGAAAAGGTGTGCTCTATTTCGGTGTACTTTGCATTAGTGTAATGACTCTCAATACGGGGCTTACTTTTCACTTGTGTGTCTTGAATAAGGATTGAACTCAGGGACCAGAGTACCACAGGGAGTACCCAAATTTAGGATAACAGAGGCTGCTTTTCCTGTAAATCTGGGATAACTCCTATGCCAAATCCCTTTTGAGCTGACAGAGATAAAAGATAGTCCAGGGAGCCTAGCGCAGCCTCAGACTTTTCTGTAGATTTCCAGATCTGGGAAAAACATAAAATCTCATTTTACCTTCTTTTTCTCTTGATCTGTAAAATGGAAATGAGATTTCACTACCTCAGATGTGTACCATAAGTTTTTTTGAGAAGTTCAGATATTAGTAATAGAAAATTTGTAAATCCCTAAAACAGGCAGATGTTTGTGCCTAAGAATATTAGGAGAGAAATACATGTAGACTTTAAAAGGAAAGCTCCTTTTCATTGTAGAGATGACTAACAAAAGGTTTGTCTAGACAGGAGTTTATTTGGAATGGTTCAGAAAAAGTTAAAATGGAGAGGTACTAAGAAGTCAGGGAATGGACTAAATTGCTTGATTCCAGAAAAATTATTTTGTGTTAATGATACATGGTGCAGTCATTC